>NC_090937.1:670260583-671727909 GCF_040938575.1 Ambystoma mexicanum
GGGCCTGGTGGAGGTTGCCCCTGCACTGCTGGGGGGTGGGGGTGACAGGGGACTTGAGTGGGGGCCTGGTGGAGGCTGCCCCTGCACTGCTGGGGGGTGGGGGTGGTGGGAGACATGAGTGGGGGCCTGGTGGAGGCTGCCCCTGCACTGCTGGGGGTGGGGGTGGTGGGAGACATGAGTGGGGGCCTGGTGGAGGCTGCCCCTGGATGCTGGAGGGTGGGGGTGGTGGGAGACATGAGTGGGGGCCTGGTGGAGGCTGCCCCTGGTGGCTGGGGGTGGTGGGAGACATGAGTGGGGGCCTGGTGGAGGCTGCCCCTGCACTGCTGGGGGGTGAGGGTGGTGAGAGACATGAGTGGGGGCCTGGTGGAGGCCGCCACTGCACTGCTGGGGGGTCGGGGTGATAGGGGACTTGAGTGGGGGCCTGGTGGAGGATGCCCCTGGTGGCTGGGGGTGGGGGTGGTGGGAGACATGAGTGGGGGCCTGGTGGAGGCTGCACCTGCACTGCTGGGGGGTGGGGGTGATAGGGGACTTGAGTGGGGGCCTGGTGGAGGCTGCCCCTGGTGGCTGGGGGGTGGGGGTGGTGGGAGACATGAGTGGGGGCCTGGTGCAGGATGCCCCTGGTGGCAGGGGGTGGGGGTGGTAGGAGACATGAGTGGGGGCCTGGTGGAGGCTGCCCCTACACTGCTGGGGGGTGGGGGTGGTGGAGACATGAGTGGGGGCCTGGTGGAGGCTGCCCCTACACTGCTGGGGGGTGGGGGTGGTGGGAGACATGAGTGGGGGCCTGGTGGAGGCTGCCCCTGCACTGCTGGGGGGTGAGGGTGGTGGGAGACATGAGTGGGGGCCTGGTGGAGGCTGTCCCTGCACTGCTGGGGGGTCGGGGTGATAGGGGACTTGAGTGGGGGCCTGGTGGAGGCTGCCCCTGGTGGCTGGGGGTTGGGGGTGGTGGGAGACATGAGTGGGGGCCTGGTGGAGGATGCCCCTGCACTGCTGGGGGGTGGGGGTGGTGGGAGACATGGGTGGGGGCCTGGTGGAGGCTGCCCATGGTGGCTGGGTTGGGGGTGACAGGGGACTTGAGTGGGGGCCTGGTGGAGGCTGCCCCTGCACTGCTGGGGATGGGGGTGGTGGGAGACATGAGTGGGGGCCTGGTGGAGGCTGCCCCTGCACTGCTGGGGGGTGGGGGTGATAGGGGACTTGAGTGGGGGCCTGGTGGAGGATGCCCCTGGTGGCTGGGGGGTGGGGGTGGTGGGAGACATGAGTGGGGGCCTGGTGGAGGCTGCACCTGCACTGCTGGGGGGTGGGGGTGGTCGGAGACATGGGTGGGGGCCTGGTGGAGGCTGCCCCTGCACTGCTGGGGGGTGGGGGTGGTGGGAGACATGAGTGGGGGCCTGGTGGAGGCTGCCCCTACACTGCTAGGGGGTGGGGGTGGTGGGAGACATGAGTGGGGGCCTGGTGGAGGCTGCCCCTACACTGCTGGGGGGTGGGGGTGATAGGGGACTTGAGTGGGAGCCTGGTGGAGGCTGTCCCTGGTGGCTGGGGGTGGGGGTGGTGGGACACATGAGGGGGCCTGGTAGAGGTTGCCCCTACACTGCTGGGGGTGGGGGAGGCGGAAGACATGAGTGGGGGCCTGGTGGAGGGCTGCCCCTGCACTGCTGGGGGGTGGGGGTGGTCGGAGACATGGGTGGGGGCCTGGTGGAGGCTGCCCCTGCACTGCTGGGGGGTGGGGGTGGTGGGAGACATGAGTGGGGGCCTGGTGGAGGCTGCCACTGCACTGCTGGGGGGTCGGGGTGATAGGGGACTTGAGTGGGGGCCTGGTGGAGGATGCCCCTGGTGGCTGGGGGGTGGGGGGTGGTGGGAGACATGAGTGGGGGCCTGGTGGAGGCTGCCCCTGCACTGCTGGGGGGTGGGGGTGATAGGGGACTTTATTGGGGGCCTGGTGGAGGCTGCCCCTGCACTGCTGGGGGGTGGGGGTGGTGGGAGACATGAGTGGGGGCCTGGTGGAGGCTGCCACTGCACTGCTGGGGGGTGGGGGTGGTGGGAGACATGAGTGGGGGCCTGGTGGAGGCTGCCCCTGGATGCTGGGGGGTGGGGGTGGTGGGAGACATGGATGGGGGCCTGGTGGAGGCTGCCCCTGCACTGCTGGGGGGTTTGGGTGATAGGGGACTTGAGTGGGGGCCTGGTGGAGGCTGCCCCTGCACTGCTGCGGGGTGGGGGTGGTGGGAGATATGAGTGGGGGCCTGGTGGAGGCTGCCCCTGCACTGCTGGGGGGTTTGGGTGATAGGGGACTTGAGTGGGGGCCTGGTGGAGGTTGCCCCTGCACTGCTGGGGGGTGGGGGTGACAGGGGACTTGAGTGGGGGCCTGGTGGAGGCTGCCCCTGCACTGCTGGGGGGTGGGGGTGGTGGGAGACATGAGTGTGGGCCTGGTGGAGGCTGCCCCTGCACTGCTGGGGGTGGGGGTGGTGGGAGACATGAGTGGGGGCCTGGTGGAGGCTGCCCCTGGATGCTGGAGGGTGGGGGTGGTGGGAGACATGAGTGGGGGCCTGGTGGAGGCTGCCCCTGGTGGCTGGGGGTGGTGGGAGACATGAGTGGGGGCCTGGTGGAGGCTGCCCCTGCACTGCTGGGGGGTGAGGGTGGTGAGAGACATGAGTGGGGGCCTGGTGGAGGCCACCACTGCACTGCTGGGGGGGTCGGGGTGATAGGGGACTTGAGTGGGGGCCTGGTGGAGGATGCCCCTGGTGGCTGGGGGGTGGGGGTGGTGGGAGACATGAGTGGGGGCCTGGTGGAGGCTGCACCTGCACTGCTGGGGGGTGGGGGTGATAGGGGACTTGAGTGGGGGCCTGGTGGAGGCTGCCCCTGGTGGCTGGGGGGTGGGGGTGGTGGGAGACATGAGTGGGGGCCTGGTGGAGGATGCCCCTGCACTGCTTGGGGGTGGGGGTGGTGGGAGACATGGGTGGGGGCTGCCCATGGTGGCTGGGGGTGGGGGTGGTGGGAGACATGAGTGGGGGCCTGGTGGAGGCTGCCCCTGAACTGCTGGGGGGTGGGGGTGATAGGGGACTTGAGTGGGGGCCTGGTGGAGGCTGCCCCTGGTGGCTGGGGGGTGGGGGTGGTGGGAGACATGAGTGGGGGCCTGGTGGAGGCTGCCCCTACACTGCTGAGGGGTGGGGGTGGTGGGAGACATGAGTGGGGGCCTGGTGGAGGCTGCCCCTGCACTGCTGGGGGTGGGGGGTGGGAGACATGAGTGGGGGCCTGGTGGAGGTTGCCCCTGCACTGCTGGGGGGTTGGGGTGATAGGGGACTTGAGTGGGGGCCTGGTGGAGGCTGCCCCTGGTGGCTGGGGGGTGGGGGTGGTGGGAGACAAGAGTGGGGGCCTGGTGGAGGCTGCCCCTGCACTGGTGGGGGTGGGGGTGGTGGGAGACATGGGTGGGGGCTTGGTGGAGGCTGCCCCTGCACTGCTGGGGGGTGGGGGTGTTAGGGGACTTGAGTGGGGGCCTGGTGGAGGCTGCCCCTGGTGACTGGGGGGTGGGGGTGGTGGGAGACATGAGTGGGGGCCTGGTGGAGGCTGCCCCTGCACTGCTGGGGGTGGGGGTGGTGGGAGACATGGGTGGGGACCTGGTGGAGGCTGCCCCTACACTGCTGGGGGGTGGGGGTGGTGGGAGACATGGGTGGGGGCCTGGTTGAGGCTGCCCCTACACTGCTAGGGGTGGGGGTGGTGGGAGACATGAGTGGGGGCCTGGTGGAGGCTGCCCCTACACTGCCGGGGGGTGGGGGTGATAGGGGACTTGAGTGGGAGCCTGGTGGAGGCTGTCCCTGGTGGCTGGGGGTGGCGGGAGACATGAGTGGGGGCCTGGTAGAGGCTGCCCCTACACTGCTGGGGGTGGGGTGGTGGGAGACATGAGTGGGGGCCTGGTGCAGGCTGCCCCTACACTGCTGGGGGTGGGGGTGGTGGGAGACATGAGTGGGGCCTGGTGGAGGCTGCCCCTGGATGCTGGGGGGTGGGGGTGGTGGGAGACATGAGTGGGGGCCTGGTGAAGGCTGCCCCTGCACTGCTGGGGGGTGGGGGTGGTGGGAGACATGAGTGGAGGCCTGGTGGAGGCTGCACCTGCACTGCTGGGGGGTGGGGGTAATAGGGGACTTGAGTGGGGGCCTGGTGGAGGCTGCCCCTGGTGGCTGGGGGGTGGGGGTGGTGGGAGACATGAGTGGGGGCCTGGTGGAGGATGCCCCTGCACTGCTTGGGGGTGGGGGTGGTGGGAGACATGGGTGGGGGCTGCCCATGGTGGCTGGGGGTGGGGGTGGTGGGAGACATGAGCGGGAGCCTGGTGGAGGATGCCCCTGGTGGCTGGGGGGTGGGGGTAGTGGGAGACATGAGTGGGGGCCTGGTGGAGGCTGCCCCTGAACTGCTGGGGGGTGGGGGTGATAGGGGACTTGAGTGGGAGCCTGGTGGAGGCTGTCCCTGGTGGCTGGGGGTGGCGGGAGACATGAGTGGGGGCCTGGTAGAGGCTGCCCCTACACTGCTGGGGGTGGTGTGGTGGGAGACATGAGTGGGGGCCTGGTGCAGGCTGCCCCTACACTGCTGGGGGTGGGGGTGGTGGGAGACATGAGTGGGGCCTGGTGGAGGCTGCCCCTGGATGCTGGGGGTGGGGGTGGTGGGAGACATGAGTGGGGGCCTGATGAAGGCTGCCCCTGCACTGCTGGGGGGTGTGGGTGGTGGGAGACATGAGTGGAGGCCTGGTGGAGGCTGCACCTGCACTGCTGGGGGGTGGGGGTGATAGGGGACTTGAGTGGGGGCCTGGTGGAGGCTGCCCCTGGTGGCTGGGGGGTGGGGTGGTGGGAGACATGAGTGGGGGCCTGGTGGAGGATGCCCCTGCACTGCTTGGGGGTGGGGGTGGTGGGAGACATGGGTGGGGGCTGCCCATGGTGGCTGGGGGTGGGGGTGGTGGGAGACATGAGCGGGAGCCTGGTGGAGGATGCCCCTGGTGGCTGGGGGGTGGGGGTAGTGGGAGACATGAGTGGGGGCCTGGTGGAGGCTGCCCCTGAACTGCTGGGGGGTGGGGGTGATAGGGGACTTGAGTGGGGGCCTGGTGGAGGCTGCCCCTGGTGGCTGGGGGGTGGGGGTGGTGGGAGACATGAGTGGGGGCCTGGTGGAGGCTGCCCCTACACTGCTGAGGGGTGGGGGTGGTGGGAGACATGAGTGGGGGCCTGGTGGAGGCTGCCCCTGCACTGCTGGGGGTGGGGGGTGGGAGACATGAGTGGGGGCCTGGTGGAGGTTGCCCCTGCACTGCTGGGGGGTTGGGGTGATAGGGGACTTGAGTGGGGGCCTGGTGGAGGCTGCCCCTGGTGGCTGGGGGGTGGGGGTGGTGGGAGACAAGAGTGGGGGCCTGGTGGAGGCTGCCCCTGCACTGGTGGGGGTGGGGGTGGTGGGAGACATGGGTGGGGGCTTGGTGGAGGCTGCCCCTGCACTGCTGGGGGGTGGGGGTGTTAGGGGACTTGAGTGGGGGCCTGGTGGAGGCTGCCCCTGGTGACTGGGGGGTGGGGGTGGTGGGAGACATGAGTGGGGGCCTGGTGGAGGCTGCCCCTGCACTGCTGGGGGTGGGGGTGGTGGGAGACATGGGTGGGGACCTGGTGGAGGCTGCCCCTACACTGCTGGGGGGTGGGGGTGGTGGGAGACATGGGTGGGGGCCTGGTTGAGGCTGCCCCTACACTGCTAGGGGTGGGGGTGGTGGGAGACATGAGTGGGGGCCTGGTGGAGGCTGCCCCTACACTGCCGGGGGGTGGGGGTGATAGGGGACTTGAGTGGGAGCCTGGTGGAGGCTGTCCCTGGTGGCTGGGGGTGGGGGTGGCGGGAGACATGAGTGGGGGCCTGGTAGAGGCTGCCCCTACACTGCTGGGGGTGGGGTGGTGGGAGACATGAGTGGGGGCCTGGTGCAGGCTGCCCCTACACTGCTGGGGGTGGGGGTGGTGGGAGACATGAGTGGGGCCTGGTGGAGGCTGCCCCTGGATGCTGGGGGTGGGGGTGGTGGGAGACATGAGTAGGGGCCTGGTGAAGGCTGCCCCTGCACTGCTGGGGGGCGGGGGTGGTGGGAGACATGAGTGGAGGCCTGGTGGAGGCTGCCCCCGGTGGCTGGGGGTTGGGAGGTGGGGGTGGTGGGAGACATGAGTGGGGGCCTGGTGGAGGCTGCCCCTGGATGCTGGGGGTGGGGGTGGTGGGAGACATGAGTGGGGGCCTGGTGGAGGCTGCCCCCGCACTGCTGGGAGTTGGGGGTGGTGGGAGACATGAGTGGGGGCCTGGTGGAGGCTGCCCCTGCCCTGCTGGGGGGTGGGGGTCGTGGGAGACATGAGTGGGGGCCTGGTGGAGGCAGCCCCTGCACTGCTGGGGGGTGGGGGTGGTGGGAGACATGAGTGGAGGCCTGGTGGAGGCTGCCCCTGGTGGCTGGGGGGTGGGAGGTGGGGGTGGTGGGAGACATGAGTGGGGGCCTGGTGGAGGCTGCCCCTGCACTGCTTGGGGGTGGGGTGGTGGGAGACATGAGTGGGGGCCTGGTGGAAGCTGCACCTGCACTGCTGGGGGGTGGGGGTGTTAGGGGACTTGAGTGGGGGCCTGGTGGAGGCTGCCCCTGGTGGCTGGGGGGTGGGGGTGGTGGGAGACATGAGTGGGGGCCTGGTGGAGGCTGCCCCTGCACTGCCGGGGCTGGGGGTGGTGGGAGACATGGGTGGGGACCTGGTGGAGGCTGCCCCTACACTGCTGGGGGGTGGGGGTGGTGGGAGACATGGGTGGGGGCCTGGATGAGACTGCCCCAACACTGCTAGGGGTGGGGGTGGTGGGAGACATGAGTGGGGGACTGGTGGAGGCTGCCCCTACACTGCTGGGGGGTGGGGGTGATAGGGGACTTGAGTGGGAGCCTGGTGGAGGCTGTCCCTGGTAGCTGGGGGTGGGGGTGGCGGGAGACATGACTGGGGGCCTGGTAGAGGCTGCCCCTACACTGCTGGGGGTGGGGTGGTGGGAGACATGAGTGGGGGCCTGGTGCAGGCTGCCCCTACACTGCTGGGGGGTGGGGTGGTGGGAGATATGAGTGGGGCCTGGTGAAGGCTGCCCCTGGATGCTGGGGGTGGGGGTGGTGGGAGACATGAGTGGGGGCCTGGTGAAGGCTGCCCCTGCACTTCTGGGGGGTGGGGGTGATAGGGGACTTGAGTGGGGGCCTGGTGGAGGCTGCCCCTGCACTGCTGGGGGTTGCGGGTTATGGGGGACTTGAGTGGGGGCCTGGTGGAGGCTGCCCCTGCACTGCTGGGGGGTGGGGGTGGTGGGAGACATGAGTGGGGCCTGGTGGAGGCTGCCCCCGCACTGCTGGGAGTTGGGGGTGGTGGGAGACATGAGTGGGGGCCTGGTGGAGGCTGCCCCTGCCCTGCTGGGGGGTGGGGGTGGTGGGAGACATGAGTGGGGGCCTGGTGGAGGCTGCCCCTGCACTGCTGGGGGGTGGGGGTGGTGGGAGACATGAGTGGAGGCCTGGTGGAGGCTGCCCCTGGTGGCTGGGGGGTGGGAGGTGGGGGTGGTGGGAGACATGAGTGGGGGCCTGGTGGAGGCTGCCCCTGCACTGCTTGGGGGTGGGGTGGTGGGAGACATGAGTGGGGGCCTGGTGGAAGCTGCACCTGCACTGCTGGGGGGAAGGGGTGATAGGGGACTTGAGTGGGAGCCTGGTGGAGGCTGCCCCTGGATGCTGGGGATGGGGGTGGTGGGAGACATGAGTGGGGCCTGGTGAAGGCTGCCCCTGCACTTCTGGGGGGTGGGGGTGATAGGGGACTTGAGTGGGGGCCTGGTGGAGGCTGCCCCTGCACTGCTGGGGGTTGCGGGTTATGGGGGACTTGAGTGGGGGCCTGGTGGAGGCTGCCCCTGCACTGCTGGGCGGTGGGGGTGGTGGGAGACATGAGTGGGGGCCTGGTGGAGGCTGCCCGCGCACTGCTGGGAGTTGGGGGTGGTAGGAGACATGAGTGGGGGCCTGGTGGAGGCTGCCCATGCCCTGCTGGGGGGTGGGGGTGGTGGGAGACATGAGTGGGGGCCTGGTGGAGGTTGCCCCTGCACTGCTGGGGGGTGGGGGTGGTGGGAGACATGAGTGGAGGCCTGGTGGAGGCTGCCCCTGGTGGGAGGTGGGGGTGGTGGGAGACATGAGTGGGGGCCTGGTGGAGGCTGCCCCTGCACTGCTTGGGGGTGGGGTGGTGGGAGACATGAGTGGGGGCCTGGTGGAAGCTGCACCTGCACTGCTGGGGGGAAGGGGTGATAGGGGACTTGAGTGGGGGCCTGGTGGAGGCTGCCCCTGGTGGCAGGGGGGTGGGGGTGGTGGGAGACATGAGTGGGGGCTTGGTGGAGGCTGCCCCTGCACTGCTGGGGGTGGGGGTGGTGTGAGACATGGGTGAGGGCCTGGTGGAGGCTGCCCCTGGTGGCTGGGGGGTGGGGGTGGTGGGAGACATGAGTGGGGCCTGGTGGAGGATGCCCCTGGTGGCAAGGGGGTGGGGGTGGTGGGAGACATGAGTGGGGGCCTGGTGGAGGCTCCCCCTGCACTGCTGGGGGGTGGGGGTGATAGGGGACTTGAGTGGGGGCCTGGTGGAGGCTGCCCCTGGTGGCTGGGGGGGGTGACAGATATGAGTGGGGGCCTGGTGGAGGCTGCCCCTACACTGCTGGGGGTGGGGGTGGTGGGAGACATGAGTGAGGGCCTGGTGGAGGCTGCCCCTACACTGCTGGGGGGTGGGGGTGGTGGGAGACATGAGTGGGGGCCTGGTGGAGGCTGCCCCTACACTGCTGGGGGGTGGGGGTGTTAGGGGACGTGAGTGGGGGCCTGGTGGAGGCTGCCCCTGGTGGCTGGGGGGTGGGGCTGGTGGGAGACATGAGTGGGGGCATGGTGGAGGCTGCCCCTACACTGCTGGGGGGTGGGGGTGGTGGGAGACATGAGTGGCGGCCTGGTGGAGGATGCCCCTGGTGGCTGGGGGGGGTGGGGGTGGTGGGAGACATGAGTGGGGGCCTGGTGGAGGCTGCCCCTACACTGCTGGGGGTGGGGGTGGTGGGAGACATGAGTGGGGCCTGGTGGAGGCTGCCCCTACGCTGCTGGGAGGTGGGGGTGGTGGTAGACATGAGTGGGGGCCTGGTGGAGCCTGCCCCTACACTGCTGGGGGGTAGGGGTGGTGGGAGACATGAGTGGGGGCCTGGTGGAGGCTGCCCCTGCACTGCTGGGGGGTGGGGGTGATAGGGGACCTGAGTGGGGGCCTGGTGGAGGCTGCCCCTGTACTGCTGGGGGTGGGGGTGGTGGGAGACATGAGTGGGGGCCTGGTGGAGGCTGCCCCTGCACTGCTGGGGGTTGGGGGTGGTGGGAGACATGAGTGGGGGCCTGGTGGAGGCTGCCCCTGCACTGCTGTTGGGGTGGGGGTGGTGGGAGACATGAGTGGGGGCCTGGTGGAGGCTGCCCCTGCACTGCTGGGGTGGGGGGAGACATGAGTGGGGGCCTGGTGGAGGCTGCCCCTGGTGGCTGGGGGGTGGGGGTGGTAGGAGACATGAGTGGGGGCCTAGTGGAGGCTGCCCCTGCACTGCTTGGGGGTGGCGTGGTGGGAGACATGAATGGGGGCCTGGTGGAAGCTGCCCCTGCACTGCTGGGGGGTAGGGGTGATAGGGGACTTGAGTGGGGGCCTGGTGGAGGATGCCCCTGGTGGCTGTGGGGTGGGGGTGGTGGGAGACATGAGTGGGGGCCTGGTGGAGGCTGCCCCTGCACTGCTGGGGGGTGGGGATGATAGGGGACTTGAGTGGGGGCCTGGTGGAGGATGCCCCTGGTGGCTGTGGGGTGGGGGTGGTGGGAGACATGAGTGGGGGCCTGGTGGAGGATGCCTCTGGTGGCAGGGGGGTGGGGGTGGTGTGAGACATGAGTGGGGGCCTGGTGGGAGGCTCCCCCTGCACTGCTGGGGGGTGGGGGTGATAGGGGACTTGAGTGGGGGCCTGGTGGAGGCTGCCCCTGGTGGCTGGGGGGGTGACAGACATGAGTGGGGGCCTGGTGGAGGCTGCCCCTACACTGCTGGGGGGTGGGGGTGGTGGGAGACATGAGTGGGGGCCTGGTGGAGGCTGCCCCTACACTGCTGAGGGGTGGGGGTGGTGGGAGACATGAGTGGGGGCCTGATGGAGGCTGCCCCTACACTACTGGGGGGTGGGGGTGGTAGGGGACTTGAGTGGGGGCCTGGTGGAGGCTGCCCCTGGTGGCTGGGGGGTGGGGGTGGTGGGAGGCATGAGTGGGGGCATGGTGGAGGCTGCCCCTACACTGCTGGGGGGTGGGGGTGGTGGGAGACATGAGTGGGGGCCTGGTGGAGGCTGCCCCTACACTGCTGGGGGGTGGGGGTGGTGGGAGACATGAGTGGAGGCCTGGTGGAGGCTGCCCCTGCACTGCTGGGGGGTGGGGGTGAGAGGGGACTTGAGTGGGGGCCTGGTGGAGGATGCCCCTGGTGGCTGGGGGGTGGGGGTGGTGGGAGACATGAGTGGGGGCCTGGTGGAGGCTGCCCCTACACTGCTGGGGGTTGGGGGTGGTGGGAGACATGAGTGGGGCCTGGTGGAGGCTGCCCCTACACTGCTGGGGGCTGGGGGTGGTGGTAGACATGAGTGGGGGCCTGGTGGAGCCTGCCCTACACGCTGGGGGGTAGGGGTGGTGGGAGTCATGAGTGGGGGCATGGTGGAGGCTGTCCCTACACTGCTGGGGGTGGGGGTGGTGGGAGACATGAGTGGGAGCCTGGTGGAGGCTGCCCCTGCACTGCTGGGGGGTGGGGGTGATAGGGGACTTGAGTGGGGGCCTGTGGAGGCTGCCCCTGCACTGCTGGGGGGTGGGGGTGGTGGGAGACATGAGTGGGGGCCTGGTGGAGGCTGCCCCTGCACTGCTGGGGGTTGGGGGTGGTGGGAGACATGAGTGGGGGCTGGTGGAGGCTGCCCCTGCACTGCTGGTGGGGTGAGGGTGGTGGGAGACATGAGTGGGGGCCTGGTGGAGGCTGCCCCTGCACTGCTGGGGGGTGGGGGGTGGGAGACATGAGTGTGGGCCTGGTGGAGGCTGCCCCTGGTGGCTGGGGGTTGGGGGTGGTAGGAGACATGAGTGGGGGCCTGGTGGAGGCTGCCCCTGCACTGCTTGGGGGTGGCGTGGGGGGAGACATGAATGGGGGCCTGGTGGAAGCTGCCCCTGCACTGCTGGGGGGTAGGAGTGATAGGGGAATTGAGTGGGGGCCTCTTGGAGGATGCCCCTGGTGGTTGTGGGGAGGGGGTAGTGGGAGACATGAGTGGGGGCCTGGAGGAGGCTGCCCCTGCACTTCTGGGGGGTGGGGATGATAGGGGACTTGAGTGGGGGCCTGGTGGAGGATGCCCCTGGTGGCTGTGGGGTGGGGGTGGTGGGAGACATGGGTGAGGGCCTGGTGGAGGCTGCCCCTGGTGGCTGGGGGGTGGGGGTGGTGGGAGACATGAGTGGGGGCATGGTGGAGGCTGCCCCTACACTGCTGGGGGGTGGGGTGGTGGGAGACATGAGTGGGGGCCTGGTGGAGGCTGCCCCTACACTGCTGGGGGGTGGTGGTGGTAGGGGACTTGAGTGGGGGCCTGGTGGAGGAGGCCCCTGGTGGCTGGGGGTGATGGGAGACATGAGTGCGGGCCTGGTGGAGGCTGCCCTTACACTGCTGGGGGGTGGGGGTGGTGGGAGACATGAGTGGGGGCCTGGTGGAGGCTGCCCCTACACTGCTGGGGGGTGGGGGTGGTGGGAGACATGAGTGGGGGCCTGGTGGGGGCCTGGTGCTGGGGGGTGGGGGTGGTGGGAGACATGATTGGGGGCCTGGTGGAGGCTGCCCCTGCACTGCTGGGGGTGGGGGTGATAGGGGACTTGAGTGGGGGCCTGGTGGAGGCTGCCCCTGCCCTGCTGGGGGGTGGGGGTGATAGGGGACCTGAGTGGGGGCCTGGTGGAGGCTGCCCCTGCACTGCTGGGGGGTGGGGGTGGTGGGAGACATGAGTGGGGGCCTGGTGGAGGCTGCCCCTGCACTGTTGGGGGTGGGGGTGGTGGGAGACATGAGTGAGGGCCTGGTGGAGGCTGCCCCTGCATTGCTGGGGGGTGGGGGTGGTGGGAGACATGAGTGGGGGCCTGGTGGAGGCTGCCCCTGCACTGCTGGGGGGTGTGGGTGATGGGAGACATGAATGGGGGCCTGGTGGAGGCTGCCCCTACACTGCTGGGGGTGGGGGTGGTGGGAGACATGAGTGGGGGCCTGGTGGAGGCTTCCCCTGGATGCTGGGGGGTGGGGGTGGTGGGAGACATGATTGGGGGCCTGGTGGAGGCTGCCCCTGCACTGCTGGGGGGGTGGGGGTGATAGGGGACTTGAGTGGGGGCCTGGTGGAGGCTGCCCCTGCCCTGCTAGGGGGTGGGGGTGATAGGGGACCTGAGTGGGGGCCTGGTGGAGGCTGCCCCTGCACTGCTGGGGGGTGGGGGTGGTGGGAGACATGAGTGGGGGCCTGGTGGAGGCTGCCCCTGCACTGTTGGGGGGTGGGGGTGGTGGGAGACATGAGTGGGGGCCTGGTGGAGGCTGCCCCTGCACTGCTGGGGGGTGGGGGTGGTGGGAGACATGAGTGGGGGCCTGGTGGAGGCTGCCCCTGCACTGCTGGGGGGTGGGGGTGATAGGAAACTTGAGTGGGGGCCTGGTGGAGGCTGCCCCTGCACTGCTGGGGGGTGGGGGTGGTGGGAGACATGAGTGGGGGCCTGGTGGAGGCTGCCCCTGCACTGCTGGGGGGTGGGGGTGGTGGGAGACATCAGTGGGGGCCTGGTGGAGGCTGCCCCTGCACTGCTGGGGGGTGGGGGTGATAGGGGACTTGAGTGGAGGCCTGGTGGAGGATGCCCCTGGTGGCTGGGGGGTGGGGTGGTGGGAGACATGAGTGGGGGCCTGGTGGAGGCTGCCCCTACACTGCTGGGGGGTGGGGTGGTGGGAGACATGAGTGGGGGCCTGGTGAAGGCTGCCCCTACACTGCTGGGGGGTGGGGGTGGTGGGAGACATGAGTGGGGGCCTGGTGGAGGATGCCCCTGGTGGCTGGGGGGTGGGGGTGGTGGGAGACATGAGTGGGGGCCTGGTGGAGGATGCCCCTGGTGGCTGAGGGGTGGGGGTGGTGGGAGACATGAGTGGGGCCTTGTGGAGGCTGCCCCTACACTGCTGGGGGTGGGGGTGGTGGGAGACATGAGTGGGGGGCTGGTGGAGGCTGCCCCTACACTGCTGGGGGGTGGCGGTGGTGGGAGACATGAGTGGGGGCCTGGTGGAGACTGCCCCTGGATGCTGGGGGGTGTGGGTGGTGGGAGACATGAGTGGGGGCCTGGTGGAGGCTGCCCCTGCACTGCTGGGGGGTGGGGGTGGTGGGAGACATGAGTGGGGGCCTGGTGGAGGCTGCCCCTGGATGCTGGGGGGTGGGGGTGGTGGGGAGACATGAGTGGGGGCCTGATGGAGGCTGCCACTGCACTGCTGGGGGGTCGGGATGATAGGGGACTTGAGTGGGGGCCTGGTGGAGGCTGCCCCTGGTGGCTGGGGGTGGGGGTGGTGGGAGACATGAGTGGGGGCCTGGTGGAAGCTGCCCCTGAACTGCTGGGGGGTGGGGGTGATAGGGGACTTGAGTGGGGGCCTGGTGGACGCTGCCCCTGGTGGCTGGGCGGTGGGGGTGGTGGGAGACATGAGTGGGGGCCTGGTGGAGGCTGCCCCTACACTGTTGGGGGGTGGGGGTGGTGGGAGACATGAGTGGGGGCCTGGTGGAGGCTGCCCCTGCACTGCTGGGGGGTGGGGGTGGTGGGAGACATGAGTGGGGGCCTGGTGGAGGCTGCCCCTGCACTGCTGGGGGGTGGGGGTGATGGGGGACTTGAGTGGGGGCCTGGTGGAGGCTGCCCCTGGTGGGTGGGGGTGGTGGGAGACATGAGTGGGGGCCTGGTGGAGGCTGCCCCTGCAGTGCTGGGGGTGGGGGTGGTGGGAGGAGACATGGGTGGGACCTGGTGGAGGCTGCCCCTACACTGCTGGGGGGTGTGGGTGGTGGGAGACATGGGTGGTGGCCTGGTTGAGGCTGCCCCTACACTGCTAGGGGGTGGGGGTGGTGGGAGACATGAGTGGGAGCCTGGTGGAGGCTGCCCCTGCACTGCTGGGGGGTGGGGGTGGTGGGAGACATGGGTGGGGGCCTGGTGTAGGCTGCCCCTGCACTGCTGGGGGGTGGGGGTGGTGGGAGACATGAGTAGGGGCCTGGTGGAGGATGCTCCTGGTGGCTGGGGGGTGGGGGTGGTGGGAGACATGAGTGGGGGCCTGGTGGAGGCTGCCCCTACACTACTGGGGGGTGGGGTGGTGGGAGACGTGAGTGGGGGCCTGGTGGAGGCTGCCCCTACACTGCCGGGGGGTGGGGGTGGTGGGAGACATGAGTGGGGGCCTGGTGGAGTATACCCCTGGTGGCTGGGGGGTGGGGGTGGTGGGAGACATGAGTGGGGCCTGGTGGAGGCTGCCCTACACTGCTGGTGGTGGGGGTGGTGGGAGACATGAGTGGGGGCCTGGTGGAGGCTGCCCCTGGATGCTGGGGGGTGGGGGTGGTGGGAGACATGGATGGGGGCCTGGTGGAGGCTGCCCTTGCACTGCTGGAGGGTTTGGGTGATAGGGGACTTGAGTGGGGGCCTGGTGGAGGCTGCCCCTGCACTGCTGGGGGGTGGGAGTGACAGGGGACTTGAGTGGGCTGCCCATGGTGGCTGGGGGTGGGGGTAGTGGAAGACATGAGTGGGGGCCTGGTGGAGGATGCCCTGGTGGCTGGGGGGTGGGGGTGGTGGGAGACATGAGTGGGGGCCTGGTGGAGGATGCCCCTGGTGGCTGTGGGGTGGGGGTGGTGGGAGACATGGGTGAGGGCCTGGTGGAGGCTGCCCCTGGTGGCTGGGGGGTGGGGGTGGTGGGAGACATGAGTGGGGGCCTGGTGCAGGATGCCCCTGGTGGCAGGGGGTGGGGGTGGTAGGAGACATGAGTGGGGGCCTGGTGGAGGCTCCCCCCTGCACTGCTGGGGGGTGGGGGTGATAGGGGACTTGAGTGGGGCCTGGTGGAGGCTGCCCCTGGTGGCTGGGGGAGGTGACAGACATGAGTGGGGGCCTGGTGGAGGCTGCCCCTACACTGCTGGGGGGTGGGGGTGGTGGGAGACATGAGTGGGGGCCTGGTGGAGGCTGCCCCTACACTGCTGGGGGGTGGGGGTGGTGGGAGACATGAGTGGGGGCCTGGTGGAGGCTGCCCCTGGACTGCTGGGGGGTGAGGGTGGTGGGAGACATGAGTGGGGGCCTGGTGGAGGCTGTCCCTGCACTGCTGGGGGGTCGGGGTGATAGGGGACTTGAGTGGGGGCCTGGTGGAGGCTGCCCCTGGTGGCTGGGGGTTGGGGGTGGTGGGAGACATGAGTGGGGGCCTGGTGGAGGATGCCCCTGCACTGCTGGGGGGTGGGGGTGGTGGGAGACATGGGTGGGGGCCTGGTGGAGGCTGCCCATGGTGGCTGGGTTGGGGGTGACAGGGGACTTGAGTGGGGGCCTGGTGGAGGCTGCCCCTGCACTGCTGGGGGATGGGGGTGGTGGGAGACATGAGTGGGGGCCTGGTGGAGGCTGCCCCTGCACTGCTGGGGGGTGGGGGTGATAGGGGACTTGAGTGGGGGCCTGGTGGAGGATGCCCCTGGTGGCTGGGGGGTGGGGGTGGTGGGAGACATGAGTGGGGGCCTGGTGGAGGCTGCACCTGCACTGCTGGGGGGTGGGGGTGGTCGGAGACATGGGTGGGGGCCTGGTGGAGGCTGCCCCTGCACTGCTGGGGGGTGGGGGTGGTGGGAGACATGAGTGGGGGCCTGGTGGAGGCTGCCCCTACACTGCTAGGGGGTGGGGGTGGTGGGAGACATGAGTGGGGGCCTGGTGGAGGCTGCCCCTACACTGCTGGGGGGTGGGGGTGATAGGGGACTTGAGTGGGAGCCTGGTGGAGGCTGTCCCTGGTGGCTGGGGGTGGGGGTGGTGGGACACATGAGGGGGCCTGGTAGAGGTTGCTCCTACACTGCTGGGGGTGGGGGAGGTGGAAGACATGAGTGGGGGCCTGGTGGAGGCTGCCCCTGCACTGCTGGGGGGTGGGGGTGGTCGGAGACATGGGTGGGGGCCTGGTGGAGGCTGCCCCTGCACTGCTGGGGGGTGGGGGTGGTGGGAGACATGAGTGGGGGCCTGGTGGAGGCTGCCACTGCACTGCTGGGGGGTCGGGGTGATAGGGGACTTGAGTGGGGGCCTGGTGGAGGATGCCCCTGGTGGCTGGGGGGTGGGGGTGGTGGGAGACATGAGTGGGGGCCTGGTGGAGGCTGCACCTGCACTGCTGGGGGGTGGGGGTGATAGGGGACTTTAGTGGGGGCCTGGTGGAGGCTGCCCCTGCACTGCTGGGGGGTGGGGGTGGTGGGAGACATGAGTGGGGGCCTGGTGGAGGCTGCCACTGCACTGCTGGGGGGTGGGGGTGGTGGGAGACATGAGTGGGGCCTGGTGGAGGCTGCCCCTGGATGCTGGGGGGTGGGGGTGGTGGGAGACATGGATGGGGGCCTGGTGGAGGCTGCCCCTGCACTGCTGGGGGGTTTGGGTGATAGGGGACTTGAGTGGGGGCCTGGTGGAGGCTGCCCCTGCACTGCTGCGGGGTGGGGGTGGTGGGAGATATGAGTGGGGGCCTGGTGGAGGCTGCCCCTGCACTGCTGGGGGGTTTGGGTGATAGGGGACTTGAGTGGGGGCCTGGTGGAGGTTGCCCCTGCACTGCTGGGGGGTGGGGGTGACAGGGGACTTGAGTGGGGGCCTGGTGGAGGCTGCCCCTGCACTGCTGGGGGGTGGGGGTGGTGGGAGACATGAGTGGGGGCCTGGTGGAGGCTGCCCCTGCACTGCTGGGGGTGGGGGTGGTGGGAGACATGAGTGGGGGCCTGGTGGAGGCTGCCCCTGGATGCTGGAGGGTGGGGGTGGTGGGAGACATGAGTGGGGGCCTGGTGGAGGCTGCCCCTGGTGGCTGGGGGTGGTGGGAGACATGAGTGGGGGCCTGGTGGAGGCTGCCCCTGCACTGCTGGGGGGTGAGGGTGGTGAGAGACATGAGTGGGGGCCTGGTGGAGGCTGCCACTGCACTGCTGGGGGGTCGGGGTGATAGGGGACTTGAGTGGGGGCCTGGTGGAGGATGCCCCTGGTGGCTGGGGGGTGGGGGGGGTGGGAGACATGAGTGGGGGCCTGGTGGAGGCTGCACCTGCACTGCTGGGGGGTGGGGGTGATAGGGGACTTGAGTGGGGGCCTGGTGGAGGCTGCCCCTGGTGGCTGGGGGGTGGGGGTGGTGGGAGACATGAGTGGGGGCCTGTTGGAGGCTGCCCCTGGTGGCTGGGGGTTGGGGGTGGTGGGAGACATGAGTGGGGGCCTGGTGGAGGATGCCCCTGCACTGCTGGGGGGTGGGGGGGGTGGGAGACATGGGTGGGGGCCTGGTGGAGGCTGCCCATGGTGGCTGGGTTGGGGGTGACAGGGGACTTGAGTGGGGGCCTGGTGGAGGCTGCCCCTGCACTGCTGGGGGATGGGGGTGGTGGGAGACATGAGTGGGGGCCTGGTGGAGGCTGCCCCTGCACTGCTGGGGGGTGGGGGTGATAGGGGACTTGAGTGGGGGCCTGGTGGAGGATGCCCCTGGTGGCTGGGGGGTGGGGGTGGTGGGAGACATGAGTGGGGGCCTGGTGGAGGCTGCACCTGCACTGCTGGGGGGTGGGGGTGGTCGGAGACATGGGTGGGGGCCTGGTGGAGGCTGCCCCTGCACTGCTGGGGGTTGGGGGTGGTGGGAGACATGAGTGGGGGCCTGGTGGAGGATGCCCCTGCACTGCTGGGGGGTGGGGGTGGTGGGAGACATGGGTGGGGGCCTGGTGGAGGCTGCCCATGGTGGCTGGGTTGGGGGTGACAGGGGACTTGAGTGGGGGCCTGGTGGAGGCTGCCCCTGCACTGCTGGGGGATGGGGGTGGTGGGAGACATGAGTGGGGGCATGGTGGAGGCTGCCCCTGCACTGCTGGGGGGTGGGGGTGATAGGGGACTTGAGTGGGGGCCTGGTGGAGGATGCCCCTGGTGGCTGGGGGGTGGGGGTGGTGGGAGACATGAGTGGGGGCCTGGTGGAGGCTGCACCTGCACTGCTGGGGGGTGGGGGTGGTCGGAGACATGGGTGGGGGCCTGGTGGAGGCTGCCCCTGCACTGCTGGGGGGTGGGGGTGGTGGGAGACATGAGTGGGGGCCTGGTGGAGGCTGCCCCCTACACTGCTAGGGGGTGGGGGTGGTGGGAGACATGAGTGGGGGCCTGGTGGAGGCTGCCCCTACACTGCTGGGGGGTGGGGGTGATAGGGGACTTGAGTGGGAGCCTGGTGGAGGCTGTCCCTGGTGGCTGGGGGTGGGGGTGGTGGGACACATGAGGGGGCCTGGTAGAGGTTGCCCCTACACTGCTGGGGGTGGGGGAGGTGGAAGACATGAGTGGGGGCCTGGTGGAGGCTGCCCCTGCACTGCTGGGGGGTGGGGGTGGTCGGAGACATGGGTGGGGGCCTGGTGGAGGCTGCCCCTGCACTGCTGGGGGGTGGGGGTGGTGGGAGACATGAGTGGGGGCCTGGTGGAGGCTGCCACTGCACTGCTGGGGGGTCGGGGTGATAGGGGACTTGAGTGGGGGCCTGGTGGAGGATGCCCCTGGTGGCTGGGGGGTGGGGGTGGTGGGAGACATGAGTGGGGGCCTGGTGGAGGCTGCACCTGCACTGCGGGGGGTGGGGGTGATAGGGGACTTTAGTGGGGGCCTGGTGGAGGCTGCCCCTGCACTGCTGGGGGGTGGGGGTGGTGGGAGACATGAGTGGGGGCCTGGTGGAGGCTGCCACTGCACTGCTGGGGGGTGGGGGTGGTGGGAGACATGAGTGGGGGCCTGGTGGAGGCTGCCCCTGGATGCTGGGGGGTGGGGGTGGTGGGAGACATGGATGGGGGCCTGGTGGAGGCTGCCCCTGCACTGCTGGGGGGTTTGGGTGATAGGGGACTTGAGTGGGGGCCTGGTGGAGGCTGCCCCTGCACTGCTGCGGGGTGGGGGTGGTGGGAGATATGAGTGGGGGCCTGGTGGAGGCTGCCCCTGCACTGCTGGGGGGTTTGGGTGATAGGGGACTTGAGTGGGGGCCTGGTGGAGGTTGCCCCTGCACTGCTGGGGGGTGGGGGTGACAGGGGACTTGAGTGGGGGCCTGGTGGAGGCTGCCCCTGCACTGCTGGGGGGTGGGGGTGGTGGGAGACATGAGTGGGGGCCTGGTGGAGACTGCCCCTGCACTGCTGGGGGTGGGGGTGGTGGGAGACATGAGTGGGGGCCTGGTGGAGGCTGCCCCTGGATGCTGGAGGGTGGGGGTGGTGGGAGACATGAGTGGGGGCCTGGTGGAGGCTGCCCCTGGTGGCTGGGGGTGGTGGGAGACATGAGTGGGGGCCTGGTGGAGGCTGCCCCTGCAATGCTGGGGGGTGAGGGTGGTGAGAGACATGAGTGGGGGCCTGGTGGAGGCCGCCACTGCACTGCTGGGGGGTCGGGGTGATAGGGGACTTGAGTGGGGGCCTGGTGGAGGATGCCCCTGGTGGCTGGGGGGTGGGGGTGGTGGGAGACATGAGTGGGGGCCTGGTGGAGGCTGCACCTGCACTGCTGGGGGGTGGGGGTGATAGGGGACTTGAGTGGGGGCCTGGTGGAGGCTGCCCCTGGTGGCTGGGGGGTGGGGGTGGTGGGAGACATGAGTGGGGGCCTGGTGGAGGATGCCCCTGCACTGCTTGGGGGTGGGGGTGGTGGGAGACATGGGTGGGGGCTGCCCATGGTGGCTGGGGGTGGGGGTGGTGGGAGACATGAGCGGGAGCCTGGTGGAGGATGCCCCTGGTGGCTGGGGGGTGGGGGTAGTGGGAGACATGAGTGGGGGCCTGGTGGAGGCTGCCCCTGAACTGCTGGGGGGTGGGGGTGATAGGGGACTTGAGTGGGGGCCTGGTGGAGGCTGCCCCTGGTGGCTGGGGGGTGGGGGTGGTGGGAGACATGAGTGGGGGCCTGGTGGAGGCTGCCCCTACACTGCTGAGGGGTGGGGGTGGTGGGAGACATGAGTGGGGGCCTGGTGGAGGCTGCCCCTGCACTGCTGGGGGTGGGGGGTGGGAGACATGAGTTGGGGCCTGGTGGAGGGTTGCCCCTGCACTGCTGGGGGGTTGGGGTGATAGGGGACTTGAGTGGGGGCCTGGTGGAGGCTGCCCCTGGTGGCTGGGGGTGGGGGTGGTGGGAGACAAGAGTGGGGGCCTGGTGGAGGCTGCCCCTGCACTGGTGGGGGTGGGGGTGGTGGGAGACATGGGTGGGGGCTTGGTGGAGGCTGCACCTGCACTGCTGGGGGGTGGGGGTGTTAGGGGACTTGAGTGGGGGCCTGGTGGAGGCTGCCCCTGGTGACTGGGGGGTGGGGGTGGTGGGAGACATGAGTGGGGGCCTGGTGGAGGCTGCCCCTGCACTGCTGGGGGTGGGGGTGGTGGGAGACATGGGTGGGGACCTGGTGGAGGCTGCCCCTACACTGCTGGGGGGTGGGGGTGGTGGGAGACATGGGTGGGGGCCTGGTTGAGGCTGCCCCTACACTGCTAGGGGTGGGGGTGGTGGGAGACATGAGTGGGGGCCTGGTGGAGGCTGCCCCTACACTGCCGGGGGGTGGGGGTGATAGGGGACTTGAGTGGGAGCCTGGTGGAGGCTGTCCCTGGTGGCTGGGGGTGGCGGGAGACATGAGTGGGGGCCTGGTAGAGGCTGCCCCTACACTGCTGGGGGTGGGGTGGTGGGAGACATGAGTGGGGGCCTGGTGCAGGCTGCCCCTACACTGCTGGGGGTGGGGGTGGTGGGAGACATGAGTGGGGCCTGGTGGAGGCTGCCCCTGGATGCTGGGGGTGGGGGTGGTGGGAGACATGAGTGGGGGCCTGGTGAAGGCTGCCCCTGCACTGCTGGGGGGTGGGGGTGGTGGGAGACATGAGTGGAGGCCTGGTGGAGGCTGCACCTGCACTGCTGGGGGGTGGGGGTGATAGGGGACTTGAGTGGGGCCTGGTGGAGGCTGCCCCTGGTGGCTGGGGGGTGGGGGTGGTGGGAGACATGAGTGGGGGCCTGGTGGAGGATGCCCCTGCACTGCTTGGGGGTGGGGGTGGTGGGAGACATGGGTGGGGGCTGCCCATGGTGGCTGGGGGTGGGGGTGGTGGGAGACATGAGCGGGAGCCTGGTGGAGGATGCCCCTGGTGGCTGGGGGGTGGGGGTAGTGGGAGACATGAGTGGGGGCCTGGTGGAGGCTGCCCCTGAACTGCTGGGGGTGGGGGTGATAGGGGACTTGAGTGGGGGCCTGGTGGAGGCTGCCCCTGGTGGCTGGGGGGTGGGGGTGGTGGGAGACATGAGTGGGGGCCTGGTGGAGGCTGCCCCTACACTGCTGAGGGGTGGGGGTGGTGGGAGACATGAGTGGGGGCCTGGTGGAGGCTGCCCCTGCACTGCTGGGGGTGGGGGGTGGGAGACATGAGTGGGGGCCTGGTGGAGGTTGCCCCTGCACTGCTGGGGGGTTGGGGTGATAGGGGACTTGAGTGGGGGCCTGGTGGAGGATGCCCCTGGTGGCTGGGGGGTGGGGGTGGTGGGAGACAAGAGTGGGGGCCTGGTGGAGGCTGCCCCTGCACTGGTGGGGGTGGGGGTGGTGGGAGACATGGGTGGGGGCTTGGTGGAGGCTGCCCCTGCACTGCTTGGGGGATGTGGGTGTTAGGGGACTTGAGTGGGGGCCTGGTGGAGGCTGCCCCTGGTGACTGGGGGGTGGGGGTGGTGGGAGACATGAGTGGGGGCCTGGTGGAGGCTGCCCCTGCACTGCTGGGGGTGGGGGTGGTGGGAGACATGGGTGGGGACCTGGTGGAGGCTGCCCCTACACTGCTTGGGGGTGGGGGTGGTGGGAGACATGGGTGGGGGCCTGGTTGAGGCTGCCCCTACACTGCTAGGGGTGGGGGTGGTGGGGAGACATGAGTGGGGGCCTGGTGGAGGCTGCCCCTACACTGCCGGGGGGTGGGGGGTGATAGGGGACTTGAGTGGGAGCCTGGTGGAGGCTGTCCCTGGTGGCTGGGGGTGGGGGTGGCGGGAGACATGAGTGGGGGCCTGGTAGAGGCTGCCCCTACACTGCTGGGGGTGGGGTGGTGGGAGACATGAGTGGGGGCCTGGTGCAGGCTGCCCCTACACTGCTGGGGGTGGGGGTGGTGGGAGACATGAGTGGGGCCTGGTGGAGGCTGCCCCTGGATGCTGGGGGTGGGGGTGGTGGGAGACATGACTGGGGGCCTGGTGAAGGCTGCCCCTGCACTGCTGGGGGGTGGGGGTGGTGGGAGACATGAGTGGAGGCCTGGTGGAGGCTGCCCCCGGTGGCTGGGGGTTGGGAGGTGGGGGTGGTGGGAGACATGAGTGGGGGCCTGGTGGAGGCTGCCCCTGGATGCTGGGGGTGGGGGTGGTGGGAGACATGAGTGGGGGCCTGGTGGAAGCTGCCCCCGCACTGCTGGGAGTTGGGGGTGGTGGGAGACATGAGTGGGGGCCTGGTGGAGGCTGCCCCTGCCCTGCTGGGGGGTGGGGGTGGTGGGAGACATGAGTGGGGGCCTGGTGGAGGCAGCCCCTGCACTGCTGGGGGGTGGGGGTGGTGGGAGACATGAGTGGAGGCCTGGTGGAGGCTGCCCCTGGTGGCTGGGGGGTGGGAGGTGGGGGTGGTGGGAGACATGAGTGGGGGCCTGGTGGAGGCTGCCCCTGCACTGCTTGGGGGTGGGGTGGTGGGAGACATGAGTGGGGGCCTGGTGGAAGCTGCACCTGCACTGCTGGGGGGTGGGGGTGTTAGGGGACTTGAGTGGGGGCCTGGTGGAGGCTGCCCCTGGTGGCTGGGGGGTGGGGGTGGTGGGAGACATGAGTGGGGGCCTGGTGGAGGCTGCCCCTGCACTGCTGGGGGTGGGGGTGGTGGGAGACATGGGTGGGGACCTGGTGGAGGCTGCCCCTACACTGCTGGGGGGTGGGGGTGGTGGGAGACATGGGTGGGGGCCTGGATGAGACTGCCGCTACACTGCTAGGGGTGGGGGTGGTGGGAGACATGAGTGGGGGCCTGGTGGAGGCTGCCCCTACACTGCTGGGGGGTGGGGGTGATAGGGGACTTGAGTGGGAGCCTGGTGGAGGCTGTCCCTGGTAGCTGGGGGTGGGGGTGGCGGGAGACATGACTGGGGGCATGGTAGAGGCTGCCCCAACACTGCTGGGGGTGGGGTGGTGGGAGACATGAGTGGGGGCCTGGTGCAGGCTGCCCCTACACTGCTGGGGGGTGGGGGTGGGGGTGGTGGGAGATATGAGTGGGGCCTGGTGAAGGCTGCCCCTGGATGCTGGGGGTGGGGGTGGTGGGAGACATGAGTGGGGGCCTGGTGAAGGCTGCCCCTGCACTTCTGGGGGGTGGGGGTGATAGGGGACTTGAGTGGGGGCCTGGTGGAGGCTGCCCCTGCACTGCTGGGGGTTGCGGGTTATGGGGGACTTGAGTGGGGGCCTGGTGGAGGCTGCCCCTGCACTGCTGGGGGGTGGGGGTGGTGGGAGACATGAGTGGGGGCCTGGTGGAGGCTGCCCCCGCACTGCTGGGAGTTGGGGGTGGTGGGAGACATGAGTGGGGGCCTGGTGGAGGCTGCCCCTGCCCTGCTGGGGGGTGGGGGTGGTGGGAGACATGAGTGGGGGCCTGGTGGAGGCTGCCCCTGCACTGCTGGGGGGTGGGGGTGGTGGGAGACATGAGTGGAGGCCTGGTGGAGGCTGCCCCTGGTGGCTGGGGGGTGGGAGGTGGGGGTGGTGGGAGACATGAGTGGGGGCCTGGTGGAGGCTGCCCCTGCACTGCTTGGGGGTGGGGTGGTGGGAGACATGAGTGGGGGCCTGGTGGAAGCTGCACCTGCACTGCTGGGGGGAAGGGGTGATAGGGGACTTGAGTGGGAGCCTGGTGGAGGCTGCCCCTGGTGGCAGGGGGTGGGGGTGGTGGGAGACATGAGTGGGGGCCTGGTAGAGGCTGCCCCTACACTGCGGGGGGTGGGGTGGTGGGAGACATGAGTGGGGGCCTGGTGCAGGCTGCCCCTACACTGCTGGGGGGTGGGGGTGGTGGGAGACATGAGTGGGGCCTGGTGGAGGCTGCCCCTGGATGCTGGGGATGGGGGTGGTGGGAGACATGAGTGGGGCCTGGTGAAGGCTGCCCCTGCACTTCTGGGGGGTGGGGGTGATAGGGGACTTGAGTGGGGGCCTGGTGGAGGCTGCCCCTGCACTGCTGGGGGTTGCGGGTTATGGGGGACTTGAGTGGGGGCCTGGTGGAGGCTGCCCCTGCACTGCCGGGCGGTGGGGGTGGTGGGAGACATGAGTGGGGGCCTGGTGGAGGCTGCCCCCGCACTGCTGGGAGTTGGGGGTGGTAGAAGACATGAGTGGGGGCCTGGTGGAGGCTGCCCATGCCCTGCTGGGGGGTGGGGGTGGTGGGAGACATGAGTGGGGGCCTGGTGGAGGCTGCCCCTGCACTGCTGGGGGGTGGGGGTGGTGGGAGACATGAGTGGAGGCCTGGTGGAGGCTGCCCCTGGTGGGAGGTGGGGGTGGTGGGAGACATGAGTGGGGGCCTGGTGGAGGCTGCCCCTGCACTGCTTGGGGGTGGGGTGGTGGGAGACATGAGTGGGGGCCTGGTGGAAGCTGCACCTGCACTGCTGGGGGGAAGGGGTGATAGGGGACTTGAGTGGGGGCCTGGTGGAGGCTGCCCCTGGTGGCAGGGGGGTGGGGGTGGTGGGAGACATGAGTGGGGGCTTGGTGGAGGCTGCCCCTGCACTGCTGGGGGGTGGGGGTGGTGTGAGACATGGGTGAGGGCCTGGTGGAGGCTGCCCCTGGTGGCTGGGGGGTGGGGGTGGTGGGAGACATGAGTGGGGGCCTGGTGGAGGATGCCCCTGGTGGCAAGGGGGTGGGGGTGGTGGGAGACATGAGTGGGGGCCTGGTGGAGGCTCCCCCTGCACTGCTGGGGGGTGGGGGTGATAGGGGACTTGAGTGGGGGCCTGGTGGAGGCTGCCCCTGGTGGCTGGGGGGGTGACAGATATGAGTGGGGGCCTGGTGGAGGCTGCCCCTACACTGCTGGGGGTGGGGGTGGTGGGAGACATGAGTGAGGGCCTGGTGGAGGCTGCCCCTACACTGCTGGGGGGTGGGGGTGGTGGGAGACATGAGTGGGGGCCTGGTGGAGGCTGCCCCTACACTGCTGGGGGGTGGGGGTGTTAGGGGACGTGAGTGGGGGCCTGGTGGAGGCTGCCCCTGGTGGCTGGGGGGTGGGGCTGGTGGGAGACATGAGTGGGGGCATGGTGGAGGCTGCCCCTACACTGCTGGGGGGTGGGGGTGGTGGGAGACATGAGTGGCGGCCTGGTGGAGGATGCCCCTGGTGGCTGGGGGGTGGGGGTGGTGGGAGACATGAGTGGGGGCCTGGTGGAGGCTGCCCCTACACTGCTGGGGGGTGGGGGTGGTGGGAGACATGAGTGGGGCCTGGTGGAGGCTGCCCCTACGCTGCTGGGAGGTGGGGGTGGTGGTAGACATGAGTGGGGGCCTGGTGGAGCCTGCCCCTACACTGCTGGGGGGTAGGGGTGGTGGGAGACATGAGTGGGGGCCTGGTGGAGGCTGCCCCTGCACTGCTGGGGGGTGGGGGTGATAGGGGACCTGAGTGGGGGCCTGGTGGAGGCTGCCCCTGTACTGATGGGGGGTGGGGGTGGTGGGAGACATGAGTGGGGGCCTGGTGGAGGCTGCCCCTGCACTGCTGGGGGTTGGGGGTGGTGGGAGACATGAGTGGGGGCCTGGTGGAGGCTGCCCCTGCACTGCTGTTGGGGTGGGGGTGGTGGGAGACATGAGTGGGGGCCTGGTGGAGGCTGCCCCTGCACTGCTGGGGTGGGGGGGAGACATGAGTGGGGGCCTGGTGGAGGCTGCCCCTGGTGGCTGGGGGGTGGGGGTGGTAGGAGACATGAGTGGGGGCCTGGTGGAGGCTGCCCCTGCACTGCTTGGGGGTGGCGTGGTGGGAGACATGAATGGGGGCCTGGTGGAAGCTGCCCCTGCACTGCTGGGGGGTAGGGGTGATAGGGGACTTGAGTGGGGGCCTGGTGGAGGATGCCCCTGGTGGCTGTGGTGTTGGGGTGGTGGGAGACATGAGTGGGGGCCTGGTGGAGGCTGCCCCTGCACTGCTGGGGGGTGGGGATGATAGGGGACTTGAGTGGGGGCCTGGTGGAGGATGCCCCTGGTGGCTGTGGGGTGGGGGTGGTGGGAGACATGAGTGGGGGCCTGGTGGAGGATGCCCCTGGTGGCAGGGGGGTGGGGGTGGTGTGAGACATGAGTGGGGGCCTGGTGGAGGCTCCCCCTGCACTGCTGGGGGGTGGGGGTGATAGGGGACTTGAGTGGGGGCCTGGTGGAGGCTGCCCCTGGTGGCTGGGGGGGTGACAGACATGAGTGGGGGCCTGGTGGAGGCTGCCCCTACACTGCTGGGGGGTGGGGGTGGTGGGAGACATGAGTGGGGGCCTGGTGGAGGCTGCCCCTACACTGCTGAGGGGTGGGGGTGGTGGGAGACATGAGTGGGGGCCTGATGGAGGCTGCCCCTACACTACTGGGGGGTGGGGGTGAGAGGGGACTTGAGTGGGGGCCTGGTGGAGGATGCCCCTGGTGGCTGGGGGGTGGGGGTGGTGGGAGACATGAGTGGGGGCCTGGTGGAGGCTGCCCCTACACTGCTGGGGGTTGGGGGTGGTGGGAGACATGAGTGGGGCCTGGTGGAGGCTGCCCCTACACTGCTGGGGGCTGGGGGTGGTGGTAGACATGAGTGGGGGCCTGGTGGAGCCTGCCCCTACACGCTGGGGGGTAGGGGTGGTGGGAGTCATGAGTGGGGGCATGGTGGAGGCTGTCCCTACACTGCTGGGGGTGGGGGTGGTGGGAGACATGAGTGGGAGCCTGGTGGAGGCTGCCCCTGCACTGCTGGGGGGCGGGGGTGATAGGGGACTTGAGTGGGGGCCTGGTTGAGGCTGCCCCTGCACTGCTGGGGGGTGGGGGTGGTGGGAGACATGAGTGGGGGCCTGGTGGAGGCTGCCCCTGCACTGCTGGGGGTTGGGGGTGGTGGGAGACATGAGTGGGGGCCTGGTGGAGGCTGCCCCTGCACTGCTGGTGGGGTGAGGGTGGTGGGAGACATGAGTGGGGGCCTGGTGGAGGCTGCCCCTGCACTGCTGGGGGGTGGGGGGTGGGAGACATGAGTGTGGGCCTGGTGGAGGCTGCCCCCGGTGGCTGGGGGTTGGGGGTGGTAGGAGACATGAGTGGGGGCCTGGTGGAGGCTGCCCCTGCACTGCTTGGGGGTGGCGTGGGGGGAGACATGAATGGGGGCCTGGTGGAAGCTGCCCCTGCACTGCTGGGGGGTAGGAGTGATAGGGGAATTGAGTGGGGGCCTCTTGGAGGATGCCCCTGGTGGTTGTGGGGAGGGGGTGGTGGGAGACATGAGTGGGGGCCTGGTGGAGGCTGCCCCTGCACTTCTGGGGGGTGGGGATGATAGGGGACTTGAGTGGGGGCCTGGTGGAGGATGCCCCTGGTGGCTGTGGGGTGGGGGTGGTGGGAGACATGGGTGAGGGCCTGGTGGAGGCTGCCCCTGGTGGCTGGGGGGTGGGGGTGGTGGGAGACATGAGTGGGGGCATGGTGGAGGCTGCCCCTACACTGCTGGGGGGTGGGGGTGGTGGGAGACATGAGTGGGGGCCTGGTGGAGGCTGCCCCTACACTGCTGGGGGGTGGTGGTGGTAGGGGACTTGAGTGGGGGCCTGGTGGAGGAGGCCCCTGGTGGCTGGGGGTGGTGGGAGACATGAGTGCGGGCCTGGTGGAGGCTGCCCTTACACTGCTGGGGGGTGGGGGTGGTGGGAGACATGAGTGGGGGCCTGGTGGAGGCTGCCCCTACACTGCTGGGGGGTGGGGGTGGTGGGAGACATGAGTGGGGGCCTGGTGGGGGCCTGGTGCTGGGGGGTGGGGGTGGTGGGAGACATGATTGGGGGCCTGGTGGAGGCTGCCCCTGCACTGCTGGGGGGTGGGGGTGATAGGGGACTTGAGTGGGGGCCTGGTGGAGGCTGCCCCTGCCCTGCTGGGGGGTGGGGGTGATAGGGAACCTGAGTGGGGGCCTGGTGGAGGCTGCCCCTGCACTGCTGGGGGGTGGGGGTGGTGGGAGACATGAGTGGGGGCCTGGTGGAGGCTGCCCCTGCACTGTTGGGGGTGGGGGTGGTGGGAGACATGAGTGAGGGCCTGGTGGAGGCTGCCCCTGCATTGCTGGGGGGTGGGGGTGGTGGGAGACATGAGTGGGGGCCTGGTGGAGGCTGCCCCTGCACTGCTGGGGGGTGTGGGTGATGGGAGACATGAATGGGGGCCTGGTGGAGGCTGCCCCTACACTGCTGGGGGTGGGGGTGGTGGGAGACATGAGTGGGGGCCTGGTGGAGGCTTCCCCTAGATGCTGGGGGGTGGGGGTGGTGGGAGACATGATTGGGGGCCTGGTGGAGGCTGCCCCTGCACTGCTGGGGGGTGGGGGTGATAGGGGACTTGAGTGGGGGCCTGGTGGAGGCTGCCCCTGCCCTGCTAGGGGGTGGGGGTGATAGGGGACCTGAGTGGGGGCCTGGTGGAGGCTGCCCCTGCACTGCTGGGGGGTGGGGGTGGTGGGAGACATGAGTGGGGGCCTGGTGGAGGCTGCCCCTGCACTGTTGGGGGGTGGGGGTGGTGGGAGACATGAGTGGGGGCCTGGTGGAGGCTGCCCCTGCACTGCTGGGGGGTGGTGGGAGACATGAGTGGGGGCCTGGTGGAGGCTGCCCCTGCACTGCTGGGGGGTGGGGGTGGTGGGAGACATGAGTGGGGGCCTGGTGGAGGCTGCCCCTGGATGCTGGGGGGTGGGGGTGGTGGGAGACATGAGTGGGGGCCTGGTGGAGGCTGCCCCTGGTGGCTGGGGGGTGGGGGTGGTGGGAGACATGAGTGGGGGCCTGGTGGAGGCTGCCCCTGCACTGCTGGGGTGTGGGGGTGGTGGGAGCCATGAGTTGGGGCCTGGTGGAGGCTGCCCCTGCACTGCTGGGGTGTGGGGGTGGTGGGAGCCATGAGTTGGGGCCTGGTGGAGGCTGCCCCTGCACTGCTGGGGGTGGTATTGATAGGGGACTTGAGTGGGGGCCTGGTGGAGGATGCCCCTGGTGGCTAGGGGATGGGGGGGGGAGACATGAGTGGGGGCCTGGTGGATGCTGCCCCTGGTGGCTGGGGGTGGGGGTGGTTGGAGACATGAGTGGGGGCCTGGTGGAGGCTGCCCCTGCACTGCTTGGGGGTGGCGTGGTGGGAGACATGAATGGGGGCCTGGTGGAAGCTGCCCCTGCACTGCTGGGGGGTACGGGTGATAGGGGACTTGAGTGGGGGCCTGGTGGAGGATGCCCCTGGTGGCTGTGGGGTGGGGGTGGTGGGAGACATGAGTGGGGGCCTGGTGGAGGATGCCCCTGCACTGCTGGGGGGTGGGGATGATAGGGGATTTGAGTGGGGGCCTGGTGGAGGATGCTCCTGGTGGCTGTGGGGTGGGGGTGGTGGGAGACATGAGTGGGGGCCTGGTGGAGGATGCCCCTGGTGGCAGGGGGGTGGGGGTGGTGTGAGACATGAGTGTGGGTCTGGTGGAGGCTCCCCCTGCACTGCTGGGGGGTGGGGGCGATAGGGGACTTGAGTGGGGGCCTGGTGGAGGCTGCCCCTGGTGGCTGGGGGGGTGACAGACATGAGTGGGGGCCTGGTGGAGGCTGCCCCTACACTGCTGGGGGGTGGGGGTGGTGGGAGATATGAGTGGGGGCCTGGTGGAGGCTGCCTCTACACTGCTGGGGGGTGGGGGTGGTGGGAGACATGAGTGGGGGCCTGATGGAGGCTGCCCCTACACTGCTGGGGGGTGGGGGTGGTGGGAGATATGAGTGGGGGCCTGGTGGAGGCTGCCTCTACACTGCTGGGGGGTGGGGGTGGTGGGAGACATGAGTGGGGGCCTGATGGAGGCTGCCCTTACACTGCTGGGGGGTGGGGGTGATAGGGGACTTGAGTGGGGGCCTGGTGGAGGCTGCCCCTGGTGGCTGGGGGGTGGGGGTGGTGGGAGACATGAGTGGGGCCTGGTGGAGGCTGCCCCTACACTGCTGGGGGTTGGGGGTGGTGGTAGACATGAGTGGGGGCCTGGTGGAGGCTGTCCCTACACTGCTGGGGGGTGGGGGTGGTGGGAGACATGAGTGGGGGCCTGGTGGAGGCTGCCCCTGCACTGCTGGGGGGTGGGGGTGATAGGGGACTTGAGTGGGGGCCTGGTGGAGGCTGCCCCTGCACTGCTGGGGGGTGGGGGTGGTGGGAGACATGAGTGGGGGCCTGGTGGAGGCTGCCCCTGCACTGCTGGGGGTTGGGGGTGGTGGGAGACATGAGTGGGGGCCTGGTGGAGGCTGCCCCTGCACTGCTGGTGGGGTGGGGGTGGTGGGAGACATGAGTGGGGGCCTGGTGGAGGCTGCCCCTGCACTGCTGGGGGGTGGGGAGGGTGGGAGACATGAGTGTGGGCCTGGTGGAGGCTGCCCCTGGTGGCTGGGGGGTGGAGGTGGTAGGAGACATGAGTGGGAGCCTGGTGGAGGCTGCCCCTGCACTGCTTGGGGGTGGCGTGGTGGGAGACATGAATGGGGGCCTGGTGGAAGCTGCCCCTGCACTGCTGGGGGGTAGGAGTGATAGGGGAATTGAGTGGGGGCCTGGTGGAGGATGCCCCTGGTGGTTGTGGGGTGGGGGTGGTGGGAGACATGAGTGGGGGCCTGGTGGAGGCTGCCCCTGCACTGCTGGGGGGTGGGGATGATAGGGGACTTGAGTGGGGGCCTGGTGGAGGATGCCCCTGGTGGCTGTGGGGTGGGGGTGGTGGGAGACATGGGTGAGGGCCTGGTGGAGGCTGCCCCTGGTGGCTGGGGGGTGGGGGTGGTGGGAGACATGAGTGGGGGCCTGGTGGAGGCTGCCCCTACACTGCTGGGGGGTGGGGGTGGTGGGAGACATGAGTGGGGGCCTGGTGGAGGCTGCCCCTACACTGCTGGGGGGTGGTGGTGGTAGGGGACTTGAGTGGGGGCCTGGTGGAGGAGGCCCCTGGTGGCTGGGGGTGGTGGGAGACATGAGTGGGGGCCTGGTGGAGGCTGCCCTTACACTGCTGGGGGGTGGGGGTGGTGGGAGACATGAGTGGGGGCCTGGTGGAGGCTGCCCCTACACTGCTGGGGGGTGGGGGTGGTGGGAGACATGAGTGGGGGCCTGGTGGAGGCTTCCCCTGGATGCTGGGGGGTGGGGTGGTGGGAGACATGATTGGGTCCCTGCACTGCTGGGGGGTGGGGGTGGTGGGAGACATGAGTGGGGGCCTGGTGGAGGCTTCCCCTGGATGCTGGGGGGTGGGGGTGGTGGGAAACATGATTGGGGGCCTGGTGGAGGCTGCCCCTGCACTGCTGGGGGGTGGGGGTGATAAGGGACTTGAGTGGGGGCCTGGTGGAGGCTGCCCCTGCCCTGCTGGGGGGTGGGGGTGATAGGGGACCTGAGTGGGGGCCTGGTGGAGGCTGCCCCTGCACTGCTGGGGGGTGGGGGTGGTGGGAGGCATGAGTGGGGGCCTGGTGGAGGCTGCCCCTGCACTGTTGGGGGGTGGGGGTGGTGGGAGACATGAGTGGGGGCCTGATGGAGGCTGCCCCTGCATTGCTGGGGGGTGGGGGTGGTGGGAGACATGAGTGGTGGCCTGGTGGAGGCTGCCCCTGCACTGCTGGGGGGTGGGGGTGGTGGGAGACATGAGTGGGGGCCTGGTGGAGGCTGCCCATGGATGCTGGGGGGTGGGGGTGGTGGGAGACATGAGTTGGGGCCTGGTGGAGGCTGCCCCTGGTGGCTGGGGAGTGGGGGTGGTGGGAGACATGAGTGGGGGCCTGGTGGAGGCTGCCCCTGCACTGCTGGGGTGTGGGGGTGGTGGGAGCCATGAGTTGGGGCCTGGTGGAGGCTGCCCCTGCACTGCTGGGGGTGGTATTGATAGGGGACTTGAGTGGGGGCCTGGTGGAGGATGCCCCTGGTGGCCAGGGGATGGGGGGGAGACATGAGTGGGGGCCTGGTGGATGCTGCCCCTGGTGGCTGGGGGTGGGGGTGGTTGGAGACATGAGTGGGGGCCTGGTGGAGGCTGCCCCTGCACTGCTTGGGGGTGGCGTGGTGGGAGACATGAATGGGGGCCTGGTGGAAGCTGCCCCTGAAATGCTGGGGGGTAGGGGTGATAGGGGACTTGAGTGGGGGCCTGGTGGAGGATGCCCCTGGTGGCTGTGGGGTGGGGGTGGTGGGAGACATGAGTGGGGGCCTGGTGGAGGATGCCCCTGCACTGCTGGGGGGTGGGGATGATAGGGGATTTGAGTGGGGGCCTGGTGGAGGATGCCCCTGGTGGCTGTGGGGTGGGGGTGGTGGGAGACATGAGTGGGGGCCTGGTGGAGGATGCCCCTGGTGGCAGGGGGGTGGGGGTGGTGTGAGACATGAGTGTGGGTCTGGTGGAGGCTCCCCCTGCACTGCTGGGGGGTGGGGGCGATAGGGGACTTGAGTGGGGGCCTGGTGGAGGCTGCCCCTGCTGGCTGGGGGGGTGACAGACATGAGTGGGGGCCTGGTGGAGGCTGCCCCTACACTGCTGGGGGGTGGGGGTGGTGGGAGATATGAGTGGGGGCCTGGTGGAGGCTGCCTCTACACTGCTGGGGGGTGGGGGTGGTGGGAGACATGAGTGGGGGCCTGATGGAGGCTGCCCTTACACTGCTGGGGGGTGGGGGTGATAGGGGACTTGAGTGGGGGCCTGGTAGAGGCTGCCCCTGGTGGCTGGGGGGTGGGGGTGGTGGGAGACATGAGTGGGCCTGGTGGAGGCTGCCCCTACACTGCTGGGGGTTGGGGGTGGTGGTAGACATGAGTGGGGGCCTGGTGGAGCCTGCCCCTACACTGCTGGGGGGTAGGGGTGGTGGGAGACATGAGTGGGGGCCTGGTGGAGGCTGTCCCTACACTGCTGGGGGGTGGGGGTGGTGGGAGACATGAGTGGGGGCCTGGTGGAGGCTGCCCCTGCACTGCTGGGGGGTGGGGGTGATAGGGGACTTGAGTGGGGGCCTGGTGGAGGCTGCCCCTGCACTGCTGGGGGGTGGGGGTGGTGGGAGACATGAGTGGGGGCCTGGTGGAGGCTGCCCCTGCACTGCTGGGGGTTGGGGGTGGTGGGAGACATGAGTGGGGGCCTGGTGGAGGCTGCCCCTGCACTGCTGGTGGGGTGGGGGTGGTGGGAGACATGAGTGGGGGCCTGGTGGAGGCTGCCCCTGCACTGCTGGGGGGTGGGGAGGGTGGGAGACATGAGTGTGGGCCTGGTGGAGGCTGCCCCTGGTGGCTGGGGGGTGGAGGTGGTAGGAGACATGAGTGGGGGCCTGGTGGAGGCTGCCCCTGCACTGCTTGGGGGTGGCGTGGTGGGAGACATGAATGGGGGCCTGGTGGAAGCTGCCCCTGCACTGCTGGGGGGTAGGAGTGATAGGGGAATTGAGTGGGGGCCTGGTGGAGGATGCCCCTGGTGGTTGTGGGGTGGGGGTGGTGGGAGACATGAGTGGGGGCCTGGTGGAGGCTGCCCCTGCACTGCTGGGGGGTGGGGATGATAGGGGACTTGAGTGGGGGCCTGGTGGAGGATGCCCCTGGTGGCTGTGGGGTGGGGGTGGTGGGAGACATGGGTGAGGGCCTGGTGGAGGCTGCCCCTGGTGGCTGGGGGGTGGGGGTGGTGGGAGACATGAGTGGGGGCCTGGTGGAGGCTGCCCTTACACTGCTGGGGGGTGGGGGTGGTGGGAGACATGAGTGGGGGCCTGGTGGAGGCTGCCCCTACACTGCTGGGGGGTGGGGGTGGTGGGAGACATGAGTGGGGGCCTGGTGGAGGCTTCCCCTGGATGCTGGGGGGTGGGGGTGGTGGGAGACATGATTGGGTCCCTGCACTGCTGGGGGGTGGGGGTGGTGGGAGACATGAGTGGGGGCCTGGTGGAGGCTTCCCCTGGATGCTGGGGGGTGGGGGTGGTGGGAAACATGATTGGGGGCCTGGTGGAGGCTGCCCCTGCACTGCTGTGGGGTGGGGGTGATAAGGGACTTGAGTGGGGGCCTGGTGGAGGCTGCCCCTGCCCTGCTGGGGGGTGGGGGTGATAGGGGACCTGAGTGGGGGCCTGGTGGAGGCTGCCCCTGCACTGCTGGGGGGTGGGGGTGGTGGGAGGCATGAGTGGGGGCCTGGTGGAGGCTGCCCCTGCACTGTTGGGGGGTGGGGGTGGTGGGAGACATGAGTGGGGGCCTGATGGAGGCTGCCCCTGCATTGCTGGGGGGTGGGGGTGGTGGGAGACATGAGTGGTGGCCTGGTGGAGGCTGCCCCTGCACTGCTGGGGGGTGGGGGTGGTGGGAGACATGAGTGGGGGCCTGGTGGAGGCTGCCCATGGATGCTGGGGGGTGGGGGTGGTGGGAGACATGAGTTGGGGCCTGGTGGAGGCTGCCCCTGGTGGCTGGGGAGTGGGGGTGGTGGGAGACATGAGTGGGGGCCTGGTGGAGGCTGCCCCTGCACTGCTGGGGTGTGGGGGTGGTGGGAGCCATGAGTTGGGGCCTGGTGGAGGCTGCCCCTGCACTGCTGGGGTGTGGGGGTGGTGGGAGCCATGAGTTGGGGCCTGGTGGAGGCTGCCCCTGCACTGCTGGGGGGTGGTATTGATAGGGGACTTGAGTGGGGGCCTGGTGGAGGATGCCCCTGGTGGCTAGGGGGTGGGTGTGGTGGTAGACATGAGTGGGGGCCTGGTGGAGGCTGCCCCTGGTGGCTGGGGGTGGTGGGAGACATGAGTGGGGGCCTGGTGGAGGCTGCTCCTGCACTGCTGGGGGGTGGGGGTGGTGGTTGACATGGGTGGGGGCCTGGTGGAGGCTGCCCCTGGTGGCTGGGGGTGGTGGGAGACATGAGTGGGGCCTGGTGGAGGATGCCCCTGGTGGCTGGGGGGTGGGGGTGGTGGGAGACATGAGTGGGGGCCTGGTGGAGGCTGCCCCTGCACTAATGGGGGTGGGGGTGATAGGGGACTTGAGTGGGGGCCTGGTGGAGGCTGCCCCTGGTGGCTGGGGGGTGGGGGTGGTGGGAGACATGAGTGGGGCCTGGTGGAGGCTGCCCCTACACTGCTGGGGGGTGGGGGTGGTGGGAGACATGAGTGGGGGCCTGGTGGAGGCTGCCCCTACACTGCTGGGGGGTGGGGGTGATAGGGGATTTGAGTGGGGGCCTGGTGGAGGGTACCCCTGGTGGCTGGGGGGTGGGGTGGTGGTAGACATGAGTGGGGGCCTGATGAAGGCTGTCCCTACACTGCTGGGGGGTGGGGGTGGTGGGAGACATGAGTGGGGGCCTGGTGGAGGCTGCCCCTGCACTGCTGGGGGGTGGGGGTGGTGGGAGACATGAGTGGGGGCCTGGTGGAGGCTGCCCCTGCACTGCTGGGGGGTGGGGGTGGTGGGAGACATGGGTGGGGGCCTGGTGGAGGCTGCCCCTGCACTGCTGGGGAGTGGGGGTGGTGGGAGACATGAGTGGGGGCCTGGTGGATGCTGCCCCTGCACTGCTGGGGTGTGGGGGTGATAGGGGACTTGAGTGGGGGCCTGGTGGAGGATGCCCCTGGTGGCTGGGGGGTGGGGGTGGGGGTGGTGGGAGACATGAGTGGGGGCCTGGTGGAGGCTGCCCCTGCACTGCTGGGGAGTGGGGGTGGTGGGAGACATGAGTGGGGGCCTGGTGGAGGCTACCCCTGCACTGCTGGGGGGTGGGGGTGTTAGGGGACTTGAGTGGGGGCCTGGTGGAGGCTGCCCCTGCACTACTGGGGGGTGGGGGTGGTGGAAGACATGAGTGGGGGCCTGGTGGAGGCTGCCCCTGCACTGCTGGGGGGTGGGGTGGTGGGAGACATGAGTGGGGGCCTGGTGGAGTCTGCCCCTGCGCTGCTGGGGGGTGGGGGTGGTGGGAGACATGAGTGGGGGCCTGGTGGAGGCTGCCCCTGGATGCTGGGGGGTGGGGGTGGTGGGAGACATGAGTGGGGGCCTGGTGGAGGCTGCCCCTGCACTGCTGGGGGTGGGGGTGATAGGGGACTTGAGTGGGGGCCTGGTGGAGGCTGCCCCTGCACTGCTGGGGGGTTTGGGTGATAGGGGACTTGAGTGGGGGCCTGGTGGAGGCTGCCCCTACACTGCTGGGGGGTGGGGGTGGTGTGAGACATGAGTGGGGGCCTGGTGGATCCTGCCCCTACACTGCTGGGGGGTGGGGGTGGTGGGAGAAATGAGTAGGGGCATGGTGGAGGCTGCCCCTACACTGCTGGGGGGTGGGGGTGGTGGGAGACATGAGTGGGGGCCTGGTGGAGGCTGCCCCTGCACTGCTGGGGGGTGGGGGTGATAGGGGACTTGAGTGGGGGCCTGGTGGAGGCTGCCCCTGGTGGCTGGGGGTGCAGGGGGGCATGTGTTGGTTGGCAGTAGTGCAAGGTGAAATGTGGCTTGGCTGGGGGCATGGCCATGGTGGCTGGGGTGCCTGTGGGACATGTGCAGGGTATGCCCCTGTGATGTGGGCCACCTGCATGGGCCGTGGAGGGTGTAGAGGGAACACTTGGGAGGACCCACACGTGCAATTCACGTGTGGTTCTCCCCGCGCACCCCTGGAATACACGTACCCTGATGGAATTGCGTGTGATACTTCCTGCGCACCCCTGAAATAAACGTACCTTGCTGCTTTTGCGTGTGATACTTCCCACGCACCCCTGGAATACACGTACCCTGATGGAATCACGTGTGATATTTCCCGCGCACCCCTGAAATACACGTACCATGCTGCTTTTGCGTGTGATACTTCCCACGCACCCCTGGAATACACGTACCCTGATGGAATTGCGTGTGATACTTCCCGCGCACCCCTGAAATACATGTACCCTGCTGCTTTTGCGTGTGATACTTCCCGCGCACCCCTGGAATACATGTGCCCTGATGGAATAGCGTGTGTTACTTCCCACGCACCCCTGATGTACACGTACCCAGGACAATCGCGTGTGGGACTTCCCGCGAACCACTGAAATACACGTTCCCACCTTGGCGTTTGCCAGCCCTGTGAACTGGTCCAGGGTTAGCGCAGCCCTTTGCAATGATTTGGGGATTGTGAAGGCTTTTCCTTGCGCGAGGGCGTTCTTGGGGGCGTAACTGGCGCTGCTGCAGGGTCGCTGTGCCACTCTGCGCCACGGCTGGTTTCGGAGGCTAAAATCCATGAATACGCTGTGCGATGAAAAGGATTTTTTCGCATGCGGCTGGCGCAGTGTATCGCACGGGGACACTGTGCGCCAGCCGCGTGCGCCATTTGTGTGCGAATGTCTATGAATTACCCTCTTAAACTCTTTGACACTTCACATTAGATCTATACCTGCTTACTCTCTGTTTTGCTTACATTTTAGAAAAAAGATCTCCTCTGATTTGTCTTTAAGTTCTTTTCTTTTTAGCATTTATGTTCTTTATGCATTCCATTTTACTGATCTGTTGTGTAAGTGCTTTGGCAAACTTGCCTTTTAAGTTAATAAATGCAAAATTCCAGCTAAAATTAAATATCAAAAGAAAGTGTCATTATTAAGGGTGCCATTTGTAATTTTTGGATTTCAAAATTTTATTTTTTAACAGACAATTGTGTTTTTATTTTTTGGGATAAACCACACATTTGTTTTACGTTTGTTATAATTGCATATCTTTAAATAACAAAGAGCAATTTGTTTTATAATGGAGAATGCTTTTTTATTTTGTGTTAAACGTGTTGTAACAAAACACAATTGGTTTGACTTTTTTCACTTTGAAAATTTTGCTTGTAAATGTTTCAATAGTAAATTATACTTACAAGATTTATGATGATGTTTATGTTGTTTTTTTCTCAATATTTGGTTGAATTGTATTTTCATCCTGTCTCAATGTTGATGTTTCACCAAAAAAAATGAGACATGTTGTTATAATAGTAAAACATGTGTATGTTAATAACAATGTCATAATAGTAAAGTAGGTGCACTTATTTATTAGTGTAAAATATGTAATACGTTAATTGTTTAATTTAATAAGTAACACCTTACAAGATAGTGTTGAAATTACAGTGTAATAATAGTAACATTGGTATATTTATTTATTAGTGTGAAATATGTACCATGTTAAATGTTTAATTTCATAAGTGATACATTACAAGACAGTGTTGTAATGGCAATACTTAGTAGAACAAGGGTACAGTTTTACAAGCTATACATTATGTTTAATGTGGGTACAATATTTTATTAATTGTACACTGATGATGTCATAAGTACCGTTTCGCGTACAAACCTGTTGAAGCTGTAAAGCTTATGAAATGTGTGATGTGGTACAAAAATTGCATTAAGAATACATTACGTTATTATTTAAGGTATATTTTCATGAAAACGGGACAGATTTTAAAAATCTGAATTGCCCAATAAGGATGTGTACATGAATACCCTTCTGATATGAAGCATAATGTTTTCTAAGCTATACATTATGTGTAATGTTGGTTAAACGTTTTGTTTGTTGTACACTAACACTGTTAAGCTTACATATTTGTTAAAGCTGTGAAGCATATAAAGCATACACATTGGTTGAACCTATAAATGGTACGCTATAACATACATTTAATTTTACTAACTGGTTGTAAAGTCTAGAAAGGTGTTGGACCGCTTTATGAAGATGTACATAATTGCACGCTTGTTATGTTATACATACATTATGTGTGACCAAATGTACATTTTCGTTCATAAAGCCACTTTTTAAATATTAAATGTGACTAATGGATAGTTATTTAGATTACACATCGGCAGAAGCTATAAAGTGTCTGAAGCATCTAATGTAAATAGTAGGGCACAGCATTCATTCATATTTTCAGTTAACAGTTAATAGTTAGTGCTATGTAGCATTGCAAAAGAAGTAACTGAATTACAAAGCCACTTGGTAAAAGTTAACTGTCCCTAATACATGGGTATTTATGATACACACCTGTTGAAGCTATGAAGCTATGAAGCTATGATGCTTATGACGCATATGAACTAAATGAACTAAATAGTACACTACTCAATACAGTTTTATTTGTAGTTAATATTTATTGTGATATGACATTATTAAATAAGAAACTAAAAAGTAGGTTTTTATTTCTAACATTGTTCACATGTGTAATAGCTGCATTCATTTGTGAATGTAGATTTTATAATTAATATTTTACTAACCTGGCTCCGTAGAAGAATCCAAAGGAGTGGTTGATATTTTTAAATGTACAGAAATAAAATAAGCACACATTAATTATTTTAAAGTAAGTAATAAAAAATTCGACAGGTGAACATTTTTTTAATACAAGTGGTTATGTTTATTCAAACATTTTAAAAAGGGAACATATATCTGCTGACAATGATATATGTACTGTTTAGCATACAAACCAGTTAAAGCTGTAATGCAAATTAAATGTCCGCAGTACTATAAACATTCTATTAAGCACACATAACTAACTATTAAAGGTATATTAATATAAAAAGGAACACACTTTAAAAAGCGGAAGTGACTAACAAGGATGCATTTGAAAGTAACGTATTGCATCCATGAATACGCTTATGCCGTGAAGCGTATAATTGTTTAAAATGTACACCATGTGGAATGTTGTTTAAATGTTTTGTTTATTGTATGTCACTTATGTTATTTGTCATGTTTTAGTATACACACCTGTACGCTATAATTGTGAGGACACTTGTTTGATATTAAATGTGACTAATAAGTAGCTATTTAGCATACACACAAGTAGAATCTATAAAGTGCCTGCAGCATGGAAATTAAATACTACTCCACTGCATACATTTGTATTTACACTTAATATTTTTTGTAATACAACATTACAAAAAAAGTAGCTGAATTACCAGAACACTTGTTAAAAAATAAGTGTCCCTAATACATGGGTATTAAGCATACACACTTGTTGACACTGCTAAGTGTATGAAGAACATGAACTTGTAGTACATCTAAATAGTATGCTAGTGTATAAAGTTGTATTTTTAGTTAATGATTATTGCAATTTGGCATTACTATATAAGTAACTAACAGTAGGTTTAATTGTTTAACAATGTTCATATATAGGTGAATTCACTGGTAAATACAGATTTTGTGATAACTATTTTACCAACTGGAATAGAAGCGCATAAAGGAGTGGTTGACATTTTTTAATTTTCTGCAATAATATAAGCATGCATGAATTATTTTGAAGTAGGAAATTAGACATTATACACATTTAGTATTATGTATAATACTAGTAGTCATTTTTATAACAGATTGAGAAAGGTTTGTAAAGTGTACTTACTTTGTATTCACACTGGTCATTGTCTTCAATTGAAGTGTTTACTATTGTTCATAGGCAAGATTGGAGAGGTTCCACGTTTAGGCTTGGTTAAAAGCATAAACAGCACATGTGCTTGTTATTAAATAAGTTCACCACAGTGTTTACGCATTGTGATGGGTTATAACTATAGCAATATAGAAATAGTTTAAATTATGCATATGCTTTTAGTAATTATTAGCACGTGCGTGTGAATGAAAAAGTGGTTAGTAGTAATTTGTTTTGTAAAAATGTTTTTTTAAATGGAACACCAGGTTTGTGTAAGAGTAAATATGATGTGCATGTATTATTTTAGTTGTCTATATCTTAATGTATATTATGTTTTCAAAGTTTTGTAAGTCAATAATTCTATACAGCCTTAAAATAAGCTTATTTTGCATTACGCATGTATGTGTATGAGTGTAGGTTCCTCGTGATTCCAGTATACATGCGCACAATGTTTGTATAGCAAATTCTGCATAATCTACATTTGCTATGCATGGACGCAAGGTGTGGTGTATGTAATGTACAGTACGCATGCACTTGTAGTTTATATTTTGCATGCACAAAATTTGCATATTATGTATGCATTTTACATCACACATGCACTTGTACATTTTTTTCCGTACTTATAGTGATTGAAAGAGCTCACGTTAAGGTTTTTTTTGTTTTTGGTGCAGTTTAAACATTTAATGGAACAATAAGTAAATGTTGTAAAAGAGGTTGTATGTAAACATGTATGTATATGTGTGTTTTTATTTTTTCTTTACATTTATGGAAAGACACTGTTGATAATTGGTGACTCTTGCATTTTCTGGCTTGAACATCATGTGAGATGAGTTCTGACTCTCCTACTATTTGGAAATGTGAATGAGGAATGGAGAAACTATTTGTGTATTCTAACAGTGGCACAACACTCGATATGATTTTGATACTTGATGGAGGCAATGATCCAGGATACCGAAGAGGAATTGAATTATGTGTTTAAATAAACACTGACTTGGTACGCCTAGTAGGATTTTTTCCAAGAACAACATTTTTATTTTCATGCTTGACAGAACTTGTGGAATTGTGTGTAATTGCTAAACATCGAAAAATAAATTTTGCGTGAATACAAATAAATAGATGTATATATACATTTTTAGTTCAACATGGCCTACATAAAAAATATTCACTGCAACATAAAAAGTTAATATGAAAGTATTTGTACAGTACATTTAAGTGATGAGGGAACTAGTTTATTTTTAGGCAATATTATTGAATTATTAAATTGTTGAATTATGTATTTTCTTGTTTTATTGTATGACTCTGACTCCTTTAGCAATTCCAATGACGAGGGAACTGTTTCTTATTTCAGTCCAAGCTCTGCTCCAGTTTGAGTGAGCTAATTTTCAAATCTGAGTCCCAGGAATTTGCTCAATATCGCTTGCATTCTAGGAAGAAAAAAATTAAATGTAATATGTTTTCGAAGCTGTCTGATACATTTCCATAATCACTGCTAGTTTGACACATCATGCATGTTTTTGTTCTGATGAACTGTTAATTTAATCTAATCATTCATTAAACGGCAAGATTTAATGCTTGTGTCAATGAATGGCTAAACACTGGCTCAGCTGGTGTGTCTTTTTTGTCGTTACAGTAGCATGAGAGTGCACAAAGACCTCAACTGTGGCCCTTAACTGGTGTAAGCTGTTCAGCTCAAAGCTTACACCAGTTTGCAGGATGTTACTAGACCTTAGACTTTATTGCCATATATAAGATTAAACTATTGTAATGAAGTACTGCTAGGAGGGAGATGACATGTTGGGAGGTACATGCATACGTTGGTTGCTTGGCTTTTCATCCACCCATTGACCACCCCTTGCCATGCTATGACCTGTGACCAGTATTACAATCTGCCCCCCTGCCGAAAATATAATCACCTGGGGTCTCTTTGAGATAGCACTATCATGCAGCATTCTCATGGTTTCTACTGTGCAACTCTTGCCAGTGTTATTTTTAGGCAGTCATATGAGAATTGGTGACTTTTGTTCTGTGCACTGATGTTGAATTTCAAAAAAGCATTGGAGAAGCCAACAGTTTTGCTTGTTTGTAAATGTTAAATGGGCATTTGTGAGGCACTGATACTGTATGCACAGGTGCTGGCACCACTTCTTAGCTGTGTCCATTTTACGGTCAGGAAGTACCATTATGGAAGTGCTTGGCAAATGCCTACAAAAAACTAAAACTGATACATTTCTATTGCTTATTTTTGAAGGAGGGACAGTTTTTTGCGAGCGATTATGTCTCCACATGGTCCTGAATCAGTATGCCAATTGGCAGGTGCAAGATTACCACTGTTTCCGCTACATCATATTGAATGGGTTTCCTTAACAATGTTTTCACAGTAATGGTACATATATCCGCCAGCTTGGCTTGAATGACATTTTTAGAGGAGCTACTCAGGTTTACTATGATTTCTACCCGTATTATGCTGCCCTGATGAGCTTCTACTTGCTAGGATGCATGCTAAATTTTGAAAGTTTTAATCCAGATTTCCTAAGCCTTATCGCCATTCTTTGCCATCCTCTGATTGCTCTTATATTCTCCTACTTTCTCCTGTCCTACCACTTTTTCTCATTCAAGTTTTTCAAGTGGCTTTAAATCAGTGGAAGGCAGTATTCAAGAATAAGGCTAGGGTATCCCAAAGATTATTCAAACAACAACCTCTCTGCAAATCGGGGCAAACAATATTCACAATGACATTTCATGGGATAAAAACCAGCAGACACTGCTGCTCAATTGGATCTCTTCCCTACTTAAGTTAAAATAATAGTATTTACTATTCAGCTAATGTTGTATAAGTCACTTTTGGTATAATGCTCTGATTAGTTAGTGGTAATCTACAGTATTCCTAGTCCAATATTTCCTTATCACAGTACTTACTATATATATATATATATATATATATATATATATATATATATATATATATATATATATATATACATACATACATATATATATATATATATATATATATATATATATATATATATATATATATATATATATATATATATATATATATTACATGGCCATGGTAGTGGCCATGTAGTTATGGTTAAGTTGCAGTTTCCATAGGAAGAGCACTTTTTGGGCGGCTTATAACTTCGCTCTCCTTGGATGAATCCTCACCAAACTTTGCAAAAAAAAGTATTTGGTGAGGATTCGTCCAGGGGGGGCAAAGTTATAGGGAGGGGGTCCCAAAACTTTTTTTCTTCCCATAGACATAATGGGAAAAAACTTTGCTCATGCCTACAGCCCAAACCGCTGGACGGATTTACACCAAATTTGCGGCAGGAGCGGCGGCTTGGTCCCGAAAGCGTGCTTTGCTCTATTTGGTGTAAATCTGTCCAGTAGTTTTCTAAAAAATGACAAAAATGTAAGTGAAAAAAATTAGTGATATCTGTGTTCTCTTCGCGGACAGGACGGTGATTGGGCAAGCAGCTTGCGTGATGTCTGCGGACATCTGATGTGCTCTCTCATTGGATGCGGTGAAAGCGTGCAGTGCGTCTGGCTTCAGAGACGCCTGCCATCTTTGTTCCTCGCATGAGAGGCTTTCTATCTCGCCTGAACAGTAAGTCCCCCACCCCCGCTCATGCCCGTGTCTGTCTCCTGTTCCTCCCACCCCCGCCAACTCATGCTCCGTGTCTTCCCTTTTCTTCCAGCCCCCCGCTCACGCCATCGGCACATGGTGGCCAGCGGAGGGCCGAGGAGCGGGATCTGCCGCCTGCACACGAATGCTGTGTGTCTTTCTCCCTCCCGCTCACCCCCGCTCATGTCCGTGTGTCTTTCTCCCTCCCGCCCACCCACCGCTCATGTCCGTATGTCTTTCTCCCTCCTGCCCACCCCCCGCTCATGTCCGTGTGTCTTTCTCCCTCCCGCCCACACCCCCGCTCATGTCCTGCTCGTGCCCCGCTCGTCTCTCCCACCTGCCCAACCCCCCGCTCATGCCCCGTGTGTCTCTCCCACCCCCCGTGTGTCTCTCCCACCCCCCGCTCATGTCCGTGTGTCTCTCCCATGCCGCCCACCCCCCACTCATGTCCGTGTGTCTTTCCCCTCCCGCCCACCCCCCGCTCATGTCTGTGTGTCTCACCCCTCCCGCCCAGCCCCGCTCATGTCCGTGTGTCTCTCCCCTCCCGCCCACCCCCTGCTCATGTCCGTGTGTCTCTCCCCTCCCGCCCACCCCCCGCTCATGTCCGTGTGTCCCTCCGCTCCCGCCCACCCCCCGCTCATGTCCGTGTGGCTCTCCCCTCCCGCCCATCCCCCGCTCATGTCCGTGTGTCTCTCCCCACCTGCCGCCCACCCACCGCTCATGTCCGTGTGTCTCTTCCCACCTGCCGCCCACCCCCTGCTCACGTCCGTGTGTCTCTCCCCACCCGCCGCCCACCCCCTGCTCACATCCGTGTGTCTCTCCCCACCCGCCGCCCACCCCCCGCTCATGCCCCGTGTGTCTTTCCCCACATGCCGCCCACCCCCCGTGTGTCTCTCCCCCTCCCACCCACCCCCCGCTCATGCCCCGTGTGTCTCTCCCCCTCCCGCCCACCCCCCGCTCATGCCCCGTGTGTCTCTCCCCCGACCGCCCACCCCCCGCTCATGCCCTGTGTGTCTCTCCCCCTCCCGCCCACCCCCCGCTCATGCCCCATGTGTCTCTCTCTCCCCTTCCCTCCACCCCCCGCTCATGCCCCGTGTGTCTCTCGCCCTCCCCTCCACCCCCGCTCATGCCCCTTGTGTCTCTCTCCCCTTCCCCCCACCCCCCGCTCATGCCCGTGTGTCTCTCTCCCCTTCCCCCCACCCCCGCTCATGCCCCATGTGTCTCTCCCCTCCAGCCCACCCCCCGCTCATGCCCCGTGTGTCTCTCACATCCCGCCAACTCCCGCTCATGCCCCGTGTGTCTCTCTCCCTCACCCCCACCCCCACTCATGCCCTGTGTGTCTCTCTCCCTCCCCCTCCACCCCCGCTCATGCCCCGTGTGTCTCTCTCCCTCCCTCCCCACCACCCCCGCTCATGCCCCGTGTATCTCTCTCCCCTTCCCCCCACCCCTGCTCTTGCCCCGTGTGTCTTTCCCCCTCCACCCCCGCTCTTTCCCTGTGTGTCTTTCCCCCTCCCGCCCACCCCTGCTCTTGCCCCATGTCTCTTTCCCCCTCCCGCCCACCCCCGCTCTTGCCCCGTGTGTCTCTCTCCTTCCCCCTACCCCCGCTCATGCCCGTGTGTCTCTCTCCCCTTCCCCCCACCCCCGCTCTTGCCCTGTGTGTCTCCCCCCCACCCTGCTCTTGCCCCGTGTGTCTCTCCCCCTCCCACCCACCCCCCGCTCATGTCCCATGTGTCTCTCCCCCTCCCGCTCATGCCCCTTGTCTCTCTACCCTTCTCCCACCCCCGGCTCATGCCCTGTGTCTCTCTCCCCTTCCCCCCACCCACCGCTCATGCCACGTGTCTCTCTCCCCTTCCCCCCACCCCCCGCTCATGCCCAGTGTCTCCCTACTTTCCCCCACCCCCTGCTCATGCCCCGTGTGTCTCTCCCCTTCCCCCCCACCCCCCGCTCATGCACCGTGGTGTGTCTCTCCCCTTCCCCCACCCCCCGCTCATGCCCCATGTGTCTCTCCCCTTCCCCCACCACCCGCTCATGTCCTGTGTGTCTCTCCCCTTCCCCTTTACCCCCTCGCTCATACCCCATGTGTCTCTCCCCTCCCCCCACCCCCCGCTCATGCCCCTTGTCTCCCTACTGTACCCCCCACCTCCCTGCTCATGCCCCATGTCTCTCTCCCCTTCACCCCACCCCCGCTCATGCCCCGTGTCTCTCTCCCCTCCCCCACCTCCCGCTCATGCCCCGTGTGTCTCTCCCCTTCCCCCCACCCCCGCTCATGCCCTGTGTGTCTCTCCCCTTCCCCCCCACCCCCCGCTCATGCCCCGTGTGTCTCCCCTGTTCCCCCCCTCCCCCCGCTCATGCCCCATGTGTGCGCCCTGTTCCCCCACCCCCTACTCATGCCCCGTGTGTGCGCCCTGTTCCCCCCCACCCCCGCTCGTGCCCCGTGTGCGCCCAGTTCCCCACTACCCCGCTAATGCGCTGTGCCTCTCTCGTGTTCCCCCCACCCCCCGCTCATGCCCCATGTCTCCATCGTGTTCCCCCATCCCCCGCTCATGCCCCGTGTTTCCCTCGTGTTACCCCCACCCCCCGCTCATGCCCCGTGTCTCCCTCGTGTTCCCCCTCACCCCTCGCTCATGCCCCTTGTCTCTCTCCTTTCCCCCCACCCCTGCTCATGCCCCGTGTATGCCCTATTCCCCCCACCCCCTGCTCATGCCCCGTGTGTGCCCTGTTCCCCCCACCCCCTGCTCATGCCCCGTATGTGTCCTGTTTCCCCCACCCCCCGCTCATGCCCTGTGTCGCCTTCGTGTTCCTCCCCACCCCCCTCTCATACCCCGTGTCTCCCTCATGTTCCTCCCCACCCCCCGCTCATGCCCCGTGTCTCCCTCATGTTCCCGCCCACCCGCTGCTCATGCCCCGTGTCTCTCTCGTGTTCCCCCACCCCGCTCATGCCCCGTGTTTCCTTCCTTTTCCTCCCACCCCCTGCTCATGCCCTGTTTGTACCCTGTTCCCTCTCACCCCCCGCTCATGCCCATGTGTCTCCCCTGTTTCCCCCCCACCCCCCGCTCATGCCCTTTTGTGTTCTCTTTATACACCCCGCCTTCCCTTTCCATGGTGGCCATCTTGGCAAAAGATTTTCCTCCTACACCGGGACGCCGCAGGCGTTCTTGGTGTAGGAAGGAAAATCTTTTTTTTTTTACCTCCCGGGGTTCCCACTTTGAGGACCTAAGATGCTAGTGGTCTTGTTCTATTGAAAAGGATGTTATGGTGACGTTGCACTAATAAAAACCTATAAAATTCAGTAAAAGAAAATGTATTACAGGGACGTTATGGTTAAGTTGCGCTACTAAAAACCTATGAAATTCAGGGAAAAAACTTTGTCAAAGGGACGTTATGGTTCCAAGTAAAACTGAAAAACCCTTGAAATTCGCCAGTTATGGTAAGCTAAGCAACCATTACTCGCACCACCACCGTGCACTGCTAAGACTAACACCCAGGACATCAAAGATGACATCACAAATGTCATTGATGACATCACTGATGACATCACATGTCTGGCTCACTCTCTTTTCTTTTGCGGACATATCTAGGCCACATGGTTTTCTTCAGTAACAGTCTGAAACTAAAATTTTTATTTTATTTGTAGACTTATCCTTCAAGTAGGTTCTTATAGTAATTCCCTTAGAGTCCAGTCACATCATATGAAACATATACACACGGGAAGACACAAGCTTGAAAGACAGCAATCCTTTTTGTGCATAAAGATAATCAATAGACTTATGAGCACTTTCTGATAGTTCTGTTGTTTTTTTTTTATGGCTGTACTTTCCCTGTATATGGTCATATTTGTATACATTGTACTCACACTACTTTCCTTAGGGTCCAATCACATCAAGTGATACATGTACGTAGGGTAAATAGCAGCTTTGAAACAGAGCAATCATTTATTTGCATGAAAATAATCAGTTAAGTTATGAATTGCTTCTGCTACTACTTGTGCTTTTTTGCTAATTTCACTTTCCCTGTATATACCCATATTGGTATGTGTTCATGTGTCTTTGTGTTTTGTCTATAGTAATGCAATTATGTAATACATGTGTTTTATTAGCTACTTATTACATATTTCACAGTACACAAAAAACTATTAATAAAACAATTATCATTTCATTATTCAACATATTAACATTACGAATGTTATACCTTCATCTTGTACGCTGCACACAATGTTATGTTTCTGTATGAGTAGCTTAGTATACTAGATAGAACCTCATAATAGAATGCTATTTATATCAATGGATCGTTCAATGCACTAATTAGGGTATGATATTTATTGCAATGATTCTTGACACTTGTTTCGCAACATTATAATAAGAATCCCTTGTACACATATTTCATGAAAAGTACATACACATGTGATGTCATCAGTGATGTCATCAATGACATTTGTGATGTCATCTTTGATGTCCTGGGTGTTGGTCTTAGCAGTGCACGGTGGTGGCGCGAGTTATGGTTGCTTAGCTTACCATAACTGGCGAATTTCAAGGGTTTTTCGGTTTTACTTGGAACCATAACGTCCCTTTGACAAAGTTTTTTCACTGAATTTCATAGGTTTTTAGTAGCGCAACTTAACCATAACGTCCCTCTAACAAAGTTTTTTCTCTGAATTTCATAGGTTTTTAGTAGCGCAACTTAACCATAATGTCCCTTTAACAAAGTTTTTTCATTGAATATATATATATATATATATATATATATATATATATATATATATATATATATATATATTCAGTGAAAAAACATTAAACAGATGTTATGGTTAAGTTGCTCTACTAAAAATCTATCAAATTAAATGAAAAATTTTGTTAAAGGGACGTTGTGGTTACAAGTAAAACCGAAAAACCCCAGAAATTTGCCAGTTATGGTAAGGTAAGCAACCATAACTCGCACCACAATCGTGCACTGCTTGGAATAACACCCATGACATCAAAGATGACATCACAAATATCATTGATGACATTGCTGATGACATCACATGTGCATTTACTTTTCGTAGCAAGTCCCTAGAAGGGGTTGTAAATGAAATGTTGGCAAAAAAGTGTCAGGGGTGATCGGGAGATGTGTGGTGAACTACATACTTCATTACGCAATGTACTGCTTCAAAGAACATTCCATTGCAGTGTTATTTCTAGTACAAGAACCTACTCATACAGAAACATAGGCATTGGCTGCAGCATACGCCATTGAGGTCTAATATTTGTAATTTTCCAATGGTGGATAGTAAAACGGTGAATGCTTCTGTATCAGACGTTTCTGTTCTGTAAAATATATAGTAAGTAGGTAATATTGCATCAATTACTCCATACTTGTACAACTACACACAAAACATTTAGAGACCACAATGCATACAGATATAGGGCTTAAATAGGGAGAGTAAAGTAAGCAAACAAGAGGCAGTATCATTAGCAACTGTGTATAACCAACATGATTATTTTCACACATAGAAATGATTGCTGTGCTTCAGGCCTGCTTCTTCCCATATGTATGTGCATCATAAGATGTGATTGAACTCTCAGGAAAGTACTGCAAGAACATGTGAGAATGGCAATGTCTGCACATGTAATACCTTTTGAATTGTAAGTTTCTGACTGTCAGTAAATAAACCCACCTAGCCTAGATATGTCAGTGAACAAAAAAAGAAGGGGCTAGAAATGTGATGTCATCAGTGACGTTTTTAGGCGCATAGTGCTACATCTTTTCACGTTCGCTTCTTTCTACACTGTTTACAGTTGTTACAGCTGCATGTAACATCACGTGATACCCTTTGCAAACGTGACACCCTTGGCTAGTCCGTGAGTGGTCACGTGATTCTTTATAATGCGACGTATCCAGGGTAACAATGCTTCTGATCGTTTCAGGATACCTCATGTTCCGGAGCTTTGAAGTTTGAGTTTTATTCTCTTTCGGCTTCAACCTTACCGGAGTCATTCAGCGGTCTTCAGTTTCATTTACCCGCTCCAGTCCCGCCTCTGAGCCGTTTGGTACCACGTCCATCAGCGTCCTTCAGATTTACTTACCCGCTCCAGTCCCCCCTGGGAGCTGCTTGGTACCGCCTCCATCAGCGGTCCTTCAGAATTACTTACCCGCTCCAGCCCCACCTTCGAGCTGCTTGGTACTGCGTCCATCAGCGGTCCTTCAATTTCACTTCCCTGCTCCAATTCCCGCCTTGGAGCAGCCCTGCATCGCGTTACTCGGAGGCCCTCCATTCCTCATTCCCGCTCCAGTTCTACATAGGAGCAGGCTATTGCTAAAATTGGCAACACTGTTTTGTAGAGTGGCAACCGCTATTCCAATCAGCATGATAGCGATATCTCCACTATCCTGGACATCTGGAATCACCCTGCAAATTCTGACTACTTCAGTCATTCCTAATAAGGGCCCTATTCAGACAATCACTACCTAGAACTGTACATTCCAATTCCATTATATCTTTTGGCTTGGCTACCATTCAGGACTTGTGCACTGAACTTATTGGACGCTATCCTGTGTGCACCAACCCGACTCTAGTGTGGCCCTCATTCCGGGTTAGTTCCCTCTACTAAGTTACTTCCTTGTCGTTTTTCCTTGGATTACCTGCTGACTAATCTGGATTCCACCTGTGACTGTCCTGAAATACAGGTTAGTGTATCATAAAAAGACGATCAGCTACTTTCTTGGTGGTAGATTAGTTCCTAATGTAATTCCTTAATTTCTATATACTGACTGGTGTGTTATTGGTCCTTACACGCCCTTTCCACTAATTACTCCCTTTGGCTGTTTACATTAACTAGTCAGAGAGTGACATTAGTTGGAAGGACTCACATTGACGGATGTCGTTCTACCTCAGATCATTCTGTACATCAGGGACAACTCCTCGTGTATCCTTTTGAATACCGACCTGTATCCTTTTATTGGCGTATAGGGGTGGTACAACCTGAGTCATAACATTACCATAACTGGCGAATTTTGTGGTTTTTTTGGTTTTACTTTTAACCATAACGTCCCTTTAACAAAGTTTTTTCATTGAATTTGATAGGTTTTTAATAGCGCAATTTAACCATAGCGTCCCTTTAACAAAGTTTTTTCACTGAATTTGATAGGTTTTTAGTAGCGCAACCTAATCAAAATGTCCTTTCAACATGTTTTTTTCACTGAATTTCATAGGTTTTTAGTAGCGCAACTTAACCATAACATCCCTTAAACACAATTTTTTCACTGAATATAGATATAGATTTCATGAATTTGATAGGTTTTTACTAGGATATCCTTAGTTTATATAGATATACCATACAACAAACTTAACCCCCTGTCCCATGCTAGTGCATGTCCACGGACCATCAACACTTTCCAAAAGCTCAGGGGGTATCGTACATTGTTGTACCATACAACAAACACACTGAACAAGTTCAAAGAGCAGCATATACATACATTACATTAAAAAATAAATAAGAAGTACAAACTGTATATGTAAGACACCAACAGTCCAATTACATAGCTTATGAAACATAATGGAACATACCAAAAAAAATAACGTATGCCTCCAACAGAATTACCTCACTGATGCTTTATACAGAAACTGCACAGCAAATATCAACAGCACACCTACAAAGCAGTAGGCGCAAAAGTGAAAAGCAAAGTGGTAAGTACACTACATTAATTCCTATAGCTATAAACATTCTTTAGTAGGAAAATCTAAAAAATAATGTATCTTTTTTACATACAAATGGCTAGCACTCTGGAGTAGCTTGAAGATAGTTCTCCCCAGGATGAAATGACTGAAAACAGTGATACTAATGGTAAACACTACAGTTTGCAAAGTAAGCCAAGTAATACACAATATTTCATATGTAGCTAACACATTTGTTTTTCTTTAACAGTACATACAGAAAATAAGAATAATACTCAAACAGTACATCATGTACCAATGGAACAACAGGAAAAAACAACAGGGTAAATTAAAGCTCAAAGAGCCAGAGTGGCAATTGCCTTCCCAAACCGTAGGGAGATACTGATACACAGGGAACGGTTTACTGGGGAAAAGGTTCATCAATGTGCCGATAAGGGCAAGACAAAACAACTAATGAGATTTGTATTGACCGTGGTCCTATTCTATTGGACACAGGATAAGGAGCTGGTCTGGTGCTTTATTGGGTGGAGGAAGGTGTCATGTGGGATATCTGGTCCCAGGCAAAGTAGGGCGTGCTACCTGGCTGGAGGGTAGTCTGGCTTGGTTAGGTTTGTCTGGTCACCAACAACCTGAAGGATGGGAGGGGGCGGGGGAGCGGAAAACCAGGATGGGAATGGGGGCAACCAGCACTATTATGTGAAAGAGTGCGAGAGGGGGATTAAATCTCGTATTCTTAAATCTAGACAGCTAGATATGACAAGTGCAAAAAAGGAGGCATCCGGATGGTCATGTAATTTTATTTTAACCTTGATGACTCAAAAGTTCCTTGCAAGAGGGTGGTTGCCCGGGGGGTGGATTGGGTGATACCAAATTATCACTAAGAAATGCAGTATCCCACTAGTTATGGGATGGAAAAGCCCATGCTTTCTGGGTTTTTCTCAACTTCATGCAGTAACCCCTGTTGGTCTTGGGGGTATCATAAAATGTTGTGGTGAAGCCACAACAGGTGAGGTCGACTGGTTTCGATGGTTCGTGAGTGATTACCGACCATCTTCTTCAGGACAAGATCGATCTTCATATGCTACTGAATAGTATCTGTCCTCTTAGTAGGGCAGCAGTAACAGGCTGCAAGGGGATCCTGGAATGAGAGACACAAGAAACATAATTGCAGAGAGGACATGAGTTAACCTCTAACTGCAATGTTGCAACAATGGTACATCCAGAGTATAGCTAAAAAACCTGTTGCAAGGCAAGTGAATGCAAACACAAACATGGTGCTCGCCTATTCAGAGCAGAAAGCCACTGCATTGGTGGCTAAAAACATAGACAAGTCAAACCCGTGGGGGAGGGAAGGGGGATGTGGCAAGACCTGTGCATGTGGGGGAAAGGGGGGGGAAGGCCGTGGGGTGTGCAGGGGGAGAGAGGGACCTACCTGGAAGGGATGGCTGAGCTGTCCAGGAGGTCTGCTGGGAGCAACAGATGAGCTCTCTCCAGTGGCATGCCTGCAGGGGAAAGCGAAGCAGTGAGGGGCTGGATGAGCCTGGAGTAACGCTCAGGACAGCGGGGAAAATCACATACCTGAGGAAATGCGGGGCGCGGACGGAGAACGCTGCGGCCTGCTCAGTCCCAAGGCTGTAGCGATGAATATCTGCCGCGTCTGACGCTGCATGGGGGCATGGCAACGCCCATCGTACGCGCATGGGCCAATCGGTGGTGAACACGTCACGGCCGTGTTCAGTGGAACGGTGGCCTATCAAGGCGCAGCCCGGGCGGAAGGGTGCACCGCGGGCGGCCAATCAGAGCACACACTCCGGGAGGTGTGTGTGCTGCCGGGCTGGGGCTGAGCAAGAGTAGCCACACAGCGAGTGAGACGGCTGAGGAAGGGGCCGAACAAGGCGTGGCCGTGGAGTGATATGGACGCGCGCGGAGCCAATGAATGCTCGCACACCAGTGGGTGTGTGTGTGTTGAGGGAACTAGGACTCGTGACGGAGCGGGCAAGTGAAAGGGAGGGGAGGAAACCGGATCCTCGTGTGGGATCGCAGGGGAGGCTGTGAGGCAAAGAGCCTGAGTCAGGTGTGGTAGGTGAAGAGGGTGAACGATTGAAGGGGTGCGTGATCAGGACGTACATGTGGCAAGGGCGGGATGTGATGCCGGGGAATAAACAAGTGCAACAATCAAAAGGTAGAATTCACAGGTGCGCCAGAAGGATAGAACGAAGCAAAAGACAAGAAAAGTTGGTAATGCAACACGAGTGAGTAAACAAGAAAAATACCAATGAGTGGAGAGGATGAATGGAAGAGAGAGACATTTGTAGATGAAACAGCAAAACATATAGCAGATGAAAAAATGCAAAATGCAACAAATGTTTCATATGTTATCCCGTTGATCATATAGATACATCTGCCAGTGGACAGTGATTCGTGGGATATCGGGGTTCAATGCTGTAGCACTGCCAGTTCTTGCCACTGCATTGCTTCATTCAAAATCATCGCACCAATTGACTCGACCAGAGGAAGAGACCAGAGGAAGAGATCCTACAAAAGGGTCTCTCATTTATACCCAGAGCCAGATACGATCCTTTTCAAACCCGGATCGAATGTAATCAACTTCTACGGAAAATACATCTGCAGCAATTTTTTGAAGACAAATCTAATCCACAAAAGGACGCCACTGGTCTTAGACCCACCTCCCAGTTCTGCGTACCCTCTAGCGCCTACACGGCCGAATCTATCACGTTTGAGCAAGCCCTCATGAAAAAACTCTTAGAAATTGAAGATAACATTCCCTTCGTCCACAACAACTGCACTAAAACCCAACTTGATGCCCTCTCTGCCCGTGCCAAAAATCAAGCAATAACCATCAAACCGGCGGACAAAGGAGGAGCTATAGTCTTTCAGAATACTAATGACTACAACAATATGGTGGAAGCCCTGGTCTGCGACACCTCTAGTTACCAACTACTTCGCAGTGATCCAACAGCCTCTTTGCAGGCTTTGATAGCACCTATCTTTGAGAAGCGGAAGCAGAAGGATATGTGAGCTCAAGGGAAGCAGCTTTTCTGATGCCACCGCATCCAAGGACTCCAGCCATGTACGCTCTTCCAAAAATACACAAAACCACCCTGCCCACTCCGGGCCGTCCCATTGTTTCAGGGATCCAGTCTATCTTGGAACCTTTATCTCAATACGTAGACTTTTTCATTAAGGACGAAATTCCGAAAATGCAATCTTATGTAAAAGACTCTACAGCAATGCTCATTCTTCTTGACTCTGTGCAATTCAACCCAGAACTTGATTGGCTAGTCAGCATTGACATCGAACTTTGTACACCAAGATCCCGCAACAAGAAACTCTTACCATGCTTAAAGATCTCTTGGACTCAGGCATTGACCTTCACGAGGTGCCTTCCACCTTCATATCCTCCTTGGCCGAAATAGCCCTCACGAAGAACTACTTCATGTTCAATGACCAATTTTACCAACAGATCTCGGGTACCGCTATGGGTGCCACCTTCGTACCGAGCCTGGCCAATCTCTATGTCAACTCTTTTGAGCTCCAGCATATATATCCTCCTACCAACCCTTTTTGTGATAAACTGCTCATCTGGCGCCGCTATATAGATGACATCTTTCTCATCTTCAGAGGCTCCAACGAAGAACTCTCGGCTTTTCATGAATGGCTCAATACACGCAACATCCATTTGCAGTTCACCATGGAACAAGACAGAAGCAAAACCCATTTTCTTGATTTAGACATTATGGCCTCACAAGGCGGGCTCATCTCCAAAGTTTACCGCAAGAACATGGATAGGAATTCCCTCCTTACATACTCGAGCTACCATCCTCAATCTCTCAGAGATAACTTACCATTTGGCCAATTTTTGCGGTATTGTCGTCTCTGTAGTAGGATTGAAGACTACACTGCTCAGTCTAAGACTCTCAAAAATCAACTCATTGAACGAGTGTCATGATCACTGCTTCCAAGGAGCCAGGACCAGCCCAACGTCCTTGGAAGCAGGCCCCTAATCCTAAGCACCAGCCGGTCCCCACTGGGACCTTTTGGACCTTGTCCTGGCGCCGGTGGCACCAGGCTCATCAGAACCATTGGTCCCGGCACTGGAAGCGCCGGGCTCATAATAGGTGTGAAGATGCTTGGGTGGATTTACCTGCAGCAGACCATGCTGCTTACTTACCAGCCACTTAGAAGCCATCTGAGAACAGGAACTACTTTCTTACCTGGGTGGGGCAGCTCCACTCCCTGGATACAGCACTGGAACTCTTCTGGAAACTGGAACTCTTTTCTTACCTAGGCGGGGCCGTGGAAGAAGACGCCTCATCACTCCATGGCTATTTAAACCACACCCGATAGATGAAGCGTGCTTCGCGTTATTCTGCAGCAGAACGCTCACCGAGTCTGCTCCGGCCTTTCTTCTTCCGATCCTGGACCTGCAAGAATCCTACTTACCATTTCAGTATCCAGACATCATCAGCACCTGCAAAGAACAGAAACAACAGGTTAGCAAGGCGAACTTTACACGCAGTGCTTACTTACCTGATCCATCGGCTGCAGCCGTTTCTTCACGCCACATCTCCACCCGCAAAAACAAAAGCATTGCCATACTTACCGGCACGCTGTGAATTCCAGATTTCTTCTTTCTGCATCCCCGCCTGTGAAGACAAAGTATCATTAACAACTTACTGGCATTCCGCGGACTCCGGCGCTGCAACCCAACATCTGAAAGGCAAAAGAAAAGACATTAAGCAGGTATTTACTTACGTCCATCACGCTTGTCGCAATAAAACGCCTGCGAATACTCCGGCGTCTCTTTAACACGAACTAAGCTGCAAGGAAAGAGACAGTTAGAGCGCTTGCCATACTTACGAACTTCCAGGCGCTTCACTTCATCTTTCATCTCAAGAGCCCTGCAATACATAAGGGAAAAGCATTAGTCTGCATATAAACGTGCCACGCATGCAAAGACTATAAAGACAAAAGGTGTCCAGAAACTCACCGCTCGTGCAGATAACGACGGTAACCATCCTCTGAATTCAAGAGGCCTGTGTTTCACCAGTGAAGGAACTGGCAACGGCACCCTGCACCAGACGCAGATGGAGAGCCCAGCATTCACCTATATAAGGTGAGCACGTTGACCTGGGGGCTCTATGAAAAAGCTGGGAAGAGAGAGAGAGAGAGGGACATTCAACAACCCAGACCATTAACCCCCATATTCTTTCACCTGCAGAAACCTCACTCTTCGAGTCCGACACACAGTGCGAAGGGGTTCGACCCCAGAAGCCAATCGAGTCCTGCACATCACTTTTCGAGTCACAGACAGCTTCCTGCCAAGACCCGCGCCTCCGTGGGAATCAGTTGAGCGTTACAGAACGCGAAGCCCACCACAAAACTCCTACCCAGGCGCAATGGAAACCTCAGACACTGATCAACTAGCCCAGTTGCTCGGGGAATTAAGAGCAGAAGTACATGCAGCTCGTCAGGAAACGAACTCTCTAAGAAGAGAACTGATAATTTCCAAGGAGCGAACAGAGGACCTTGCTAGGCAGTTGTTACAAACGCAGGCAGGACAGACACCTTTGCCTGTTCCAGGAGGAAGTTATCCTTCTGCATCATCTTCAAATCCAGTGCAAATCAATCTGCCCGGTAATGTTCCCTTGGCTCCGCCCGAACGCTTTTCTGGTGATCCAAAGAAATTCGCAGAGTTCATCAATCAGTGCCGCCTACACTTCTTATGTCGACCAGCTGCATTCCCAACAGACCAGACCAAGGTGGCTTTCATGCTTTCTTATCTCAGTGGCAGCGCCGCAGATTGGTCGATCCCTTTAGTCACCCAGGATGATCCGGTTTTACATGATTTTCAGGCCTTCCAGTCCAGCATGGAGAAACTTTTCGCAAGACATGCACAAGGGCAGGCCTTGGACAATGAACTTCTCTCATTACGACAGGGTAATCAAGACCTCTTGACTTATATAGACTCCTTCAATAGACTCATAGTGGAAACACAATGGCCCGAGGACAAGAGAATGACGCTTTTCTACAGAGGCCTGCGTGGAGAGCTCAAAGATGTGTTCGCGCAAGTTGTGAATCCTCCACAAGAATGTTCTGACTATATTGACTTAGTTGTCCAATTGGACCATAGACTACAGAACAGGAAGGCAGATCGTTCCAGATTTGATACCCGAGTGTTTTCTAAACCACAGACCTCGAATAAGGGAGCTGACACTGTGGAACCCATGCAAATAGGGGGCATGAAAGGACCTTTAACCCAGAAAGAGCGGGAAAGAAGAAGGCAGCTGCAATTATGCCTCTATTGCGGAAACTCATGACACTTTCTTCGGGACTGTCCAGTGAAACCAGCTAAGAAGACTGTAGGAGCCGCGGATACCTGTACCACAAATTCTGAGCAGGGAAACGACCTCGCCCGACAAGAGTAGAGGTCCTCTTGCCGAGCGTTAAGATCTGTCCCGTGACCTCGCATTTCGTGATACCCATGGTCCTCATTAGTCCTGAACGTCCGGATCGTTTGCATGCAATTGAAGCTTACATTGACAGCGGAGCAATCGGTAACTATGTGGACCGTGAAATGGTATCAAGGATGAATCTACCCCTTGTCCCTAAGGCAGTGAAAGACGTCATCACTACTGTGGATGGCACGGAGATAGCCTCCGGACCAGTAACGCATGCCACCCAAGAAGTGACGCTAGTCAGTCAAGATGGACACCGGGAGAGAATCGTGTTCGATGTAATCAAGGCCCCTCAGTTCTAGATCATTTTGGGAATCCCTTGGTTAGAGAAGCACAATCCTCAGATCGATTGGCGAGCAAAGACGGTTCAGTTTCCAGAGTGTTTTACCACTTGTTATCCTCGGCCTGATGTTTCACTGGCGGCAATCTCTTCTGAGGAGGTTCCCAAATTACCTCCCGAATACCAGGAATTCCAAGACGTCTTCCGGAAGGATCAAGCCAACACCCTGCCTCCTCATAGGTCTTACGACTGTCAAATAGATCTGATACCTGGAACAACTCCTCCTTGCAGCAGGATTTATGCCCTCACCGAGCCAGAGAACCTTCACCTCAGACAATACCTAGACCAATACCTAGCTAACGGGTTTATCCGTCCTTCAAAATCTCCAGTTTCATCGGCTTTGTTCTTCGTTCCGAAAAAGGAAAGAGACCTTAGGACTTGAATAGATTACCGCGCCCTGAATCAGATCACCGTTAAAAACAGATACCCGTTACCTTTGATCCCTGAACTCCTGGATCAAGTCAAAGATGCATGTATATACACAAAGTTGGATCTCAGAGGAGCCTACCACTTGGTATGGATAAAAGAGGGCGATGAATGGAAAACGGCCTTCCGCACCAAGTACGGGCTATTCGAATATCAAGTGATGCCCTTTGGACTGTGTAATGCTCCTGCTGCTTTCCAGTATTTTATGAACAATGTCCTTAGAGAACTCATAGACGTGTGTGTTGTTGTCTACATTGATGATATCCTCGTCTATTCATCATCTGAAGAGGAACATCAGAGACACGTTAAAAAGGTTCTCGAGAGATTGCGTCAACATAATCTTTTTGCTAAGCTTGAGAAATGCGTTTTCAACGTAACGGAAGTCGAGTTCCTGGGATTCATATTGTCACCTAACGGAGTCCGTATGGATTCAAAAAAAGTTGATGCAATCATCAAGTGGCCATCACCAACCTCTGTAAAAGGAGTTCAAAGTATGTTAGGGTTCGCTAACTTTTACCGCAGATTCATTCCTGAATTTTCTCGGATAGTCCAGCCCATCACCGCTCTGTTGAAAAAGAACAAACGTTTTGAGTGGTCTTCTGAAGCAGAACAAGCTTTTCAGGACTTAAAAGCTAAATTCATTTCTGCACCTGTTTTAAAACATCCTCGCCCAGAACTCCCCTACATCGTGGAAACGGATGCTTCTAGTCTTGCTATGGGGGCAGTTTTATCACAAAGAGATCCGGTCACACACCAACTACATCCTGTTGCCTTTTGGTCCCGCAAGTTTTCGCCTCCCGAGATCAACTATTCAATTACAGACAAGGAACTTTTGGCCATCAGATCAGCCTTTAAAGCCTGGCGGCATTATCTTCTAGGAGCCAGACACACAGTCACCGTAATGACTGATCACCGCAATTTACAATATCTAAAGACAGCCAAAGCTCAGTCTTCCAGACAGCTTCGCTGGGCTCTGTTTCTAGCAGAATTTGACTTTATAATTACTTATCGATCAGGCAGTAAGAACGAAAAAGCAGATGCTCTCTCCCGGATGGGAGTAGATGAACATTTGACCAATCCAGAACCAATACCCATAATCCCAGAACAAAGAATTTTGGGTTTGGTCAGCGCTCAATCTTTTGAAGACATCAAGACCATGGTTAAATCACTCCTAACTCCGGGCGATTTGCAAGATTGGCAATTAAAGGGGAAAGAATTCTCAGTGGATCAAGACCTACCATATTTTCGAGGACGATTGCATTTACCCTGTGAGAAAATACAAAAACAAGTAATCTCCTGTTATCACGACACTCTAATGGAGGGTCACCCTGGCATTACCAAAACCATGGAAAAGATTAAAAGACATTTCTGGTGGCCGTCATGGAAAAAGGATATTAGAGACTTTGTAATCTCCTGTGGTGTGTGTGCCCAGAATAAAAGTCAGAAGGAGAAACCAGCCGGCCTATTACAGCCACTAGACATCCCTCCCTGTCCATGGCATACCCTGTCCATGGATTTCATCACGGACTTACCTCCATGCTCGGGGTATACTACCATTTTAGTAGTCGTGGATCTATTCTCCAAGATGGCTCACTTCATTCCCCTGAAGGGTCTACCATCAGCCTCAGTATTGGCCCGAGAATTCTTAGAAAACATCGTTCGGCTACACGGTTTTCCCTCGGTTTTAGTCTCCGATAGGGGAAGTCAATTCATCTCTCACTTCTGGCGCAGTTGCTGTCGTCTAGCCCAAATTGATGTAAGACTTTCAACTAGTCACCATCCCCAAACTGACGGACAAACCGAAAGGACAAATCAAACTCTAGAGCAATATCTACGTTGCATGCTCCAACAAACTGAAAACCCCTGGAAGGATATTCTTTGGATCGCTGAATACGCTTACAATAATTCGATTCATTCTGGAACAGGGAAGACTCCCTTCTTCCTACTATACAGACACCATCCTAGAACCTCTAACCTGGATCCTCCGCAAGAATTCGAAGCACCTGCTGTGGATCACTTGCACTCGGAGATCACCCGTGCTTTTAAGGAAGCCTCGGCCCATCTGCAAAGAGCTAAAGCTCAATTCAAAAGAGGAGCAGATCGACACCGTAAAGAGGCTCCTCACTACGCTGTAGGAGATCAGGTGTGGCTATCCACTAAGCACCTGCCTCTAAAGGGACCCCGCACCTTCATCCCGAGATACCTTGGACCCTATCTCATATCTGCCATAATTAATCCGGTGGCTGTCAAATTGGAGTTACCTACGCATATGAAAATACACCCAGTATTCCATGTCTCCATATTAAAACCAGTACAACCAGAAACCCGATTGACTGAATTCCCAGAACCGGTTTTAGTAGATGGAGAACTTGAATTCGAAGTTAAGAACATCCTAGACTCCAAGATCTCCAAATCTAAGTTATATTATCTGGTTGATTGGAAAGGTTACGGCCCCCAGGAAAGGTCTTGGGAACCTTCAGAATATGTCCACACACCTCGTCTGGTCAAGAAATTCCATCTGAATCACCCCGACAAGCCAAAACCCCCGGAGAAGACACGCTTAGGAGGGGCCTTGAGGGGGGGGTACTGTCATGATCACTGCTTCCAAGGAGCCAGGACCAGCCCAACGTCCTTCCTTGGAAGCAGGCCCCTAACCCTAATCCTAAGCACCAGCCGGTCCCCACTGGGACCTTTTGGACCTTGTCCTGGCGCCCGTGGCACCAGGCTCATCAAAACCATTGGTCCCAGCACTGGAAGCGCCGGGCTCATAATAGGTGTGAAGATGCTTGGGTGGACTTACCTGCAGCAGACCATGCTGCTTACTTACCAGCCACTTAGAAGCCATCTGAGAACAGGAACTACTTTCTTACCTGGGTGGGGCAGCTCCACTCCCTGGATACAGCACTGGAACTCTTCTGGAAACTGGAACTCTTTTCTTACCTAGGCGGGGCCGTGGAAGAAGACGCCTCATCACTCAAAGGCTATTTAAACCACACCCGATAGATGAAGCGTCCTTCGCGTTATTCTGCATCTGCAGCAGAACGCTCACCGAGTCTGCTCCGGCCTTTCTTCTTCCGATCCTGGACCTGCAAGAATCCTACTTACTATTTCAGTATCCAGACATCATCAGCACCTGCAAAGAACAGAAACAACAGGTTAGCAGGGCGAACTTTACACGCAGTGCTTACTTACCTGATCCATCGGCTGCGGCCATTTCTTCACGCCGCATCTCCACCTGAAAAAACAAAAGCATTGCCATACTTACCGGCACGCTGTGAATTCCGGATTTCTTCGTTCTGCATCCCCGCCTGTGAAGACAAAGTATCGTTAACAACTTACTGGCATTCCGCGGACTCCAGCGCTGCAACCCAACATCTGAAAGGCAAAAGAAAAGACATTAAGCAGGTATTTACTTACGTCCATCACGCTCGTCGCAATAAAACGCCTGCGAATACTCCGGCGTCTCTTTAACACGAACTAAGCTGCAAGGAAAGAGACAGTTAGAGCGCTTGCCATACTTACGAACTTCCAGGCGCTTCACTTCATCTTTCATCTCAAGAGCCCTGCAATACATAAGGGAAAAGCATTATACAGAGTCTGCATATAAATGTGCCACGCATGTAAAGACTATAAAGACAAAAGGTGTCCAGAAACTCACCGCTCGTGCAGATAACGACGGTAACCATCCTCTGAATTCAAGAGGCCTGTGTTTCACCAGTGAAGGAACTGGCAACTGCACCCTGCACCAGACGCAGATGGAGAGCCCAGCATTCACCTACATAAGGTGAGCACGTTGACCTGGGGGCTCTACGAAAAATCTGGGAAGAGAGAGAGAGAGAGAGGGACATTCAACAACCCAGACCATTGACCCCCATATTCTTTCACCTGCAGAAACCTCACTCTTCGAGTCCGACACACAGTGCGAAGACGTTCGACCCCAGAAGCCAATCGAGTCCTGCACATCACTTTTCGAGTAACAGACAGCTTCCTGCCAAGACCCGCGCCTCCTTGGGAATCAGGTGAGCGTTACAACGAGGCTATCCGCAGAGGATTGTCCGGAATACATACAGAAGGGCCAGAAGCATCCCACGCGCTTGTTCCCTTGAACAACATCAGAAGGACCCAGATGTCACAGCCATCACGGCTGTACTGAGTTACTCTCCTCTACTTAATAAAATCAAAAAGGAAATTAAGTCTCTATGGCCCATTCTCAACACTGGTGCGTCCACCATGCCCATGCCGCGTTTTGCACTAAAAAGAAGACGCAACCTGAGAGACGCCCTCGTCAACACGGTGCGGCCAGATACAGACACTGCCAAGAACACACAGGTCACCCTATGGAACCAGACCAATCCTGTGGGCCATAGTCCGTGTGGCCTTTGTTCAATGTGTACCCAGACAGTTCGGAGCACCAGTCTGGATATTGGCTGGACCACTCCCTGGATTCAGAAATTTTTCACCAACTGCAATACCAAGGGAGTAATTTATATGATCACCTGTCCGTGCCACTTGCGATATATTGGGATGACTGCCCGAGAAGTAAAGAAACGGATGATTGAACATAGATCTTGCATCTGCACTAAGAAACTTACAGCACCTATGGTTCTGCATTTTTTGGCGGAAGTCCACACAGCAGAGTCTTTTCAATGGACCACTTTGGAAAAAATCAAGCGCCCAAAGCGAGGAGGCAACTATCACGCTATAAGAACAGAAGTGGATTTTTCGCTTGAACACCTGCAAACAAGGGTTGAATGAAGCAATGCAGTGGCAAGAACTGGCGGTGCTACAGCATTGAACCCCGATATCCCACGAATCACTGTTCACTGGCAGATGTATCTATGTGATCAACCGGATAACATATGAAACATTTGTTGCATTTTGCATTTTTCCATCTGCTATATGTTTTTCTGTTTCATCTACAAATGTCTCTCTCTTCCATTCATCCTCTCCACTCATTGGTATTTTTCTTGTTTACTCACTCATGTTGCATTACCAACTTTTCTTGTCTTTTGCTTCGTTCTATCCTTCTGGCGCACCTGTGAATTCTACCTTTTGATTGTTGCACTTGTTTATTCCCCGGCATCACGTCCCCCCCTTGCCGCATGTCCGTTCTGATCACGCACCCCTTCAATCGTTCACCCTCTTCACCCTCTTCACCCACCACACCTGACTCAGGCTCTTTGCCTCACAGCCTCCCCTGCGATCCCACACGAGGATCCGGTTTCCTCCTCTCCCTTTCACTTGCCCGCTCCGTCACGAGTCCTAGTTCCCTCAACACACACACACCCACTGGTGCGCGAGCATTCATTGGCTCAGCGCGTGCCCATATCACTCCACGGGCCACGCCTTGTTCGGCCCCTTCCTCAGCCGTCTCACTCGCTATGTGGCTACTCTTGCTCAGCCCCAGCCCGGCAGCACACACACCTCCCGGAGTGTGTGCTCTGATTGGCCGCCCGCGGTGCACCCTTCCGCCCGGGCCGCGCCTTGATAGGCCACCGTTCCACTGAACACGCCCCCATGCAGCGTCAGATGCGGCAGATATTCATCACTGCAGCCGCTCAGTTTACCTACAGCCTTGGGATTGAGCAAGCCGCAGCGTTCTCCGTCCGCGCCCCGCATTTCCTCAGGTATGTGATTTGCCCAGCTGTCCTGAGCGTAACTCCAGGCTCATCCAGCCCCTCACTGCTTCGCTTTCCCCGCAGGCACGCCACTGGAGAGAGCTCATCTGTTGCTCCCAGCAGACCTCCTGGACAGCTCAGCCATCCCTTCCAGGTAGGTCCCTCTCTCCCCCTGCACACCCCACGGCCTTTCCTCCCCCCCCTTTCTCCCACGTGCACAGGTCTTGCCACATCCCCCTTCCCTCCCCCACGGGTTTGACTTGTCTATGTTTTTAGCCACCAATGCAGTGGCTTTCTACTCTGGATGTACCATTGTTGCAACATTGCAGTTAGAGGTTAACTCATGTCCTCTCTGCAATTATGTTTCTTGTGTCTCCCATTCGAGGATCCCCTTGCAGCCTGTTACTGCTGCCCTACTAAGAGGAAAGATACTATTCAGTAGCATATGAAGATCGATCTTGTCCTGAAGAAGATGGTCGGTAATCACTCACGAACCATCGAAACCGGTCGACCTCACCTGTTGTGGCTTCACCACAACATTTTATGATACCCCCAAGACCAACAGGGGTTACTGCATGAAGTTCAGAAAAACTCAGAAAGCATGGGCTTTTCCATCCCATAACTAGTGGGATAGCGCATTTCTTAGTGATAATTTGGTATCACCCAATCCACCCCCCCGGGCAACCACCCTCTTGCAAGGAACTTTTGAGTCATCAAGGTTGAAATAAAATTACGTGACCATCCGGATGCCTCCTTTTTTGCACTTATCATATCTAGCTGTCTAGATTTAAGAATACAAGATTTAATCCCCCTCTCGCACTCTTTCACATAATAGTGCTGGTTGCCCCCACTCCCATCCTGGTTTTCCGCTCCCCCGCCCCCTCCCATCCTTCAGGTTGTTGGTGACCAGACAAACCTAACCAAGCCAGACTACCCTCCAGCCAGGTAGAATGCCCTACTTTGCTTGGGACCAGATATCCCACATGACACCTTCCTCCACCCAATAAAGCACCAGACCAGCTCCTTACCCTGTGTCCAATAGAATAGGACCACGGTCAATACACATCCCAATGGAACAACAAACAGACACTGTGGGAAATCATCTCCAGCATTTAGAACAATAAATTGATCAATTAATGACCAATTTCTTTATTTTGAAGAACTTTGTAGAAAACCATATTATGGAAAAAATTAAATATCACTGTCCTACGTGCACCTGTACCCGTTCTCCATGCCCCAGTCAACCATCCCCAAAAATTACCCATCACCAAAAAAGTTATGATGAGACCTCAATCCCTTCCCTCCCCTACTACCATTCATGTAGAAAACCCTAATTCCCCTGTATATGTCTCCATTTCTGCTTCCCCCTCTCTTTCATAATTTCTATATTTTTTGTATATTAATGAAGTATTATGTACATTGTTCCTATATGTGCCTGTGTTGTGTTTTTTAAAAAGGCCGTTTGGGAGTCTGCGGACCGTGCGACTGTCTGGGATGTCCACAATTAACCAAAATGGGGGTGTCCTAAGGACACTATGCCTGTTCATACTGTCTGTAATCAAAATGGGGGTGTGCATAGGACACATAACCTGTCTGGCTGTCCCTAATTAACCAAAATGGGTGTGTCCTAAGGACACTCTCCCTGTTCGTATTGTCCGCAATCAAAATTAAGGTGTCCGTAGAACACATAACCCGTCCGCATGTCTGTAAAGTTGTGACACACCCTTAATTAGTTCGGGGACCCGAACCCTGCCCGGCGGACACTTATGCACATGTGCATCCCACCCTCAGATTCCTACGAACATCGCGCCTGTCTGTAACTGTTGGCTGCATGTGTGTCGCAGTTTTAATTAGTTTGGGGACCCAAACCCTGTCTGTAGAACCCACGTGCGCATGCGTGAAACCGATCTCGTGCAATCGTGCAATAGGTGTTCGACATCATCATGTGACCGCACCCATGCTAAGCGTAGGCCCTCGACTGCGGACAGAGTCTATGCCCCCGGACACCGAAAAAGCACTTTTCTGAGCAATTCAAGATGTTTTTCAATGAGAATTCATCCCTGTAGAGGTCCCAGACTATGCCCCTACCGATCTGGATACTTTTTTGGAACTTATTGCGCCCTTTTCGGTGTTCGAATTGTCCATGAACAGCGCGGCTGTCCGCAAAGCGCTCCCCAGCACCCCTATAAAAGGCCACACCCCAGACCTCCTCTTCATTCTGTTTTTGGCTACCAGAGAGAACATTGCTCAAAATTGGTGTGCTATATTGCATTGACTGCTGACCTCTGCCTGCTGTGCTGTCTACATTGCATTGGCTGCTGACATCTGCCTGCTGTGCTGTGTCTGCTGTGCCACATTTGGTGAACAATATTCCTCTGCCTGTTGTGATACATCCCAGATGGCAACCATGGCTTCCACCTCTGCAGCTACCTCGGGTCCAGCACCACCCCCACCCCATCCACCACCACCACCTACATAAGGGCCTGGAGAGGGGAAAAGGCATGGAGATGCAGAGAGTGATGAGGATGACGAGAATAAGGTAGTGGAAGTCCCTACTCCTGCCAGCCACTGTGAATCTTGGTTGTGGAGGCTCTTTGCCACCGTTAGAGGGGTACCCAAGGCTCGCGCACACAAGGTGCACTGCACTGAGTGCAACACTGAGCTCAGTCGTGACAAACCTGGTTTGTACAGTTACGGGACCACTTCCATGCGGCGACACCTAAGGTCATTCCACAGGGCGGAAATTCGGAGGGTCATCCCCTTCGATAAAAGTAGTAGGTTGAGTTCCTCTACAACATCCTCTGTTTCTGCTCCTGCCAAAACAAGAGACGCTCCTGTGGCGCAGCGCATCCCTGAACCAGCTCCGCAGGTCATACGCGCCGCAGAAGACCCTTACCATTTGAAGGTCACTGTATTTTGTATGTACTGCGATGCGGTACTCTGCAGGGGGGAGACACTTCGAAGTGCTTTCAAGGCTATGGTCTGGGAGCATGAGAACACCTGCCACCTACATGAATCAGGCCCACCCAACACCTTCCTCTCTCCACCTGCCCTTTCTTATCCCCATGGTTGGTGCCCCTTCCTTCCCTACACTTGTTTACTTGTGTGTCTTCTTAAAAAACAACAACAAAAATACAAAACAACAAAAAACAAAAAAAGACTCTTTTCGGAGCTACCTTTCACATTTTAAAAATAGAAGTGCCAATGAAATGCTGCAGGGACCTGTGCATTTTTTATGTCCACGGACAAAAACATTTTTGGGGTACTGTGCTATCAAAACCATTGCACTCTTCTCCTGGAGGAAGTGGTGGCTCTGAAAAGAGCCTTTTTGTGTTGTTTTCTTGTGTTTCAAAAAGTTCAAGTGGTCAACACCTACTGCAAAAAGGATTGCTATTCTTCCAAAAAGGGTCGCAATGCATTTTGTATATTTCGCAGAAAAATCTGATTCCCAAAATGAGTAAGATGGACTCCATCTCTGTGAAAAATGTGTGTGCTACGAAACATAATATTTTCATTGTGAAAAGAGGACATACCAACATCTCTCAAAAAAGCACAAACATCCCTGTTAACATTGCACCTCACTTTCTCCATTTGTGGATCAAATGAAGAAGAACGCAGCTACATTTGTCTCTGTGCAATATGAGAAAGAAATTACTCGAGAGTTTGGAAACATGTCCATGACTTTCCCAAGTACTTATTTCATTGCAAATTGCAAGGAGATTCCAGAGACATGTCCTAAACTGTTCCCTCCACAGTGAATGATATTAATGTCTGGATGACAGTGCGTCATCAAAGTGACACAAAGAAGACCCAAATCTAACCACTTCATTCCATGGACTCCATGCCAGTGCACGATCAAATGAGGGAATCCAAGACGTGCAGCCACTCCACAGCTATCTGCATGCACCTCCAACCAATTTATCCACGAGTCGTATTTGCACTCCAATTGGGGAACCTATTAATTTCTGGGCCTGTCGCCTGCGTTCCCCCTAAAGCCGGCCCAGTCCTTTTCCCGTCTCAGAGCAATTCACACAATCTTTAGTTTCCCAGCTCTGTGTCTTGTTCTGGTGGGCTGCCTCTTGGAGGTCCGCCAGTCCGGAAAGGGATGCTAGGGGGTCCTCAAATGTGAGGAGAAACAGCGGCACATAGTCAGATAGTCAGGAGCCTGAGGGCCATGGAGGGCCGCATTTATAGCATGCTGGTCTGCCAATGCATTTCCCTGCAGAATGCTGTGTGAACCATTTCATGAGGGCCAGCTAGGTGGGTAGCAAAATAGCTTTAAGCAGTGCTTCAACATAGGGTGCATTAAGGATAGGTGTACCTTGGGCAGTAAAGTAACCTCTCTGTTTCAAGAGGGTTCCATAATCATGTTAGATGCCAATGGCATAGCAGGAATCTGTGTATATAGTGGCTGTGCGTTGTGTGGCGATGGCGCAGACCCTTGTGAGGGCAACGAGTTCAGCACCCTGTGCTGATCTTACTGTTGCGAGCTGGAACGCTTTAGGTGCTCAAGGTGGTACAGACTGCAAATCCTGCCCGTAAATGTCCTGTGGAATCTCTAAGACACGAGCCGTCAACAAAGTTCTAAGTCAGCATTGGGGAGGGGGACATCTTTGACGTCGGGTCGTGGATAAGAAACTATGCCAACTGCAGCAAGTCAATCATGCAGGTGACTATCATGAGAAGTGAGTAAAAGGGAGGCAGAATTAAGAGGGGCAGATCTGATGATATTGGTGGTGGAGAGGAGTAGTTTTTTATACTTGGTGAGGTGGGCCACTGATAGGTGTTGCGTTTTACCTCTGCGGAGTAGGGCCAATACAGAGTACAGTAATGCCACATTTATGTAGCGTGTGTTAGGCAGAATTATATGCAGTACCCTTTGGGAACACCACACACAATTAGGACTACAAGTGACAGTACAAATTCACCTTTGGTACAAGTCTGTACTACACAGTAAAATGGTAGCGATGGCTGAGCAGACAGACTTATCTCAAGAGTAAAGTGAGCAGTATCAATAGTTACACAAAGGACAGCAATCACTATGATTCAAACAAACACTGACTCAAGGTTTCTGAGTAAAAGAATATACATTTATTTACACATCAGTTATTAAACATTTCACTATTATCAAGCAGTTGAAAAATCATGATTCATAATACACTACACCACACCCAATAGATTCTGGACAGGTTAAGCTCAAAATTAAGTGTGAGCAAAATGGCACTCCAGTAATTTAAAAAGGGAGAGAAAGACAAAGTTAGACAAAAGTTGAGTAGCACCAACAAGTAAGTAAACAGGGCAATCTAGGAAAAGGAACTACAGTGAGGAAATCAAATCAAGAGGCCTTAGCCAAAGTCAATGGACCAAAGTCTTTGCAGAGGAAAACACAGTTCAGAGTAGTTTGCAGTTAAGTCTTTGCCAAGAGTTCAGAACGAAGTTGGTTGGACGAAAAGTTGCTTTAAAGAATAGAGAAGGCAAGCCCATGGATTGGCACAAGATTTCAGACACTTTCACAGCGGTTGGACTTAACGAACAACCGGGTTAGCACAGTACCTTTAGAGCAGAAGAATGCTGTAGCTGAGTTAGACGTTCCTGGCAGATCCTGCAGGCTCACGGTTCCTGAAGCGACGGTCGGACAGACAAGAAGGAGGAAAACTGGAGGTTCCTGCACTGCCCAGGGAAGAAACCAGCAGCAGAGCAAAGCAACAAATAAAAGGTGCGCTCCTTAAAACCCAAGCAGGGTCCATTCCTCCTGGCTATCCGGATCACTGTAGCTCTGTACAGCAAATTCGACCAGAGGAGGGAGGCCTGGCTTGCAGTTTGGTGAACTGGTTGTTCCCACCAGCTCAAGGGGAGAAGATTCCTTGCAGATCTTCCATGTCATCGAAGTTTGAAGATTCAGACCCGCAGCAGGGATTCACCAGGAGGTTCAGTCATGGTAGAGGTCCTCTTCTGTCAGCTTCTCATCAGTTCTCTCGAACCAGTGGCGACTCTGCCTTTCCAGCCCCAGAAACATGCTTTTTATATGCAGTTTTCCCCCATTCACACATCCTGGCTGTCAATCACACAACAGGGTGGCTGTCCCGCTGGGACAGTCACCACAGCCAATCATACCAGAGTGTGACATGGGTCTCCAAGGAGACCTTGTGCAGGGAGTCTCAAACCCCTCGCTCACATCCTGTCCCCCCTCAGACATTCAGGCGCCTAAGGAGGGCTTCTGTGCAGAAGCCCAACAAAGGTTGGCGATCAAAGGAATCAAACCTGGTTTGACGCGCAGAGAAAAAACACGAGAAAGACTTTTACAAAAAGAAAAGGGGAAAAACCATAACCGGAACCGTAGGAAAACGTACATGGGCCAGCAGGTCTAAGTTCGAGGCTCCAAAGATAGCCTAAAACAATACCAAGGCTTTCTAGAATAACCACGGTAGGAAAAATAGGGTAGTTACTACTGCCACAAGCCAAATCTTAATGAAAAGGGAACAAAACAATGTTCCATGAAAAACAGACAAAAAGGAATAGCTATTAACCCTTCCAGAACTCTATGTAAGATAGTTTGTACTGGGTCTGTGATTTAAAAAGACTAATAAAGTCAATGGCAACTTTACATGTTTTTGGGAGACAGTAGTCAGTCCCAGAAAATGGTGTCGGAGTTGGGAAGTCTGAAAAAGACAACCCTGTGTCACTGCACTGAAGGTGCTGTGTAACACACAGTAAAAAGATGATGCCTATGTAGTAGGTGAGGCTCCATAGTCTATGAACACAAAAAATGTTAAACACACACAGAAAAACACATGTAAGAGTGGGAAAAAATGCTCACACTCTTACCAGGTGAAATAAATAAATCATAGAAATCCAGCAAAGCTGCTGAGGGCCTCAGTAGGTAAGGGAAATTAGCCATTTTGGAGAATTCTCCCTAACAGCATGCCAGTTGCATGGAGAGCAGGAGTGCAGCAGCAATCACTACCTTTAGACATTTGGGGAAGGCAGAGGCTACTGGGTCTAACTGAGAGCGGCATTGGCCATTGTAAGTCCCCATGCGTCTTTGTGAGTACAACTAAGGCATACCCCTCTTTCTCATCACAGAACATGGTGAAGGATTTGGAATAATTCAGGAGGGCCAGGGAAGGAGCGATGGAGAGGCCACTTTCCACTTTAATTTTGGCAAACGCAGTGGTGGTCTCTGGTGATCAGGTTACTTTATCACGCAATGCATCTTAAAGCATCTTTTGCATGGGCTCGACAATGGAGGCATAATCCAGAATCCAAAGGCGGCAAAAATTGTTCATTCCCAAAATCGAGCGGCACTGTCTCCTGGTGTCAGGGATAGGGCATTGAAGGATCCATGCAACACAGGAGGTATGTCACTCTTCGTGGATTGTGACAGAATTCTCTTTGCAGATCAATGCACGGAAAGAAGGTGGCACTGGGAGGACGTCATCAGAGTATAGTGATAGGATCTGGCACAACTGGATGAGAAAGGACGACAGCCTTATTAAGAGCTCTTAAGTCATGTGTGAAACAATACTTGTCTGTCCCTTCTTTAGCCAGAGGGAGTATGGGGGTATTTGCACAGGCTTGTGGTGTAGTGTAAAACACCTTTGTCAAGAAGTGATTGAATGATAGGCTTGATACCTTCTTCAGCTTGGGGTGCGATCCTATATTGTGGCACTTGTGGCAGAGAAACCTCATGATTCAAGGTGCCGTGTCCTGGTGATGAGACAGGGAGTGAGTCCAGGAGGTGTTGCAATTGTATTGCTGTGGGTGAGTGAGACAGTACACTGTGGAGGGGTGGGTGGGAGCGAAGACTGTTGTATGAGTAATACACATTCAGCCTGTCTAGACTGTGGCACCTCTAGGTAAATACCCTCCATGGAGCAATAAATGATACAATTCATTTTGCACAATAAATTAATACCCAACAAGTTAGCAGGTGACAATGGGCAAGGAGAAAAACATGTTGGTCAGAAATGGGACCAATTGAAACAGATATGTTGTTTGACACTGGCTGAGGGATCATTGTCCCAGACATTCCAACACCATTTATAATTTGATCAGAGACACTGATATGAGGAAACTCTGCTACCCTTTTTGTAGAGTGGCGGGCCTGGACCAGCATGACCAAAGCAGCAGCTCCCAGCACGGCAGGGTCCCTTTGGCAATGTCATTGTAGTCAGTAGGATTTCAGCATATACCGGTAACCCCCATTTGGAGGCATCGGAGGAGGAAGAGGAGGAGGAGACGGCGGCAGGGGCGGTGGATTAACATTGGAATTGCCAGGCAGGATGATGAAATCATTTCTGGGAGCAGTGGGACCATATTGCCGTGGTCTGGGGGTTTGATAGGGAATTGCTGGTTGAGGAGGTGATCTGCTTACAATATCTGCAAAACAGTTGCCCTGTTGCGGTTGCTGGGTGGGCAAAAGGAAGGGTTTGTTGAATACATTGCTGGTGTGAGAAACCTGGGCATCCCCGGTTGTCTGAGGTAGTTTGTTGAGCATGCTGTAAGGCCATTAGGCAGGAGACACCATCTTACTCTTGTCTTTTGAGTTTGTCATAGAAGTGCTGGGCAGCTTGTAGTGCTTTTTCAATGCATTGAGGCTGCCACCCAATTTGTACATTTTGAATGTTCTTGAGATTTTCGAAAAGGAGGCTGTTAACAAAATGCAATACAAGGGCAGGTTGACCTGTTCACCATCATAAACAATGCCGCAGTAGTTAGTAAACCAGTATGTTAGTCTAGATAGGCAGTCAGCGAGGGATTCAGGCTGTTTAGTGTTTACAGGCTGCAATTCTGCTCAACTCTGATTTGACAGGGTATTTCTGTTTGATGAGGGCAGTGAGTGCCTCCACACTAGCAGTAATGACAGTGGCGGCAGGGAGAGTGTCAGGCGATTGGAGTTTGTCCATAATCTGTTTGTATAGAGTGTCTTTGAGTACTGCTCGGAGGAGCTGCTTAAGGTTCCCCAGTGGTGGGATCATAGCACCCAATTACAGTGGTCAAATGTTCATGAATGTAGCAGGGTTGCCAGGCACAGTGGGGAATTGCTGTGCCATATGATACAGGTCAGTGGAGCTCCATGGAGTGTGTATTCTAATAAGAGGATTAGCAACATCAGGTTGAGGACAGGTGCACATGGGTAAGAGGGCAGTGTCTCCTTGTGCAGCAGCCGACACATCCATGGTGTGAAGCGAGAGGTGCTCATCCATGGAAGAGTGTGCAAGTCGAATGTCTTGTAAGGAGACATATGGCAGCATTGGTAAGTAGTGACCCCGGCTCTGCTGAGGCACAATATTTGCGTATGAAGGCAGGTGCCCACTGGGGTTCTAGGCTGTGCCATCTCGGATAAGTGGAGGCTGCATTTGGCATTGAGGAAACCAGCGGGGTCTGTTTGGCAGCTCCCCTGGTAAAGTGAGGCGAATGGTGCATGGGCGGGGCAGCTTCCGGGGAAAGTGACACAGAGGAGATGCATCAGCTGAGGTGGAGGAAGTTTGTGTGGTCAAGAGGGGGGAGCTGCTGGAGTTTATGGAAAATGTTGCACCATTACTGGGTGAGGTACGGTGGTTGGGGGTGCTGAGTGTGGTAAGTGAGCTGGGACCACTTGTATTGCAGGAGAATTTGTTCAATTAATACAACTCCCGTGTGTGGTATGCACAGCAAGTAGCGATCTTGGTATACTAGTGTGAGTGCAGAAAGAAAAAAATCAATAAATACCGGTAGGGAGTAAAACTCATCCAGCCATCCACAACAGGCAGATGCGGCCAATAATCAACACATCACAAATATCTAGGGCACACCACAAGAAAATAAATAAGTATACAAGGCGTGTTCGGCGAGCATGGGGTAGTAACCCGTTAGGTGGGCCTGCAGGCAAATTTTAAAGAGTTCTGGCGTAAATGGCGAAGTTCAGTGGTAATGGCATACCACTACAACGTGTGGGGAGGCAGTGTCAACGGCAAACCACGATGTTCACCACATAAAACCCCAAGAGAGTAAATAATGACATTAGCATCTATCAACAAACCTACGTCCAACTTTATACGTTGCCATCACCTGCGAAACTCAAAAAGCAAATTCTCAACTACCTCAACTATCTCAGCTACTGTGTGTTCAGCACAGAAATAGGGAAGTGGCCAACGCTCAGCCGTGAACGGCGGTGCACAGCAGAAAAGGGAAGTATCCATGGCGCAGGCTGTAAGCCTGGCTTCTGACACTCGCAGGCTGTTTCAGGTGCTTTTCTAAGTGCTATAGTGTCGTGCCTAGTGGACAGTTTACTAAAGGCTTCATCACAAGTGGGGCGCTATTCCTGGCAGTATTACCGCCGGGGCTATTAGCCCTACCGCCAAGCCCCACGGTGCTGTTAGTGCCGGATCACGGGTTTGGCGGAACCGCAAGTCCCCATTCCCCATTGGGCCCAATGGGGAATGTTCGGCGCTATTACCGCCAGCGGTAACAGCATTCAAAATCATCAAAATCACGGCAGATTTTCCCCCAGCTCACCAGCTCAAAGCTGGGGGAAAAGCTGCCAAGCCTATGATTTGGCGGACCCTTAAATGTGGCAGTAATAGCATTATTGCTGCATTTAAGTGTTACCACCAAACTTGTGATGAGGCCCTAGGTCTCAATAGGAAACAGGTGAGTTAGTAAGGCAGACATGTGACAAGTCAATGTCCCTTCCACCGAGGTGAGGCCTTGGTGTCAGTGAAAATGATTTCAACATTAAGCCATCAACATTTTTCTTTTTTTGTTTGTTTTTCAGCTCAAGTCAGACATGCGCTTGTGGGAAGATGTGGCAGCCGGGTCTGTCGTGGAAGCAGGGGAGTGATATTCAGTTGAGATGGGAAGTTACTGGAATGGGAGTGAGTCCTGGATGGTGCGTAAGGCCAGGTGGGAGGCATTGGGCGAGTGAAATTGTTGCACCCTCATGCGCATGGTATGCAAAGCATATAACTGAGGGAGGCAAATAAAATAGATTGAGGACAAACTTGGAGAGAGGCAAAGAAAATAGATTGAGGACAAACTTGGATATACCACAGTCATAATACAACCCAGAGCAATGCGCTTTAAAACACAATGGCCACATTTGAAAAAGCAAGGTGCACCAGGCAAGAGAGGCGATCAAGGGGGCAATGTTTATTCCCCATTAAGGTGAGCCTTCTGGCAAAACGCAAGAGGCATTTGGCGTGAACGGAGGCAGCATGTGGTACTAGCATACCACTTAAATACCTTGGAGAGAGAGGCAATGATAAGCCGCATACAGTATTTAAAACCACAACTTCACGAGCAACCAAATAAAAACCTCCTGAGAGCCCAAATTATGTGCAACAATTCTACAACGGCGGTGTCCTGATAAGGCAACGGACAAAAGCAACCAAGTCTTTTAGCAAGTTTGGGGGCCATGTGGCAGAACACAGAGGCCCTCCCTAGCGACCTGGCAACAATCCCCCATTGCTGAGACAGCACCCAAAAAGTGATCTTACGATCAATTGCAATATTTACACAGATAACCACATCCAGGATTCATCCTGAAGCTAGGGGCATAGGCATGACCCCTTTAAACAATGAAACTTTACTAAAGCCAAAGACCCAGGGATGGCACCCAGGGACACTGGCTGCAATGCACAAGATCACGTAACCAAATGACAAATGCTGTGGTAAATGCAGTACAACAATGCAGGGCTTTACATTCAACGCTTTACTTTCAGACACCTCAGATAAGACAGATCACACAAAATGAACAGATTCAGTACTGTACATGTAGTGACACAGATGACAGGAACTAAGCAGCTGCAGAACTGTACATGCAATGGCAATTGGACGAGAGGCTGTTGACAGAGCAACAAAAATGATGGAGCTGTGACATTTATGCGCCCATGGTGTGCATTAAAACACAGCTTCGGAAAGATGTGCCGGTGCTGGCAGCTACTAGTTGAACTGTAGAGCGAAAAAGAGGAACTAGCCAATGCCTTGCTCTGCAGGGCCTGGCAGAGGAAAAAGGGGAAGTGGTTGTGGCGCAGCTCGAATGCATTGATAAGTATGTTGGAAGATGCCTCTAGGTGCTATATAAGAGCTACAGCGTGGGTATTTTACTTTCAAAATGTTGTGCCCGGTAATACGTGAATATTACCTGTGGATCATCCAGCATGTACTCTGCACACTACTGGTCTCTTGAATGGGGCACTATTTAGACAGTTTCCCACAGGATAAGTCTGTGAAAGCAAATATAGCTGTGGGCAGCCTCACGGAGCGCAGTCTCTGCACTGAACCCAGGAAACCCAGTAAATGACAATGAGCATCAGGACAATGCAATTTTAGGCACATACTAAAATCAACATAACAGACAATATTATTCCATAGACAGGCAATACCAGTGGTGAGGGGGGTACCAAGAAGTCCAGATGGACATGAACAAAACCAGGGGCATGTGAATACTGCAAACAGTGAGATAAAACAGCATGGAGACAGTGCAAATATAGAAATAAAACAGGTTGGTTTAACCATCAGCAGAGGTCAGTGGAATCCCTACATCCGTACCGCAACACCCAGTATGCCTACAGCCAATGAACTCAGTGTGCACATCCTCGGTGGTCCGTAGGCATCCAAGGAGGCAAGCAGGATGAAACGAGTCATGGCATCATCGGATAAGGAAATCCCCAAGGCAGGGGGAAATCCTGCAGCAATGAAGAGTCAGGACACAGCTGAGAGGCAAACCAAGTTATTATTAGAGAAAGACAAACAGTAGAATACAGTAATATGACAAGTGACAGGAGTCAGATGGAGAGCTCTCCTGGTGTTCGGTCAGAGCTCATCTTATATAGCATGACAAGTTTCCATGATGTTTGTAGACATTTGGTAAGACTAGGAAGCAGACATGTGTGAAGAAACATTGCAGTTATATGCATGGTACATTGTGTAGCAAGATCAGTACACTACTTTGGCTTATGCACCGGAATACTCCTTATAAGGTGGTATTTGTACACAGCTATGGAAAGGTACTGAGAGCTGGTGTCTCATGTGTCCCGAAGGCAGCATTAGGTTGTGGCCTACCGAGTCAAGGCGGGAGTGGGTATGACAGGAGAGCCAGGTGTAGCAAGAGGCCACAGGCTAAGCCATGGTGAAGTGTCTGGGGCCTAGCAGGGGAGGGTGATTGCTAGGAGCTATACTATCAGGATAACCCTGCCACATCAACCCCCCATTTGGTCATCCCTGGTGTTAGGAGAATTCTCCAGAATGGCTAATTTCACTTATTTCCTGAATCCCTCTGCAGATTTGCTGGATTTCTATGATTTATTTTTTTCACCTGGTAAGAGTGTGAGCCTTTTTTTCCCACTCTTACATATGTTTTGCTGTGTGTTTTACATTTTTGTGTTCATAGACTGTGGAGCCTCACCTACTCCATAGGCATCATCTTTTTACTGTGTGTCACACAGCACCTTTAGTGCAGTGACAAAGGATTGTCTTTTTCAGACTTCCCACTCTAAACTCCATTTTCTGGGACTGACTACTGTAAAGTTGCCATTGACTTTATTAGGCTTTTTAAATTCACAGACCCAGTACAAACTATCTTTCATAGAGTACTGGAAAGGGTTAATAGTTATCCCTTTTTGACTGTTTCTCATGGAACAGTATTTCGTTCCCCTTTCTTTAAGATTTGGCTGGTGGCAGTGGTATCTACCATATTTTTCCTACCGCGGTCTATGAAAATACCTTGGTACTGTTTAGGCTAAGTTAGTAGCTTCGAAACCTAAATCCGCTGGACCCATTTTACTTTTATTTGGCTCTGGCTGGGTTTATTCGCCCTTTTCTTTTTGAAAGGTCTTTTTCATGTTTTACTCTGCGCGCCAACCCAGGTTTCGTTCCTTTGTTCGCCGCCCTTGTTCTGCACAGAAGCCCTCCTTAGGCGCCTGATAGTCTGGGTGGGCTGAATGTGAGGGAGGGGTTTTAGACCCCATTCACAGGGTCTCATTGGATACCCAAGTCACACTCCTGTTTGATTAGCTAGGTTACTGTCCCGCCAGGACAGCCGCCCTGCTGTGTGATTGACAGCCAGGCTGAGTAAATGGGGGAAAACTGCATAATAAGCAGGTTTCTGGGACTTGGAAGGCAGAGTCGCCACTGGATCGAGAGAACCGAAGAGAAGCTGAAGGAAGAAGACTGCTGCAACTACTGAACCTCCCAGTGAAGCCCTGCTGTGGGTCTGAATCTTCAACGACAGAGAAGATCTGCAAAGAATCTTCTTCCCTTAAACTGGTGGGACCAAACAGTTCGCCAAACACCAAGCAAGGCCTCCCTCCCCTGGTCGGATTTCCTGTGCAGCACTGCAGTGAAGCGGATAGCCAGAAGGACCGGACCCTGTTTGGGTTTTAAGGAGCGCACCTTTTATTCATTGCTTTGCTCTGCTGCTAATTTCTTCCCTGGCAGTGCAGGACCCTCCAGTCTTCCTTCTTCATGTCAATCTGACAGTCTCTTCAGGAACGGTGAGCCTGCAGGATCTGCCAGAATCTTCTACCTCAGCTACTGCATTCTTCTTCTTCTAAGGTACTGTCCAAACCCAGTTGTTTGTTCCGTCCAACCGCGGTGAAAGTGTTTTAAATCTTTCGCCAATCCGAGGGCTTGTCCTTCTCTACTCTTTAAACTAACTTTTCTGCTGACCAACTTCGTTTCGAAATCTTGGCAAAGACTTTACTGCAAGCTACTCTGAACTGTGTGATCCTCTGCAAAGACTCTGAACATTTAACATTGGCCCAAGCCTATTGATTTGAATCCTCATTGTAGTAAGCCGTTTCTAGATTGCCCTGCCTACTTACTTGTTGGTGCTGCTTGATTTTGAATAACCTTGTCTTTCTCTCCCTTTTAAATGGCTGGAGTGCCATTTTGCTCACACTTCATTTTGAGCTTAACTTGTCCAGAATTCATTGGGTGTGGTGTATTAAGATTGTGATTTTCTTCTGCTTTACTTGATGAACTGTTTTACAAATGATTGTGTAAATAAATGTATATTCTTTTACTCAGAAAGAGTCAGTGTTTGTTTGAACCACAGTAATTGCTGTCCTTTGTGTAACTTCTGATACTGCTCACTTTTCTCTTGAGATAAGTCTGGCTGCTCAGCCATTGCTAGCACTTTACTGTGTGGTACGGCCTTGTACCAAAGGTGAATTTGTACTGTGACTTGTAGTCTTAATTGTGTGTGGTGTTCCCAAAGGGTACGGCATATGATTCTGCCTAACACCTGCAACAACCCTTGGACAGGGTAAAGACCACAGGGCACAGGTTGTCCTTTTGGGAGGAATGGTACTGGAGAACGAGGTGTAGTAGTGTATACTTTAATGGGGGACAACTAAGGCCTGTCAAATTCAGGAAATACCAGTGGGGTGAAAGGAATTCTTCCGCTAGCGTGTTTTAGGGTGTGTGCTCAGACATAACAATCTAAGGCATTCATTAGATCGGCATATGTCCTTGAGAAATTTGAGGAATGTATAGGTATCTGTGGACTTGAATAACGAAGTGCTGGGAAGCAGTCCCAGAAAAACAGTCAGCAGCTGTAACATGTCTAATATGTGTTGGGGATACCCGTGGCTGCGGTGGTGGTATTTAGTCCAGGGATGAGATGGTGAATATCAAATGCAGTAAAATAGACTTTGCTTCATTCACAGATTGGGTCTGAGGCACAGACTGGAAAACCCTTGCCTAAATTGGAAGGCACATTCAGAAAAGAATGCTGTTTGGATTAAAAACAAAGAAACAAAGACAATACAACGACATACATGTTGGAAAAAGCTGCAGGTGAGTTAATAAACCTATGTAGCACATGTAGCCAAATAACATACATTTACAAAGTAAGAACAGGTAAATTGAAATCATTTTTACTTAACATGTAGCTGCATGGCCCCTGAGAAGACAGGCTTCAGTAAACAGGTCGAACACAACCAAGCTCAAGCCCCAGAACAGTGTTTTGTTCTACAGGTCAGTGCATGAATAGGGCTCAGTAGATAGGTGCCCAGACAGCATCTCATTTTAACATAAATTCCTGACATTGTTGTCTTTTATACATCAACTACTCAATGCACTCCTGCTGGGCAACTCTGCAAAAAAACCTCGCCAAACTACAACTTCCACAAAACAAAGTCCTTCATGCAGCCTAGGGTTTATGACACACAGACCACATCTCAATAACCAGGCTGGACACCCACTGGCTTCCCATTAACGCCTGCATTGAATTCAAGGCCCTGACCATAGCACATCAGTGCATCAACAATGAGGCTCCCCCTTCCTAAACAATAGTATTGCCCTCAAACACCATGCGCACCCTCTACGATCTACAGCCAGCAGCACCTTGTTCAACAGTAGATTAAAAAGCAAAAGATCAGGAGGCATGAGCTTCTGTGTCTCTGTGCCCTCCCTCTGAAACTCCCTACCACCCAATATCAGAAATGAGCGCTCCTACCTGACTGTCAGAAAACTTTTGAAAACTTGGTTGTTTGATAAATACGACTAATATCTAGGTTTTGCTTCTCTGTTCCTGCTGCCGCTCATGTCTACTGTACATACGGTGTGATACCTCTGGGTCTGGACATTACATAAATGTAATAAATAAATAAATATGCAATAAATAAAAAAATAAGGCTCGCTTTCCATGGCAGGCAGTCATGTGCAGGGGAAACACTTGGAACACTACTGTTCCCAGCGCAGGTAAGGGAGAAGGAAGCGAATGGTAAGTGGGTCAGTATGGGCAGTGACAAAATAAATAGAAAAGGGAAAGGGGGTTGTAGGATGAGGACGCAGGGCCATGGGATCACTTACCTTACAGCCGGCAGGGGAAGATGACAGTTTCCCACTCTGAGGAGGCTCGGGCAGGGGATTTGCTGCGTGAGGAAGCTCCCGTTCTGAACCTCCTCATTGGCTGTGAAGACGAAGCCACGCCCCCGCCGAATACTAATATTCAATAAAATAAAGGTTTGCTTAAAAGACTGGACTGAAAATTGTTTGCAATTGTCTACAAATAAATGTAAATGCTGTAAACCAAAAGTTTACTAATATTGATAAATTTGAATTGTACCCTAGGCCTGTCAAGGTTTACAAATAACTGTTTACTCATATTTTTAAATTTGAGTTGTACAGTAGGTTTGCAACATTTTTCAAATAATCATAAATGCTGTAAACCAAATGTTTACTAATATTTGTCAATTTGATGCATACACTAGATTTGTAAAGGTTTACAATAACTTAAGTGTACATTAGGTTTGCAAAGTATTTCTGTTTTGTAAACCAAGGGAAACTTAGGGTGTACAAATGTCAGGAACATAAAGTCCAAACGCACTTGCATAACTACATGCTTTGCTCTTGTGTAAACAGAATGTAAATTAAAGTTTACCAACATTTTTTAAATGCATGCAAACCCTTGTAAACCTATAGTTTGTGTAGGTCTGCATGGTCTTTACGAAATTTGTAAACCATCTTTTTTATGCAATGTTGTAATGTGTACACAGTGTGAGTGAGTGCATATGTTGCGTTTGGTGAATGTAATGTTGGCTGCATATTGTTGCTTGAATTATGTATGTCCTAGCTTTTGTGTACATTGTATTGTGTATGCAGTGAGGGTGAGTGCATATGTTGTGTGTGCCCACGATAATGTTGGCTGCATATTGTTGCTCGAATTATGCATTTCTTTACTTTAGTGTATGTTCTAATGTGTGTGGGCGTGAGTGCATTTGTTGTGTGTGGTTATAGCTGCTGTGCATATCGTTGGTTTGATTGCTGTACTTTGTCATTGCGCATGCATCATATGTTGATACTGTTGCTTGAATTATGTATTTTCTTGCTTTAGGGTAAGTTGTTTGGTGTACACAGTGGGGTTGTGTTTGGTCATGATAATGTTTGCTGCATATTGTTGCTTGAATAATGAATCTCCCTGCTTTAGTGTATGTTTTAATGAATACAATGTGGGGGTGAGAGTGTATGCTATGTGTGGTTATAGTTGCTGTGCGTATGCATGTTGGCGTGGTTGCTGCGCATAGGGTTGGTGTGTATTATATACCTGGTTCATATTTTTTTGGGTTGAAAACTTTGTTGTCATTGCACATACACCATAGGTAGATACATCTTAAATCATTAACATCTCACATGGTAGAATTCTGCATGCACTGTGGCTGCTTTGACATATTACTGTGGAATGTTTTCAGATTTTCTCATGCAAGCATTCGAAAGTTATTAAGAAAAGTATTTTTCTGAAATGCCATAGATAGTTTGTCTTAACCTTAACTATGCCTTGAGCTAGCCTGAAGTTATATTATTTTCCTCAATTGACAAACCAATCAGTTTGTTATTGCCCTTTGCAGAGCCTTTTTATTGTAACTTTTAAAGTTTACAACAAAACAAATTTATGGACACCGAAGGCCACTCTAGCTAATATTTGAAATGGTGCTTACAATTGAGTAAATGCTGCTTATGTAATAGTGACTGGAGCGAACAGGCTCTTAACCTTATTACAAATAATTATTGCACTGAAGCAGCTCGATTTCTTCACAGTTTGGTATATGTGACATAAAAATAAATATATTCTGCTCAAAGCATCTTTTACATTGCAGCAATTGAGCAACATTTTGTGCTGGTTATCACATAAACGGGAACAAACAATAGAAACTAGATTATCTGAACAGTTTTCTTGGCTGGGAACAAAGTATTGTGTTGTAGGATCCTGTCTGAATTTGTAGCATGTTCCAGTGGCCCTACCCCCATCATACTTCTGAGAATCGTGGAAAAATTCATCTCACTCCAATGGGATTCAATGAAGCAATTGAATACAAGCAATAAAGAGGGGCAAAATTGGGACACCATTATCATTTAGCAGATTCTAGTTAGATCTCATTTCAGCGCAAAACTACATAAAATAAAAAAAAGGATTGTGCAAATGTGGACCCAAAGGATGCAACAAATTCATCCTTTTGTTGTAGAGAATCTAAGTGAAAACCCACCGAAGACATAGCAAGAGCACCCTCCTGGGAAGGGTGTCTGCAGGGCGTGCTTTCAGATGTGCCCCATTTACTATGGTTCAACCATGGGCAGCTGTGGAGCAGAAGATGTCAGGCTTCTGCCTTTTTCCATGAATATGGATGGGTTAACCAATCACATAGACTGTGTTTAGTGTATGCAGATCACATCCCAGAGCATTGCAGCAGATCCGACCTTTAAGTGGGAAGGGCAAGTATCCCCTCCAACATATCTGGCTGGATGGAAGAGCTGAAATTCTCATTCATGAAACCAAAGGCCCTGAAAGTGAGATAATGGAGAATGCATTTGTCAAGTGTGGCTGTGGAAGATATTTCAGCAACTCGTGTGTCGTGTGCTGTGTTTTAACCTTGAAGCTCATCCTAAATGAATGTGTATCTAGTTCAAAGTACTACCTAAAATCAAACCCTTTACTCCAACAACTTTAGAGAGACAGTCCGAGTACTGGTTGTGTTGCATCTAGATGTGGGACGTAGGAGGCAATTCATTTCAATTCAATTCAATCTTGCTTTATTTCGGTAAAAGGCACGATAAAAGCACAATCACATACAAAACAAGGCAATCAATAAAATCAATATAAAAAACAATTGCTTATTTCTCTTGAAAAGCTAAGACATCATCCGCCTTGGTTAATGAAGTAAACGCATGCTTCTGAAATTAAATCTACTTCCTGTTATAACAATTAAATGACAAACCGTACCTTCAGAAAATAGCATCACCAGATAATGGACTAGCTGCAAAAAGATACAAACACATATGCAATCAGAAAAAATACGCTTTATACCTATATTAATATTGCTCAGTTTGATATTTAAAACAGCTGTTCTACTTCACCCTGGTCCTCAAATGCATTTAGCAACCGCGAAAACGGCAAGTGTACCTCTGGTACCTTTGCGGAGGCGCAATGCTTTACGCATTGTTCTGGGACTGCACAATCTAAATCTTTCTCTGAGGTAAAGACTCCTACAGAGTGAACACACTGGGCATATAGATACGAAATTGTCTACTGATTCTACTTGACTTTGATAAGATGGACACTTATTTAATTTATTGCTATCCCACCTAGAAAGCAATTGAACGATTGTTGAAATGCCAAATCTAAATTGGATGTACAAAGAGTGCAACACCTTAGGCATACTTTGGTTGAGATATGCCTCGTACTCTGGTTAATTTTTGCATTCCAAGAAGGTTCTCAATAGCCAAGGAGTTAGAATTGTATCTTATATCTCAGATGTGCATTTTTCAAACAATTCGGTTTTGAGACTCTTTCTTTTTTTAAATGTGTTTATGTATTTTTTATTGGACATTTGTATGTACGGTTTCTTGTGCCGGCATCGATTTAAACTGTGCTTGTCCAGTGATCCATATGAGCTAGGTTGCCTAGACATTTTGGAGGGACAAACCACTATAAGGAAGAGCTACCCTCTTGGCCAAGTACGTTCAATACAGAGTGGGCCTCATTAAGAGGTTGGAGGTAGCCTTGCCGGCTTTACCGGCAAGGCTACCTCCAAACTCGCATCCGGGTCCGGCACCCGCGAATGGGCAATTACTAGGCTATTTCGGCCTAGCTGGACCCGGTAATTGCCCTTTTGCGGGTGCCAGGCCTGGTAAATCTCTGTTCCCATTTGAGCCCTATAGGGCTCAATGGGAATGTTGAGGGTGGCAGCACCGGTACCGTTAATAACGTTACCAATGCTACCATCATGTTCTGCTCACGGGTGCCGGTACGGCCACCAGGTCAGACCTGGTGGCTGCAAGGGCACCCGCGAGCAGAACTCCTAGTATGGCGGTACGGTAGCAACGGTGCCGGTAGCGATACCGGCGCTGTTGTTGCCTTACCGCCATACTTGTAATGAGGCCAAGTGTCTCTGAACGTACTTAATTCAGGCACAGTATGGCAAACCCAACTCCTCATGCAGAAGGATTGCACAGGTACTATTTAGTTGACCTGGTATCTTCTTTAAGAAGATATTTTCTATAACACATAACTTTGTACAATTCATGTTCCCCAATACGTCTGCTCCATAGAGTGCATATTGTCTTGCTTGTGTTTTCTATGCCTCAAGGCACGGTCTGACAGGTACATTGCCATTTCTGACTGCAAGATTACCTACGGCACCACAATTCCTGGACAGGGCGATTCAAGCTTTATCTACCTAGAGATCTCAGATACCTCAGTGGAAATAATCTTACTCCTAGGTAGTCAAAGACTTTCAGCTGCTCAGTAGCATCAACATTTGTAGCAATGATGCTAACACGTGGCTTATTTTATTTCTTAGTAAACAAAGATGGATTTTGTCTTACCGTTTCTCTTCACAAAATTCCTGTAACAATTTAAATTTCTTATTAAGGATTTGGGTGTTAGAGAAACCAAGATAGCATTGTAAGAAAATAATAATAATGCCCACTTTTCCTGGGTCTACCAAGGGGGCATACGTTGTAGATGCAATGAGTTTTCCAATTACATTGCTTATATACAATAGGAACAATGATGGGGATAAAAAGCAGCACCTTCAGTACCCCTTTCTTGATTTTGAAAGGTCAGTGGTTACCCCTCCTAAACCCAATCTCACTACCACCTCATTATCTTTATGCAATAGGAGGATGCCGAAAGTGTCACTTGCGGGGTGCCCTCCTTATACAGCGGATTCCACAATAAAATGTGTGGTATGCCATCAAAGGCAGATGCGGAGAACGATACACAGAGTGGATATCTTCATACCTCTGTAATGTATTTATAGATTAGCAAGGATAATCTAAAACATTGGTCCACCATACTTACACCCTCCCTAAAACCTGCCTGCAGGTGATTTATCAGAGAGCTTTCCTCCACCCATGCCTTAAGTCTCCCAAAGACTGCTTAGGCAAACATTGTTCCTCTTGCTTCTTGAAGGGAAATTGTGCAGTAATTCCTAGGCACATTTTGCAAAATTTCTTGAAAAGCAGAATTATTTCCACCATAGTCCATGATTTAGGGATGAAATTTGAGGTGGTTATTGCATTGCATCATTTCGTACTGCATCGGGGCCAGATCTTAGGCTCAGACCTGACGAGATCCACAGGAATTATGTCTGGACCAGGGGCCTTGGCCCCAATTTGGGACAGAATGGCCACCTTAATTTCTGCAACGGAAAATATGATATGGGGAAGAAGAGGGCTGCTAATAACCCTGTGATTGTCAGCACAAGCACTAATAACCTTGTTCCGCAGTATGATTGGCTAAAAAGACCATACCATAGTCTCTGGCCAATGTTTCCCTGTAAGGCTCTATCTTTGACTATGGAGGCTGTCGTCATACATTTCCAGAATTTCCACAGATTCTTGCTGTCAATGGCCTCAACAAAGTCCTCCCATAAAGCGTCACAATATTCTTTCCTATTGTTAGACATGGCAAGCTGGTAATCGCCCCTAGCCTCACAAACATTTTCTCTCCCCACAGACCCCAGATATTTTAGGTGCCAAATCCGTTGTGTAGGAAGGAGGCTATGCCTGCAGGGCTGCCAGACACCACCCTGCTGCAATGGAAATCAGTTCTGGAGACTGCAGCCCGGTTGGTCAACAGGGCATGAAGAGAACCCTGTCACCCCTACATTGGTGTCACTATATTGGCTGTGAATAAAAGATGGCACTCACTTAAAATATGTGTCCTATTTATATGGCTTACACTCTGACAACCCAAGTGTCTTTGTGTATTTGCATGGTGGGGACTTGTATGCACATTCTTCTCAAGGGAAAAACGAAACCACAAGTTCCAGCATGCAATTGGGAAAACAATCAGGACTGACTCGAGGTGTCTAGGCATGGAATTTGGAAACTTGAAAGCTATGATGAACACTCGTAGTCAGGATTTCTCTATTGTATAGAATGGAAGGAACAGGATACAAACCTCTGTAATGCCATTGAATACTTAACCTATTACGCTATTATGTTTTGCTTAGCGCCATCATTTCCTGTCCAGAAAATCTGCTCCCGAATTTCTAGTTAGTTGCTGGTCTTTTTTTTACTTCAGTATGTAACAGCAGAGAGTATCATTTTGGCTTCCTGAAGATATAATAAATATGCATCACGGATAACGTTACCTATATAGGATTATGCAAATATTAATGTGTGGACTTAATGCAGTTGCCAAAAGTAATTCTAAAGCAGCGAGCCCTTTAAATTTCTTACTGATCCATAATAAAGCACTACCGCTCTTCCTTTCATGTGCACGTGCCGTACTTGAAGTGCAACGCGTTTGGGAGATGATTCCAGGGGTGACTAACTGCTTTGATCAGCAAATTTGCATTTCTTCTCGTAAAACCTTTGATTCCTGTAATGATCAGACCGTCTTCTGAAAAATGTGTAAGTGATCACAAATGTATCCGGAATAGAGAGCTGCAGTCCCGTTTGCACCTCAGCGTTTTTTTTGCTTGTCAGTCAGTCAGCCCGTGGGGGTCAGTCCTTGTTATCAAAGCATGGGAGAACTGCTTAGCGCAAAAAGGGACGTTTAAGAAAAACATGTCCAGCCTATCGGGCAGTTAAACATGTCATAAACAAAGATTGAAAGGTTAAGAGGTGCACATGAAAAATAATATGTCAGTTTCAAGGTTTATTATAACCAGATGTTTCTAAATGGGAGTTTTTTTATTTTTTAAAAGGCTCATGATGAGTTAGCCATTGCAATTGATCCCACCAACTGCTAAACTTGAGCCTTATTTAACATTACCCTTATAACAGAGACTGTTTCTTTTTCATATGAGATTAGACGTTAACATGGTGTTAGTAGTATACCAATAGTGTATACCTTATGAAGCAAAAGTAGCAAACAAAGCCAGATCCTGGTTATAGAAGCTTTGTATCACGCTCTGTTCAGCACACAGTATACTGAGTGTTTGGGCTCCTGCCTGGGGATCTGTGGACAGGACTGATGCAATCTTTGCAGCTGTGTCAGTGCTAGCTCATCCATTAAAGGAGCTGTGAGGTACACAAAGGGAAGCACAACCATTCTACAATCCGTCCACCAAAATCTTTACATACACCACCTCATACGTTATGACTTTAAGTATGTGGGGTAACGCACACGACTAAGTATCATGTGTGTACTTTTTCGTGCTCTTTATCAAGAGAACTAAGTGTGTTCGCAGTCACTGCAGACCTACTTCAGAATGGAGACAAGGTGAAATATGCATTTAGCCCTTCTGAAGTTGATGACAATAGTACCACTCAGTTGAGTAATAACTCCTAATATTGCACTAAGAAATTATAAAATGTGTGCTTTGTACAGTACAATACACAAATGTAATAGTTTCTTCAAGAAACAGAATACGCTATTTTCCAAGGAAGTTGCACCCATTTCATCAACTTCAGAAGGGTTAGAGACAGAGCCGTCCTTGCACCTAAGTTTAGGACTCATGGGTTGCACTAATATGTCTTCAGTAGTTCAGTAACCCACTCAGCAGACTTAACAAACAGTGAAAGGGATGCCTGATTATATTGACAGACCAATACAACCTTCCTTCCTATTACTCTGTGGTAAGACAGTTAATTTGGTTAATTGACCTGCAGCGGACATCTGTGCATAACCAATTGACAATTTTCCATGCTGAATGTGGCTAGGGAGAACTCACAAATGCTACAATCAAGTAGAAAGAACGTACTTATTGCATCATTATGATGCAAAGATAGAGGTTTTGAGTCTAAGACACATTTAAGCATTAACACCCGATGCGACAGGCCTGATCGGGTGTTATCCGCCGGGACCAGAGTTAAAGACCCAAGCGTAGCCAGGGCTTTTAACGAGGGTTCCCGGGCTGATAACAACTGATCCAGCATGCTAGAGAGGGTGATAATGCTATTAGAACCCCGTATAACCCTGGGTTGCAAATCCGATAACCCGGAATGCCGAGAGCATTGCGGCATCCCGTTCATTCATTCAAAATACTGTAGCAAGATGACCACCACAGAGCAGGAACGGGGGCCGCCTACAGAGCTCTTCTTTCATTTCCATGGTAGCCACAATGGTCGGTGAGCAGATGCAGGAGCAGTTGCGCTGGTGCCACTGCCGCAGTCAGCTAATTGGTGAGGGGGAGAAGAAAGTAAGTGGAGGGCAGGTGGCGCGAAAATGGAGGGTGGGGAAAGCAACCATCAGGCAGCTTCTAATGTGGGATTACATTGGGAGATTCTACCCGCGTTATTAGGCACCTGATTGGCTGCATCCCCGTGGCGGGTGCTAATACTCCTTTTTGCAGGATATATGTGAACTCAGGGCCTCATTACAAGTTTGGTGGTATTTCAGTGGTAAATCTGCCAAAATACCACCAAATAGATTCATCTTTATAGCCACTTTGTCCAGCCGAATTACTGCTGGATTACAAATGGTGGTAGATGTGTTAGTCACTATTTATTGGAGTCCACAGGACTCCATTAGGATTTCGGCAGAATTACTGAGGCGTTAATTCCATCGGTGGTAATTCTGCCAATTTAGTGTTTTTTTGTTAGTACGGCAGAGTAATTACCTCCAGCATTCTTCTGGAGGTTTTTCATGTGGTGGTAGGTGTGTTAGTCACCATTTATTGGAGTCCATAGGACCCCATTGGGATTTCGGCAGAATTACTGAGCAGGTAATTCCACTAGTGTTCATTCTGCCAATTTGGTGTTTTTTTTGGCAGTACGGCAGAGGAATTACCTCCAGCATTCTTCTGGAGGTTTTTCATCTGCTTTATCTCCAAATCAATAGTTCGGTCGAGTGGTAATGCAGTGGTAATTCGGTTACCACTGCATTAATTACCACTGTTTTTGGCCACACCGCTGAAGGTGTAATGAAGACTTTAAAGTCTACCCAGATTGTTGGTCGAGTGATCCTATTTGTAGTTTTCTCTTTATGTAGATGTTTTCAAGTCTGTCAAGGCTGTCACTCTTTCTGCCTAAAATAATTCTATACTTAAATGGTGATTGGAGATGTAGGGATAGCATCGGCACTTTGTTACTGTAGATTTAATCGAATACCATTTCACCTAATGATATTTCACCAAATTTATTTCACTGAAAATAATAGGTGAAATATGTAATGCATAATAGGTGGGGTTTGGGGGAAGAGTATAAGTTAGGTTAGGGAGGGGTGAGGTTGGGCTGCGGGGATGTCCCTCCCCATTATTAAAAAAAAAAAACTGATGGGTTGCACTAATATATCTTCAGCAGTTCAGTAGTAGAAAAAGTAAAAAGTTCATTTCGTTTTTCAGTGAAATGGATTCAGTGAAATATCCGTTAGGTGAAATATTTTCAAAGAAATCACATACACCCTCTGCCCTTGTCATGCTAGCTGTAGCTATCCATTCTATTGCCATTATCTGCCACTGACATTTTCAAGTCAGTATGGTTACCTTAGATACTATTTCAGGGATGACAACATTGAAAGCTTGGAAAAGCTGTTTTCTGCCATTGACTCGGCCTGTTTGTTTCTGGTTGAGATAGTCCACCTTCATAGTATTTCCAGAGTGATGATTTCTAATGCAGGCTCCCGGGATCATTTTAAAACTTTGGACAGCTCTGAGTGGCCAATGTGACAGAAAACATGAATTATACATCTTCTTTCGAATGTCGAAAGGTCCAGGAGATTGGCTGCTGAAAATAACTTAATGAAAACAACACACAACGCTGTTTTGTAATGAGCCTAACAAGAAGATTAATGGCGAATTCGGAAGAGTGGTCACCTGCAACATTCTGACTTTCAAAGGACAGGTTGAACTAGTCCGATGTAATGGCAGTATTTTTGTTGTATTCATTGTATGTATTCAGTAGAAATGCCAGTGATTTGATCAGAAGCATTGCACTTATTTTAAACAATAATCGTATTCAGCTATCTATTATAAAGCAGAGGCACAATTATCTTGAAATAGATGCCATAGGTTAGAGGAAAAGGCGGCGTGGAAACTGACCAGTTGGTTGAGTGAGATACCATACTGAAGAGACCAGGGAGAAGACAACACGCAAGGCAGACAGGGGCTGGATAAATACAGGTTGCTATATACAGTGAAGGTCATTGCAGGGTAGTTAGGGAGAGGCGGAAATGTTTTGGCTAGTAGACGGTTTGGCCGCCATTGGAGTTTGGGAGTTGTTCACAAGGGACTAAGGAGTTCTAATGGTCCAGTAAGAGGAGGGAGATGGAATGAAAGCATGAGGATGTGCAGAGGGGAACACAGACTAGTTAGGGTGGTGGAGCAAAGATTGGGTAGAGGAGAGCAGCATATGATAGTGTCAATCGGGTAATGGGGTGAAATCCCTTGCAGAAATTTGAAGACGAGAATGCAGAATTGTCCACTTTTAGATAGGTAATCCACAAAGAGACAGCGAAGGGTAACTGGAGGAGAGAAGGGGACATTAAAGGGGTGAGAGAGCTAGGTAACAAAATGTGAGATTTTGTGAAGCATGGAGGAGGAGATGGGGATGCTAATAGAAGGTTAACACAGTAGTCAAGCCTTCTCAGCAAGCAAATGTGTATGAGTGTTTTGCTAGAGAGGTAGGTGAGGAATGGAATTCTTTTCTAATAATAGCATATTTCTATGGCCACCATGGAGGTAGTAGTAATGGTGTGATGAATGTTGAGCTAAGAGGTAAACACAAAGAAGCACTGCACAGAACAGTACATGTAACACATTTTATTGGGGGGCTTCACAGGAATTGCCTGAAGAAATAAGGAGTAACAAATCCCAAAGTATCACATGAGGTGCCCTGTAATGAATACAACCTAATATAGTCTCTGTTCGTTCTCTTAGGAACCCCCAAAGTGGGTCCCACACCACTGACAGTCTCTGACGATTCTGCATCCATATTTCCTCTGTGAAATTGTCACTGGTTGAGTATGTAAAACAGGTCCTCTTCCCCCTGCAAGCTCCAACTGATAAAAGTACACTACCTATTTGCAGGACCTCGAAAAACACAGGGACTCTAAAAGGCTGGTACCCATCTAGGAATGTGAGATCCCAGGAATGTGTGGTGACGCACAGAAGCATTTATACGTGCCGAATTGCTGATCAATTTCATAGCTGCTGCACGGCACTCCACTACTGTTTCTGTGCACCTGGTGAGCATGCCAGGTGATTGCAAAGACTTTGGTAAACACAGATGTTGTCTTAAAGGATTCATAGATCGTTTAGGGGTGTCAGTGCGTTCAGCCACAATCTGTTTATTCATTTAAATGCTACCTAGGACTGTGGCACACTCAGGGGTGGCTTGTTCATAATGGGAGACAAGGCGCCTACCTGTTACCCATTATGGACGAGCCAAGACAGTGAAAACATTGTGCAAGTAGACAAGGTGCAAGTAACTGAGGGAGCGGTCCTGGATTGCCTTTAACTGTCAAAGGGAAACTAGATGTCCCTTTGACAGTTCTAGTATTGCAGAGTGGATGCCCCTCCCCACGCATTCAGTGGCCTATGGACGTTAAACTTAGTGCGTTCTGGTCCCTCCACACTCGTGCAAAGGAAGATATTGCTGCCTCCTGCATCCTGTCTGTGCTGCGTGGAAGGCGGAGAGCCATCAGATAGCCTGAGGCAGAGCGGTTTCTTTACCCAGGGTGCAGTTAAGGAAATAAATAAATATATATATATATATATATATATATATATATATATATATATATACACATATGTGGAAGCGTGCATGGCTGCATGTGAATGAATTAGTGTATGCCGTGTGAGTGAGTGTGTTAATGAGTGAGTGTACGGTGTGCAGGTAAAAGGGAGTGTATAATTAATGTGTGGGTATGCAGGTGAATGTGTATTAATGTTTTGACAGGGTCGTACCTGACCATGGCAAGAGGGAATGGGAGCCTAGTGTGGGGGCCTGCAGAGTTTTCACCAGTGCCAGTTTAGCCACACAGGCAGGTGTGGGAGTTGGGAGGGCCCGAGTCCATGTCCTTTCTTCAAGTGCCTGCATGCATGAAAAAACTAGCACCTTTTCTTGTCCTATGCCCAAATTGCTCCATGTTAGCCATTGTCTTTCTGATTATACCCTCGGACTCCAGTCCCCAGAAGAAGCAGAGGGGTAAGTAAGAATGAGCAACCGGATCCCGTGAGACACAGCCAGAGAGGGTGAACCAGTAGAGCAGATCCCTGAAGCAAAGCAGCACTTCCAACCACTCTCTGTGACACAGACTTCATGAGTATCATCAAAGGGACCCTGGAACGAGCCACACAGCATAGAGGAGATCCCCATGCTCTATGCATTACAGAACGTTCACTTACCTGCCACGAGAGAATGGAAATGCCAGTGCCACGAGACATCATTCCCAGTGCTCTACTCCCTACAGACAGCAAAGTGGCCATCCGATCTTTCAGCATTTTTTGAACTGGGACATTGACTGTGTTGAGAAGGGGCTGCCATTCCTGAAGACCGGTCGGAACAGCTTACAAAAAGGGGCAGGTCTTAATGCCCATTATGTGTCTTTTTATCTGTAATCCCACAATGGAGGAGGAAGACTATTGTTGGCCCAGGGAAGCAGCTGAGGGTATGTGATATGACAGGGCACAGGAAACAGGAAATTGTGTGGGTTTTCAGGTGAGGTCAAGGGAGGAGAAGGACCAAAAGACCAAGAAGAGGAGAAGGATTGATGGAGTAAGTGCTCAAGGTGAGGTATTGGCTGGTGGAAGAAAGTGGTACTTGTGTTTCAGTGTGTGTGCAACTTGTGTAAGTGTTGCTAATAGAGGGAGAGTAGGGAGTGAATTAAAAGGCGACTGAGTGAGTAAAAGGAGAGTGACTGTTGGAAATGGTGTGGGTGAAGTGTAGTATAGACAGTAGTTTGGAGTGGGGAGTGTTGTAGAAGTAGTAGTAGTAGTAGTGTGGAGAGATGGCAGTTTTTGTAGTATGGAGAGAGGAGATTAGTAGGGTCTAGAAAGGAGAGTAGCAGTGGTTTCGAGAGGGGAGAGTATTGGTAGAGACCGTAGGGGTGTTGAGAGAAAGGAAACATCCGAGAGAGAGAGAGAGAGAACGAGAGAGAGTGAGAGAGAGAAAGAATGAGTAGTAGAGAAGAAGAGACGAAGGAGGTTGTGAGGATGAAAGAAGCAGAGGAGTGTAAAAGAGAGGGAAAGGATGAATAGAACATCAAGGAGAGGATTAGAAGAACATTGAAAGGAAGGACCAAGTGGGTTATTAGTGTCTCTTAGGCACCTATTCCTAAACTGAATTGCTTTGGGGACCCAGGCTAGAGACCACAACCTAGATTGTTCACACAGGGGGAGTTAGTTTAGCCATCACGACCAGTCAGACATAATTTCTGGACAGTAGGGGTATCAATCTCTAGAGAGTATACTCGGGTTGAGGGACACCTGGGCTTGGGAGGGATCAGACTGCACTAGACGAGAGAGAAAAAGGGATGGCCCTTAGCGATACCCTCATAATTGATCAAATAAAAACACTTGACTGTCTATCTGTCAATTTAGAATTTGAAAGCCCCTTCTTGAAAGAGGGAACTGCTTTTCTGAAAAGACTTTTAAATATACCACCAATACCTGCCCCATGCAATACAGGGTCCCCATCAAACTCTGCTATGCCTAATCTAGCTTGAGTTTTGCAGTAATCTCTGTAGCCAGACGCATCTCCATACTGTCTATGTAATGCCCGTTTGCTAGTATGCATCGATATTGCGAGGTTGAACGTGAAGCTTCACAAGCAGCTTTCTAACCCTAAACCTAACCTGTTTATTCAGATCTTCCTTCACTTCAATGGTTATGGTGTCAAAATGACTTTTGCTGACTGTCATGTAGTCTGGCTTAATGTGAATAATGTTCATCATGCTGTTATTTTGACAGTACTTACCTCATATCAGAGAAGCGTTACATAACTGTCTGCAAACCTCTACTATTCAAGGATGCAGCAATGTACAAAAAGGGCACAAAATCCTCTCTGTACGTCTCTATCTGCCTTGCCCAATGATGAAGCGTGATCGACATGAGGTAGTAAGTCCAAACCCTATTTTTCACCTACTAATAAACCGTAGTCCTGTACATTCCTAAACACAACTGTTCTCTCCTGAGGTTCAAATGTTAATCTAAGGTCATTATGCTCTGCAATATTACTGATTGTATCACGTGATTCGACATGATTTATGATGATGTCATAGTGCCCTGGGTCAATGTCAAATCGTACACCAATTCCTTCTTGTGAGCTGTAGTACATTTGATGTACTGTTTTTCGAAAGTATCCCAAGTTTAAGGGTATTGCATTTCGGTTAGAACAACCTCCCAGTACTATGCTTCTTTGTACCGTAAAATTCGAAATCTGTTTATTAGGACAAATATCAATGGATAAGGTGCTTTAGAGATGTGGGGCACTTGTTCTGTGATGGCTCTGTTAGTCCTGATTCGTTACGATGATTGCCTGCAATTTGTGCTATATTTTTAGTTAATTAGCAGCTACCAAACTGTTACATTTCTCAGGCCATCACTTCCATTTAACGAGCCACTACCTTTGGTGGCCACGCCCCCTTTGCTGCAGAACTTTCTGGACATGAAACGATCTGCGTATGATCTTGGCCTGGCTTTATTTTTGCAGCTCCTTGCTATAAAAGTATCATCTAACCTCATCCTCAGCTACATCTTCTAAGTTAAAAACTGTAACACTCCAGAGGGTAGCTTGCTTATTGTCACTAAAGATGTTGTCATTAAATCAATGTTCATTCCTTTTTAAAATCTCCCTTCCATCTAGATATCCTAAAGTGATTCCTTTCAATTTTCAGGCGTCTCATCTATTGCCACTGGTTGAATGGTTATGTTATAGCTATGATTGTAACTATGAATACAATCTTTTAAGAGAGCTATGTGGTCGAACGTGCTGTGTGCTTTGAAGTACCTCCTGATTCCAGTATTCATAGTTTTATTGAGGTTTTCAATGGCCGCAGCCTTTGCTTTATTGTTTGTGAAGAAATGTCTTATGCTATGCTCCTGTAGAAAGCCTCCCAGAGCTTAGTTTGTAAACTCTCTTTCTCTGCCGGGCTGTAATTTACCAGGTACACACAATGTCCTTGAAATTCTAAGTTACGAAGACGCCTAATTTGTTTCTTAAACTGACCACAAGCGAATACTTTGTCAACACGTCTATCACGGTTAATATGAATTTTACACCGCCGTTCTTCTTCATCTCGTCTATCATCAATAAGGCCTACTAAACATTAGGAATATACATGGGAAATGACAGTGGGTCGCCGAGCAAAATGCTTAATGGCTGATTTACGAAAGGCATATGCGTGTGGACCTGATAGCCATTCCGTTATTTCGTTTCTTTTAATGGCCGATCATATCGTAGGTTTTCCAAGCTCTTAACAATACATTTATTACTCCAAAACTGCCTGCCTCAGGCACATTATAATAAATTCTCTTTGCAGGTTTCTGAGCCAGGTTTTCCCTCAAACATATATAATAACGCATTTGAAGGGACTTTCTGTATTTCAGTCCAACTAGAGAAACAATTGTTTTTAAAGTGTAATCTTCATTGAATATGCTTTAGACTAAAGAGAATTGCACCCTAAATGACATGATAGAGAGGTACCAGAATAGGGCCAAATAGGGTGAGTTTAATCAATATCGACCCAGGCCACAAACAGAGGAATCCAGAGACATGGACAGAGTTCAATGCCTAGAGGCCCAAGATAAAATATTGTCTGAGCAAATAGGAAAACTCTGTGCAGTTCAGAAACAGCAGCCAAGTGAAGGTGCAGAATGTCATAGGAGTGATCTTGTGCTTTCTGACAACAGGTGACTATTTAATAGCCTCTGCACTGGTAACAATACAGAAGCCCATAATTCATCTTTGTTCAACAGTCCCAAATTGCTTGCTGATCCAAAGATAAGAATACACATGAATGTAAATGAGACAAGCAATGCCCACATACACAAAAAGGGAGTGTGGTTCAACTTAGAGTTGAACCAGACTACTGAAGTGGGTACTCATGAAGAACCAAAAGGAGAAAATGAACAAGAAAAATCTAAAGAACAGAGAGACAGATTTAAAGAGGTCAGTCTCTGTGAAAATAAAACACCCGATAAAGAGGTAGGATTTGTTTTTAGAATATCCTCCCTTAATAGTCAGAATATTGTTGAGCTTCAGACAGAAGAAACGGTATCATCTCAAAAGTAGGGTGTAGTTCAGTCACCTGAGGAGTATTTTGCGCCACACATGTTCCAAGAGACAGAAATTACAGGCACCAGGCAAAACACAAGTAGGTGTCCTGAGCCAGAAAATGACAGGCTCCCATGTGTTACTTATGTAAATGTTCAGTCAAAAAGCTGGAGTGTGAACACTGTTAGTCCCAGGTCAGTGGGGCAGTCAGTGGCTACACTCCAAATGGGGTTTGAGCACAGAAAACTAGACAAGGGAATCTAAGATTAAATGGACAAAAAGTAGGGAAAATATAATTTCACATGCCCATGTGTTTAGCCAGGAGTCAAAAGGTGCTAAGAAAGGTGAGTCATGAAATCAGCAAAAATTCACACTTTTTGTGTCTGCTAGAGGAAGTTGAAGACAGGTACTATGCTCCTGTCACGGTGGAAGAAAAATGGTGTTGACACAGCATTTACTTTACAAGACCCATGAGCAGACACTTGTAAATGCCACTACAATTCACAAATATGTGGAAGAGTTGAGGAAGCATTCACAGCATGCATTTCCATTTGTGCAGTGGAACTTGGAAAGGGCAGCTGACAGTGCAAAAACATATTATGATAGGAAGACATCTGTAAAGGAGTATGGAATAGGACATCAGGTTTATAAGTTTAATTTTGGAAAGGGCAGGCATAAAAACTCAGAATTTCTTGCAGCATGGCAAGGACCATATAAAATATTAGACAAGCTATTGCCCGTGGTGTACAGCATAGCTAAAAAGGAGGGTGAGTAGACAGTGGAATAGTGTGTCCAATTAAACCAAATCAAACCTTTTCACCCAAAACATAAGGTGAAGAGGCTTGAGCAAGTTGAGACTAGTTAAAAATAATAATAAGTGCAGAATGGAAGGTTGTCCTAGTCAGGAGTCAATGTACATAGTACTAATGCATGGAAAATACTAAGGGGTTCTGGTATGAAAATATAATGGGGGGAGGTGTGTACTTTTGGAATTGTTTTGGTTGCATGATATGTATGTATGTTTCTGATTTGTATAATATAGTACTGGCATATGCAGACGATTTGGTCATTTTTGACAACACTATTGCTGGTATTAGGCGCTCAGCGGTAGCACTATGGGAATACGCAAAGATCAATGGGTTAGCTATTAACCTTGATAAGACCAAAGTGATTAGATTCACGAAGAAAAAAGTCTCTCGTGTTGAGCTATGGGTGCAGAATGATAATATACTTTATTCCCCTTCCTATCAGTACTTAGGAGTTGAAATTGAACCTTGGGGTGATTACTCTCTATGGGCCTCATTACACGGTAGGCGTTAAGGGAATACCGTTACCGGTAACGGAATACCGGTAACGGAATTTTCCCAAGCCGATCACGACCCGGACCCACCGCTATTAGCGGACCCGTAAAGTACGCCGCCACCAATAGCGGCGTGGCCGCTTGCGCGCGACCCCCACACCGTAAATAGCGCCATGGCGCTAATAGCACGCAATCACAACCCATGCGTACACGGCAATACCGGCATCCCAAAGACCCAAAAAGCATGTACCGGCATGGCGCTAATAACAGCATCGAAAACCACATGTTAAGAGTCCTGAGCAGTGTTCCCATCTGCCCCAGGTGGACACAACCAGTACAGGTGGAGTCAATGGAGACAGCCAGCACTAAAGAGCACACCACACCCCTTCCCACACCCCTTACCACAGCAAGATGGTCCCAACACCAGCAGCATGACATGGGCCTGCGTACATGACTGCAGTGCAGCACCAACAACAACAGGCAGAACCGAAGAGACGTAGGAGACGTAGGAGGAGGAGGAGGCCGAGACTTGCGCAGCAAGCACCACCGGGGCACCCAGAAACACCACAAGGGCAGCCAACAAACCCCCGGAATGAAGGCGAAGATGACCATGGTATGTGTAAGGCACAACCAAATGTGCATCTGATAGAATGTGCCCATGGCACCATGCAAACACCAGATGAGCATGATGTGGATGTGGATGAGTATTGTCGAAATGGCCAGCCCGGACATGCAAGAGGCGATGGCATGGCGGGACAGGATCCGCGTCAGCATCGGAATCAGGAATAGCATCAGGAACAAAGGTGGAATATCATGCATGGAGAGATGAACATTGTTGCCCTTGTGGCCGTCTGGAGGCCCACAAAGGGCCCTCTCCCAAAGAAATTCACACATACACAATGATGGAGACCATGCCTGTTTTTCAACTGCAGAAGAGTGTATTTTCAACATAACGTGTACAGAAAGTGCATAACCCCAACTGTGCAAACACCCTCCCCCCCCACAACACCCCCGAACACACCCTCCCCCCCTCCCCCCACAACACCCCCGAACACACCCTCCCCCCCTTCCCCCACAACACTCCCACGTGAGTCCCAAGGCGTGAACATGTCCTTCCCCAAATGTGGCCGATATTCCTTGTTGGCCCTATTTGTCCGCTCCTTCTTCGGGTGTTTGAGATGTTGTGCGCCTGAGGTTGCGCATAGAGCGGCGTAGGGGGCTTGTCTGCTGTGAACTCCCAGAGGAGGCTGGGCCTGTTTCCTCCTGGGTAGGGAGTGGACATCTGTGCTCAATCGCATCCGCAATGCGGATCATGGCCTGCCTGAGTTGCCCCATCTCATTGCATATGCGATTGGTGCATGCCTCCATGGCCTCCCTCGTCTGGCGTGCGAATGCACCAATGTCCTCCCTCAGGTGCCCTGTCTCAACCACATGTTGACCTACCAGACCAGCCATTTCGGCCTGCCTCTGGTAGATGGCTGATAGGTCAAGTTCCACGGTGTCTGCCGGTGGAATGGCTGATGCGCCTGGATGAATAGCGCTGGCATCAGGCGTAGGTTCCAGGGGGCTCCATGACACATCATGTGTGTGGGCGGGCGATCCGCCTTGGCTGAGCGGACCTGGTGAAAACATTGGGGATGAGAGTAAGTGGCGTGTGGGGATGGGGCTCTGACTCAGATCCTTATTCGCCGGTGCTTCCTCCGCATCGGAAAGTGGCCCAGTGGCTGCTGCCTCACCCGTAGAGCTGGTGGCAGCAGAGTGCACTCCCTCCATGCTGCCTTCAATTGATGGGAGACACACTCCCGTGGTTACCACAACAGCGGCAGGCATTGCCTCTGGCTGCGTGGCACTGCTGCTCCTGCTGCCTTTGTCCCGGTCACTACTCTTGGGTCCCCTAGAGGTTGATGCGTGGTCCCCGGTGGCATCCCTCCTGGCTTTCTTCATGGGTGTGGGAGTGGGTGCTGACGTGCGTGGCTCCTCATTTTCCGTGTGTGATCCTGCAGGGGTGATAAGAAGGGTAAATCATCATCTATGGGTCTACCTGCATCATGGCAGATGTATACGTAATGCAGTTTGATGCATTTTGTGGTCATCATTATGGAGGCATGGAATGGGGATGTTGGCTGGCTCATGCATGATTGGCCCTGTGTTGGTGGGTATGTGATGATGCATGCATGTCTGTTTGTGGCTGGATCCACGGCATTCATACACATGATTGTGGGACCCCTCACCCTTCACTGCGCATTTTTGGGTGCATACACTCACCTCCATCCGATGAAACGGCCACGCCATGCTCCATATCGCCGACCCCCTCTATCGACTCGACTCCTATTGTGGAGGCACATATCTCCTCCCACTCCTTCATCTTCAAGGGGGACTCTGCACCACCTCCTGTGGCCATTGCCATGTTTCGGTTCACAGATAGAATGTTGCGCACACGCACCTGGAGGTCGTCCCACCTTTTGCGGCATTCCCTGACACTCCGGGTGGTGGTGCCCACCGCACTGACTTTTAGCGCAACTTCGGCCCAGATGGCCTTCTTCTTCAGGAGGGCCTCCCGCCGCATATCGTTCACAAATACCACTCCTGCATTTGCAGCAAGTGTGGTGGTCAGCATCATTAGTTCCTCATTGGTGAACTTTTCTTTGCGCTGGCGATCAGCAGTTTTTTTAAGCACCTTCGGCATCCTCGAGCTACCCGGTGTGGTTCCTGGTCGGTGTTGCCTGGATATATGTCCTGGATGCAGTGGATGGCAATGGATTGTGTTTTTGATGATGGCCGCTGTGCTCTTTCCCGTTCCTGTGCGACGACGTAATTTCGGGTTCCGCTTTTTAACGGTGTGCGGTAATGGCGGTGTCCGCTATTTACGGGTAGCGGGAGGGCGGAGGCGCAATCGCCGGTTTTGCGGGCGCCGGTAAGGGGCTTTTTGGGGTATTTAGCGGCAGGGCGGAACGGTCATTTACGGCATGGCGCTATGCTCGTGTCCGCGTACTCGTGATGGGACGCTATTAGCGGCCTCTTGCGAGGGCGGACACGCTAATGGCACCATGCCGTAAAATTCCGATTTTTACCGCCTACCGTGTAATGAGTCCCTATGTAGACAAAATAGGAGAATTAGGGCGCAGCAAGTTACAGCTTTAATTGCGTCATTTACCAGGAGGCAGGCCGGTTTCACACTATGGGGGACGAGACACCTTTACATACAGGTGTTTGCGCCATTGATTACGTATGGCCTGGAAGCACTAACCTCTTCTCATCTAGCCTGGCTGCAAGTGGTTGAGGGAAAATTTTGGCGACGCATACTGGGGTTACCCCCTAGTGTTCCTATGGCCCTTATAAGGCTGGAGCTCGGTCTTCCCTCACTTAAAGCAATGGTACTGAAAAAGAGGGTGGGCTTGTATCTTAAGATGAAGAATAGTTCTTCTAACCCTATGCTGGTTACCATGCATATAGAAGTAAGTAAAAAAGGTACTACCTCTCCTCTCCAGAAAAGTATGACCCAATTTTTGAGAGACATTGGCTGGACTGACAGAGGGACAACCATTTCCCAGGAGGTCATGACAGCACTGGGGAAAAAGGTTGATCTCTGGGATTGGTTAGAGAACTTTTCCCATTTAGGGTGTTTAAAGTCATGTGCCTTTGTAAAGTATCGACTCTACAACTTTATGAAACCTCAGGCATATCTTTACCTATGCTCTTCCACAAGGCTAAGACGGTTTATTATTCTTTTCCGTCTGGAGCAACTACCGACCTTGTGTAATGTGGGACCTAGGGAAAAGATCGCAACTGTAGAACGAATATGTTGTATATGTAACCTACCTGATAGTCTGGAGACAGCCAAGCATCTATTAACTGAATGCATCACAATGAGACCCATAATTGTTAAATATCTAGGAGAATTTGCCCATAATCTGGAATCTATACCGGAAAATCAATTTTTGTTATACTGTACTAATACAGTAAACATGCATCTTTTTATTGCATTATATAATGTATGGCTCCAGATTGAAAAAGCGATGGGCATCCGGATTTAAATAAATGGTTGAAATGATGTTTTATTATGAAGTTTTTATTTAGGAAGCTTTTGGATATTGTAAAGTTATATGTATTTAGATATACTTGATTTTTTCCTTTTCCTTTTATACTTACATAATTGTATAAATTGCATATTTAAAATTTTTCTTTTTCTGATTATGTATAAGCAATATGTGTAAAGTTTGAATTTTTCAATCTATATCACATTAAAGCATTATTATTATTAAAAAGAATAGGACTTCAGGTTTATAAGTTTAATTTTGGAAAGGGCAGGCATAAAAACTCAGAATTGCAGCATGGCAAGGACCATATAAAATATTAGACAAGCTATTGCCCGTGGTGTACAGCATAGCTAAAAAGGAGGGTGAGGAGACAGTGGAATAGTTTGTCCAATTAAACCAAATCAAACCTTTTCACCCAAAACATATGGTGAAGAGGCTTGAGCAAGTTGAGACTAGTTAAAAAAAATAATAAGTGCAGAATGGAAGGTTGTCCTAGTCAGGGAGTCAATGTACATAGTACTAATGCATGGAAAATACTAAGGGGTTCTGGTATGAAAATATAATGGGGGAGGTGTGTACTTTTGGAATTGTTTTGGTTGCATGATATGTATGTATTTATTTTCAGGTGCTCCAGCATGGCAGACGAGTACCTATGGTTGAATTATAATAATAATAATACTCCAATTTTATTTGTAGGTGTTCCAGTGGAAGAGGGATGAAAAATGCATTGTGCTGGGTACTTAATACTTAATTTTATATTTTATTTTTACCCTAGAAAATTAATTCATTGCCTCGTCAGCGCCATCAAGTGTGCTTTGTCAACAAAACAAAAATAAACAAACATTTCTGGCAAGTTGAATGTGTTCTAAGAACACTCGCAGTGTCCTGAAATGTTCGCAAATAAACAAAATGGGGGTGTCCTGAGGACGCTGTCCGTATTGTTCTCTGTCAAGTTGAATGTATTCTAAGAACACTCGCGGTGTCCTGAAATGTTTGCAAATAAACAAAATGGAGGTGTTCTGAAGACGTTTCTAGGAACACTCCCGGTGTCCTGGAATGTACGTAGGGGTGTCCTGAAGGCGTAGTCCGTATTGTTCGCTGGCAAGTTGAAAGTGCTCTAAGAACACTCATAATGTCCACGGACATTAAAAGTTTCCATAGACCATAGTTGAAATGTTTGACTCTATGGATGTGATATGCTGCGATGGTTGTTGCCAGGGCATAGAGTCTTGACTCTATGCCCTGGCAACAACCACCGCAGCATATCACATTCATATTTGCTTATAACTTTGGGTGAAAAACAAATGTATAAGGAACAAAGGTATTAGATACTATGGATGTGATATGCTGCCATGGTGCTCCTTATTATTGTATACTTACTGTTTGGTCTAGTAACGGGAGTCTATGTTTTTCTTGTTAATTTCTGTGATGAAAGAAAATAGCATGTTTGTATTAGTATTTTGTAATGACTTATTACATTGTATAATCAATATACTTTTTTTTTTGGACCCTGATATTTAGTAGATTACAAAACAGAGTACTGTGCAATTTGCTCAGTTTCTGTATTTGTTGCTAAAATCATTGGGTCTGTGGGAGAAAAAAAATCCATGTTGGATTAAAAAAAAACCTTTTTCTGTTATGCTACAGTTTATTTGTTTGTTTGTTTTCAGTGTTCACTTGTTGTTTCTGGCTAATGCTTAATACTTTGGCTTGTTGTATTTTTTTGGAGCAGTAACATATTATTTATTTGTTTTGATATTATAACATTTTGGAGTAGTTAGATACCAATTGGCGTATTCCAACTGTCTATGTTTTTGATATATTTTAGTGGTATTGATTTATCTATTTGGATATTGTTAAATTTTGGGACAGTTAGATACCAATTGGTGTATTCTAACTGTATATTTTTTGGTCGCATTTAGTGGTATTCATTTATCTGATTAGTTGTTGTAGAATCTTTGAGCAGTTAGATAGCTTTTGGAGTATTCTAACTGTTTATATTTTTTTAACACAAGTTTACTTAGGGTTTAAATACAGTTTAGTTATCAAATTTTGGTTTTAAGAACATCAAATAAGCGTTTGTAAGATTTCCTGGTAATCTCTGCTTTAGAGTAATGGTACTATCATTACATTCAAACCATCCACATTTCTTTTTTATATATGTAGTGCCCTGAATTGGTTGTGGCTCCTGCGCGGTAGATTATACCTATTGTTGTGAAGGTTTTCTTACCAAGTGATATTAGACCATGTGTGAATCCAGTCAGCTTGCAGTTGTTTTTGGTACCATCTGCATTGTAACGTAGAAGCATTAGTGTTATGTATTTACTATGTGTTTGTATTACAAACGTGGAGCGATTATCTGAATTGCAGGTAGAGCATAATCTACCATGTTTTGCATTATATACAAGTCGCTGAAATGGAATGGATTCACAATTTGGTATTGATATATATATGAAGCGTTCATTGGGGATTTCTTCTTGTGTCACATTGTTGCAGAGAGTGCATGTATGTTTCCACATGTATGAAATCTAAAAGATTTCATTTATAGGTATGTTTTTGTTTTCCAGTACTTGTAGTAAGTACATTAGAAATTCTTGTGGATCTTCCTGTGAATTTATAGTGAATTTCACCATTCCAGCACAGTAGTCCAATTGTTGTCTTATTCCAAAAACACTATACGTGTTGTCAGGATTGTTTGCTCCATTTCTGTGAAGTACTAACATTTGCAAACACAATGGGTCTGTACTGTGTAAGTAAATGTTGTCAACAATTGGTGGTAATTGAAATAGAATATTCATTGCTACATTTGTGTAGCAATTTACACCAACTATATTTGAGAATTTAAATGGTCCAGGTAGTTCTGTATCTAACTGCTTTTTTTGGAGTTTGTCTTCCTTCTTTCAAGAAGTACTTGGTTTACTTTCCCTAATTGATTCTTTTTTGCTTTTGGTACTTGTTGAAGTATTAGTTTCTTTTACTCTCTTTGGAGGATTTGCAGTGACATCCTGTTGAATTTCTGTTTGATTTATTTTTCTTTTATAACGTTTTACTTTTTGTGGAACAGAATATGTGTTTAGGTGGGGGGTGTATAGTGAGCGAAGTCTATTGTATTCTAAAATGCAAGGAATATCAGCGTTTATTTTACTTGCATCAAAGTTGATTAGAAATAGACCGTGAAGTGTACGTAAGCGTGATAGTGCTACATTGCTCATGCCTACTTTAAAGACTTTGTTACCAATATCTATCATTGCTTTGTCTAGGGTAAGACCTTGTGATTTATGAATCGTGACTGCGTATGCAAGAGTTAGAGAAAATAGTTCTCTGCGTACATACATATCTTTGAAGAGAAGGAATCTAGCTGTTGAGCGTCCTATCCTTTTTACTTCTGAAAGTTTGTCAAAGAGTATATTGACAAACTGAATTTTGTTGTCGCGTGGGTATGTTTGAAAGCCAACAACTGTACCCAGTGCTCCATTAACTAGTCCTTGGTCCACGTCAAGGTTACGTTTAAGCATTACTCTGCAATTTAAGGATAATTTTAATATCTTTTCTAAGCCTGCTGTGTTTGAGATTGATTTTTCTAAACGATTTAGTCTTGTTGTGGCTTGGTCACACATGGGTAGTGTCATACCATGTACATCTAGTTTGTCTGTGGCGCTAATTTCCATGATTGGTTGCATTTCTTTACTTAGCATGATTTCATTGAATTTGAAACAGCTTGCAAGAGTTGGCATTAAGGCCATACAATTGACATTTTTGTAGGCTAATTGTTCCATAACATCTGAAGCACATGCATTATCGCCATAAAGTGCATTAATGTGCCGGGTTTTCAATATTCCTTCTGCTTCTTTAGAAAGTATACCAACTCTGATACTTTTTAAAATGTTGGCATAAGTGAGATCTGCAGATTGCTGCATGTTTTCTGTTAATTCTCTGTATTGGAAATGTTGCCAAAGGTTGACATTTCCAATGCTGCCAACAGTTTTACGGCATAGTTTGTGTCCTAATGTTTTAAAAATAGGCTCACCTTTTACTGGTGTTAATTGAAGCAGATCTCCAAAAACAATAATGTGTTTTCCTGCAAAGAGCTCTTCATAGTCTGTTTTCAGTACTTCTTGTAATCTGAGGTGAATCAAAGCTAACATCAGGTTGGAGACCATGCTCACTTCATCTATTAGTAGCATTTTCATTTGTTTCAATACTCTGCGTAATTCCATTGCAGCTTCTGCAGAAAGTTTGCCATAGTCTAATTTGTTCTGGTGTTCTACTGGTAATAGTAGTAATTGGTGTAATGTAACACCACCTATGTTGTAGGCAGCTAAACCTGTGGGGGCAGTGACAACAGCTGACAGTTTGTTGTTTGTCAATTGTTGAAGGAACTTACTAATGATTTTGATTAGGAATGTTTTGCCAGAACCAGCTTCACCACTGACGTACAGTAGTATAGGTTTATAATTATGGCAGGAACATTCTTTATTTTCATGCTTTACACCATGTGCAATTTGTTTTGTTACTTCTTGAAAAATGCTATTTTGCTCATTGTTTAGTTTTGATTGTAATATAGTTAAGTCTTCCTTATCTTCATACTGACACATGGTGTTTTCTACTTCTATCATAGCTAATTCTGCCTCATTTATTATTAGTGGTTCTCCCAGTGGTTCTTGGCTTCCTGTTACAGAAGGTTGACTACTGTCAGGAGTGTCCTTATCTAGTTGGGCTTGGAGTTCTTCTTCATGTTGCTGTTCATTGTGCAACATTGCTTTGTACTGTGTAAAGTTTACATCAGTTATAGTGCTTTCATTTGCTTTGAAAGCATCCTCATATGAGTCATAGTGATCTAGTAATTGTTCTTCTTTTCTCCATGGTTTGAAGAGTTGTAGCAGGGACATGTAATATACTTCTTTATGTTGAGTAGTCTTCAATGACAATTTGATATGATTAATTAAATTTGGTTTAGTTAGTTTAACTAAGCTGCCTTCACAGTTTGTCACTCTATATTTACCTTTTTTTCATCAGGTTTCATATTATTTTTGTATGTGTAGTTTTGGGCTTTGTGGTATAGACACATGTTTTCCAAAGTATTACTTCTGTTTAGGTAGTATGTGTCCAATAAATTGTTTTTTAAAATGTCTTGGCTGTTGGGATCATGTTTGGCTATTGTTTCTCTATCTTCATATGATTTTAGAACTCTTTCTAGATTTAGCTGGATCAAGACTTAGCCATACTATATTTTCAGATTTACCATACAATGCAGTACCAGTTAAACAATCAGCTGCTTCATATGATCCACATTCTCTATGGGTGAGCATTTTTATGTGCAAGCTGTATAATTTCTGAGATACTGTTTTATCTGATGACAGGTCATTCCAGAGGTCTTGGAGCTCTGTCTTTTCTGCTTTAGTTAAGTATGCTGTGACATATCGTGCAACTGCAGTAGAATTGTCTGCACTGTACTGCATATCTATGTTTGCATTCCATAAGTGGGCAATGATTGCATTATAATCATTGATATATTTGTCTTCTTCTTTTCTTTTTATGTAATATGTATTTTTAGGTGACTTACCTTTAACACTATGTCTAACTGAAGACATGAGGTTGTTCACTTGACCTGCATTTGTATCTGGTCTAGGGAAACCAAATCGGCATGTGGTGTAGTATTTCCCTTTGTTTTTGTATTTGCGACGAAAATATTTTCCACATTTGTGTCTTTGAAATTGTAAGATGTGTGCATGAAGATCACTATTTGTGGCTTCTGATGGAATTTCACAAGTGACATATTTTTCAATAAACTGTAAAACAGTGGCATCACTGTCTTGACCAAATTTAGGAGCATCTTTAATCCATAAAAGCATGTGGATATGTGGTGCTCCTCTGGCTTGGTATTCTTTTCTCCAAAAGAAGTGTTGCACTTCTCCAAGGGGAGGAACAGTTTTATTACAAATAAAATGTAGCATAGCAATGAAGCGATGGTGAAAATATCTTGAAACATTAACAGGATCCAAAGAACAAAGTTCTCCAGGTGTTAGTATATCTATGTTTGTTTTGTTTTTATTTGATATGCGTAGGAAATCATGTAAATCTTCCCATGCATATTCTGCACAATAACAAACCAAGTGGGTGGGCCAAGGTTTCTGATCATACAACGTACATCTCCATGACGTCGAATCCAGTACTCTTTAGTACCACGCATATTTGCTAATAGATTTGTAATATTTGATTGTAAAACCTCATCCTTTTGTTGCACTTTTTCTAATAATTGTGTAGCTGTCATATTTTGAAAGTGTGATCCTGTTTTTAATATATGTGCAACTCTGTAACATAAAGTTGCTAGTTCACTTTCAAAGAGTAGGTGGAATATGTATTCCACATTTTGTCTAAATCTGGGATCTTCAGAATACATCCGTAATGAGCAGTATTCTGAAGCTGATATTTGAATAGGTCTATCATTATACCTTCCTCCTTTGCCAGTAGGAAAGAGTAGAGGAAAAGCACGTGCTTCTATACTTTTTTCCCATATGCTGATTGGCGATCCTTTTGTTTGACGCATTTGGTAAGTTTCCAGTGCATCTTCTACGGTGTCATTACAGTGCAAAGGATGAATTGTATAATGGTCTAAAGCATTTGATATTGTAGCAGGATCTAGTAGCTCAAATTGACCAGCTCTTGTGTTTCTTGAATTTTTTAACTTGTATCTTTCAAGTTTTCTTCAATATTAATTTCTTTGTAATATTAATTATTCTCTTTAAGATATTGGAAGGCTTGTCTAACTTAATATAAATCTACCAACTGTTGCCATATTTTTTTGTCTTTTGTAGGTACTCCATTTATTAAGATAATTAAAGATTGCTGCATTGGACGTTGCACTCCTAGAGTATGCACATTTTCTTTTAGATCTAATGGTATATAAACTACTTTTCCACGAATGCTTTTTACCAATTCAGAAGGAGGTAATTTTGCTGTTTTTGGTTGAAGGCGTATTATTGCTTGAAATGGGTGTACTGTTTGAATTATGATGCTCTCATATAAATTAAGTTGATGTAGGGGTTTTGGTACTGGGTATAATTCCAAATTATTTGTGATAGCACAGGAAGGAGTTTGGTTGTTGTCAAGTGTTGTAGTGCATTAACTGCAAATTATTAAGGGCTCAGTTATTTCATATTTGTTTTCTGCTACAAGGTAGAGAGCTCATTCAAACCATTTAGAATCTTCATTGTCTTCTATTTTGTATGATAGGTCTACAGTTTTTGTGTTACTTTTATAAAAAGTTCTAAGGCAACATACACATACATGGTTTGGTACTTCAGCTGATGTACTTTTAAATTTTAGTATTTCTTTTTTGTATGTGTTTAGCAAAAAGTTGCCATGTGTAGAATTGTTGCTTAATTGGTTTAAAGCTATTTCATTCTGTAAATGGCTTTCACTTCCAAAATATTTTTTCTGGATATAGTGAATTTCTTCAATTAGGTCTTTTGCTGTACCATGTAAAAGGATGTTATTTAACTTTGCTAGTGCTAAAGCAGGACTTTTAGCATAGTACAGTTTATAGACTAGATTTCTTATAGTTGAATGATGTGTTGATATCCTTTTGATATCATGGAAAGTGGTTTTACAAGTAGGTCCTGTAATGCAGGCCAATGAATGTCCTTGTAGTCCTGTGTACATGCACACTGGACAGGTATCCACATTTTGCAGTAATTTAATTTTGATTTTGTCTTTGCTTTTTACATATTTATTGAGGAATTGGCGTAAAGATTTGAAACATTGTTTGGAAATGTTACACATTGACATGCATGGCCATTTGTACACTAGACGTTCTGAATCAGTTGAATGGAGGGGTAACTCTAAGTTTTCAGGGCATATTTTTGTAAGGAGTACTTCTTGTTCCATTATGGTATTATTCACTTTTTCATAACCTCGACCACTGCTATGTATGGCAATTGTATTTGTTTGCTTTTGTTTGTACGCTTCTTTATTAAAATATGGTTCTGTGCTCGTAGTGTGATTCCATTTACCTCCACATATACTTAAGAAGTTCTTTCTGTTGACATTTCGCTTATTGAGAAGTCTTTTTGTAATTTAGTTATCAGTTTTGTTATTGGTGTCCTTTTGTTTAACAGTAAAATAAATAACTTTCTTTTCAGAAGAATTGCACTGTCCATCAACGCTTCTAAGATTAATTTCCTACGAAAGGTTTTAAGCATTGAACCTGATTTCTCTCCTGTTTTTATAAGATTTTGAAGGACTTTGTGACAGTATATTTTGGCTAAAATACTTTTCTTGGTATGCTTACTTTGCACTATATTAAAATTTGAAGAAGTAGTTTTATCTGTAGTGATAGCTGATTTTCTGTTATTTTTTTTTTGGTTTGTTTTACATTTTGATAGAGGAGGCAAAGTTGTTGTACTTGAAACTTCTTGTGTTTCACTAAATGACTGTATTAGCTGTTTTGTTTCAACTTTTTTTTACAAATTCTGCTAGAGATGGATGCTTATGTTGGACACTTTTATTTTCAGTTGCTCTACTTTTGCGTTGCTTTCTACGGACTTGACTTTTGGTAGGCATTCTTTAGGGTCTGTTGAAAAAAATAAAGAAGATATGGGTTGGGGTGTTCTGGAATGTATGTGTGCTGTGTGCATGAGTGTTTGAGTAAGATGATAAAGATGTATGTAATGGTGTGTGATTGTGCATTGGGAACTACAACTAGTAGGGATAGGTATTCTTGAATTTATGTGTTACTAAACTGGGGTTCAGATGACAAAAAAAAGTAAGCTACTGGTGTGGAAAAGTACAAATAGTAAATCTAATGTATACAATTAAAACAGTTGTTTGTTCTATAATATGAAAAATTGCAGTGGTCCAGTTGGGTAATTTGTGTGTCCAAAAATAGGAATTTGTGGGCCATTCTGGCTGTAAATCGCTGTTTAAGACATGGAGATTTTTGGACAAAATGGTACATAATCTCTATTTTTAGGCACCAAAATAGCTTGTATTAATGTTATAGTATGTTTGATTAATAAAACAAATATTATGGTGATATTCTACTTACTTTTTTTCTTAAATTAACAGGTAACTTCTTCTGCTTCAAATTAGTAACTTTGTTTGTATATAGCGCTGTTTTTAATTTAGATATTCATTTTTTTAATTGAAATCCTCAGTGCCTTCTTTAAAACCATTAAACTAATTTATTTACATAAGATACATTGCATCTGTTCAGTACATATGATATGTTCTTAATGAACATATTGTATTGAATGACTAACTGTAGCAAAAAAAAATATCTTTACTATGTCTTGTGAAATTTATAATATACCAGTGAATACTACTATTTCTGTAAGTAAGCTGTTCTAGGTAATAGCGCCCCAATGTCATGTCTAAATTAAAGTAATTAAGTAAATAAATAAATAAAAACAAAAAAATATGAAATTGTATAAGTATTTTTTAAAAGATTTAAACATAGATTGTGCTTGCATGCAATTTTGTTTGAATATATGTAGTCTATATATTTCATTTAAAAAATGTTAGTTTGACATGATTTGAGTGTGTGTGTATAAAGAAAGTAAATAGTATAAAGGTTTATAAGTGATAGTTGATTTTAGGATATTGAAAAAAATACAGTAAATTCATTTTACAGATTACACAAGCTAAAAGTCTGTTTGAAAATGTGTTCATCTACTGTACAGAAAATATGCATACCTGAAGTTTGTGTTCATGCATATGGATATGCTTGGAGCTGCAAGTAGAAATCTTGGATACTTGTACAGTATTTCTGGTAGATGGTGCTTGCCAATGATATGACACTTGTACTCAGAGAGATTCGCAGTACATTTGCAGTGCTGATCTATAATGATGCAGTTAGATCTAGAGGTCTTGAATGTGATTGGTGCATGGTCATGTGATTTTTTTAGCTACATCCAATGAGGGAATGGCAGAGAGAGTGAAGTGGAAATGGTAGAAGGGCTGTTCATGTTACGATATGTCCGCGGACATGGCGGTAGTTCGCATACATCGGGAGTTACATCTGGGGATTTTTGGGTTCAGAAGTCATGCAAATGAGAATAAGCACTGAAAGGGATTGGTCAGGAAAGTTTAGTGGGTGTGTTGTGCCAGGAGAGAGTTTCTCAGATACTCTTTTTGCTGAGAGAACAAAAGATAGCTATGGCTGTGTGTTTCAGAAAACAGATTGTTTGGATTTTGATTTATTCGTGGATACATTGGTTGAAGGTGCATGCAGAAAGCTGTGGAGTAGCTGTAGATCTTGGATTCCCACATGTGGAAGTACACTGGCATGGAGAACGTGGAATGAAGTGGTTGGACTTGCTACCTCTCTGTGCTACTTTGGAGACAGAGCAACATCCAGACATAATTGTAATTCATTGTGGAGGAAACGGTTTAGGACATGTGACTGGAATTGTTTTGCAATTTGCTATGAAAGAAGGACTTGGGAAGGTTATGGACATGTTTCCTAATTCTCAAGTGATATTTTCACGGATTGCGCAGAGACAAATGTGGCTTTGTTCTTCTTCATTTGGTCCACAAATGGAAAAAGCAAGGCGCAATGTTAATAAGGCTGTTTGTGCCTTTCTAAGAGATTTAGGCATGTCCTCTTTTGAAAATATTATGTTTCGTAGTACATACATTTTTCGCAGAGATGGAGTCCATCTTACTTATGCTGGCAATCAGATTTTTCTGAGAAATGTACAAAATGCATTGCAACCTTTTTTGGAATTACAACAACCATTTTGAAGTAGGTGTTAAGCATTTATAATTTTTGACTTACAAACACTACAAAACCCAAAGGCTCTTTTCAGAGCCACCACTTCTTCCCAGAGAAAATTGCAATGTTTGTGATGGGTTAGCAACCTAATTTTTTAAATGTTCGCGAACTGTCCGCGGACTTCTAAAAAACACAAAGGGCCCTGCTTCATTTATTTTCACTTCTATTTTTTAACTGTGAAAGGCGGCTCTGAAAAGAGCCTTATTTTTTTTTTGATTTTTGATATTTTGTATTTTGTTTTGTTTTTTATACACGACACACTAGGAGAGGAGGCGAAAGGAAGGTAAAGGGGGGGACACCAACCACAGGGATAAGAAAGGGCGAGCTGAGAGAGGACGATGTAGAGTGGGTTTTATTTGGGTAGTGAGCAGGTCTTCTCGTGCTCTGAGACGATAGTCTCAAAAGTACTACGAAGTCGCTCTTCCCTGCAGAGTACTGTGTCACAGTACATACATACAACTGTGACCCTCATCAGCATTCTGTATGGCCTGTGAGGCAGCTTGAGGAAGACGCTGTCCCACAGAGTGGTTCTTGTGGTGACAGGATCAGAAACAGAGGATGAAGTAGAGGAAATCAACCTGCTACGTTCTTCGCAAGGTACAACCCTGCAAATAGCCCCAGAGTGAAATGACCTCAGGTGTCGCTTCCTAGTAGTGGTCCCAAAGCTGTACTTACCGTGCTTCCCACGACTGAGTATCATTTTGCACTCATTGCAGGTAACACGGTTCGCACAAGCCTTAGGAACATTACCATGAATGGTAAATAACCGCCACACCCAAGACTCACACCTAGTGCGGGTAGTAGGGTTTTCCTCTACCTCATTCTCATCATCCTCTTCTTCCTCCTCTGCATCCTCACTCCTGTTCCCCTCTTCAGGCCCTTGGGAAGGTGGTGGTGGTGGAGGGGGTGGGGGTAGTGCTGAAGCAGGTGCAGCACCAGGTGGCAGTTCAGCAGCCAGGGATGCCATCAAAGATGCGATGGAAATCTGCAGTTCGCAGCAAAAATCGCTGTGTTTCGAAGAATTGCCAGAAACACAATGAGAATAAGCTCTAGGGCGTGGTCTTTTATAGGGGTGCTTGTGCGCGGTCCGCGGACATGCGCGCTGTCCGCAGACAGATTGAACACAAAAAAAAGTTTGAAAAGTTTCAAAAGGTATGTAGAAACTCAGGATTACTATGTGGGACTTATGCCATGGTGAGATTTTATTGAAAAATATTATGGATTAATTGAAAATGTACTTTTAATTTGTTCGGGGACCCGAACAGTATCCGCATTCAGAACACGCGATCAGAGTGGGCTCGGTCATATGATCCATTCGCGAACAAGTCCGCGAAGGAAGCGCATGTCCGCAGGACACCAAATGCACAGAGATTGGCTAGCGCATGCGCGTTGATGTTCTACGGACACTGTTCGGGTCCTGAACTAATTAAAATTGCCTCACACATGAAACGAACATTTCAGGACACTGCGTGTGTTCTTAGAACAGTTTAAATTTGCTAGCGAACAGTAAGGACAGATATACTGTTCTTCAGGACACGTTCAATTTCGTTTATGTACGAACATTTCAGGACACCAATTGTGTTCTTAGAACATTTTCAAGTTGCTAGCGAACAGTACGGACAGGTATAGTGTTCTTTATGACACCTCCATTTTCGTTTAATTACGAACAATTCAGGACACCGCATGTGTTCTTAGAACAGTTTGAACTTCCTAGCGAACACTACGGACAGATATAGGGCCTCATTCCGACCCAGGCGGTAAGGGGTTTACAGCAGCGTAAACAGCGCCAACCCTTACCGCCTGATTCCGAGGTCCCTTAGCGCCATGGAGGATTTAACACCTGCTTTTAGCAGGTGTTAAAATCCATGGCGCTAAGGGACCTTGTTGTTAATTACGCCACCGTAATTTACGGTGGCGTAATTAACGCCTTCCCCACTCCCATTATGCCCTATGGGGCAAAAATGGGAGTGGGGAAGGGTAAATGGGGATTGGGGACTTACCGCCCCGCCAACCTCGGAATGGGGCGGTAAGTCCGCCAACCACCATGGCGTAAATGTAGTTTACGCCATGGTGGTAAAGGTACGACCCAGGCGGTAACTTACCGCCTGGGTCGGAATGAGGCCCATAGTGTTCTTTAAGACACTTTAATTTTTTTTTTATATGAACATTTCAGGACACTGCGTGTGTTCTTAGAATAGTTTAATCTTGCTAGCGAACAGTACGAACAGGTATAGTGTTCTTCAGGACACCTCCTTCTTCGTTTATTTACGAACATTTTAGAACAACTGCAATGTCCGCGGACACCTACATTGTTTTTAAAAAGAAAAACGAAACTATTTACAACACAATATAAAAATTAAACTTTATTTAACATATATTAATAATTTATGACAGAGAAGGTGAGGCAGAAACAGAAACAAAAACAGGAGAATTAGGGGTTTCATCATGATTGTTATTAGGTGAAGAAGGGATGGAAGTCTCATCAAAACGTTTTGGGTTATGGAGAGGGTTTGGGGATAATTGACTGGGATATGGTGAGGGGGGACAAGTACATGTGGGCAATGGTATGATGTTTTTTGTTTTAAAATGATTTTCAACAAAAGTTTTCAAATTATTAAAATTGGTCAACAATAAATCAATTTTTTCTTTTATGTTGTCAAGCGTGTTTTCCATAACAGCTTCTTCAGAGGTAGTTTCTATTTTTTTATGCTCTGTACAAAAAAAATATATATATGTTAAATGTATACAAAATAATAATATTTAAATGGTTTATATTATAAAGTGTTTACCATTAGTTTCACTATCTTGTGACATTTCTTCATGTGGGAAATGTTCCTCTAGCCATTCCAGAGTACTAGACATTTCTGTGAGAGAAAAAAAAAGATAATATATTTTTTTTATCTAATACAGAAAGTTTATAAATATATGAATACAATTAAGTACACTTACTATTTCAGGTAAGATATGTCCTATGTACTGAGTGGGTCTGCTCTTGTTCTCAGTTCTGTTGTGTTTGTGAGGTAATTATGTTGGAAGCCAATTTATTTTCTTGTGGTATATTCCATTTTAGAACATAGTGCATTTAAATTAATGGTTAGTCTGTTGTATATATGGGTTACATTTATTATGTATTAGTACATATAATGTGTTTTTGTGCTTTTTTTTTAATTTGTTAAATGTTCCTATGTTATGATATAACAATCAAACATACCCCCCCAGAGTTATTTAGGTAGTGGTACTGTTCTTCGAACATGTCCGTGAACATTAAATGAGTTCGCGGACATCAAGTACAGTAGAAGAGATTCATTCAGTTCCATATGAGATGTATATAAAGTGAAAGTCATTATTGTTAAGTTGCACTACTAAAAACCTACAAAATTCAATGAAAAAACTTTGTTAAAGGGACATTATGGTTAAGTTGCGCTACTAAAAACCTATGAAATTCAGTGAAAAAACCTTGTTAAAGGGACGTTATGGTTAAGTTGCGCTACTAAAAACCTATGAAATTCAGTGAAAAAACTTTGTCAAAGGGACGTTATGGTTCCAAGTAAAACCGAAAAACCCTTGAAATTCGCCAGTTATGGTAAGCAAAGCAACCATAACTCGCACCACCACCGTGCACTGCTAAGACTAACACCCAGGACATCAAAGATGACATCACAAATGTCATTGATGACATCACTGATGACATCACATGTCTGGCTCGCTCTTTTTTTCTTTTGCTGACATGTCTAGGCCACATGGTTTTCTTCAGTAACAGTCAGAAACTAAAAATGTTATTTTATTTGTAGATGTATCCTTCAAGTAGGTTCTTACAGTAAATCCCTTAGAGTCCAGTCACATCATATGAAACATATACATACGGGAAGACACAAGCTTGAAAGACAGCAATCCTTTTTGTGCATAAAGATAATCAATAGACTAATGTGCACTTTCTGATAGTTCTATTGTTTTTTTAAGGCTTTATTTTCCCTGTATATGATCATATTTGTATACATTGTACTCACACTACTTTCCTTAGGGTCAAATCACATCAAGTGATACATGTAAATAGGGTAAATAGCAGCTTTGAAACAGAGCAATAATTTATTTGCATGAACATAAGCAGTTAAGTTATGAATTGTTTCTGCTACTACTTGTGCTTTTTTGCTAACTTCACTTTCCCTGTATAATCCCATATTGGTATGTATTCTTGTGTCTTTGTGTTTTGTCTATAGTAATGCAATTATGTAATACATGTGTTTTATTAGCTACTTATTACATATTTCACAGTACACACAAATCTATTAAGAAAACAATTATCATTTCATTATTCAACATATTAACATTAAGAATATTATACCTTCATCTTATATGCTGCACACAATGTTATGTTTCTGTCTGAGTAGCTTAGTATACTAGATAGAATCCCATAATAGAATGCTATTTATATCAATGCATCGTTCAATGCACTAATTAGGGTATGATATTTATTGCAATGATCCTTGAAACTTGTTTTGCAACATTATAATAAGAATCCCTTGTACACATATTTCATGAAAAATACATACACATGTGATGTCATCAATGACATTTGTGATGTCATCTTTGATGGCCTGGGTGTTAGTCTTAGCAGTGCACGGTGGTGGCGCGAGTTATGGTTGCTTAGCTTACCATAACTGGCGAATTTCAAGGGTTTTTCGGTTTTACTTGGAACCATAACGTCCCTTTGACAAAGTTTTTTCAATTAATATATATATATATCAGGACTTTCTTTAACCATGTGTCTGTTCCTAAAGCAGGGAAGTTCACTATCAATTGGATCTAAGCTTCTTCCACTTCTTTTGTTCACAATATAGTTAGAAGTTAAGTTCTTGAAAATTCCTTCGCTCTGAATATCCTTGTGACAAGGGAGATTCCTCCAGAGGCACTCTTCATCCTGGAGTCCTTTCTGGTGTTCACTTTGAAAAGGGAGATTACTCCTGGTTCCTCCTTGGTTCTTACTTTCTTCAACACTAGTACAATGATGAGGGAGATTACTCTTGACACATTTCTTACTCTCTGTATCTTCCTTTTAACACTGTGACAAGGGAGATCAGTCCCGGTGCAGCTTCCACCCTCTGTAATCACTATGGCAGGGAGATCACTCATGTTGCAACTTCCACTCTCTCGATTTCTTTGGTAACTACTGTGACAAGATAGATTACTCCTGATGCAACTTCCACTCTTTGTGTCTCTTTGATAAGTCTTGTGGCAAGGGAGATTACCCCCAATGTAACTTCCACTCTCTGTGTTTCTTAGGTAATTACTGTGATGAGGAAGATTACTCCCAAGGCTTTCTTGACTCTTTGGTCTCCCCGAAACCCTCCCGGGTTTTCTGAATGATTTTTTCTAGTTTGCCTGCATGGCTTCACGAATGCCTGGGGCTGGTGGTCTTGGCATCGTTCTTAGACCGAACGGCCCACCTCCCTGAGGTCACACCGCGACTTGGTCTTCCCCAGCACTGGAGTGGGTTGGCTCTTCGCCGGCTCACAAGATTCTTCTGCTGCTTCCACATTTCCGCATCCTCTCTTCTGAGGACCAGTTCTCTGCACAGCTGACAGGTTCCCAGGTTCAAACTTCCTGAACTTTGTTGGCTCCTTGCCAGCTTACTTTCTTCTAGTGGTTCCTCTGTTTTTATCTTTCCTATCGGGGCCCACCCCAGCACAGTGTCATAGCCTTTTTATTGAGTTCATGAGGTATTCTTCATGTTTCTTCATGGCCACCTCTTCCCAGTACCTTTAGAAAAAAGTATTTCCTCATTCTTATTCCTTTTTGTCTCACTGGTGTCAAGTCTCAAGGACGGAAGGAAGGGAATGTTAAAGTAACACACAGTAGTACTTTCAGTTGCACTCTCTGCAGACCTTAGGGGTTTATGGATTCAAGTTGAAGAGGGTTAGGGAGTTCCTTCATGGAATAGGAGTCCATGTACCCATGAAAAGAGTCTGTCCCTGTGGGGTCCCGCTTTCCACCACTACTGGGGGAACTATTGGGTAGCACTCTCACCTCCCTAGCTTCTCAGGGAAGAACTCCTCCCTTGGAAGAAGTGATGAAAAAAACGTGAATCATCACAGGTGTGAATATGTTTCTATACCTGCCCAAACGGTGAGCATTACAGTCCAATCGAGGTTCTATGAAACTATAAATAATTTAATCAAACACACCATGTACAGCATTAACTAACTGGAAAACAAAACAAAAAAACAACAAAGTAGAAAGCACACAGAATATGCAAAGATAGCAGGTACAGCACTCTGGGTAATGAGACAGAGAGAGAAAAGGCAATTAAAGATCACTATGTTCTTGCGTGCAAAAGGGTTAAAAGTGACATAACCAGTTGCTAGCGTCCATAAATAAACTAAGGGGGGGGCAGGTTGCAGCCAATAGTACCTTTTTGTGGTTCTTGGTAGCTTGGAAGTGCATAATCAGACTTTGTGATGCTCTGCGAGCAATTCGAAGATCGGGAGAGTGCAAACGGCAGCATCGGAGGGCCCTTGTGGTTCAGGTGTGCCGAAAGGGAGAAGGGACTTAGTCCCTTCTCCCTTTCCTTGGCGGCAAGTCGCATGTCGTACCACACCGAGAACACTGTTCCCGGCGTGACGTGGGACATGTCAACGGAAGGTAAGTGGGGTTGGGATGAGAGGAGGCAAAATGTGTGGAAAAGGGAGGAGGGGTTTGTGGGATGGGGGAAGCGGTCACGGGGAGCACTAACCTCATTATCTGGCAGGGGAAGATAGCAGCCTCCAGCTCTGAGGAGGCTCGGTGCTGGGATATTACCATGTGGTAAAGCCTCTGTTCTGAGCCTCATTGGCAGGGAGGCGAAACCACACCCCAGCCGGATACTAATAGAAGATATTTTCTTCAGGCAACAGTTGGAATAATAAAATATGAACAATTGATTTTGTAGCAGTGACACACTTAAGTTCATAAAAGCACACAGCTTGAAGGAGACATCCCAGCACTAACCTTTCTCATTTGATGTTTCATTGCCTAACTCATTGTTAAGGTGCAGAGATAAGTAACAGTTCATAGGCATGGCCTGAGTCCATCCGCAGGCTCATAACTTACAAGACTATACAAATGATGGCATGCAGCCATGACCTTTCGACAGTACAGCTAGGTTCAGTGTGCCCAGATGGTATGGCTAGGGCCATAGGGCATGCCCAGGGAGCACCGCAGGTAGGGTCAAGATTTCATGCCATGTCCATTAGCTATGCTCTTCTGGCTTTGATGAAAAAGTATGTTTTATTGTATTTTGTTTATTTTAACACTTAACTAGCTCAAGAGCAGTGGAGCGCTTTACAACAGGATTGCGCCAGACATGGGCTTGAGCATTTATACAGTAACACAGTACTGTTGTTGGAGGCAGAGAGGGATTTTTACTTTCTCATCCGGCAGGTATGTATTATTAAACCAAAAGATACACTGTACACTCTTTGTTGAGTACATTGATGGTTCTCGAGTATTGTTCTATAATTTATATTTTCATTATTACTATTAGTTTTATTTATAAAGCACAACTATCATGGAGGTGGCATTTTGGTGCTGTAGAAGAATGCTGCAAGAACTGTAATAAATAGAGCAGACCCATCCAAAGAATTTTCTGACCAGAGGGAGTAAAGCCAGGTTTTAATGTCCTGTCTAAACTCTACAAAGTTAGGAATATTTTAAATACATGCCGAGGCAGTTAATACCGTTAACACATTTCTTGCCTTGAGACAGTATAAAAGGGGTTCAAACTAGGACCAAAATGTCTTGAAAATGAAGATTTCCAGAAATAACATTCTTGCTGAGTCTAATCAGCAAAAAAGTTAACAATTTCTCAGAAGCTATGTCATCAACTTCAATCAGGCTTCAGAAGCACTGCACAGTGACTTCTCCTGCCTCTTGGCTTTATTGGGTGTCACAAAAGGTTTCTGAGTGGCACATCCTTACTTTTTACTTTTTCAGAATCTAAATCAATATGCACAACATTGAGGCTCTCATACCTCTTGGCTTTGCTAGGATTTGAAAGGATTTCAACAAGACTTCCCCTGCTTCTTGACTGTGTCAGAATTCACTCACCTTACTCAGAGCCTTATACAGTCTATTGGCATTGTCAGGATAGACACACACTTCATAACAGTGGTCATCACATTATGCAGGGTATGGAGTGGCTTGCAGCGAGTAACTATGGTAAGGTGTGCGTGGGGAGAGGGGCTGGACATGTGCAGGCACAGTGAACAGTGCGAGGAATTGGGGAATCAATGGCCTATACATACTCTCCGACCACATTTTCCCAAACATCCACCACCGCCTCCTCATGAGATGGGCAAACCTCCTGCAAGATTTGGTAGGACCTTTGTATTACCAATAATATATTGCAGGGGGACTAAGGGAAAGGGTGATTCATTGTTTTCATTGGAAGGTTAAAGGAAATCACCAAGTCATTGTCAAAGGGTTTTACAAAGGATCTTCTTTTTCTTTTTTTAGATATGGAAAGATGGTATATGGAAAGGATTTATGAAAAAAGTACACGTGTCAAAGGATTTTCTCAGGCTTTGTTTAAAAGAGATGTCTTTCTCTGTTTTCAGTAGAAGGGAAATAAATTAACACAAATTAAAAAGTATAAATCACAATTTTCACAAGGGTTTCTATAAAAAGGTTTCATAAGGTATTTATAATTTATGTTTTCACTGGAAGGAAGAATGTTACGGTAAAGGGTTTGAAAAACAATATAAAACTTTGTGTCCGAAGGGTTTTCCGAATGGTTTCTAGCAAAGGATTTCACAAAAAAATGTGTTCTTTTTTTAAGTGGAACGATGACGTGTAAGGGAAGGGAACTAAAAGTCAACTCACAAAGTGAGCCACAAACTGTATCAGACAAGGCGTCCCTATCAGTTTCATTGTCTTCCTTTTGTGATTTTTGGGTGGCAAGTGGAAAGAAAAGCAAAGAGATTTAAGACAATTAGTGTGTCACAAAGGTTTTATCAAAAAGTTTATTTCTGCTTTTTTGCATGTGTAGGTGGAAAGAGGAAAGGTAAGGATACGGATGAAAAACAATTAACCACCTATGATTTCACAAAGGTTTCCAGAAGGGTTTCCAACAGGAAGGGGGAATTAAAATGAAAAAATAAATCAAAAATAGTATGTTACAAAGGGATTTATAAAACTTCCTAAGGAGAGAGACCCCATTTTTGTGTTCTCCTTTTATTTCATTCATAAGTCCCAGGGATTTAATGAAAAGACACTCTAGGTTCAAGCAATGTTTTTTCTTTATCTGGGTGGAAGGATGAAAGATAAGCGAAGGGATTTCCAGAAAAATTTCAGAAAGGCTTTCATGAAGGTTTTCACATGGGTTCCTAACAAACAGTTTAACAATGATTTTGTATTTTCCTTTTTTCGAGAAAGGAGGAAGGTTAACCAAAAGGGTTTAATTAAAACTCTCAAAGAGTGTGTCTCAACGGTTTACACAGGAATTTTAAATAAAAGATATCACAAAATGGTTATATTTTTCACTTTGTTTGGTGGATGGAGGAAAGTTAAGGGAAAGAGTTTCAGAAAATAAACCAAAATGGATGTATCATGAAGGATTTCATAGTTTATTAACTTACAAAAAATGTGTCTCACAATGTTTTTCACCAGAGATTTTTTTTTTAAAGAAAGGATAAAGGAAAAGCTTTAACAAACAACCAAGTGTTTCACAAAAAGCTCCTTTGTTTACTTTTTTTGCGTGGAGGAAGGAAAGTTAAGTGAAAGGGATTTAATATAATGACAATGGGTGTCACAAAGGATTTTACCAAGGGTTACAGAAAGATATGCTTTTTACTTTTTCAGAGGAAAGGTAGAAAAGGACAATCAAAAGGAGTTGATAAAGGGTTCTCAAAAGGAGAGTACACAGTTAAAGAAGTTTGCAAAACAAGGAACATTTAAATAAAATATCGCAAATAGTATTCAATGTGATAAATCTACAAATAATTCTCTGAAAGGGTAATTCACACATTCCCATAACAGCCAAGGACAATCCACTGAGAAACTGTATGTGAACTGAACATCTTAGATTGCCCAACATTTTGTGAGAGAATCTACAACCCTGATTAGCCCAGGCACAAATGCACTGAATTTTTGCGCTTGTGATAGACCTAACAAACTTTAGGCCACCTGAAAAAAAGCGTCCATATGATTTCTCAAACGTCTTTGCCTGCCACTGAATATTTAAAAAACTCGCATATCTAGGATTTGTTTCCACTCCCAAGTATAGTGGGTCGGACGATCACCCAGCATTTTTCTCAATCACATAAATACACTAACTACTGTTTTGAAGCTATGTTGAAAAAGAATCCATCTTTTTATCTATAGTGCCTATTTTAATATTCAACAGTTAACTGCATTTGAGCAAACATGACCACTTTTCAGGCATTTTTAATCCACCACATGACATCTCAGGGATGCCTTTGCCACTCAATGCTTATTTGAACCACTTTGAGCTATCGAGCCACTGACTCACTGATCACATTCCTGCTCTCCAGTTGTCTTCTCTCTGAATACTGCTAAAGAACTGCGCTGCCTTATCTGGCCCACCTCAAACTGACATGATCATTGCCAGCCAGTTATAAAGTCCATTTGAGACAATCACTGATACAGGATTGCTCTTTATCGCTAGATCACATTGAGCCAACTCGACTGTCTCAACGTCGAATCCATTCTTTGGGAGCACCCAACTTAACAACCTCATTGCTGACTTGATCCTTTAGAAAGTGCCAGGAGCACTGCTTAGTGTTTTTGCCTATGCCAAGAAGAAGTTAAAGGTACTAATAGTGATTTTATCTTCTTGGTGTGGGTGTAATGGCTCTCAAGACAGTTAAGACCGCACTCTTCTTTTGAACACATTTCCTTTAAAGTTGAAATGGTTGACTGTCTTCCCATGTCTTCCAATCCAGCGTGACCCCTTTCCTTCATAATTCTGCATATTATGTGTCTTCTTTTAGTGGGGTGGGTTGTTAATGGTTTTATTAATTTCTTGCATGTTCATTTTGATCAAATACTCATATTTTTATAGAAACTTGATTGGAAATGTCCTTTATTTAGGTATCACAAAACTATTGATGTTTGTATTATTCTGCTAGCTAGCAAATTCTCCTGAAGATAACGCCTTTCCTAAGCCCATGTTACTAGAAGAGGGGAAGGAGGTATAACTGTGAAGTTGTGCATGTTTCACTTTTATGGCTTGGATCAGTGCTAATTTAGTAGCACTGTGAGGCTGGATAGAGGATTTGTCTAATACTCATCCCTGTACTTGTGAAGAGCAGTAGTCATTTTGCAACGCCATGCATGTGAGGATGTTTGTCTATGTAATTTCTTATGGAAATATGCTTATATGTGAATGAGAGCACATTGTGCACGTTTTTCCATACGGGTGCATGCATGAGTACAGTGTGTAAGTTTCACCTCGTAAACATGTGAATGAGAATGCAGGATGTATGTTGCAAATGGGTGTGTGTGTGAATAAAAGCCCAGTGTATACGCTGCTGCATGGGTGGGCCTCTAAATGTGTATGAATGTTTGTGCATGTGTAAACAGGAACAGGCCGTTGATTAAGTGAAAGGGTCTGGAGGGAGAGGAGTTAACTAGGTTCCAAATAGAAACATTAATTGATATATATTTTTTTGTAAACATTTTATTTACTGTTTTTCTTAGGAGTTATCCTAAGAAAATTTATCAAATTGGTCGATTTCCGTGTTTTCAAACTTCTTCTTTCTGTTGTACCAATTCATAAGTTTCCTTGGTACAGAGTCGCCTCTTAAGACGACAGTCATTCGTTTGTTTCCAGATGTCATTTATTAGACGGATGTTCCTCTTTGATTTGTCAAAATATTGCGTCAATTTGATTTACCAACGCTATCGTCCATCTTGTGGTTTCACCAGATATCAAGCGCTTCCATAGGTCGTTTTCACATATCATCCAGGGGTTTTCGATCAAGGGTAGTAGGTGAACTAGTCTGTGTTTCTTGGTTTTTGGGCAGTTTATTGACGGGTGTTTCAGAGTTTCTGTCACCTCCGTCGATTTGCACAAACAGCATTCTTTTTTTTCGGACGCACCTCTGATGCACAACATTTCTTGAGTTAGAAGCAAGTTTAATCTAGCTTTCATAAACAGCGTTCTTTTTCTTTTTTCAGGAAATTTGACGCAATATTTCAGTGAAGATTTCACTTTGTTAAAAGTAGATGGGAGATGTGATATTTGTTTATATTTTTACTGATATGGCATTGTGGCCAATACAAAACATGATGAGTGTTCCTATGCAGAGATACTGACCTACATTATTATAGCCAGTAAGAATATGTTTTACTGTGGTATGGTATTTTCACTCCTATTACTTGGAAAGGAAACATGATTAGTATTTGTATATAGGGGTAGCAGACTGCATTGTTACAACCATGATGAATGTGTTTTCTAACTGTGGCCTGGTATTTTTACTTGCATTATGAGAAAGCTGCCCACATTGGCGCAGCCAGTATGAACATGTTTTCATACACTGTCATGTTTAATTATTGTTTAATACAAATGTGTTTTAATTACTGTCAAACCTTTCACACTCTATTACAAGATTACAAATAACATAATCACCTGACACCTGAACATTACAACAGTGCAGTGTTCTTAAAAAAACCTAACATATTAAGTGTGGGGCATCTATTTAAATGATTGTGTATTGATGTGCTATATAGTGTACATTTTTTTATACACTACGCGTTACTGGATGGTTTAAGCAGTGGACTATCAATACAAATGTATTGTGACATTGGTAAGCCTCTACTGTGTTGGCAATTGAGAGCAGCCACCCAATGTAGGGGTTGTTGTCTGTTCTCTTTTGTTTTGAACAGTGACAGGCACATGCGTTTCTCTGCTCCTCCCACAGTCTCTATGCTGGGGGGGGCCTTGGACACTGCCTTGGGGGTAGAGGGAAGGCTCTGGAGTCAGGGATGATACAAATGATGTCACTTTGGTGACCCAGATGGGACACTGCTCACTCTCTCCTACAGCCTAAGAATATTCTTCCAATTTAACTACCGATGAGGAGCTAGGGGGGTTTCTACATGCCTTAAATTACAAATATATACACTCCAGTGACGAGCAGGGTGTAGAACACATAGCTTAAAGCACACGTTTGTGAAGAGCAGACTGTCTTTTCAAGCAAGTACTCTTAACAGCTATCTGGGTAAGAATTACAAAAATAGCTAACCCATATGTTGATTTCTCTATACCTGCAAACTGCTGTTCAATAATCAGGTGGTTACAGGAAGAAGGTTTACAGTGGCAGTGCTTAGAGAAATGGCCGTGGAAACCCTGTCTGCATGAAATGTATTTGAGACCCTACACCTTAGAAGGGATCTAGATCAAATACACTACACACCCTATGGGTATCCTGAAGTCGTCTTGCAGCAAGGAGAACACCTTAACTGGTTTCAAGAGGGCTTGACATACAAGGGATAGACATGGTCCTTTTGCTATGGAAGGGGTAACGTTAAAAGACCTAAAAAAAGGAAATTTGATTTTGGCTGTGTGTAACTTACATCTGTGCACCTCTCATGCATTGCATTGTTGTCTCTTTTTAAAATGAATATTCGATTTTAGGCTGTGTGTACCTTACTTCTGTGCACCTCTCTTGCATTGCATTGGTGCCTCTTTTTAAAATGAATATTCGATTTTAGGCTGTGTGTACCTTACATCTGTGCACCTGGCTTGCATTGCATCTGTGCCTCTTTTTGAAAAGGAAATTTGATTTTGGCTGTGTGTAACTTACATCTTTGCACCTCTCTTGCATTGTATCTGTACCTCGTTTTAAAAAGAATATTCGATTTTAGGCTTTATGTACCTTTTACATCTGTGCACCTCTTATTTTTTGATACTCCTTTCTGGATTGCACATATGCCTTGTGACTACTTCCACTAGGCCTCCTGGTGAATTTAGCTAAACTGTGCTGTGCAGCCACACTGCTTGCATTACTCAACTATCCTCTGCCGCCACTATGGCTCTATCCATCTCTCCCATTTTCTCTAACTGCTACACTATCACCTATTCCCCCTCTCTCACAAGGTCTGGTAGAAAAAAGAACAATAAAGACACCTTGAGTGCAAACCCTGGACTTCCTATCACATACACCTACATCAGCGCTTCCTCCTGAGAGGATTTCACTGATATTATCTTCTCTGTCCCCTCTCAAGATCTATGGACCCCCAATCTCATCTCCACTCTCACTCCTTCCACATCCTCTACTATTAACGGTGGCACAAACTGGGAAGTTCTCTTGTCCAGCTTCTCATCCTCTTGTTCTTTGTTAATTTCTATCACACAGGCACTATCCTGGTTCAGGGTCCACGACCCAACATCCTTATCTTTGACTGGATACTGCCTTCTCTCATTAACGTCCTTCCTTCTCCAGCATCTCCCCCTACCGCTTTCTTTCTCCCTCCTCTGACTCCATGCCCCTGTACACCACCTCAGAAAACGTTCAAAGCCAGAGACCTCCTCCATCAGGTGACTCTTTACACCCAATCAGCAAACAAACACTCCGCTGACATCTGCCTCCTTCTTGAAGACATTGATCTCAGCATTCTCGTTCTTACCAAGACTTGGTTCAATGCCAGCGCAATCTCAATCTCACCTAACTGGCAGGGGGGTTGCCTTAATGTTCCCATATTAGATTCCTGAATCCGGCTTACTCACCCACCATTACTCTTCCTTTCAAAGCCTGGTTTGCAAATTGGTCATCTCTCCCATCTCCACCCTGGCACCATCACCCTGTTCTTTTCTGAGTGGGCTGACATCTGCTCTTCCTTAATTGCATCCACCTCCAACCTCCTCCTGGGTGATTTTAATATTCACCTGGACTCCTCTGGCTCTGCACCTAGTCTCTTCACAGATCTCTGCACCTCTCTTTCCCTCTCCATTATCCCTTCTAGTCCAACCCACTCAGCTGGACACACTCTGGGCACTCTCATGCACTCTGATCTCTCTCTCTCCTCTCCCCTCTACTAGTCACCCCACTCTCCTTGTCAGACCATACTCTCCTCTCCTCCCACCTCGGTCCCTTTGGCCCCCTGCCCTTCCCACAAAAAGCCCCTCCATCCTCATTCACTAACATCCACCAGATTAAACGAGTGTCAGATGCTGCCTTCGCTTCCACCTTCATTCCCCTTCAACACCTACCTCTGATACAACTTACCTCTGACTCTGCTCTCAGCATCCTCCACCTTTCCATCACCAATACCCTTGACATTTCTGCTTCAGTCATGAGGATCTGCCTGAAACCTGCCTCTAAGCATAACAACTGGAATGGATCCAAACTTGTGGCCCTGAAACTAAAGTGCAGGGTGGTGGAACGGAAGTAGCAAACTTCAGCTTCACCCCAAACTGGCCTGCCGCCTGCTCCAAAGGCAAACAGACTCTCCATCTATGCCAAGAAAAGAGCCCACATACAGGTTCAGGTTTCCGGTGCATCCAACAACACGGCTGAATCTGCAGGGAACTAGCCAACCCTTCCGCAGTCTCATCCTCCCCTTCTCCTTCCCAAGCCCTCTGCAACACATGGGCCACACACTTTTCCACCAAAACTCAGGACATCCTGAACATCCTTAGTAGCCATCATCCGAACCCATCTATCACCCCCTTGCCTCCCTTGGGCCCTCAGGCTGCTCCTTCTTCCTTCTCCCCTGTCACACCTTAAGAAGTTACCAGAGCTGTCCGGTCCATGAAGGTCTCTACTATACAGGTTTCCCCTTGCTGATCCAGAACCATCAAGGATAACAGTGGCTCCCTTGCCCCGCACTCACTGATTTCTGCAATCATTCTTTTGACACTGGATCTTTCCCCTCCTCCCTTAAGCACTTCATTATGTGCCCAATCCTGAAAAAACCTTCAGCAGACCCTACCTGCCCTGCCAACTACCACCCTATTTCCATCCCTCCCTTCCTGTCCTCATCCTTCTCCCCTTCTGTCCTCATCCTTCTTGTTCTCTCCTTTGCCTTTGACACAGTCATCCATTCCATACAAAGGCTCCACACTACCCTTGGTATGTCAGAATGGGCAGTGGACTGGCTGAGATCCTTCCTTACTGACCGCTCTTCCCAAGTCGTCTTGGGCACCTTCTCCTCTCCTGCTTCTTTCTCCATCTGTGGTATTCCCCAGGGTTCTATCCTCTACCCTTGGCTCTTTAACATATACCTTGCCCTGCATGCCTCATCTCCTCCTTCTCCCCCAACTTCCAGTGTTACGCAGACAACACACAGCGGTTACAGGTCATTTGGTTGAAAGTAAATGGTCGACAGGACAAATGGTCGAATAATTTTTTTTTTGTATTTTCACTTTTTTTTTTTTTTTGGGGGGGTCCCCCCATCCCCCTTTTTTTTGCTAAAAAACCCTTTTTTTTACTAAACGAAAACATGAAAAATATATATATAAATGAAAAACAAATTCGACCATTTGTCTTTCCACCAAATTGCGTCGACCATTTGTCTGTCGACCATTTGTCTGTCGACCAAATGACTGGACAGCCACACAGCTCTTGTTAAAACGTTCTGCTGTCCCTCTTGCACCCTCCATCATCCCTGACTGCCTATCTGCCATCCAGTCCTGGTACACCTCCAACAATCTCTGCCTCAACACCTGTAAAACTGAGATCCTTCCTATTGGGATCCCTGCCCCTGCTCCCTCCTTCTTTCCTTCACTCTGGCCTTCCTCCTTGGGCTCTCAACCTGCACCTTCTCTTGAAGCCAGAAACCTTAGAGTCATCTTTGACTCCTCTCTCTCCTTCCTCCTCACACTGAGGACATTGCCAAGAAGTCCCACTTGGAATTTTCAATTTTCTCACTTTTTTTCCCAGAGGCTTAATGTTACCAGAGCCCTAGTTCTCTATAGGCTTGACTATTGCAATAGCCTCCTCCTGAATCTACCTTCTTCCACTCTGCAATCCCTCCAGCTAATCCAGAATATGGCAGTGAGACTTATCCTTGGTCTTAAACCAAGGGACTGCATCTATCCTGCCCTAAAAAGTCTTCATTGGCTCTCACTTGTTGCACAGATTAAATTCAAATCCCTCTGCATCATCCACAAGGCTGCCTGTGCCCAGGGACCACACTATCTCCAATGTTATCTTACTAAATACTATCCCTCTAGACCAAGTTGTTACTCTGTCACCAACACGTTGTGTGTAAAGCTCTTTACTAAACAGAGGGTAGGTGGTTGATCGCTTTTACTGAGCTGGCTCCCTCCTATGGGACAGCATCCCCCTTCCTCTGCGCCTTGAGCAGGACTTTCTTAAATTCCAGAAGCTCCTCAAAACCTACCTCTTCACCTCCTTCTTCCCTTCTACTCTTCTCTGCTAATCCCACAGTTGCTGTGATTGGTGTCCGGGCTCCTTATGCATCCTTGCGGTTCCTGACCTTCCACACCCAATCAGCTCACCTCCTGTCTGCCCTTAGCACTTGGCTTGGCACACTGTCTGCCTCGGAGGTTCGCATTTATTCCACTCATCAACCCAAGCACTTCATCTGTGGCTCACTCATGAACCCAGACTCTGCAGCACTTACGCCCCCTCCACCCTTTTTCCTTGCTGCACTTGCACGTTCTGAACACTCACAAGGCATAGTAGGTTTGTCCTTCCACCTTTTCCCCCCACTGCTCTTATTAATTATTGTGTTTTGTAATGTATTTCATTCCCTTGCTCCTTCCCCATGTCCTGTGGGTGCATTGAAACAGTATTGTACTTGCTGTATAAGCGCCTAATAAGCAAACAATAAATAAATAAATACATCCTCAGGTTCCAACAAAATAGGGAGGCAAATTAACAATATACCCAGCAGCACCCAGACCAGTAATAGCAGGGGACAAAGGAACACTTCAGCCATTTTATATGTTTACATTTTCTTTTTCTTCCAAAGGGAAATGTGCTCACACAGAGCACATCTCCCGTCGGAAGAAAAACAATTGAAAACTATGAGCACCCCTGGAAATCCTGGGGTGAGAATAACTTTCATGCCCCCGCGCCGGGACAGACACAGGAATTAACGTCCTGCAGCTAGAAATGAGACCCTTGCTTTACTCAGCCCTACAAAGCTCAGGCTGGCAGGCCATTAAATCTCTTGTCTGCCCCGCCGCCAATGAGTGAAATGTATAAACCAGACTCACAAGATAATACCAGGGACTAAAGCTCCAAGGGATAGTGGTACAAATAGACTCTGGGACGCAGTTTTCCATATTTAAAGAAGGACACAAGAAGCTTTTACATCACAATCCAACTGATCAAAAAGTAGATGTAATTACTGCTACAGGAGAAGTGGTTGAGGACAATAATGTTTATATAGTTACAATTCACCTTGAGGATATAGAGGCACTATATAGATGCTGCTGTGTTAGCGGCATTACAAGTGGCTAAAGCAGAACAAGTAAAGGAAGTGAACCTACCAGCTATAACATTAAAAAAGAAAGATGGTAAAGATCAAATGAATGGCTGTGCTGTTCAACAAGAAAAGGGAGAAGAATTATCAGAAGTAATTGAGCATATAGAGGAGAAGGTGGTTGTTAAAAGTGGTATTGAGCAGAAGTCTTTGGTGGGTTCAAATCCTGTGTATAACATTTTTGCCGCTCATGGACCTCAGCAACAAAGTAAAAAAGAGGTAAAGCTACTTAACAAACTAACTCAAAAGAAGGCAAAGAACCAAAAAATATCAAAATAGCAAAGAAGTAAGAATTCTAGGCAATTTATAAAACTTCTTACCTTGCCTGACAAACAAGGGCAGGAGAAAAGTGCTGCTATTGTTAGAAATTATGCGGCTTTGGCTAAGGTAAAGGGGCAGGTATTGCAAACAATACAAATGGTAAAGGAAATCCCTCATATTCCGCAAAGCGATTTGACATATGCCCCACTGGATAAATTGGTGCAAGAAATAGGAAAAAAGGAAGGGGAAAGTAGAGAGACAAAAAGAACTGCGGTTGAGACATGTGAAGCGGAAAATTCTGCTGGGGTTGTACAAACTGAATCAGCATCTCATGATACTTATATGACCCTTGAAGAGCGCAGAGAAGAGATTGGCAAATCCCTGAGGCAATTTATGGGGCATCCTGTTGTGCCCTCTAAAAAGGAGGGAGGTGAAAAATCAAATTGGTTGTATGAGGGCGCAAGGAAGGAGTTATCAAGGCCACAGCAAAGTAATGTAGAAAAGAATAGAGAGTATGCAGGTAGGCAATTTGATCAGAGGCTCCCCCATAATATTCCTGAGGTAAAGGGGACTACCATCTGGATGTCAAAGATAGTACCTTTTTAAAAGATATGGGGGAGTGTTTAGAACTAATAGCAATGGATCATACGATAAATTTCACCATAGTGGCGGGTGACCTGAATATGAAGTATTTGGAGAGTGATGGAAGAAAATTAACGGCGACAGCTAAGCAATGGAATATGCTGATGAGGGATAGAGGTCTTAATATGGTCAATGGTGCAATCGCAGAAGATATTCCCCCGAAGTATACATGGCATAGAGAGAAGTCAATGTCATTGATTGATTATATTTTTGTAGATAATAATATGGTCAACTTGCTAACCAAGATTAGAATCTCTGAATCAAAACAGAGTGACCATAGTATATTGTCTATGAACTGGCAATGGTATGTTGGTAGTGAGTGTAAATATAAAGATGTCTATGGCAGTTCTCTGACACTATCTGCGAGCGGAAATCGGTTTAAATGGACCTCGCCGATGCTGTCAGATCTATTGGAAGCCATATCATATCCGAAAGATATTTTGGAAACAAATGTACCGTATCAAGATGGGAACTATATACCTATCCTTCATCTTTTTAAAAAAAATGTCCAAGTGGGTCACCATAAACAAAAAATACATAAACATGTGAATGATATTGAAGTCAAACTAAAAAAGATGAATCTTAGAAAGGATGTTCGTAACCTCAATTAATTGAGTCTGGTAAAACGGAAAAGGGCAACTACAAAATTGAAAAATGTGTATAAGAACTGGCTAAAATTACATAGAGTTCACATGATATTACAGGGTGCTAGAATAATGCTTCACTCCTTGGCATCAAAGAGCTCTGCAATGACCTGGGGGTTAATAAAACATATATATGTGCCCGTTCAATCTATCAGTCAAATTAATACGGTACCAGAGGAGGTATGGACGCAGTATTATTCATCCCTATAAGCAAGTAATGTTTGGGCTAATCAGCAGTTAAAGCAGATTCCTAAAGAAGCATCCCAGTTAAGAATCATGGGGGAGGATATTTTATATCATATCAAGAAGCTGAGCGCATCAAGGGCAATTGGACCTGATGGGCTCTCCAATTCCATGCTTAAAGAATATCCAGAAGCATGGGCTTCCATTCTCCGTGTAATATTTGATCAAACTGTCTATAAAGGTAAACTTCCAGCCTCTTGGCAGCAATCGATTATAATACCAATTTATAAAAAGGGGGATAGAACAGACCTGAGTAACTACAGACCAGTGGCATTGTTGGATGCACCTGGCAAGTTATTTGCTCGTATAGTGCTAGATGAATTTAATCAATGGACTAACAAAGCTGAAATTAATGACCCCTTTCAGATGGGTTTCAGACAGGGCTTAGGAACGGGAGTCAATTTACAAGTTATTCATGCTATTAAAAAACACGAAATGCAGCTGAAACAAAATTTATTCCTGGCATTCATAGATTTTGAAACTGCCTTTGACTCTGTGTCTAGGCCGATACTATTTGACAAGTTGGCATTTAAAAAGTGTCCACTACATTTGCAATTTTGGATACAAGAATTCCATACAAACACCTCGATTCAGGTTAGAATCTCGCTGGACGGCACCTTGACACGTTGCATTTATACCTATAGAGGGCTGAAGCAGGGATGCCGAATGGCTGCCTCGTTGTTTAATTTTTACATAGCAGACTTAGCAGATGAATTCAGAAGAGTGGTGTCAGATTCGCCTCGTCTGGCCTCGATTGTGATTCCCTGACTGTTTTATGCTGATGACTTCGTGCTGTTGGCTAAAACAGCCATGGGGTTGCAGAGGTTGCTGGACGTGGTGGGAACGTATGTACGAGAAAATTATCTGACTATAAATTTGAAGAAATCAAAAACTATGAAGCTGGAAACAAAGCATGGAAATAAGGAAGCTTATCTCTATTGGCTCTTACAGACTCAGCACCTTGAAGATGTCAGGGAATATAAATATCTAGGCCTGAATATGAATATCTCTGAGGCAGATATTCCATATTATAATGAAATAAGATCGAAAATGAAAACAGCTACTGCTCAGGCCTCCCTGCTGAATCATAAATATGGAATGGTTTCTTTTAAACCTATAGTCATATACTATTGTCAGAAAGCTATACCTACAGTGATATATGGCGCAGAGACAAGGGCTTGGAGGGATGAGCTGTTTTGGTCAATTCTGGAAGGTTCGTACTGGAAATCACTGTGGAAGTTACCTAAATCTGTGTCAATATGTTTGGTGAGATATGAGCTGGGGCCGACTTCGCTCTACACAATGTATATGTGGAAATTGTGCTGCATGTATCGCAAATGTATAATGGCGGTAGAGTGAAATCAATCATGCATATACTGTCCATTTATATAAAAACAACAGATCATCATTCAATGGAGATATGGAGGTGAAGGGTTCAAGATTTTCTTCTCATTGCCAATGTGTCAGAAGAATTGTTGATACATAATCCCATGAAGGCTAAGAGGAAAGTTCTGTTATGGGATTGGTGTAACACATATGATCAATGCATTAAGACCAAACATTCAGTGATTTATACGATAGAGTTAAAAAAGTTAAGAACAGCAGAATCTTACCTAATGAAATTCCCAGGAGAAAAATACAGAGATATGTTCTTGAGATTTAGGTTGAATGTCTGGCACACTAGGGATGTTTTGGCTAAATGGAAGTTAATACCGCTGAAGTTGAACTACTGTAGATTCTGTAAAGATGCGAGCGTGTGTGAAACATTACATCATTTAATAGCCAAATTAACAAGGGGGGTCCTGGGAGTCCCTCTGCCAGACATTAGTCCTGGTTACGAGAGACTTACCCAGAGTCTTTAGCTCACTATCTTTCACAGAGAAGAAATATCCCAAACATATCAGTCTTTGGCCTGCCCTGGGGCAGTCCAGCACCGAAATGCTAGGCAATTCTCCTCTGAACAAGAGTACCAACAGAAACCCCCGACACGTGTTTTGGTCTGGTTGGACCTCATCAGTAGGGTGGATCTGTGCCTCTCTAAGAATAGTGAGCAAGGGGTCCACGTCTGGATTCCCCTAGTAACTTAGGGTGAGACTCAAAGTTACTTAAATATGCAAATTAACAAGGGGAGTCCTGAGACTAGGGGAATCCAGACGTGGACCCCTTGCTCACTATTCTTATTCTTGCCTAGCATTTCGGTGCTGGACTGCCCCAGGGCAGGACAAAGACTGATATGTTTGGGATATTTCTTCTGTGTGAAAGATAGTGAGCTAAAGTCTCTGGGTAAGGCTCTTGCAACCAGGACTAATGTCTGGCATAGAGTCTCCGAGGACCCCCCTTGTTATTTGCATATTTCAAGTAACTTTGGGTCTCACCCTAAGTTACTAGGGGAATCCAGACGTGGACCCCATGCTCACTATTCTTAGAGAGGCACAGCTACACCCTACTGATGAGGTTCAACCAGACCGAAACACTTGTCTGGGGTTGCTGTTGGTACTCTTGTTCAGAGGAGAATTGCCTAGCATTTCGGTGCTGGACTGCCCCAGGGCAGGACAAAGACTGATATGTTTGGGATATTTCTTCTCTGTGAAAGATAGTGAGCTAAAGACTCTGGGTAAGGCTCTTATAACCAGGACTAATGTCTGGCAGAGAGTGTCCCAGGACCCCTCTTGTTATTTGCATCATTTAATAGCCATCTGTCCTTCTCTAAATGACAAAAGAACCCTGCACTTTAGATCACATTTTGAAGGTTATATATTACTCACAAATTAATCATTTTGGTGGTATGTCTACAACACTAGCCTGACTAAAGTGAGAATTGCAGTGGTCAACTTTCTACTGGCTTTGAAATGAAAGGATGATAATATTTGTGCTGGAGAATAGTAATGTTAATGGCACACTGCACTAAAGACAGATATTATAATAAATTACATTAATTCCAAAATGCTCCGGTTATGTCTAACATGAGGCAAATCATCCTTGAAGAGTAGGTTTGCTTGAATTTATCGTGAAAGTTGTGATCCTGGTCTGATTGATTGTATCCTTGTTATGCGACTATGGAAAGAAAGTAATCATGATTGGTATTCTTATTGGTTCCTTTGATTGTTTTATTTTAAATGTATTATAGGTAACGCAAATAGATAGGAAAATTGGGTTAGCTAGTGTAAATATGGATATTATGTTATGCTGTTCTATGTGATCACGGATGATTTGCAAGGTGATTGTAATTGTAGTCATTGTTTTTTATTTTTTTTATTTTATGTATTTTTAGGTTGAAAAGTTGATTTATCAACTATAACAACAATAAATAAAAAATAAAAAAAGAAATAGAGGCACTATTTGGTCTAATTTTCATATAACACAAGATGGCCTTTTACAGAAGAGGACTGGCCCAGGCTACAAGTTAGGAAAAGCCCTATGGAGGAGGAAGTTATTAAACCAGCTTTTCCAGGTGGATTTGAGGAACATGCAGTGAACACCTACAATTGGGGCTTTTTTAGGTGCAGTATAATCGTACAAGAATCTTGTAGAACATGACATAGACTGCCCTCCACATAAAATGCCAGTGTATGCAACACCAAAGCATCAGAGACACTATCCAATCAAAGCACAGGCTATACCACATTTGAAAATAATTCTGGATCAGTTCTGATACAACAGACAAGCCCTTACAATTCAGCATTACTTCCAGTATCCATACCAGATGGAACAAATAGAGTGGTAATTGACTTTAGGATTATAAATGCTTATACAACCACAGAAACTGTACAGAACATGCATAGTTCAAGCCTTCTGAGTAACATATAAAGATACACATATTGGATGTGGGGAAATATTTGCACAACCTTTGGATTCAGAGAGCTATACATATACAGCTATAACCATTAGGGGAAAACCAGGTATGCTTCATTAGGCTCTCACAGGGGTGAAAACACAGTCCTGCGTTATTCTCCAGTAGAATAAAATCCCTCTTAGAAGGTGTACAGACACGTTGGACATATGTAGATGACATATACTGTACGAATGACTTAGATGAACACTTACAGAAGGTGGACTTAATCATAAGAACCCTAGCAGCAAAAGACTACATTTTCAACTATAAGCAACTTTAAGAAGTAAAGATTAGTTCACAGAGAAATTATATTTCTGGTGTTTTCATTATCTGGTGAGGGAATGAGACTTGTTCCACCATTCCTAGATAAATGTGCAGACCTACAGAGCCCATTTACACTTAAGCAATTGCGGGCCATACTTACCTTTAAAACTGGTCGATTATATGTGGCAATCTTTACAGCATTAGTGAAACCACTACATGACTTGTTGGAGCCCATCTTCCTTCCAACAGACTGGAGGAGGGAGCACACACACATCCTGCAACACATCTACAAAAAGATTACTCAAAATAGTCCTCTTCAGGACAAACACAGATAAGGATTTAGAGGTGACACTATTTCCTGGTCCCAAAGCTTTTACTTATGTGGTATGTAACCACCATGAAGAGACACAACCCACATGATACAATTTACCTGTCTACACCATTCCAGAGCTCAAATTTGCTCCAGAAGAAAAGGTTCAGTAGGCCGCAACAAAGGCAGCACACGACAAAAAATATCACTATAAACCAGAACTGCTACAAATGTTTGATCTGGAATGGTCTCTACAACCAGAAACAGATGCAGCAGCACTCAACTTCCCACTTTGGATGTTTGCAAATGTACTATACTGTGATGTAAGTGCTGTTCCAGCAGTTGGGATACACTATAAGTATTCTGCTGCCTGTGCTGCGGTAAAAGGGTGATTCAACCATAACAATTTGTTTGAACATCAGGATCCACAAACAAAACACTAAGGTGATTTGTTAGCTCAGGTTGGTGAGTTACAAGACCTCCTCCTTGAATTACACCAAGTTGATCCACATAAGCCCACACTAATTGTGTGTGATTCAGACTATGTAGTAAGAGGTTATAATATTGATCTTCAATGGTGGCAGGCCAACTCATTCAGAGATTCTAAAGGCAAGACAATATTGTCAAAACAAAATTTGCAAAATAATATGGGACTTCAAAAAGGCTAGAACTGTCATCTGGGTTATGCATACGAAAGCACACAAAGGAGATCCTGCGCATAGTGCAGACAATGCGCTTGCTGATTAATCTGCAAAACAACAGACTGTGCAAAATGTGGTAGCAGCATTAATGCGCTCAGCCACATACATAGATGAGGACATAAAAGCATGCCTGGATGCAAACATTCCTAACCCACAAGGGTTCCCCTCTACTTATAAGTACTCTGTGAAAGGGAAACCAGTGATAGTCACTATAACTAGGTCGAAAGGAGGCCCTGTTGACAGGGTACTACTGATCAAGCAGGATAAATTGAAATTAATCTCTGCAGCACATACAAGTATAGCCTGAACCCATTCTGGGATTTCAGACACTACACAACTCTTCCAGGATAGATACTGGTGGCTAGGGCTTGGTAAAGAGGTACCACAGTACATAGCAAACTGCCCATTCTGTTTATAGACAACAGTGGGAAATTCCCGTGAACCAACGTTAAGCACACTAACAAGGTCAACGGTGCATTTTGAATAAATGTATGTGGACCACATAGGTCCACTGGCACCTGTCAATTAGTAAAAATATTTGTTAGTTGTGGTGGACTTGTGCACAAGATACGCTTGGCTAATTCTTCAGAAGAAAACTGATTGTTAGGATTTCGGCGCTGGACTGATCTGTGAAAGGAACAGCGAGCTAAAGACTTGGTAGAGTCTCTCACAGGGGTTATTCACCCAAGAACAGGTCACTGGGCTGTGTTCGTGCTGGTAGAGAGATTCCCAGACCCCCCTTTCTTTTGTGTTAAAAGGATTGCTGTCCTTAGCGGCTATGGCAACACTGAATTTACTCTTAGCTGACAATGGGCCAGCCTTTTCAGGCAGAGCATTAAGAGAGGTCCTGTCAAGCTGGGGCTGTACTCTGCAGTTTGTGAACCCATTTTGCTCACAAGCTAATGCTGTCATAGAGAGAGTCAATGAGCTAGAAAAGAAAGCCTTAACTAAATGCATCCTTTCGTCTGGTGGTAGTTGGGTGAGTCACATGCCTATAGTGCAGCGTAGCATAAATAATCTACCTTGTCTTTCTCAATGTGAGGGTAAAACACCTTATGAGTTGCTGTTGGGTGCTTCTATGTATATGCCTGACCTAAACAATTCATGGAGTTCTCTCACCAGGCCATATCAGTTACTGCTCATATATCTTCCAAGCCACTCCATCAACAGTGAAGAAGCACACCAGCATCAAGACTAAGACAAGCCGCAGGCTATCTTGAAATCTGGGGACTATGTCCTGGAGAAGATCCACGATAAATAAGCACTCGGACCACGCTACTGACCTCCTGTGAAGGTACTTAAACTTAAGAACAGCAGTCCTACCAGCCTTGCCCCCTAAGAAAGGTCAGTTGACCAACTTAAGTCAGCTGCAGATGTTTACACCCCTGTTTCCGAGGGAGGAGACTCTATCTTGAACAACCTGACAAGCTGGCAAAAATAGACAAAAATGTGAAGTTAACAATAACTCCACGTCCTATGAAAACATGTACATTTTTCTGTGAACCCAAGAGCTAGAACAAAGCCAGGTGCAAGGTCCTTCGTGAAGATGGACATTTGTAGTTACCAAAGTGCACAAAATCCTGCAAACATTTTCTTGAAACAGTGATCCTGTTTTACACTTTGCTGTGGATAAACCTTCTTTCCTTTTTGGCCTAATTGACTTGATCCATATGCAGATCCCAATGATCAGCAGACAGTTGAACATTACAACCTTAGATGAAGCACATACACCAAACCCAGTACCCAAGAGGGAGTTGTGGGTGGCTGATATGGGAGGAGTCTCAACAGAAATAAGCCTATACCCACTAGAGTTAGTGAAATTCTGGACATGCCAGTATAACAACTGCAGCGAACCTAGTATGCAACTCCAGGTACATACACTATCACTGATAGATGAATCTAGGTTAGTGACCCCTACAATGAATATCACAGACACCTATAGGATCCTCCTGAGATCCAAAATAGAAGCGTTTGCTTCAGGAGCACTGTTAGATCCTGAAGATGATCTAGAAAAGCTGGATGACATCGCAGACCATACATGTTATGCCAAATATTTTGACACCTTTCTTTTCTATAATCAAAGACCAGTGCAGTGGCTGAGGAACGCCATTTTGGACCACTATCCTGTACCATTGCTGAACTCAAAACCAGAGTTTAAAGCACAATTCACATACGTAAAAGAGCATGCATTGAAGGGAGTGATGGTAGAGCTGAAGGACTATGTATTCCCCTCACCACCAGCAAATGACCAATATGTGTGGTCGTCACATTCTGCTGTGTACGATCTACCACTTAACACTTCATGGGGGTGAATCCCGGCAAGCACATGGAACAGCCACTTTATACTTAACATGCAGAAATCCCCTTTTAATGCACTTCCTTAATTCTACCCATTTTGCTGTAATTTGTAGTTCATATCATATGTCCAAGTATCCAGATTGAAAAGCCAAAGAGGGTGTATTTTGGAGGTCATCACAGCAGCTTCACAAAGCGATGTGAAAAAACAGATATGAACATATTACAAATTACTCAGGCGTTCCAGTAGGCTGGAACCTTGGCGGCAATGAGTGTCATAAGAGACATAGAGGCATAGGTGGCTTATGTTTCACTAAACATTTCACAAACCTATACCATTTCCATAAGCAAGGCATATCAGCTAATGGCAAAGCAAGCACCATTAGTTGGTCAAATGGACACCTGGGGAAGGTCACAGAATTGGTCATCAATCCTAGGGAGGATAGGCCACCTAGAAAAGGCTAGGGCAAAAAGGCAGGCGCAAGAAAGCCGTCTTGAAAATCCAAGGACTGGCTGGACTGCCCATTGAGATGAGCCTTTTTGTAGCTGATGACAACTTCATTGCATTGCAGGAGGGAATCTACAAGCTGAGAGATGTGGTAGTGGATATGGTCAGGGATGTCATTTGGGGATTACAAGGGGTCACAACTGCAACCTTTGTGGTCTCCCTTGCTACCCCTGTGATCTCCCCTGCAACTCCTACAAAAAAAACACATTATTTAATAGAAAGATTTGGGCTGTGGCCAGCACCATATGGATCTGTTTGTGAAGTGTCTGGCTTTCTTGCTCTGGTCTCTTTAAAAAAAAACAATGGGTTTCACAAGAGTAAAACTGTGAGCAGTGACCCCAAATAAGACAGAATAGGAATAACAAGTAATGTGTCTTTCTGGAATTCTATATAGCAATTGGTAATTCTTTAATACAGTCATGAACCCTCCAAATCATATGTATTTTGCCAACCTCTGAAGCCTGAAAAGTAGACCACGCAGGCTTGCCATGTGGTCAAAATTTCACCTGACCTGCAAATGAACTGGCCTGCTGTTAAATCTCAGTTACCAGTTTAATGGTGTACACTACAGAGTGTAATTTGCTTTCTGACTTTGAGAACATTTGTGAACATTCAGACATGTAATTGCTCATTTTACTATAGCCGGTAATAAAGCTATAGCTGGTAAGATAGCTCAATGGTTTGAGCACTCACTGCTGCGATGTGTGTGTTATCTGCAAGTTCGAAACCCGGCAAGGCCAGCTCATCCTTCTGAGGTCAATAAATGAGTACCATCACAGGTTGGGTGAAATTGTTTGTATATTCGTTCTATATAAAGTGATTAAGCGTAAGTGCTAAATAATAACACATCATTATGGGACGGAGGGGACACCTGGACAGAAGCTTTTTTGCTTTCTCTGGCCCCCTCTGACACCATTTGGCCAGCCGGCTGGAGCCATTATGCACCCATTATAGCTCCGCCTCCTACCATAAATGCCTACAGTATGGCGCCCATGACGGATGCTCCTAGTCTATGTCTACTAAACACTAGGTCTCTTCCGGCCCACACTGGTGAGATCTAGGACCTGTTAATTAGTAGGCAACCAGATTTGTGCCTGACAGAAACTTGGCTAACGCCGAGCTTGGCACCCGCTGTAGTCCAAGCTATCCCCTCGACTTACCTCATTATTCACCACGACCGCTCACTCCCCAAACGGGGTGGAGGGGTTGCAGTTATTTTTAGGGATAAGTATACTGTTACCCAGCTACCATGCCCCCATACACTTAGTATGTAAGTTTTTGTTTTTTTTCAGTGTGTAATTATGCCTTTCTGCATTATTCACTTCCTGCTCCTATACCGCCGTCCGGGCCCTATAGGATCCTTTGGAAAGGTTTTGCTGATCTCATAGCTGATCTGAACCTACATTATACTAACCTTGTGATACTAGGTGATTTTAACCTGCATTTTAACCTGTCAAGACCTGCTGAAATGAATTCCTTCTTTGACAGCCTTTCTGATCTACATTTGCACCAATGGATTCAAGCTCCGACCCACTCACATGGAAACACACTTGACCTAGTATTTGCTTAAGGCTCCCTGCTATGCCCTGGCCTGATTGAGCCAGTGGTATGGTCTGACCACCATCTGGTCTTGTGCTCATTTATGCCAGTCACTTCCCCTTGTAAACCTCTTCCCCCTAAAGCGCTACTTCGCTCCTGGCGCTCAGTCGATCCCAAGGCACTTAGTGCCCACATAGCTTCTAACTGTGCCCCTCTGAGGCCTTTATCTTTAAGTTCACTCTCCCAATCTCTGGTGACTGCTGCTGATCTCTACGCTCTACTTAAATTGACTCAAGGTCTCAGACTACCTTCTCAACCTTGGTTCATGGACCAGCTTAAAACTGCTCGCCTGCAACTCAGACAGACTGAGCGCAAATGGTGGATTAACTACAATCCTGCGCTTAGAGATTCATACAAACTTAGCCTTTCCACTTATTTAGCCAGGTTTAAACTGGCTAAATCTACCTTTTTCGCTCAGAAAATTGAAAATGCCTTATGCAAACCTAAAACGCTGTTTTCCATTGTGCACTCACTAACCTCCTTGGATGCCCTTACCTCTATGGTCAAGCCCTCACAAAAGTTGTGCAACAACCTTGCTTCCTTCTTTATCACTAAAATTGATGTGATTTGATCTAACATTGCAAAATCTCCTGCGATACTGTCCCCAGGCACCGCTGGTTCTGTGCCTGCTCCCTCTATTGACCCCTCTGTTAGCTGGTCCACTTTTCCTCTGTTCACCGAGGCAGAAGTCTTAGCGGCTATTCTGAAGATTAAATCTTCCTCCTCTGAGGACGCCATTCCTGCCACTATTATGAAGACGATTGCCCCCGACATTTTGGCTGATATCATGGCGGCCATAAACAACTCCTGCCAGTCCGGACTGGTTCCCCGGCAGCTGAAATCTGCGAGGGTCATTTCCCTTCTTAAGAAGCCCTCACTGGATCCTACTATTCCCGCCAATTTTCGGGCCATCTCTCTGCTCGCCTTCCTGTCTAAACTTTTGGAATCTTTGGTCACACCCCTTTTGTCTTCTTTTCTGGAATCCTCAAAAATGTTCAATCCTGCCCAGGCTGGCTTTAGGCCAGGTAGAGGTACAGAACGTGTGCTTGTCTCTGTACAAGACGACATGTCCAGATTAGTTGATGCGGGTGGAGTTGGGGCTCTGATTCTGTTGGATCTGTCTGACGCATTTGACACGGTTCACCACCCTATCCTCCTCTCACGCCTGGCACAGATCAGGATATCTGGTTCTGTTCTTGCTTGGTTTACTTCCTTTCTTTCAGATCGTACACAGACCCTTGCAATGCCCCCTTTTCTTTCTCCCTCTCGTCCCCTCACTTGCAGTGTCCCTCAGGGATCCTCGCTTTCCCCGATTTTGTTTAATATCTATATTTGGGCTTTGGTCTGCCTCATTCGCACCTACAGACTCAATTGCTATTCCTATGCTGATGACACTCAAATCCTGATTCGCTTGGATCAGGATCAAACTGAGGTCTCAGCTTGCCTTCATGACTGCCTGAAGGCAGTTGGTGTTTGGATGGACCAGAACTGGCTCAAGCTTAATGGCGATAACACAGAGGTAATGTTGGTGGGCTGCCCCCCCCCCCCAATCCCTCACTGTGGACCTCCGCTTTCTGGCCCACTTCGCTAGGTCCTTTGCCTGGTCCAGTTAGCAAAGTGAAGAACTTGAGGGTAATTCTCTCTGCCTCCCTGTCTATGTCCAACGAGGTTACAGCTGTCTGTCAGTCCGCCCACCATCAGATAGGGGTGCTTATGAGGGTTCTGCCTATGATTCCGGGAGCCATCCGCCCTCCCGTGGGGGCTGCGCTAGTCCTTTCACGGTTGGACTATTGCAACCCTTTGTATTTGTCGCAACCGATCGGTCTCATACAATGGATTCAGCATATGCCGAACCTGGCAGCCAGGTTAGCCTCTGGTTCCCCCTATGGCGCCCACATTTTGCCGGTGCTCCGCCGACTTCATTGGCTTCCGGTGGCCCAGCGAGTCCATTTCCAGTCACTGTGTATTGTCCATCGGGCAATCCATGGCCAAGGAGCCGAGTTTCTGCAATCTAAGTTCTCTCAACACATCCCGGAACGAGACCTTCGCTCCTCTGCCACCAACCTACTTATTGTTCCAACGTTTAACCGGGAAAGGATTGGCGGCAGAGCTTTTTCCATTGCTGCTGCCAGACTTTGGAACAGCCTCCCACTGCCACTCAAAACCACTTCTAACCATTTGGGTTTCAAAAGAGCTCTGAAAACTATTCTATTCTAGTCCTCGGCTCTTTTCATTGGTCTCCCTTTAGCTAGCAGTTTCCTCACTAGCGCCATGATGCCTTTGGGCGACCGCACACTTTATAAGTGGAGTTAACATAACATAACATAACATAACATCATTATCATTTAGCCTTGGACGCCTGCTTGAATTCACAGTAATTTGGTAATATGGGCCTATACACACTGACAATAACGATACATATGGTGATCCATTCTTGTAAGAGATGTATATTACATTACAGTGATATCGTAACCATATGTTCCATAGTGTACTTAGGGGCAATGCTATGTGATGCAACTTCCTGTTTTGTCAAGAGGTGAAATGTCATGTTCCATTGCTTCCCATGATCTCTCTTCGGGTGGGGTCAAATGACATCAATTCCTGTGATGTCCTCAGAGGTCAAGGTTCTTGTGATGTCACTTACGCTATCCCTGGCATTTTGGTGAAATTTACGTACATGAATATGGTGCAGATCATCCAAGAAGACTTTTTACAGGATAAGCAAAAAGCAGTTGTTGAGCTTCTGAACATCACAGACTTCCTGGATACTTCTTTACCGGTCTACCATCACAGACTGGTTAACCATCACATGGCCAGAGCAGTTGACAGAACTGAATTTATTAAGACAAGCTCAGATACTGGCCATTTCAGAGTCCACCTACACTCTGTTGAGAGTAATAATTAAGGTTTTCTATGGAATATTGGCATGGGATAACAACTTTATGTCATAGACACTGAATGGGATCCTTAACAATCCCATGCCATTAGACGCACATCTGTTGTGTGAAGAACTGCAGCCTTGGGGCACCATGCATTGAGTAGAGAAGCAACTGAAACAAACTCTCTATGAGGTGCCCTATACCCATGACTGTGGGGCTCATAAGTACTCTACAGTACAACTGTATTCCCTGAAGAACTGTGTGCGAACACCCCATACAAGATGCCTGGACATTCTCAAGATCAGCCCAAATTTAACCAAGTACATGCTGAGTGGAATTTGAATGGAAACCATCAGTAGCAAAGCTCTGCTACTACCAAATGGATCCTACATAGTGCAGTTTTAATGCATCATGCTGTGGTGTTCCTGTGGGTATTGCCTGCTTAATCACAGTCTCAAAGGAAGTAAAGTGTTGCGACATAATTTTTCATCCACCAATGTGGTCTGAGCTAGTGCCATCAAATTGGCCTGAAGAAAAAATATCACCTCTAAAGTTCCCTCAACTATCACTGAAACTGGCATACCTCATGTATATGAAGTTACACATCACTAAAACCACAGAGACTTTCATAGAAGTAGCAAACTGAGCACTGTAATTGGCCAAAGACCTACTGGAGAAAATGCCAAACTAGCCAAACGAGATTTAAGCTCTACTGGAAAGCTTGACTATAACAAATGGGAACTCTGTCCTGGGATCCATTATGGACTGCCTGACAAAGACAGTCTTTTCTTTCAATCCATTGAAAAGTATTTTGGGCTTCTTTGGAAAGACAGGCTTGGGGATTTTACCTATGTTTTACATCCTCACAGCCATTTTCATTCTGATACTGATCATCTTCGTATTTCTTTGCAAAAAGTAACAGATAACTTTCGACATTGTCTGTGCTAGTTAATATTCTGCTTTTACTTTGATTGATTTAGGAACAGATTTTAGCATTTACTTATTCTGTTTTAAAAATTCTTCAGGACTCACCAGTTTTTAATCATTGGTTTATTGTTATTGTGTCTGAAGTATATTAGTTGGCATTGCACTTTCTTAGCCTTCAAAACTTGCTTTCTGCTCAAGCGCCGCAAACTAACTGCAACTCCCACAATATTTGTAGTGCGTGCGCCCATTTATCCCGGTATCAGGCGCATTGGTGCCGGCGCGTTGGGGTGGTTTATGTAGGTTAGTGTTTTTGTTGGATACCACACAGTTGCTGTCTGCTCCTGCTTATATTGGTATGTCTCATTCATTTTTCTCCCCGGTTTTCGATTCACACTAAATAATGATATCACGCTGCAATTTCCCTGCTGTTATCCAAAGGAATCGCTGGGCAAGATTAGCTGCTTCACTATTCGACTCCTATATGGGTACAAAGTTATTTCAGTCTGCTAATTCTGAGCCAGGATCCCCCTCTATCACACCAGAACCCAAAATTGGTTGCTTGTCAGTTGGCTCATTAGCAAAACAAAGTAAAAAGCCACATTAAATTATTGATTATGATTAAACCCATCTCAACACCTTTTTATCGTAGTCTGACTTGTTCATCAACTACACCATGAGTGTTGAAAGTTGTATTGCTAAACACCCGCTCTATGGTGTGTCATGCTGTTGAGTTGGCAGATTTTATTCTTGAGACAACTAGATATCATAGCTATTACAGAAACGTGGCTCCAGAAACCTGCATCTGTCCATGGGAAACCAGTGGAGATAGTACTCCTCGACACAATGGAGCACACGTGTCACTCTGACACTTCTAGCCATTCAGCCTTACTTTTTACCCTGACTTGATCCAGCGGGCGACACACTCGGACACCAGAGAGCTGACACTGCGAGCCTTGTGACTCATCAGCAAGAGATGTGACCTACCACACACAGGTAAGTCTCCCAGTACGTAACAATGTACCCTTTGCCCACAACCAGGGGAGCTGTACACCTCTATGACACCTTGCTCCACTTTAACAAAAGGTACAGTCAATCACACTGTTCCCCATACAGGCAGGGGGACAAGAGGAGGATCCCGGTTATTTTTGAGTTAATACTTCGGACAAAAGGATCCATGTCTCCACATCAGCCCGACTCCACGATAACGGATAAGTCTGCACTGCTATACAGATGTCCACATCACCTGTTGGATGCAGAGGCCCACCCCACCCAGGGGTATGAGATATGGTGTGACAACACTAGAGTAAGTCATTCCCAGGGTTATGTTTAGAGACACCATTATGTCATATGCAATATTTACTAGCATACCATCATTAGTCCAGCCACTCCTAATACACATGTATGTTCTTTCAGGGTCTTTGATTGACCCCCTGAGGAAGGCGGCCCCACAAAAAAAAGAACGCAGACAAAACGTGACCAGTTTTGGGAGCATTATGTTCAGAGTTGACCTATCCCAGCCCACCATCCTAAATTAGCTCCTCACGTTGACAGATCCAACTAAATGACTCGCAACTCCTCCAGACTACAAGGGCATTCAATCCGAAGCTGAGTGACAAGAACCAATATTCCACAGCATATCCTAGAAGTACTAAAAAAATATAGAATCTCTTATGTAGTTCCACGCCATATAAATAAAGAAGTCATTCTAAGGGCGTACCAAGAACCATTTTTTCGAACTGAAGGATCTGCTACAGGGGACACAATCTCAGAACTGCGTCCCAAATGCAAATTACTAATGAACGTTTGAAGATTCTTGTTAATAAATTGTTTCTCATTTGTTGCTTTGATTCATCACTGAAGATGGAGGTCAATAAGAAACAATATTATTGACCCATATCAAGTTATTTATTTCACTAACTTGATTTCAACTCTATCTTTATTATCCTGCATCAATTAATTTCATGTTGACTTTTTGCTCAATACTGTTTTACTTTTCCTACATGGTACATATTAAAAGCATGATTGATATATGAACTAGTCTCAAAATAAGGAACTTTTCAGGGATATCAACTGGGATACCTCTGTGACAGGATTCTTATTGAGTTAAACTAGGTGTCGCATTAGTGTGTGAAACAACAGAGACATAGAGTTCCTCCACTTCGACAGACAAAAATGAACTGAATGTGTTTCTTACACACCACTTGCTGCACCACAAAGGTTTAGGTGAAGCAAGAAAAATCTGGGTTCCTTAAACAATAAGTCAAACCTCTGTTAGAGTGTTCAATATTTCTTTAATAGTGGCCCTTTATGATTACACGTGTTTCAACACTTCTCTGTGCCTTTTTCAAATCAGGGCATATCTGTTAGATCCATTACAGAAAATGAAATTATATAACACACCATGTGGCATGTAGACATGCAAACATATAAGAACATTAGAACCACATTGTTGTATGCAAAAGAATTTGTAATAAAAAAATGCGCAGTATGGAAAATCAATAACTATGAGAAATGCAAAATGAAAGACCAAAAGCAATAAAGCCAAATAAACACAAAAATAACCACACAGAATCGGGGAGGGGGGCCAGAAGGATCAATGGGATTAGACACACACGGTAGATAGAAGAAAATGAGAGATTGATCAAAACTGTATTGTTGTAAGTTCACGTATTCTTAAGGTTCTTGAGAACTGTTAATTTTATAAATATCTCGTTTTTGAAATATTATAGGTAATATGTGTGTTGGTGCTTGAAGGGTTTATTTTAATGCAAGTGTAATTTAAGTGGTTATATTGCAAGCATTTATGATACTATATTGAATCAATATCACCAAAAAGTGGGGAGGGATGCCTGAAACATGACTGACGTGTACTAGTATAAAGTAAACCTCTTTTGTTGTGCAATAGTTAAACAGAAAAGTCTTACCTTCGATTGCTCCCAAAAAGTTTGCGTAGTTGCCTAAAGTAAAAAGTCATGGGTTAAATCCCACCTGCGGTATGATAAACAATATTTTTTCAGTTGGGGGGGCGCTGTTGAGCGCAACTAAGATGGCCGCCTGATTGGAGCACTCCGATCCCACGAACATCCTACATTAAAATAAATCCTTTTTGGAGCCGCGGAGAGAAGAAACTACTACACCGTCTATTTCCCGTACTCTTGCTGCACATTGTGTGCAAATCCTGCCCAAAACCGTGGAGGCACGAGGGAGTTTGCAGCTCCCTTTGGACTAACGGCTTCTCCAGTGTGCAGCCCCACAGCACGGACCTGGGGGGGGACCGTGTGGGCAGACCTCAGGACCCAGGGTGGACACGAGATGGTCTGTAGCTCTGGCCAACTTCCCGGATAGCAACAGGGTTGGCATGCCATCTTTCACGCAGGGCCCCAGCCGACTCATGCCTCGGGCCTGCCACCGAGCGAGACCTCATCCGACGTTGCGAGAGCAGGTGAGAGATGTAGAAGCGTGCAGACCCAGAGACAGTAGCTGTGTCACGAAGTAAGGTTTTATAAGATCCTTTCTATACTGGCTGCCACCCAGAGACATTGCTAACGTGGGAGGTCACAATACATCCATGAAGTGTGCTGGGCATTGTACTATACCTACAAGTCTCGGCGTGGGTTCTCCAGAGGGCACCGCCCCACCGCTGGTCACCGCTGAGGGGGCCCACACAAGACTCTATTGACCCCTCAACGCAGCCCGCGCTGCCGGAGGACATTTGAGATCTGCAGCAGGGGGGCCCCCCTACGTAACGGGCCCGATTGCGCCGAGTTCTGGTTGCGCCAGGGAGCTGGGCGTCCAACGCCACGAAGACCGGGGTGCTGTGCATGAGTGCGGGAGGTGGCGTGACATACAGTCAGCAGACTGCTGTGTACCTGTATGGGGACGGGCTGACGGTGATGGCGGTGAAGCTCTAATACGAAGACTTGTCACATCCAAAAGACAGGAACGCCGTCACCACTTGCTGCAAAGGACCTGAACCAGTGTGTGCTTCGGCCCAAGCTCAGCCTCAATTCAGTTAAATGCTCAAGCTACCTGCTCCTAGCCTGTAGCTACCACCTATAGGAATCCGAAACACACTGCCAAGCGAGACCAGTATGAGATCACTGCCACCACTAGCTGCACAATACCTGAACCAGCATATGAAGCGGCCTGTGCTTGGCCTCAATCCAATTTAATATTCTGGCTAACCGCTCTTACAATGTACGCAACCCTCGCCTGCAGCTGCCACTGATAAGAATCCGATATACACTGCGGGGCAGCTCCGTAGGGAGCATTTCCTCCCCGCAGAACAACCGAGGACCTGTGTGGCAACGTCATATACGTTACATAAGATTCGGTACACTGGTACCCAACAGGTTGCACAATATAGACATTGAGGTTGTTCGGTACAGGCTATACTAATCCTGTGTGGATGGCTGCCCTGACCCGCGTCATCAAACCTTGCTCTGCACGGGTGACTCATGGGCCGCAACGAGAAAAAAAGCATGGGCGTGAAAAAAACTGGCCCAATGGCCTCCTATGCCAGCTCCCAACCTCAGGGGACGCCGGCTGCCATAAACATGGGGGATGACAATCCTGCTGCAATTGAACATGACGACAGAGAAGACCACCTAATGACCATGGTACAGACGGCTTCCTGGCAGTGAACGTCAAGCTGGACGATATTGTTTCAACTATCAGCTCCCTTAAGGCTAGATTGGACAAGGAAGGCACTCGCGTTATAGATGCTGAGAACAGAATCAGCACAAATGAAGATATGCTAACACAACATGGTCGAGACATAGCACAGCTGAAAGGGGAACTGCGTAAGACTCAAGCAAAATGCGATGACCTGGAATCTCGATCTAGAAGAAACAATATCCGTATTGTCGGCATTCCAGAATCCTTCTGTAAAGGTCCGAAGGAGCGACAAGTTGAGGTTCTTTTGAAAACTCTTCTGGGCACGGAATCCTTTTCTAACCACTTTCTTGTTGAGAGGGCTCATCGCACCCTAGCGCTGACACCCAAGCCTGGGGCACCACCGTGCACGATTTTTGTGCGCCTCCTGAACTATAGGGACAGGGACGCGATCCTAAAACTTTCAAGGGAAAAAGGCTCCCTGCAATATGAAGGAAAGTCCACATTTATCCGGATTTTTCAACCAGCGTCCAAACGCAACGCAGACCCTATGAACAAGCCAAAAAAGCTTCTGAGATTGCATCATGTCCCATACGCCCTCATCTTCCCGGCAAAACTACGGATTCAACATGGGGGCAGGTCGCATTTCTTTGAGACCCCTGCGGAAGCCATAGCGTACATTGAGGCGTCCATCCCCATTCCTCCCAAAGAACATCCACGAGATCGGAACAGGCCACAACGACCTGGAGACGAAGTCCCGGACTCAGCCGACTGAAATGGAGTTACGGAAACATACTTACTTAAGCTGTGAAGACGTCTCTCCCGAGAGCAACGGCTCCAATTGATATTGTTTGAAAAGGGTGGGATTGTGAGCCTCTACTGATGGAGGCCCTGCGACTGCAACTAGCGACCCTCAGGAAAGTCCCACAGGTTATGGGGAAAGGGTTACATCATCGGGTTGGGGTTGATGGTGCGGGCGGGGGTGGGGGTAGGGTACAAAGTTTTGCCACGGTTGGCAAGAGTTCTGTAATGCAGAGACTGGTTGCATCGCGTTCAACTGTTAAGGTTGGTGGCGTAGGCGAATCACTTCACACATTGATAGTAATAGAATACCGTGGTAATGGGTGACATGGGGGTAACTGTTAAACTTCTTTCATAGAATATCCGGGGCCTAAACAACCCGATTAAGGCCAGGAAAATCGCAGCATACATAACCAGACATAACCCCCAGATCATGTTACTGCAAGAAACTCACGCACTGGGGCAGGTCTGTTCCAATTTTCTCCCTAGATGGGGCGCATTGCGATATTATACTGAATATTCCTCCCAATCCAGAGGGGTTCTGACCCTAATACATCTGAATCTGGGCTTCCGTATCCAGGACGCTAAAACTGACATACAAGGGAGATATGTTGTAATCTGGGGCGAGTTGGCGGGACGGAAGATGGTTATAGTTAACACGTATGGCCCCAACATAGAAGACCCTGAATTCTACAATGCTATATATAATTTGTTGGTTGAAGCTGAGGATGCAGCAGTGATTTGGGGAGGAGATTTTAATACGATACTTGACACGACCCTCGACAGGTCTACAACTTCCCATAGAACCTTGACCAAAACCGCATTAGCTATACGACAAATAATGCAACAGATGACCATGGTAGACATCTGGCGAGAACTACATCCCCAAGAACAGCGCTTCACTTTCTATTCATCAGTCCATGATTCTGAATCTCGAATTGATTAATGGTTTATCATCTCAACACTCACGAATATGGTCCAGCGCTGCGAAATGTACCCCCGTACCCTCTCAGATCACTCCCCTGTGTCAATTACTTTGTGTATCGGCGAAGCTGTCCCGAGGGCAAGATGCTGGAAAATGCCCCCTGTTCTTCTAAGAGACCCTAACGTTTGTGAATCACTGCGCACTGAAATAGAGGAATTTGTTCAACAAAATGAAGGGTCAGTAGACCGGTGCGCTACACTGTGGGAAACGTTTAAAGTATGGGTACATGGCGCAATTATGGCCAAAACTACGGGTCTACTGAAGGCAGTTATGCAAGGGTTGGACACAATGGAGGCCAAACTTGAGCTCTTGGAGTTCGAATAAACCTGTACACATAGTAAAGTGGCCCTTCTGGATATTCACACTACACTGGCAGAATTTAATAAACTTGCTGTGAGGGAGGTACAATACATGGCTGCCCCGGTCCGAGCTCGTAGATACGGGGAAAGCAATAAAGCAGGGAGATTCCTAGCCTGGATGCTTAAGGCCGAACACAGCCATCCCCCTATAGCGACAATCCAGACACCTAGTGGTGACATAGTCAATGGGGACCAAGAACTTAATGATATGTTTGTTGCATTCTATAAATCACTTTATTCCAATAGGGACACCAAAACTAAAGAAGAAATAGTGGAGTATCTGGACGTGATTGATCTTCCAACCCTGACTCCGGAGACACGCATTGATATTAGAAACCCCCATATCACTCGAGGAAATTACAGAGGCAATGAAAGCATTAACATCACGTAAAGCCCCCGGCCCCGACGGTCTAGGTGCCGAATTATATAAAGAATTCCATGACATACTAGCCCCTGTCTTACTGAAAGTATGGGAAGAGGCGATGGAGTGCGGCATACTGCCAGACACTATGCGAGAGGCAGTGACAACGGTCCTTCTTAAACCCCGTAGACCCCCTCAGGACATGGGGTCATATAGACCCCTCTCACTCATTAATACCGATGCAAAGATTTTCGCAAAGGTCCTAGCTACCAGGCTCCTGCCCTATATGCCTATATTGGTACATCCCGACCAGGCTGGCTTTATACCAACAAGGTCTACTGCTCTTAATCTGTGCAGACTCTTTGGAGTGATGACACAGATAGACCCAGCGGCGGATGCAGTGGCGGCGTCCCTTGATGCCGAGAAAGCTTTTGCCCGGGAGCGAAGGTACTAACAAATCAAACCATGTCATCCCTGTTTCACCTGGGTAGAGGCCCCAGACAGGGCTGCCCCTTTTCCCCAATCCTTTTCACACTTACAACAGAACCCATGGCTGAATACGTCCGTCAAAACCATGCATGCAGAGGTCTTCGTATGACAGGGAGACCACAAATCATTTCCTTATATGCGGATGACACCCTACAATATATTAGGAACCCGGAGGGAAATCTAGCGCCAATTATGGCTAAGGTTTAGAGGTCCTCTGAATACTCGGGGTACAGGGTTAATGTTTCTAATCAGAACTGTTTCCGCTTACACCTAAAACTAGAGATATGTCAGACACACAGCGATTCAAATGGTCACCAACACACATCCGCTACTTGGAGATCAGGGTATCCTGAGACGGGAGTACATTGCTTGCAGAAAATCATGGTGAACTCCTACAATCCCTAACAGTTAAACTACAAGTCTGGAACAAGCTCCCTCTATCCCTATATGGGCGAATATCGTTACTTAAAATGGTAGTGCTACCCAAACTCCTATACCTTTTTTGCAACATACCGATTTGGCCGGGCAGAACATTCTTCACCAAACTGAATACGCTCACCACTACATTTGTATGGGGAGGGAAAATGCCCAGGTTGAAGTGGTCCAAAAGGACAGAACCCTTTGCAAAAGGTGGGATTGCAGCACCAGACTTTGAACTTTATTACCTAACATCACAGGCACACTCAGCGAGACACTGGTTCGACCCAGAGGACACGGCACCACACATTACCCTGGAAAGATTTGCGGCATCCCCCTCAGACCTGCGAGCTGTTATGTTTGACCTCAATCGGAAGGACACATGCAAATATGATCCTGTAAGCGCCACTGCACGTGCATGGGCCAGGATATGTAAGAGACTTGCCATTACAACCCCGTATGACCCGGAGGTGCCATTGTGGAACTTCCCGGGCATAAGCCCCACATTTGATAAGGCACTCTAGGGTACCTGCGACCCACAGAAGCAATTTAGAATGCGAGACATGTTCCCGGAAGGGAGATACTGTGCATTAGATGATTTTGTCGGGGCAGTGGGTGGAGATCACCTTAAGTGATTTCAGTTTCACAGGATGAAATCTGCCTTCGCCGCCAAATAGCCCTCCTTCCCAGAAGAGCCACCCACACACAAATGTATTGCAGCCATGACGGAACCAGGGGGACACAGGAAAGGTCTGTCTACACTATGCAGCCTTGTTCAGATCCATTTTAAGCCATGCAATAACATTAAAGATACCTGGGAACGAGATCTGGGCGTGGAGCTGTGTGAAACCACATGGTTGAGATATTGCTAGTTGACTAAATGTCTATCCATGAACTTCAGGGCTATGTATTATTCAGTTTAAAGTAGTTCTGAACCAGTTGCACTACACCCCAGCCAAAAATGCCCTTAATGTGACGGCCCTGACGCAGACTCCCATCACATGTATTGGGCCTGCCCGCCGATAACTAAATTCTGGTGGGAGGTGGCGGAGATTCTGGAAGACATTACGGCAATACCTGCTACACCTTCCCCACGGAAATACATTTTTGGGGATATTGGTAAGGCTGCAACACCCGCTGCAACTAGACGATTGTTCAATTTAGCATGTGTGGTTGTGAAACAAAATATACTGAAATGTTGGAAGTCCATAGACCCTCCCAGGCGACTGGACTTCTTGAAAGACCTGTCGATGGCTAATGAACTTGAAGAACAATTTATTATTGGATTGCCATCGAGATGCCGCCCCAAAGACATATGGATGCTGTTCAGACTCTATCTATGTAATATGTTATCTGATGAAGAGGACAATCCATCGTCACCGCTCTAGTACTGTCAAACAAAGTGCAAATGTGTAGTGTATACTGTAAATGTTCATCTATGTTGTTATATCATGCTGTGATTCGGTACCGGCTGGCCAGTTTGGTCTTCTTGTACCTCTCTCTGAACAAAAATAAAAATACACATAAACTCTCGTCATGTCATGCATACTTTAATTGAACCATGATATCTGTTTCTAGATGTCTGTTGGTAACCTTAAAGTACATTTTTCGGCATCCCGCTTCGAATTTATTTCTAATAAGAGGGAAAGAGAGATTTTCATTTCCTTATTAGTCTAATGGTCACCCAGTTGTTTCGTAATATCTAATGCGCGCCTATTTTTGTACACGCTTTCAAAGCTTCATTATTGCAAAGAAGTTTGCGACTGGTACTATATGTTAAGATGGATTTCTGAACTCTGACCTGGAGGGGCAGAGGTTCAGAAGGCCAGCCTAGTTTCTTGGAACAGGGCAACCTCTGGAAAAGCCAGACCAATCAGGGTAGTGATGGCGGCGGTCAAGACTAAGTCTCAAGAGGGGTGAGGGTGACTGAAAGACCTCAATGAGCACACAAAGCAAGGACACTTACAAATTACCCCCAGACAGGTGTTATATTAAAAATATAGACACATTTATTACAAGGCCTTTGTAAGATCGACCATAGCAAAGAATCACAATAATACTAAAGTAAACTAACACCTCACAATCAATACAATATATATACAAGACCGACGGATCTAAGGAGTTATGAGCATGTAATATGTAGACCACCTAGATGGGGATGAAAACAGGCAGTGCAAGTAATCATTGACCCAGTTCGACATCAGAAATACACCTAACTAGGAGGAAGTCCGAGCCTTACGAAGAGAGGAGCCTTATGCTCAAAAGTACCTGCACACGCAGAGTGTGCAGGTACCTTCACTTACCCAGATACAGCCCTGAGCAGGGGCCAGGGCCATAAAAAAACTTGATGCCCCCAGGATAGAGTCAACAGCTAAGAATGACCCTTGAGCTAGTTTTTGATCAATTATGCTCTACCAGAGACAGAGCCAATATACCTCTTGCAAACCAGAGCATGTAAACCCAATGTGGGCCAATGTGTATATCAGTAAACAATACAATATGCATGTATAACCAGAAATCCTTATGTTAAACCTTAACGATGAACGTGTGATGTATATTAACACGGGACATAAGTATGGTCATGGAAATAACTTGCGACAATGCAATGCATGATCAGTATAACCCTGTACACCCAAGCACAGAGCTACCTCATGCCCATTAGTCTATTAGTTAAAATGTAGATATATGTGTAACCAAACCACAATCTTTGTTAAAGGTGTGCATGCAGGCCGCAGGTCATGAACCACCTCTTTTTCTTATATATGCAAAAGATGAACATTGATCCAAGTATGCATTTTGTCTTTTGAATGAACTGTGTTGCTCCTCTTCTTTGGAATAAGAATATCGAGCCAATTTTATTTTAAATGTTTTTATTGGCATTTATAAGTATACAGAAAATAAGAATATCGAGCCAAATCGGAAATATAGTATGTTTTAAATTAGTATGACTTAAGTGCATCTCAGCACGCCACGTGTAAAAAGCCTATAAGTACAATTGTGTTCCAAAAAGCCCTGTTTCATTGTGCAATAAGGAATTATACTGCAAAGAAGTCTCGTCTCTCCCATGCCATTAGGGTGTCAAAATAGGTCAGCAGAGAGTCAACGATGTTTGGACACTTGATCATTTAGCCCCCACAATGAAATGCATACCCATAATGATATGTGCTTTTTGTGACCCAGTAATTTAAGACATATATTTAGAATCTTCTTTGTTGTTGCCAGGTGGACACTCCAGACCATGTAATGACCCCATGAGCTCTGCCCCCAAGCTGTATATCCTGAACTGTTTGAACAGGTCAAGCGTAGTATCTAGCAGATGAAGCTCGATCTGTGACTGGTAATAAATAACATACCTTTGAACTATGCTTTTGCAAGGATTAAGATACGGGTCCCTGAGGTTACCGGACAAACAAATCATGGTAGTGAATGAATGGGAATGTGTGGCCACAAGGGCAAATGTTACATGACTTCAATGATACAAGAAACATAAGTCTCAATGCGGCATACCAACATGATGAGCCCAGCTGACCGATTGACCCGGGCCACAACGTCATCTCGCCACTTGCCTCCAAGCCAATTGAGCACCTTTGACCCTATGGCACCTATAGGTGACCACTCTTATTGTCCAATCCCGATTATTTATGTGCCCCCTAGGCCGTCCCACAGCTGATGACGTTTTTTTTGTATATAACTAAACTGTAACATGTTTTCTGCAGAGCGCTCTCGGCATGAGCAGAGTAGATTTTGCTTGCCCTATTTTAGAAAAAGCTTTCTTTACCTCAAGCACTTGGTCTTGGTCTCATTCCCATTGGAATGCATCATTATTGACTCCATTGGGAGATTTAATTATATTTCTGGGGGTCTCTCACTTACATTGGTGACCCCAATGAGATAGCGTTCTTTTCCGTCCTTCTGACAAGAGATGTCCCCCTGCTTTGACCCAGACCGCACTCCCTCAAGAGCTACCCGCCAACGGCAACCAGTACACCTACACATGTGCACGCAGTAGGGTGAGAGGGTACTGGATCCCCCTTTATAAAACCCATGTACCACTCGCCGGAGCCGGGCGTGGTCTTTGAGGGAGGAGCAGCGCACTGACTGATCAGGTCCAGAGGGTATCGGATCAAGACGGACATGTGAGTATCAAGTGCGGGTGATACTGAAAGGTGGGAGGGAGTCAGATTAGAGGGTCTTGGGACAAACGGTATAAGTTTCGGTGAAAAGGAGTGGAAAATATGGAGCATTGGGAATAAAAAGGGGTTAAGAGGTCTGGGCTATTTCTTGCTTCTCTATATTCTATCCTACTCTCATCCTATCGCATGTGGCCATTAGGACTGTAAAGTGAAAGGTGAAAAGAGGTTAAGGGATCCTATCTCCATTGGGGGGTGGAAGGCAACGCCACATAGTGCTATCTCCAGGATATATGAGTGTGGGAAAGTGAGGAAAAAGAGTATACCTAGGGGTCTCAAAGGAAGACCCGGAGTATTTTTAGAAACGCTTTTTTCCAACTTTGTCTTACCTATCCTTTTTCTCTCCCTTTTGGGTGGGCTGGTACAAGTGAAGGGGGAGAGTAATTTGGAGGGGGTGTAATTAAGTAAAAGGTAGAAGGGGATATTAGGGATAGTAAAGTGTAGTATATGTTATTTTTTATTTTTTGTTGTATGTGAACTTTGTTATTTTTATTTTATTTATTTTTACATTTGTATAGCGCACTACAGCCCACGGGCATTGAGGCGCTTTTTCAAGAAGGTGTAAGTAGGCAGGAATACGACTTTGGAACATGCGATTACTTAGTTACATCATAAGGCGGTCAGTTGCAAGTACATAAAGCAGACATAGATTTCAGTTGAGTACCAAGCAAATACTAGGCACAAACATTTCAGACAAACAGACTGGTTTTGATGGCTTTGCGGAACGCCAAATGGGAGTTGATAGCCCTGATGTGAGTGGGAGTGCGTTCCAGAGGTCGGCAGAGATATGTTGCTCTTTTATGGAACATAGTGTTGTTTATGTGGATAAGTATTAATGAATAGGTTTGACATTGCATGACACGTGGTGTATTCATAGAGATGCTGCCTAGAAGTGTCGAAAAAGTAAGTGAACAGTTCAATTTGTTAAAACAGTAAAACCATCTAGCACGCCGCCACCCCCTTTCTAGAGCCAAGGGGTAACTAGACAGGTGAGTACCCCCACAATTGATATTAAAAAGCTCATACAAGATCTAGATTCACGATTAACGATGGCTCGAACTGAGTTATCCCGCCTAAGAGCTATGGGAGAACAAGGGGGGGTCGCACACCCCTCGAGCAGAACGAGACGGGACGCCCCAGCAAAGTGTAGGGACAAGGGAAGATGGATAGAAGAAGGGAGAGATATTATTTCGAATAAATGACACCCCCACACGAATCTTAGAAATAGACATAGCTGACAGTGAATGTGAGTTAGAAGAGGGAGGGGTGGCATCAGATCGAGAGGAGGAATATTGGAGTGACCTAGAAGAGCAGGAGGAAGAAGGAAGGAGGCTGGGGATTGCCACCAGTGGGGCTTCCTTGGCAGGGGGGTTGTCTCCCATGGAAGAATGGAGGGGAAGATTAAGGAACAGGACCGGGCCCATGGCTGGGATCAGAAAGAAAGGGAAGAAGGTGAGTACTACAAAGAGGGGGAAGGGTTTACAACTGCCACTAATACACAGGGGGGCAGGGAGGCCAAATTACATACCATGGGCTCAAATGGACAAGGCCAACTTATTCAAACAGCTACCCCCCACTGTCAGGAGGTGCCAGCAAGTGGATATATGTATCTGAGAAACATACAGCAGGAGTGCCCTTGGCGGTGTGGGATGTTAAAAGCCTGCTGGTATCTGCAGTAGGAGACCAAGACAACAGGGTCTGGGAGAAGGCTGGGTTCCCCAGAATAACATTAGACTGTGACCGCCACGATGGGGCCTCGTTCAACACAGTGCGAGCATGCGTGTGGTATGCATTGAGAGAAACGTTCCCAGACACTCATGATTTACAGTCAGTGATGCAATGTACAATGAATAATGAGGAAGATGGGATGTCCTTTATTCTCTGGTTCCAGGACATGTGGAGGGCAGAAACGGGCACAGCCTGGGACCAATCAACGTCCCTGTTTTACTTCATTATAAAGAAGGGGCTCCCAAAGCAAGTGCAGAAGGCCCTTGATAAAATAGCTGGGATAGGAGCCAAGGGGTGGCCTGAAATTCAAAGCATCATAGTACACCACTGTAAAAGGATCAAAGAGAAGGAAAAGGAGATAGCCCAGCGGCGGTTGGCAGATGAAGCTAAATTAGTGCAAAGTAAACTATTGAAGGTCAGGTGGCCTCCCTCTGGAACAGCCTCCCGGCCACTTTAAAACTTGAGGAGAACCATCTCCGGTTCCGGAAGCACCTCAAGACTTTCCTCTTTGCTTCTGCCTTTGCTCCCCCTCTCCCTTGCTGATCTGCTCAATCCTGGCACTGTGCACCTGGCCACCCTCTGTCCCCTGGGTACCTGCTCACCTTGCCACCCTTTCTGCACTGCCTCCTGGCCACCCCTTGCACTGGGGACTACATCTGTACCCATACAGTCCCCAAATCCCCCTGTTTCTTCTTTCATGCACTTATCAGACTTACCCAGTTCTGCTGGCGTAAGCACAGCACTTGCCACGTGTTGGCTGCACTACCCCTATTTATTTCTCCATTATCTATTATATTTGTTTTTATTATTTATCTGTCTCCCCTCTGCTCCGCACTTTCCACTCTCCCCCTTCAATGCACTTTTTCCCCTTTCCCTTTCTCATGCACTTGCACGTTCTCAATGTCACTGGGCCGAGTAAGATCGCTGTTCTGTAATCTCCCCTGTTTCCCCTCCCTTGCCTTGTCGCGCTCTGAAACACTTGTGTACGAGCGCGTTATAAATAAAATATCAAATATCAAATTAACAAATATCAGTGCAGTGAAAGCAAACAGAGCAGCAGGCAGGGAGCGGGAGGAGGAAGACGACCAGACGGGAATGCCAATGCAAATGGTGGCAAATTGGACAGGTAACAGACAGGATCAATGGTTCGGGGAAAATCAGTATGAGGGACCACAGTGTGCATCGAGAGGGGGGACGGGCAATAGAGGTGGGTTCAGGGGATCAAAAGGAGGAGGTGTAGGGTATGGAGGGCCCTGAGGGGGAATACAAGGACAGGGTGGTCAGTCAAAAGGCAGAAAAAAAATTATCGAATAACAAAAATATCGAAAAAAAAATCTCGAAAAAAATTTGAATTATTTATGTATTTATTTATATGTATTTTTGGGGTCAGGTAAGTAAAAAAAAGGGGTAAAATAAAAAAAAATGAAAAAAGGGGGTTGGAGGGAGAACCCCCCATTTCGAAAAAAAAAAACGTATTGAAAAATAAATTCGCTTCACTATAAACCCAAGGACAGTGTTGCAATTGTGGGAGGTGGGGACATTTTATGAGAGAATGTCGAAACAGGCCCAGTAACCCCCACCCAAACAAACACCAGATCGGTCACCCCACCCAGGGAGCCCCTACGGTCTACCGATGGCCGAGAGTAGAACAAACAGCCAGCCCGATCAAAGACACATGAACGAGCACCCAATGCCCACAGAAAATACGTCGCCCTACCCCCAGTGTCATGACAACACTATCCCCATGTGCAATAATGCTTACGCCACTACAGCAAATGGTGCACCAACCGCACTGTGTAGAGGGACAGCAATGGTAACAGGAAATGTTTTTGATGTGTATGAACTCCCGTGGCATTCAGCATAGGACAGCCCAGAGAGAGCACTTGCGTGTCCAGTACTGTCGACGACCCGTAACACAGCAGAGGAGCCACTGGTGGGGGCGGCGATAGGAAACGAACAATTCATTTTTATGGTGGATTCGGGAGCGGAAAAATCATGCATCAAGGAAGGCAGGTTGCCGCTTTCTAATCGGACCTTGGAAACGCAGGGGTTCTCTGGGGCGGTGGTCAAGGTTCCATACACTGAAGAGCTAGACATAACAGTGAAGGGGGGACACTATATGTGCACCACTGCTGTATTACGAAGAGTCACCCATTAATTTAATGGGGAGGAATCTTCTTAGCAAACTCAACATGACCATCTTCTTCACTGACAGAGGGATCGTGTGTTCTACACCAGGCATATGTGCAATCCACGCTATGTTAGTGATAAACACGCAAGCAAACTTCCCTCAAACACATGGCATACCCATGAACCCAGACATGTTCGTGCAGGGGTTGAGAATTCTTATGAGGGTAGTGCCAGAGTTGAAAAATGAAAAATGGAGGGTGCCCTCGGAATTTGTATTCCGCCCAATCACAGACCCAGAAATAGTGCCAGGATCCGTAATATCCCTAGACATACATGCAACACAAGTGTCATCTCAAAGAATAACAGTAATAGCAATGGACATGCAGGGATGCCAGTGGAGAACAGTGCTGTGCATCAATGCCAATACGGCCCTATGGGAGCTGACAGATGAACTTTATGGTGCAGAGGATGAAGGGGAAGTGGAGATGGAAATCGCTATCCCTTGTGATATTATGATCCAATGAAGAGAGTACCACTACCCCTCGTAGCAGTAATTAAAGCCCCACTAGCATACTTTGAGGAAGATATGTCCCAAGTGCCATAGCAGCTGTGGACCACAGGCCGACATGACATAGTGCTACTACACGAAGTTACCCCAGTGAAAATCAAGCTTAAACAGAGGGCCATTTCACCTCGGGTAAAGCAATATCCCCTGTCTAGAGAAGCTGAGGAAGGGATAAAAGACACAATTTATGCACTAATGACACAAGGTATAATAGTGCCATCTAACTCGGCCTGGAACACTTGCATTTACCCAATCAAAAAAACTAAGGGAGGGGCGTGGAGGATGATTCAGGACCTACGCCCCCTCAATGACGTAGTACAAAAGGAGTTCCCTCTTGTCCTGAATCCTGCATCAATCTTATGTAGTATCCCAACAGAGGCCACTCACTTCACGGTAGTGGACGTAAAAAAACATCTTCTTCTCAATTCCCCTTGATCAAGGTTCATGGTACCTGACGGCATTCACACTAGGCGGGAAAAGATATGAGCACTGCAGACTGCCACAAGGTTACTGGGAAAGCCCTAGTATTTTCCACAGAATATTGCATGAAGACCTTGGAAACATACACACAACCAGTCCCATAATTCAATACGTAGACGATTTGATAGTCTGCGGGACGGATGAAAACGAGTGCAGAAAGGATTCTATCACTCTGCTAACACACCTTGCACAGAAAGGGTACAAGGTGGACAGACAAAAACTGCAATACTGCTTGACTGAGGTGCTATACTTAGGTCAATTAATCTTCAAAGACGGTAAAAGAATCATACCTGACAGAGCAGCGGCAATAAAAGCGGTAAAAGAGCCCAACACAGTAAAAGAGATGCAGAAGTTTCTCGGCATGTGCAATTACTGCCGTGCATGAATATTGCATTATGCAGCATACACAAAGCCCCTCTTGCAGGTGCTCAAGGAAGCCCAGCGGGAAAACACAGATTTACAATGGACACTGGAAATGCACACCGCTATTAAAAATCTCAAAGAACTGATATCCACTGCCCCAGTTCTTGAGACCCCTAATGAGCAGGAGTTTTATTTATTTTCACATTGTAATGGTACACTCATGACAGCTGTACTGACACAAAAGACATCTTTGGGTCACAAGCCCCTAGCATTTTACAGTGGAACACTAGATGCAGTAATGCAGGGACACTTTGCATGCAAACAGGCTCTTGCAGCCGCTGCATTCGCAATAGAAAAAAGCTCTACTATTGTGATGGGATGGTCTGTCACATTGTACGTAGAACACTCCCTGTTTGCCATCCTTGAAAGATGGAAAGGTACACTAACTACTCAAAGGGCCACAGCATATGAATTGATTATTTCTAGTGCAAACATTCATATTGTGCGGTGTAAAAGTGTAAACCCAGCCACATTTATCACAGAAGCATGCACAGAAGAAGACATGCAACAGCACGAATGTGCCACATACACAGGAGATGATGATGACACACCCAAAGCACGCGAAAACGCACTGTCAGGAGAAATATACTTTGTGGATGGGTCAGCCTCTATAGATTGTGAGACGGGAGAAAAGCACATAGGAGCAGCTGTAGTATGGGTGGAGGACGGGAAATTTGAAGTAATTGTGCAAAAAAGATTACCGCCACATTTTTCTGCCCAAGCCGCAGAACTGGTAGCACTCATAGAAGCGATGCACACCGCAAAGTGGCGAATAGTAACCATATATACAGACTCTGCCTATATGGCAACAACAGTACATGGAGGGTTAGCAAGATGGGGGAGAAGAGGGTTCCGGAGGACAGATGGGTCCCCAGTTCAGCACGCAACACTACTAGGGGAATTAAGTGATGCATTAAAAGAACCTTCACTTCTAGCAGTTGTGAAATGTTAGGCCCATACGCAAGGTAATGACGTCATCTCATTAGGAAACGCGGCAGCAGACGCAGCCGTAAAAGATGCCTCCTACTTATCAACACCCCTAACAGGTGAGTACATATTACAGAAGGTAGTGGAAGACATACAACCAGATGGGTTCAACTCTCAAATGATTGAGCTCCAACAAGATGCATCAAGCAAAGAAAAGGAGACGTGGGTAAAACGAGGGTGCAGTCAGTCATCCACAGATCTGCTATGGAGACAGAATAACACTGGCAAGGTAGTCATGCCAGCAAAATTATTAGAGGTTCCATTTAAACAGTTACACTTCCCAGCTCACAATGTAAAACAGCACATCATCGCAGACATACAGGAAAATTGGTTTGCACCCAGAGTACAGGAACAGGTAACCAAGCTGATAATAGAATGCATCACCTGCCAAATGTACAACTCCGGCATGACATTACGTACCCTTAGGGGAACATTGCCAAGACCCGAAGGCCCCTTCAGAGAACTACATATAGACTATGCAGATATGGGAGAGCGTTGTAATGGGACTCAATATTTGATTGTTGTTGTATGCCCCTTTTCCTGGTGGGTGGACCCGGCCCCTGTGCTCACACAGACGCACAGTGCGCCACAAAAATTTAGTGAGAGAGGTGTTTCCCCACTGGGGCATCTGTGACGTCATACGTTCCGACAGCGGAATGCACTTTGTGAACAACATGTTTAAGGATATTACTGCAATGCTAGGGATAACCCACAAGCTCTGTATGATTTATCATCCGCAATCGAATGAGATTGTGGAAAAAATGAATGGATTGCTCAAGAGTGGATTGTCAAAACTGTGCCACACCCTCAAGAAGAACTGGGTGTATTGTTTACCCCTGGCGCTTTTTGAGATGAGAAACCAACCTAGCAAGCAGCACCACATGTCACCCCATGAGATTGTGACAGGAAGGAGAATGCACACGGCCCATTCTCCCTTGCACAGGTGATCAGACACACACCAAAGCGCTTTCTAGGAGAAGGATTTCATGAGTACCTCAGAAATTTGGCAAGAGCGGCTCGAGCCATAGCCAAACAACTAGCACCCCCATTCACACAGGAAAGTGCTACTGACACAGTAACACCAGCCACAGACAACCCGGACTGCCAGTTGATGACAGTTGACATGGTATACGTGAGGAGTTTTCTGCGAAGATGAAATGGGCCAAGGTTCCACGGTCCATACAAGGTAATATACTGCACACCTACCGCAGTTAAGGTCCAGGGCCTGAAGTACTGGGTACATTTGACAGATGTTCGTAGAGCCTATGGGAAAATGTACTGCACGGATCACGAAGGTAATAGGGACGAGCACAGCACCCACACGCAGAAATTGGAACTGTGGGAACCTAAGGAGAAGTGTCAGGAAGGAGAGAAGAGTATAAAGGACAACATTTCTTTTTGAAAAAGTGTGAATAAATTGATAGTTCCTTCAGGTATTGGTGGTATGTGCGACAAGATGAAATACAAAATGAAATGGTCTCTCTCCCTCTCTCTCTCTATTTTCATCTTTTTCCTTCGTGATTTAATGGTTGAAAATGTCTGTAATAATGAATTTTCCTTCCTCAGCAATAAGGTTAATCAACGAGGACTTGCCTCCCTTGGTTCCCCTCCCCAGACTTAAGGTGTGGGGGAGGAAAATGGAAGGATACAAAATAGTGAAATAATGATGTCCCTGAAGTTCACTTGTGAAAGCAAAAAAGAAAGAACAATGAGAGTAGAAGGAGCTGAGTTTAAGCGGAAAAATGTATGATATATAAATTACAAAACGGTTATATCCATGATTAACAAATGCTTATATTTTGTTTATTAGCAATTACAATGGGCATGGATGAGGCCCCAACTAACAAAACTAATAGTGTAGATAGAAATAGAAGAAGGAGATATGTTTATCCTAGTCATTCATTTGAGTGCATGTTGTTTGTGTGTGCAGTATTCTTTTTTTTCCACACTGTTTGACCTGTTCTTGTATTCTTGTATTGGGTCATCGCATATATTTCAGCTAATAGTGGCCACGGGGGTGTGGATATAGAGACTATCAGAAAGGGATCCACCTAATTTGGGATGGTACCAGGTTGATATGGGCCTACGGGGACAATGACAATGAGTACAATAGCACCCCAGGCATTATACATAGAAAAGTGATGGAAGCCACTCCACAGTCCCCATATGCAAATAAATCAGAGTTCAGTGTATACACAATGAATGATGGAACGCCTTCAGAACTCACATGGGTGCAGGATGACCCATACCCAACAACCACACCTGATTCTGAAACAGCTATGGCAAAAGCCGAAACCACTGGAGAAGGTGGTAGCGAGGACAAACAAATGGCCATCACTTATTATAACCTATATACACAATGGGAGAAGAAGGAGGGTAGTGTGCAGGCCCAAGGAAATGAGAGGGGTGGGCCTAGCAGGAAGAAGAGGAAACCACAACAGGAAAAGTGGGACGAACATTATAAATTCGGCTTAGACACAGTTGATGACCCCCAACACCCTCAACAGTCGAACAAATAGTATGCAGACATGAGCAACACAGCAAAGCAAACAACTAACGAAAGTTGTTATGTGTGCTCACTAATACCCCATGCTTCAGACACACCTAAGGTGTTGCTGCCACAAGAAATTCCACTTGCAGAGGCCCAGTGTCTCCTACACCTCTCACTGTGCCGTATAAAAAATACTTTTCAAGCACACACAGTTTTGTTTTAACTTTTGCAGAACGAGTGAAGATGTTACTCCCGGCAGCAAGGAGTAATTTGTGTGAAAGAGCCTTTCCTGGTGATCAAGGGAACATTGCACATGGACAATAAAAGGCAGAAGGAAGAAATACTATGCAAGGCAGAAGCACTGCGAGGGTTGTCTGAAAAAAAACTCTCATGGATACAGAAAACATGCGCTCCCCGATGGACTGAACACGTAACTAAACTCGCTTTGATTACCATCATCCAGAAACCCGTCAATTTGCAAAGAGCTATGAACAGCGTTTTCATGGAGAAGGGAAAAAGGACATGGGGGGAAAACAAAAACTGCAGCAAAACTCTCATAATACCTGACATGAAAAAGGGAACGGCCGCGATGATGGATACATACTGGGTTTGCGGCAACATGCCGTACCTGCATCTCCCGCAATCATGGAGAGGCGCGTGTTCCCTGGCAACGCTACATTCTGCCATGACAGAAACACACATGCGGTGGCCCCAAAAGGACTATCCCCAACGTCGCCTGAAGTGAGTCCCGTGTACACCATAGACGGGGAAGGTGTACAAAACCCACTACAAAGGAAGAAACGATCCCCGAACTACATTTCAGCCAAGTCATCAGAGCTCCTGGCCAAAATACTGGATCGATTCCGATTATTCAGCTCCCTAGAGACATTCTTTGCGTCCCTCGTTCCCAGCATCTACATGAGAGCAAACGCCAAATGGTTCAAATTACAAGGTGGGAGCTCATCCAGTTGGCCAACGACACTGAAGAAGGGTTTAATGCCATCAAAGTGGAGCTCAGAGCCCTGTGTTTAATGACGATGCAAAACAGATATGTGCTGGACTTGTTAACAGCAATTGATGGAAGTGTTTGCCGAAGAATCGGGAGCACATGTTGTACATTTGTACCTTCTACAGATGCTGAGAACGGTTCCCTCTCACACGTGATAGCAGCAGTGCACGACCTCGGAGAGCGGATGAAGGATGAAGGAGGGGCCTAGACAAGCACTTGGTTTGACAATCTTTTTTCCTGGGTACCTTTTTGATTAGGAATAATGGTAAAACTCCTCATACCACTCATTGGGCCTCATTACACGGATGGCGGTAGGTATTTAACGTTACCGGTAATGGAATACCGGTAACGTTAAATGCCCATGCGGATTACGACCCGTCTCACCGCCATTAGCGGCACCGCTAATTACGGTGCCACTAATAGCGGTCAGTCTGCGTGCACGCGACCCGCCAACCTGTAAATAACGACATGCCGCTAATAGCACACCATCACAAGGCCAGTGCACACGGCAATAGCGCCATGGTAAATAGCCCAAAACCCCTTACCGGCATGGCGGAAATACCCCCATCGCGAACCCCAGTTAAAAGAACTAAGCAGTGTCAACACCAGCCACAGGTGGCCAAAATCAGCACAGGTGGAGGCAATGGAGACTGTGGCTGCTCAAAAGAAGCACACCACACCCCTTCCCACACCCCTTCCCACACCAAGATTGTTCCAATACTGGCAGCATTTCATGGCCTGGAGGACCTGATTGCAGCGCTGCTGCTACAACAACATGCTGCACAGAGGAGAGGCAGGAGGAGGAGGGCTGGACAGGCACAGCAAGCACCACCACGCCACCTAATCATACCACAGAGGCACCCACCAATTCCCCGGATCAGAGCCAGTCCATTTAACCTAACACCTGAGCAGATACACACCCTGTACCGTCTGGACCGGGACACGATCACCAGCATCGTGGACATGATACACAATGACATTGTGAGCCTCATAGATATCCGAACTGCCACCCCCCCTCTACTCAAGGTGGTGACAGTGCTCCACTTCCTGGCCACAGGAACCTACCAGCATACAGTGGGCCAGATGCATGGCATCTCCCAACCAGTATTCTCACGCATACTGAACCAGGTACTCGATGCCCTCCTGAAGCATGCACCCGAACACATATCCATGCCACGGACTGCCCAGGAGATTGCAAACACCAAAGTTGGCTTCTATTCACTGGCAGGCATCCCAAGTTGCATTGGGGCCATCGACTGCACACATGTGGAAATGGTCGTCCCACATCACAATGAAGTAGTCTACCGAAACAGGAAGCAATTCCACTCCATCAATGTCCAAATGGTATGTGACGCAAACAAGATAATCACACATTGCTGTGACCGATTTCCAGGATCTACCCATGATTCCATGGTCCTGCGGAACTCAACTATCCCCTGCTACATGGAGCGACAAATGGGACAACGTTTGTGGCTACTTGGTGAGTTCCATGCTAAGCACATGGCAGTGTGATTGGGGGGGATAGATAGATACTCCAACTGGGTGTGCATTGGGGGGGGTAGATAGATACTCCAACTGGGTGTGAATTGGGGGGGTAGATAGATACTCCAACTGGGTGTGCATTGGGGGGGTAGATAGATACTCCAACTGGGTGTGTATTGGGGGGTAGATAGATACTCCAACTGGGTGTGCATTGGGGGTAGATAGATACTCCAACTGGGTGTGCATTGGGGGGTAGATAGATACTCCAACTGGGTGTGCATTGGGGGGTTAGATAGATACTCCAACTGGGTGTATCCTGTAGTCCGTCGCCCAAATGCACATACAGATGTACGCCAATGGGCATCTGTGAGGGCAGCAACGTACTTGGGATGAACGGACATGCAAGTATATGCCACACAACAGAGCTGACAACCCAAATCTGGTGACATCAAACATCAATCCTCATCCACATTGGACGACACTCCACGCCACGAAATACACAAATGTCATCCAGGCCGCCAACATAGTCATGCAGCATTGCTACAGCACAACATCAACAATGCATTGTGCCCTTGGATGCATGCAAAGGTATACCCCCTAGCTATGGCAATGCACCACAAACCCATGGCACCACTGAAGCGTTGCATGGCAACAGCAATGTCGGAAGGACAGTACACCACCAGTGTGGTACCAAATGTGCCTGCCCACAGGGACACCAATGACCTGGCCTCACTCACGACATGGCAGTCACACAGACCATATTCATTGATGCAGTTGAATGTGTACATGAATCAAAATGATAGGCCAAAGTATGTGACATGAACAGGCCACACATGTGTCAAAAAGTAACAGGAACCCATTCCTCCCCCCATGTAGGTGATGCCGGCTATCCCCTGAAGAGGTGGCTCCTCACACCTGCGCGGAACCCACAGAACAGGCACGAAGAAGAATACAATCATGCACATACCCGTACCCGGCTCGTCAGACTTTTGGACTGCTGAAGTCACGGTTTAGGTGCATTAGCAGGTCTGTATGGCCATGAGAAGGTTGCAAAGATCACCATGGCATGTGTCATGCTGCACAATATGTGTATGAGACGGAATGTGCCACTGCCCCCTGGCGTTGAAATGGAGGCTGATGAGGATGATGATGCGGATGAAGATGGAGGTGAAGGGGATGCAGGTCATGCAAGAGGGGATGGCCAGGAGGGACGTGCTGTGAGACAGCATTTGATCAACCAAATATTCTGAGTGACATGTAGTCATACTGTCACCTGTATATGGCTGGTGATGCACTGGTGTCTGTTTGTTAGCTCACAATGGACCTTGCCGTCAATAAATTGATCATACACAATGAAGGAGTCAAGGCCTGTGTTTTGCTCAAACAACAGTGTATTAATGAACAGAAACAGGAAAATGTGCAAGGCCCCAACCATCCCGCCACCCTTCTCCCCCCCAACTGTCCCATCATACCCTTCCCCCGACCCCCCACAACTGTCCCATCACACCCTTCCCCCCACAACCCACAACTGTCCCATCACACCCTTCCCCCCACCCCCCCACAACTGTCCCATCCCACCCTTCCCCTCACCCCCCACAACTGTCCCATCACACCCCGCCCCCCAACTGTCCCTCATGAGTCTCCAACAATGTATGTGTCCAGGCATGCACAGAGGTCAATGGACATTCACGCCCTATTGTTCATTGCCAGGGCCAGCATTTGGGGGCTGGCTGGAGGTGTGCCTGGTGGTGCGTGCAGAGCATCTGATTGGGCTTGTCTGCCGCGAACTGGTGGTCGAAGAGGTGGCAGACTGTCCTGGTGGAAATTGGCGCTCCATAGCATCTGCGATGCGTGTTAGCACCTCCCGGACACGTATCAGCTCCCCACAAAGCCTGTCTGTGCACGACTCCATTCCCTCCCTGGAGTGCCTGGATGTCTCCCCGAGGTCAGCCCTGAGACGGGCAACCTCCTGCACATGTTGACCTACGAGATCTGTGAGAGCCTGCTGGCGCTGGATGACACTGGCCAGGTCAGGGGAAGTGGCGGCCGGTGGTGGTGTGTCTGCTGCACATCCTGATGCTGGCTGGTGTACAGATGCCGCCTCTGTGGGGCTACTGAAGCCCTCCATAGACTTGTGAACGGTGACGTGCGAGCAAGGTGTGTGTAGGGGTGATTGCTCGGAGGTTACAGCAGGGATTGGGGTGTGCATAGGCAGATCTATTTCCGTGGGCTCATCCACGTCAGACAATGGGGCAATGGCTGCTGCCTCCCCTGCCAAACTGGCAGCAGCTGAGGGTGGACCCTCGGTGGCGGTGATTTGGGGGGGGGAGTGGACCTCCAGAGGCGGGGCAGTAGGGTTTTGCGTGGCACTGGCAGTGGCGCGCAGGAGTTGTTTTGGGCGCTGCAATAGGGGCCTTGGCCTTTTTCCACCTGATGTTGTTGGTGCGTCCTCGCTGGGCTGTGGCCTTTTCTTCTTTTGCACAGGGGGTTCCTGGGGTGCTCCCTCGCTGTCTGTATGCGACCCTGTCGGGGACAAGAAGGGGGATGTCATTGGTTATGGTCGCATGTACTCAATGCAGGCTACATCATGAATTCATTTGGGGCCGTTTGAACTTCATTGTGGAGGAAGCAGGTGAGGTGTCATTTCAGTGCCTCATCCATGCAGTGTTGTGTGTGGCACTTGGCTCTGTTGATGTATGCATGTGTGTGTGTTGGGGTCTGGTGCTGACATGCGCAGGGTGGGATGCATGTGTGGATGCCGGGCCATCCATGCAGTGATCCAGGCTGCCATTTGTGGGGACTTGTACATTCACATTGCATGCTTGCATCAGTGCACTTACCTCCATCAGAAGTGTCCGGCACGCCGTGCTCCATCCTCCCGACTGCCTCATAACATTCTACCCCGATGAGGTTTGCACATGTTTCCTCCCACTCCTTCAGCTTGATCGGTGACCCTGATCCTCCAGCGGTGGCAGTCTTGTGGTTCTCGGCCAGGATCATCCTGACCCGGAGTCGCAGGTCTTCTCACATCGTTTTCTACACTCGCGTACAGTGCACGTGCTGGTGCCTACAGCACTCACTTTTGTTGCCACTTCAGCCCAGATTGCTTTCTTCTTTAGGAGTGTCTCCCGCCGCATGTCATTTGCGAAGACCACTTCTGCATTGTCCGCTAAGGTTTGAGTCAGCATCACCAACTCCTCGGTGGAGAACTTCTCCTTTCGCTGGCGGTCTGTTGTTTTTTTAATGCCTTGGGCATTGTGACAGTGTAGCAATGGGTCTCAGGCAGCAAGGTAACACGAACAGGTCCAGGGGCAGAGGATGGCAATGGATTGTGTTTTTAAAGATGGCCGCCGTGCTCTTTCCCGTTCCTGTGCGATTATGCTATTTCCGGTTCCGGTATTTAACGGTCACCGCTATTTGCACGATGCGTCAAAGCGGAGTGTAACGCTCACCTGATTCCCGTAGAGGCGCCGGTCTTGACTTGGCGTATACCGTATCTTCAAAGGTGATGTGTAACACACGGCTGGCTCTTTGGGCTGGACCTCTGTGCACTGTATGTCTGGCTCGAACGGTAAGATGTCTGCAGATAGAAAATGTGGGATTAATGAACTGGGTTATTGAATGTTTCTCTCTTCTTCCCTTTCTCTTCTCCGGTAGAACCCCAAAGGTTAACGCTCTCACCTTAGGTAAGTGAACGCCGTGCTCTCCATCTGCCTCGAGGCAGGGTGCTGTAACCAGTTTCTTCACTGGATAAGGGGAGCAGGCCTCTTGACTTCAGAGGACTGCTGTCCGTCGTTTACTGCACGAACGGTAAGTTTCGAGTAATTCTAATGTCTTTAAAGTCTTTAGTAATGATGTGTCTTGTTTTGCAGGGTTCCGGCGATGGCGGATGGCGGGCTGAAGTGAGTTGAAGATGGAGCCCGTGTGATGAATAGAAGCGCCTGGAAGCACGTAAGTAAGCGCTTGTTGCCTGCTTCACAATGCGCTCTAACTGTCTTTTTATTTTGCAGGTACAAGTTCGGGGCGGCTGCAGGGTGCCGGAATACCCACTGGGTTAGATATGGAAAGGAGTAATGGCACGTGAGTATTAAAGTTCCCCAATGTCTTTAAACGCACCTTGTTTTGTCTTTCAGATGCAGGATGCAGCGCCGAAGGCCTCCGGAGCGTGCGAAGAGTTGGTAAGCTTTTGTCTTTCAGATGCCGGAATGCAGTGTGAAGACCTCCGGAGCGCACGAAGAGTAGGTAAGCCTTTGTCTTTCAGATGCCGGAATGCAGCGCGAGGCGTTGGTGACAGCCGATGGACCAGGTAAGTGAAGAGCTGTCACTGAAGACCGTAATGCTAACCTGTTCTTTCTTGTCTTTATAGGTGTTGCTGAAGACTGGATTCAGAATGGTAAGCCTTTTTCCTTAGGCCCAGGATCAGATGCAGAAGACACGATGAGCGTTCTGCTGCTGAGAATGCAGAATAACGCAAAGCAAGATTCATCCATCGTGTGTGGTTTAAATAGCCTCCTGTAGTGCTTAGATGTCTCCTTCCACAGCCACGCCTAGGTAAGAAAAGAGTTCCTGCTTTCCAGAAGAGTTCCAGTGTTCTGAATCTAGGGAGTGGCTCCTGCCCCACCCAACAGGAAAAGTAGTTCCAAACAGAAGAGGATCAGAGACTCAACTGGCAGGCAAGTAAGCAGCATGGTCTGCTGCAGGTAAATCCACCCAAGCATTATGAGCCCGGCGCTTCCAGCGCTGGGACTGGGCATATTTATGAGCCTGGTGCCACTGGCGCCAGGACTGGGTCCAAAAGGTCCCAGTTGGGACTGGTTGGCACTCGGAACCTGGGTTATGGATCTGCTTCCAAGGGAGTTGGGAAAACCCTGACCTTTTGGAAGCAGAGATCATGACAGTAACCCCCCTCAAGGCCCCTCCCAAACCGGGCTTCTCCGGGGGTTTTGGCTTGTCAGGAAATGTTCGGTGAAATCTTTTGATTAGGCGAGGAGCGTGGACATATTCAGCAGGTTCCCCGGATCTCTCTTGGGGGCCGTAGCCTTTCCAGTCAATTAGGTAGAATAGTTTAGATTTGGAGATCTTGGAGTCCAGAATGCGTTTGACTTCAAACTCGAGTTCTCCATCAACTAGGATAGATTTTGGAGATTTGGTTAGTCGGGTTTGAGGTTGCACGGGTTTTAATAGAGAGACGTGGAAGACCGGATGTATCTTCATGTGCGGGGGCAAGTCCAATTTGACCGCTACTGGGTTTACTATGGTAGTGATGGAATAGGGACCAAGGTATCTTGGGTTGAATGTGCGTGGCCCTTTTAGAGGTAGATATTTGGTGGATAACCAGACTTGATCCCCTACTTGATATTGAGGGGCTTCCTTCCGATGTTGATCTGCTCCTTTCTTGTATTGTTCTTTAGCCCTTTGAAGGTGAGAAACAGCTTCCTTAAAGGCTTGGGTGATTGTAGAATGCAGGTAGTCTACTGCTGGTGTTTCAAGATCTTGGAGGGGATCCAACTCCGAGGTTCGAGGGTGACTGCCGTACAAAAGAAAAAACGGGGTTTTCCCAGTTCCCGAATGGACAGAGTTATTGTAGGCATATTCGGCTATCCAAAGGATGTCTTTCCAAGTTTTTTCAGTTTGTTGCAGCATGCAACGTAAATACTGTTCCAGAGTTTGATTGGTCCTCTCGGTTTGTCCATCGGTCTGAGGGTGGTGACTGGTCGATAGTCTCACATCAATTTGAGCCGACCGACAGCAACTTCGCCAAAAATGAGAAATAAATTGACTACCTCGATCCGAAATTAGAACCGAAGGAAAACCGTGCAGTCGGACGATGTTTTCGAGAAATTCTCGGGCCAGAGTTGCTGCTGTTGGCAAGCCTTTGAGCGGAATGAAATGCGCCATCTTGGAGAATAAGTCCACGATTACTAGAATCGTATTGTATCCGGAGCATGGAGGTAGATCGGTGATGAAGTCCATAGAAAGCGTATGCCAAGGGCGAGGTGGGATGTCAATAGGGCGTAAGAGGCCTGCTGGTCTTTCCTTTTGACTCTTGTTTTGGGCGCATACTCCACAGGACATTATAAAGTCTCTGATATCTTTTTTCCAAGACGGCCACCAGAAGTAGCGCTTGATCTTTTCTGAGGTCTTGGCCATACCGGGATGTCCTTCCATTAAAGAATCGTGATAACAAGAGATTACTTTTTTCTGTAAATCTGTGCTGGGTAGGTATAATCGTTCTTGGAAATACAATAAGTTGTCCTTTACTGCAAAGTCCTTTCCCTGCAGATGCCAATTCTGTATGTCTGCTGGAGTTACAAGTTGCCTGGCTTTATCCTTAACTTCCTCTATGGATTCTTTGGCGATTACACCCAGAATTATTTGTTCGGGAATGATTGGTACAGGTTTAGGGTTGATCAAGTGTTCTTCCACTCCCATCCGAGAAAGGGCATCAGCTTTACCGTTTTTTGTACCAGGTCGATAGGTAATTATGAAGTCAAACTCGGCAAAGAATAATGCCCAACGGAGTTGTCTAGAGGATTGGGCTTTTGCGGTTTTCAAATATTGCAGGTTTCGGTGATCCGTAATCACAGTAACGGTGTGTCGGGCCCCCAGCAGATAATGCCGCCAAGCCTTAAAGGCAGACTTGATAGCCAGAAGTTCCTTGTCGGTAATCGTGTAATTGATTTCAGGAGGCGAGAATTTGCGGGACCAAAATGCCACGGGATGCAACTGATTGGTTACCGGGTCCTTTTGTGATAGAACTGCCCCCATGGCAAGGCTTGAAGCATCAGTTTCCACGATGTAGGGGAGTTCGGGGCGAGGGTGTTTTAAGATTGGTGCGGAGATAAATTTAGTCTTCAAATCCTGGAAAGCTTGTTCCGCCTCGGTAGACCATTCAAAACGTTTGTTTTTCTTTAACAAGGCAGTGATGGGCTGGACTATTCTAGAGAATTCGGGGATAAACCTGCGGTAAAAGTTAGCGAAGCCTAACATGCTTTGCACACCTTTTACGGAGGATGGTGATGGCCATTTGAGAACTGCATCGACCTTCTTTGAATCCATACGCACTCCGCCAGGTGATAATATGAATCCCAAGAATTCAACTTCAGTCACGTTGAAAACACATTTTTCCAACTTAGCGAAAAGTTTGTGTTGACGCAATCTTTCGAGGACCATTTTCACGTGTTTCCGATGTTCAGATTCCGATGAAGAATAAACGTGGATGTCGTCAATGTAAACAACAACACACACATCTATGAGCTCTCTGAGGACATCGTTCATAAAATATTGAAAGGCGGCCGGGGCATTACAAAGTCCGAAGGGCATGACCTGATATTCAAATAGCCCATACTTGGTGCGGAAGGCCGTCTTCCATTCATCGCCCTCTTTTACTCGTACCAAGTGGTAAGCTCCTCTAGGATCCAGCTTTGTATATATGCATGCTTTTCTGACTTGGTCAAAGAGTTCAGGGATCAAAGGTAACGGATATCTATTCTTAACGGTGATCTGGTTCAGGGAGCGATAATCTATACAAGTTCTAAGGTCTCCTTCCTTTTTTGGAACGAAGAACAAAGCTGAAGAAGCAGGGGACTTGGAAGGACGAATAAACCCATTTGCCAGGTATTGATCCAGGTATTGTCGAAGGTGAAGGTTCTCAGGCTCGGTGAGGGCATAAATTCTACTACAAGGAGGAGTAGATCCAGGTATCAGGTCGATCTGGCAGTCATAAGACCTATGAGGAGGTAAAGAGTTAGCCTGATCCTTCCGGAAAACATCTTGGTATTCTAGGTATTCAGGAGGTAACTGGGGAGTCTCTGAAGAAATTGCTGCCAGTGCAACACCAGGTGGAGGGTGACAAGTAGAGACACATTCTGGAAACTGGACCGTTCTGGCTCGCCAATCGATCAGAGGATTGTGTTTCTCTAACCAAGGTATTCCTAGAATAATCTGAAACTGAGGAGCCTTGATCACATCAAACACGATCTTCTCATGGTGTCCATCTTGACTTACTAGCGTCACTTCTTGAGTGGTATGCGTTACTGGCCCAGAGGCTATCTCCGTACCATCCACCGTAGTAATGACGTCCTTTACAGCCTTGGGACAAAGAGTTAGATTCATCCTCAAAACCATTTCATGATCCACATAATTGCCGATGGCACCGCTGTCGACGTAAGCTTCAATTGCATGTAATCGATCCGGATTATCAGGGCTGATGAGGACCATAGGTATCACGAAATGCAAGGTCACGGAACTGGTTTTCACGCTCGGCAAGAGGACCTCTATTCTTGTCGGGCGAGGTCGTTTCCCTGCTCAGAGTTTGTAACTTTGGTAACTGCAGCTCCTACTGCCTTCTTGGCAGGTTTCACCGGACAGTCTTGAAGAAAGTGCCCTGAGTTTCCGCAATAGAGGCATAATTGCAACTGTTTTCTCCTTTCCCGCTCCTTTTGTGTTAGAGGACCTTTCAGACCCCCTATTTGCATGGGTTCCCCAGAGTCTACTCCTTTGGAAGGAGTTGGCGGTTTGGAAAATACTCGAGCATCAAACTTGGAACGATCGGCCTTCCTGTTCTGCAGTCTGTGATCTATTTGAACGACTAAGTCTATATAGTCCGAACAATCTTGTGGGGGATTCACTACTTGGGCTAACACATCTTTGAGCTCTCCGCGTAGACCTCTATAAAACAGCGTAATCCTTTTGTCCTCAGGCCAGTGAGTTTCCACTATCAGTCTGTTGAAAGACGCAATATAAGCCAAAAGGTCTTGATTACCTTGTCGCAACGAAAGAAGCTCATTGTCCAAGGCCTGCCCCTGTGAATGTATTGTGAACAGTTTTTCCATACTGAGCTGAAAAGCTTGAAAATCATGGAGGACCGGATCATCTTGATTTACTAGAGGGATCGACCAGTCTGCCGCATTGCCACTAAGGTACGAAAGCACGAAAGCTACTTTAGCTTGATCAGTTGGAAAGGCTGCTGGCCGGCATAAGAAATGCAACCGGCACTGATTGATAAATACTGCAAACCTCTTTGGGTCACCAGAAAATCGTTCGGGCGGAGCCAGAGGTACATTCCCAGGTAGGTTGATCTGCACTAGATTCATAGAGGATGTAGAAGGAAGATTTCCCCCAGATGCGGGTAACGGGGTCTGTCCGGCTTGTGACTGTAGCAATTGTCTAGCGAGATCATCTGTTCGCTCCTTGGAAATAATCAGTTCCCTTCTTAGAGCGTTCGTTTCCTGACGGGCTGCATGCACTTCTGCCCTTAGTTCCCCAAGTAACTGGGCTAGCTGGTCGGTATCCGAGGTTTCCATAGCACCTGGACGGGAGTTTTGTGGTAGGCTTTGCGTTCTGTAACGCTCACCTGATTCCCGTAGAGGCGCCGGTCTTGACTTGGCGTATACCGTATCTTCAAAGGTGATGTGTAACACACGGCTGGCTCTTTGGGCTGGACCTCTGTGCACTGTATGTCTGGCTCGAACGGTAAGATGTCTGCAGATAGAAAATGTGGGATTAATGAACTGGGTTATTGAATGTCTCTCTCTTCTTCCCTTTCTCTTCTCCGGTAGAACCCCAAAGGTTAACGCTCTCACCTTAGGTAAGTGAACGCCGTGCTCTCCATCTGCCTCGAGGCAGGGTGCTGTAACCAGTTTCTTCACTGGATAAGGGGAGCAGGCCTCTTGACTTCAGAGGACTGCTGTCCGTCGTTTACTGCACGAACGGTAAGTTTCGAGTAATTCTAATGTCTTTAAAGTCTTTAGTAATGATGTCTCTTGTTTTGCAGGGTTCCGGCGATGGCGGATAGCGGGCTGAAGTGAGTTGAAGATGGAGCCCGTGTGATGAATAGAAGCGCCTGGAAGCACGTAAGTAAGCGATTGTTGCCTGCTTCACGATGCGCTCTAACTGTCTTTTTATTTTGCAGGTACAAGTTCGGGGCGGCTGCAGGGTGCCGGAATACCCACTGGGTTAGATATGGAAAGGAGTAATGGCACGTGAGTATTAAAGTTCCCCAATGTCTTTAAATGCACCTTGTTTTGTCTTTCAGATGCGGGATGCAGCGCCGAAGGCCTCCGGAGCGTGCAAAGAGTTGGTAAGCTTTTGTCTTTCAGATGCCGGAATGGAGTGTGAAGACCTCCGGAGCGCACGAAGAGTAGGTAAGCCTTTGTCTTTCAGATGCCGGAATGCAGCGCGAGGCGTTGGTGACAGCCGATGGACCAGGTAAGTGAAGAGCTGTCACTGAAGACCGTAATGCTAACCTGTTCTTTCTTGTCTTTATAGGTGTTGCTGAAGACTGGATTCAGAATGGTAAGCCTTTTTCCTTAGGCCCAGGATCAGATGCAGAAGACACGATGAGCGTTCTGCTGCTGAGAATGCAGAATAACGCAAAGCAAGATTCATCCATCGTGTGTGGTTTAAATAGCCTCCTGTAGTGCTTAGATGTCTCCTTCCACAGCCACACCTAGGTAAGAAAAGAGTTCCTGCTTTCCAGAAGAGTTCCAGTGTTCTGAATCTAGGGAGTGGCTCCTGCCCCACCCAACAGGAAAAGTAGTTCCAAACAGAAGAGGATCAGAGACTCAACTGGCAGGCAAGTAAGCAGCATGGTCTGCTGCAGGTAAGTCCACCCAAGCATTATGAGCCCGGCGCTTCCAGCGCTGGGACTGGGCATATTTATGAGCCTGGTGCCACTGGCGCCAGGACTGGGTCCAAAAGGTCCCAGTTGGGACTGGTTGGCACTCGGAACCTGGGTTATGGATCTGCTTCCAAGGGAGTTGGGAAAACCCTGACCTTTTGGAAGCAGAGATCATGACACGGAGTCGCTATCTGCACTGTCGTGCAATGCGGTAAGTGACTTTTGGGGGAGATTAGCGGCAAGGCTGGAGGGGCATTACCGGCATGGCGCAAAGCTCGTGTCCGCGTACTCGTAATGGTATGCTATTAGCGCACTCCTACGAGGGCGGACACGTTAAGGGCGCCACGCCGGTAATTTGCAGATTTTACCACACAACGTGTAATGAGGCCCATTGTCTTTTTGCTTCTCATTTTTTGTGTGTGCCAATTGGGACTTCGGTGCTGCGCAAATGCGGTGCCAAATGGTGCAATGATGATGGTGACAATGGGTCGTGCAAATGGTGTGGCACAAATCAAACACGAGGCGGAGGTGCAAACAAGAGATAGCTCAGAGTCCAAATATAGATTGACTGCCATATATAACACAGGGCACATAGTAGACAGTCTATATCACACGACCATAAAGGAACCCAGAGAATTACAATGGTACAAAGAAGTATGGGTGGACCTGGAAGGTGAGGGAGGGTGTATATATATAAGTTTCACCCCGGATGAATATGCTAGAAGGGAACATAGCCTCAGAGCGGTATGTAGGGCATGCAGGCCAATAAAGGGGACACCTGCATGGGACAAAGCAATAGTGGAAGAGGAAGAACGTAAGAGATTGGGACGGTTACAGTATTCGTTACTTAAGTAACAAAAGGGGGAATGTGTGGAAGGAGGGGATATTTTGCCCCTCCTACCTTATTCCTGTACTTCCTAGGTGGGCCCAGTCACGGCTGCTTTGGGTTCAGGGACCCAGCCCCGGAGCACTCGTGCGGGAACACCCCTGGAACTGCGACCCCCCTTGTGACGCCCCTTATAACAGAATAAAACCAGAGGTGGATAAGACCCCATTTTATAAAGCACCAACTCCATTTTGTAATATAAAACAACTTTGAGATTCCAATGCAAGCCTGCAGCTCTCCCAGCCAGGCACGCACAGGAGCGAGTTTCTCGCCCCACTTCCTCCCCCTTTTTGCTGTCCCTGCAGTTGTTTGGTTCCCATGAGAAGACTGTCTGCGAGAACGCAAAAAAAATCCACACTGTATCTTTTGCCGTCTTACTTTACTAACCCAGATACAGCCCTGAACAGGGGCCAGGGCAAAAGCTATTTGTCTCTATAAACCTGCCCAACACCCCCACAGAACCTGGCCATAAAAAACATGATGTCCCCAGTCAACAGCTAAGAATGACCCTTGAGCTCGTTTTTGATCAATTATGCTCTACCAGATACAGAGCCAAGATACCTCTTGTAAACCGGAGCATGTAACCCCAATGTGGGCCAATGTGTATATCAGTAAACAATACAATATGTATGTATAACCAGATATCCTTATGTTAAACCTTAACGATGAACGTGTGATGTATATTAACACGGGACATAGGAATGGTCATGGAAATAATTTGCGACAATGCAATGCATAATCAGTATAACCCTGTACACCCCAGCACGGAGCTACCTCATGCCCATTAGTCTAAATGCTTAAATGTAGATATATGTGTAACATTGTGTAAGAATAATATAGCAGCTAGTCCCTCCCAGCAAACCATCATCTTTGTTAAAGGTGTGCATGCAGGCCGCTGGTCATGAACCACCTTGTTTTCTTACATATGCAAAAGATGAACATTGATCCAAGTATGTGTTTTGTCTTTTGAATGAATTCTGTTGCTCCTCTTCATTGGAATAAGAATATTGAGCCAAATGGGAAATACAGTATGTTTTAAATTAGTATGACTTAAGTGCAACTCAGCAAGCCACATGTAAAACGCCTAAATGTACAATTGTGTTCTAAAATTCCTGTTTCGTTGTGCAACAAGGAATTATACTGCAAAGAAGTCTCAGCTCTCCCATGCCATTAGGGTGTCAAAATAGGTCAGCAGAGAGTCAACGATGTTTGGACACTTGATCATTTAGCGCCCACAATGAAATGCATACCCATAATGATATGTGCTTTTTGTGAGCCAGTCATTTCAGTCATATCTTTAGAATCTTCTTTGTTGTTACCAGGTGGACACCCCAGACCATATAATGACCCCATGAGCTCTGCCCCCAAGCTGTATATCCTGAACTGTTTGAACAGGTCAAGCGTAGTATCTAGCAGATGAAGAACGATCTGTGACCGGTAATAAATAACATACCTTTGAACTATGCTTTTGCAATGATTAAGATACCGGTCTCTGAGGTTACCGGACAAACAAATCATGGTAGTGAATGAATGGGAATGTGTGGCCACAAGGACAAATGTTACATGACTTCAATGATACAAGAAACATAAGTCTCAATGCGGCATACCAACATGATGAGCCCAGCTGACCAATTGACCCGGGACGCAACATCATCTCGCCATGTGCCTACAAGCCAATCGAGCACCTCTGACCCTATGGCACCTATAGGTGACTACTCTTAGTGTCCAATCCCGATTATTTCTGTGCCCCCTAGGCAGTCCCACAGCTGATGACTTTTTTTTGTATATAACAAAACTGTAACATGTTTTCTGCAGAACCCTCTCGGTGTGAGCAGAGTAGATTCTGCCTGCCCTATTTTAGAAAAAGCTTTCTTTGCCTCAAGCACTTGGTCTTGGTCTCATTACCTCTTGGGATGTGTCATTATTGACTCCATTGGAAGATTTAATTGTATTTTTGGGGGTCTCTCACTTACAGTATCAAGTGAGTATGGATGTGTGCTATGTTTGCCCAGTCCTGGCACATTGTACATAATATTTTTCAAGTATGAAACATAATCATTTTATTTATGACAAATGCGATGTAGTACAGCTTTACTGTAGGTACTACATTTGTAGATTGCTTATAAACTTGACATACAAAAAATTGCTTTTTTAGAGAAATGATGCCATCTCATTGTCTGAATTCAGACCTCCATCTACTGATCTGAAACAACAGTTAAGTTTTGCTTCTTCTAGTCAAAACCACAAAAAGAACACTTTTTATCCTCTCTTGGGGATGGTTCTAAACGCTCATAATCTTTTTTAATACTTGGAGACTTCAATTTGTGGGCAGATGATCCGCTAGACCAAGTTGCCTCCCTATTGTTGGATACTTGTGAGGCCTTCGGCTACCAACAGCATGTGAAAATTGCTACACATCGTGAGGGCCATACCCTGGATTGGTTATGACGAAAAATCAGGTTATCTCGCCTGTAGTTGTGCAAAGCATTATTTGGTAGGATCACTCCTTTCCTTTATTTGACCTCCATATTCCTTGTTATATTAATATTGATAGTAAAGTGGCGAAGAAACCCATTCTGTCAAGAAATACTCGGAAAGGTACGCTTGAGGATTTTGGTTCGCTAGTAATTCCTCAATTATCAACCTTACAAGCAGATATATCTCTTTTCAAATTTTATGAGCCAGTTCAGAACCATTACTAATTATGCTTTTGATATCTTAGCACCTCTTAGTTCTACTACCCAGAAGAAAACAGTAAAACAAAATGTTTGGTTCACGCCAGAAATTTTAGATCAACTGAATGGCCGAACTTAGTTGGAGGAAAAAATCCCTCGGATTCTACTCTTCAAACCTATAAGGTTGCAGTAAAATATTTTAAGAATGTCATTTCTAAACCAAAGGAGATTAATTTAAATGATTGGATCAAAACAGCGAAAACAAATTCAAGAGAACTTATTTAGATTCTGCACGAATTAAAAGGGACACTGGCTGAATCGCAAGTTATCATTGACAACAATTGGTGTCAACAAATTCATGATGGTTTTGCCCAGAACATTTTGCAACAGCAAGTTTGTATTTTTGAACAAGTTAAACTTAGAGAGCACAGAAACTGAGATACATTCTTCTCAGCCAATCGATTTTCCAGATATGCCAGTTCCTCTTACACTTTTCTCCATTGATAAGATATCAGATAATGATACTTAGGAGATTGTCCAAGGGATGAAACCTACTCTTTGTAATGGAGATTCTTTCCTGGCATCTTATTTTAAAGAATACTTAGGATTGTTTGTTCCCTGGATCACTAAGTTCATAAATTGATCCTTTTAAGAGGCAAATGTGCCTGAATGTCTTAAAGAGGCCTGGATCTCGCCTTTGCTGAAATAAGAGAATCTTGATTGTGGAGCTCCTGACAACTACAGGCCCATAATGAACATGCCTTTCTTGCTTAAAGTACTTGATGAAGCGGCGTGGCGCCAATATCAGACATGTGTAGCGCAATACAGAATTCTTGCTCCAGGACAAACCAGTTTCTGGAAAAACCATGGCACTGAGACGGCCCTCCTAGATTCAAAATCAAATATAGTAAAAATCATTGACAGAGATGGAATAGCACTCCTTCTGTTACTCAACCTCTCTGCCGCCTTTGATTTAGTGGATAATGATCTTTTAATGAACATATTGGTGGGGACAGGAACATGTTCTACCAGCACTGTTAGTTGGTTTAAATCCATTCTTGGCCCAAGAATGGTGAAAGTGCTTAAAGGTGATGCATATTCTCAAAGAACGTCCCTTATTTGTGGTATACTGCAGGCTTCATGTCTTTCGCTGTTGTTGTTTAATACCTAGTCCAAACCTTTGTTCGATGTCCTGGATGATCTGGGTGTGCAGTTTGCCAACTATGCAGAGGACACCCAGATCATCCTGGAAATATCTGGATCATATGCTAAAGATCTGGAGAGAGTTAATGAAGTTTATACTACCATCCAATCATGGATGACAGGGAACTTGCCTTGAATGATACAAAAACTGAGTTGTTTATTCTCGGTACTGGTGCAAAATGAAAAAGAAACTGGATTATTGTTACAGTCATTTCTTGATTTCTGGCAACATTATTCATGTTTCTGAACAAATAAAAACTCTGGGAGTATATATATACTCCCAATTAATTTTTAAGAAACATGTATGCAGATAAACTCTTCCTGTTCCTACATGATACACTTGCTGTGGCAGATTCGCCCTTATCTTTCTGAAACCAATAGAGCTTTGATTGCAGCTGCCATCATAAACACAAAACTGGACTAATGTAATGGTCTCTTTGTGAGCACCACTTAGGCCAATACAAATTTGCTGCAGGACATTCAAAATGGGGCTGTTTGTGCAGTCTGTGCAATGAGATGTCAGCCATGTGTGTCTGATGTTCGCAGGAGGCTGCATTGACTTCCGGTGAGGCAAAGACTGCATTTTAAGACCTCGGGTATATAAATGCCTGACTGGCGATGCCCCTGTTTACCTTTCCTCTCAAATCAGGAAAGCACCTATTTGACACCTATTGCACTCTAATAATGATGATCTGCTGTTTCAGCTTCGTGCTGCATTAAAGAAGATAGGGAGATCCTGATTTGATGCTTGAGCCCCTGCATATTGGAATACTCTCCGACTTGCACTCAGATGAATTCCTACAATAGTTCAATTCAAAAAATGTCAACAAACATTTCTTTTTGATGAGGGTATAGACTGATCTTCCTGACCCTTAGGTACCTGTATTGTATTAAATCTCATTGGTTTTGTTTTTTGTTGGTTTCTGTCTTGTGAGCGCCCTGAGGCCTTCAGGCATGTGGCACAATATAAAAAAACCTATAGATAGATAGATAGATAGATAGATAGATAGATAGATAGATAGATAGATAGATAGATAGATAGAACTTGTTTGATGAACCAAGGCTGTATCCTGACTAACATATCAGAACTGTTTGGAACTTTTCATGCGATGAATATCCAGCCATCTCCGATTCGTCTGTGACTGGTAATTGTCTGCAGAGCATTACCTGCTGCAGCCGGCTCTTCTCAAGAGTAAAATGTTTATTTTCTCGTATTTGGTAACCAGTGAAGATCCTGAGTGAACACATTTTAGTGAAAAGGTATTATGTAATGTTTTCCATGTTCTTTTGTCTCTTCACTCTTAGTCCCATGATAACAATGATGCCTCCACGGCTTATTCTACAGCTCATGGGAGTGACATGTAATTTCACATCTCGCCATGTCAGCCATCCTTAATGCGGCATATGAACAGTAGGCCCAACCATGATGCTAATGTGAAGTTCGATGTAAATGCTTTTACATTCAGTAAACGAAAGCTGCAAGCATTAATTTAGAAATATTGAAGTGCAATGCATTGAAAGGTTTGAAAGGCTTTTTCAGTGGCCTTGAGCCTGGTACATTACAGTCCTTTTGTATAAACAAGCCGTTCATTGCTCGCTAAGCTTTATTCTGGGACAAAAGCCAATGTTCCAATACATAGAAAACATTAAATATCAATGCAAAAGAAATATGGCACTGCAGTAGAACTCCAAAACTCAGTCCTTGCTGTAGTTTACACAGGATAGATGGTGTCCGCTGATACTTGTGTTTGTTAAGATTTTTAGGACTGTATGATCCAGTTGTCCTTGCTATAGCTTTCACAAGTTAGATGCTGCTCACTGATACTTTTTAGCCAGGTTTTTAGTGTTGGTTGATGATAGTGTCTTTGCTACAGTTCACATAAGATTGATGCTGTTTTCTGATATCACTGCTATGGCACAGGTCTCTCCCCATCCCCTCCAAGCAGACAACTTTGGCAGTAGTAGGCGTTGAACATTGGGCACCCGGAAAATGTAAATAGACAGACGTCAAGCTCTGCACACAGATGTTCGGTGACAGAGCTAGACAAGGGGGCAGAAGACAAAGAGCTGGAAGGAGAAGACAGAGGCTTTCCAGAAGAGAGGGGCCAACTCCCTCTTTTTCCTTTTACTAGATTGTAAAGCCACCAAGCTGGATTATTTGGCTGTTTGTAGTCATTTCCCTCCCTGTTGAACTTTGAGAAGAACTCTGACTTTGGGTGTGCTGCATTAGGAATTGCAATATAATTATAATTGTAATGGGTTATTTATAAAATGCTTAATACCTCCACATCGCCTTGCTTCCAAGACGAGCGCATTGTCCTTGAGCTATCCTCCAGAGCCAATAACTTTGCATTTCTTTCCCAAGGCAAATCAGCTCACCACCTATGATCAGGTCCTGTTCTTGATGGGCTACATTCTGGTACCATATATCCAATGGACAATTGAAATCTTTTTGAAGGAATTTATCCTGTTTATTATGCTTTTGTGATGGTGTTCTGATAAAGTGGTTTTTGATATTTTTGCCAATTTCTTGCCATTTTTTCCTGGTTTGTGTAAATGGATCCAGACATCCAGTTGTATCCAGTGTTGGGATGGAAATGGAAATATGCCTATCCCACCACCTTAGGCACTTTGACATAAGGCAAAACCCATACAAAGCAATCTAACCCAGGGGGGACACCCTATGGAAACCTCATAGCGCATAGAAGCAAATGCTAACATTAGAAAAGCCCACACTCTGCGATGCCATTTTTTAATAGGCCCTAAATGTTACAGGTCGCAAACCCATGCTGCTCACATTCGACTCTCACAGAGCCCAATTTCTACATAAGATGCTGGCCCCGCTTGTTCCTTGTTCCTTGTTCCCACGGAAGCCATGTCCCTTTAGTCCCTGTAGTGTTGTGCATAATCAGTATCGCCTTCAGGAATGTGCCTGACACAGAGTGTGAGACAGTACCAGGTCCCAGGATATGTCTATTCATCTCCACTAACCTGCCATCTGTGCCGGCTGCACATCACTAACCTGACCCCCACTCCCCTGGCTCTCTGAGAAGCACCCAGCCCCCAGGTCCTAACCACCATAAAGCACCCACCAAAGATCCAAAGCACACAGGACTGTATTTCTCCCTAGCAGCAACACACGTCCAAGCAACATGAAGTACAGAGAAGGGTAAATCAAAGATCAATCCCCACAGGGAGACCTTAGGTGAGGGGACTGTGGGATCAATGGAGCCCTGAATGTATGGGTCAGCATGACTGTATCTCATCCTCCCCTCCCCCCAGCACCCCTTTCCTGGCACCCAGGTACCTGCCATAATTAACAAATAGCATGTCTTAGTTATTTAGTTTAGATAAGAAACAGTGTATTTTACAAGTGACCGGACCTTCACCATGATGTTGAGCCCAGCTGACCCACATGGAGCCAGATCGACCGAGAAGAACCAGCCAATTAGTGCTTGGCATCCCCTATGGAGCAAGCCCATGTGTAGGGTGCCTCCAATCGAGAGAACCAAAATGTCTCACATAGCTATGACACAATTTGTGCTTATAAGCTGATATTTTCTGACGTAAGACCAGAGAGGACTCGAGCAGCAGAGTTCTTTGCTGATATTTGTATTTTGTACGAGTAAAGCTTGTTATCCTTGCAGCGCTATCTCTTAGCTTATTTCCCTAGAGGGTTGTATTTACTCTAGTGTTTGCGTATTGTGGGACTGGCCTTTACCAGCTCTCATCTTTCTACCTTTTATACTTGGGGAGAATGAGAGAATGTTTACCCTTTATTAATATGAAATAGAGAAAGGTACTAAGTTATGTGGGCAGGTTCTTCTATGAAGATTGCCTAGCATGATTTTTGAGGATGCCTAGCATGACCTGGGGGGACAGGTAGTTGGTTTTTAAGGTGCCTATGATTTCTTGGAGAAGACTGATCAGTCTTAGTCTTCATTCACGGTAGAGGTGATGACAATTACATCAGCTGTTTCATTAATGGCTTTTTGAATTTCTAGTGTGTTGTGCATTTTGGCAATAATAATCACAATGTGTCTTTATTGCACATTTCTCATAATTAAAGGGTTTATTTTTATAAGAGAGTGTAAAATACAATCATTGAGTGTTCATTTCTCAGTGTTATCAGAGGCATTTGAACATAAATGTTAAGCATGGGGCATCTATGTGAAATATTGTGTATTGATCTGTTATATAGGGTACACATCCTTTTATACATGCCAAGGGTTACTGGATGGTGTGAGCAGTGGAATATCAATAAAAATATAATGCGTCATTGGTAAACCTCTCCTGTGTTGGCAATTGAGATCAGCCTTCTATCACAGTGGTTGCTGCCTGCTCTCTTAAGGTACATGCTTTCCTCTACCACTACTCCTACCGCAGCCCCTTCTGGGTGGGGTCTTGGACACACCCTGGGGGTGGAGCGAAGTCTCTGGCGGTAGTGGTGATAAGTATCACATCACTGCTGTTAGCTGGAAAAAATGCAACAGTAAGTTTACCTTTTAAGTAGTTAATAACACCTTAATGTATTCTCTGCAAGGCTTTTCATTTGCAAACTTATCAAATTATTATACCAATCCCATATCTTTGATTTTCATTTAAATTCACCAATGAATGTATTCATAGGTGGGAACCAGTCTATTTTCCAGTGATATTCATGAAAGAAGCATTCATCAAACCACACTAAAACAAAACAACCACTACCATACTGTTGTATTTGCTACTACAGTCCTCAAAGCTTTTCTTACTATGGTCAATATATTTTTATATTTTTGCCTTATGCCATTCTTATTTTTAAATAACATGTCCCTTTTCTAATATTGGCTGTTTTCAAGACAGTTGTTAGTCCTAGTTCTGCTATAATATATTGTATCTTTACAAAGATCAAGCGCACGGTTCAGTAACCTAACTTCTAATTTATTTAAATTATCATCAATGAAATACAGTCTTGCTCCATTCCATAAATTATCTTTGGAATACACATTTTGATGATAAGCAAAATGAGAGGTAACAAGGAATAGCCCCTGTATTCTCAATCAAATCCTGTATGACGTAATATAATCACTTTTTAATATAAATGTAGTTACTACGCCTACAGTTTGAGAACCAAGTCTCCAAATAAAGTTGTCATGTTAATTATTAGATGCAAAATACATGATCTTAGATTTTGAATGATTTATTTCCAAATAATTATCCTTTGACTAGTCAAGTGTTGCATTAAGGCTACTTTGCAAACTCATATGAGTGCAGTCTAGCAATAATCCTTTGCCTGGATAAGCCAGCCATACTAAATAATGTTTGCAGAGTTTAAGCTGGCAAAGCTTTGCCTACTTTTATACTAATGGTAGATCCACAATATAGAGGTTAAAATGCCAATGCCTTTTATAAAAGTTGTTGCAGAGTGGACAGTAACCACGGCATAAGACTGTGCCCTTGGCAAGTTGCCCATGTAGAAGATAAAGCATAGCAAAGCCCTTGAAATTCAGTGAAAAACATTAGTTAAGAGAGAGTCAAGATGAACAAACCTTTCATGCCAATACCTATTACATTCGATGAGTGTGAGAGGTTACAACACTTTTAACTTTGAATCAGTCTGTGAGAAAATACAGTATATCACAACAGCGATAAACAAAGAGATACAATACAATATATCACAACAGAGCTAAACAAAGAGATACAGAAACAACATCGCTATCATTGGTGACACCAGCTGATTTTTAGTTTTGTGTGTTTTTCTCTTCAATGAATTTAACATAACAGCATATTATTTATTTCAAACCAGGTTGTGTAAAATGCTCTTTTCTTCTATACTTGGTGCTTTTCAATTTAGCAAAACCTCGAGACAGATACTAAAGTGCACTCTAAGATTTTGAATCCAAGCAGAGAAATGCTTATTAGGAACCCACTCCACACTATTATTAAGGTCAAGCCTTAACATATATTTACAATTCGATCTAACATTCTGTTTAGTCCAAGATCTTCTTTCATATTATCGACCATTAGTACAGTCTTTTCATTTTGTTTATAAGTAAAGCTTTTCATCAAAATTAAAGGTATATGATCACTTACTGATGTCAGAATCATTAGAAACATCACCAGTGGCGTATCAGTTACGCTTGTAATTTGGCGTGAAATATCCTTTGACAATCTACTGTTCAACATTAGAAACACCCAATCTCCAAATAACTGGACTCAAAAGAAATCAGATCTTTTATTTTTTATTTTTGTATTGTGCATTAGTTTAATTGTAAACAAGCTTTAGGGAAATTTTTTGCAAAATAAAAAGAAAATGTACCGTTACTCTTCATATTTTCAAATAACCTTAAATTGCAATCAAAATTATTACTAACAATTAAAAACAATCAATCAAGTCTAAAATCATCCACAGTTAAAGTGAACTAAGACCTCAATTGGTCACATCTAATATGCTTTTAAGTCTCTTTCACATCCCCATGATTTTTATAAACAAATTCCAAATGATAAAGAAAATGGCAGCACTGACCACAATAGACTGAGCACCCACAATTACTGATTAAAATTGATCTTGTCTTATGTTAGACATAGAGCTTACGAGATTACTGTAAACTTTCTTGTATAAGTTCTCTTAGGCAGGGCAAGATGTTGGAACATATCAAGCAGACTCTATCTCTAAATTGCAACATCTGCATACAACTTCTTCAGGAACAATATCATGGCAACAACTAATGAATTCTTTGATGTGGAGTATGTTAAAACGGAGAAGCAGGATAAAACGCTTTAGTTCAGGGCTACTACTTTTAATTAATTAGTTCTGTGTGGTATTTCCTTTAAAACAATAACACAAGTATTCTTTGTATCTTTTACATTGATGATGTTTCTCAATGTTAGAAAACGTGTCCCATTGCTAGGTCTTTCATTTCATTATTTTTTCTTAGTTGGGAGAAGTTTCTAGACAATCCTGTTCAAGTGGACACAAGTTTTACTGTGAAACCCTCTAGATGTTCAATACATGGATTCAAATAAGGGGACATTTGTTTACCCAACAGCTGTAAAAGTGTGTTAGAGCTGGGATCTGACTCTCCCATCTTTGCACATAACATTACTCTCCTAACACTCCAAAGCGGGTATAATGATGGGAGACCATACTCAAGCCTCAAGGCTTCTACTGGGACTGCTTTCAGAAGATTAATTATGGAACATAACAACCTAGTTTCCAATTTTCCCAGCGACTTGACCTGATCCGAAGATAATACCTCAAGTGCGTTTAATATTGATGGAACCATACTTACTTTTTTGATCTCTACAAATCCAGCAATATTATGCCCCACTCTATTCTCAATAAAATTCTTGATGACCAACCATCATTTCCAAACTTTTTCATAGACAACAAATGCATAATAAAAGCAGGTTGGCTTAATTATTACTGGGAAACCCAAATATATAAATTCTTGTACATTCTTCAAAGGTGTATTGTCCAATTGCCATTTGAGCTTTTCGGTGACTGTACGTCTACTGCCCGGGGCCATTGTACTAGTCTTTGATTTATTGATTACCATTTCATTACCGAAGCGTACGCTACTAGTGCTGTTAGTGATCGCTGCAGACCAATGCAAGTCTGGTTGAAAGTTATAATGTCATCTGCATAGGACATGCCTGGGATCATAACTCCATTTATATTCAGAGGGAAATTACATATGGTAAGCAAAAAAGCATCCATATCAGCAATTAAAGCGTTGTTTAGTAGTGGGCCAGAACACAACCCTGCTTTAATCCTCGATTCACAGATGTGTATTTTGATTGTTGCCCATCAAAACGTACAGTCACTGAGGTATTAGTGAACATAGATTGAGCAAAATAGAGCAATTGCGCATCAATCTCCCATTTCTTCAATTTTTCCCACAATGTAGATCTTGGTATCAGGTTGAATGCCTTGGAGAAGTTCACATACCAGCAATACAAAACCGTACCTCTCCCTTTTGTCCGTGATCAGATCAGAAATTGCAGAGTGGCTATATTTGTTAAGGTACTATACGATTTTCTGAAACCTGTTTTAAAGATGCCTAGGACTTTGTTTTCTTCTAGCCAATGAGACAATTGCTCCAGGAGTAAGTTGTTGAATAATTTTTGACTGGACCATCATTGCCAATAGGTGATAGTTTGACGGCTCCAGTCTGTCACCACTTTTAAATACATGCTTTAATGTGGATTTTCGCTAAAACTAACAGGAATACTACCAGTCAGAACTATGTGCTGGAAAAGAACTTTCAGGACGCTTGCCCACACGGTAGGATTTTCTTTAAATATGATATTGGGAATACCATCAGGGCCGGGGGCCCTTGATGACTTCGATTTCATGATCAATCTAACTAAGTTTGCCTCAGAGATGTTAGCTTTAATGTTATTTTGAGAACAAGAACTGGCAACCCGACTATCTTTATAATCCTCACAATTATATTGTAAAAAGATGGTTGATGGGACATAATATAGGTGATGTAACATGTCCAGACATCCTGCGAGATAGGATTCAACTCCTGGGGGAAAAAAGACTCATAAAAGTCATTATAGTGCTGCCAAAATGTATTTGCATTATAGGTTTTAACAAAAAAAAATGTTTTTTGCCAGTTTACATTTCTTATAGAGAGTTTGTGATTCTTGTGCCAATTCCTATATTTAGTTAACAGATTTTTTAATTCTATATTTTTGGCCTCTGGATCTAATTCACAGTTTGCTCTGACTTTCTTGCACTCCTTTCGGTACAAGCTTTTCCGCTCTGCGATGACATGATCATAGGGAGCGGAGGTACTGATAATATTGTTACTCTTTGGTCATTTCTTATTTAGTAGTATATCTAACTTGGTAGTGAGCATTTTATCCATGTCCTACCCTGCCGCTATTAATGCAGCTGTCAAACCAGCAAGGTCCTGGGACAATAATTAATTTGTGAATTTAATGTTGTCGGCCGACCATCCAAGATGGTGCCTTGAAAATTGCAGGTAGATGTAATAAGACTCCTAGCTACCATCAGATAGATTTTGAAATGATTTATCCATCCGGATACACCATGGTCACTAACTTGTTATAAGTTATAGTAATGTGGCTAGAACTTGTGTACAAAGCAGGAGCACTAATAACGTAGTCAATAAAGGATGGAAAATACCATTAGCCCAGGTATAATTGGCCTTATGACCTTAAAGCGCGGGGTGGGGGTCTGAGAATCTTAGGTCAAAAAAGTCCATAATTGTAAGCCAAGAATCGGATTCCCTGGATTGCTAGTGTGTCCTCCAAATGTAAGTCCCTTTTATTAAGTTCCCCTACTAAGACTATGTGACCTTCTGGAGATAGTTCAGTCCACTGTGAAATTGCTAGACACACTATATACTGAATCGATCTCATTTGTCGGCCGCCTGGGGGATCATATATATTAATTATCAGAATATCCATGCTTTTATCTGGGGGGCCACGCAATATCCCCATCAGAATATAGGGCAATTTTTCCATACTGGGATAAGGGGTCAGATTGAAATGGGTCTTGGCACCTATGGCCAAGCCTACACTGGCACACCCTTTCTTAGATGGAATAGCCTTTTTGCTCAGAATATGGAAACCATCAATTGCTAGATGCATTGTACACCAAGTCTCCTGCAGCATGAAAACGACTACCTCGTCCTAACAATTTTTGCCCTTGTGTGTGTACCAGGAATGAGTGAGAGCCCCTAGTATTCCAGGAGAGCCAACTAAGCCCAATGAAACTCTCCTTAAGTCAGTTGGCCCCACTTTGAGATCACTCCGGGATCCAGTAGTCAGTTTGACTCATGGTCTGTTTAGCTTTTGTGCTCTGTATTTGCAATGCTTGGAAAGCCTTCTGCTCTGAATTCAATGAGAGGACCCGTTTGGCTGACTATTGGACATGTTCCTGTGACTGGTTGATGGTCCTTTCAATTTTCAAAGTCAAAGAATAGTTCAGCATGGGTTTTCAGCAAAGCCACCATTAATGAAGAGACGAATTTCACCAACGCCCAATTTGTTGAACTGTTCCACAATGGTGATTAAATTTTCAAGATTTCCGTGGCCAGTATTACTGCAAAATTTGATATCTGTTGAAAAATAGGCAGGAGAGTGGACCTATTCAGGAAGGGGCTGTTGGCCGATGGACAATTTTCCTCCAAAATAATCCAGGTGCCCATATCTTTTAGGGCATTAGGGTGAATAATCAGAGTATGCATCTGATGAGCATGTGCCATGCTCCCCAGTAACGTTGGCTGATCAGATTGTGACCCATTTATAACAGTTCCAAGAGATGTTGGAGTTAGGTGAGATATTTCTGTACCTAGGTCTTTGCTTTGCGTTGCTTTTTATGCAGAGGCCACGTTGTTGTCTGATGCACAGGGGTATTCTTGTCCCCTATCGTCAAAGGACCGTTCAGATGAGTTTGCCGAATATGGCCGTCAGGGGCACGCTTTTCAACCAAGAATCGCTTTACACTGTAATCAGCCTTTATTACCTGGGATTCAGTTGACTTCAGCTTTAATGTTGTAGGTGCAGAATTGGCAAATCAATATGAGGCTGTTTTACTGGAGAGTGTCTTTTATTATTTAGAGCATTTTTTTAGCTCCGTTATCTCCTAAAAATCCCAGCCCAAAGCGGTTAATTTCAAGTTTGCTTTGGAACACACCGACTCTGTTTTTCTTTTGGTCTGTCTTAGCTGCCAAATTAATTTCTTTGCAGCTTGTTTCAGTAGTTACTTCCTTAGTTGTTTTGAGTCGCTCCCTTGTTGTGCTCTGACAATCCAGTGACTCTGTTACAATTTTTGCTAGCATAGCAAATAAGTCTAACATTTGCAGCATTAAGGCCTTGCCAGCATGTTGTTTATACATGAGTGATGGCAAAGTCTGAGACTGGGCTTGTATCTTTGCTACTAGCATACTGAAGTTGCTATTATACTTCGCTTTGCCTCCCGTGGAGATTTCATTCAAATGCAAGTCTTCACCCGCAATACTAGACTCATCTGAAATCGAAGAGTTTGAGAGGGAAGTGAAGGCCACCATGTCCGGAGCGTTCGATAAGTTAATGTCAATAGCATCATCCAGATTTTTTTCCATCATCAATTGTTGCTCACCCCTCCCCAGTGAAGCCCTCTTCAGATTGACAACAAACTTAAACAATTAATTATTGTTGTCAATAGCCTCTGACAATGATATATCTACTAATTGTTTTGTATGTGCCGAAGGATGGCACCAGTCCGGAGGAAGCTTAGATTCAAAAAGGCTGTACTTGCTGTTTGTGTAGGTGAATTAAGGGGCTTAACGGGGTAGGCTCTGTTTGCCACTTTTATGTTTGGCGTAAGATTTATTATGTACTGCAGCACTACGTAATGTGGCTTTACGAGGCATTACTTTACTTGTGTATATAAAATAGAGACATCGGGCATCATTACGAGTTGGCCGGTAAAAACGGGTCCATTACCGGCATGCCGGTAAGAGCGGGTCCGTGCTCGTATGAACCCTCTAATAGCGGGTGATTACGAGTGTGCGAGCACGCACGAGCCCCCATGCCGGTAATGATAATACCGGCATGCCGCTAAAGGCCCTCCAACCCCCCTATACCTGCATCGCGGGACCCACCCATAGCGGTACCGCCTCATACCAACCCCTAAATACCGGCATGGTAATACCGGCATGGTAATACTGTGTTTGCAAAAAACTGGCCCGAAATTACGTCATCGTGCAGGAACGGGAAATGGGCCGGCGGCCAACTTTACAAACACAATCCATTGCCATCCTCTCCAACCACCAGTTCTTTTGTGTTGTGCTGTGGCATAATAGAAGCAGGATGTCCAAGGCTACCAGGAAGGTGACCCCCAGGAAGAGCAAACAGCGTTTTTCAGACGCTGAGCTAAGTATGCTCGCTGACACCCTGGCCCAGCATGCGGACACCATCAGGAGCACCGACATGAAGCATGCGGCCCAGACAAAAAAGAAGGAGGTGTGGCAGGAGGTCTCACAGAGGGTGTCGGCTGTGGGAACCACCCCAAGGAGTGTGCGCGACTGTCGGAAGTGGTGGGATGACCTCCGCCTCAGGGTGAGGAAGATCCTGTCGGAGAACAGGAGGGCCGCAATGGCGACAGGCGGAGGCCCACACTCCCCAGTGAAGTTGACGGCATCGGAGGATACAGCCAGTACCTTTATAGATCCTGAATCCATAGAGGGAATCGGAGACCAGGAGGTGGGTGCCGCATCATCCACAGAAGAAGGTGAGTGACCCATCACATCCGTGTAGGCTAAACCATGCTGTGGCACAATTGACGTGGAAGTGAGACTAGCCAAGGCAATGCATGTCCCAGGTCCACATCAACATATCCAGTGCCAATTCTAATCCTAACACAAGTGCAACATGACCCAACCGTGCCCATGGAACTCACCACACATCCACCATACCAATGCCATGCCACCAGCCATGCATTGATTGCCCACATGCACCCTCAGAACACCAACTGCCACACCCCTAAAATAATTTGATGCATGAATGTATGAACATATCACAGCGCAATGGATTATCGCTGCCATGTGACACCATCACTGATGACCTGCATCTCTTCTATCCCCCAGGTACCGATGAGGAAGATGGCATGCAGGACAGGGATGCAAGTTCATCCACTGCACGGCAAGGGACCAGGGCCACCACCACCACCCAGCCCAGGAAACTGCCCAGAGCAACAGGCAGTGTGCCTAACCCTGCAGGAAACACCTGCACCCACTGTCCAGCAGCAGCCACCCATAACAGTGGGAGGCGTTTCTATTCATGCTCCGCCAACCACCGCAGATGTTGTGGATGCAGAGGTGGAGAATGAGGGTGACATCATGTCCGGCACACCCACCCCAAGCCCCATTACCAGCATCCATGCCCCTACAGAACCAGAGAGCATGTACGATCCCTGCCTCCACGACTCAGACCTTGATGAGTCAGACATATGCCTCTTTGAGGAGGAGTGTGCCCTGGACGTGGGCACCACACAAGTGCCATCCACCACCCTGCCTACCACCACCCTGCCTACCACCACCCCAGCCACCAGCACTCCTGTAGCCAACAACTCCTTCGAGGCTCACCTGTCAAGGGTTGAGGCACAACAGGAGTCGATGCTTGAACTGATGTGGCAACAAATATCAGATGGAAAGGACTCCATGAGGGTCATTGCCACAGCCATCGCAGCCAACACTGCTGCTGTTGAGGCATCCACAAGTGCCATGAGGGAGTGTCTGGGGGCACTTACGCAGGCCCTGCTTTCAAACCTACCTCATTTGCAGCGCCCACACCTTGGGGCAGGCATGGGACTGACCATCGACACCTCCACTGCCACAACCCCTTCTACCTCGGCCCAATCGAGCCCCTTGCAGATGACGCGGAGTGCACGGCGCTTCACCATGGCACCCCCGGATCCCAAAAAACCAAAGAAATAGAGTGGGCAGACAATGACATTTGAAAAATGTACGTTGGTCAAGGGACCAGTGTTTGTTGTACATATGGGGACATTTGGGGGGTTTGTAGGGTGGGTGAGGGAGTTTGCTTGGGTATTTTTGGGGTTTGTAGGGTGGGTGAGGAAGTTCACTGGGGGCTGTGAGGGGATTATGTTCACATTATCACGTGTCTGGAAAATACACCTGTTGTGTGCAAGAAAATCATTGGCTGGACATACTTCTTTTTGTGCATGTACATTTAATGTGTGATGGTGTACAGTGGGGCACTTCTGACAAAACAAGTGTGCATGTCCACATGCAGCCAGTGGGTCACAGGCACATTACTTTCATGGTCCCTGCGTTTCAAAAGTATTCGTCAATTAGTGCTTGGCGTACAGCATGGCCATCCCATGCATCAGGTACTGGCAGGGGGGCTCCTTCGCCTCCGTCTCCATCCCCTTCATCCTCACCCAGCCCATGCATGCCAATGTCAGGTGGCAGTGGTACATTCCTTTGGATGCACATGTAGTGCATCATGACACAGGCCATGGAGATCTTTGCCACCTTCTCAGGCCTATATAGGAGTGCCCCACCAGACCTGCTTAGGCAGCGTAACCACGCCTTCAACAGGTCAAAGGTCTGCTCATTCACAACACGGGTATGACTATGCACACAATTGTACACCTCTTCATGGCTGTTCTGTGGGTTCCGCACAGGGGTAAGTAGCCAGGGCCTCAAGGGATATCCTCAATCACCTGCAAGCAGATACAAAAAGGTGTGTGTCACTCTGAACTGCCACCCTCAGGGAACACATTCATGGCAGCAGCTATTTGGTGTGGGCATGCACATGTCCCAGTACGTGTACGAAATAGTCACCTATATGCAATGTATACTGTAAAGAGGTGCGGTACACTGGATGGGGTTCAATAGATGATGCAGGGTGTAATCATGCATGCTGTGGCAGATGTGTAGTGGTAGTGTAACAATGTTTAGCCTCCAATTCATGATGTGTATTCTTTACTATGCATGGTCAAACTAGCCGCATTGCCACAGTTGCCATCCTATTCAGTCATGCATTGCTTGCCATCACCATGGTGCCCTGGTTGTGCCACTCACTTATAGTCATCCATATGCATTATTTGGGATATGTGACCCAGTAATGTGTCATGTTCCGTTTGGCTAGTTCAGGTGAGGTGTGTTTAGATCTGCATGCTTTCTCCAATCACTGGCTATTGCCACCCAAGTGCACTATTCCCCCATCCTTTACCACCCTGTTGAACTATCCCCCCCCTTCCCACCCGGCTACAGTAGCCCCCCCCCTCTGCATCCGCACACATCAGTACCCCACAGCATGGCCATGGGCCTGTTGTGCAACTCACCGAGCAGCCAGGCACGTGGTCCAGCATGCGTGAGAATGGTGGTTGTGAAATGCCATGCAGCTGGCCCACTTTGTGTTGGTAGGTGCCTGTGGCCAGGAAGTGTAGCACAGACACCACCTTAAGTAGTGGGGGGATGGCAGTGAGTATTTCTATGTGGCTGGCAATGTCGTTCTGTATCATGTCCACTATGGTGGTGATGGTGTCACGGTCCAACCGGTACAGGGTGTGGATCTGCTCAGGGGTTAGGTTGAATGGGCTGGGTCTGGTGCGAGGGATTGTTGGCTGCGCTAGTGGTAATTGCTGGGCCTGTCTCACCCTCCTTCTCCTCCTGCGTCTCATCTGTGCTGCCTGGTGCTGCTGTAGTTGTTGTTGTTGTTGATGTTGCTTTTGTTGCTATAGTTGTAGCAGTATAGGCATGTCCTCCAGCGCCATGATTGCAACTGCTAGTGGTAGCATTTTGGTGTAGGAAGGAGGGTGGTGTGTAGGTGTGCACCTTTTGTTCTGGGCCACTCAACATTGCCTACACCAGTGGGGGGTTGTGGTTTGTGGGTGTGCTCAGTTTATACTGGCACAGCCTCCATTGACTCCACCTGTGGGGATTGTGTGCACCTCTGGCAGCTGCCTTGTATCCTGCTTGCTGTTAGCATGTGGTCTGCAATGCCTGTATGGCTGGCATCATGCAGCCCATGATTACCGGCTTCGCGATGCCGGTATTTGCATGTGTGCGTGGGTTGGAAATACCCCCCATTACCGGCATGAGTGTACGCGCCTATGCCGCTATTACCGGCACCGTTGTCTAGTGTGCCGCTAATACCGTGTTTGCGGGTCGGAATGCGACGGGATGGTAAACGATGCCGGTATTACCATACTGGCATCGTTTTTGCCTTACCGGCATACCTCGTAATGAGGCCCATCATCTCTTACCTTCCTTATAAGTGACCAATTCGGTAAAATAAGAATGAGGTAGGATGGCAAATGTGACCGCACACTCCACTCGACCCTACAGCTACGAGTCACAAAAACACTCATCCTCCCGCTCGATACTAATCGGGTAGGAGGCACTTTTCCAAAGTTAATGGAAAGTGTTTATAGTAATCTTCGCCAAGACGCCTCCAAGCTCTCAAGACTGCGAAGACTGCAGCACCTCTGCAGTAGATCTGCGGTACGCTTGGCGTAGCAAAGCCTATTTTGAAAAGAGAGTCTTCTCCTTCACAACTGCCAGCAAAGGCACACTTGGCTTTCTCCAGCAGCTAGACACCATACACCAGAAGACTACAGCACCTCTGCAGTAGGTCCGCGGTACGCTGCGCATAGCGAAGCAGATTTTGAAAAAAGAGAGGCTCCTCCTTCACAATTGCCAGCAAAAGCAGACTTGGCTTTCTCCAGCAGCTAGACAACATACACCAGAAGACTGCAGCACCTCTGCAGTAGCTCCGTGGTACGCTCCGCGTAGCGAAGCAGATTTTGAAAAGAGAAAGGCTGCTCCATCACACTTGCCAGAAAAGGCAGACTTGGCTTTCTCTTCGGCAGATCTATTGTATCCCTTTTGTACTATAGTTCCTGAAGGAATGGGCACACCATAGTTAATTTCTTCAGTAAATGCATCAACAGAATCTGTACATTTAACATTCAAAACTCCTGCAATGATACCCAGTCCTGCAGGATTAATGGCATACCGATTGTCAAGGAATTCAATAACTGATTATGCAGTCAGCTTCCTTCATGTTTGCCAGATGTATATATATCTATAAGCAAAAACTATTCTTACTCCCCTCCTGATTAAATTGAATTCTTAATGCTATGGTAGTAGGAGAGGACAATTTACCAAGAAAAAACGTTTGTTTCGTTCCTCTCACTTTTTATCCCAATTAACAGGTTGCCACTGGGGCAACCTTGGGTCTATCTTTTTCAGCGCAACAATATGTTAGGAATTGCCATGAGCCACAATTCTTGTAATATAAAAATATTATCGGAAGCTAAGAACTCTGAAGTTTCTCCTTTTATCAAAACATGTTAGGACAAGCGGAATTCCACGTCAAATACACATTTATTTAGTTTTTATTCATTGGATATATATAAGGCGTTTATACAACAAGAAAGTCTTTCATGGCCTGGCCTAGGAACGCCACAATTTGACAGGCTATAACGCTCCTGAGAGCCACGCCCAAACTTCCCAGGTGGATGCCTGTCTCCTTTTCACAACTTGCTTGTGTTCCACGATGCGACTATACATATCACCCTTATTTTTATCACCAATTGTGCATCATCTTAAGTTACCTTATCCAAGGGATTTCTATTATTTATGTCTTTCTTTTCCCTAAATCAGGTATTACGTATGCTGTATCGGCCAGAAGTCAAACCTCATATGTGCAGCGTTTCTCAAAGAATCTTAATTATTTTTGCCTCATTAAGTGATTGAAAGTGAATTTTAACGAGGTCTGTATTGCAAAGATCGCCAAATTCAACAATATCAATATCCTGCATATTAATTACCCGCAGTTCTAGTATTTGATTAAACAAATGAAGGATGCAGCTGTGGTTTAAAGGACCCACGACTAGATTTGGAAGTATTTCTTCCAACATTAAACAGTGAGAGTGAAGTACCCACCAACTCCACATCAGCTCTTGAGGTTAATGTATTTACTGTGAGGCTGTGAATGCTCAGGCAGCGACTCCTCCAGGTGAATTTCTGCATCAGCAATTGTACTACTTTGCCCAATTATAACACCTTGGGCCTCATTACGAGGTGGGCGGTAAGGGATTACCGGTACTGGTAAGGGCACTGGTACCGGTAATCCCTTACCGCCCTATCACGAGTTCCCTTTGCGGGTCCTCCCTTAACGCCTGGTTTTACCAGTACCGTCATTAGCGCCTTCCCCATTCCCATTGAGCCCTATGGGAGCTCAAATGGGAATGGGGAAGGGCCATGGTGAATGGGGAATTACCGCCCCCGCCAACCTTGGAATGGGGCGGTAATAGCTCCATTCACCAGGGCGGAGTCAGTAAGAATTTGGAGGTAGCCATGGCACTAATAGCTCCATGGTTACCTCCAAACTCCTAATGAGACCCATTCTCTTGAATCTTGACATCTCAGCACCCCCAGTTTTCTAGTCTATCTTTTTTTGTTGTTCACATCCGTTTTCTTTGGAGGGACAGTTTTTCTAACAATGTCATAAGAACCGTCATTGTAACTTAAAAATATACTTAAATCAGAAACATCCACTCAATCCTCAAGCCTGAGTGCGCATTACCCGTGCTATTATGGAGCACTGCTACCCTTTTTATAAACAAACACATCTTTCAATTGCTGGTCACACCCATTTAACCAAAGTTGTTCTACATTTGTTTGATTTTGCCAGGTGTAATTTGCCATAGCTGCATATTATTCATCATAGCGACATGAAGTACTATTAATCAGGTCCTCTCAAGACATTTTATCATGACTAATTTGTTACTTGACGCATTAATAGAATATAACACAACTCCATGTCGTTGTACTACCTCCTCTATCCTATCATATAGGCGTATGTAACTCTCACATTTACTTTGGATCTTGCAGGGGCGCTGTGGATGTCCCTACCACTCCCACACTGATCCCAATTGGCATAGTAGAAGGCACTAGAGGGATAGAGGTGTAGGGTTGTGCCGATCTGCTCCTCCCTTTCCCTGATAGTGCAAGTGTTATGGAGGTTCCTGTAAGGCAAGACAAGTTCATACGAGGGTGCCCTGCATGTGTGCCCCTCTCTATTTCCCGCTGGTGTGGCCGTGCAAACCTTATTGGGGGGGAGTTCAGGGCAGCCTGGAAGCTGTCATGGGCCAGTTGCTTCACTGAATCCACTGACGGAGTCCTGCTGGCATCGGCTTCTCTTGTAGCACGATGCAGAATGTCTCAGTTTACTGTCTTGATCTCTGAAATGTCTCAAATGTATGCCTTGTTCTCCAAACACAAGCAGTGTCTAACCTTTCTCCTTGTTCCTTCACAGGGCGAAAGTGTGGAAATCCAGTCCAGGGCGAGATGAACTGCAGCAGTATTGAATCCGGAGTGAGATCAGATAAGTTCAGGTAAGTACTTCTAGTTGCATGCAGGTTCCTGGTAGTCTGGGAATACTGTTCTGCATGCAAACATCCTTTCTTTATTCTGCTGGATGACAGTCTGCCATCCTTGGAGGAAGGTGCCAGGAGCCCAAAGAGTTAGCATCAGCCAGCTAATTGGTCTATGTCTGCCTCTTGATTGTCTGTTGAGAGTACAGGGGTCGGAGTGACCTCAGCAATGGCCCGTGTGGTGCAGCGTTCCTTTGCGGAACGTTAAGCACCGGCTCAATGATGGGCGTGGCTTATATAACCTTGCCCATAAAAATTTAGTCAGAATTTACAAATCTGGTGAGATTTTGAAATCTTGCGAGATCCTTGTAACTGGGGCTTATATAATGAGGGGTGTTAGGGGTCCCATTTTGGGATTACCTCCCTGACTACCTGTCTGGGATTGGCCCGAGGGCCTTCTGATTCTTTGGTTAGTAGGATTTTGCACAGGAATATTTTTAGGCCCCCCATCTCCAGATCTAAAATGGGGATAACCTTCACCTCTGCCACCATAGCAGCAGCAGGGGCGTTGGTTGGTTTGGGGTTTTCATTTATAGTTTTATTTTCTACGGTTTCTGCACTTCATAAATGCGAGTTGCGTGTTCAATGACCCAGTCTAGTGATCTCTTCTCGTGAAAGTCCCTCACCAGCTGGGTCATGATGTATTTAGGGATTGCATGAAAGAAGGTATTAATGAACTCCCTACTGTCTGTGTGCACCCTCCTGCTGGTCTGACAAAGGCACGTTTTAATTCTTGCACAAATTCTTGTGGGGCCTGGTCTTCCCCACATTGCAGATTGTAGGCCGCCTTGCGGGCCTCTTGGGGGTTACTATGTACAGAAAAATGTTTTAAGATGGCTGCCCTATAGGTGGACCATCTTGAGCGGTTCTGATCCTCCAGCCCTGCAAAGAAGCTGGAGTATTCAGGGGAAAATGTCCATTTCACATATTGAATGCAACTCTGGCTATCTTCCAAATGGAAAATATCCATCATTTGCTCGTATAACTCTAGGTGCTCCCAAACTGAGTATTTGGCACTTTTATGATAGGGAGTTATGAAGCTCCTAATGGCCTTGATTTGTTTCATGGGATCTTTCAGTAGGGCCCTCTTAATTTTGTTGGCCTTTTTAGTCTTAGTCACCTGTGTCCACTCATCCTCTGACTCAGAGGCACTGCTACAGGAGGTGGCTATCTGATCCTCTAGGCTCCCCCTGATTCTGCGAGCTTGGGAAGAGCTTACATAATGTGGGGGCCTAATTTCTTGAGACCTGTGGTGCTCAGAAGAGTCTTCTGACTCTGCCTTGCTCCCAGGATTAGCTGAGTACCCCTCCACTGCAATACCTGGGAAGAGGTCTTTAATATACACTTTGTGGGCCTAGTTTCATGGAGTTCTCCACCAAATTTGACAGACTGATCCTTTGGTAGGCGGTATTTTTGAGGATCCAATTCTCTGATTCTGCCCTGACTGGAGTCTTCCTGATCAGAGAGGCTAGCCCTAACATTTGGGAATCTGTACAGAGACACCCACCCATCCATTTCTGGGAGGCGCTGATCTGTCAGTCCATATTTCCCATTCTGCTGAAGTCTACCATCCTGCGGCCCTTGGTTCATATGAGCCAGTGGACATGAGGGTGGCAGAGTCCATGGTGCTGAAGGGGTTAAAGTCCCTGATGACAGGGGTCCTGAGGTTATGCTCAGAGGTTTCTCTGTAGCTTCCTACCTCATCTCTTTCAGCCACTATTCCCTGGTGACATGCCAAAATCTGACTATTTTTCTCCTCTATTAAGGCCTTACTGCTCTCAATGATTTTCTCTTGCAAGGTTATCTCTTTGTGGAGCCTATCATTCTTTTCAAAGAGCTCCTCATTGTCTCTCTGTGCTTCCTGCCTGGATTGGAAATCCTTGGCCAATTTTTGCTGCAGGAGACTCACCTCCTGTGTTCTGCCATTATTAGTCTGAGTGTTCTTTGCCAGAGCAGCCACCATCTGCCTGGTGTGCTCTAGTAGCTTCTCATATTCAGTTTTAACTTCACTAAACTCCTGAAGGGCCAGCTTTCTTTCTTCTAACTTAGTTTTTAATTGGCTGACTTCCTGGCCTAAGGCGTCCTTCTCCTGACTTAGAGTAGCCCTCTGTTCAGCCAGGTCATCCTCTGTTTTTTAAATGCACTAGATTTCTGATGCTCCTCATCAAATTCCTCTTGAGAGTGGATATCTTTAATAATTAATTTATTATTTTCTTCTTTCGAGAATTCTATCTGGTTCTGTAATGTGACTATCTGTTCTGCGCAGACTCTATTATAATTTAATTGATGCGCCAGCTTCTGGTGACTCTATTTAAAAGAGTCAAACCTTTTCTGATGCTCATCTTGCAGTGTCTGTATTCTGGTATCTTGCTCTTGTCACGACCCTCGCCCAAAACCCCCTCTGGCAAACCCATTGGCCATGAGGAGTCAGGACTCGGGCCTCTAGAACCTGGCATCCTGTTCAAAAGCCCTCATGGGGCCAGTCCTGGCGCCTATGGAGCCAGGCTCAGACACCATGAAAAACAATGTGCTTGGGAACTACTTTATTGTATTGTCAGCCATAATGGAGGCATCCACATAGCTTGGTTCCTAAGAACCAAGCTATGCGGTCTAGTGTTTTGGATATGGTAGCCTAGGGACTACTTTACCTGGACTATTTTGTTGGGGCTATTTAAACCACACCCGAGCAAGCCAACACGCTTTGCCTTACATTGCAGCTCACAACGTGACGCTCACCGTGTCCAGCTATTCCCTCAAACCTCGGAGAAGCAGAACCTGCAAGGAGACAAAAAGGAACATCATTAGCAGCAGCATCTTACCTGCAGTCTTCATCTTTAAACACTCGCAGCTACTGAGAACATCTTCCTCGGATCTGCACGCCTCCCGGACAGAACGACCTGAAAGAGGAAGATAGAGACAACATTAAAGAAAGCAGTAGAGACATTTACAAATTACGAACTGCTCAAAAGTCTTACCTGGTTGGTCGCCTCTAGGCTGGCACCACTCCGGACATTCTACTTGCGCTGAAGAACACCGCGACCTACAAGGAAGGAAAACACAGGTTAGCAAAGGCAAGACTTCGCAGTGCTGCGCATAGCGCTTAATTACTGCATCATAGTGCTCTTAATGCGCCATCATTTACCAGCAGGGCTCAACCAAGCCAGTTCGCCGCACTGAAGCTCTGCATACCTAAGGGAGAAAAAAGAGACATTTGAAACAAAGAAAGGCATGCAGGATAGCAACAAAACTAAAGAACAGCAATAAGACCTAACTGAACAATATCAAACAGGCCGGCGTGAGTGAAGTAACTGGACCGCACTCGCCCAGGAAAGACAATGCGCCCCTGCAAAGAAGGCAGGATGGAGAGCATGCCTAATTTGACCACAAGGTGAAGAGAGGGCGCCAGAGGGACTGAAATCATACGGGGGTGGAGGGAGGATTCTTACCCCAGTCGGTCAGTCTTGAACACAGTCCTCCTGTATTTTCTCGCAGAACCTTCCCCGCAGACCACATTAGGGCAAAGCTAAGAAGCATACCAGCAAGTAACCCGGCTGGATGGTGTCCCTGTGGATACCAGTTGAGCGTGACAGAACGCGAAGCCTACCATAACAAATCCACCTGGGTGCCATGGAGACATCAGAAATGGACCAACTGGCCCAATTACTAGGAGAGCTTGGTGCTGAGGTTCATTCTGCCCGACAAGAGACTAATGCCCTCCGGAGAGACCTAATAGTGACCAAAGAACGCACTGAAGAGATTAGCAGGCAATACTTGCAATCACAGGCAGGACAGACGCCTCTACCTGGAAGCAATCCAACAATGCAAAACCCTGCCATACCACCCACTCCGGTACAGATCACGTTACCTGGAACAGTGCCCCTGGCACCACCAGAAAGGTTCTCAGGCGACCCACGGAAGTATGCAGCATTCATCAATCAGTGCCGTCTTCATTTTCTTTGTAGGCCTGGAGCATTTCCAAATGACCAAGCTCAGGTAGCTTTTGTCTTATCATACCCGAGTGGTAGTGCAGCAGATTGGTCGGTGCCATTGGTAACCCATGACGATCCTCTATTACATGACTTTGGGGGGTTCCAGAGAAAAATGGAAAAACGTTTTGCTCGCCATACCCAGGAACAAGCAGAACACAATGAACTCTTGCCCCTTCGACAGGGGAATCAGGACTTGTTAACTTACATTGCTACCTTCAACCGACTGGTTGCCGAAGCTAGGTGGCCAGAAAACATAAGAACCACGTTATTCCATCAAGGCTTACGAGGCAAATTAAAGGACTTCTTAACCCAGGTGGTTGATCCACCCAGAGACTGTGCAGTATTCATAAATCTGGTCATGCAGCTAGACCACCGGTTGCAGGACCGAAAGGCAGACCGGTCTAAGACGGACCCTCGGACCATGTATGTTCGACCAAGGAAAACACACCCCGTGTACCTGAAAATGCTGTGGAACCCATGCAGTTTGGAGGGATACGGCCTCCATTAACAAAACAAGAGAGGATCAAAAGGAGACAACAACAGCTTTGTTTGTATTGTGGGAAACCAGGACATTTCCTGAAGGACTGTCCAGTAAAACCCCCAAGAAGAACAGTCGTGGCCACAGAGAAGGATGAAGCTAAGGAATCGGAAAACTACCAAGCTCGACAAAAGTAGAGGTCAGTTTGTTGAGTGAGAAGAAAGAGTTGCTGACCTCGCACTTTGCAATACCCTGACCTTAATTAACCACCAACATTCGTCAAGAATGCATGCCGTTGATGCATACATCAATAGCGGAGCAGTTGGAAATTATATTGATCAAGAACTGGCAGCAGAGATGGGGCTTCCTTTGTGTTCTAAGCCAACTATGGACAAGGTAACCACCATGGATGGGACAGAAATCGCTTCCAGACCAGTAACCCAGTGCACAGCCAGGGTAACCTTGCTGTGCCAGGACAGACATCGGGAGTCTATTTCATTCAATCTCATCAAGGCATCTCAGTTCAGGCTAATACTAGGGATGCCATGGTTGGTTGCTCACAACCCTTTGATAGACTGGCGGGCACAAAAATTAACCTTCCCCGGTGACTGCTCTCCTGCCTGCTATTACCAAGAGGAGAAACCCTACGTCTGTATCCCCATGACTCCCGGAGCAACAGTATCAACTCTGGGAGCAACTAATACCTTGCCAAGTGAATACCATGATTTCCAGGATGTTTTCCAAAAGGACCAAGCCAATACATTGCTACCGCACAGGCCCTATGACTGTCAGATCGACCTTTTTTCTGGTGCACAAATCCCTTGCGGCAGCATCTACGCTCTCACAGAACCAGAAAACCTTCATCTGAAATTCTATTTAGACCAGAACCTTGCAAACGGATTTATCCGTCCTTCGAAGACCACCGCAGCCAGTCCTTTGTTCTTCGTACTGAAAAAGGAAGGAGACTTGAGAACCTGTATTGACTACCGCGCATTGAACGAGATCACTGTGAAGAACCGCTACCCCTTGCCACTTATCCCTTAGATGCCAGACCAAGTTAAAGATGCCCAGATTTATACCAAATTGGACCTTCGAGAAGCGTACCACCTGGTCCGAGTCAGAAAAGGAGATGAATGGAAAACCGCCTTCCGCACTAAGTACGGCTTGTTTGAATATCAAGTCATGCCCTTCAGGTTATGCAACGCTCCTGCGGCATTCCAGTATTTCATGAATGACGTCTTAAGGGAGTTTAATTGATGTGTGCGCCTTAGTGTACATAGACGACATCTTAGTATACTCAGCCTCAGAACAAGATCATGTCTGGCACGTACGTTCAGTCCTCACCAAACTCTGTCAACATCGCTTGTTTGCAAAGCTTGAAAAATGCTCACCAGAGTAGAATTTCTTGGTTTTATCCTTACTCCAGGAGGTATCAGAATGGACGTGCACAAGGTAGATGCCATTCTGAAATGGCCTTCACCGACCTCTCTGAAAGGGGTACAAAGCATGCTGGACTTTGCGAAATTCTACCGCCGGTTCATCCCAGACTTCTCTCAGGTTGTGCACCCAATCACAGTACTGTTACGAAAAAACAATAAAACGTTTGCTTGGACTGAAGAAGCAGAATAAGCCTTTCAGGAACTTAAACAAAGATTTACCTCCGCTCCAATCCTGCAACATCCTCGTCCAGGCCTCCCTTATGTCATTGAAACTGATGTGTCCAGTCTCGTAATGGGGGCTATCCTTTCACAGAGAGACCCGGAAACCGGCCAGCTACATCCTGTGGCCTTCTGGTCGAAAAAGTTCTCACCTTCAGAGATTAATTATGCCATCATGGACAAGGAACTCCTGGCTATCAAATCCGCCTTTAAAGCCTGGAGGCACTACCTTCTGGGGGCCAGCCACACCATTACAGTCATCACAGACCACCAAAACCTGCAATATCTCAAAACAGCCAAGGCCCAGTCCTCGCGCCAATTATGGTGGGCCCTTTTCTTCGCCGAATATGATTATGTAATCACATTTCGGCCAGGAGTCAGAAACGGAAAGGCGGATGCCTTATCTCGCATGGGCATAGAAATAGTATATCCAACTCCAGACCCAGTACCTATTATACCTGAAGACCACCTCTTGTCTATCACGACAGCCTTAACACAAGCAGAACTATGAAAAGAAATCCAACGGACAATGAATTCTGATGCCTACCTCGCATGGCAAACTCAAGGAGAACAATATACCATCGAGCACCATCTACCCTTTGTTAGGGATTGCCTATATGTACCCAAGAAGGAATTACAACAGCATATTATTTCAAACTATCATGATTCACTGATTGAAGGGCATCCTGGGATTGCCAAAACCCTAGCTAAGGTGAAAGAGAAGTTTTGGTGGCCTTCCTGGTGTAAGGACATCATTCAGTATATTCAGTTCTGCGGTGTCTGGGCACAAAATAAATCACAGAAACAAAAACCATCTGGTCTCCTACAACCATTGGACATTCCTCCAGTTTCATGGCACACTCTTTCCCTTAACTTCATCACTGATCTACCTCCAAGGCAAGGGTTCAACACCATCCTTGTAGTTGTGGACTTATTCTCGAAGATGGCCCATTTTATTCCTCTCAAAGGCCTCCCAAACGGAGCCATTTTAGCAAAAGTGATCCTGGAGGGCGTGGTTAAGCTACATGGCTTCCCTTCGGTTCTGGTCTCTGATTGAGACAGCCAGTATGTTTCAAACTTCTGGAAAAAATGTTGTGCAATGGCGCAGATAGACGTTCGGCTATCTACCAGTCACCATCCCCAAATGGACTGCCAAACCGAGAGAACCAATCAGACACTCGAGCAATATTTACGGTGCATGCTGCACCACAAACAAAGGAATAGGAAAGACCTACTTTGGATAGCCGAATATGCATATAACAATTATTTGCATTCAAGCACGGGACAAACGCCCTTCAATACCCTTTATGGCAGACATCCACGTACCTCTGAACTAGACCTTCCAGCCAGCTTGGAAATGCCAGCGGTAAAGACTCTACACACAACCATTACTCAGTCTTTCAAAAGGGCAAAGGAACACCTTATCCATGCCAAAGAAAAAAAGAGAGATTTGCCGACCAACACCGGAAAAATGCCCCTGATTATCAAGTAGGAGACAAAGTTTGGCTAGCCGCTAAATTCGTACCCATCAAGGGAACCCGGACCTTTCATCCCAGATTTTTAGGACCCTATACCATTAAGGCAATTATCAACCCAGCAGCCGTGAAACTGGATTAACCACCTAATCTACACATCCACCCGGTATTCCATATGTCCCTCCTGAAACCAATGCAACCCGGCACATGGATTGGGACACCACCTAAATCCATACTTGTTGACGGAGAACCATAATTCGAAGTCAAAGATATCTTGGACTCTAAATACTCTAGGACCAAGCTATATTATCTTGTCGATTGGAAAGGATTTGGACCACAAGATAGATCCTGGGAGCCGCGTGAGAATATCCACGCACCACGTCTAATCAGGAAATTCCATCGGAGCTTCCCAACCAAACCCTGGCCAGAGAGAAGGGGGGAGTGCTGTAACGAACCTCGCCCAAAACCCCCTCTGGCAAACCCATTGGCCAGGTGGAGTCAGGACTTGGGCCTCTAGAGCCTGGCATCCTCTTCAAAAGCCCTCATGGGGCCAGTCCTGGCGCCTATGTTACCAGGCTCATACACTATGAAAAACAATGTGCTTGGGAACTACTTTATTGTATTGTCAGCCAACATGGAGGCATCCACATAGCTTGGTTCCAAAGAACCAAGCTATGCGGTCTAGTGTTTTGGGTGTGGTAGCCGAGGTACTACTTTACCTGGACTATTTTGTTGGGGCTATTTAAACCACACCCGAGCAAGCCAATACGCTTTGTGTTACTTTGCAGCTTGTAACGTGATGCTCACTGTGTCCAGCTATTCTCTCGAACCTCGGAGAAGCAGAACCTGCAAGGAGACAAAAAGGAACATCATTAACAGCAACATCTTACCTGCAGTCTTCATCTTTAAACACTCGCAGCTACTGAGAACAGCTTCCTTGAATCTGCTCGCCTCCCGGATAGAATGACCTGAAAGACGAAGATAGAGGCAACATTAAAGAAAGCAGCAGACACATTTACAAATTACAAACTGCTCAAAAGGCTTACCTGGTTGGTCGCCTCTCGGCTGGCACCACTCCGGACATTCCACTCACGCTGAAGAACACAGTGACCTACAAGGAAGGAAAACACAGGTTAGCAAAGGCAAGACTCTGCAGCGCTGCGCATAGCGCTTACTTACCGCATCAAAGCGCTCTTAATGTGCCATCATTTACCAGCAGGGCTCAACCAAGCCAGTTTGCTGTGCTGAAGTTCTGCATACCTAAGGGAGAAAAAAGAGACATTTTAAACAAAGAAAGGCATGCAGGATAGCAACAAAACTAAAGAACAGCAATAAGACCTACCTGAACAATATCAAACGGGCCAGCATCAGTGAAGTAACTGGACCGCACTCACCCATGAAAGACAACACGCCCCTACAAAGAAGGCGTGACAGAGAGCACACCTAATTCTACCACAAGGTGAGGAGAGGGCGCCAGAGGGACTGAAATCATACAGGGGTGGAGGGAGGATACTTACCCCAGTCGGTCAGACTTGAACACAGTCCTCGTGTATTTTCAGGCAGAACCTTCCCCGCAGACCACATCATGGCAAAGCTGAGAAGCATACCAGTGAGTAACCCAGCTGGGTGGCGTCCCTGTGGATACCAGGTGAGCGTAACAGCTCTGCCTTATCTTGCTGTAAGAGAGCCAGATCTTCCTTTAATTTGGAAATATACTGCCTAACCTCTGTTTCTGATTCTCGGCTCTTCTGGAGCCTTTGCTCTGCAGAGTCCAGATTAGTTTGGATTTCCTGCAGTGTTTCCCCTTCCTTCTTTGCTAGAACTACATTGTATGCATGCTTTTCCTGTATTATTCCTATGTGGAGGTACAGGTAGGCTGCTATTTTGGCAATTTTACACTGCTCCTCTTTTATTTTTTGGGCCATGTACAGTTCGCTAAGCGCTTCATGTAATGGATCCTTGTCCTGCCATGTATCTAGTTCTGTTGCAGTGACTGTTGTTTTATTTCCTGTAACCATACCTGTTCATCATGTTCTGGAAATTCACCCCTGACAAACAGTGTGTGCAGGAAGTGTTCCCTAGCAATATTAATTTCCACTGGGGTCTTCATTTCAGAAATATCAATTTCCTTATGGCTTATTTCATTGGTACGTTTGCCAACAGGCCTGATTTTTTTTTGAGTATTTCTTTTGTGGGGAGCTTGTACAGTGAAGCACACTATGCCAACCCAACAAGGTTACTGTACCCTGCACGCTAGTATGCTGTGCTAGACTGTCACGGTCGGTATCTCAATTCAGAATCCCGGACGAGCCCCCAAGCTGTAAGGGATTTCAATCAGGCACTCACCCAGGTCTCGCCTAGCATGTAGCGCTCGATGAAACCCTTATTTATTTTTTAAGTTCAATATTCTGAATGATATACCACTCATATCACACCTGTCTCAAAATACCCCCCAGGTCACACTGAACCAGGAATGAGGCTAGTTTGTGAAGGTAAAGATTTTTTTATTTATTTAATATTAAAATCACACATAAGTTTAATGTATACAGATATGGGACAGCAATCACCAAGGTGTGACAATACACTTCAGAAAATAAGCAACGCAATTGAATTCACTTATACTAATACAGTCAAGAAAACCCAGGAAAAAGAACAGTTTTGTTTAGTGCACAGATAGTCTTTAGGTTAATATTTCCCTTGCAAAGTTTGATTTAAATACAAATGAGCAATCCTACACCAATGTGAGTAACCAGCAGGTATTCAGGAATGAAAGAAGAGTTCTAGATTTTATAGGCAATCTTCCCTTCCCAAACAAGAGAGAAAAAACGTTTTTGGAAATGGACTCTTTTAAAAATGACAGGTGAAAATGGCTTTGTGAAATACTGCAAAAGGGTGCAAAAAGGCTTCAATGGATAGAAATCCTAAGTAAAACAACTCTAAACAAGTCCTAACACACATGAGCCATGATATAAACAACAATACACACTTCGGATCAGGATGGGATAGAAGAAGCACTTTGAAATGGGCAAATGACACATGTAACTTTGGCTAAAATTGCAAATTTGCGACTAAAATTGCAAATTTGTGGCAAACCTTTACTATGCGATATTGAAAAAGAAAAGGGTAAAATACACGGTTCCACAATGTGGTTTTTAGTTGTGGATGTAGGTATCAGTGAGAGTTGAAATTTCGTTTCTATCTTTAAACCCGAAGAAGTTATAGAGGTTTTAGTGAGAGGACTTTTTTGCAAAATAGGCGCAAAAATGAAACAGAAATGCACTTTTGAAAATGACAGATGGGTTTGATTACACTATATTATGACTATGAAAAAGAATGCAACATATGGATCTTACAGCTACGTGGCCAGAGTAACCCGTCACGTTGTGGATGCTCTACTTCTTCCTGGGATTTACTTTAGTTACTTGAATTCACTAAAGAGTTATGGTTTTGTAACACAGATGAGAGAAAAATCAGCGCAAGAAGGATTCTAACAATACTATGGTTCTGAATTAAAGATGGGTTGGTTTGGGATAGGGATAATACAATGCAGATATACTATGGGTCACTGTTCTTCCTATTGATACTTACAGAAGAAGTTATTAAATTGGACCGTTAGCTCTGGTCAATGAATCGGATCAGCTCTATCAGCAGCAGGGCATTTCTGGAGGGATTTGGTCAGCGGCGCAGTTCTGGTCAATTTTGGACAGCCCATCAGGCTGGATTAGGATGGGTCCCTTCTGGTTACTGGACACTATAGATAGCAGGATACAAGTTTCAGTGGGCAAGCCTTAATGGTAGCAATCCAACCTGAATCAGAATTATTCTTTTAAGATCTGGAAGTTTGCAATTGGGTCAAGCTAGCAAGAGTTCTGCAATGCTAAGTCTGGGGTCTGCAAAGAAATCTGGATCTTCAAAAATTCTTGAGTCAGCTACAAAATGAAGAGTTCTGGAATAAGGTGCTGCGTGAACATCTGGATGGGTTCTGGAAACAGTGTGTTCTGGAAGCAGTGTCCTATGTGTAGTGCAACTCCTATATTTATCCATTACAAAATGTATGGCATGGGCAGAACTTCAAAAACACACCCCTATGTCTGTGAGTGGCTACAGGCATGTGCTTTATTCTGGTTGGCAGTCTGAACAGAGCTATCATTTTATGACAAAATTTAGGAACTCCCACATGGATTTTTACAAAAACATAACTTTAGCACAAATGTACATTTCTGACCTTATGTACCCTCATAAAATAGGACACACATACTTTTTATTCGATTGTCTACATTTACATTCACTTTGCATCTTTGTGAGAGCTGTCTTGTTCATTCTATGGATTTTTATCAATTTTACCCATAACCGTTTGGATTAATCATTTCTAATTTGACACCTCTCTGGGCGTTTATCAGTGGATCATGTACATACAATCGTAAGTTTGCAACATTAATAGTATTGCCACAATCAGAAATCTTTCACAACTCAATGTCTTAAAATCACAAGGCTGAAATTACTTTAATGTCTACCAAGTTTCAGATGTATCCCTCTTTAGGTTGCTCAGTAAAAGAGTTTTAAACTTTAATCCCAAATAAGGATTTCACATCAAAGTTTCCAGGCAGCAGCTCAGCTGTCCAGTCCTTTGAAGTTCACTAAGAAACCTCTTCCACATCCTGCCCCTCCTGGCAGAGGTCAATGCTTAGCCTGTCCTTTGTTCTTTGGTCAGCCAAAAGATTAATGTCTAATGTGGCCCCATTGTGTTGCTTGTTGGCATTATGCGGGAACCATTAGCAGCTCTTAGCCTTCCTGATCTCAAGGAAGTGTCAAGCAGAGATGTCAATTTTCCCAGGCCAGGCTGTCAGATCAGAATTAAAATAGTGGATTGGCCCCAGACTGGGCTCCTTGACATTAAAGACTTTTAATATAAGCAAAGTTTATAAAGTTTTTAAACATTTTAAAAGAATTAGCCCTTCGCAAATATGCTCTAAATAGTGGATTTTGCAATTTCTTCCAGAAAAAGAAACACCTTTAAATGGGTTTGACAGCTAATTTCCTTAAGCAGCTGCCAGGCAGGGAGGCCTGGATTCCTCTGACTGCCCAGAGAATCCATGATTTCAGCACACTCTCCTTTCCATAATTCTCTGGGAAATTACAGAATTTTTAAGGGCATTTTCGGATTAGGCCCTTCTGTGGCCTTGTTCAGATGACAGATGACAGGTCACAGATGACAGATGACAGGTGACAGAAGTGATTCCTGTTTTTACACCATTCTGCCTTTGTGTTTGGCAGGATGTGCAGCTCATTTGGTGGTTTGTGAACCATGCACAATTTTGCAGATTTAGCGCACACAGGGGTTACTGCCTCCATTTTCCCCACTTTTCTTTCCCCATTGGCAAAGGGGTGCAGTGTGGCGCATTGGCGTGGATAAAAATTCTCCACACAGGCTAAGCTCTGGGTCCAACCAGCAGTCAAGAGGACTTCTCTTGTATTGTGGGCTCCATTTGTAAATTCACCAAGGAGAAGTGTCATTTTGACTTTGAGGTCACTTTGGAATTTAAGATATTGGCACATTTCTGCAGGAAACCTGTGATCTATTACATTCAATGGCCCTGTGGACAAAGGAACATTGAAAAAACGGACATCACTATTGAAGTATGCAATATCAAACACAGAACACGAGTTAGGTGTCAACATATCGCATTTGGATGAACATAATCGCATTGTGGATGACATTCTATGGCGTATCATTGACGTTGTATCTAACAACTCACACAAACTTGGACCATGATCTCACCTCTGAGGAAATGTACTTGTTACATTGCATGCACACACTGGCACATGGCCGTAATGACCGATCTGATAGATTGACACTGTCATTGCAAATATTGTTCCTCCATTCCATTGTATTTCAATTTGTATTTGGGTTTATCATTCACTTATTATTTATAGTTGAAAGCGTCCCAGTTGGTGCTGCATTTTATTTTACAATCATACTCTTTATTACCTTTGTAGTCATATTTGTAAATTAGTAACATCACATTGCCATGATATTGTCTTGGCCTAAGTCACCGAATGTAACTAAATGTGCTCATGATAGCCACAAGAATAACGTTATTGTCAAGCACCAATGATGGGTATTCAGTACTCCATTATGAATTAATGGCTGGGCATGAGTAATGAATGTTGCCATTTGTTGATTGTTTTTTACCACCTTGTCTAAAATAAATTATTTGAAATATAGTCAGATAGGTGTGCAGGTTTATGTTTTGAGGTAGGTCTAGGTCATTTTGTATATTACAGTGCTACAGTTTGCTGTTTATTTTGAATTCTCTTTCGACTATGGTGTTGTATATAGTCCAGTGACCTAAGCTGTAAGTATTATGGTTTTTGTTAATCTCTGTTGAAAATCATAAATAAAGAGCCATACAACAGTACTCATCAAGAACAGCGGTGTTCTAACACCTGTACAGTGTGTGCCAGTCTTTATTAGACCCTTGGAATAATGGGCTGTTTTTTTCAATAACTCTCAAAGGTATTGTCCATAATCCACAGAGGCCGTAGATATCATACTTTAGCTTGAGACATTTTCATGCAAGTCACACAAATGTATGGACATGTACCTGACAGCATATACACTACAACCAGGATGGCGCCCCCAACAGGTATCCTTCAAGCATGGCACTCTACCAGGGGATATGATTTACTCCCCCTGCCTCTCTTATTTTAGATAACTATTAGATCAAGCAGCAGGGTCTCTGTGGAGACCATGAATTATAAAGGATTGTTTCTTACATTGCATGTGTAACTGGAACACAGGTGTATTAGTGACATGTACCCTGTGGGCCACCACTAGAGGATTTCTAATGCAATCTTAAAGTTGTCATTCCCCTCGCCATAGAAAGCGGGTATGAATGATTATCTCAGCGAGATATGCAATTAAGTGAACACTTCACAACACGGTTTTCAAAGCAGGTGTGTCTATATCCCTCTCTTTTAGAACTGTTTTTGGTCATAATTGTTACATTAGAACAGACGTGAGGCATTAACGGCCCCCCCTCTTCTACTTTTTCGATTTTTGCATTTAGCTTTTTGCACTCCGAGCACCAGGCAAGCCCTTGTTGTTAGTTCACATTTTGAATATATATTGTGGCAATTTGATATCAAATAGTTGTGATGATACAGACTCTCTAAATAAGCACCAATGTTTTCTCTATTTATATGTGGTAATAAACATCTGTTGCCCAGCAGCAATGCCTCCTGTGTACACATGACTTCACTTTAAAACATGCACTGTTCTCCCAAGCTAAACCTAACCTTGATCTTCTCCCAGGAGTCCTAAATGCTGTCACTGACTAATCACGTGACTGCCACTGTTATAACTGCAGATCACTCATAACATCTAACCAACATCAGGTATCAAGAGGTCCTAACACACCACACAGCTCAAACTGATGTCCCCTATACATTCCTGTGCAACCGCTGTAGAAACATTTGAAGAAGGTCCCTTTTGGGTGGAGGGAAATTGCATCACCTATGCATCCAAAGCAAGAATCTTGAAATCAACCTTTTGTGCACTCACAATGCATTTTCAGTTTTCGCATCAATAGGTTTTTGACTGCCCTGAAACCTAATATCTCATTGAATTTTGGAATATTATATCTATATTTCACTCCAGAAAAAAACACCAAAATTCGAGACTAAGCAAAGCATAAATAGTTCCAATGTTTTTGTCATGGGGCTCATATCATCATTCATGCATTAATGCCCAATATTATTCCAATGTCTATCGTGTGTATTTAAGAGAATTGTAGAAATAACTGCAGAAACACACTGAGTATATTGATAATGCCCGATATGTCTTATTTATTATGCAATAATAACTACATATCTGCACATTTAGATGGACTGGTGTTATGTTAGACTTTCACTCTTCAAGGTATTACCGTGGAGGCCACTGCAAGTTTATTTTTTAGAACTAGGAATGAATATGTTACTGCCTAGAATAAACTACATTTTGAAGAATTGGAGGAAAACATGGACATGTAGTTAGACTAAGATGAAATGCAGAATAAGTATAGAAATGTCCTTGTAAACCTCTGTCAGTATTGCATTATTCCATACATATGATTCAAATTGGAAATGCTCATTTAAATTTCGAACTGTAAACAGTGTGTTTTACACCGAGACCACAACAGGAGGTTTTTTTTCTTTCTTTTACTGGGTGCACACTCACATGTAGTCTTGCTTATTAAATGAATAGAATAATTTTTATTTGAATATCGAAACTTTATCTTTTAAAATAGTAATCTGTAACCGTCTGATAAACTAATGAGCACACACTCAATTTTGCAATTATTTCTCCAACTCTAATGTATTTTCTCGGATTTAATTCCGAATAGAATAACCTTAAAAGGTCTGCTTGTGCTTTCGAATTTAAATAAAGGAAAAATAATTCTCTCTCATGTCTACAATAAATAATAACTGTATCAATAATAATAATAAGTATGACTTGTTATGTTGCCTTGAAGGGTTGAATAATGGTACTCAATGTATCATCCACTGCACGATGAAAACACCAGCCTATGAGACGATCACTTGCAGTTTTCTCACGGGTAGCTCAGTCTACTGAACTCTCTTGTACGCTGCTTCTGAATATACTTTCTAATAGCATATCAGAAACATGTAAATATCTTGGGGCCTGGTCAAGCAATTACACACATTTGTTGTGCAGGCACATAAGGAGATGAAGGAACAGAGATTCTTGAAACAAGGAGAATGTTGGCAGAGGGAAAACCCTTTCTTGAATAAAATCCTGCTTGTGGAGGCGCTGCTTCCGTCGAAGAATTTTGTGACTGTCTCAACATCCAAAATCAGTTTCTGAAATTCACCTCCAGCCACATCACACCTGAAATATATGTTCTTGATATCACCATATGGGTGGATCCTACGCACAAAGTCTTGACAGTCATACTTTAAACCAAGACCACCCACACAAACTCCTCCTACTTTTTTCAAGTTGTCACCCCCACCACACACAAGGGAAAACCTGTCCTTCGGATAATTCTTACACTTAAGGTGCTACAGTTCCATCAGCTCCTCATACAAACTGGAAGGCCGAGCGTTGAGTGATGAACTAAAACATAGAGGCTACACTAAAACCACTTTAAAAGGGCATGCAAAGGAGCAAGTAATAACCATAGAGAAGTCCTTTCAAAGTACAAAGGCAAGCAGGATAAAAACAACGATATTGTATTTGTGAGCACATTTGACCACTTATCCAAGAAAATCAGCACGATCGTAAGAACCAATTAGCATGTCTTGGAAGGAGCTGACACTTCTTTAAATCACCATAGACTCGTGTTTAGAAGATGCAAAAACCTCAAGGATCTCCTAAACAGGAACGACATCTACATGCCAGCAGACAACCAACAGATCATAACAGAGACGTGGGTGCTACAAAACCAGTGGGCCACACACCATGTGGCCACTGTAATTGTTGTGCCCAAACCACCAGGAGTAAAGAGGTCAACCTTGGCCTTGACAAATGTGGTCCCAGACGGACTTTGCGAATTGCACCACCAATATGGTGGTTTACGCAATTTGGTAAACTGAGTGCAAAGTCAAAGTATGGATATGCGAGAGCTGCATCAGGAACAAAGTGCTCAATGCACCTCTGGTATCACACTTTATGGTGATGGTACATCCATGTGATTCATTGTAATGGACAGTGCTACTGAAGAGCAAACCGAGCAGTTGCACAGCACAGGACAAAAATAGATTGTTCAATCAAGAATGCCTAATTTTCTTGACCCATAGTGTAGAGATGGGTCTTAATGAGAACATCGAATGGCCAAGGGCGCAGCAAACCCCTCAAATTATTGCCAGTGCACACCTAAAAAGGGTCTGTTCTTAACCACCTTGACCTAAAAATGAAAAAGCTTTTTTCTGCACACACTTTTTCCCAGACGACAGACTGCGGCAAACACAGTTTACCAGGCGAGTAAAGGGCACTTAAGGCTTAGAACCCAATGATCTAACTCCCTCTGCACCTCTTAATTTCCAAAAGAGTCTACATATTTTCAGAGTCATGTCTTTTATTTTACTGACACAGGTCATTTGACCCTACTCCAGATTTTGACAAGGGTAGAATAAAAAAAAAAAAACATGATTATATCTATATCTTATAAATTAGCCCCCTTCAGGTCCACTCCAAGATGGCTGCCCAATGGTGCAAGTGCTTACACCAGACACTTTCTGGTGATCACATGATCCCCCATCGACAAGATTTACCGAACAGACCAGCATAGTGCATATAAGCCAGCCATCCTGGGCTGGAGAGGTCGCACAGTCAGAACGGGATCCCAAAGAGGGGCACTAAGCTTGTGTAGGTGAGTGACACCATTAGACTGCGGACACATATTTACTTTACTTATAAGCTGCGCTGTAACCTCTGTAGAATGAACATACATTTGTAAAACTGTTTCTAATCCGTACCCGCGCACACCCATTAGCGGTCACTTACTATGATTTGCAGTACCGTTTATCTCCCGTTACATGAGGTCCAGTAATACAATTTCTAACACATTTCCCACCTGTGCTCCCTCCACACAGGTGTACACATTGTGCTTTCGCCTTGCGTACATGCCCGAGGCGGAACAAACTTACAGCGTTCCACTGTCAAGAGTGATTCACTCTCCCAGGTCTACATGTTAACCACTCAGAACCTGACACATTGTCCAGAGGTGAGCGCCCGCCTTACTAAACCTACTCCTTCGATTGTTCATCTGTAGCAGTCCAGTTCTTCCTAGACAGCCCTCTTTTCAAATTGTTTTACACGAGCCACACTTTTAATGAACCACCAAATGCTGCTGAAACATTAATAGCCCACAGTTTAGCATGACAGAGAAGGAATCAGGAACCCCTCAAACAACAACCTCTGCATACCACACATGTCTGCGCTGTTGGCATACTCTTAAGGTGAGAAGGTGCCTGCACGCACAAATGATCCAGGATCTCCCTATTTTTACTCTCACTCATCGTCGTGCATTCTCTGACAAATAATTTAACCATGTCACTAAGAACATGCACTAAATAATGTTTGTTTTCTTCTCTACTTTGCCTACCTCTTGTCAATAGCCTCCTTCCTGTGCCACCTGATGTCACAGGACTACGGAAAAAAACACCCTATGGGAATCCCCAGTTAATTCACAACTGTACAAGTAAGTACGCAATGGGTAGTGGCTCATAAAATGAACCAGTTTGTAATGTCCATACCATGCATCAGTTCAACTGGAGTACAGAAGCACTTATGTTTTGTCCATAGACAACCGTCTTTCCAATAGGTGCTTTGAATCGATGGCATTTCAGCTTGCCTTGTATAGGCTGTGGACACATGTTAAGTCTTTACTCCCTGATTTAATTGCTCAAGGACTGATCTGATTGCTGTTGAAAACATGTTATATAACATATATGTTTGCCATTCGATCTGTCTTATTGTAGCTATACATAATTTGCATATTGTGATGCCCTTGAGTAGGCTTGTACCTGCTACCCTGTACGTCTTGTCCGATTACTCCTATAAAATGTCTGGCTTGTAATTATGGGGCTCTGTACTTTGCTATCTCCCTTGAGACTATTTTAAGATTACTCAGTTCTATGTTACACAGTCTACATACTATAATGCCTTATGACATGATATATGTTTTAGCTTATGACTTTTATGAATTGTTATGAATTTTTATGTTTCTCTTATGATTATGCTTATGTTTGTGTAAAGTCCAAATTTTGGATTATTCCCCAATAAAGTAATAATTATTATAGGTGCTTTGACCCTCTAATTCAACCACATACAAAGTGGCAGTTAGCATTCTCGTATTTATTTATTTTGTTCAGATTTGCATAAACCAAATTGTAGAAATGGCGCCAATTAATGCTCGTTCTTGCTTCACATTGTAGGTGAAGATAAACACAGAGTGACTAAAGAAATATTGTCTCTGTGAAATAACCCAATGACACTACCCCTGAAGAAGTCCCCATAGTCATTTCACAATGTGAAGTGGGACGAAATATGTCAGGCTGTGCTACTTAACCACTAGATTGTAAACATAAAGTCTACGGTAGTATGACATATATACCCAAGGTGTGAGAACCACTCTCTCTATAATTGATTAGCATCAAGCGTCAGCGCATGCTTTGTTAAATGTCTTGATCTGTATTTGTACAATGTTTGTTATTGCACAAGTCAATAAAAAAGGGGTGCACCAGTAACTGTTTTTGTAGTCTTTTAATTATTCTCTTTGTGAATAATATATATTTTTGTATATAAATGCACGGTAGAAACCACTTGGAGGAATAAGCCCAACTAGAAAAACAAAGCCCAATGTACTGCCACAACAACGGCTTACAAACAAGCTATACTCCAAGCCAAAAGTTCCACGTACAATACCAGAATTGCCAAAGCCAACTCTAGGGAGATCTATGCCATACTGCGGGAACTAGAATCCCCAGTCCCTCTTAGCACTAACTGCACCAAAGTCATCATTTTGTGTACTAATATACAAAATGCCTTAGTGGGCAAAATCCCCATGCTACCAGAAAATATTCGTCAGAAGAAAAACAAACTGACTACTTCAAACTACCACCCTGACCTGAGGCGTCTAGACTATCAGCATAACACCACCCTATTTGTGTTCAAACCTGTCTCTGAAATGGGTGTTATCACAATCATAAAAAGTTTCAAGCATTGTAGAAATAACAGAAACACACTGAGTATATTGTTAATGCCCGATATAACTTATGTATTATGCACTAATAATTACATATCTGTACATTTAGATGGACTGGTGTCATATTAGACTTTCGCTCTTCAAGATGTCACCATGGAGATTACTGAAAGTTTTAGATTTTAGAACTAGGAATGAATATGTTATTGCCTGCAATAAACTACATTTTGAAGAATTGGAGGAAAAAATGTAAATGTGTTTAGACTCAGATGAAATGTAGAATAAGTATAGAAATGACCTTGTAAACCTCTATCAGTATTGCTTTTTTGCATGCATACTCTTCAGATTGTAAATGCTCATTTAAATTGCGGACTGTAAACAGTGTGTTTTACACCGAGATCACAACAGGAGTGTTTCTTTCTTTTAGTGGGTACCCGCTCAAATGTAGTCAAGTTTATTAAATGAATAAATACTTTGTTATTTGAAGATTGCAACTTAATTTTTTTTAATAGAAATCTGTAACCATGTGATAAACTAACGAGCACACACTCAATTTTGAAATTGTTTCTCGCTCTCTAATGTATTTTCTCTTAGTGAATTCCGAATCGAACAACTTTCCGCTTCATAGTGCAGAAACAGCGGGCTGACTGCTGTACAAGTTTAAAATACCCTTAAGGTCGGGTTGCGCTTTAGAATGTAAATAAACGAAAAATAATGATCTCACACGGGGATTGTGATGCGTGAAAGACATAATAACTGTATCAAAAATAATTAGTATGACTTGTTATGTTGCCTTGCAGGGTTTAATAATGGTACTCAATGTATCATCCACTGCACGATGAAAATATCAGCCTATGAGACTGTCACTTGCAGTTTTCTCAGCAGTCCCTCAATCTACTGAACTCATTTGTATGCTTCTTCTGAATACATTTTCTAATATAATATAAGAAAAAGGTAAGTATCTTGGGGCCTGGTCAAGCAATCACACATATTTGTTGTGCAGGCACAGAAAGAGATGAAGGAAAACGTAAGAATCTATCCCATTGTGGCTGAACACATAAGAATCGAAACCATAGTGCCAGTAGAAACGAATCAGTTTTCATTGGTTGTTCAATGTGTCTTTTTCCATACATGAAGCAAGTGATAATGTGGAGAGCAGACACATTAAACCAATCAGTCCCCTCTCTATTTGCATGGCAGGCTTTTCTGCATGCCAAGCTTTTCTGCTCTTTCCTGATTCTAGTGTTCACTTGTCTCCTATAATTACCTCAGCCTCTTCTCTTCTGCTAGGAAGTATGTACCTGGCAAGTGTCTGAAAGCTCTAGGGATACACTGGGCCTCATTCCGAGGTTGGTGGTAGTCATGCGCTATTTGCTCCTTGACTGCCACAAATAACGGTACTGTGTCCGGTTTGGTGCAATGGGAACTTACCGGTCTAGTTAGACATTGGCGGGACCGGTAAATCCCCATTCACCAAACCATTCCCCATTCCCATTTGAGCCCCATAGGGCTCAATGGGAATGGGGAGGGTGCAAATAACGGGCCGGTTTATGCCACGTCCGTTATTTGCGCCCAGGTCCCTTAATGGGTCCCGTCCTTAACACCTGGTCTGGCCAAGGTGTTAATGAAGAGACCCGCTAAGGGACATCATAGTAGGGTGGTAAGGGATTACCGGCACCAGTCTCCTTACCGGTGCCCGGTATCCCTTATCGCCCTACTCGGAATGAGGCCCACTGTAAGACTGGGACTCTAGCTATCTCTTTAGCTCAATGAGGAATAGGGATGTCATTTCACCAAAATGCCACAGGTAGTGGAAGTGACTGCACATGACCCTTGACCTCCCCTGTGACACCAAAGGAAGTGATGCCATTTGACCTCCACCCCCAAGTGACATCACAGGAAGTGGTGGCACACAACCGTTCACCACTTAACAGCACAGGAAGTGGTATCATCTGCTTTCATACACAACTTGAATGACACTTTCCACAACACTACTGCATAAGAACACAGCTACCTTTCATTAAAAAATCCAATTGTAGCTACACACTTAGTGACTATCCTCTCACATACCCCCTCTAGACTACCTCTCTCCACCCACCCACATGCCAACGTGTCATGGGTGGCTAGCAGGGACTCCATCAGGCGAAATGTAGTTTCAGCTAACCCGCATGATCAGGCGAAACACAATAACAGTCCAACTGGCAAGATCAAGTGCAATGCTGCAACAATAAACCAACTGGCACATGAGGTGGAATGCAATATTAGTCTAACTCACACAATCAGGCAAAACACAAACACAGGCAACACACAACAGTGGAAAGGCACCTAGATCTGAACCCCAGAGCAGTGGGAGAATGCACCTAGTTGCCTATTTCATGAAGGAACTGGCAACGTTCTGAATGCCAAGCATAGTCCAACAAAACCTATGCACAGAAAGCTGTACTACAGGTACTTAAGAATGGAATGCTACTCTGCACCCCAAAGACCTGCGATATCACGTAACCATGCTCAAGTACCTAAACATATAAATCACAGTGCAATCAGAAATTATATCAAACACCATTGAGAGCCAGGGGTGGACTGGCCTTTAGGGAACTCTGGAGATTTCCCGGTGGGCCTCTTCACCCTGGGCCTCTTTTCTGTGGTATTTCCAAATTTTCTCATAGGAAAAGCATTGGGCTTGCTGAAAATGTGTCATATAGGGCCACTTTGAACTTTATTTCCAGGGCCTCTTTCGGTCCCCAGTATTTATTTCCAGGGCCTCTTTTAGTTCCCAGTCCAGCCCTGTTGAGAGCACTCCCTGATTAGCACAGTTTAAGAATTTGATAACATTAATGAAAACCTGGGGAAAGGCAACGACCATCAGAAACGTGTGCTAATAGATTCAGTTAACCTTTATAACCTAACACAACCACTTGATGTCTTACTTTCCCCACTGCATCAGGTCAACACTGGCAGATATGATAGCCTAACCAACCTCATCAGCCTAAGAGGCAAAGATCCGGTATTCGCTTACACATCCTTACCAAAAGGAACGGTTTGGAGCACTGCCAATATAACTTCAACGCTTTTAATGGAGCAAAGGGAAAGGCCTGCACAACAAAATACTGGCACAGCATCATATAATCAGGACCTGCGACATTTTAGCAACTAAACAAACTGTTCACAACGTGAATACAATGCACATGAGAAAAGAAAAAGTGAAAGAAAAATGAAGTACACTGTAAACAAGGAGTATGGTTAGCGCGTGGCCCCACTCACTGCTAAGTAACTCAATGCAAGGACTAGGAATAGTGATCAGAAGCTGGATCTCGTGCGAGAAAATGACAACCCCTTACAGATGAACTCTCATAGTCTTGTACCCCTCCCCTCCAGATGCTCATGGAATAATGTGTGGATGTGTGGATGGAGTGGGCCTGGGAGTGTGTATGGGAGGGGGTACTGAGGTGACGGGTCAGAATCGGAGCCAGTGGTTTATTTACAACGTAACTAAAACAATAGCATACCGTCAGAAGGATGGGGAATCTCCAAAATGTGCATGTAGAAGAAACAGGCATATTTACACTTTGTGGTGGCCTTAAAAGATCACAGGAAACGTGTGTGGCAGAAGAAGGCGTTTATTCTGACACCTGAAACATATGTAGTAACACAGGTATTTGAGTCCAGGGTAAGGAATGGACCAGTACTCACAGTTCTGTTCATAGGCCCCATGCAATTATCTTCACTGCATAGTACAAGTTAAGGGGTGCTAATATCCCTTGTAAGCTGGAACTCCCAAGCAGCTGTCCTCAGCCATGGTATTACGCTTAGCTCAAGGGGTCTGCGGATGGCAGACTCCTAGGAGGGCTAATTCTCCTCAAAGGGAGGAGCACCGAGGTCTGACGTGCCATTGTGCCTCTACTCCGTATCTGGCACGAATCGCACTTTCCTCGCTCTTCATGCACAAACTCTCGTGAGATCTCGCTGGGCCAAGATCTTGCAAGGGGAGTCCCCACACACTTCCTGAAAGCAGCTCATCACATACTTCAAGATGAAGCAGGGGCGGCAGTACACTGTGACGCTTAACAGATGTATGACGGTCACTGTGTATGGGTTATACCTTCAGCAGTGTAGATCGTTGTAAGGTGATACCATGGGCCTCACTATGAGGTTGGAGGTAGCCATGGTGCTATTAGCATCATGGCTGCCTCCAAACCCATGTCCGGTCCGGGTAGTCAGAATGGGGACTTACTGGGTCATGCCAACCTTGGAGGACCCGGTATGTCCCGATTCTGAAAAACCTTTCCCCATTCCCATTCGAGCCCCCATAGGGCTCAAGGGGAATGGGGAAGGAGCTAATAACGGGCCCGTTATTAGCTCCCTGGTCCCTTAGCGGCTCCCGCTAAGGGCGGCTGGTACAACCAGCGGGCCTTAGTGGGACCCGCTAAGGGACCTCGTAATGCGGCGGTAGGGGGTTAACAGCACCGAAATCCTTAACGGTGCAGTTAACCCCTTACCACCAGCCTCGTAATGAGGCCCCATGTCAGGTAAACCCCTCAACCGATTACATTTATTTGGCACTGAACTGATGGCTTCATGAAAGGTTTTAACCATGAACCTTGTATCTCCTGCTAAACTCTTAAATACTGCAAGGTTGCCAATGACCCCAGTAGGGGAGACACGTCACCATCAACTAGCTCAAGAGCGCTGCCGGCAAACCTCAAACCCCACAATGCATAGGAGGACCACTCTCTTTTCATGAACAGAAGCTTGGCCAACTTCAGACATTGTAGCTTAGTTTTCAAAACACAGCAGCAACATGGAGGAGAGCTGCCGGATGTGTGTAATTGAGGGGAGCACTGCACCACTGTCCCGATTATGAGGTCCAGGACACTGTTAACACCCTTGCAGCTAAAGCTGTGCTTGGCTGGGGGGACACGCAAAAACAAAGCTGGAGACTATGCAATGCCAATTTTGTGTGGCAATAGACTGCCGAGATGGCACAATTAATGGGCCCACTTTAAAAATGCAAGCCCCTACAAAATGAAAATGTAGTGGCACAGTACACACAGTATAAATATTAAATGACATAACCTGAACCCCCAAACAAGATTCTTCCAAATGTTTCTAGAGGGGGTCTATTTACCCACTAGTTTAGTCATGGCCACATCTCCCTCTATGTTGCCCTCCCTCTTTACTTCCCAGGGAGTCCTACCTCTCGCGCCCTATATATGTATGTAAACCACACACCTCACAAACTTGTCACAAGTTCTCTGGCCCAGGCAATGCATGGAACAATTGTCTTTACCACAGGGCAGAGACACAGACCACCCTGCCTAAGTTTACTTTCAGACCATTTGTTTCTGCATATTTTAGGGTGGCCTGGGTCCTATGACTTATTGTGTTATCCATGATTATACAGAACAAATAAATCAGATAAATAACCAATATAAGAACTGGGTTAGAAGCCATAGATTTATGTTACTTCAAAAAGATGGGGAAGAAATGTTGAAGGCAATATCCCTTCAAAATGCGAAGAACTTCTGGTCTATAATCAACTCTGCCCTATCCTCGAGTCTTCAATCTCTAGAGTCAATTATTGTTGAAATGGCTTGGGTGGCTCATTTTCTGAAAATGTATGCCCCAACTGTCTCAGAATCCTATCCATATCAGCAAGACATAAACTGGACTTTACATTTTGATGAGGAAGACATTGAGAGTTTGATAAAAAAAAATCCTTTAACTCAAGGGCGCCTGGAACAAATAGTCTATCAAACTTAGTTCTAAAAAAACAACTCCCCCATATGGGCCCGAATACTGAAGTCCCTGTTTGATAATATTATCCTTGCTAAAATAACTCCAGATTTGTGGAAACAGGCTATCATTATTCCGGTCTATAAAAAGGGTGATCGATCCTTGGCTACCAATTATAAGCCAATCTCTTTGTTGGACCCTGACGGCAAAATATTTAGTGGTTTAGTGCTTATGGAATTGGAAAACTGACAGGTTTTCGGCGAGGCTTTTCAACAACTTTGAACATACTTACTCTTACTTGTGTTAACGTCCGTTTCCTTTGCTAAAGCCCGTACTCCGCTTTTCGCTGCCTGGGTGGATTTCTCCCAGGCTTTTGATACTATAAATAGGAATAGGCTGTGGCGGAAACTAAAAAACTGGGGTCTACCAGATGACATTCTAATCATCGTAGTATATCTCCATCAAAATTCTGTTCTCAGAGTTAGACAAAATCTGGTCTACTATTGCAGACTATTAAAACTGAGAGGGGGGTTCGACAGGGTTGCCTTTTGGCCCCTTTCTTGTTTATGTTATTTATGGCAGATTTGTCTCAGTGGCTGATGGATAAAGGTTTAGTGGTCCCAAGGATCGGCATGGGTAAACTATCATGGCTTGCCTAGGCAGATGATATTGTTGTAATGGACCACACCCAAATTGGGCTTCAGCGGTTACTGTTAGCTTTATCGGACTATGCAAACCAAAATGATTTGATTATAAATCCAGGAAAATCTAAGATTGTGATTTTTAAACATCCTAATAAAAATATCAAATCATATATATGGCATTTGAATAATAGTGTGGTGCCGATAGATAAAGAGGTTACCTATTTGGGGTGTCAGATACCATCTTACACCTATATGTCACATTTGGTGTCAATAATTGAACCCAAACAACAAAATGGCAGCGCAAATGAAAAGGATGTACTATGAATATTACAAATTCTCCCTTATAACTCTGATAAAGTTCTATGGGGCAAAGGTACTCTCATCTATTAGTTATGGGTTAGAATGTTATCCACAATTTTTTAATGTAAATTGGGACAAAATAGAGAGCCAGTTATGGAAAAAGGTCTTAGCTTTGTCAAACTGTATACCTATTTCAAGCCTACGATATGAGTTGGGCCTTGGCTCATTGCTATTTCAAATGGAATGGAAATGGTTAAGTCTATACAGGCTAATTCTGTGCCCCCAGAAAGCATCTCTGTATGAGGCAGTAGCAGATCAAATGGAAAGGAATGATAACAGCTTCCTAAAGAAATTGACTGCTTTCTGTACAGATATATTGACAGCAGTGGACTCTAAAGTTGATATCCTAATCCAGAACCCTCTAATGGTAAAGAAAAATCTAAGGCGAGGAGAGAGGCCAAACTATTGGCTTCATGGGCAAAAACTTGGTTTCCTCCGGCTTATCTTAAGAGCATGTCTAACCAACAAATAACATCAAATTTCTTAAGATTTAGGCTGAATTTGGTAATGACTCTGGAATTACAGCATATTCGAGATTCAATAACTTACCCCTGTAATATTTGTGATAAATGTGAAGATGGGTTGAGGCAAACCACTCCCCATCTGTTATCTGAGTGTAAGGGTACGTAGCCCATGAGGCAGAACAGATTCCAAAGATTTGTGCATAATCAGGAAACCTTGAATTCTACTCTTTTCTGGGAAATAATGTCGCAAGGCCATGAAACATTCCTTACATATGAAGTGACGCGATTCTTAGTTGACATGAATTTATTGGTAAATGTAACCGAGTACCCTCTACAAGGATGAGGACGTTTAGACAAATCTCGAGTCTTATCTATAAATGTTATTTATGTTTATTCTGAATATTTGAAATTTTCTAAGATCATTTTGATATTTGCTGCCTTGTAAATTTGTGTTGATGTTTTATTTTGATTTTTTATGTATTTGTGTGTTTTTATATGTGTAAAAAGTCAAAATTTTGATTAATATCACAATAAAATAAAATAAATAAAAAAGTTATCCATGATTATTAAATCATCGGCATACCCGATCTACCCAACTTTGCTTCTCCCCAATTTGGGAAAAGCATTACATATTTCTAAAAATGCACTGCCGAAATCAGCTAGGAACAGGTTAAACAATAGAGGATCAAGAGCACATCCTTGTCTCACTCCCTTTATTATTGGTATAATATTGTGTCACCAAAGAATCTGGAACATATCAGCACCAGTGAATGTTCCAATCTCCACACACCTTGAAGATTTAAAAGGAAGATATTTGGGGGATTTGCTAGCAACATTTGAGAGACTGTCAAGGAGGATTTTAATGCACATCGGTGAGGCAGGAGAAATGAACAGGTTATCATGGGAACCCACATCCGGGAGATTTGAAGTGGAAATTAAGGAGGAAAGTTACCTTGTTGAGTAGTGTGTGACATGCAAAACACACGTTCAAAAATTAGGAAGGTAGGCGTTGCCATTAACTCTCTCCAGCTTCATAGCTGAGTGTTGTTTTGTTGTGTAACCTGTTGACTACAGCACAATGAAGTGGCAAAATTGTGGTAGCAGATGCGCAACATTATTTGGTTGCAACTTCAGGTAAGTTTACCTTGTACATTAGGAGCATTTAGGGAAGCTTTGGTGAAATTTGGAGGGAATATGTGGGGGGATTTAGACTTATTTTAGTGAGATTCTGAAAGGATCTGGGAGAAAACATCAAGAATATTTGCAGGAATAGTTAATGAGCTTTGGGACAAGTAGCATTGGTTGTAGTCTTCCATACTGAGGAAGAGTTTATCATGTAACTTGTAGTGTTGTTTAGGCTCTAATTGGTGCCTTTTCGAGCATGTTGTAATTTTGAGAAAGTCATCTGCGCCGAGGTAGGGGCATTCTATGGTATGCATATTGAGATGACAAATTCCTGAGACTGAAAGCAAATGTAAGGGAAGGAACCCAGTTTGGTGTGCTTCTTCACGAGTAATAATTGCTGAGAGTTGTCAGTATAGAAATCTTTTGGATAGGCCAATGAAGACAAGTCATTTCTTGCATGTGTGCTTTGTGATGCATTCTCGGCATGTAGGTCTCTGAATGCATCTGTGCAGTATAGGATAGATTGTAGTCTTGCAAATGTAGTTATGTGTTTGTTCCTATATTAAGTTGAGCGGTATGCATTCTTTGCATCTTCTCCTTTTTGCGGAGTGGGGATCTGAACTCTTTTGACATGAAATAATTTTAAGGCATCTGTATTGAAGGAGGTGGTCTAATTTATGGGACACATAGAGTCTCATTAAGAGTTTGTCTGTAAATCAGCTGTATATCCACCAAATCCGTTACCGTTACTTTCACTTGTTCCCATGGGCTTACCAACAAATTACGGGTGGTGGAAAATCTCTATTTTTGGAATCCATAGGACTCCATGGGGATTTTGGCAAAAGTACCACACACAGTAATATTGCCAAAGTATTCCTGCTTTTTGGAGGTAAAGTGGAAGATTCACCACCAGCATTTTGTAATGGTCGTACCTCATCATATGAGGCTGTATCTTTCATACGATGGCAACACTTGCACATCTGAGACTGTCACAGGGAATATGATTGGTGTAACTGGGCATATGAGACGTAGGTTATATGCAAAAGGCTAGAGAATAAAGAGCACCATTAGAGGTGCATGAAGAAGGAATATGAATGATCTACCTCCCTTTTAAGGGCAACTTCAGCCATCACACCACACTCATAAACACCATCTTTGAACATTGGATCATCCCTAGCTCCAGCTGATGTACACAATAGGTTTCTTTGGTCACACCAATCGGGCAGAAATAGCCTCATCCCAGCAACACTAGGGACAGTATCATAGAGACCAACCACTGATGGGCTAGTTGATCAGATGACAAGAGCAGGTGTCATTCCTTCTGAACTCCTAAGGGCATCCAGCCAGGGGAATCACAGTTAAGAGCGGAACAGTGAAGGGTGAAGACCCGCTGTTGACCAGCCTCTTTGCCTTTTAACAATGACCAGCTGTTGACCAGCCTCTTTGCCTCTTAACAAATGAGCCTTTGCTTTTCTGCACCCTGCTACTTCATTGTAAGTACCCTTAATTGCTTCTTCACAGCTTAACCCTCGCCATGCACTTCTCATGCTACCTATTCCTTTCCCTTCCACTTCTCTCTTCACTCTCCTCCACTCAGAACCATCTCAACTCTCTTCCCATGCCTATCATTCTTTTTCCTCTGGGGCACCTCTCTTCTCGCTCCACTACTCTTTCTATTCACAAAGCATACTTCAATGCTAATTTCCATTACACATCCTCTTCTCGCATCTATCCCCACCATCTCTCTATTTCTCAAGCTCAACATCTATAGGTTTCTATATCTCACTTTCTTTCTGTTACTCTTTGGAATGCACAGTCTGTCTGCACTAAAATCTCCTTACCCTCGACTTCTTCCTTTCTCATTCTCCTTCTATTGACCTAATTTTCCTTACTGACACCTGGACCTCTCCCTCTGACTGCAACCTGTGCTGCCCTTCATGACTCAGCCTACACCTTCACTCACTCTCACAGCCCATTGACAGGAGTGGTGATGTAGGACTATTTTCATCCTCCAAACGTCCTATCTCTCCTTGTCCGCTAACTCCTTGCAAATTCTCCCTCATTCAACAAAACTATCTGGGTATTCACTGCCCCTATAGCATACATCTTATCTCTCTCTACCGGTCACCTGGTCCGGTAGGTCAATTCTTGGACCACATCTCCCAACTAATTGACTCTCTCCCTCCTGATCACCACCTCATTGTCACTGATGACTTCAGCCTCCTCTTTCTCTCTGCTGCTCTATCCACTGACATTAACTCTCTTCTACTAAACCACTCAGAATCTTCTGTCTGCTCTCAGCCCACTCATTCAAATGGGAATTCTCTTGACCTTACTCTCATCTTCTCTCAACGCTCTGCCTCTAATATCAACACTGTGCCTTCTCCCTCCGATCACGCTATCGTCTTTCCCTCAATCTCCACTCCTGCTTCTTCCTCACTTTCTATATCTACTACAACTATTATTAAGCAGACGTTTCCTGTCTCCAAACTCCCTAGCTACCTCTTTGACCTACACTACTCTCTCCTCCTACACTGAACTCACCTTTCCATCCACTGAAGAATTGTAATACTGCTCTGTGTGCTCCCTTTTCCTCTCACTACCCTCTTACGACACTCACTCTTAAATCCTTCCCTGCATGGCCCTGCATTACACCTCTCATCCGCACCCTGATAACAACAATGCAGAAATAGCTTTGCACTTGGCAGAGGTTAAGACACTGCTCTGTTGTCAAATTTTGTCTAAGTGCTCTTCAAAACTATTCCTATACTCTTGACGCTGCCAAACGTGACTTCTATCGCTCTCTCATTTTGTCTCAATCCTCCCAACCGAGGCACCTCCAAGAATCTCTCAACTTATTTCTCTCATCTCCTCCTTCTGCAAATGATCTTGCTACTTTTCATCTAAAATGTATACCATTCACAATACCCTTGCTAATTAACTTCTATCCCCTTCTCTGTCTCACTTTCCTCCATCACTCCTGCCCTCTGATCCTGCGACTATGTCTTCCTTTGCCCCACCAACCCTGATTAGATTGTTGCCCTTCTCCTCAAGCTGACCCTTCCTTGAGGAGAAGGAAGAGTCCTTCTCCTCAAGTGTCCTCAGTACCCACTGACCCACTGTCCCTGCACATTGTGAAGCGCATAGCTCTCAGTGTTGCTACACATCTTACTTTCCCCTTCACCTCCTCTCTTGACAATGCTACTTTTCCCTCATCCTCAACTCTACTAACACTGAAGTTATTTACTTCCCAGCCAAACTGGTTATCCCTTCCTCTCCTCCTCTTCTCATCTGAATACCTTCCTTACTCTCCACTTGAACTCTTGGGGTTATCTTTGAGTCATCACACAATTTCTCACTCTTCATCTCCAAATCTCGACTGCAGCCAGACTCTATCTCCTCAATATCAGAAAAATGTGCCATCTTCTTCCTTTCAATATGGCTAAACAGCTAATTTCCCCCTTAGTCCTTTCTAGATCTGACTGCTATGACAGTCTCCTCTATGGCCTTCACAACTATGCTTTTTCATCTGTGGACAAAGTCCTCAACTTCGTGATCCACATTCTATTCGACTTTTCTTTGTTTACCTCTATCTAGTCTACTCATTGCCAGATTGGCTGGCTAGCTCTGAAACAAAGGGCTAAATATAAACTTCTTTTCATCATCCTCAAACCTATCCATAGACTCACCCCATCCTACCTATCTGCTCATCTCACTCCTTACTCTCCTCCTCAGTCATTAAGATCATCCTCAGCTCACCTCCATTCCACCATTCGAGCACCCTGCGCTCCCTTTCTTTTCCGCTCTGTCTCCCTCCTTGCTCCCCTACTCTGGGATGCTCTTCCTCTCCCTGCCCATACTTCTCCAACCCTACCACTATTTAAATCCAAACTCAAAGCCCTCCTTATTCTGTCTTGTCCTGTCCTCGTCCCTGGTTTATGTTTCCACATTCCCCTGCAACATCTGGTCTTCCAGTCACATTCTCTCATCCCATGTTAAAGGACCCATGTCCTCGGCTCTCTTATCAATGGTACATTTTGTAGCCATTTTTGTGCCAAAAATGCATTGCTTTCCCTGTGATTTGTATACATTAATAAATAAACTAAGATGTGCCTTCTAGGGTGCAGCCACATGACCAATATTTACATGGCCAGAGGAGGAAGAGGAAAACCCTGAATGCAGCCACTGAATTAGTTATAAACTGGCTAATGGCTATCACCAGGTGCCCAGTGTCCGGCAGGAATATGAGTCGTATATTTTTGTCAGAAAGATTTTTTCATATATAAGTGCTTGCCTGCTTCACTTTCAGTTGTAAAATTGCCACAAAACGGAACTAGGTTTCATCTGTTTGAGCAATAAAATTCCTGCAAAACCTCCATAGCGGAAACAAACAGTTGCCAATGTTACCCTAGACAAATGAAGCCCTTCTATGTAGCTACTCTTTTGATCTCTATCATGCTTTTTACACAGACAGCATTACTTTACCAGTTATTTTATCGTTGACTATTTCTTTGTCTTCTAAGTCAATCTGTTCCTTTCTGTTTGTCGTATGTAATGTTTCTGCATGCAGCGAGTGAATGAGTGCAAGTTATGCATTATTGAAATGAATACATAAACAACATCATCAGTCACAAATGCAACCTTGATGCATCAAATGAAAGGAATGTGTGTCACATTAAGGTCTGATACATGAAATGCAAATTGCCTTTTACCAAACATATTTATTGTTCTTTGTTAGAAATGTCAAACAAAACATGCTATGCTACTCAAATATGTACATGCGTAAGTAACATAGAACCTCAAGTCTTGGCGAATGAAAGAGAATATTATGCATATTGAAGTCAAAGGATGATCACAGAGATCAGAGTACAGCTCCAGCAAAGTGCACTTACAGCAGAGAGAAGAGCAGAGTGCAAACCCTTTAACTCGCTAGCATGGAGCTGTTTGGAGCGTCTTCAAACACTGCACAGGCGCGTACTGCAAATGCTACGCAGTTACAGCAGAGAGGAGAGCAGTGCTCAGTCCCCATAACTCCCCAGCATGGAGCTCATTGGAGCGTGTGACAGGGATGAGCAGTGGCTAAATTGCCTACTCAGCCCCATAGTACTACTAAAGCATCAGTGATCACGATCATAAAGGTGAAACAGACACAGGCCGAAGGGTATACCTCCTTTGTCTCTGTTGGTAACCTGGGTTGGGGGCAGGATAGGTCTTCAGGATAGGTGTGAGCTGATAGTAGTAAAACACACACAATGTAAGTACAATGTTCCACAATGAAAGAATGTCCAATAAAGGTTCTATAAATATATAGACGTTTAATGAAATAATACAAATTCAGACAACTGCAAAAAATTAGATAAACACAAACTCGTTAAAAAAATAGAGAATGCAGACTTTTGTGAAAGAGCACTCAGTAAATTAGAAGCAGTGTTCAGGCAATCAGACTGATCAAAAGAGAAGCTACAAAGAACGGTGCAATTTTTCTAGTGCAACATTGGCACCTGCTTGTGTCTTCTGTGGAGTTTTGCAGGAATTATTAGATGAAACCTAGTTCAGTTTTTCTGGCAATTTTACAGCTGAAAATGTGAAAAAGAAGGAAAGCAGGCAAGGGATGCAGGGTACACAATCTTATCTATTCCTTCCATCCATTTCATCCGATTCTCCCATTGTATCCGTTCTGTCTGTCCTATCCATCCATTGTATTCATACTTCTCTTCCATCCATCCATTCATCTCTTCCATCCGTCTATCTATTCTACTCATTGCTTTCCATCCGTTCATCCATCCAATGCTTCCCATCCTTCTATCCATCCATTGCTTCTCATCCATCCATCCATTCCCTTCCTTCCATCCATCCATTCTTTCCATCCGTTCCCACTATCCATTCTTTCCCACCATCCCTCCGTTCCCCATCATCCTTCCATTCCCCATCATCTCTCCGTTCCCCACCATCTGTCCATTTTCATTTCAATCACCCTTCGATTGTTTTTCATCTCACCATTCCCATCCATCCATTCTCATTCGTCTATCAGTCCATTCACTCCTTCAATCCATCCTTACACATCCATCCATCCATCCATCCATCCATCCATCCATCCATCCATATCCTTTTATCCATCTATCCCCTTCCGTCACACCCACTGTCTATTCGTCCACTTGTTTCTATCCATTCATTCCATTCATTACCTTTCAGTCATCTGTCTATTCATTTCCATCCCTCCATTCCCATCCCTCCGTTCCCATCCATCCATCCATCCATCCATCCACTTCAATTCATCCAACCATTCACTTCAATAGGTCCATATCCTTCCGTCCGTACCCTTCCTCCATCCATCCATCCATCCATCCATCCATCCAGCCCCTTCCACCCATCCCTTTCCTTTCAACCATCCATTCCTTTCCGTCCATTCCCTTCCATCCATTCCCTTCCACCCATCCATTGATTCTTTTCTGTCCGTCTATTCATCCAATTCTCTTCCATCCATCCATTACTTTCTGTCTATCCATCTATTCCCATCTATCCATCCATTTCCATCCATCCATCCCTTCCCATGTATTCCCTTCGGTCCATCTGTTCCTTTTGGTCCATTCCTTCCCTTTGGTCCATCCAATTCTCTTCCATCTGTCCATTCCCATCCATCCATTCTCTTCTATCCATCCATTCTCTTCCATCCATCTATTCCTTTCATCCATCCATCCATTCCCTTATATCCATCCATTCCCTTCCATCCGTCTGTCCTTCCATTCCTTGTTTCCATCTGTCCATACCCTTCCATTCATCTCTCTATTCCCTACTATCCATCCATTCCCTTCCATTCATCTATTCCTTTGCATTCATCTGTCCATTTCCTTCCATCATCCATTCATCAGTCATTCCCTTTCATTGTATCCACCAGTTTCATTCCTTCCGTCCATTCCCTTCCATCCATCCTTCAACCATCCATTCCCTTCCATCCTTCATTCCATTCCACCCATTCCCATCCACCCATTCCCATTCACGCATTCCCATCCACCCATTCCCACCCACCCATTCCCATCCACCAATTCTCATTCATCCGTCCTCCATCCAACTCCCTTTAATTCACTTCCCTTCTTTTCCATCCATTCATTCCCTTCCGTCCATTCCCTTCTGTCTGTCTGTTCCCTTCTGTCTGTCCATCCCCTTCCATACATCCCTTCTATCCATCCATTCCCATCCACCCATCCATTCACATCCATCCATCCACATCCATCCATCCTTTTCCATCCATCCATCTATCCATTCCGATGCATCTCCTTCCATCCATCCATCCATCCATCCATCCATCCATCCATCCATCCATCCATCCATCCATCCATCTATCCATTCCCATCCATTCCCTTCCATCCATCCATTCCCTCCCCTTCCATCCATCTATTCCATTCCATTCGCCCATTCCTTCCATTCATCCGCCCCTCTGTCCATCCAATCCATTCTTACCATCCATCCATTCCCATCAATCCATTCCTGTCTATCCATCTATCCATCCATTCTCTTCCATCTATCCATCCATTCGCCTCCATTTAACCACCCATTCCAATCCTTCCATTTCCATCGGTCCGTCCACCCATTTCCCATCCATCCATTCATTCCCATCCTTCTGTTCCCATCGATCCATTCTCATCCATCCATTCCTGTCTATCCATTCCCGTCCATCCATTCTCGTACATCCATTCCCGTCCATCCATTCCTGTCCATCCATTTGCGTCCATCCATTCACGTCCGTCCATTCCCATCTGTCCATTCCCTTCCGTCCGTCTATCTATTCCCTTCCGTCCATCCATCTGTTCCTTCCTTCCGCCCATCTGTTCCTTCAGTCAGGCCGTCAGTTCTCATCTGCCCATCTATCAGTTCACTTCTGCCCATTCATCAATTCCCTTCCGTCCATTAATTAGTTCCCTTCCTTTCATCCATCCGTTCCCTTCCGTTCATCCATCCATTCCCTTCTGTACATTCATCCGAATTCCCTTCGATCAATTTGTCTAAGTCCCTTCTATCCATTCATCCAATTCCCTTCCATCTATCAATCCTTTCTAATTCATCCATCCCTTCCATCTATCAATTCCCTTTCATCTCATCAATTCCCTTCCATCTATCAATTTCCACCCGTCCTTTCCACACATTTTCATCTCTTCCAACCCATTTTTTCACTCGTCTCTTCAACCCATCCCTTTCACCCTTCCACCCATCCCTTCCACCCATCTCTTCCACCCATCTCTTGCATCCTTTCCACATCTTTTCCAACTATCTGTTCTATTTCATCTATTTCATCCATCCATCATTCTATTCATCCAGTCGATCTATCCTTTCCATGCAGCCATCCAGTCATCCATTCCGTCCATCTTTCTATTAATTTCATCTATTGTCACCATTTCTTCCATTCTGTCCCTTCCATAGACATACTTTCCATTCATTCCCCATTCATCCATGTCATTCATTTCATCCTTGCTATTCATCTCACATGCGTCCATCCGTTCTATTTCATTGTATCCGTTCTATTCATTCTATCCTTGCCATTTATTCTATCTGATCATTACATCCGTCGTTCCATACTTCCCTCGCCACTGTTATCCGCACCATCTATTTCATTGATTCATTCATCAGTTAGTTCCTGCCCTTATTTCAACCCTTCTCGGCAACCGTTTCATCAATCTAACCCTGTGGGTAGAATCAGAAGTCATTTGTTCAGATTTCGTAAACGATTGTCAATATCCGGATCAGAGGGTGAGTTCATTGGAGATATGGTTGAGAGTCCCATTGTGAAATTATTCATTGGGATGTTGGGAGTACAGCCATAGCTTTAAGGTTGGTGTCTGTGTTATGGAAAGAGCCATGTTTTTTGTAATTTGCGGAATGTCATATAGTCTTGGGTATGTCAGATGTTTGGTGGGAGCGAGTTCCACAGAGTCGAGGCCAATGCTGAGAAGGAGGATCCTCCTATCCTGATGGAGTTAGTGGTTGGGATCAACAAAAGGAGGGCAGAGCTTGATCTTAAGTTGCGGGGTGGGCGGTACATTTTTAACTTGTCTTGTAGGTATGGAGGGCCGATCTTGTGCACTGCACAATGGGTGATGCACAGGGTCTTGAAGGTGGCCCTTTGACCGACTGGGAGACTTTGGAGAGTTCTAAGGGCTGGAGAGGTGTGGTCTCAAGGACCAAGGGCGAGGAGCATTTTTGCAGCATCGTTTTGGCACTTTGGAGTTTGTTAAGGTGGTATGCCGGGACTCCTAGGTAAAGGGAGTTGGCATAGTCCAGTCTCGACATTACAATAGACATAACAGTGGCAAGTCTGTTCCGGAAGGAGATGTAGGGGAAGATGCGCCTGAGAATTTTGAGGTGGTAGTGACAAGATTTAGAGACGTTGATCTGGTGGGAGAGGGTTAGGCCAGAGTCCATAGTGCATCCAAGGTTTTTTACTTTGACGGAGGAGGTGGCCGGAGGGCCCATGGAGAGGGGCCAAGGGAGTGGACGAGGTAGAATCTCAGTGTTGCCGCACACCATGATTTTGGTATTAGTGGGGTTTTAGAGGAGGTGGTTTATATTCATCCAGCGGTCGATATCTAGAAGGCAGGCTGCGAGGTCGGGCTGATAGTTGGAGTCTGAGTGGTGGAGTTTAAGAATGATTTGGGTATCGTCCGCATAGTTGTAGCACAGGATGTTGTGCAGGCGGATGATAGATACGCGCCTTGCAGTACTCCAATCTTAACTGGGCGAGCAGTCGAGACAAAAGGGGAGAGGTGGGTTATTTGTTTCCTGTTGTTGAGGAAGGAGGTGATCCATTTGAGAGCGGTTCAACAGATTCCTAGGGAGAGGAGGCGGTCAAAGAGGATTGAGTGGTTAATCGTGTCGAAGGCTGCAGACAGGTCAAGGAGAATTAGTGCAGTGCATCCTGCGGAGTATGCAGAGATCTTAAGGTTGTCCCAGATTGAGTGTAAGTAGTTTCAGATCCGGGTCGAGGTCTGAAGCCAGATTGGGTGGGGTCAAGGAGGTTGTTGGATTCTATAAAGGTGCTTAGTTGGGAGTATGCTGTTCAGTCGATGAGTTTTGCTAGGAATCTGTTGTTCAAGATGGGACGGTAACTCTTGCGGTCAAGGGGGTCAAGGGATGGTTTTTTAAGAAGAGGCTTGACATGGGGCAATTTTGAAGCCATCGGGAAAGATTCCGGAGCTGAGCGAGTCATTTGGGATGGTTCTTGCATGCTCTACTGCGCAGGTGGATGAGAATATTTCTTTGAGGACTGAGGCGGGGCAGGGGTCTAGGGGCGGACCAGAAGTTTTGCAAGTCGATAGAAGGTCAAGAAATTGTCCAGCCAGATGTTTAAGTCTCCTAGGAGAGTCAGGGAGGGATGATTTAATTGGATGGTGGCTACAGAGTCACAGAGGTTGGTTGTGAAATGTCTGTCATAACCAGGAGGTCTGTAGATTAGTAGTAAACTGTGGAAGAAATGTCTTGTGTAGCGAGAGTTTGACAATGTAACGCTCACCTGATTCCCGCAGAGGCGCCGGTCTTGACTGGGTGAATGCCGTATCTTCAAAGGTGATGTGTAACACACGGTTGGCTCTTTGGGCTGGACCTCTGTGCACTGTATGTCTGACTTGAAGAGTAAGATGTCTGCAGATAGAAAATATGGGATTAATGAACTGGGGTTATTGGGTGCCTCTCTCCTCTTCCCTTTCTCTTCTCCTGTAGAACCCCAAAGGTTAACGCCCTCACCTTAGGTAAGTGAACGCCGAGCTCTCCATCTGCCTCGGGGCAGGGTGCCGTAACCAGTTTCTTCACTGGATAAGGGTGCAGGCCTCTTGACCTCAGAGGACTGCTGTCCGTCGTTAACTGCACGAACGGTAAGTTCTGGGCACTTCAAATGTCTTAAAAGTCTTTTGTAATGATATATCTTGTTTTGCAGGGTTCCGGCGATGGCGGATGGCGGGCTGATGAGAGTTGAGGATCGAACCCGCGTGAGGAATAGAAGCGCCTGGAAGCACGTAAGTAAGCGTTTGTAGCCTGCTTCACGATGCGCACTAACTGTCCCTTTTATCTTGCAGGTACAAGTTCGGAGCTTTAGAGAAGCTGAAGGGTGCTGGAATACCCACTGGATTCGGCGTGGGAAGGAGTAATGGCACGTGAGTAATAAAGTTGCCCAATGTCTTTAAACGCACCTTCTTTTGTCTTTCAGATGCGGGATGCAGCGCCGAAGGCCTCCGGAGCGTGCGAAGAGCTGGTAAGCTTTTGTCTTTCAGATGCCGGAATGCAGTGCGAAGACCTCCGGAGCATGCGAAGAGTAGGTAAGCCTTTGTCTTTCAGATGCCGGAATGCAGCGCGAGGCGTTGGTGACAGCCGATGGACCAGGTAAGAGATGCGCTGCCACTGAAGACTGTAGTGCTAACCTGTTCTTTCTTTGTCTTTACAGGTGCTGCTGAAGACTGGATTCCCGGATGGTAAGCCTTTGTTCCCTTAGGCCCAGGATCAGAAGCAGAAGACACGATGAGCGTTCTGCTGCAGAGAATGCAGAATGACACGAAGCAAGATTCATCCATCGGGTGTGGTTTAAATAGCCTCCTGTAGTGCTTAGGTGTCTCCTTCCACAGCCACGCCTAGGTAAGAAAAGAGTTCCTGCTTTCCAGAAGAGTTCCAGTGTTCTGAACCTAGGGAGTGGCTCCTGCCCCACCCAACAGGAAAAGTAGTCCCAAACAGAAGAGGATCAGGGGTTCAACTGGCAGGTAAGTAAGCAGCATGGTCTGCTGCAGGTAAGTCCACCCAAGCATTATGAGCCCGGCGCTTCCAGCGCTGGGACTGGGCATCTTTATGAGCCTGGTGCCACTGGCGCCAGGACAGGGTACAAAAGGTCCCAATTGGGACTGGCTGGCACTCGGAACCGGGGTTATGGGTCTGCTTCCAAGGGAGTCGGGCAAGTCCTGATCTTTTGGAAGCAGAGATCATGACAGTACCCCCCCTCAAGGCCCCTCCCAAACCGGGCTTCTCCGGGGGTTTGGGCTTGTTAGGAAATGTTCGATGAAATCTTTTGATTAGACGAGGCGCGTGGACATATTCTGCAGGTTCCCAGGATCTTTCTTGGGGACCGTAGCCTTTCCAGTCAATCAGGTAAAATAGTTTAGATTTGGAGATCTTGGAATCCAGGATGCTTTTGACTTCAAACTCGAGTTCTCCATCAACTAGAATAGGTTTTGGAGATGTAGTTAGTCGGGTTTGAGGTTGCACGGGTTTTAATGGAGAGACGTGGAAGACCGGATGTATCTTCATGTGAGGGGGCAAGTCCAACTTGACCGCTACTGGATTTACTATGGTAGTGATGGAATAGGGACCAAGGTATCTTGGGTTGAATGTGCGTGGTCCTTTTAGAGGTAGATATTTGGTGGATAACCAGACTTGATCTCCTACTTGATATTGGGGGGCTTCCTTCCGATGTTGGTCTGCTCCTTTCTTGTATTGTTCTTTAGCCCTTTGAAGGTGAGAAACTGCTTCCTTAAAGGCTTGGGTGATTGTAGAATGCAGGTGGTCTACTGCTGGTGTTCCAAGATCTTGGAGTGGATCCAACTCCGAGGTTCGAGGGTGACTACCGTATAAAAGAAAAAATGGGGTCTTCCCAGTTCCCGAGTGGACAGAGTTATTGTAGGCATATTCGGCTATCCAAAGGATATCTTTCCAAGTTTTTTCAGTTTGTTGTAGCATGCAGCGCAAATACTGTTCCAGAGTTTGATTGGTCCTTTCGGTTTGTCCGTCGGTTTGAGGGTGGTGGCTGGTCGAAAGTCTCACATCAATTTGAGCCGACCGACAGCAACTTCGCCAAAAATGAGAAATAAATTGACTACCTCGATCCGAAATTAGAACTGAAGGAAAACCGTGCAGTCGGACGATGTTTTCGAGAAATTCTCGGGCCAGAGTTGCTGCTGTTGGTAAGCCTTTGAGTGGAATGAAATGCGCCATCTTGGAGAATAGGTCCACGATTACTAGGATCGTATTGTATCCGGAGCATTGAGGTAGATCGGTGATGAAGTCCATAGAAAGCGTATGCCAAGGGCGAGGCGGGATGTCAATAGGGCGTAAGAGGCCGGCTGGTTTTTCCTTTTGACTCTTGTTTTGGGCGCATACTCCACAGGACATTATAAAGTCTCTGATATCTTTTTTCCAAGACGGCCACCAGAAGTAGCGCTTGATCTTTTCCGAGGTCTTGGTCATACCGGGATGTCCTTCCATTAAAGCATCGTGATAACAAGAGATTACCTTTTTCTGTAAATCTGTGCTGGGCAGGTATAACCGTTCTTGGAAATATAATAGGTTGTCCTTCACCGTAAAGTCCTTTCCCTGCAGATGCCAATTCTGTATGTCTGCTGGAGTTACCAGTAGCCTGGCTTTAGCCTTAACTTCCTCTATGGATTGTGTGGCGATTACACCTAGAATTCTTTGTTCGGGAATGATAGGTACAGGTTTAGGATTGATCAAATGTTCTTCCACTCCCATCCGAGAAAGGGCATCAGCTTTACCGTTTTTTGTACCAGGTCGATAGGTAATTATGAAGTCAAACTCGGCAAAGAATAGTGCCCAACGGAGTTGCCTAGAGGATTGAGCTTTTGCGGTTTTCAAATATTGCAGGTTTCGGTGATCTGTAATCACAGTAACGGTGTGTCGGGCCCCCAGAAGATAATGCCGCCAAGCCTTAAAGGCGGACTTGATAGCTAGAAGTTCCTTATCAGTAATAGTGTAATTGATTTCAGGAGGCGAGAATTTGCGGGACCAAAATGCCACGGGATGCAACGGATTGGTTACTGGGTCCTTTTGTGATAGAACTGCCCCAATGGCAAGGCTCGAAGCGTCAGTTTCAACGATGTAGGGGAGTTCTGGGCGAGGATGTTTTAAGATCGGTGCAGAGATAAATCTAGTCTTCAAATTCTGGAAAGCTTGTTCCGCCTCGGTAGACCATTCAAAACGTTTGTTTTTCTTTAACAAGGCGGTGATGGGCTGGACTATTCGAGAGAATTCGGGGATAAACCTGCGGTAAAAGTTAGCCAAGCCTAACATGCTTTGAACACCTTTTACGGAGGATGGCGATGGCCATTTGAGAATTGCATCGACCTTCTTTGAATCCATACGCACTCCGCTAGGTGATAATATGAATCCCAAGAATTCAACTTCAGTCACGTTGAAAACACATTTTTCCAACTTAGCGAAAAGTTTGTGTTGACGCAACCTCTCGAGGACCATTTTCACGTGTTTCCGATGTTCAGTTTCCGATGAAGAATAAACGAGGATGTCGTCAATGTAAACAACAACACACACATCTATGAGCTCTCTGAGGACATCGTTCATAAAATATTGAAAGGCGGCCGGGGCATTGCAAAGTCCGAAGGGCATGACCTGATATTCAAATAGCCCATACTTGGTGCGGAAGGCCGTCTTCCATTCATCGCCCTCTTTTACTCGTACCAAGTGGTAGGCTCCTCTAAGATCCAGCTTTGTATATATGCATGCTTTTCTGACTTGGTCCAGGAGTTCAGGGATCAAAGGTAACGGATATCTATTCTTAACAGTGATCTGGTTCAGGGCGCGATAATCTATACAAGTTCTAAGGTCCCCTTCTTTTTTTGGAACGAAGAACAAAGCTGAGGAAGCAGGGGACTTGGAAGGACGAATAAACCCATTCGCTAGGTATTGATCCAGGTATTGTCGGAGGTGAAGATTCTCAGGCTCGGTGAGGGCATAAATTCTACTACAAGGAGGAGTAGATCCAGGTATCAGGTCTATCTGGCAGTCATAAGACCTATGAGGAGGTAGAGAGTTAGCCTGATCCTTCCGGAAAACATCTTGGAATTCTAGGTATTCAGGAGGTAACTGGGGAGCCTCCGAGGAATTTGCTGCCAGTGCAACACCAGGTCGAGGGTGACAAGTAGAGACACATTCTGGAAACTGAACCGTTCTTGCTCGTCAATCGATCTGAGGATTGTTCTTCTCTAACCAAGGAATTCCTAGAATTATCTGGAACTGAGGGGCCTTGATCACATCGAACACGATCTTCTCATGGTGTCCATCTTGACTTACTAGCGTCACTTCTTGGGTGGTATGCGTTACTGGTCCGGAGGCTATCTCCGTACCATCCACCGTAGTAATGACGTCCTTTACAGCCTTTGGACAAAGAGTCAGATTCATCCTCAAAACCATTTCATGATCCACATAATTGCCGATGGCACCGCTGTCGACGTAAGCTTCAATCGCATGTAATCGATCCGGATGTTCAGGGCTAATGAGGACCATAGGTATCACAAAATGCGAGGTCACTGAACTGGTTTTAACGCTCGGCAAGAGGACCTCTATTCTTGTCGGGCGAGGTTGTTTCCCTGCTCAGAGTTTGTGACCCTGGTAACTGCAGCTCCTACTGCCTTCTTGGCTGGTTTCACCGGACAGTCTCGAAGAAAGTGCCCCGAGTTTCCGCAATAGAGGCATAATTGCAGCTGTTTTCTCCTTTCCCGCTCCTTTTGTGTTAGTGGTCCTTTCAGGCCCCCTATTTGCATGGGTTCCCCGGAGTCTACTCCTTTGGTAGGAGTTGGTGGTTTGGAAAATACTCGAGCATCAAACTTGGAACGATCGGCCTTCCTGTTCTGCAGTCTGTGGTCAATTTGAATGACTAAGTCAATATAGTCCGAACAGTCTTGCGGGGGATTCACTACTTGGGCTAACACATCTTTGAGCTCTCCACGTAGACCTCTATAAAACAGCGTAATCCTTTTGTCCTCAGGCCATCGAGTTTCCACTATCAGTCTGTTGAAAGACGCAATATAAGCCAAAAGGTCTTGATTACCCTGTCGCAATGAAAGGAGCTCATTGTCCAAGGCCTGCCCCTGTGAATGTCTTGCAAACAGTTTTTCCATACTGAGCTGAAAAGCTTGAAAATCATGGAGAACCGGATCATCTTGATTAACTAGAGGGATCGACCAGCCTGCCGCATTGCCACTAAGGTACGAAAGCACAAAAGCTACCTTAGCTTGATCAGTTGGAAAGGCTGCTGGCCGGCATAAGAAGTGCAACCGGCACTGATTAATAAATACTGCAAACCTCTTTGGGTCACCAGAAAATCGTTCGGGCGGAGCCAGAGGTACATTCCCAGGTAGGTTGATCTGCACTGGGTTCGTAGAGGATGTTGAAGGAAGATTTGCCCCTGATGCGGGTAACGGAGTTTGTCCGGCTTGTGACTGTAGCAATTGTCTAGCGAGATCGTCTGTTCGCTCCTTGGAAATAATCAGTTCCCTTCTTAGAGCATTTGTTTCCTGACGGGCTGCATGCACTTCTGCTTTTAGTTCCCCAAGTAACTGGGCTAGCTGGTCGGTATCCGAGGTTTCCATAGCGCCTGGGTGGGAGTTTTGCGGTAGGCTTTGTGTTCTGTAACGCTCACCTGATTCCCGCAGAGGCGCCGGTCTTGACTGGGTGAATGCCGTATCTTCAAAGGTGATGTGTAACACACGGTTGGCTCTTTGGGCTGGACCTCTGTGCACTGTATGTCTGACTTGAAGAGTAAGATGTCTGCAGATAGAAAATATGGGATTAATGAACTGGGGTTATTGGGTGCCTCTCTCCTCTTCCCTTTCTCTTCTCCTGTAGAACCCCAAAGGTTAACGCCCTCACCTTAGGTAAGTGAATGCCGAGCTCTCCATCTGCCTCGGGGCAGGGTGCCGTAACCAGTTTCTTCACTGGATAAGGGTGCAGGCCTCTTGACCTCAGAGGACTGCTGTCCGTCGTTAACTGCACGAACGGTAAGTTCTGGGCACTTCAAATGTCTTAAAAGTCTTTTGTAATGATATCTCTTGTTTTGCAGGGTTCCGGCGATGGCGGATGGCGGGCTGATGAGAGTTGAGGATCGAACCCGCGTGAGGAATAGAAGCGCCTGGAAGCACGTAAGTAAGCGCTTGTAGCCTGCTTCACGATGCGCACTAACTGTCCCTTTTATCTTGCAGGTACAAGTTCGGAGCTTTAGAGAAGCTGAAGGGTGCTGGAATACCCACTGGATTCGGCGTGGGAAGGAGTAATGGCACGTGAGTAATAAAGTTGCCCAATGTCTTTAAACGCACCTTCTTTTGTCTTTCAGATGCGGGATGCAGCGCCGAAGGCCTCCGGAGCGTGCGAAGAGCTGGTAAGCTTTTGTCTTTCAGATGCCGGAATGCAGTGCGAAGACCTCCGGAGCATCCGAAGAGTAGGTAAGCCTTTGTCTTTCAGATGCCGGAATTCAGCGCGAGGCGTTGGTGACAGCCGATGGACCAGGTAAGAGATGCGCTGCCACTGAAGACTGTAGTGCTAACCTGTTCTTTCTTTGTCTTTACCGGTGCTGCTGAAGACTGGATTCCAGGATGGTAAACCTTTGTTCCCTTAGGCCCAGGATCAGAAGCAGAAGAGACGATGAGCGTTCTGCTGCAGAGAATGCAGAATAACACAAAGCAAGATTCATCCATCGGGTGTGGTTTAAATAGCCTCCTGTAGTGCTTAGGTGTCTCCTTCCACAGCCACGCCTAGGTAAGAAAAGAGTTCCTGCTTTCCAGAAGAGTTCCAGTGTTCTGAACCTAGGGAGTGGCTCCTGCCCCACCCAACAGGAAAAGTAGTCCCAAACAGAAGAGGATCAGGGGTTCAACTGGCAGGTAAGTAAGCAGCATGGTCTGCTGCAGGTAAGTCCACCCAAGCATTATGAGCCCGGCACTTCCAGCGCTGGGACTGGGCATCTTTATGAGCCTGGTGCCACTGGCGCCAGGTCAGGGTCCAAAAGGTCCCAATTGGGACTGGCTGGCACTCGGAACCGGGGTTATGGGTCTGCTTCCAAGGGAGTCGGGCAAGTCCTGATCTTTTGGAAGCAGAGATCATGACAGACAAGGAGGGATTTGCATGAACTAATGCATGTCTGAGAATCAACGAGAGAGGCAGAGAAGTGATATTTGAAAAGGACAGCCACGCCACCTCCTCTTGAGGGTCTGTTGAGTGGGATGAGTGAGTAGCCGGGGGGAATGCCTCATGTACAACAGGGGCAAAAATTATCCAAGAACCAGGTTTCAGTGATAAAGACTAGGTCAGGTTTGTCAGAAGAGAGGAGGTCGAAGATGTTGTGTCTGTATTTTGCTACAGAGCGTGCATTAAAGAAGATACATTTGACTTCCGAGTGGGGTGTGGTCATGGAGGTTGTTGTGGTGTGGGTAGGAGGGGCATGTGGAGTGGTGGGGGGACGGGAGAGGTGAGGTGCTCAAGGTCGGTGAGGTAGTGGGATGAGGGGTGGTGGGAAGGTTGGCAGGGGGTGGGCTCCGGGTCACAAATGGTGGGGGTAAGTCCACGGGGGCTGGGAAGGGTAGGTGGGTGGAGGTGGACAAGTGATGGGTGTGAGTGTGAATAGGAGGTGCGGGCGAGTGGACGGAGGGGCATTGGGTGAGGGGGGATTTGTGTGGGGAGGTCTCGGGTGAGTCTTGGTGGATAGGGTGGACTGATGTACAGGGTGATAAGTGAAGAGAGAGGAGGTGGAAGTGGGGCGAGGGTACGGGAGTGTAGCAGGGATGGTGAGGTTGGGAGGTTGTGTAGCGCTGTTCAGGAGTAGAGAGACATGGAGGCAGAACAGGGTTGTTTCCTTCTTTTCAACAGTTTCTGTGCAGTAGGGGTGTGGGAGAGGGTTGGAGGATCGGCGGGTGAAGGAGAGGCAGCTACTGTTCTCGCAAACTAGATAAGAAAATAAGTAACCAAATTAGTAGTCAAGTATATGCGCAGAGACGCAAGGAAGATGGGCCATATAGAAGCTTGCTGCAGAAGAAAACATAACACGGGTGAAGCAACCATGTTGAAAAGATGGATGCTGGCTCTCAATGATAGTAAGCGAAGAACTCGAAGACGAGAGACCAGAGCTGCAAAACTGACAGAGGTTGGAAATACAAATTAATGCACCTAGAAAGAATAGCTGCTGGAAAGGAGATCAAGGATGCCACAGCGAAAAACTACTGAAGGGTACAAGGGGAGGTAATGAGGATAAGCAACATACGCAGGACATATTTCTCTTAGAAAAAGTAAATAAGCAAACTTTTTCAAGTGCCAAGTATTGACAATAAAAGATGCAGAACCTGGGTTTCTTTTTGCTTACGTGCTGCTAGTGAGCCGAGTGTCCTAAGTGATTCCAACCTGTCATGACGGCCTTTGCAACGATGAGCATACAATGTTGCATGAACCAATCCACTACTGTGATACTGTTATAATTTGTATTATACGTAATTAGAAGGAAGTTCAAGGCTTGCCTGCCAGAGAGGAGCAGCCAATAAAGTAATTAACACATATAGGGGGTCATTACAAGTTGGGCGGTAAGGGTTAACGGTCACCGGTAATGATGCCGGTGCCGGTAAACCCTTACCGCCCTATTCCGAGGCCCTTAGCGGGTCCCAGCAGGAGCGGCTGATTTCACCAGCCGTTCCCTGCGGGTCCCGTTAAGGGACCTTGGAGCTAATAACGGGCCCGCAATTTGCGGGCCCGTTATTAGCGATTTCCCCATTCACATTGAGCCCTATGGGGGATCAAATGGGAATGGGGAATGGTCAACTGAATGGGAATAAGTCCCCATTCAGCCAGACCGGACCCGGACCCGGGTTTGGAGGCAGCCATGGCGCTAGTAGCGCCATGGCTGCCTCCAAACTCGTAATGACCCCCATAGACTCTATAAGTAGATATGTTCCCCTAATCAACCCATATACCCAAAAGGTTTTATTATATGCCACGTAGGATTACTTCATAGCTGACACACTTTGAGGTATAAAGCCTTGGTGTAACTAATTTGCAGTGTGAGTGTAGGGACTACAAACTGTAGTTTGCCAGATTGCCCTACTTTATTAAGCTGATAATAAGTAGTATTTTGCCACATTCTTTGAGTCTGTCCGGTCATTTGGGTCTAAGATTATTTTGTTATGATAATCCCATTCTGCGCATAGATATGCCCAAAAAGTGATACTGCATATTTGGTAGCGGTGCGGATGGTTCTGATTCAGACCCTGGGATTCTGTACGTCTTCCACCATTATCCAGAAGACTGCAGAGTTCCCTCGGGGAGCGGCGCTACAAATATGTGTTACCTGAGGTGGTTGGAAGCTACCCCTTTGAAGAAATTCCTGTCCCCGTAGGCACCCCATGGACCGAAGGTGAACTGATCGCTTGGGAAAGAGCGACACCAAAGGACTTGAGCTGAATAACGGATGTAAGTAGAAACATCAAAAGTGGCAAATAAAAGGGGAGGAGCCATATTGCATGTATCTAGTGGGAGAACGCAACGGGATTCATTAGGGACAAGGAGATACCTCGATTCCTTTCCTCAAGGAGAAAGAAGGGGATGCATCACACGCCAGAACAGAGTATTATTTAAGGGATGCCTGTGGCTATAGCACTCTGAAATGGAGTAAATAGAGATGAGATAGGTCTGTCAGGTAGATAGAACAAGGTGACTGTAGAAAAAGTGTGCACATGTGTTTTGGCAGATGTTTATAAATATCAGTGTAAAAATTATATCGACGTGATTTGTATTAAGGGAGATGAAATAAATTGAAAGATTAAAAATTATGAAGAACCATAGCAATAAAATTAGACAAATTATTAGGCCCTAGAAAAGTAAGCCATTGGTGCCAGTCAAACACAGGAGGGGAGTATTTAAAGAAAATAAGAATCCATTCAAACCTGGGAGGGATAATATTTGGAAAAATAAGATAAAAGGGGTTCTTAAAATTGACAAACACTATAAACAAAGGGATGACAATGGATATTGTTGTATAGGTTTGGAAATTGTTTGGGAGAAATTGGTACATTGGAGATAGGCAGCGATTGATGGTGCTGGCCAAAGTAATCGCTGAAGTGTGATTAATGAAATAAATAAATAGACAAAAAAACCTGCTTAGTAGTGTCAGTTAAATGCAACTTGTCATTATGGGGGACACTCTCCTTTTATGTCTCTGCAGAACATTATCAGGATGCACTCCTAAAATTAGGAAGTACTATGCTGAATGGGTGAAAGGGCACAACTAATAAAACACTTATGCAGTGGCCTCAAGGCAGTGCTGCAAAACATAACAACATGCCTGTATTCTACATGCATGGGGAAGGAGAAGCTAAAGAAAAGGCTAGCTGTTTTAGAACTCCGTAAGAAGTACCAGAGTGAGATAGAAGACCCACCAGAGAAGGAATTGATGCTTAATCAACATAAAGAGGAGGACATAAGGCACTCGGCTCCTCTTTCACCTCCTAAGAATGACAGAACGATAAAAGACAAACAAGGGATTTATCCTCTAAAGGAATTAAAAACAGCAGTGTGGTATGTAATTCCAACATACGCACCTCCCGCTTATAATAGCGAAGACAGTATGTAAGAAAGTAAGAATAAGAACGTGTATATATACGTCTAAACGCCACAAACATAAAGAGCGTGATGAGAGAAAGGAGAGACAGGTAGAATTAGAAGAGGAAGCCAAAAGACAAAAAAAGAGAGAAAGACAAAGCAAGTGGCATGACAATAGTACAAAACGAGTTGATGGGAGGACAGCTACTATTGAAGTTAGATCAGAAGGGCATTGATGATGTAAAAGAAAGGGAAGAAAGAGTGTAGGTTGCAAAGAAGGCAAGAGGAAGAAGAGATGTGGCCAACCTTGTTAGGGGCATACATCAGTGCTACACCAGTTCTCTGTAGATAATGGGAGCTGGATTTTAGTCACCCAAAGGGCCACTCTATGATGCTGAATGCTCAGATATGTGCTGCATTATAGCACTTCTATGCAGTCATCTGGAGGTATTGGTATGGCGTCAGAAGAAACGGCAGGAGTGGATAGCTGGCATCACCTGTAGGGATGTGGACAAGACATTACTCAATGCATGCATTTTGCCTGTAGAAGCAGCCACATAGGGATCTTGTGTGAATGACAATGGAAAATGTATTTGGGATGTGTCATATAATGTTGTTGTACCTTTGTGTCTGTTCAAGGCTTCTTTTGTCCCTCTATTAACATATCACCCCTTTGGAGTGGCACACAACACCCGTGTTGTGCTTAACTAAGAAACATATCCTTTGTTGCCTGTGTTTGCAGGAAGAGTGCTGTTGCACAGTACCCTTGAGGCATGTGTCGATCCAGGAAACCTTACATAGCAGTGTGTGATGGTCATGTCTGTGTCACATGTCATTTGCACATGGAGTATTTGCTGCTGCTTCCTGTTCCTGTACACTTGATCTGTTGCATGGGGGGCACAAGTGGCACAGGTGTACAGTCCAAGGCACCAATTATATTTGGAAATTGGGTGAAATCATAGAGGTGTCCTTTGCATTCATGCTTGCTTGCTGATAGGGAAATGTGTGCTGCTGCATGGTGTAGTAGGGAAGCCAACACCTGTGACAGTAATCTCAAAAATCTGGGCTGCCTCTAGCAAGAGAATGTAGTACAACAAAGGTCATTCTGAATGAACTGGAGTACATGGATTATGGTTGTCATGTACAACCGATAAGTCCTCAGGATGTATGTATCTGTTAGTGCCCATAAAGTTATTGTGATCTTGGGTATTGTGTTCTCTGCTTTTTCCTCTGTTCTTGATAGCCCATTTTTTGCATGATTTATGCATTTCTCTGGCAATCAAATGCAGGTATTTTGCCAGTGCTCCACTGGGCGGCATGTTTCTGTTGGACTTGTGAGTAGCCTGGCATAGGCTTCTTCTGTTAGGAGGGCTGATTATATGCACACGTGCTTGATTTTGCTTCAGCGGCCCATCATTTCTGCTTGCTTTTTCATGCTGGTAATTTCGTGTGGTGATTCATGTGTTGTTTTTCCCATTAATGTTAATAGGAATAATGTGGCAAATACTGCATCTGGTATTGGCCACTCTTCACATCCGATATTGTGAGGGTGTAGAAAGGCCTGGTTACCAAATTTGTTCTTTTTGGATGTTTTTCCTCCTGGATTTTCACATGTGGTAACTGACTCACTCTTGTACGGTGTGGTAAATCCTGTAAAATATCTTTTGGGTTATATTTAGTATCTTGTAGTATTTTGTGGTATTTGGTATGGTGGTATTTTGTGGTATTTCTTGGCAACATATTGTGGTAACATTATAATGGTATTTTTAGGGTGACATTAACTTCAGAACAATGGGGGTCATTACGAGGTTGGAGGTAGCCATGGCGCTACTAGCGCCATGGCTACCCCCTTACCTCATTCCGGGTCCGGGTTCCCAGAATAGGGACTTACAGGGTCATTCCGACCTTAAAGGACCCGGTAAGGCCCCATTATGGGAACCATTCCCCATTCCCATTTGAACCCCCATAGGGCTCAATGGGAATGGGGATGGAGCTAATAACGGGCCCGCTATTAGCGGGCCCGTTATTAGCTCTGAAGTCCATTAACAGGTCCCTTCCATAACGCCTGGTAAAAACAGGCGTTAAGGAAAGGACCCGCTAAGGGACCTCGTAGTAGGGCGGTAAGGGATTACCGGCACCGGCGCCCTTACCGGTGCCGGTAATCCCTTACCGCCCACCTCGTAATGACCCCCAATGTCTAATAATTATTTCACCAGGGTCAATAATGGTAAAAAGATACTGGACTTAGTACACTCAGAATATTAGCTCATGCTCTCCTGTGATATTTTAGTTACAATATCACTTTTATGCCCTTTTGGCTGTGTTTCAAAAGTGTATTAAACATACAAATGAAACAGAAACATTGATTCAGCCTCTCAAAGTAAAACAATTTACTGTGGCTACTTTGCTTTGGGATTTTTCTTACTGCAAGTCTTACATCCCTATGCATGCCCACTCAATGAGAATGAATTTAGAATAAATACACTGATAATAAATTACCTTTTCGAGTTATTATTTTTTATCAGCAACTAGAAATATGCAAGTTACACATAATGACAGGTGCGCCCACATTGTAGTTTCAAACATAAACAAGGTTTTATCTGCGATAAAGTGCAGAGCTCTGCCTCTGGTCGCCCGTGACTTTGCCACAAAGCTGGATCACAGCAAAACCTGGAAAAATATAATCAGAGTTTTAAATGCACGTTTAGATTCTTAATTGTAATGCAGCAGCTAAAAATGAACTGAAATACTTAATGTATGCTACATAGTGTAAGCAATATTCAATCAACACTACAGCTAAGTCAATGCCTAGTCTGGGATGCTGAGGAAAACCCTTATTGATGTATTTTTATATCCAGTTCAGTACTCTGGATGACAACCCTTGTATCACACCCCCCTCTTAGAATCCCCCTGACCCCACTGAGCCAAGAAGTAGGTTTGTTTTGCAAATTTAAAAGGTTTATTTGGACAATTCAACAATATATATCTATCACACTTTATAAATAAATTGATAACTGATATCACACTTCAGAATACGACCGTGATCAACAATGGATAATGTTACAGGGGTACCCTGATTTGGTTACTTAGGAGTAGTGTAGAGGATGAGGTAGCTGAAAATGCTTGATGGTTTCAATGAAATGCAAGGTGGAATAAAATCCAGTACAGAAATAACTTGTTATGATTTTAGCAAAAGGTAATATGATCACTTTTTCTTTTGAAAATTCACTCCCCCCCTATGCAATACAAGAAATGGAAGAAGAGCACACAGTCTTCAAGAATCCCAACAAATCACACTTTATAATGCAATACACAGTTCCAGTTCCCCCAGCAAGCTTAGAGAAAACAGGGATGAGTTTTAAACACAGGCGAATTACTTTGAAATGTGCTGGTAATGAAGTAAAAATGCTAAAATTGATTTTAATTCCCTCTAGAGGTTCAGGGTAGGTGATGGCTACTTTATATTAGTTCAGGCTCCCTTTAACAATACTCTATGAATGATTAGCAGATTGCAAACGAATTTTAGCAAAGAGAAGCAAAAAGCTGCTGATTTCTACAGATGAAGAAATCGGGCCAAATCGCAAATCGCGGTAAATTTCGCGAGTGCGTGTCTCGTGATTACGGAAAAAGTATAGGGAGTAGGAAGTCGGTTCTAGGTTCGTTGGAAAGCCTACAATCACAGCTTTAAAATGAATTTCGTTCCTAGCCCAAACGGTTCAAGAGATACGGACGATTTAATAAAGGTAGATTTTCGGATTTAAAGTAAAACTCAAAATGACAGGTGACAGCTTGCAGCTGCAGAATTGACAGGTGACAGTTGTGCAGCTTTAAAAATGACAGATGACACAATTTCTAGGAGGCTGTTCTAATTAGGTTAAAATAGCTTGAATTAGATTATTTTAACTAAGAGATTGGTTCTGCACAGTTCTGCTAGGTACTCACAATGTCAATTTGAAATAGGCCTCGTCACGGTCTGGTCAGGTTGGACGGGACTTCCGGCGGGTGGTTCTGAAGTCCCGGCTATCTGGGTCAGCTCTGCTCTCTGGGTCTGTCAAGCACCGGATCTGCTCACAATGGTCTGGTTTGTGGTTCTCTCGGGTTCCGGATACAGCACTGCTTTCTGGATACTGCTACAGGTTCTTGCAAAAATTCTTGGCAAAAATTCAAACAGCTCGCCAGGCTATTGAATAGTTTGGTTGGTTTTGAGGCCTGCTGAAGAGGATTCAGCTGGTGGATTCAGGCCTCTCTGCTACAAATTCTGGAGTTAATTTCTGCTACAGGTTCTGGAGATTGATGGATTTGAAGTCAGGATCTCTGGATGTGAAGTCGTCGGTCAGCATGCTCTGCAGCAAATGGAATTGAATGTCCCTACCTGTCCGAGCAGTCTCTTTTTATGTGTTTTAAAAAGTGGGTGGAGAGGCTAGCATCCCTAAGCCTGCCCCTCTCTTGATTTGATAGGTCAATAGATTCTTTGGTCCCTGATTTGGGAAGGGATAGTCTGTCAGAGTGATGTCATTTTTATGACCTGCAGAAATGACACTCCCCTGGTCAATGTGCACACAAATCTATTCCTGATCCAAATACATATTTCCCAGGTACACAGTTGTTTGACATCACATACACACATCATATATTACTAAAGATAGTCCCTGTCCTGACTCTGGCGTTTCTAGGAGCTTGCATTCAAAAATGGCAACTTATTTTCGATTTTAGTGGGTTTTGCAACATTGGTTTTTCATCAAAAATTATACAAAGGTACATTTCCCTTCCACATATATCCCAGTAACTTTCCATGTCTCTAGCTTAAACACATTGTCTACAATAACCATAATTTATCAGGGTTTGGCCCCAGAACATGGTACAAATTGGAGTTTGGACTCAAATCGTGAGGGCATTTTTCAAACTAAGACTCTCAAAGTTATACATTCCTGTCATTTGGTTACAATAAATTATCACTGTTTCTATAAAATATATATTTGTTGCAATTCAACTCCTCCAAGTGTTTGGGTCCGCCTCCAGGAGTCTGGGTGGGTCAGTGATCACATGTCTCTCCTTGCTGGCAGAGGGCTGTTGACAGGAAACACTCAAAATTAACATACCCCATTCAACAGAAAGAGCTTTTTGTGTGGGCTCCAGCAGGCTGCCTGGAAGTCTCTCCTCAATCAATCAACAGGGTCATGTGATATCCTGCCTCCTGGTGTCGAATCTCTGAGGTGTTAAGGTTTCCCAGCCTCTTGGCCTCTGGGAACAGCAGGTGGTTAAGATTTTCAATTAACTAACAAGCTTTGAAGTCCCTGCCCCTCTTGCAACTCCTAAATACAGTTTCCCTGTCTGAGTTTAGACCGCTAGCGCCACCTTGGGGAACTTGTCAGTACTGCATCCATTTTTGAGTTGTCTTGAATTACTGCATTTCAATAGAGTGGTCTTTTGCTTGATAGTATAGGACCCTTGCTTAACATTGTTTTGATGGCATCCTTACAGTAGAGTGGTGATGTGGAACCCCCACAAGAAGGTTGTATCTTTGGGGTGGTCTCGTGCCAACTGCGCAGTTCTCCTATTCTGGCGTGAATGTGGGCGGCGATAGCTCATCCCCACATCCGCCCAGTCTATTGATTTAGTTTGTTCTGGGATAGAATAATGGGCGGCGACAGTTCATCCCCACATCTACCCAGTCTATTGATTTAACATGGTTCAAAACCCTTGACAAATCCCCCCACCCGACTGCGCTTTGATTCAAGTCGAGGGGAAGTCGGGTGCAAAGGAGGTTTTGAGTCCTTGCGCTGGTATGTCCCCATTATCTTCTTCCAATTCTGTGGATGGCACAGTTCAGCATCTTTTCCTCCATCCAGTTGGATCGATCGGTTCTCCTCGCCGGTCCTGATGGGAATAATGGGCGGTACCCCAGGCCCCATGGGTCTCTGCTCCCGGTCTCCGGATCATCCTCCTTGGCCAGTCTCCAGGTTTTCTTTCTCCTAGGACGACAAAGGAAAGCGGCAATACCTATTCGTAGACATTTCTTCCCCACCATTGATATAGTGGGGTGGCATATACATTTTATAGTCAAAACATTTGCGTTCTTATTTTAACAAAAAACAAGATACAATCATAAGACATTTTTTTTCCAAATCATAATATTTTAGAGACTATATGTGGGATATTTTAGGGTTGGAATTGAATTACTCTGGAGTGGTCCCCTCTGGTATTGCAGAGGACTCCTCCAGTTGTTGCAGAGTGTGTCTAGGATGGCAACACTTTAGCTGGTTTATAGACCCACTTGTCTTCCCTCTCTGCCAAACCGCCTTTGGGGATGCGGATCTTGTAGGCCACAGGGGAGATTTTGTCTATAATTTCAAACGGTCCCTTCCATGTAGGCAAGAATTTTCGCTGTTTGGCCTGGTTCCTTTGGAAATTGTATAGATAGACCCGGTCCCCCACAGTATATTCCTTCCTGGTGGTCTTCAGGTCGTAGTGGGTTTTCATGCTATCAGCTGATCTTTCTAGATTCCGCTGAGCATAGGCAAAAGCATGCTGAAGGTGTTTCCTTAAATTCTCCACATACTCATTAGTTGTGGAGGCATTTATCAGTGTCTGCTTGTGAGTCCTGTAGAGAAAATGCTGGGGAAGCACCATCTTGCGTCCAGTCATCAACTCAAATGGTGACATTTTAGTTGCAGATGAAGGAGTAGATCTGATGGCCATTAGGACCAGAGGTAATCGGATATCCCAACTTGGCCCAGAATCTGCCACAAACTTTTTTAATATGCTCACAATGGTTCGGTTGTATCTCTCTACTGATCCAGAAGAAGCTGGCCTGTAAGCAATGTGTAGCTTCCTTTTAACCCCCAGTATCTCCCACATCTTTGTCATTACTTCACTGGTGAAGTGGCAACCCCTGTTTGACTCAATCCTTTGAGGTAGACCAAAATGGGAAAAGATGTGGTTAATCATTAGGGCAGCTGCTGTTTCTGCCTTGCAATTTGGGGCTGGGAGACATTCCACCCACTTGGTAAACTAGCATGTAACGGTCAACATGTACTTGTTTCCTCTAGATGGGCGGATTACAGGGCCTACAAAGTCGATTTGCAAATCTGACCATGGCAGTGTCATCCCCCTCTTTTGGAGAGGTGCACGGTGTGTGAGGGATGATGGCTGAAATTGTGCACACACAAGACACCACTTCAAGTATTGGTCGAGGTCCTGTCCCATGTGTGTCCAGTATGCAACTTCTCTTAAGATTTCCAGTGTCGTGTGAAACCCCCTATGACCGGTGGTGGCCGCATCATGGGCGTGACTTAACATCAAGCTTCGTAATGAGGTAGGGACCACCCACTGATCATGGCCAGCTTGGGATTTCCTTACCAACAAACCATCTTGGATTCGGAACCTTTTTGGACATTTCATCAACACTCTTAGGTCCTCTTTCCCAATGTAATCGGTATCCGTCAGGGGAAAGTTCTCAGGGTCTTCAAGGGGTTGGTAAAACTTACCAATAATTGGATCCCCCTTCTGAGCTGTAATTAAATCAGCATCAGGGGTCTCCTTACTCCATTGGGCAGTTGAAAGATCATTGTGAGCATTTGTCTGGGACCTAGTGATAGCAGTGACCTGGATTTCCCCCAACAGGGACTCTATTTCTATTAGATCCCCGTGGATGGCCCCGGTTTTGGCCAGCTTATCAGCTAAGCAATTTCCAGTTTTGTCTGGTCCCTCTACTTTGGAATGACCCTTGATCTTTTTCCAGTAGATGGTCATCCCATTCGATGTGACCAGATCATCAATATTTTGGATTAACTTCCCATGTTTCAAGGGTTTGTTATTAGCACATAACATGCCTCTGGTTTTCCACTTAACCAGGTGCTCCACGAACCCGTTCCGTACATAATCCGAATCTGTGATTATGACTAGTTTGTGGAGTTGATGTTGGACGGCAGTGAGGATGGCCTGATGCACAGCCATCAACTCTGCCACCTGACTGCTTCGGGGACCGATTTTGTATCCAGCAGACGGTTCTGGGGACTCATTCACCCATGCATTCCCTACTCAAGCCACCAGTTCTTTCTCCCCGTTGCTGTCAACATGGTACGAGCATCCATCCACATAGACAGTGGGCATTCCCTCACACTTGTCTTCTTCAAAGACTTTGTGTGGGGAATTGAGGTATGCCTCCATGTTGTCCTTGATTTTTAGACTTTCGTCCTCGAGACAGTTTTCTCTGGCACAATCATGCAAGTCAGCCAGACCTTGCGCGAGGGGACTCTTCTTGTTTTGGCCATATCTGACCTCCACAGGAAAGCATTGCATTGACAAAATCCAGGAAGTAATTCGGGAATTACTCACATTTCCGGCCCGGATTCTGTCACTTTGGAGATATTGCAGAGGCTGGTGTGGAGTCTCCACTATGATGTGTTCCCCCTGGATAAACGGGCGGTAATTCTTCAATGCCCACACCGTTGCCAGGAGTGCTTTCTCACAATCGTTGAATTTTTCCTCCACAGAGGATAAAGTTTTGCTCGCATAGGAGATTACTTTATTGACCTTGTCATGCTTTTGGTATAATACTGCCGTCAAGCACGTATTAGAGAACCCTGTCTCCAGGAAGAACTCCTTGTTTCTGACAGGGTAAGCTACGCAAGGCGCTTGTGAGAGGCTTCTTTTGAGTTGTCTTACTGCCTTGGATTGTTCTGGACCCCATTCCCACTTGACCCCCCCTTCAGGAGATGAATAAGGGGTCTAGTGATCTCTGTGTAGCCCTCAATGAACTTTCTGCTGTAATTAGTCAGTCCAAGGAGGCTCCTTAGTTCCCGCAGAGTTGTGGGATCCTTCAGTTTCTGGAGTGCTTCCACTTTCTTTTCTTGGGGACAGAGAACCTGAGGAATAATCTCATGCCCTAAGAAATTAACATGGGTTCTACACCACTGTGCTTTCTGAAAGGAAAGATTTGCTCCGGCGGCCCTCAACTGTGTCAGAACATAACGGATCTCCGCTATGTGTTCCTCCACAGATGAACTTTTGATGAGGACATCATCTACATAAGCCAGGTTACCCCTCGCACCCAGGTCGGGCATGGCCTTATGTAAGAAAATGTTGAATTCATTGCCGGAGTTGAGGTATCCGAAGGGAGTACGGGTCCAGGTGTACTGCTGGCCCCCAAAGGTAAAAGCCAGTTTGTATTGATCCTCCCTCCTGACAGGCACAGTCCAGTATCCATTGGTCAGGTCTATTGCAGTGAATACTTGTGACCCTTGAATCTGGGCCAGCCCTTGGTCAATGTAGGGCAGAGGCCATCGGGAAGTATGGACCCGTTTGTTGAGCTCCCTAAGGTCGGCGCAGAGTCTCCACTGGCCGTTTGGCTTCAATATTCCCAGCACCGGATTATTGAAGGTGCTGTGGACTGGACAGATTATTCCCCGGGACTCAAGGTTCTTAATTATTTCAGTAAGGGACTCCATGGATGCGAGAGGCAAGCGATATTGCTTCACAAACACTGTAGTCATTCCAGGGTCCGTGGGAATTGTTGTGGTGTGGATGTCGTTGCAATCACAGTCATATGAGTCTACCGCAAAGAGATCTTGGAAATCCAAGAAAACTTGTTTCAACTTTTGCTTCTGTTCCAGAGTCACACAGGCATCAGCTAGGTTGACTCTCTCTTCCACCATCTGCCTGAAGCCTGGAAAGACTTCTGGTTTGGCTATCTCAGCGGCCTCCTCCAGCTGGGTGGAGAAGTCCCTGGTCAGAGTGCTGATTTGGACTGGAGGCTTCAGGTGGGAAAGGCAGCCCTCATGGACCTGGAAAATCACCTCATCCCTCCTGAAGTCACAAGTCACATCTTCCTTACCATAAGGGCAAGAAGTGTACACCAGGAAGTTCCCCCCATGCCGGGTGAAAATCCTGTCTGGTGTTGTATTGTCCTCACTGTCACTGTCAAAACAGTCCTTGGGGATCGGTCCTAACAGTTCATTTCCTAGATCAATGGAAAAATGTCGGTCATCAACCGCCATTCCAATAATGGTGCCTGCGGCTAGAGTAATACTCTTTAAGTCGCCGTTATCCACCTCTATTGGAATGGTGTCATGTTCTATGTTGACTAATGGAGTTGGGTTTACCCCCAACCCTTGCTTTTGGAGAGAAGCATTTAGATGAATATAAGCATCAGGGTTTTTCAATTTTTGTCCTCTCTTAACTTTCACTTCCAGGGAGAATTGTCGGGTCCTTTCTGGGATGGTGACTTCCTCTTTGAGCTGAATTTCAACTGCATAAGGTAGCACTTGAGCCGGCCTAAATGCTTTTTCCGGATCATCAAAGCCCATGGGATTATCGCTAATCGGGACCAAGCTTTGAAGTTTATTAGGTCCAAACTAATGGCAAAGCGATTGAGAATGTCACTGCCTAAGTAAAAGGCGGCAGTGACGTCTCGCACGACCCAACAATTATGGACTAGTCTCTTGTTGCCAATGGAGATTTTGAACATACACATGCTTGGCAGGAGATGTTTGTAATTAGATGCTTCCAGGTCTATTTCCCATTTGTCTATCAGTTTGAATGTGGGAATGGCTGGATCTTTTGGGAGTTGGCGGAACATGGCTTCGTTAATGAAGCTCTTACCGTTGTTCACACACACTCGGGCGAGAACAGAGTCCTTCCCATCATTTAACTGAACAGGGATGAACAACTGCTCTCCAATTTGCTGAATATCAGCCAGGCTCTGAGTTGATTTCACCTCTTTCTGGACTATAGGAGTGGGAGTGTCTGATTGTGGATTGGTAAAGAATTTCAGAGTGTTTCCTTCCAGTGTGGAATACCACTTTAAACTGGAAGGAAGGTTGATTTTCAGAAATAGAGAGGACCCCCCATTACCAGTCTGTTGTCCTACTCCTATTACTGTCACGTCTGGAATTTGGTTGTTCTGGAAGTGAAATTCTACTTGGTCAGATTTTTGTTCAACCATGTGGCAGGTGCCATTTAAACTAACATGGTTGACACTCTGTTTTAATTTTATTGGTCGACTAGTCTGGGTCCAGAGGACCTTGTTTACGCAATCTATTAGGGGTGACAACCTTCTCAGGAGGTCATTCCCTAGTAAACAACGGGAGCCCTCTGGAGTCACTACTATGACCGGGTGTTTCACCTTGTGTCGCCCAATTTTGATGTCCAAATCTGCAGTCCCCTCGACGGGAATTTCCTTCCCGTCAAAGTTCTGGAGTTGTCCAGGAAGAGAGGTGAGGGGAATATGGTAATTCTCCCCCTTCCTGCATTTAGTTCATCAAAGGCCCTTCTGGACAGGAGGGTAGCTTGGGATCCAGTGTCCACCAGTGCCGAAATTGTACCCTGCGCCTGAACTTGTACCGGGGCAAAATATCTTCCCTCCTTCTCCTCAAGGGGGCACAGGTAATGCACATTTTTGGACAACTGGTTGGCTAACTTTCTGGTTTTGGACATGGCGAGAGAAGAGATTTGGGCAGAATTCTGTGGAGCATCTTGGGAATCTGAAAGAAAAAGTTGGCAACTGGAGATCAGAGCCATTGTGGGTTCCCCTGGTTCCGGTTCTGGGCCACCCCCCCCCTTTTTGGAGGCAGTCACCAGGATGGGTTTGAACCAGGGGATTTCGGTATTGTGGGTTCTGGGATGAGATGATGGGCGGCGGTAGCTCAGTCTCCATATCTCCCCAGTCTGAATTGGCATCCCTTGGGACTCATTTTTCCTTGGGAGGAGTTCCCCCATCTCTGAAAGAGAAGATCCTTTTCCCAGGATCTTCTGAGGATTCCTCTCCCTCAAATTGGAAGACCTGTTTGGGTCCTTTGTTTCTCCTACCCCCCTCTGCTCCTTGGGAGGCAGGCTTTCAGGGGCAGGAGATTTTGTTTCCGGTTCCTGGTTTTCCAGGGGCTGTTTACAAGTTGGGAAGGAATCTTCCTCCAAGGCTTTACACCCCCCTTCCCCTTGTGCCTCCTCCCTGGGAACCGGTGGGTTATCGGGGTGCTGCCCCCGTCATTGTTCTGGAGCACCAGGTCCAGAGTTTGGGGCATTCTGCGGTGGCATGCTCATCTGAGGTTCTGTTGAGTCCTCAGTATGTGACCCAGATCCCGTGCCATATTTTGGACCTGGCGCTCAAGTTGTGAAACCCACTCAGGCTTATAGGGGGCTCTATTTTCTCCCCTGGGCTGATCCCGGGAAGGGTAGCTATCCCTTCTCTGGTAGTACCCCTGGTTGGGAAGATTTTGGTACCCCTCCACCCTTCGACTCCCCTCTCCCGGATTAGGTTGTCTGGGCTCAGGGAATTGGGGAAAGAAGGATGTATGATTTTGGGGCTGGAAATTGGGTGGATACCTGCGGAAAAAGTTCTGCCCAGGATTTGGAGAATGTCTGCCCTCCTGTGGGAAGTTGGGAGGGAAGTTCCCTGGGTTAGGTGCTTGGCTGGATCCCCCCCTTGGGCTGGAGGAGTCCACACATAACACAGGATTGGTTGGTTTCCCTTGTAGCGGGGACTTACATAGTCAGGGGAGCGGGGGACCCCATTTGTGGGACTACCTCCTCGACTCCCTGTCTGTGACTGGCCCGAGGGCCTTCTGGGCTGTGAATTATTTGGTGCAGTCAGGTTTTTAGGCCCCCCCATCTCCAAATCTAAAACGGGGGCAACCTTTACCTCTGCCACCTTGGCAGCAGCAGGGGTGCTGTTTGTTTTGGGGTTTTTCTGCGCATTATTTTTATTTTCGATGGGCTTCTGCACCTCATAGATCTGGGTAGCCTGTCAATGACCCAGTCTAAAGATCTTTTCTCATGAAAATCTCTCACGAGCTGGGTCATTATGTATTTCGGTAAGGCATGGAAAAACGTATTGATAAATTCTCTTCTATCCGTGCGCACCCTTCTGGTGGTCTGCGCAAAAGCACGCTTTAATTCTTGCACAAACTCTTGTGGGGCCTGATCCTCCCCACATTGCAAATTGTAGGCTGCCTTGCGAGCCTCTTGAGGATTTCTGTGAACAGAAAAATGTTTTAAGATGGCCGCCTTATAGGTGGACCATCTTAAATGATTTTGGTCCTCCAGCCCCGCAAAGAAACTGGAGTATTCTGGGGAGAATGTCCATTTGACGTACTGGATACAGCTACTGCTGTCCTTCAAATGGAAAGTCTCCATCATTTGCTCATAGAGCTCCAAGTGTTCCCAAATGGAATACTTGGGGTTCTTATGATAAGGAGTGATGACACTCCTGATTGCCTTTATTTGTTTCAATGGGTCCTTAAGCAAGGCCCTTTTTGCATTATTGGCCTTTTTGGTTCGGGTAACCCTGGTCCATTCATCCTCCGACTCAGAAGCGCTGCTCCCAGAGGTGCCCGTCTGATCTTCCAGGTTTTCCCGGATTCTGCGAGCCTGGGAATGGCTGGCAGAATGTGGGGACCTGGTCTCCTGTGTCCTGTGATGCTCAGAGGAGTCTTCAGATCCCTCCTTGCTACCAGTATTTGCTGGGTATCCCCCCACTGACCTAGCTGGGCAGAGGTTTTCAGGAAGCCCTTAGTGGGCCTACTCTCCTGGGGTTCCCCACTAAATTGCACTGTGCTTGTGTGCCCATGCTCGGATGCCCGCCCATCCATTCCTGGGAGGTACTGGCCTATGAGCCCCATACTTCTAGCTGGATAGTAATCTGCCATCCCCGTGGCCCTGGGCTCATGTGCGCAAGGGGACATGGGGGTGGCAGGGTCCAGGGACTGGGAGAGATGAAGGCCTCTGGTACTAAGGCTCCTGAGGGTATGCTCAGGAGTTTCTCTTTCCCAGCGAGCCTCATCTCTATCCGCCCCTGCTTCCTGTTGCAAAGCAAGAGCCTGCACTTTCAGTTCCTCAGTTAAGGCCTTACTAGACTCTATCAGTCTCTCCTGTATGGCTACCTGTTGCTGGAGCCTATCATTGTGCTGACAGAGAGCCTTTTTTTCTCTCTGTGCCTCCTGATTGGTCCTGGAGTACTGGGCCAGTCTCTGCTGCAGGAGGGTTACCTCCTCAGTCCCACCCCTACAGGCCTGCTCCTTTCTTGCCAGAGCCTCCTCCGCCCTCCTGGTGTGATCTAGCAAGCCCTGATGCTCTTTTGCTCTTTTTGGAGGTCACCCAGCCCCTGGAGGGCCACGTGATTTTCTTCAATTTTTCTTTTTAAATGGCAGACTTCCTGGCCTAAGGTATCCCTTTCCTGACCAAGAGCCTGCATTTGTGATGCCAGGTCGTCCCTCTGCCTTTGAAAGGCACCAGCTTTCTGGCGTTCTTCATCAAAATCTGCCTGGGTATCCAGGTCTTTCAAAATCAATTTATTGCTTTCCTCTTTCTCTCTGTCTAGTTGGATTTGCAGGGTGGCTACCTGCTCTGTGCATGCCCTGTTGAAATTGATCTGTTGCTCCAGCTTTTTCTGGCTCTGCAGTAAGGAGTCCAAACTGTCTTGGTGCTCCTTCTGCAAAGCCAGAATTCTGGTATCCTGGTCTGTCTTTTCCTGTTGCAGTATATCCATGTCCTCTTTTATTTTAATGATATACTGCCTACTATCATTTTCTGACTCCTGGCTCCTCTGCAGCCTCTGCTCAGAAGAGACCAGGTCAGATTGGGCCTTTTCTAACGCCATCTGTTGCCTATTTGCCAGATCTTGGCCTTCAGCACATTTGTCCTGCATGGCTCCCTTTTTTTAGATACAAATATGCCGCTATCCTGGCAATCTTATTATGTTCATCTTTGGCTTTACGGGGCATATATAGTTCACTCAGGGCCACATGTAGGGGACCCTGACCTCCCCATATATCTGACCCTGTTCAGTGACCTGTTGCGCGATTGCCTGCAACCAGACCGTTTGGTCCTGATGAGTCCACTCACCTCTCACAAATAGCTTATGTAAGAAGTGCTCTCTGGCTTTTTTCATACCTACCAAGGTCGTCATTCTGGAATTTGAGTTCCTTCCTGACTTACAGAAGTTTGTATTTTATTTTGCAAAACAGACCGTTTCCTTAGAGCGTTCCTTTGAGGGATGCTTTCACAGTGTAAATCAGCGTGGTGATCTAACCGGATATGTGTATCTGGTTAGTTGGCACACTGTATTAATCTGCACAAGTGGTAAATCTAACCCAGAATATCCCGGCTCCGAGCCCCCACTTTTGTAAGTGATATTCAATCAACACTGCAGCTAAGTCAATGCCTAGTCTGGGATACTGAGGAAAACCCTTATTGATGTATTTTTATATCCAGTTCAGTACTCTGGATGACAACCCTTGTATCACACCCCCCTCTTAGAGTCCCCCTGACCCCACTGAGCCAAGAAGTAGGTTTGTTTTGCAAATTTAAAAGGTTTATTTGGACAATTCAACAATATATATCTATCCCACTATATAAACAAATTGATAACTGATATCACACTTCAGAATACGACCGTGATCAACAATAGATAATGTTACAGGGGTACCCTGATTTGGTTACTTAGGAGTAGTGTAGAGGATGAGGTAGCTGAAAATGCTTGATGGTTTCAATGAAATGCAAGGTGGAATAAAATGCAGTACAGAAATAACTTGTTATGATTTTAGCAAAAGGTAATATGATCACTTTTTCTTTTGACAATTCACTCCCCCCCTAAGCAATACAAGAAATGGAAGGAGAGCACACAATCTTCAAGAATCCCAACAAATCACACTTTATAATGCAATACACAGTTCCAGTTCCCCCAGTAAGCTTAGAAAAAACAGGGATGAGTTTTAAACACAGGCGAATTACTTTGAAATGTGCTGGTAATGAAGTAAAAATGCTAAGAATTGATTTTAATTCCCTGTAGAGGTTCAGGGTAGGTGATGGCTACTTTATATTAGTTCAGGCTCACTTAAACAATACTCTATGAATGATTAGCAGATTGCAAATAAATTTTAGCAAAGAGAAGCTGCTGATTTCTACAGATGAAGAAATCGGGACAAATCGCAAATCACGGTAAATTTCGTGAGTGCGTGTCTCGCGATTACGCAAACAGTATAGGGAGTAGGAAGTCGGTTCTAGGTTCGTTGGAAAGCCTAGAATCACAGCTTTAAAATGAATTTTGTTCCTAGCCCAAACGGTTCAAGAGATATGGACGATTTAATAAAGGTAGATTTTCGGAATTTAAAGTAAAACTCAAAATGACAGGTGACAGCTTGCAGCTGCAGGATTGACAGGTGACAGTTGTGCAGCTTTAAAAATGACAGATGACACGATTTCTAGGAGGCTGTTCTAATTAGGTTAAAATAGCTTGAATTAGATTATTTTAACTAAGAGATTGGTTCTGCACAGTTCTGCTAGGTACTCACAATGTCAATTTGAAATAGGCCTCGTCACGGTCTGGTCAGGTTGGACGGGACTTCGGCGGGTGGTTCTGAAGTCCCGGCTATCTGGGTCAGCTCTGCTCTCTGGGTCTGTCAAGCACCGGATCTGCTCACAACGGTCTGGTTTGTGGTTCTCTCGGGTTCCGGATACAGCACTGCTTTCTGGATACTGCTACAGGTTCTTGCAAAAATTCTTGGCAAAAATTCAAACAGCTCGCCCGGCTGTTGAATAGTTTGGTTTGTTTTGATGCCTGCTGAAAAGTATTCAGCTGGTGGATTCATGCCTCTCTGCTACAAATTCTGGAGTTAATTTCTGCTACAGGTTCTGGAGATTGATGGATTTGAAGTCTGGATCTCTGTATGTGAAGTCGTCGGTCAGCATGCTCCGCAGCAAATGGAATTGAATGTCCCTACCTGTCCCAGCAGTCTCTTTTCATGTGTTTTAAAAAGTGGGTGGAGAGGCTAGCATCCCTAAGCCTGCCCCTCTCTCGATTTGATAGGTCAATAGATTCTTTGGTCCCTGATTTGGGAAGGGATAGTGTGTCAGAGTGATGTCATTTTTATGACCTGCAGAAATGACACTCCCCTGGTCAATGTGCACACACATCTATTCCTGATCCAAATACATATTTCCCAGGTACACAGTTGTTTGACATCACATACACACATCATATATTACTAAAGATAGTCCCTGTCCTGACTCTGGCGTTTCTAGGAGCTTGCATTCAAAAATGGCAACTTATTTTCGATTTTAGTGGGTTTTGCAACATTGGTTTTTCATCAAAAATTATACAAAGGTACATTTCCCTTCCACATATATCCCAGTAACTTTCCATGTCTCTAGCTTAAACACATTGTCTACAATAATCATAATTAGCGGGGTTTGGCCCCAGAACATGGTACAAATTTGAGTTTGGACTCAAATCGTGAGGGCATTTTTCAAACTAAGACTCTCAAAGTTGTACATTCCTGTCATTTGGTTACAATAAATTATCACTGTTTCTATAAAATATATATTTGTTGCAATTCAACTCCCCCAAGTGTTTGGGTCCGCCTACAGGAGTCTGGGTGGGTCACATACCCCATTCAACAGAAAGAGCCTTTTGTGTGGGCTCCAGCAGGCTGCCTGGAAGTCTCTCCTCAATCAATCAACAGGGTCATGTGATATCCTGCCTCCTGGTGTGGAATCTCTGAGGTGTTAAAGTTTCCCAGCCTCTTGGCCTCTGGGAACAGCAGGTGGCTAAGATTTCCAATTAACTAACAAGCTTTGAAGTCCCTGCCCCTCTTGCAACTCCTAAATACAGTTTCCCTGTCAGAGTTTAGACCGCTAGTGCCACCTTGGGGAATTTGTCGGTACTGCATCCATTTTTGAGTTGTCTTGAATTACTGCATTTCAATAGAGTGGTCTTTTGCTTGCTAGTATAGGACCCTTGCTTAACATTGTTTTGATGGCATTCTTACAGTAGAGTGGTGATGTGGAACCCCCCACAAGAAGGTTGTATCTTTGGAGTGGTCTCGTGCCAACTGCGCAGTTCTCCTATTCTGGCGTGAATGTGGGCGGCGATAGCTCATCCCCACATCCACCCAGTCTATTGATTAAGTTTGTTCTGGGATAGAATAATGGGCGGCGACAGCTCATCCCCACATCTACCCAGTCTATTGATTTAACATGGTTCAAAACCCCTGACAATAGTTTCATACATCCACTTTAACATGTATCTCACTTAACTGCATATCTACGTAGGTTAATCTGGTGATATTCCCTGACTCAGCCGGCAGTAACCAGAAATTCCTTCCCCTGCCTTTCTGCTTGCCATGCTTAGGGTCAATTACAGATAAGGTTGCTTGAGATTGCAGCTCTTCTAAGGAATGCCAACACAGGAGACAGGCAGCTTGCAAGAACACAGGAGACTCTCTCCCAGTCTTTATGCTTCCTTCGCCAGTGAGTGGTTAAATGACCCAGCCATCTCTGCCCCAAACCTTTTTTACAAACCCCTATGTCACTCAAAAAGCACCCCCCATGACACAAAATCCCATTAAAATAGCACATGATTTCCTTTGTGCCTTTGCTCGAGATACCAACTGCATCGCTGAAGAGAAAATGTTACATCTCTCTGGTGTTTCCTGCCCTGAGATAATGCAATGTCTTTAGCAGAACAGATCTCACATTCCACATTTTAAAACACAAAGCGAATCTTCAAGCCTGTACGTTTAAAGTGTATTATTTCCTTTTCCAGACAACCATGCATTCCCATCAACCTGCATCCAGTTTATCATGGACTGATTTGCACTACATGTTCTTATGGAAGTTATATGTTAAATGGATTTGGTTAAATTAGTATATAAGTTTCATGTTAGTTTCATATTTTTCAGTGCAACTCAGGCCGTTAAAAAATAGCATCGTGCAGCAAAGTGATTATCTTCTAGAATGTGTTCTGTGCATTGGCATCTATTTAGATCCAGCCTGAGTCTCATACCCTTGAGTCTCACACCATTGGTCCTAGTTAAAATCAAACCGTCTTTAAAATGTGAATGTTGAAATGTGGAACTTGGATGTTGAAATGCTGAGCCTACATTCCTACAATCCGCTGGTATTTGCCAATACTGCATGTTTTGCCATTACTGCCACACTCATAATAAGGCCCCTCGTTACCTGCATAGCCAAGCTGTCCTGTGCTTTTTATTGGTGATATCACTTATGTTAATGTTATATTATGTTACATCCCTTTTATACCATGGCGTTCATCACTGCATTGGTCTTACTGCACCAAGTTGTTCTCTAATAGGAAGCTTTTTGTAAGAACTGCTACCCTTAGGTAGCATGGCATAGTCAAAAAATAGCCTCATTACAAGGTTGCCGGTAACCCCATATTACTGTTACCGCCACCTACATCCCGGTGCTTCCGGGATATCACAAGCGGTGGCCATGCGGTAAATTCACATTTCCATGGTGTTCCATAAGACTCATGGGAATGGGAACCCAGAAGCACCAGCACTGTTAGTAACAGCCCCAGTGCTTCAGTGAAAAACATGCCAGTAGGGGTTTGAACTCCTGGCAGGCCAGTAAAACGTCCAAATCTAGGGCACAGCCAGGCCTTCAAGTGTCTCTGGAAAATGAAGTGGTTGGAATCATCCAGAATTGTGAGGGGTAAAGAGTTCCAGATAGTTAAAGCCTGGACAGCAAAGATGTGGCCCTCCCATCTATGTATATTGAATTTTGGACAGGTCAAGAGTTTAGTGGAGGTGGAGCAAAGATGTCATCCGGGAACATACTGAGTGAAAGGGGTCCTTGTTAAAGGTGAACATGTTTTGTAGTAAGCTTTATGTATTAGGCACAAGTCTTTAAATACCATTCTTTTAGCCACAGGAAGTCAATGCAAGGAGCAAAAGAGAAGAGGAAATATGATCATATTTCTTAAGGCGGAAAATCAATCTTATAGCCCCATTTTGGATTTGTTTTCATTTAAATAGAGATTTCTTTGGGAGCCCCAGAAGACAGAATTGCAGTAATCGAGGTGACTGGAAATACAAGCATTCATAAACGGCACTTTAGAGGAATAGCTCAGGAGGCCCTTCCAAGATTTTAGTTAAAAGAAACAGCTGCTTAGCACTTTGATAATGCTGAGCAGCCAGAAATCTCACTTTTTCAAAGATTTTACTATTTGTTTGCAGTTACTTAGAAAATATTGAATCCATTACCATGCTTTTCAGTGTGATCCAAGATTATAGATAGGGTTCAAGAGGATGTTATGATCCACTGTATGAAAGGCTGGGGATAGATCTAATTAGATGAGTATGCCAGTGCCTCCTGCATCTACCAGAATTTTAGGTAATATAGCGCGGCTAGCAAGACTGGTTCAGTACTATAAACCGTGTGGATATGTCCATATGTGAACACTAGTGTATAGAAGGGAAGCTGTGAGAGGCAGAGGATGTGATCATTATCTTCCAGAATCATCCTTTTGTGGTCACACTGAGAGGTATGATCTCTACATTATCCTGCAGAATTAAGTAAGGCAATGTTAAGGCTGTTAAAATGGGTAGAAATATAGTAAAACTGCATAGGCAGTACTCACAAATGTAGAAATGCCCATACATCTAGATAATAAAATGTGCACCGTAGGAGAAAAAGAGAAATGGAGACCAATCATACATGCAAAGACATTGAATAGCATGCAACATCATTTACACCATTTATGATGTCATCTTTGATGTCCTGGGTGTTAGTTTTAGCAGTGCATGGCGGTGGTGCAAGCTATGGTTGCATAGCTTATGAAAGCTGGTGAATCTCTTTGGTTTTGAATTTACCTTGCAACCACAATGTCCCTTTAACTTTTTTTTAGTGAATACACACATATATATTGCAGGGCCTCTGGTAGTTATAGTTAAGTTGCTCAACTCATAGGAAGAGCACTTTCTGGGTGGCTTATAACTTTGCCATCCCTTCACGAATCCTCACAAAACTTTGCAACAAAAAAGTATATGGCCCGTCAGATTGATTTTGCAAAGTTTGGTGAGGTTTCGTGCAGGCGGAGGCAAAGTTATAGGGGGTCTCAACATGTGTGGATTTTCCCATAGAAACAATGGAAAAATAAATGTGCTCACTCCTGCAGCCCAAACTGCTGGAAGGATGTTCACCAAATTTGTGGCAGGAGCAGTAACTTGGTCCCAAAAGCATGCTTTTGTAAATTTGGTGTAAATCCATCCAGTAGTTTTTTTTAAATGACCAAAAAGTAGATAACAAGAATGAGTGATATCTGGGTTCGGTCTGTTGGTCCGCGGACGGGCCTCCGATAGGCCCAGTGAGCGGCGTGAGGTCCATGGAAATCAGATACACCCGCTGATTGGTCAATTAAAAATGAGAGGTGCGTCTGATTTTTGAAACGCTCACCATGTTGGATTCACGGATTGCGCCTGTAGTCTGCGAACATCGCATTAAAAACATATAAAAAAACACAACATTGCACTTGCCAAACTAATAAAAGCAATCTCTGTAGAGGTGAGGGGTGATGAGGATGGGATGGGATATAGCCTTAAAAAGCTGAAAAGGTGGGTGGCTGTCCAACTCCGATGTCAGCGAACGGTCCGCATGTCCGGGGCAGCCCTGTGATGTTCGTGAACATCTGAGATGTTTGGGGAAATGTTTACATATTTCTGCATTACAGGGTTGGTGAAAAGCAGTTTTTGGATGGTTTATAACTTTGGAGCCACTCAATGAAACTGCATGAAAGTTTCAATTTCATTCTAGATCTGATACTGAATGGTTTTTCAAAGTGTGGTGTTGTTTCTTCAAGAGGGAACAAAATTCGAGGGGGGGTCCCAAAATATTTTAAAGGCTTATAGATGTGGTGCCATTTGACAAATCTGCACAAAAGCTTGCAAAACGATTGTAAACCTAGAAATTAGTATTTCTGCAGTTTGGTGGTATCTTGTTAAGATGGGAAAAATTAGAGGGGCACCTCAACATTTTTAGATGGCTTATAACTTTGTTGCTATTTGACAAATGTGGGCAAAAGATTTCAGAAAGATTATGGACCCAACCTTGGATGTTTGTGCAAAGTCTGAAGGGATTTGTATGTACACACATTTTCATACTTTTGAAAAAATAAAACATGGGTGGATGTGCACGAAACCTACGTAAGAAGCATAATTAGGTAAAAAAAATAGTGATACACCTCACATCTGCTTGTGAGTCCAGGTTGAAGTGCTGGATGGGATTGCAGCAAATATGCCCACGAAGGGTCAGCAAGAACTTGAAAACATGGTTTTGCAAATATGTCCTATGTTTTATTTTTTTCAAAAGTGTAAATTATAAGTACACAACACAGTGATATAACATTGGTTTCTGGGCAATGGGCCTGGCCGTCAGCAACGATAAATGTGTACTGTAATTTGCTTATTGGGGCATGCAGCATGGGCGAGGTGGTAGGTTTGAATGGCAAACAATATTCTGCTTGCGGTTACAGCCCCAACTGGTCTACTAGATTACAAAAAATTTGCATATTAAAGCATGTTTTTTAGAAATATCTCTTGTGTTTTATTTTTTGAAAGTGTAAGAATGTAAGTAGAAAAACTAGTGATATACATTTGATGTCTGGGTAGTGGGCGTGGCCCTCAGCAAATGCAAATGTATACTCCGATTTGCTTATTGGGGAATGTGGCATGGCCAAAGCCTATGCCCAATGGATTTGGAGACTGGTCATGGTTGCAAGCCATGAGCACTGGCCATTGGTTACATTATTAGGGTATAATGGACACTGAGCTAGGATGCAGGGGATGTGCAGTGAAAAATAGGGGTGGTTGGTTTGGTCTTGGCCATGGTGGAGCCTTATACCATAGGCAATTGGACAATGATTTCCATCCCCAGCATGCGCTGCTGATAACGACAGACATAAGTATGTGTTGCTAAAAATCTCTTTCTTAAAGAAGGTTTATAGTTCTTTCATATATATGAAAAGAGGAATTATTAATAATGTATATACAGTGATGTAACACCATGAAACCTTTTCACAATCAAACACTGATTACATTGACAGAAAAAAACATTATTAAAGGGATGTCACGGTTAAGATACATCCCACCCTTGGGACTCCTCTCCTCCAGTAGTTAGCAAGTGGCGTCCCACCTTGGCATCCGAAATGCAGATGCAAAAGATTTATAGTTTAGTTTAGTTTAGTTTAGTTTAGTTTATTATTTGATAATGCGCACAAAACCCAGGGGTAGCCGGGCGCAGCAGGTACAAGGTTACTTAAGCTTAGGTTACATGCATATGGACGATAGGAGACGTATCCAAAACAATACATATATGTCAGTACAACAGTAGAGATGATAGCAAACAAGTTTACAATGTTTAAGGGTACATGTATGCAGGGAGATAGGAAGGTAAAGGCTGAAGGGTCATGAAACCGGATTTCAGGAGTATCACAATCATTAGGTGCAACAGGGTTAAGCAGCAGTTGGTGTGTGGAAGCTTAATATGGTAATAGAGTTATATGTACTGTTTTTGGAAGTGATTGGTGGATGCATGTGTGACTATTTGAAATCAGCCATTGGGGAGTGTTGCAAATATAAAAGTAGAAAGGGTAGAAGGACTGCCCTGTGCGATGGTGTGCATGTGTCATCCGGGTGTTTTAATGATCCATGGCCTGGAAAGTGAACTGTGGAGACCATGGATAGTTATAAAAGTTCATTGATTATGGTCCTTATTGTATGCTTGAGAAAAGTATATGGGACAGAAAATTGTTTCTGTTCTTTTAGTTTTTTCTTTAGTATACAATTGTCCATGAGCACCCTGGGAGTGCCAGCATCAGGTGGCTAGGAATGCGGGCTTGAACGATTGGTACAAGCCTGTGTTCCAAGCCAGCTGAACGCTGGCTCTCCCTGCTGGCATCTTCCCCCCACACTCGATCCCATTTTTTTTCAACTCCTACCCCTCTACTTACTTTATTCTGGCAGTGGTGGTTGACTTTGCTCTTTATCGTTGCCTTCTGCAGGCTGCCATGGAAGAGGAAGAGAGGCCCAGCCTTCCCATTCCATGGTGGCTCTCTTGGAAAAGGATTTTTCTTCCTACAGCGAGACGCCGCATGCGTCCTGCTGTAGGAAGGAACATCCTTTTTTTGGCACTCCAGTTTACTGCTTTGGCAACCCAAGGTGCTAATGGCCATCATCCCTGATTGCAGGGGCTAGAACAGGGGATAACAGTACAGAGCCTTCGTTATCCTCCCTCGCTTCACTTGGGCCAATAACTCAGGCTGTCGGGCCGCTATCCCCTGTTCCAAACTCTGGTGCAGGGGATGAATGCCAAATTATTTCCAAAATGGAAATGTTGGAGAATCTTATTGAGTCTAACTACTTTAATGAGAAATGTAAAGTAGATGGAGTCTTAAAGATCATTTCTTTTAGTTCTATTTTTAACTTTGAAAGGTGGTTCCTTTGCAACAGAGGTCAGAAAGTAAGGTGGGGAGGGAAATGAGGGAAGGGGCACCAACTACTAATATGGAGGGGCAGGTCAATAGGGGAAGATGTTGCACGTGTGTTAGATCTTAAGTGTTTTCCGCCATGTTATTTGCACTGATTCTGCTTTTTTTCAATGGTGAGTTGGAGGATATAGCTCCAAGATTTTCCTGGAAGCAAGTCCTCCTCTCCAGGCTAAATCTTGTATGTCTTTTGGCGCAATGAGGCTGTATATGTATTTCCTGTTATTCCCACCCCTTACAACACCTCAACCCCATTTGGCATGCAAAGAGAGTAATGAGAACCACTACGAGAATCGCGACAATTACATTCACTATATTTGATAACCATGCGAGCACCCAAGAAAATAGTTTATCAAGCCAGTCTTCTCCGACCACTCTGCTAGTGTCTTTGCATTGCAATGTGAAGTGTGTGCAATGCATTTATTGCATCAGATAATTTCCCATTTTGAGCATAGTTTGCTGGCATGAATGTGCAGTGACTGCTTCCTATATTCTAGTGATATACATTTGATGTCTGGGTAGTGGCCCTGGCCCTCAGCAAATGCAAATGTGTACTCCGATTTGCTTATTGGGGAATGTGGCATGGCCACAGCCTATGCCCCATGGATTTGGAGACTGGCCATGGCTGCAAGCAATGAGCACTGGCCATTGGTTACATTATTAGGGTATAATGGACAATGAGCTAGGATGCAGGGTAGGTGCAGTGAAAAATAGGGGTGGTTTGGTTTGGCTGGGGCCATGGTGGAGCCTTATTCCATAGGCAATTGAACAAAGATTTCCATCCCACGCGTGCGCTGCTGATAACGACAGGCATAAGTATGTGTTGCAAAATATCTGTTTCTTAAAGAAGGTTTATAGTTCTTTCGTATATATGAAAAGAGGAATTATAAATAACGTATATACAGTGATGTAACACCATGAAACATTTTCACATACAAAAACCTATTATATTGACAGAAAAAAACATTATTAAAGGGATGTCATGGTTAAGATACATCCCACCCTTCCGACTCCTCTCCTCCAGTAGTTAGCAAGTGGCGTCCCACCTTGGCATCCGAAATGCAGATGCAAAAGATTTATAGAAGATTGTTAAGCAGCAGTTGGTGTGTGGGAGCTTAATATGGTCATAGGGTTATATGTACAGTTTTTGGAAGTGATTGGTGGATACATGTGTGACTGTTTGAAATCAGCCATTGGGGAGTGTTGCAAATATAAAAGTAGAAAGGGTAGAAGGGCTGCCCTGTGCGATGGTGTGCATGTGTCATCTGGGTGTTTTAATGATCCATGGCCTGGAAAGTGGACTGTGGAGACCATGAATAGTTATAAAAGTCCATTATGGTCCTTATTGTATGCTTGAGAAAAGTATATGGGACAGAAAATTGTTTCTGTTCTTTTAGTTTTTTCTTTAGTATACAATTGTCCATTAGCACCCTGGGCGGGGGTGACAGCCAATCAGGTGGCCAGGAATGCGGGCTTGTACGATCGGTACAAGCTTGTGTTCCAAGTTAGCTGAACGCTGGCTCTCCCTGCCGCCATCTTCCCCCCACCCTCCATCCCATTTTTTTCCAACCCCTACCCCTGTACTTACTTTATTCTGGTAGCGGTGGTTGCCTTTGCTCTTTCTCTTTGCCTTCTGCAGGCTGTCATGGAAGTGGAAGAGAGGCCCTGCCTTCCCGTTCCATGGTGTCTATCTTGGAAAAGAATTTTTCTTCCTACAGTGGGATCGCCGCACGCGTCCTGCTGTACGAAGAAACATCCTTTTTTTAGCAGTCCTGTTTACTGCTTTGGCAACCCAGGGTGCTAATGGCCTTCATCCCCGATTGCAGGGGATGGAACAGGGGATAACGGTCCGGAGCCCTCGTTATCCTCCCTCGCTTCACTTGGGCCAATAACTCAGGCTGTCAGGTTGTTGTCCCCCTGTTCCAGCCTTCGGTGCAGGGGATGAACGCCACATTATTTCCAAAATTGAAATGTTGGAGACTCTTATTGAGTCTATCTACTTTAATAAGAAATGTAAAGTAGATGGAGTCTAAAAGATTATTTATTTTAGTTTTATTTTTAACTTTGAAAGGTGGTTCCTTTGCAACAGAGGTCAGAAAGTAAGGTGGGGAGGGAAATGAGGGAAGGTGCACCAGCTACTAATATGGAGGGGCAGGTTGATAGGGGAAGATGTTGCACGTGTGTTAGATTTTAAGTGTTTTCCGCGATGTTATTTCCACTGATTCTGCTTTTTTTTCCAGTGGTGAGATGGAGGATTTAGCTCCAAGATTTTCCTGGAGGCAAATCCTCCTCTCCAGGCTAAAACTTGTATTTTGGCGCAATGAGGCTGTATAAGTATTTGCAGTCATTCCCACCCCGTACAACACCTCAACCGCATTTGGCATGCAAAGAGAGTAATGAGAACCACTACGAGAATCGGGACAATTACATTCACTATATTTGATAACCATGCAAGCACCCAAGAAAGCAGTTTATCAAGCCAGTCTTCTCTGACCACTATGCTAGTGCCTTTGCATTGCAATGTGAAGTTTGTACAATGCATTTATTGCATCAGATAATTTCCCATTTTCAGCATAGTTTGCGGGCATGAATGTGCAGTAACTGCAGCCTATATTCGTGCACAAGCCACCGTCCATTGCTGTAATTAAATCTAACACATAATTATTCTGCAAAGTGGTCGCCCTAATTGCTCTTAATTCTTCTCTGATTGCATTCAACTGCCTTTCTGTGCCATTCGCCTGTTGCATTAATTCATAAGGGGTTATCTGCAACCATTTGGCATTAGTGGCAGTCTGTGTGCTAGGCACAAGAAGCAACATAAAATAGACTGTGGCTTTGCTGAAATGTCAAAACTCCATAGGTATTGCTGGCAGGCCATCCTCAGACTTTTGTGACAAATCATTGTCATCTCTGCAGCGCCTAGGCAACTTTAAATTCCAGTTCAAATTCAGTGACCCTTTAGTGCACATTGGAGACATTTCTCAAACAGCAGGATGCTCAGATATTGATAAAAGGTCTCAGTGGTGCTGTGGGGCACAACGAGTGCAGGGGAATGAAGGGTTACCAGAGAACACAGTCCACCCCAGTGTGGTGGAAGCTGGGTATACGTGTGGGTGCTGCGGACCCAGAAAAAATCCATGAGGGTAACTGTCCCTGCTCGGAGGCTCAGGCGTTCCATTACTCTCTTGCAAGCCTTATTAATGTGCAGGATCGTATTCCCTGTTCATCTGAAACATAAAGATGAGTGTGTGAGTGCCTTTATGTGTACTGGTTGCTTGTTTTTATGTATCCAGGTCAATGGCTTAACATTACAATGCTAAATACTATGAGAAGTGTTGCTCATGTGCACTGCTACTTCTTCAGAAAAACCTACAAATTCTTCTGCCCTACATCCAACCAACCCTTCCACCCATTCGTCTGGCTCTTCTGTGCTGTCGTGCTGAGAAATAATAGTCTGGTCTCCTGAAAAGACAAATTGATGTTAAGAAACATTAAGTTTGTTGAACTATACTACCTTTCACTCGTGATCTTCTCTTAGAACGGGGTTGTTGCCTTTGTCCCTGTGGATATCCATGATATGGATCCATACCCGCCAGCCCTCCACCTTGACTGCCATCAGGATTGCTTAGGTGACCAAGAAAGGTCCCACAAAGTGGGTCTCGTTCCATTGCCTTGTAAAGTTCTTTATGAAGATTGTATGCCCTATATACACTAGTGGTTGTTGCAGTAAGCACTATTCCTCTTATGGTGTGGGGGTTTCTGGAGATGATGTCACTGGCTTGCTTTTGCGAGGTGCAACCACTCTTGATATAAACTTCGAGGAATTGGTAATTTCTTTGAGATATCCCTGAAACTCCTCCCTCAGAACCTCAGGAGAGTTGTGAGCATCCGAGATTGAATGCTCAGGAAAGAGTGGTGCCCTCATTCTCTGGCCTGTAACAATCTTGTGTGGGTGAGGTGGTGGTCAGAGCCAGGCTGGTTATGCAGGGCAAACAAAGCAAGTGGCAAGCAGTGCAGCCAGCTCTTGCAAAGCTTTTCACACATCTTTGCATGATGTTCCTAATGCAAGCCATTAAGACGCTCTGAAATTCCATTCATTTGACAGTGTTATGCAGAGCATAATTTGTGTTTAATGCCTAATAGGGAAGTTACCTCTTTGAACATGTTCTATAGCCTGCAATACAGCAGGAGGAATCATCTGCCCAACTGAGGTGGAATGAGTATGGACAGTAGTGGAAGGTGATGGTACTTCTAGGTCCTGAGAAAAGGACGGCCTTTCTCAGGGCAGTCGGGTGGCAAAACTGGGTGTGGCAATGCATGGAGGTGGTACTGTAATAGTACTGGCCCTTCTGGCTGTGGCTGAGTATGTCATCACACTCAGTGCAGCGCACACAGGCAGTCTGAGCCTTGGTACTCCAACAACGGTGGTAAAAATCTGTCACACCCAGGTTTCTCTCCAACCACCAGGTGTAGAAAGTACATCTTATACTGCATCAACGTCCTCCTTTTCTTCCTGCAGCTCAACTTCTCTAGTGCTCTCTACCGTTCCCTAGGTCCTCCAGGTGGTAATGATGGTGGCACCTGAGGGGGAGGGATCCCCATGACTGATGCCATTCTTCAAATTGTATTTCTCCAAGCAGCTCCCACAATGTGTGCCTCTCCTGAGCTCTTCCAGATTGAGAATGACTGAAAGAAATGGGTAGGTCCCCTTGGGGAACTGTCCACATTCTTCCATCCATGAACTTCGGAGGCCAAAAAGGGCATTAAAAGTTGTACCAAGTTCAGAGAACAATAAAGAATGTTAATAGCAGTTGTGGAAGGGTAAAGTTTCACCTTGTGAGTTAGTAGGCATAACATGGATTTGAAAATGCCCAAGAAGAGCGGACATCGCCCGCGGACACATCATCATACTGCAAGGGTGCAGTCAAGTCATGACGTCCGTGGCTGTCCATGACCATGACCACTTCATGCCGTTCATGAATGTTAGTGCAGCCGTATGACATCACCCCGATGTGGTACTATGACCACGGTCATGTCACAATATTTACACACAAATGAAAATTATGTTATGCCATTGCGTACATGAACGTTGTTTGCAAACACCCACAGAGCCGAATTATGTAATTCTGGTATGCCATGACTGCCGTAGCCATGCTCTAATGTTTGCAAATGAATTAAAAGTGCATCTTTGTCACTGAGAAAATGGGGGTTGGTGAATGACAGCACACCACATGACGCCACTGTAATTTGATTTTTCGGACATGAAATCCTTCACCATCGATGCCCACATTACACCCGTCCCCACCACTGTCAAAACTCTCTGTGTCTACCTGGACTGGACTCCAACCTCAACTTGACTCGCCAAATTAACCACATTGCCTCTACATCAGGATATGCCCCTAAACTCATCACCGCCATCAGACCATTCCTGTTCTCCAAAAACCATCTCGAAGTCGCCATAGCCTTAATCTGCTTGAAACTTGACAAATGCAACTTTCTGTTTTGCAGCACCTCTACCAAAAATCTCTGCAAACTCCAATCGATCCAAAACAATGTACTGAGAGCATTTGACATTGGAAAGCATGAACACATATCCACAGCTAGGCAAGCCACTCACTGGCTTCTGGTCAAGGAGAGGGTGAATTTCAAAATCTTATCCATCAGTCACCGGTGCCTTTTGAACAATCCCCCTCTTACCTGACAACCATAATCTCCAGACAAAACAACGAGGCCACAACTCAAGGCCTACAAACACTGCCTCGTCATCCGCAGATTCAACCATATAAGGGGGGGCAGCTTCCTAGCCAACGCCCCCGCACTCTAGAACAAGCTCCATGGCCACCTTCCTGATGAACCCTCCTACAGCAGTGTCAGAAAAAAGCTAAAAACTCACCTCATCAACTAAGACTCCTTGCACACACCCTTGTGTCTGCTTCCCCTCCCCCTCTTTGATTGTATCCAGCGCCTAGATGCCCTTGGGATTGGTGCGCTCTTATAAATGCCTAATAAATGAAATAAATAAAAAATAAAATGAACATGTATATAGTCAGTGGACCTCAAATTGTTGTTGTTTTAAAACATGACACTTATTTGCATTACATTTAAATTAAAATACATTATGACAGTGAGGGAGAATCACTGTTGGAAACAAACATAGGGACTTTTTCGGGTGCTATTTGTAGATCATTCTGAGAATTAGGAATAGAGATCTCATCAAAATGTTGATCTGTAATGTCCTCTTGAAATGATTGGGGAGATTGATGGGGGAAAGGGTCACATGTGCATATATGGAAATGAAAATCATTATTTCTAATAACTTAATTTTTGACATATGTATACAGTTCTGCTATTTGATTTGTAGTTGGATTCATATATATACATACTTGGTCCATCCAATTTTCAATATTCTTCGATCTACTTTCAACATTTTCTTCATGTTTGCTTTGTTCTTCTTCTTTTTCTGTCAAGTATGAGAGATATGTGATACATTGAGTAAATGGTTTATATATGTAACAGAGTTGTGTTATTTCCAAAACATCTAAAAAAAATGTACATTAGTAGATTCTTCTTTAGTTATATCTTCATTTGAGAAGTATAACACTAGCCAATCCAGAGAGCTTGCCATTTCTATTAAAATATAACATGTTTATATTTGGTTATATAACATTTTCAGACACATTACAATTACAAACTCCATGTTTATACATGAAATTAAAAGGTACTGTTTACTTACTAAAGTTTTGAAATGATTTTCCTCACCACAACAAATGTTGTGCTTCCATGCCTGTCAGGTGTTGAAGTGAATTGTTTATACAGGGTGTACCGTTTCCTAGAATATATGGTACAATCCATAATATTATGTTATAATTTTTAAAAACGTATTTACATTTCCAAACTTACAAGGGATATAAAACATGTTTGTATTCATTGTATACATTGTTGCTCTTCATATACTTGCTTTACTAAAACAAATAAAGAATAGGGTGTCCCCCAATGATTTTGGGTAATATTGATGCCACCTGTCTCTAAGTACATCTGCAGATTGGCTATACTGTCCACAGACTTAATAGCTAATACATGGGATGGTAGAATGATTTTTAAGTGCACATTTTTTATCAAGAGAATAAACAAATTGCTGGTGAATTAGGTTGCACTGATAAAAATCTATACAATACAGTAAACAACTTTGTTGAAGGGACGTTATGGTTGCAAGGTAAAATCCAAAAACAAAAGAAATTCACCTGTTGTGGTGAGCTGCACAAACATAACTCGCACCACCAACATACATTGCTTACACTATCACCCAGGATATCAAAGATGACATCAACAATGGCATCATCGATATCTCGTGTGAATTTACAGTTTAGCAAACATAAAAATAATATATAGGTGAATCCCTATGTGAAAAAGCGGGATAACCTACCTGCTCATTGTTCCATACAAATGCACATGGGAAAACACTACTGCATTATTAGAGCTTTCTTCTTCATGCCTTTCAGGATAATCTTCCACATGGGCAGTATCTGAGGATTAGACACAACTGGAGATTCCCTGAAGATGTCTGTGACCATTGTAAAATTCTCAGTCAGCACCTCAGAGATACACATTATTCGAATAAACCGATCAAAAGCTTCTATAATACTGACAGAGCAAGTGTAACTTCTAGAGAGAGCTTGCTCGCTCAACCCATGCAGATTCAGCAATAAAACAGGTGTATAGGGGTGCATGTGTGTGTATGTAAACCAAGCAGTATCACAAATAGGTTGGCACAGAAATGTACTGTTAAACTTGTTTTTATGTGGGGCATTTACAGGATTGAGCCAAATAAACATTAAAGAGCAACATACAGCAATGTCCAGTAACAGCCACAGGATGACTTCTTCTTGATTCAAACGTTCTTAGTTAATCAAATCACAATTTGGGTTCCCTTCTAGGAGAGAACCATATGTTCACAGTTACTCACAATCCTGGGGCTTTGAGTGTCCCTGACATTTATTTCTTTTCTCAGTGTACATTATGTTCAGGGTCATGCGGTCTTTGTCCTTGATGTTTCAGAAGGAATGCCTCAGGGATCTCTTGGTCCTTCTTCACCCACATGCTGGGCTTTGATGGGGTCTTTTATTGGTGCTAAGAAAGATCTGTCAGCATCACAGAGCTTCCACTAGGGAATTGGAGACATGACCTCCTTTAAAGTTTATTTCTCTCTTGTTCGCTGTCTGTGGGTACCATCTCTTTTCACCCAAACTTCTGCCCTAATCTAAATCCATAATAATTGACAACATTCTTGTCATTACGGTGGACTTTCAGTCCTTGACTCTAACTAAGCACATTCCGGTTCAGCCTCCTCTACCCCTTGAGTTTCATGTCCAAACTCTCAAGTCCTCTTCTCCTGCAGTTTTTCCACCTCCAGTCCGGTTCTCTTCTCTCCCTTTATCCTGTCTTTTCACCTCAGCTTCTCCTTAGAGTTCTCTCCTCCTCACAACATCCTACACTCTCTCGTCATCACTCGTGTCATTCTCTCCTGTGTTGATCTTTCCACCACCATCCTTATAACTCCTGCTAACCTTCTCATTAATGCTTTTTCTCAGCTCCTTCTCCACATGTTGTCCAACCTCCTCCTCATTATATCTGTCCACCTCTTTCTGCCAGCTTCTGCAAATCTGTTTCTCACCACCTTGACAAACCTCCTCCTCACTTCTTCATCCCACCCACTTCTCAAAACGTTTGTCAAGCTTTTTTTTTTATTATTTGTATATGGTTATACAACCTTTTACAAAACAAAAACCATTCAACAAGATAGCAAATGAAAACGAAAAATAACAAATACAAACAAAATAGTAAACTAACAGACATATCTCACTTCAAAATCAAAAATTTACAATATAAAATGGAAATATTTAGTGATATAAAATATGAATTCATACCAGAAAGAAAGGAGAAAAGAAAAAAAGAAAAAGAGAAGAGACTTTCTATCCATAGACCGAACTACAACAGGTAACCTTACACCTGTTTCCTTGAAACTTAATACCCAAGCAATCCATTCCCAGCCGACGCGTATACAGAGTCAATGGTTTCAAAGTACAAAATAATTAATTTCCGAAAATTGTACAACGGAAATTGTTAATGCTGTATCGTATCCAGACCAGAGATCAGTCTGTCCCAGAACATATCAGAGAATATTCCCTCTTCTTCAACCACAAATCTAACAAACAAAACTGATCTGGCTGGCCAGGTGTCCTCACACTCCATCAACAGATGATTTAGGAATTGGTTTACCGGATTTTTTCTGGTGTCACAAAGCATATCAGTGACCTCCCCTTGCCCCCTTTAAGTAAGGACCTCTCCAGTGTAAACTAGATTCAGACGGATTCTGAGGAAATTTTTCCTAACCTTCCAGTCTGGAAACTTCACTAGATATCTCAGGAGAGTCCCCAACCTCTTGTCAACTTTAAAAATACATTTGAGGGAGCTAGAGACCGCATATTTTCTATTTTATTATCCAATGCATTAACTTTAATGCCTTTTTGGCTTTTACAGGATTGATGATCAATGTCTCCAGATCAGTGCCCGCCTTGTTGAGGGACTCCTTGACCTTTGTTTCTAAGATTAACAACATTTTGGATTTCGAAAGATCCAAGTGGACCTTACTATCTGCATATAAGGTATGTTCCTGAGCAGTAATGATTGAATGGAGAAGGGAAGTCAATCTCCATTCTGTGACCACTCTCATCGACCTAAGGCCCAACTCGAATCTATGGCTGGAAATGGAAAGACTCATAGGGAGCCCAAGGACTTTCTTCCAAACTAGACCTTCCAGTTTTTCCCAGTTTGTGTTCCATAGCGGATCACTGGAATGACATCTGCTGTGTAATATTTGATCAGAGGAAGGATTGAGAATTTACAATATTAGAAACGTCTGTCTCGCTCCAACCTTACTTCTGGTAATCTCCCTTCCACTTCCCATTTCGTCCATCCAGCCTTCTGTCACTATTCTATTTTAATCTGCAGTCTCTTTTCAGCCACTGACTCCTCTCCACAATCTTCAGATATATCCTGCCAACAACTAAAACCCACACAAAATGAAATAGCTTGAATAATGTATTACGCCTTTCCTCCTCCACTGGGCTGTGCATACCCTATCCAAGTGCATCTATGAGTGGTCATATATTTGTGATTGTGACTGGCTTACTATCTGGTCTTAGTTGTGGGCCAGCAGAGCTCTGCCATATTGTGTGTTTGCCATATAAATACTGACATAACAAGCGTGATTGCTGTCAGCCAGCTGAAATGTAGGCAACACTCAGACACCAGACTGCTGAGGGGACAGTATAGCTCCACAGTCTTCTTAACTGGAATATATTAATCCACAGCAATATTGACTCTTTAGTTCTTTTTTTTTTTTTTTTTGTTTTTTTGTTTTTTTAATCTAAAAGATTTTTTAACAAAGGTTTCGAGTTGGTTTGCACTTAAAACTTCCAGAGCGTCTGGGGCGTTTACAGTCAGAAAACAGAAGATGTCCTGCATATTTGGTGGTCATGTTGATTGAACGTTTCTTGAGGCCTGCAGTGGAAGGAGCACGTTGAAAATGTGTGTCATAATGTTTATTGTTGCAAGCTGCCATGACTGTTTGTCGCCATCTATCAGTTTGTTCCAGCACGATTCTTCATCTTGTAGGGTGAAGTTTGTGAAAATTTCTTTCAGGTAAATGCGGCGGATGTCTGTCGTTGTCGGGCAAGACAGAAGAAGGTGACGTATAGAATCCTTTGCCGTGATGGATTTGCAAAGCCGGCAGCTATTAGTAGAGGATAAGTGTCTGATCGCTAAGATTTCATTTGTTTCCAAAAGGTTAAGTCGAATTTTTAAATAGTAATTTCGCGCGGACCTGTTTGGAAATAGTTTCAGGTACAGTTGAACAGAGTCAAGTTTCTTACAAAAAACTGGAAGATGGTTGGTGAGTTTGTATCGGGTGGCGGTATCAGTGGTGGTAATCCAGTCCAGTTCCTTGATTTTTTTGGTGACTCTGACTGGGTTACAGATGAGGTCCTCCGTGCTGCAGGCAACTGAGTCTAAAATGGATAGGATTTTGGTTTCCCAATGAGTGAGCATTTGGCAAGTTCCAAGGCGAAGTTCTTCACTTATCAGCTTATAGGCGTATAAGGCGTCTTTCTGGATGCACTTCCGATAGAGCAAGACACTGTTGCAGTCGATAGTTGATTTTAATGATGAGAGAGTAAGTTCGCGTCTAATCAGTGTTATTGGCGTAGATTTGGGAAGACCTAGGACTGTTCTCCAAAAGGTTGCTTCCAGGTTTTGCCACAGATCTTGGGGGAGGCTCGGCATTGCGTCGGCGCCGTATGACAAGGATGGTATGACTTTCTTTTTATAGAAGTCTCGTACTGGTATGATTGAGAATCTGCCGAATTTGGTGTTGATGGCTTTTCCTTGTGCAGCTAGTTTTGTGGTTTTTCCGTGTAATGCCTCTTTCATCGCGTTGTCTCTTTGTGAGCTGTCTAGGATGACCCCTAGATATTTAAAACTCGAAACTTTCTCGACGGTTGTTGAGCCTAGTTTTAAGGGTAAAGTGGGTTTCTTTTTTGCGAATTTCTCTATAGTCATCATTTTAGTTTATGCTTGATTGATTTCCAGGTTGTTTACTATCATATATTGTTGTAAGTTTGTAAGTTGGCGTTGTAGGCCTATTGGAGTATTGTCCAAGAGGATTAAATCGTCAGCATATAGGAGACGACTGATCTGATCACCTCCGAGTATAGGAGGGAAGGCTCGGATCTCTTTTTCTGTGTCTTGGAAGTCGCCTAGGTAGGACCAGAACAGGGCTGGGGCCAGAGGGCAACCCTGTTTGACCCCTCTGGCTGTTGTTATCTCTTCTGTTAACAGTCCTTGTTGATTCAGACGTACCCGCATAGAAGTGTTAGCGTGTAGGGCTTTGATAGGGTTGAGTATGTCTGGGGGGCATTTCCATTGGACCAGTTTCTTCCATAGTCTTTCCCGATCCACCTTGTCGAAAGCCTGTGTTAGATCAACGAAGGCAATGTGTAGGCGTGGGCGTCCCTCCATGATTTTGCTTTTCAAGGTACTCAGTATTAGTATGTTGGCGTTTGTACCCAGGTTCTTTTTGAAGCCAGTTTGTAGGTTGTCCTGACCGGGGGCTTCGTTCGCCCATGTTGTGAAATGGTTTAGCAATAGGGACCCAAACAACTTTCCTATTGGATCAAGAAGAGCGATCGGCCGATAGCTGGTAGGGTCTAGCCTGTTTCCCTTCTTGAAGATGGGTACCACGTTAGCACGTTTCCACGTTGGGGGAATGGATTTTGTGATAGAACAACATCTGAAGATTTGGCTCAACAGGGGCGCCCAGGCTTCCGGATGTGCTTTCAAGTCGAAGTTCGTGATGCCATCAGGACCAGGAGAGAGTGATGGTTTTAGTTTTTTAATTGACGTTATGATATCTTCGATATTGTCTAAGCAAATCCAAGGGGTGTCGTTGTTTACCATCCTAGAAGCTGTGGTCGTGGTACTCTTGAAGAGAGTGCTAAAGTGCACTTCCCAGGCCGACTGACCAATTCCGTTCAACTGGCATAGTCGCGCGCCTGGCGTTGTCGAATGTAGGAGGGACCAAAAGTCTCTGGCATGGTTTCCTGTTATAGCTTTCAGGATGTCTTCTGCATCTTGCTGGTAAAGCTTGTGCCGATGGCCCTTTAGCCAAGATTTGTATTTTGAAACGGCTTCTTTGATAGTTGACGTAGCCAGTGGAAAGGCAAGTTTTCGTGCTAGTCTTTTTGTTTTCCTTAGCTCACTTTTTCTTTCGGCGACCAGTTTGTCGTACTTATGTTTTTGGTCGACTGCAGTTGACTTTTTGTTCCTTTGTGGACAAGTCAACAAGGGGGTGTAGTCCACCGCCATCGAGTGTGGATGTTTAGTGCGGTCGTTGTAGAGCTGTGTAATAGTGGTTATGTCCTTTTCCGTAATCCTGAGTCTTGTCCCTTGGGCGTTAAGGTCAAGATCTGCGCTCATTGTATGGTTTTTCGGTGGATTAGTGGTCCAGGTGGTCTCGAGGAGGTTGTGGTCGCTTTCCCTTGTTTTGATCACTTTAAAAGAGTTGATGTGTAGTAGTAAGGGACGTGATACCAGAATATAATCAATTGTAGAATTAGATTTCGCTCCTTCCCATGTAGGTAGTCTGTTTGGGTCAGCAAAGACTTGGTCCAGGTTGTCAAAAGATCTGGATTTCATAAGGTTTTGCCATTTGGTAGATCTCTGGTCAGTTGGACGTTTTTTCAGTTTGGACTCTTTTGTCTTTCGTGATACTGGCTAGAGATGTTTAAGTCTCCGGATAGGACGACGTAGTCTGGGTGATGTGTGACTTGCGCCCAATCCAAATCTTGTTCTAGTGTTTTGATGAACTTCGCACAGTCGACAGTTGCAGGGTTCCAGTAGATGGTAACAATTATTATTTTCTTCGTTGTTGGTTTGTTTGCTTTTTCGTCTGTTGTGATCCAGTTTAATTTGACCATCATCATAAAGTGGGTTTCTTTTATTTTTTGTGAGTCTGTTAGGCCTCGTCCACAGCGGATTGCGATAAGCAAACCCGCTGTTGGGCGGCCTAAAAGGCCCTTCTTGGCCTCCACTGTGTGGATCTCGTAGCCGTCGAGGACGGGGGGTTGAAGCAGCCATGTCTCCTGAAGACAGATGATGTCATAGTCTGTTATGTTCGTGGATCCTGGGGATGTGAGGTGAAGAAAACCTCGGGTATTCCACGAACACATGTTTATTTTGTCTTGGGGTTTTAAGTTCTGGTAGTTGGAGAAGTTGCTGTGAGTCCTTCTCTTGGATGGCTATTTTTGTAGGTTTTGTTTGAGGGCTTTCGGCAGCCAGGACCAAAAGGAGTGAGGGGGCGGGGTTTGTGGTGAAATTGCTGCTGCCTGGTGTAATTCGTTTTGGACCGTCCTTTGAAGCTTTTGATGTTCCATCGAATAATTGGTTCTTGCGGATGTCTTAGGATTTTCAATTTTCTTGGGCGTAGGAGTTGAGTTTTCCCTTCCTTTAGCGGGTCTAATATTGTCGTGTTTTTGGTTCACTTTTCTCATGGTTGGTTTTTGAACCCGCAGGAGGGTGTTAGATAGTTTGTTCCTAGACAGAGGACGGGTTTGTCGTGGCGATCGATGGTGCTCAAGTTCTCTTTTGGGCTCTTGGGAGTACTTGTTTTCTTGGTGGTCGCGTGAGTTTATTTCTCTTGATGATTTTGTGAGGTCATAGCCCATGATTAAAAGTTCTTCGAGGGCTAACTTGAAAGCGTTGTTTATTGTTTGTGACGCTATGTATAAATGTGAAATAGCCTTATGGCCCCTATGGCTTGGGTCGACAATCTGGAGATCGGCTGATTTAACTAAACTGAGTGTCGGAATGTAGCTGAACAGGTCCATGACTGCTCTTCTATTTAGTGTCACTTTGTTAGTGTTACCCGGAATCTGCTCTAGTTTCCATATCCATCGTATTTGAGATTTTGGATAGTATTTAGCCGTTTTCGATTTATAAGTTCTCCTCGTGGGTTCCTTTGCGTAGGGTCTGGTTTGTGGATTCTGTGACTGGACTTTAGGTCTGCAAGAGGGGGGGCTACTACACGATCTTCGGGTTGGTCTTGGTGGTTGCCGATAGGGTTGTGTTTCTCGCTTGTCTCTTTCTGACTTATGACGGGTGAAGTTTGGTTCAGTCGCCAACTTTCCCAGTGTTCGATCTTTTTGGTTGTCATTGGTCATGGTCGACCGCTGTTTTCGATCTTTGTGAGTGGAGGAGGGCAGTTCCATGAACTCTTGTTCTATGTCGAAGTTGTCCTGTGAGGTTGTACATGTTGTAAGAGGGTCTGTTGTTCCTTGCTCCTCTTGGATTAGAGTTGAGGATTGGTCTGAAAAGTGTTGGGTAGTGTTCATCAAATCCTCTTCGTTTGGGGATATTTCGACTGCTCTTGAACAGAGATTTTCTATTTCGTGTTTGGCCTTGTTTGCTTCCCGGGACACGTTAACTGTTCCTTTTTCTTTTGACTGGGTTGTTGAACCTTTTTGGGTTGTCAAGGCGTCTGAATTGACTGAAGCCAGTTGTTGGAAGATTGGTTCAAGTGCCACAGTTCCGGTTCTTTTAGGGATTACTTCTTTCCCTCCTTTTGATAACTTGGTATTCTCTATCGTGATGGTTTGAGGTACCGTTAGGTCGATAAATAGGTGAGTTTGCGTGCCTTTAGAAGTTTTTGGTGTCCTTTCCTGTGAAGAGAGGCACATGGGTTGCGGCTGTTTTTGAGGTAAGAGCGTGAGAGGATCGTGGGTTTGTTTTTTCTCTGTTAACTGGGTCTTTGCTTCTAGGGCCAAGATGTAACCTTCCAAGAATGTTAATTTGTTTAACATTGACGATTGTATCGCCGTGTGATCTTTCATCGTATCTCCGATTGTTTCGTACAGTTTGACGAATGGGTTTAGAGCTATCGATAAGGCTGACATCAAAGTACAGGTATCAAGTTTTTTGGACTGCGAGTCGTTTGAGGTTGTCTGACTATGTGGAGACGGTCTGCTTCTGGAGGGTGAAGGTGGTCGAAAGACTGGCGTTGTAGTAGCTAAGGTCCTTCTACAGGGAAGGTCGAAAGAGTGCCTTCTTTGGTTGTTGTAACTGTCCAGATTTAAGTAGAAGGAGTCTAGAGTTTTCTCGAACTGAAGTCTGTTTTTTGCTCTGACAGGATAATTGCTTTCAGGATCCCTTTCCTGGATCTGTTGCATTGATTTGGGCGCCTCACCTGAAGACGATGGCGAGGTCTCTGGTGGTTGTTCTTTGTTGGTATTGTTGTCGCTTTGTCGGGGTCTTGGAGCCTTGTCGAGAACCGATTCTTGTGAGTCTGGTTGGATGGTGCTCGTCATGGGGGGGTCTGTTGGTTCCAAGGACGTCGGACTATGTGGGTGGGGTATAAACCCCTCCTCTCCCCGGGTCTCTTGATTTGGAGGTTGGGGTTGGATCAGAATTTCTTGATTGGTGTTGCTTTGACTGTGTAGAAGAGGCTGAGTAAGAACTGAGGTTGGGGTCATTGAGTTGCTAACTGTAGGCGCAACTGGTGTGAAGATGGGTATTGTTGGTGGGGTTGAGGTTTTGGCGTTGGTCCCCCCCTCGTTTTCAGACGTTATTTGTGGAATTATTGGGGTAACTTGGCCTGAAAAGTGCATTTTTGTCGGTTTCCGGGCAGATGCTGCACTGTTATCTTCTTTTGTGAGAGGGTGGGGTAATTTTCGACTTGCTTGTATCAGCCTGCAATGTTTTCGGGGGGGAGTAATTGCGTCTGCAGCCTCGAGAATTTCCGCGTCAGTCAGTTCTTTACATTTCTCTTGGATAGCTTTAGAGTGCTTGTGAAAGAAGTCTGATAATAACTTCAGGGGGCGTTAAGGTTTTTTGAGGCCCTTTCTTGGGACTTTGGGTGTCACCCGTAATATTTTAGAGGAGATCGCCTGTTTTGATACAGGTTTGGCCGAGTTCGAAGGTTTTTCTTGTTTAGTAAGTGGGTCTTGGTTACTGTTTTTTTTGTTGGGGACGTCCGAGAGCCGAGGTCTCTTTTTTATGTTGTCAGGGGGTGAGGCCCTCATTTCACTTGGTGATGGTGGGTCTAAAGCGATCCCCTCATTTTTGTCGGCGTTAGAAAGGGCTGGTGTGAGGTTAAGAGTGTCTACACTGTGGGTTGGTGAAGCTGTCGGGGCTCCAGCAGCAGGGGGCGCTGTTGTGGTCTCGCCTCCACTCATCAGCGCCAGGAGCGCACCCTCCGCTCCCGGCCTGCTCGGGCACTGCAGCTTTTGGTCCTCGAGCCGGCACCCCCCAGGGAGGTCGAGAGCCCGAACACCCGACACCCCCCGTGCCGGGGAGGAAACGCCGCCCTCCGAGGCGGCGCTATCTTTTCTCGCCTGGCTCAGCAGGCTCGCCGACGCTAGCTCCCTCGACGCCGTCTCCCCTTCAGGAGACCATGGAACCACGGCTGCGGCCGAAGCCGGCCCCTCGAGCGGCCGTCGACGCCCCGCTGGTGTGAGCCCGCCCTCCGGAGCGGACCCCTCGCCGACTGCGGCCAGTCTCGCCGGCACGGCCTCCCGCGGCAGGCCAAACAGCGTAGCCGGGGGACTCAACGCGGCCGCCCCTCCGGGCTGCCGCGGAGCTCCCGGCAGTGCTAGGCCAGTCCGCGAAGGTGGAGTGGAGGCCACAGGCAGCGTGGGCGGTGGAGGTTCAGCGTCGTGGAGATCCGGGTTCGTGGCGTTTTCCTCAGGTGAGTCCGCTTCGTTGAGGACTTGAAGTTGTTTGATGTTACGAACGCCTAAAGGCGTATCGGTTGCTTTTTTGCCAGTACCTTTTCCCAAGGTCAAGTATCCTTTGCCCAGGTGCGCTGGTGAATTAAGTCCGCGGCTCTGGGGTGATGAATGATCGTCTAATGTTTCTCCCTGGGTCGCAGGGGAATGGTTAGAGTTGACTGGGTGGATTGCAAGTGTGTTTTTAAGCAACAGTTTAGCGTTACTTCTTAGGACTCGGTTTGGCGAGTCTTCAGCGTCTTGTAATAGTGGCGTGGGAGGTAAGATAGTGATCGGGCCCGTCCTGCCTGACATGACTGCAGGACTGCCACTCTCCGCCACTCCGCGCCGCTCCGCGGTGTTTTAGGTGTTTTATGATGTAGGGTGTAGCAGGAAACACACCCCCAGCAGTAAAACTGAAGGAAAGACTGGGTGTCAGAGAAGGTACTGCAGGACTGCCACTCTCCGCCACTCCGCGCCGCTCCGCGGTGTTTTAGGTGTTTTATGATGTAGGGTGTAGCAGGAAACACACCCCCAGCAGTAAAACTGAAGGAAAGACTGGGTGTCAGAGAAGGTACTGCAGGACTGCCACTCTCCGCCACTCCGCGCCGCTCCGCGGTGTTTTAGGTGTTTTATGATGTAGGGTGTAGCAGGAAACACACCCCCAGCAGTAAAACTGAAGGAAAGACTGGGTGTCAGAGAAGGTACTGCAGGACTGCCACTCTCCGCCACTCCGCGCCGCTCCGCGGTGTTTTAGGTGTTTTATGATGTAGGGTGTAGCAGGAAACACACCCCCAGCAGTAAAACTGAAGGAAAGACTGGGTGTCAGAGAAGGTACTGCAGGACTGCCACTCTCCGGCACTCCGCGCCGCTCCGCGGTGTTTTAGGTGTTTTATGATGTAGGGTGTAGCAGGAAACACACCCCCAGCAGTAAAAACTGAAGGAAAGACTGGGTGTCAGAGAAGATATGAGATGTTCAGGATGCATGATAGTAACATGGCAGGTATGTGAAGAGTGCTGCACAATAAAACCTGCAGCATTCCTAAATGGACAGTCTTTTGCATGTTTTGATACCCTGTGGCAAACCGCAGCCACAGAGCTGGGGCATGGTGCGGTGGTCCAGGGGATCTGCTGTATACCACCTATTGACCCAACTTTACAGCATTGTAGGTGACACCTGGCCCCTGTGACCATCCCATTCCGTGACCCCAAAGACAAGTAGGGGACTTCATCACATTTGTGTGACCACTTTCAATCCAAACACCCAAAGTGTTAAACACATTGTGAGAAAACATTGACCACTAGGCCAAAGTAACCACCTCACACTCACTAAAAGTCCTCTTCTCCCAGAAGTCCTAAATGCAGTCACTGACGGATTGGGCCACTACCATTGTTATCACTTCAGATAACTTGCAGTGTCTAAACAGCATCATTTATCCTGATGTACCACCTGCACTGCAGTGCAACAGCTGGAGAAACATCTGAAGAAGGAACCCTTTGGATGGAGGGACATTGCATCACATATACATCCAATGGTGCCTTGGGCTGCAAACCAAGAAGCTTGAAATTCACCTTTTCTGCACTCAAAATCAATGTTCAGATTACACAGCAGTAGGCTTTGGCTGCCCCAAAACCTAAATATCTTGTAACATTGTCTAATATTATATTTACATTTAAAGCACAACGAAATGGTAAAATTCCAGTATTCTATGAAGTATTATTTAGGTGCAACGTCAGTTAGATTGGATGTGAACATTAGTGGCATTTAAGATGAACATTAAGGAGATTGGAGGGAGTATCTGCGAGAATTTAAAGGTATTGTGAGATTTGGCAAACATCTGACAGAAAGCATCGGGGGAGTTTTCAGAGATCTTTAGTGAGATGTTGGTCAGATAACGTGTTTTGCAGTCTTCTCGTCTGAGGCAGTGTTTATTCTTTAGCATGTAGTGCTGTTTGGACATCTCAATTCCAAAAGGCAAATTGGATTCTGTAGCGTGTAGCACTTTCGAGGAAGAAACCCATATGCACTGAAGTAGCAGGCATTCTGTGCCATGCAGGTCCGAGATGAAAGGGATAGCAAATGGAGGGGAAGGAGATCCAGTTCAGAGTTATTACTCTACAGCTGGAATTGCTGAGAGCCAGTTGAGCTTTTTGGTTGCCCTGCCAGTCCCCATGGATTTCTAAGTTTTCATTAGAGAAATCTTATTGGAAATGGCAAATGAAGAATGGGTATCTGCTGCATTTGTACTAATTGATGTCAATTGAATTCTTGGGCATGTAAACCACAGGAAGCATCTGCTCTGTGCGAGGCAAAATGCATGCAAATATAGGCATTTGGGTGCTCCTAAACTGGGTAGAGCACTGTGCGTTCCTTGACATTTATTTCTGTCTGTGATGGGGAACTGAACTCGTTTGCATGTAGCCATGTTAAGGCACCTGTATTGAGGAAGGTTGTCTGGTTTATGCAACACAAAATCCTGCGCATGCATTTTCATTAATTTAGGCACTGTGCATTCATTTACCAGTAGCTGTGCTAATCTGCACTTTGAGAAGTACAGTGAAATCATTGACTTCTAATTACAGGGGGACATTCGTACTGAGGTGCAGTGCAGTCTGCAACATGTAGTCTACTAAATACCTATCAAAACTGATTGAGAGAATGCATTCTTGGATCTGTATTCTACAGGGGGAAGAAAATGTGATATGGCATACACAGTCATGTGTAGGAGCCTATACCGAGTGAAGCAGAGTGAATGTTTTTGTTGACATTACTAATGAGAAGAGCACAATGTATTCTGGGACCTGTAGTCCTCTGGGACCACTGCAACGAGTTAGACAGAGTGCAATGTAGGTCATATTTATTCCAGTCTTCCATATTACCAGAGTGAGGCAGAGAGTGTTCTAGAAAAGGGTAAAATAGTGCATTGAATTATCAGAGCACATTCTGGTAAATGTAGTCCAAGGTTATATTTGGCAACGTGGTGCATCAATGCATTTGGTAGAGAACAGTGGGACTGGATATGCAACAGACATATATCAGAAAGATTGGCAGAGAAACAAAATGGATATGTGTGGAAATATTTTACAGTGATTTTAATGAAACATTTGGAATATTGTTACTTCTCTCCATCTTTGCCTTCGAGTGGCTCTTGTGGGGCATTGTAACCGTCACCAGAGAAGACCTTTAATCACTATTTTATATTTGTGTACACAAATCTGTCTTTCCAGAAACACGGACTACTATTCCAATTATACACCTGCAAGATATCGGGAAAACCTGACAGCCCAATCCAGAAACCCTTTTGGAATCTGAGTTGCATGCACACTGGTTACACTGTGACTGGAAGGAGACCGGTTAATTTCAATGGAGTACTACTTTCAAAATGCCACAGCAATTATTGTACTTTTGTTTTTATACAAAAACCTCTGGAGTTTGTAAGCACTGAATCCTCTCACAAAGGCCATGCCAGGGATTTCCATTCACCCCACCTGTGATTGCTTGTGTGCAGCCAACCATGCAGCTCCATCCTGGCTTTCTACCCTCCTAGCACTGCTTGTAGGCTGCCATGCCCTGGCTCTCCCTTTTCTTGCACTGTGCAGCTGTGACCCATTTGAAGTCTCTCTCTGCCTTGTTGACCATTCTGCCTTGTACTTTGCCTGTGACTATGTGCTGCTCCTCCGGTTGCCTTGCTCCAATTGCTACTTCATTACCTTGCAGGCTCATTTCTACTCCCTCTGCCTGCTCCAGTGTTTGCTCTTTTTCCCTTTGTGCTGTGTCTTGGCAGCTTTCAGCCTCTGTTACTGGCATTTTCTTTTTTTCTTTCAGCCTCCTTCACTGCTACCTGCTCAGCGCTTCCCTTGCGTTTTCAGGTCTATTTACTCTCAAGTGTTATCCCATTAGCCAGTCTCCGGTTATCTTGCTTCTGTTTGCACGATTTCTAGTCCAGTTTTCCATCCTGATTTTGTTACCTAGATTCATCTACCTCGTACCAGTTCCCTGCTAAATTACCTTGCACCAGTTCCCTGGGCAGTTACCTTGCACCAGTTCCCTGCTAAGTTAACTTACACCAGTTCCCTGAGCAGTTACCTTGTACCAGTTCCCTGAGCAGTTACCTTGCACCAGTTCCCTGCTAAGTTACCTTGCACCAGTTCCCTGAGCAGTTACCTTGTACCAGTTCCCTGCTAAATTACCTTGCACCAGTTCCCTGCTAAGTTAACTTGCACCAGTTCCCTGAGCAGTTACCTTGTACCAGTTCCCTGAGCAGTTACCTTGTACCAGTTCCCTGCTCCTTTACCATGTACTGTTTCCCTGATCATTTACCTTGTATCTGTTACCTTCTACAAGTACTGTGCTGCTTTTTTTCTGCATTCCGAGTTCCTCCTTTCCTGTTCTGAAGTTCTTAGTGTTTAGTAAGTGTGTTATGGTGTTTGGACCGATGTCTCTGTGGATTTATTTGTACATAGATTGATCCCTATTGACTGGAAGCAATCTCTGCCTTTTCCTTTTTCTTGTCATACATGCAACCTACAGGGTGTTTCATGTAACAGCGTGTTGCTTGCTGATACCATGGAAGGGGTGCATCTAAGAGTAACTTGCACAAAAGCATTGAACATCTGTTCTTTCTGTGGCTAGTCTCACGTCTGACCTGTGTAGATCCCTAGTTGGATTCCCCATTGTTTGTCCAGTGTATGTCTCACATCACTTCTTGTTCACCATCATGTGTTGCCCTCTCCTCCTGTTTCATTATTCTTATGTCAGTTGTATGTTCTTCCTTCTTGTTTACCCTCCTGCTGTATGCACTTGCATGTCCCTGTATGTCATCTTAGGAGCCCCCAAACCTATCTAAGGTGCAGTGTGCATCGTCTAAGACATATTTACAGAGAGCAGTGGGACGATTTGAATAGAACATTGTGACAAAATGATTACATTTTTGCAGGACTATAGGGCTGATATTGACTAAAATGCCCAATCAGCCCCACAATACTATCAAACTAGCAGTGATCCCAAACATAAAGATGAAACAGACACAGCCCTACAGGTATACCTCCTTTATCTTTTATGATAGTGCAGGCTGAGGGTAGGCTATACTCTTCAGGAGGGGTTTGAGCTGAAAAGGTAGCAACTCAGCCAGACAAAATCACTTAGAAAAAATTCAATAAAAATATTTAACTGTGGTGCTAAGGGATTAATAGGGGAGGGGAGGTGCTGGGGAGGGCCAACAGTATAGGGAAAATCCAATAAAATTGCACTGAAAAAGGGACATGGAACCCAATAAAGATGCAACTAACTAAAACACATGCACAAACCTCCCCACTCCTGTAAAGGAACACAGAACATACGAGCTGCTATATAATAGCACTGTAGGAAAATGTGCAGGGGTGTTCAGGAACTCAATTGGCACACTGCCACTGTTCCAAAAAATAAATGTATAAGAAAATGACAGAGAAAAGGAGCTTACAAGTCACTTTGCTCCCAAAGGTATACCAGGAGGACACAGTGCCTTCACAGTACCTGTTTTCCGTTTCTTTGAGGCACAACAGCATTGGGTCAGGATTTTTATTCATCAGCAGGTTCTAATGATGAGGTGCTGTTCAGCAGTGGCATTGGACTCTGAGCCAAAGAAGCTGGGACTGGCAGGCAGTGTTGGTTCAGTGGTATAAGAAGATTCAGTGGCTTTGGAGATGGAGAAGCAAAGGCTTGCCGTCCACCGCCTATAGACTAGGGTGGCTATACATGGCATTGGGGCACTGCAAAGGTTTCATCAAAGATGGCTGTGCTAAGGTTGGGATGCTATAAGACTCGGCAGGCCTCAGGTGGGCAGACAGTGGAGCTTCATCATCGGAGACAAGCATACTCAGAGATGCAGAGGCAGTTGAGCATCAAGTTAAAGGATTATTTCGGCATTTCCCTTGTGGCAGTTTGGATAGTGCCAAAGATACCCAAAAAAGTGTTAAGGCTAGTCTGAGATGCAGGGAGAACCAGGGGTCACTTCCTTGGTATGTGGTTGCTGGAAGTCTCAATTAAGGTGCTTACAGATAAGTTGAGTCCTTATGTTGCAATCCAGGGAGCTTGGCTGGCACCTACATGTGTTCCTTCACCTCCAGTTACAAAGTTCTGCTTCCAGTACCCTCACAGCGAGGCCTTGTTCCAACAGCATTGACCCCCACTGTTCACACGGGATGAGGGGACATTGATTTCCTCTACCTTTGATGTCTTCTGTCTTCACGTCCCTTGCATCGAAATTTGGAATGGACTACACTCCCAACTGAGGTCCAAAAGTGTATTCTTCTAACTCTAAGAGTTCAGGCATGAATCAAGGAATATGAAGGTGTGCCTCTTCTTTAAAAGCTAAAATGCCATAGGGGATTGTTCCAAAGCAAGCAAGGGTCTAATCCCATTGGAACAAGTGTGCTTTGCCTTATGACATCACACCCAGAGTGCTTTGCTTGCAATAACTAGAGGCTACTCTAACACTGCCTGTTCCCATGCCTGTTGGCTTTAAAGACATTCCCTGAGGGAAGGAGCATTCTTGCTATTGTTCCACATTGCAGCTGTGGAAAAATTCAGCCTAGACACCAATACACGTGGGTTTAAGCCATGTTCACAGAGTTGACCTCAATATCATATCAAACTGATGTGTCTTCGTAATTGTGCGCTCATATCAGTCAATACACCACAAGCAAACATGGTTTATTCATTAGATTAATCTGCCACCAGACTGGTTAAGGCAGACAATTATTATTATTTAGATCAGAATTTCAGAATTTAAATAGATACCTCTGCCTGCAGTGACTTTGTGTCCCAGCAGCTGGGAGGGGCTGTACAGGTTACCTTTTAACCTGTTGTCTCACAGCAGAGCTTGCACTGTCATGTCAGTAGTCTGGCTAGAGGAAGGCACCAACATTTGGGCATGGAGCATTTTAAATGTGGGGTTTGATTATCAGACCTACCTTTCAGAAACACAATTACCCGTGTCAGATGGCATTATCTCACAAATATAAGAGATATTTGCAGTTCAATTGTGGAGTACATTGAGAATATGTATAAACATTTATTATATTTATTTATTTTATTTGTTACACATCCAGACCCTCGGGTATCACAGCGTGGTTACAATACAATTTAGGGAGGGGCGTGGCCTAGATCCATGGATTGAGGACGTACTTCTCCTGAGCTCCTGCCCTGATCCTGAGACCGATCCTCGTAAGAACTTCCAGCCCGGACCGAGGACGGAAATAATCATATCTCCAGCTGCCTCATCCGAGCCTGCACAGCCCGAGAGCAAATCCAGACGAAAACGGAGCCGACAACACCGAAAACGCGACCTCCGCGCTTCGGTCCCGGGGAATCAAAGATGGCGGCCGCGACTCCGTCCGAAGCCCGCAGACAAGGAGAGCCCGGGAACTGAAGGAGGCGGCACCCGCGGCTCCGGATGGTGATGAATTACTGATCGCCTGTGCCACAGACTGTGAGCAGACTACTGCGCCTCCCATCCCTGCGCTGAGACCATCGCGGGGCGCACACCGCCACACACCGCCGCTGCGAGGAGAAGAGGAGAAGGCGGGGGCTGGTGGCCTGGGCCGCTACAGGCCCCCAAACAGACGAGGAGCACCGCGCAGAGGGGCACACTGAGCCTTCCAGCCCTTCTTTGGACCCGGCGGGTGGGGGCCCTTGCCGCCGGGCAATACTCGCCCTCGGTCCGCGGCGCCCCTAATAGACGCCGGCGGGCCCTGCAGGCGACTGCCACTTGGCCTGCACACACGATGTGAGCCCCCTAGGACACCAAGAATCACCCAAGCCATAACGAGGGCCTGTGAGCCCCGCGGCGGGGGCCACCACACAGCCCATCCACATAACGCGGACGAGAGGACCGATAGCTGCACAACGCTGAAGTGCCGGGCCCCAGCACAAGAAACAACCCACACCGACGGCCAAGAGTGGCTTCACCCCAGCGGACACTTCCCCACCTTCTGCCCAAAGGATACACCCATAGTCGGGGAAAACAGCACAGCACCATAACCCCCACAGCCGCCGAGAGGAAGAACGACCCGCTGGCAACTACTTGATCAATATCCTACAATAACGAGGTGAGTGAGGGGAGGCACCTTACTGCATGCAAAATGGCAGCGCCCACAACAAAACAGTGAACGGCACCCTCTCGCACAATCACTGAAAACGACCTGAGGAGCCATCAGGCCACAAAGTCCACCAAACCACGACGGCCCCATATTCCTGACAACCAGAGGTCCCGAGAAAAGAAACACTGCCGGAAGTAAGCGTACCGGAGAACCAGGCCGTTGGGAGGGGCCATAACACTGTGGGAACCAGCCCTAAAACATGAGAACACGCGGATGAGTCCCGAGGCGAAGCGAGGAGCAGAATACCCAGCAGCAAGGGGGGTCACCTACCTAAGGCGAACTGAAAGCCGCATCCAGGACTCCCTCATAACAGTCAGGCCCAAACAACAACAAGAAGCAAGGGCAACAGTTGCACAAACGACTCAACGGACACGCTACCACTGCAGGCAGCAACGACACTGCACATACCTCTCGGAACACTCTGCTGAGAGCCCTGGTGGACGAGCTTGAAGCGGACATCATATAGCACCTCACCAAAAGCCCTCTTTAGAAGGAATGCCACCTCCAAGGCACAAACCCAAACTTGTCACAATGGATGCCTTCACCTCAGTCAGACCAAAACAACAGATTCCACAGGAGATGAGCGCTGTTCAAGGATCTCCGACTCAGGCAACAGATCCTCGAGACTCCCAAATCCTACAAGCGATAGCAGCACTGCGAACATCCATGGAAGACAAGATCGGCGAAATAAAATCGGACATTCAACTGATGAGACAAGACGCGCGAAACCTAACCGACAGAATGGTCACTGCGGAAGCCTCTCTGCAGGACACCGCGGAGACCACACAGGAACTTAAAGCGAAAGTCAAAGAGCTGGAATCCACAGTAGCTCGACTGGAAACGCGCTCAGAAGATGCGGAAGGCCGTGCAACAATGTCCGAATACTGGGGATACCGGAAGATTCAGAGGGCCCCGACCCTACCGAATACATTGAAACGCTGTTCCTGCAGGAAATCGGGGCAGGCAAACTCACCCAGGGTTTCTCTGTGGAGCGAGCTCACCGATCCCTTCAAAAGCGACCACCCCCCGGCTCACATCCGAGACCTATAATAGCTAAAATCCTAAACTTCAGGGATCGGGAGGCCATTCTGAGGTTCTCGAGAGAAGGCGGAGAGATCAAAAGAGGCGCGGCGTCAATAGTCATGTATCCCGATTACACCCCAGTAGTACAACGGGCGAGAAACTCTTTTATACCAGTGAAGGCCACTCTAAGGAAACTCAACCTTAAATATATGTTGCTATATCCAGCGAGACTCAAAGTGCTTCACAACGGGAAGGCAATCTTCCTTGAAACCCCGGCGGCGGCAAATCTATGGCTTGAGCACAACAATCTGGCTGAGGATGCGGAGGGAATGGCGAGAAGCAATAAACACCAGTGCAACGACAAAGATCACGCGAGAAGCTGAAGGACACATCAACCACGGTTACCACCTCGGAATGAATCGCATCGCCACACCAAGAAGGCGACGCAATCGGGCAGGAGCTCGGAGGCTCTTGTGCAAAAACACTGACGACCCACCCCAACCGAAGCGGTGCAGGTAAAATGCCTACACATCACCCGGGCCGGAAGACCTGGAGAGGACTGGAAGGCCCGGGAGCCCCCGAGCGTTGTGAGTTCGTAACAACTGCTGGGGGCAGTTTACTGTTGTTCTTTTTCGTTGATCCATTCTACGGGATGGAGGTTGTTAATATTGATAAATTTCCGAAGGCAAAATCACAACTGACGGGTGGGGGAACTGGCTGGAGGGCCAGGATGGGCAGGACCGCACAAAACAGTGCCGAATTGGCGACGCCGGTCGCCACCATCTGCATTACTGGTGGAAGTAGGGGCTCTCTAAGTGTTTTGCAAAAACAAGATGGCTACACACATTAGACTATTGACTTGGAATGTAAGGGGCCTGGGCACCTACCTCCGCAGGAACAGGATTAAATCCTACCTACAGAGAAAGAGAGTGGACATTGCTCTCCTACAAGAGACTCACTGCACCGCTGAAATGGATGAGAAGCTCAGAGAACACTGGGGGGGACAAGGCTATGGAGCCCCCTACTCTAAATTCGCCAGAGGGGTGTTCATCTGGTTCAACCCCCAGGTACCGTTTCTCCTACGCAGGTTGGTGAAGGACCCTGAAGGTAGATATCTGATCATATGGGGAACGGTAGAACAAAGAGAAATATGTATAGTAAACTCATACTTCCCCAACAATAATATCCCAGCCCATTTAAAAGTACTTAGCGCCCAGATGTCACAGTATCGGGATGGCCTCTTCTTGTGGGGAGGTGATTTTAATTGCGTTTACAATCCTGAACTAGATAGGTCTTATCCACCGGTAAGCGGCTTTCCCGCTGCCACCTCATCCCTGAATGTCACGGTCAATGAACTTGATCTGATTGATGCTTGGCGGGACCTCCACCCGGGTGAAAGGGCATACTCATATTACTCATCCCCACACAAACTTCACACGAGGTTAGATTATTTTTTCATAAGCAGAGAACACATGCCTCAGACGGCTAGCAGACAATACCTAGGGAGGACCATCTCCGACCACTCCCCACTCCTGTTAGACTGGCAACACAATAGCCCTAGACCGCCCATCCCTATGTGGAGAATGCCTGCTGAGGCCCTGAAAGATCCGACCTTTAGGGATGAGCTCCAGGAGTCCTTGGAAGACTATATAGCGGTAAACACAGGCAGTGTGGACCAAATAGGTACGCTATGGGATGCCCTAAAGGTGGTATTACGGGGAGAAGCAATTGCAAAAGCAGGGGGCATCAGGAAATCACTACGGGAGGAACTGAACCAGAAAGAGTTGGAAGTCCAACAACTAGAGTCCACCCATATTGACACGTTGGGGAGGGAGGAAGAACTGAGTTCTCTCAGAGAGGACTGCTCCAAGGCATGGGACAGGCTGGCTTAGTTCGATTTTAGCGTTAGAACTAATAGAGCACATGCAGAGGCCGACAGACCGGGTCGACTACTAGCGTGGCTCTGCAAAAAAGAACACCCTAGGCAGGCTACTACAGCACTACAAGACGAATAAGGCATAGAACACCTGACTCAACAAGACATAAACAATACCTTTCAGCGCTTCTATGCACAACTATACTCCCACACACACAAGGTCCCACAAGACCAGATATTAGATACCCTGGAGGAAATTGGCCTGCCCAAACTGTCGCCAATGCAGTCCGAAGCCCTAGACTCCGACATCACACCGGAAGACATAACAGAGGCTATCAGGTCCCTCGCTACTTGTAAGACCCCAGGATGCGATGGACTCCCCCCAGAATTCTACAAGGAATACGAACCCACCCTGACGCCCCTGCTACACCAGGTCTTTTCTGAGACATTTGAACCTGGTATCCTACCCGACAGTATGAGGGAAACCTTACTGGTCCCGATGCTCAAACCCAATAAACCCTCCGATAAATGCGACTCCTATCGCCCGCTCGCCATGCTTAACTACGATGTGAAAATACTGACGACAATACTAGCGAGGCGACTATCCAAAGTGATTGGTGACATAGTGCACGAAGACCAGAACGGCTTTATACCTGGACGTAACACGTCCCTAAACTTACGCAGGCTTCAGCACATTATAGCTGAAACCAATACAAGCGAAAAACAACTCGCATTACTCTCCCTAGATGCTATTAAAGCATTTGATTCCATTTATTGGGAGTGGCTGGTAGCGGTCCTGGAGGGTTTTGGACTCGGCCAACGATTTATCAGATGGGTAGTGATCCTATATAATGAACCAAGGGCCAGGATAAAATCCGGGAAATATGTGTCAGACGCATGGAATATTCGCAGGGGCACTAGGCAGGGCTGCCCACTCTCTCCCATGCTTTACATCCTGGGCCTAGAACCCATTGCAATCTTCCTCAGGCAGCAATTTTTGATGCAGGAATTAGGCTGGGCGGGACTGACCATATTGTTTCATTATATGCAGACGATGTCCTAATATACATTAACAACCCTCATCTCAATGTCCCGACAATACTGGAGATCCTTGATAACTACGCCAAAGTTTCGGGTATACAATTTAGCAAAACGAAATCCTGCATGTTTCCATTAGCATCCCTGAAAAATAAACCTGCAGAAGTGCTTCCCTCAGTGGGCATAAAGTGGGAGACCAAATCTTTCCGTTACCTTGGGATCCAGATAATGCACACCCCAGAACAAATGCATACACGAAACACGATGGCTGCGATACCCAAATTGCGCAAATCCATAAGTTTCTGGTCTAAGCTTCCATTATCCATGCTGGGCAGGGCCTCAATAACCAAGATGATCATTCTCCCTAGATTCCTATATGGGTTCCAGAATGTGCACTTTTATATCACCAAACCCTTCTTCCAGCTTCTAGACACAATAATTAAGGAGTTTCTATGGGGTAAAGGCAGACATCGGGTGGCACTATCTACCTTAGTATTACCACACAGCCAAGGAGGGATCCAGTTACCAAGCCTAGAGAAATACTACCTTGCAGCTCAGCTAAGCCATGTAACCAAATGGCTAGCGGACGGGAACACTTCAGAGATCCCCCTCCTACAGGCCATGGTCTCCCCAATCCGCCTGAGGGAATTGCTCTGGGCCCCTCAAACTTTGCTACACGATCAGCCTTTTCTGACAATCCTAGGCAGGAAAATATGGTGTAGAACCGAGACGATGTTACACTTGAAGCAACCATACTTCCAAGAAGTACCAATACTCTCAGGACTCCACAAATCTGTCACCACCCTCCTCACCATTAGGCACTGGGAGGAAAAAGGTGTATACACCTGGGGCGATCTATACTCCGAAGGCATATTCAGGGATTTCGCTGAGCTGCAAGAGGAAGAGGGCATTCACGCTGGCCAATTCCTGTGGTACCAAAAGATCCGCAAGATAGCACGCACTAAATGGGACACCTGGCCAGAGGAACCAGAGGCCACCCCCTTCCTGTCTTTAATGTACACCCTGAGCGAAGAGGGGAGAGCAATATCTCAGATCTATAAACTCCTTGTTGACATCCCTAATCCCCGCAGTGATATACTAAAGACCCGCTGGGAATCAGACATGGGACAGGAGTTGTCCGAAGAGGAATGAAGTAGAGCGCTATCCTTTCCGAAAGAGGTCTCTAGAAACCAGAGATTTCGGCTAATCCAATTAAATATACTCTATCGCACCTACTTAACCCCGAGCAGGATTGCGAAGTTCAACAAAACCGCCCAGACACAGTGCACCTGGTGTGGGACAGAGGGAGCAGATCTAATCCACATGCTATGGAACTGCACCAAAACACGCAGCCTCTGGTCAACGGTGAAAAAAACCTGCGAAGAGGCAGAAGCCACTAGATATAAGTGGACCCCAGCTGAATGCCTCCTAGGCTGCTATCCCAGATTGGCCAAACTCAAATATGCGGTTAAGCTGATGGACTTGCTATGCATAACAGCCAAAAGAACCATCGCCATGGCATGGAAACGGCCGGCAGGACCAAATCACAGGGCATGGCGCAAAGAATTTGAAAGATGGGCGACCGCCGAAACAAGAGCTTGGGAGGACTGCGTGGCTAGATCACCGGATGAGTCGAGTATGGCCCTTGCTGCATGGAAAGACACCATGTCTAGACTGTTTCACTCCTCTGATGATAAGCCCCCCTGAACTATCCACCGGCCCTAGCACAGGACCTGAATGATTGCCTAAGACACTCGAAACCAAGCCCCTCCAGCATTAACATTCTTGGAAAGCCCATACCCGCGTCCGTGTCGCCCGGCCACTCCCCCTCCGCTTACGACCCAATCATTCATCACCTACCCCTAAATCGGAGATAGTTAATGTTTCTAATGTTTTTAAGTTCTTGTTATGTAAAGATTGTTGTTTAACCGCAAAGACTGAATGTCACTGACCAAATCGGTCACCTTGGAATAAGTAACTGTAACCAAAATGCCAATAAACAAATTTAAAAATAAAATACAATACAATTTAGGAATTGGTAATACATTGTTACAGAGTACAAAAATACGCATCGCTGGCAATCTGGTACAACAAGATAGACCATATTTACAGTTTACAGTTTTCACTGGCATGCCCTTGGTGCTAATATTGGTTAAATAACCAGGTTGTGATTAATAGTCCATGAAATGTGTCAATTGTCGAGTAAACTGCAAAAAAGTGCAGATTTAAAAAAGATGTGGGCATGTAATCGAGTGGAGAGCCCTCCATGCTGAGATAGGTAAAGTGCATTCTTGCACAGCAATGCCTTATTGGGGAGTTCTTCATATTTGACTTAATTTGTTCCACTGTTACCCCTCTTCCCAGTAATGGCACGAACACAAACACACACACACACAGAAGATTTAAAAGGAACACCATGGAAATCTGCAAGTATATTTTGAGAACATATTTGGGTATTTGATGGCAACATTTAAAAAACTTTAAGCAGTATTTAGATACAGGAAATGAACAGGGTGGATTTAGAAGACACATCAGGGAGTTTTGAAGAGAACGTTAAAGCAGTAAGCAAGCTCAATGGGTTGTGGTTGTGACATGAAAAACACAGGTTCAAATCACAGAAAGGTAGATTTCGCTATTTATTCTCTTAAGCTTCATAATTGAGTGCCATTATGTTGGCTGATGTGTTGTTTAGAGTACTATGGACTGGCAACTATGTGGTGGCAAAAGCTACACAACACTATTTAGTTACAAAGTCAGGTTGTTTTGAGTTATACATTAGAGGCATTTTGGGAACCATCAGTGAGGGTTGGAGGATTTATCTTGGGGAATTTGAAGGTATTTTGGTGAGATTTGGGAAAGATCTGGGAGAATACACCAGTAACATTTGCAGGGGTATTTAGTGAGTTTTGGGGAATTTATATTGTTTGTAGTATCACATACCGAGGACACGTTTATTCTGTAACACGTAGTGCTCTTTGCCCTCTTCAATTCTATCTATTGTATTTTTGGGCATGTTGTACTTTTGAGGGAGAAAGTGAGCTTTGCTGAGGTAGGTGCATACTTGTGGGGTGCAAATACAGCTACAACTGAGAGGCCATGCAAGGCCCCTATTGTGAGAGCAAAGCTCGCTGATGTTGAGACCCATTGGAAAATGCAGGCCAGTTTAAAACATTGATTTAGGACATAAAGCCTAATGAATGAACACAAATGGGCCTCTTTCAACTCTACCAAAGTGAACAGGCACTCAAGTGAAAGGAAAGTGTGTCTGAAAAATTAAAACTGCTGAATGTTCCCAATGCATTCCAAAAGACATGTGTTGCTGCAAATGTTTTCATAAACTGTGAAAATCCACAATTTGACTGGAAAAGACTGATAGCAGCATGTTACATTAACTTCTATGTTAGACTGTGATCCAGGAATCTAAGTGAAGCCGAGCATATTGCAACGGACACACAAAAAAACACTTACTTTCCAACATCCAAAATGGCATAATTCAAAAGGAAAGTCCTATTTGGTTTTAAAAAGGAACACTGGACTTTCCCATGGCAAACTGTGGCCTATGTGTGAACAATGCAGAAATGCATACTCCTGTGTTTTCAACTATTATATTAAAGAAAGACTTTACTCATGGACATCATGTCCAGATGCAATACAAAATGTTGTGTGTAAAACACATCTTTTCAATTTAAATGCTATTCTTTCAGAATTATGTATGCACCTTGTTTTTCCCCTTGAACTAAACCTGTCTCCCTGGAACTCTGACACACCGAGAAAAACAGTTCTGTTTCAGTTAAATCCAAAGAAATACAAAGATTTTGGATCAGAATTGTGGAAGGGCCAGATGAAGCAGCTAACAGAATTGACATTTCAGGACTATCTTGACCCCAATAAACTGCCTCTCAGAGCAACTAATGGATCTTCAAAGACTGTGTAGAAACAGACATTACTGATAAGCAGATGTCCAAGTCATGTGACTTTGGAGAAATGGAAACTCATTGGGGGTGAGCTAGATGTGAAACTATAGGTGTCTGTATTAATGATTGACATTTAAAACACATTAGACACATTTTCATTAATAATAGGAGAACCCTACACCCTGATGAGCTCGTTCAGGACTCATTCAGAAGACCACCAAAACTCTGTAATTTCTATGTAAATATTAACCATATGCCATGTGTGTAATTTGAGTTAGAGATGAAAATGGGTCTGTGACACTCCTATAAATCTGAAAAATCTCAAACTTGGTGATCCAATGGAAAGAAAAATGTATGTGTGCCTTTTGAAGTTTCATATTTATAACTATTTCAGCTCATGAGTAAACCACGAAAAATAATAGTTCCTCCAAGGAAGTTCGTGCCACAATAAAATGAGTGTCACCCGATTCCTCATAATTTGTAAAATTCCAAACTTTATGTTAATACAGTGATATGAAAAGAGAAGATAGTTGCCATGTAGTGAAATTCTGAGAAAACCAAACAAAAATGTCATTTGAAATTATGCATTTCTCTCCTCCCCCCATTATCCATAACCCAGGCCTCCTAAACTCCTTGTCCTATCGGCTGGCAGTAGGCGTATTGGTGGGAGGGGAGAGATGTTCAATCCAAAGCGTGGGAATATTGATATTGTTTATGTGTCATCAGCACTATATAATATCAATTTCCAATGTAAACGGGAGGAACAACTAGCAAGAGAGACGGGGGGAACAACTAGCAAGAGAGACACTGAGAGACCAAAAGAAGGAGAGAAAGAACATCCAGAGAAGGGACATGAAAGCCTTACCAAGACAGACTGGAGACCCTGGGACTTTTGCTGGGGACTTCTTTTTGGAAAGCTGGTAGCCGTATCTGAGAGATGCCTGGGCCTGGTGGCACCTTGCACTGGACAGAGGCCTGAGGTGTGAGCTGTCAACCTGTTTCCAAAGGAGGGTATGAGATGTGGCTTGCCTCCTGAGCGAGATCTGGCTTGCCTCCTGAGCTGAGAATAGAGACCTCTTATGTAAGTAGGTATATCCACAAAGCTAGCCATTGTGTTGGGAACTACCTGTCTTAATCCTTAACCTTGTATAGGCCATTAGCTCATTTAACTTAAGTTACTCAATTAATTTCCATATTGAAAGGATCAAGGGGTGATTTTTTGTTAAAATTAGAAACAAACAAATCTCATTCCCAGTGTGTTCCATCCACTATCGCTAATAAAGTAATTGGGTGACCCTTTTTTCCATGTAGTCCCAAACCAGAATCCCAAAAAGCCCTGCATGTCATTTTGAATGTAGTGGGTTCCAAAACAAATGTTCCCACTGAGATAATTTCCCAAACCCTGCCTTTCCGAAAAAAAAGCCCAAACGAAATTCCCAATCTATTCCCACTCCATGGACCTTGCCTTTGAACTCAGGGGTGTCACAGATGACTTATGCCCTGATATTAAAGTCTCTTCTTTGTGAAAGTGCAGAGAAATTACATTGTGCTGATTTTAAATGCAATCTGTGTTGTTGTTGCAATTGAACGTTTATTCAAAAATACACGTTGGTCATATTGATGCAAACAAATGTCATAAGTGATTATTGTGTTGTGCCATGGAGTTGGTGGTTTGTGTTATTGTAGAGAACATACTATCAATTGTGTAAATGTAAATAAATATATACTATTATTTCTATACTCCGGCCTGGATCCTGGCTTATTGGTGATACAGGGGCTATCAGTAGAGTGGTATTATACAGGTTGGAGACCCAACCAAATTAGAATCTGCTTAGCGCTTTGTTGTGCGCCACTTTGATTCGGGGGGAACTCCCTGAGTTGAGAGTGACCATCCAATATACCATGATACACTGTCTTATGCAGTTTGAGATGACAAAAGACCCAGAGTGAAAGCTAATGAAGTGAACGTGATGCCTTGTAGCGGCCTTATTGCCCAGGAGAAACTGCTGAGAGCTTGCTTGAATGTCCAAGTTTGCAGTAGAGAAAACGTTCTATGTGATGGAAATTGCATTCTGGGACATGTCGGCCTCTAGGAGCATATGTACTATATTCGACAGAGTACAGTCTTAAAAATATAGACATGTGGTTATTTGAACTGAGTAAAGCATTGTGCATTCCTTGGTGTGTTGTTCTTATGATAGTCTGGGGATCTGAACTCTTTTGACATAGAGTCCAGTTAAGGCACATGTATTGAGGGTGTTGGTCTTGAGATATGCGAATAATAGATTCAGTTGAGTACACAAGTATAGTGCTGGTCCCTCCAAATTGTAGTAGAGCTAATTAGCAAGTTTTGTATCAATGAGACATTGAAAATAGGTGTACAAAAGTGCCTTTACTATATAAAATGCCCTTTGGTTGACAGATGTTTTGACCGAACTCAGGTCTTTTTCAAAACAGGGCACTAATGTGAATGCAGGTCTTGTTTGTATTATTTCGCTGTTATCCACTCCTTTGAAGTAAGAGTAGCTTTTGTGCTTCAAAAACATGTTCTGAAATGCAAAGAAATAAAGCATGCAAGTACATCGTTTACTCTCTGAAGGCCATCGTATGTGGTCTATAGCATGATTGCTTGGTAATGCATAATTACCTATATGGTGGCCAAATTCGGGTCCGCGACACCAGTGTGTCTGTTAACAGCATTGTAACTGTGCGTTTGCTGCCTTTTTAACACGTTACGTCTACTCGATTTTAGGTGTACCCTACATATTGTACTTCAACTAATTCTATTGTCATTGAGTTACGTGACGTGCTAAAACGCCAGTTATTGCCTTTCATGTTGTATTCAATTTGATTTTGCTGCCTTTCACGTGCCATGTTAAACACTATATTAGCTGCCCTTCTTTGTGCTGTGTCAAAACCCTTTCAGCTGCCTTTCACGCCGTGTTATCATGATATCATGCCACAATAATTTAGCTGCCTTTTTCAACGTGCTATGTGCAACATGATTCTAGCTGCCTTCTATGGGTTGTTCTAAGCCAAACCTAGTTCACTCTCTCGTAGTGTGTCAAAACGCTCTTGCTGCCACTTTAACGTATTAGGCCAACACAATTCAGTTGCATTTTATATCCTGTTTCAAATAAACTGCCTCAGCAACTGTCTTATCACCCTCTGATACTTCTACACCTGTTGCCTAAGTTCAGACCTATAGATTTCCCCACCATTAGTGCGCTAACTACAGTCCACTAAGCCTACATCTAGGACTGTACTAAACCTCACTCTACAACTTCTCCACCGTGCCCTACAGCTGGAATATATGCGCCTGAGCACTTGTTCTACCTTTGCAGATGTTACTCATACTGTTAGCCACTTTAGCTTGGGCACTCATGCACATTACCTGCATACAGCCCCTTAGCTCTGTTACACCAAACACATTTACTGGCATGATGTCAAACCTGGCCAATACCCTCTCTTTGAATCAGCCACTACAACAGCTATCTCCCTCCCAAAGTTACTCTGTGAGATGGCCCCAGTTAAGCGACATATTACCTAGCGACAGACCTACACCCACCAATCCCTATTTAAATTCACTGGAATTATGGCTAGAACACTTCGCCAAGAAACCCATACCTAATCAGCCCTGTGCCTTGCACATAAGAAACTACAGATTGGGCTCTAGAACTCCCCGTGCTACCAGCCGAACGCAGAAGCCTTGCACCTTGACTACGTTTTCTGCTGCTCCAAGTCATTGCCAGCCTGAGCCCTCCATATCCTGCTCCAATCCAAATACTAGCATCCTACCTCACATTCCTAAAGACACGACAATTAAGGGTGCTCTAATCAATGCTAGGTCCCTCCCTGCTCATGCACTGGACATTGCAGACCTTATTAAGACTAAAGACCTCAATTTTATCGCCATATCATAAACTTGGCTCCAGGCAGCCTCTGGACCACTTCTCTCTCTTGCTATACCAACAGACTACTCTATCACTAGATGTGACCCCAACATCTCGCAATCTAAAGGGGGCGGAGTTGTCTTCATTCATAAAAAATCACTTGGTCTCAGAGCCTTGCCTAGCCAAATGATTCCCTCAGCTGAGATACTCTCATTCAAGCTTCTCATCCACCCTAATCAAACTGCCACCATACATCTCATTTATAGACTGCCTGGCCCCGCCACTTCCTTTGGGGATGACATCAGTTCCCTTTTATTAGACAACTCTAAAACTAAATCTCAAATTATCCTAATGGGGGATTTCAATTTGGGTTTCCAAGATCCTAATGACCCCACTGCTACTGACCTTGCTAATACGGTAACTGGCTTGGGGTTCTCTCACCACATCACAACCCACTCAGATTAAAGGGCGGTCTCTGGATTGGCTAGTCGACTCCAATCGTAACTTTAGCTTTCAGGCCAATTCACCTTGCGTCTGGTCAGACCATCATACTACTACCTTCAACATAGAAGCCGTCCAATGCGCCACACAGAATATTGCTCCAGCCCTGCCTACTAGAAACAAAAGGGATATAACAAGTGATAAACTTCTCCCACTATTCCCCCAACCCTCAACAAAGCATCTGCATCCTGTTCTCACCCTTCAAACCTAGTGGAAACCTATAACCAGGTTATGCTCACAGCATTGAACTCAATCGCCCAATCAAATTTAGGAAATCTAAACCTCGTGCACATCTTAACTCATGGTTTACACCACAGCTAAGAGTTTTGCGAAAAGAAAAGCGCAATGCGGAAACCCGTTGAAAAATCATCCTTCGGATACCCATAAGGACGGTCTCATTATAGCTTCTATCAACTACAAAGAGGCTCTCTTCCAGGCTAAAAAAGATATCTTTAACAAACGTATTACGCTAACAGATTCTAACACCAAAGAATTGTTTAAGATTCTGAAGGAACTTGAATCGCCTGCCACTCCCCCTGATTCTTGCACTAAAGACAGCAAATGGTGCTCGAACATACAGAAAGCTCTCTTGGTCAAAATTGCCACCCTCCAAAATAAAATAAAAACTAAGCAAAACTGTCTACAGACAGATAAGCTTCTGAATACCCCTACGACTGTAATCACTCTGGCCTCTTCCAACATTAAACCTTTCAGCTTCTCTCCACTCACCATTGCTGAAGTTGAATGCATCATTAATAAAATTAAACCATCCAACTGTCAAGGCGACTCCGTGCCGAGCCCCCATTATCAAGGAGGCCTCCCATGATCTAGCCCCATTCATTACTGCCTTCATAAACTCATCCTTCAAAACAGGCATACTCCCAGACAACCTTAAGGACGCCTGGGTCATCCCACTGCTTAAAAAACCTTCCCTTGATCCCAGCCTACCTACTAACTATAGGCCCATCACCACCGTCCCATTCATTCTCAAAATACTGGACCGTGCCGCCTACCTCCAAATCCAAGACTATCTGGAAGTCAACAATCTTCTTGGTTTAAGGCAATCTGGCTTCCGGCCTCGGCATGGGATGGAACCGCCCTCATTGACCTAAAAACACAGATTGAGGTACTGAAAGACAATGGGAAATTAGCCTTGCTATTACTACTTGATCTCTCAGCAGCCTTTGATTTGGTAAATCACCAAATCTTTTGCCAGCACCTCATATCAGCTGCCCACTTTTCTGAAACTGCCACTGCCTGGATCAGATCCTTCTTAAGCAACAGATCTATGCAGGGTTTTTCCCCGTCAGCATCTGCCGAGTCTGCTCCCATTCACTGTGGTGTACCCCAAGGATCTTGTGTGTCACCAACACTTTACAATGTGTTCACCAAACCTTTGTTTGATATTCTTGACTATCTGGGTGTCTCTTACACTAACTATGCCGACGACAGCCAGATACTCATCCCCATCACAAGTGATTATGTAGTGGACACTAAAGCCTTGAATGACGTCAACATGGTCATTCAGGCATGGATGGCAAAACATGAGCTTTGCCTTAATGACGACAAGATGGAACTCCTCATTCTGGGTTCACACTAACGTCTTAACAAACTTGACCCCTCCTTCAAGTCGTTCATCATTGATGGCAACGTCATTAAGGTCTCTAATGATACTAAAACTTTAGGAATTTACCTGGACTCTACACTATCATTGTGCAGACGAACCAACGCTGTCAGCTTCGCGTCTGCCTATACTTGCAAGCTTATCACTGCTTGTAGACCATTCTTGATTACACCCAGTTGCACTATTCTGGCTAAAACACTTGTCATGTCCAAGATAGACTATTGTAGCGCCCTTTATCTAGGGACCAGTCAATCCAACCTCAACAAATTGCAAGTCATTCAGAATAATGCCATCAGAGCAGAATTAAACATACCTAAAAACCAACACATCTCTAACCACGGCACAATTTACATTGGCTGCCTGTTAAGCACAGAATCTCATTGAAAACACTTGCCCTGACCCACAAGTGTTTGAGCAACCAGGCCCCCATCTACTTGGCCAACCGACTCACTCCCCATACCTCCACTCGGCCCATGAGAGCGGCCCAAGCCCATAGTTTATCCCTTCCTAGGTTTAAACTACAAAAAGCTGGCGGCGCTAGCTTCCCGGTTCTGGCCTCTAAGCTTTGGAATACCCTTCCCAATGCTATCAGAGCTGAGCCTTCCTTCCAATCCTATAAGAGCAAAACCAAAGTGTGGCTCTCAGCACAAAACATATGAGATACCTTCCGGTATATATATAGTCCACTGTATACCACCCCTATACCGATATTCACGTTTTCTTGCATGCTGTTAACTATCCTCTTGTGCCTTTGCTCTTGTGTGATCATCCTATAATTCTCTATACTCTTAAGTGCTTGAGGAACTGTTGGTATATCCACCTGCCTGTAACATGCTCTTTTGCTTTATATTGTATATATTTTTGTATCACCGTAGTCCTACCTGTATGTTACTGTAAACTGGTAGGGTCTATCATTTTTCCATGTATGTAATCATAACCTTTGCCTCCTTAAGATATGCGCCCAGTTGCCCTAGGGCCCGGTGCGCTATATAAATAAACAAAATACAAAAAATACAAATACAAGGCTTGGGTACACCTTACAGTACTGAGAGAATGCAATAGTCCACACCTTTTCAGAATTTCAACGGTTAGCACAGAGTGAGCAGAGCTACCCTCCGGAAAAGCGAATAATATTCTTGTGGTTCTCCATTTCATGGGATTATTAGAAGTTGTGAGGTTTTACCCACGACACAATGTTGTATATGGAATATGGGTTACACCAACATATGCCATAACTACACCTAGGACACAAGGTGAGACCTGGGCATAGGCAATCTGCCGGTGGGTGTATTTGGCTACACCTAGGCCTGCATCTTTCGTGAGATGACAGTCCCTCATCCAAGAAGGTTGTCTCTAGCAATATGAAAGCAACACATGCACATCTGACAGTGTCCCAAGTAATGTGGTGTCTGCAGCTGTGCACTTGAAACTTTAGGTGGCATTAAATCAATCCAAAGCTTTTTGTTTTCTTCAATGATTGTTCTGTCCCCCTTGTTACACTGGCAGCAGGTAAATATAAGGATCAGGCGATCTGCAGAAGGAAAGAGGAATAAGAAAGCTATGGAGGTGTAAGAGATAGGAACATGAATAATCCACACCCTTTCTTAGGAGCAACTTCAGCCGTCACTCCCGATTCATCGACTGCACCTTTGTACATTGACAGAATAACACGTCCCTACCAGAGGTCATACACATGAGCAACATTTATATGGCCAGAAGTGCAATACCCTGAATGCAACCACAGCATTAGTCATGTAGGGAGGGGTGCTTGCCTGCGTGCGGCCAAACCGTGTTCCGTGTTCCTCTTCTTCACCTGTTGAAATGTGAAGAATGGCACCCTTCTTTGTAGCTACTCTTGTGATGTCTATTATGGTTTTTACAGAGACAGTGTTACTTTACCAGTTCTTTCATCTTTGGCCATTGCTTTGTCTTTTATGTCAATCTGTTCACTGTTGCGTAGTGACGCAAATTATGTGAGCATGCGCAAGCCTCGGTATGGCTCGCGCATGCGTTATTGAATAAAGGAAGTCCCGGCCGTCAGTTGTGGCCGGGTCCTCGTATGAGCAACACATGTCCCTCATCCTTCCTTGTGTGACTGCGTGTGCGAATGATTGCATGTGCAGGGGCCCAGTGGGTCACCCGCGACCATCAACATTGGCGACGAGGATCTGCCGAGGCGGAGAGGGTGACATTACTCTGACGAGTTGTCGGAGAGAGTGTCTCTCCCCAACGTGGTCACGGACCCACGTAGGTGGCCGGCGGCCATTTTGAGAATACGCGAATCACGGCGGTTGCGGCCCAGTTGAGTGCTTGTGCGCCGCACGTGATTCAAAGATCATTAAACAATTTTTGGACATTCTAAGACCCTCTGTGACTAAAGGGGCCCTGGACTTTCGACTTGGGGGTTTCCTAAGGGACCATCCTCTGCAGCTGCTGGTGCATCACATCATCTGCTGGGGGCTTTCTGACAGTGGACATCTTCCTTTGCACAAGAAAGGTTAGTGCAGTACTGCCCAAATTGACACCATGGGTGAAGAGGATGGAGAAGAGGGAGCGCCCATGCCAATTCCACGGAGGATGCATAGCACTCTGGCACCCATTGCCGAATTTGACACCTCGGGCCCACCATCCAAACTGGGGCCGAAGTGGCTACTGTGGTTGAAGAAGCTATGATGCGGTGAAACAGGCCCTTCAGGAACATTTCCTCCCCATGGCGAATGTCGATTTCGACAGATTCGTGATGTGTGCCGAGAAACAGCAAGGGGCGAATCGCTGGACCAGTTCTGTGCAAGACTGAGGCGCCTGGCTAGCACTTGCAGGTTGGTGAATGAGGAGGAAATGGTGAGGAACCAACTAATACAGGGGGGCAGCTCTGGAACGTTGCGAAGGCAAGTGCTCAGGAACCTGGCCTGACACTGGCACAAATCCTGGACACTGGAAGGGCCTTTGAACTTTCTGAGTCGAGAGTTTCCAAATGGACGCTGCAGCGCATCTGGGGAAATGTGAGGACGCTTTTGCCATTGGGCGCTCTGCCCCGGGGAGGTCTCGGTGGGGCCCCAAGAGAGTGGACAGTACCCCAGCACCCAACAACCCGCAGTCCTGCCCGTACTGTGGATACGACTTGCCACACGTGGGAGAGTGCACCGCAAAAACCAGAGTCTGTTGGAGATAAGGCATGCCAGGGCACTACGCAAGAGTGTGTAGAGCCACGGCCCCGGTGACGGCATCCAAGGGGCCAGCAAGGGCAGTAGGGGGGAACCCCAGATGGATGAGGAACGTGTCCACGATAGAGCAAGGGATGCAAGACTTGGACATTGCTGAGGAGTAAGAAGATGAAGAAGAGATTTTCTTCATTTCCAGCATTGCTAAGGGGACCAAGCAGTGCAGGCAACCGACATGCTCTGTGAACATTGGTGAGGTGCCCATACCCGTCCAGATTGACACTGAGGTGTCGGTCTGTGTCCTAGAGGCTGCACATTATGAGGCTCTACCCCGACCCCCCAAGCTGGAGGAGTCAAGAGCTTGGATAAACTCCTTTGGCGGGACTCGCCCCTGCCCATCAAAGGGGTCTTTGTGGCTCCCATGTCACATAGGCCCAATAAAATCAAGGCCAGCATTTTTTGTGACTCATGTAAGCCCGCACTCCTTATTGAGCTTTGCCGCTTCCGAAGCCCTTGACATTGTGCATTTCACGCTGGCCGTGTACCACACAGACATTGATCGCCTACTGCATCGGTTTGAAACCATCTTTCAGGGTGTCGGCAAGCTGAAAGGAGACCCCATCAGACTCCACATTGATGGATCAGTGCGACCGACTGCTCTCAAGAACCGCAGAATTCCTTTTCATCTGAGAGCCCAGGTGGAGAAGGAACTCCAGTCTCTCGTAGACATGGACATCAATGAGAGAGTGGAGGGTCCGACTCAGTGGGTCTCCCCGATAGTGGTGGCGCCTAAGCCCAATCAACCAGGGGCTGTCCGCATCTGTGTGGACATGAGACTGCCTAATGCTGCCATCAAGAGGAAGCGTCACCTCACGCCTACACTGGATGACATTGTGGGCGAGCACCAAGGGGCAAAGGTTTTCTCTAAGCTCGATCTGAGGTCGGGGTACCATCAGCTAGAACTCCAACCGGAGTCGAGTTACATTACTACCTTCACGACCCATGAGGGGCTCTATTAATTTAAAAGACTTAGTTTTGGTGTCTCGTCAGCAGCGGAGGTGTTCCAGAACGTCATCCGTGGAGCCCTGGCGGGACTCAAAGGGGTCATTAACATGTCTGATGACATTCTGGTCTTTGCCCAGTCGGAATCAGAACACTTGAAGAGGCTGGAAAGAGCGTTGGAAAGACTCCAAAGCCTGGGGCTGACTTTTCACCGGAAGAAGTGTGCATTTCTGAAGGACCGGATAGAGTTCTTCGGGTTTGTGTTCCACGCTGGAGGCATATCGCCTGACTCAGAGAAGGTGAGAGACATTCATGAGGCGCCCGCCCCCCGGATCACCAGCCGAGATAAGAAGCTTTTTCGGTATGGTAAACTACTGTGTACGCTTCATTCATGACCTGGCGTCGCTGTCAGAGCCCTTGCGGGAGCTGACGAGGAATGACGTCACGTGGACCTGGACTCCCAAGGAGCAGAGAGCCTTTGCAGAGAACAAAAACGCCCTGTCGGGTCAGTAGACCATGGTGTACTTTAGCCCAGACAAGGAGTCGGAGCTGGTTGTGGATGTCAGCCCAGTTGGACTAGGGGCGGTGCTGATGCAGGCAGACTCCCAAGGAGTCATGTGCCCAATAGCGTATGCCAGCAAGGCGCTTACAGAAACGCAAAACGTTACTTCCAGATTGAGCGGAAGGCCCTGGCCATTCTCTGGGGCTGCAAGCACTTCAGGATATACATTCTTGGCAAGCCTGTTGTGGTGGTCACCGACCACAAGCCGCTCATCCCAATCATGGCGGGTGCCTCATCCAAACCACCTCCACGCATTGAGCGGTGGATGCTGTCGCTTATGGAGTACAGCGTCAAGTTGCAGTATCGCCTGTGGACCCACAACTCGGCGGACTACCTGTCCAGACATCCTGGAGCTGGTCGACCCCAGGAAACCGCAGAGGTAGTAGACTGTGCCGAGATGGTGCACTACGTGGTGGAGGCGGCCCTGCCGGTGGCCCTGGCATGCCAGGAAATTGCAAGCGCTTCCAGAGAGGACAAAATCTTCCTGGTAATAATGGAGGTGATGGAGAGCGGCGAATGGAGGGAAGTGCTCACCAATAATGCCGACGGGAGGCCGGAGCCCAGAAGGATCTTCAGGCACTGTGGAGGGTGCTCCAGGAGCTCTCGGTGACTGAGGATCGCCTTCTACTGCGGGGTCGCCATATCGTCATCCCGCGAACCTTGGTGACCAAGGTACTCCACCTCGCGCACAAGGGACACCAAGGCGCCGCCAAGACCAAGGCGCGCCTAAGACTGAAGGTGTGGTTCCCTGACCTGGAACAAAGAGTGGACGAATTTGTGCGTGAGTGCATTCCGTGCCAAGCGGCCAGTCCGGCGGAGAGAGGCCCGTCGATCATGACCATGGAAAGGAGTGAGCAGCCGTGGGGCACGGTGCATGCCGACTTTGGCTCCACTTGGCGAGGCATGTACTTTTTGGCGTTCTGTTTGCCATGAATGATGTATTTGCATGCAGCGAGAGAACCAGTGTGAGTGATACGTTACTGAAATAAACCCATGAACAACGTCATCACTCATAACTGCAATCCTGATGCATCAAATAAAAGGAATATGTGTCACACTAAGCTCTGGTACATAAAATGCCTGTTGTCTTCAAACACATGTATTTATTGTCTAGTGTTGGGAATACCAAACATGCTAGGCTACTCCAATATATGAATAAATAAACAAGCAATTGCAATGAAAAAAAGTGCACATGTGACTTAATTTGCGAAACATGCATAGTAAGTTGACATAATATTCATGGTGGGTGTGTCTGGAGGACAGCCAATTGCTGAATATTTCGAGTGAAGGACACAACTAGCCATGCAAATGAGGTGGCCTGGCACGCAAAGAAAGGCATTTGCCCCCATAACAATTTACCCTTCTTCTAACCTGGCATATTTTAGGTAAATCTGCATACGAAAGGGTCACTTGCCCAAAAAAAAGAATTCTATTAAAGTGGTTCAGGTAATTTACAGTGTGGTAACCACTTTCAGCAACAACAATACATTAAACTTTCACTTTTCGCCTTCCCATAATAACTTTCAGGTAGCTGCACCTGTTGATTTCAGACTTATTTATGTACGCAGCAATCGTTATGATTGCTGCGTACATAAATAAGTCTGTTTTAATTGTAAATTGTGTGTTTTTATTGATATTATATCAATAAAAACACACAATTTACAATTAAAACATACCAATTTCAGATAAATAGTAACAATTTGAAAAGTGAAATACATAACAATCCACAACATTCTAAGCATACATTTTGAAAAAAACTCACTTCATATAATATAATCTTGTCTAAAAATATTAAAGTATCTGGGTGGAGGGTCTATTAAATTCGCCTGCATTCACAAAACATGCATTCCAAACGCACAGCGCAGGATTATTAAACAAAACGAGGCATCCACAAGCTGCTATGTGTATCTTGCCACTGCAAAAGCAACTTCAGGGCAGGCTGTGTTCTGAGCCCACAAAAGAGCCTCTGGCACATGCCGTAACGGCACCTCCAATAGAAATGATTTCAACCATCGTGTTCATAAAACATGGGAGGGTGGACATAGAAACAAGACATGAACACGGGCAATCGGATCCAGACCATTTCCTGATATGTGCCATCACCTGTATTGGCTAGTTTTTCCTGAAATTAGGGAGTTGTATCCAAACATGAGGTTGCAGAACCTTCAGGTTCTTTGCCAAGCCAGCACATATCAAAGTCAGCCTGGAGCTTTGGTTTAGCAGCTCGCACCTCTTAAATCATGCCCCCACCCATACCCAAGGGTTTGCCGTCAACTCCCCAGCATTATCCTGCTTTCTGTAACCTGAGCCCTAGAAACAGGATTCTTATGTGGGACAGCAAGGCAGTGCCACTGTACTACTCAACGTATTACTTCATCAACGTGTGTATGGTAAACTGAACACGCTGGATTTGCTCAAATCCTACACAATAGGAGTAAGGGTTTTAGATTCCCCCTAAGATGAATCACCCTGGATCCCAGCTGATCTCTAGCTAAGGGGGAGGAAGGCTACTCATGGATGCGAAGAAGAGAGTTGAGCACTTTATTTTCTTTCACTATAATGGGTTGAGTTTTAACATATCAGTGCAACTCACTCCCATGTGTAGCAGTTGTTACAGCTTTCATTGCATACATTCATACTGTCACTGTCACATGGGATGTTCCCAAATGATTCTGAAAGCCAGCAACCCCTGAAGCTGCCTAAACAAGCCAGAGGGAGCTTTTCACAATCTGGGCTTTCCAAGAGCCCAAGGAGGCAAGAAATATGGCCATGTAATCAACCCAGGAAGCTCAATTTTCTCACCCTCTAATCCTTTTCTGTTTCTTAGAGGTGTTCTGGTCCCCTTCCACGTCAGCTTTGTTTTTTCAATATTCATGGTGAGTCCCTTTCGTTTACAGGACAACTGGAAACTCTCTAGGAACATAATTTGCAACATTCTGTGTTTGTTGAAAGGACCAGATAATCCACAGAAAACAGAATTTGAGCATTGGCCCCACTCATCGTATTCTAGGCAAGGTTTAGCTGTCAACAGCCAGACCTCTATAGCAGATAAAAAAGCATTTCCGGGGCAAGTACCAGCCCTGCTGCACACCCTGTTGAACGGGAAATTCTTCTTTTACCTCCAATTTCGGCACAAACGTGTCTAGCCCCACAGTATACCGATATTATCCCTAGATGATCTTCAGGAATTTAGGGTTCATGCCCTAAGTGATTCCGACAATTGAGGACGTCCTACTGACGAAAAAGGAGGTTTTAAGTCAATGACGACCAGAGGAAATGACCCCTTATAGAGTTCGACATACTTGATGTAAACTAAAATGAAAATAAAAGTTCCTGATCAGTTGGACTTACCCCTCGTCTAAACCCACTGTGGATGGGATCTATCTTTTAATCTCTTTGAAGCCATGGTTGAATCCAAGCAAGCAGGGCCTTTCTGAAAACTTTGCACAACCCATCAATAAAGGTAATGTGCCTATAACTATCTGGATCAGAGTATTCACCCTTCTTGAGAACTGGAACAATTTCTGCCAGTTTCCAGAAAGAAAGTAGCCAGGACTGCATTGAAAAACGAAAAGAAAACTGAGAGAAAAGGGGAACCAACAGGGACGTCATTTCACCAAAATGCCAGCGGTAGCAGAAGTGACATCACAAGACCCTTGACCTCTGATTGCATCAAAAGAAATTATGTCATTTTACCCCACCCCAAAGTTATATCACGGGAAGCAATTGACACCCTTTCACCAAGTTGCATCACATAACATTGTTCCTAAATACACTACGAAACATATGGTTAGAATTTCACTATAATGTGATATACATTTCATACAAGAATAGATCAACGTATGTATCATTAAGATCCGTGTGTATAGGCCCATATTACTAAATTGCTGTGAATGCAAGCAGACATCCATGGCCAAATGATAATGATGTGTTTTTATATAGCACTTACACTTAAGCGCTTTATATAGAAAAAAATATACATACAATATCACTCAACCTGTGTTGGTACTCATCGACTTCAGAAGACTGAAAGGCTGAGTATAGGTTTTTAAGAACAGACTAAATCAGTGACTCACCCCCTGAAGTGTGCCTGAAAAAAGCCTTTAACGAGTTTAGCAATTATTGTGTAGAATTCCAGAAAGACAAATTATTTGTTACTCCTAAACTTTTTTATTTAGGGTTACAGCTGAAAGTGTTATATTTTTGGATACCCTGTTTTTTTTTGTTTTTGTTTAAGAGGCCTGTACAAGAAAGCCATCCACTCCAGAAGCAAAGAGCCACATGGCGATGGATACAGCTAAGGAGGTTGCATTTAAAAAAAAAGAATTGTTTTTGAAATTACTTTTATTTTAGGGGTAGCAAGGGAGACCACTGGTGTAGCAAGGGAGACCTCAGGGGTCGTAGTTGCCACCCCTGGTGACCCCTAAATAACGTCCCCGGGGACCAATATATTAATATCTTTTTTATAAGTCACTTCGCACACAGCTCCTCTCCCCCATCCCGGGGCCTTGTCAGGCTTCTGGGACATTAAAAGGTTTTCTATTTCAATTAGGGAAATATTGTACATCCTAAATCCTTCCCTCTAGCTTCCATTTTCAACCCCATGGGCTGGCATGTGCTCTTTCTTGTTATCTGCCTCCAAGCCCTTACCCTGATACAAGCTTGAAAGAATTGGCATACTAACTTATTCCACTGATGTTAGATTCCACTTTGAGGGTATAGCCATTCTCTCCACATGATACTAGCCTTCAAAAAGCTGTGGCATCTTTCAACTCAATAATATCCACAGGTTCTTCCCATGCACAGCATTCCTCTTTTTTTTTTGATGGACCAACATTTTGTAAACCCTCCTCATTGATTTCTCACTTGAGGCATAAAGTTGTACTTCCATTACTGATATTAGTAACATTTTATACTTGCCTCACCCCTCATCTTACCAACCCTTCCTGTCAGACAAACAATACCTCATCTATGTAAGAGAAGCTATTAACCCACATTGAGAAATACAATAATATTGATCTGGCCCAGAATTGATCCAGCCAGAATACTAGTGAAAGCACCCATCTCGATGTTTGTTTATGTTTTAAAAAAATGGTATTGCGTTTTTTGGTTTATTATAAATGTATCACATTAGAAAAACATGAAAATCAATATGTCATTACAATTCAGACAATTTATTCCATTCAGACAATTCAGTCCATTCTTACTCTAGCTACTGTGGGCTAGGATGAGGGCTTTCCAATGTTCCCATTTTCTTTCAAGCCTTAATTTGCCCTTACCAAGGTCTGGTTTACGTCCACAAGCAGTTTGCTCAGCTTTAACAGCAAATGTATGTTATCTGACATAAAAATTCTGTTCCATAAAAAAGAATAATTTAAAATGATATCATCGCCTGCCATAAGAAGTGCTTTTTGATCAAATATTGAATTACTTCACAAAGAACCAGCAGATGTTTAATTGATTCGATTTCCTCAGATTTACAGAATCTGCATCTTTTTCCATTCCTTCCAAATTAAGACTGGGGCCCAAGATGGCAAGAGTTGGTGTCAGATTTAGTTGAAATCGAATTAGGCAATTCCTAAAATTCAATGATGGAAAAGCAACTCTATTATATATAATATTAGAACCATGCCTCTCGGTCTATGTCTGGGGAAAGATATCTATGCAAAGGATTCAGTTTCTGATTTGTTCATGACCATGTCAAACATAAAGACTTTATTCTTTGCTATGCTAGGAGTCACTCGTAATCATGCTTCTGCAGATCCAATTAAATTAATAAGAGATAGCCCATCCTTCCCAAATTGTTCCAATTCCGGGACTGACGTATCTTAATAGGCAACCTCAAAGACCATAAGGAGAGAGTTCTTGAGTGGGACCAGAAGTTTTCTTAGCAATAAAAATCTTTTCCACCATATATAAGCATATATATATCAATGAAAAAACTGTGTTAAAAGGGACGTTATGGTTAAGTTGCGCTACTAAAAACCTATCAAATTCAGTAAAAAAACTTTGTTAAAGGGACGTTATGGTTCAAAGTAAAACCGAAAACCCCCTGAAATTTGGCAGTTATGGTAAGATAAGCAACCATAACTCGCGCCACCGTGCACTGCTAACACCCAGGACATCAAAGATGACATCACAAATGTCCCCACACCGTCCAATCAGCGAACACGGGAAGTCCGGAGCGAACTGAGATATCACTCATTTTTTTGCCTTACATTTTGGTCATTTTAAAAAAAAACTACGGGATGGATTTACACCAAATTTGCAAAAGCACGCTTTCGGGACCAAACCAGACCACATTCAGAGTGGGCCATATACATTTTTTGCAAAGTTTGGTGAGGATTCGTCCAGAGGGAGCGAAGTTATAAGCCACCCAAAAAATGCTCTTCCTATGGAAACACCAACTTATTCATAACTACATGGACGCTACCGCGTCCATGTAATATATATATATATATATATATATATATATATATATATATATATATATGAAGAGAGGCAGAATAACTGTCTCACCAGGGAAATGGGAACTGAAGACAAAACCCCAAAAATTCCTTTTTTTCATATAAGTAAAAGCCCAAATACTTAAGCACTGTAGTCCACTACAGAGAAATACCTTCCAGGTGCCAGACAAAGTTTGCACATTTCCTTCTATTTCCAAATATTAGAATGCTTGTTTTGTTTATTTTTATTTTTAGATTGTTCTTCGTTACATAAATCTCAAATGCCTCTAGTTTATGCTGTAACTCGTTGTGTGTCTGATCGAACAGCATTACATCGTCTGCATAAGAAATCCAGGATATTTTAGAGGTACCACATTTTATTGAAAATGATCTACAGACATCCAATGATTCTCCTAAATCTGATAGAGCCAGCTTGATATATAGATTTGGCTCATCTCTGAGTGCTCCTGCCAAATCAACCATGATGTCCACATAAAGGGATGGGACAAACTCAGTTACATTTACTTTGCCCATTTTAGGGAAAATTCTACCACTCCCATAGTGTCAGACCCAACCCCTATTTTTCTGGGTCAAGGAATGCCTAGGGGAAATGAGAGTACTACACAAAAGTTAATGGTCAGTTTTGATCCTGCATACTTTTTTGAAATGTTTCACTCTTCCCCAGGCATCAACTGATAAAAACGCACAATTCTATTAAGGTACTGTGAGTGTGAGGAGTGTTCTTGTGTATACAGCCTGCTGCTGATGCTTATGTGCTAAATTTCACCTGCAGGGCAAAAAAAGAAGTCTTTTGATTGTGGCAGTGGCAGTGGGTGCTGCTACAATTACAAAACCCCATGAACTAGCGTAGCGAGTGGAGTGCATGGAGTGTTCTCATGTATACAGACTGCTGCTGCTCCTAATATGCTGTGTTTCGCCTGTAGGAAAAAAAAGAAGTCTTTCTATTGTGGCAGTAGCAGTGGGTGCCGCTACAACTACAAAACCCCCTGGACTAGCAGAGCGAGTGGTGTGTGAGCAGTGTTCTCGTGTTCCTGTGTACTGTGGACTTCAAGAAGGAACAGCCCTTCCCTGATGCCAGTTTGCTGAGTGTTTTGGTGTTTGGTTGTGTGGCTGCTTGGCAGCAATGACACCCGGTTCTCTTTACATAAGGGCCCTCATTACGACCCTGGCGGATTTTTTCCGCCATCGGCGGACTTTTCCGCCATGGCGCAAAGTCCCTTTACGCCATGGCGGATGGCGGACTTACCGCCCCATTCCGAGGTCGGCGGGGCGGTAAGTCCCCATTGACCCATTTACCCTTCCCCATTCCCATTTCGGCCCCATAGGGCTCAATGGGAGTGGGGAAGGTGTTAATTACGCCACCGTACACTACGGTGGCGTAATTAACACCGAGGTCCCATAGCGCCATGGATTTTTACGCCCGCAAAAAGCGGGCGGAAAAGTGACCATGGCGCTCTGGGAACTCGTAGTTGGCGGTAAGGGGTCGGCGCAGCTAACGCTGGCGCAAACCCCTTACCGCCAGGGTCCTAATGAGGCCCAAGGACTGTAGCAGGTGAGACTACTTTCATCTTTATATCTTGCCGTTCTTAAGGGTGACGCGCCTAGCTTGCATCTCTTCACCCTGTTCTGTTTTAACTTCTCGCTTACTTGCATGTCTATTCCGCAAGGTGGTGATTCTCGTCAGACGGCGCTAGTTGGGTGGACTTCCTCCACTATAGATCTTTAAGTAGTACGAGGAAGTCTGCTGTAGTTACCTTCATGTTGAATGTACACATTAAGAAGCAACAACGTAAGGAATAGAAATATGAATCCCAGAGTGGAATGTGATTTACTTCAACTTTTGGACCAGGCAAGGGCTCTTCCCCTGACAGTTTCCCCGGCCTGAGGAGGTGGAGCCCATATTGCAAGGGGCTGTAAACATTCCTGCAAACGTCTTTAAAAAATGATCTGTTTCAAAAGATACCTCCTTTTTGAGCTGGTGGATAAAGTTGCTGTGAAAAATATGGAGTCAGTGACTGATGCCATTAATGTCCAGGTTACTCACACTGAACTATTGGACCTAAACTCTAGTTTTATTACAGGTAACAGTTATGACAGATATATTGATACCCCACCTATTTTTGAGGAAATGGTTACAGTGGATAGTTACAGGGACAGTGACACTGAGAGCTCTTTTATGGATTCCTCGATGAAGAAGGATAGTAGAGGTTTATCCTCCCTTATGCATCCACCCTAGGGTAGTGACCAGAATGGTTTGTCAATTATTGTCCTGAATGGGGTTCTCGGTGAATTTGTTGTTTTATATGAAAAACGTTTTGAGAAAGTGTCCGTTCATTCTACCCTTCTACAAACTTTGACCACTAATGTGGAAAGACTTTTATCAGGAAGCAAGAAAGGGTCATTAGTGGCTGTTCCAGGTTGGATCATAAATAGGGATAAAGAGGTTGTCACTGATGGTCCCAATCGTGCCTTGGGTTCTCCTCTATTATCTTATGTGCAGGCAATTGACAGCCCTACACTGACTGACCTGATGAATGTTTCGCTACCCACCTCAGAAGTGAATGGGATGATGGTAAGTGAGGAAGAACTTGTATGTCAGTCGATGTGTGGGAAATCCAGGGCTGTCACAGGGTGAGGTGAGGCCCGGGTCAGAACATTTGGTGAGGCCCCTTCATTTTTTGCACTTGCCCAGTGGCACCATAAATAAGTGAAGCGAGAAATCTCTACTTGAGTTTATTTATGGAAGAACTTGAATATGGTTTATTCTTATGACTGCAAATCAAATAAAGTAAAGCCATGTTTCTAAGCTGAAGAAAGTTTTATTCCAGACTTGGTTTTGTATCATACACATTAAATATAGATTTGCATGCATTTTATTTTTAAAAGGGACTTTCTGAAGTAACTTGTATTACAACTCTCTATATTTGTCAAAAATGTAATATATGAACACATGCCACCCAGCTTTCACCGCAACTTCCACTTTCGAAATTTCTTCTCTGCAAATGAAGAAATTATTCTTTTGTTGTCAATTTTGGAAGCCAGTGTATTTTCAATTGACAAAATAGATAGGCTATTTAATCTCTTTTGGCCCATTGTTGACGTGGGTAGTTCTTGATTAATGACAGTTTGCTAAAGGAACGTTCCACTGTAGCAACATTAACAGGAATTGTTAGAAAAATCCAAAGCCCTATACACAGCTGTGGAAATACATTTTCCACATTCTTCTTGTATATTGTGTTCAATAAATGTAGAGGATCAGGTTTTGTACAATCTTTGAGGTTAAGAAGTGTTTTCCCCACACTGCACAGATGGTCAAGTTCATCTATGAGCTTTTCAGAGAAATCCTCTTTATAAAATTCTAGCAAATTGGTGCCTTTGCTGTGAATAGATTCTGGATCCATTTGGTCAAGGTTCCATGATACACAAAATATGTTATAAACCTGTTCTGTTGACTTTGATCACTTGCTCATTTCTTCAACCAAATTATCAACCACTCTGTAGAACACATTTCTGCGGAAAGTGGTTTCTTCAAGTGTTTCAAGTCTGTTTCCAGGCGGTAATGGCTCTTCTGCTGTTTCATCAAAAATTGTTTTCCGTTTCTTTATACGTCGAGCTGGAAATTCTGGTTGGATGGTTACATTTGTTGCAATTAATGTTGCTTCATGCAGTATTTTTGGCCATGAATCACAAAGATTTCTAAGATCAGACACAAGTTGCTTACCTAGCTGCACTGACTTGGAAAGGGAGAGCTGATTTTGCTGTAACACTCTGTTCATATGATCTATAGACAGAACAATTTTAAACCATATGCAGGACATCAAGATTGAAGGAAATGAAGAAAAATAAAGCTGCAGCGATTTTGCTTCAGCCTTTGCATCTTGTGTTAATTGATTTCTGCCTGAACTCTCTCAACTGCTTTAATAAGAGATGGCAAGTGTTTGGCGACTGGTTTTACAACATCAAGTCTTTCACTCCACCTCGTTTAAGACTGTGGCCCTCATTAGGACCCTGACGCTAAGTGTTTAACGGCACCATAAAAGGCTGCGGTGCCGTTAAAAACTTAGCGCCTTACTACGAGGTCCCTTTGCGGGACCCGACCTGAACGGCTGGCCTGGACCAGCCATTAAAGTAGGGACCCGCAAAGGGACCTTGCATGCAATTACGGTACCGCAATTTGCGGTACCATAATTGCCGCCTTCCCCATTGCCATTGAGCCCTATGGGGCAAAAATGGGAATGGGGAAGGGCCATGGTGAAATGGGGAAATACCGCCCCGCCAACCTTGGAATGGGGCATATTTCCCCATTTCACCATGGCGGATTCGTTACAACACCGGCACCAACCATGGTGCTAATAGCGCCATGGTTTAGCGCCGGTGTTGTAGTGAGGGCCTGTGACTTGAAGGTAATCTTCATTTCCTCATTAACAATTTTCCATCTTGCTGGACTACAGCTGAAAAGTGTATATAACTTTTGTATGCTTCCAAAATATGTCACATTCAGAATATATTTCGGCAGCATGGACTCCACAGAGGTTGAGACAATGCCCTGCGCAAGGAGAGAAAAGTGCACATTTGTTTTTATGAAGAATTTCAGCCTGAACGCCTTTGTAAATTCCAGCCATGTTTGACCCATTGTCATACCCCTGTGCTGTAGAGTATGCAAGACTAACTTTGTGTTTCTCTAAAACAGAGCACAAGAATGAGGCAATCACAACACCGGTCTTCTTTTCATTCTACCAAAACTCAATTAATCTTTCTTCAATTGTCCAACTTTTTGAGGGCATGTCAAATACTGTGTATCTCCAAATTATGGTTGTTTGCTCCATATGGCTTATGTCTGGAGTAGCATCACAGATCAATGCATAATACTTTGCTTTTGCTACTCTTTTCATAATTTCTCTGCTGACTTGTTCACTGCACAGTGATAAAAATTCATTTTGAGAAGTGTCTGAAAGATAATGTGCTGTCTTTTCTCCAGCTTCCTGAGACTCCTGATTTTTTTTTAAATGGTCTCCTAATAAATTGTCATACTTTCCTAAAAGTTCCAGAAGACCAAGAAAGTTTCCGTTTTGCAGACTACCAATTAAAGAACTACTGCCTTTAAATGACAGGTTCTTGCACGCCAAAAAGAGAGTCACATCAAGGTAACATTCTAGCAATCCTTTCCATTTCTGGACCTCATCAACCACTGATGTTTGCAAAGCAGCATTGATACCTTTTCCCTTTAAACTGCTCTGTCTATTTTACCACTGTAGAAATGCAAACAAATGAGGTTTGCTTTGCTCATGAAGTTCTATTTTTTCATGTATTTTTTATAAGCACCAAATCTGCGAACCATGTATCCATCTGGAAGACATAAGCTTGATCTTTGTGCACGATATTCATTAGAAAACAAGCAACATGGAAAACAAAATAAAGCTTGTTTCTTCGCACTCCAGCACAGATAGTTTCGAAAACATTGTTCACAATTGGGGAGAACACTGAAGAGTACAGTTTTAGGAAACTTTCTATTATAACCATCTCTTGGGAAACCACTAACCTTAATCACTGATGGTCCTTCTTTAATGAGAAAGTCAATTTCACCTTGTGTAAGAATCTCTCCCCATGCTCCTGTATCAGAAGAAATGTTTGTGGCTGTTTGTCTTAATTGTACAGCAGCAACTGCTATGTTAAGACATTCTTCTGTACCACTGTCAAGTTGTCATTGAGGATGAGGTTGCAATTCTGATAATTGGGCCAATGGAAGCCGATTAGTTGAACATGTAGGTTCCTGATTTTACAACTGCAGGTTCTTTTACGCTATCCTGGTGGATACTCTCTTCCTCATGTGGTTCTACATTTTCTGGTATCTGCTCCTCTGCTTGGAAGATAGGTGCCTTCTTTGCAGTCTTTGTGATACCAAATTCAAGTAGAGTCCTTCTTCCTTCTGTTAGGGCCTTTTCACGTTGCAATTTTCTTTATCTTTTCACAGACCCACTTTCATGCTTTCTTCCGATATCACGTGTACGACCCATGTCCTCCCAGGCAAATAATTCTACATGAAAGGCAAATGGGAACAGATATTTAAAAGAAAAACATTGATCCATCCTTAGAGAAAGTACATCTTTTGTCTTAGGAACGTTGAGGTATTGGGTATTGGCTAAGCAACATTTCTGAAACATTTTCTAAGCACTTAAAGAGTAAAAGTAGGTATTATTGAATGGTACTTCATTTATCAACCTCAGAAAGATGAAAGGATAATTAGCCCAGCTGACATTTGTACTTGGAAAGTACAGGTATGCCGAAAAATTAGCAATACTTTTAGTTATTGAGTAGTAATAAAAACTCAGTGCGAAGAGAGAGCACTGCACTGCACCTCTCTGGGCTGGGCCAGTTTGATGAGTTACTTTACTATGCGGCTAGTAGTTCTGACCATTGTGGCTGGGTAAATATTGTTTATATTGCACAATTTGCATAATAGTTCATCAGAAAACTCCCCCTTTGGTGCTAGTCAATCAGTCATAAAAGGGATGAACAGCCATTTACGACTATGCCCACTTTTTCATTGGTGCCCAAGATAATTATTTGCCCCAGTCCTACCCAGTCCTTCCCTTGTGATGGCCCTGTCTGGGAGATAGGTGTACCGTGCCCCCCTTCTTCAATGCTCCTCCTCCAATCGTCTAGTGTTGCACAATGCTTTTAAAAATCCTACATAGGCAGCCACTGCACAGTCTCCACGTGTGTCATAGCAATGCATATTTGTAACTAGAGGGACAGCCCTGAGACCGTCAGAGTGATGGGCTGAGGATACTCGTTATACGAAAGGGGCTACTCTGACGACATCAATTCTGGGGACTACTAGTTAGTTCCTGTAGGCCTAGATTTATTCTGTCATGTCACATATAAGCATGAACACTCTGAATGGAGTAGGGCTCATGAAATAGAGATTCAGACACGTGTTAGGTCACCCTCCAGCCTGCCTACATTCAACCGATTGTCATGCTATTCACTGTTTGCAGTCTAGTTGTCCTGTATTGAGTACCTGTACTATCACTTGTCATTATAGGTGGTGAATATTCACTGATATTGAAGAACTATTTCATTCTAGCTTTGTAAAGTTGCCAATTCGGTCACATTAAGAACTTGTGAATACTAAGAACTTCTCTTAATGGACTGTACATTTTACTTCTAAAAAATTACTCGAAAAATTACAAATGCATGACTACGTATTGCATTAACAGCATAATAAAACAAAAGCTGCACTATTTACATCTATTTTTGTCTGAATCTCTATTTCATGAGCCCTACTCCATTCAGAGTGTTCATGCTTATATGTGACATGACAGAATAAATCTAGGCCTACTGAAACTAACTAGTAGGCCCCAGAACTGATGACATCAGAGTAGCCCCTTTCGTATACTGGATAGCAATGTGTATGGCAGGTCAGCCAAACCCTATGTTTTTCCCCAGTGCCTCACTGCCTCCATTACAAACATTCCTTCAAAAGACAGAGAAAACCTCTTCAAGCCAGTGTAATTAAGTATGAATTTGGGTAATGCAGCCATGTTTATTCAGGCCTGCCTTAAGTCTAGCAGGTGAGTTGTAAAAAGGTTGCATTTGGGAAAGACATGAAAAGGGGAGCCTTAAATACAGAGCATTTTCATAGACAAGACGCATGAGTCACAGCAAAGCATTTGTACTGTTGAAAGTAGTGAATGCATTATCTTCAAGCACCTATTAGAAATAAATATGTATATCAACTAAACCTGTGAAGATGTGCTCAGTTGCTTAAATTGTCCCCATCCCGGTTTCACCATTTAACCAACGTGTGTAATCCTGGGCAGATCCTTTAATCACACTTTGTCTTATCTGCAGCTCTGTGCTTCACTTCAGAGCTTATGTTAATATAGCATGCTGTTATTTAAATAAAATGGGTGTGGATGTCCACAAAATGCCTACACTTGCCCTCTCCGGCTCTCCACTCTGTTGCTTATTTTCTAACGTGTGCTGACAACAAACTTGTAATTATAAGCATGCTGTGATTTGTGTGTTGTTAAACTTGCTCTAATTGAGGTTCAAGTGATGTGAATGATACCTGCGAGGGTCAGTACATAGGTCTGTGTTTTGCAACACTACTGTGAGCACAGGATGACTCATTGCTTTTGCCAAACAGTATCATACAGCATTCCCTTGCATACCATATACTGTCACATCTGCTATTTTCACTGCTGCACCCTCTACATGGCAACTCACATACCTATTTAGATAATGCATTAGACGGTTAGTCGAGTTTACATGCCATCAAGTGGTTTTGCTCTGGACAGACATTTAAAGGTTCATAGTTATGCATTACGAAGACACTGCAACACATTAAGAATGATCTATTTACAGGTCCACCTCACAAAGTTTCCAGATGGCTTCTCCGCATTTCATCTTCCGGGTCAAAATGCACGAGATTTCATGTTCCAAGCATGTAATGTTGGCATCCCAGTAGCATATTTTGGTGGCTTTGCAGCTTGCTTATGGCGTAAATGCTTACACACGGTTCCCTCAATTCTACTGAAATGGATGCTGTGTTCCGTGTATCTCGCTAGGTATACACATATGTGCAGAGATGTATCGACACGTATGCATCTACATATACAACCAAAGCACGGCTGCAGCAGTGTCTCTGCTCTGCCCAGTCTTGTAGGTTAACCACATCTACTTCTAAACTTAACTCATTCCACTGAGAATGGTTCATTAGCTGGAGGCAGCGCTACATTAAAAGTGACTGTATTAAGCAATGTCTTGTTGCTTAAAGGTTTTAATGAGCCAAATGCCCACCAAGTGGAACCTCTGCTTAGGGCTCCCCTCCATAAAACAGTGACGCCTGCCCTTGGCCCCTGCCTGCTGATGGATTTTAGGGGTCCTCTCCTCTTTGCCTTTGGCAGCCCCCGCCGCCTTCTTAGGCTTTGCACGTCAGTGAAATTGCTGTCCGAGGACTTTCCAAACAGGTGCGGGTTCCAAGCTTCCAAAGATGTGACCCAATTGAACTGATGGCAAAACCAGTAAAATAAAAGGCATGTGCAGCCTGCTGCCACCAAATACAAATACACTCACCCACACTGTGTTGCAATACACACACTCAGACACACACGCATTCACACAGACGCACGGCACACACCACAGACATGCATACGTTGTATTCACTCCATGCAGGCACGCATTTTTTCCCAACTTCCCTTTCCAAGTGTGGGTCAGGGTCACCTGTCCTGTGCCGGCTGCCGACTTGGGACAGGGTGGCTGCTTGGCTAGTGCTGCTCACTCTCTGTGCCCTCCTGGGCTTGCGGGGGGGGGGGGAGGGCGGGCGCCCAGTGGCTGCTGCTGCTTTGGTCCTTGATGGTCTGGGGACTCCTTCAGTGACAGACTCCTCTGGACAGAGGCCTGGCCTGGCCTCCTGTATTGTTACTTTAGCCAAACATTTATTTACAGGCTTTCGCATCAATGGAAAGATAAAGTTTGCACCATATGAGTTTGAGTCTTCCTATCTATTCTTTACTAGCAGCTCCTTCTTAAAGCTGGGAGTTCCCCAGAAAGTTCCAGACTTGAATATTGTAATGGATCATAGAGCTAGAATATCTAGGGCATGGTTCCAGTTCATAGTTTGCGGCATTGAGGATTGTACTTGGGTAGCAATCATGGGGATGTGTCATTGAGTGTTTGTGAATGAGCAGCTAAAGTTCTCTACCTGATAGGTCTTGGGGTAATGCCGGTGGCTCAGGGCTCCCTTAGTCATTCTCATTTTACAGTAAGTCTTCCTTTTTGCAGTTTGTTGGAGGCCAGTATTCTGTCAAACCATTATTGCTGTATGTAGGTTGGGGATTCAAAGTCAATGTTACATGTAAACAGTACATCCTGGTTGTAGCCCTCTGTGTATGGGTTTTTAAACACACACACTAATCTAACATGTGAAATTAAACACTGATGTGCCACGCCTCCCCCCAAGACCCAGGTAATGGATGCTTCTACCCTTAAACACAGCGTACAAAAAAACATTCCTCAGGGATGTAACCAGCAGGCTAGGAAAACCAACACCACCCAGCGTAGGATTGGGAGCGCTAGGGTGATGGTGTACCCCTAAACAGAGGCCAATAGTCTGATTGATGTGCTTGGAAAAGCAACTAATTTCCCCCCATGAATCTTCTGTGTAGCTGCTTTTATATTAATCCCATACTCTATGGTAACACCCCCTGCCAGTCCAGTCCAGTCCAGTGTATGTGTGCTTCTAGCTGTAGCTACCTCGGGGGTGTGCCTGTCTAAATCGGGCAGATGAATGTTTCCCAGAAGCGTTAGACACCTACAATACCTTCTTAATGAAAGGTAGTATGTAGCTGCTTTCCTTGTTCTGTTGCAGCTGGTCCAATGTGTATAAAGCAGGACTTGAGTCCTAAAATCGCGAAAAATGACCAATCTTTGCATATTATGGCTGGTATGTAAGTGGTGCTCTCTGGGGCAACATGAAAATGGCGTGGCAGGGTTGAAACGTGCCTGACAATTTTTCAGGGGTAGTGTAAACCTGCCATTATAATATGTGCTTGACAGTGGTAATGCGAAACTGGCATGGCAATTATTGGACCGAAAACTAGAATTTGGAACTCCATTGTGTGCTCATCTGTGGAATTATGAAACTGGCATCGCAATGTTGCAACTGGCAGATCTCTGGCGTCAGCTTGATGAATTGTAGTGTTAGCAGGGCCCTTTATAGGCTTTTAGGTTTTATGCATACTCGATCAGAAGGGCCTGAAAAACGTATATTTTCGTGAGAAAATTCTGCTCTAACCAAATATTTGGGCTCAATTTTTTCAATATTTTCTGGAGAGGGAGCCCTCTTCCCCCACATCTCAATCTTATCCTGTTGTCAAGTTTAGGCAGTGATAGTCAAACGCAAAGGCACACGGATATGCAGAGAGTATATTTTCTGTTAGTGGCTTTTATAGCCCTTACGTTGCCCTGAAGCAGCTTCAAAGCGCTGACGGAAAAGATTAGAGCGGGAAGGGGAGTCGAATTTTACTGCACATAGGCAAAATATGCACACACACACAGGAAATTAGAAACACTTTTGGCCTATTTACAAGTTTGACTATATTTTCAGAGGAAATAGCCCGGCATTTAAATACCATTACTGCCTCAATTGTGGAAAATCTGCGAGATTATAAATTGTGGGTTGGCTGTTTTAATTTGACAGTGGGGGCCTGAGTTACCTCTTGGCTGGAGGTAAATGAGGTAACCCTCACCAGCAAACTTGTCATTTGCCGGTCTGGGAAAAGTGCGGGTCATGGAATTACGGCACTTTTACCAGCACTTTTCCCGGACCGGAAAACTTATAATGACCCCCACAGACTCGTCTATGGATGAAGGCAATACACAGAGGTAGAAAATCTTTGCATGCATGCACAGACAAGTGACAGATTTGAGGATACAACATAAACACACGGGTAAACACACTGCCACCCAGACACTTGAACATACAAGCAATCAGGCGCATGCATATACAGGCGTGCAGGGTAGCCAGATACATGAATACACAAGCACCCAGTCACTAACCTGCTGCTGCATGCAGTGCACCTGCATGCCTGCGGACACACACACACCTACATGACCCTACCGTCACTTACATACTGATACATACTGATCTGGAGGCACATGAAAGAACACAGGTGCGCACACAGACAGCCTCTTAATGACCGGCCTCCCCCAATGGCCCCATGCTCCAGTACAAAGCACGATAAACAGGCTGACATCAGCTGACTTCCTGCTCTTGTTTTGATGAACTATGCGCGATTGAGATCATGGGTGGGGTGCAGGATACTGACTGATGGGGGAGGGTAAATGAAGAGGGACAGGGCCCCTGCCCTGGGGAGTATAGGAGGCCAGGAACTATTGTCAGTGACCAGCTCCGAGCTAAAACACTAGGCCCCCCCTGAGCGTGTGGCCCGGGGCAGTTTGCCCCCCCTAGACCTCAATTGTGATGGCCCTGGACTTGGGCCTAACCCTGTCCCACCAGATCAATAACGTATCCAAACCCTGTCACTACCACTTCAGGCTGCTGAGACGCATTTTCCCTTATCTCTCCTTCCCCAACAGGTTGACCTCCATTATGTCAATTGTCATGCCCAGAATAGACTATGCAAATTCCATATGCCTAGGCGCTCCGTCATACCAACTTAACAAACTCCTAAGAGTCCAAATCACAGCTACTAACTCCTGCTTACTCTTGGTCGAAGAGACGACATCTCACCCGCTCTCTGCACCCTCCACTGGCTTCCCATTAGTTGAAGAGTCACTTTAAAAATCCTATGCATCACACTTCAAGCAGTGCAAAAGTCTGGCCCATCATACTTCCAAGAGAAGACTATACACTACCGCCCATCATGCACCCTATGGTCAAGTACGACCCTCCTACTAATGATCCCAGCCTTCTACTCAGCTAAGCTGGCAGGGGCAGCCTTCTCAACCTTGGCACCAACCATACGGAATTCGCTACCTCCCCATATTCGTCACACTCAAGATTATATGGCCTTCCGTAAAGCAGTAAAAAATTGCCATAAACCAATCTACAATGACCAAAGTGCAGTGAGAACAAGAGGAAGCGTAAACCTGAAACATAACATGTGAGCCATGGAACACCGCTAACCTATAAATTAACTCTCTCACCCAAGAAAAGCAGGGCATTCTTGACACGGAAGTCATCACAGAGAAACCAATAAATTCCCTGCCTTTTGCAGCTAAAAGCTACACGCACCGAACTCAGCCACTGACATATTGCTGGTGCTATGGTATCAATAGAGGCATGACAGAATAAACTATGCTTGGCCAACCGCTGTCAAGAGATCCTATATAACCTCGAATCACTTACCAACCCAGCCTAAAATTCTGTAAAGGAATCAGCAATTCCATTGCTTATCAAAGAAGAGACAAGGTTTTCCACCTGAAAATCTAATCCTAAAATGTCTGCAAGGAATCAATTATTTTTAACACAACCTACTCCAGTTCACTCACAACCATTTTTCACTGTCTTACGCAAATCTAATTTAACAGATTGGTCTGAAGACCCCATGAAATAAAATGCCTGCCCCTCCAAAAAACAGATCACTAATTGCATAACTAAAAAAATGTACAAGGTACTAATTAACAATAAAACTCCAACCGCCAAGGCATTGTTCCAATCCACAAGAACAAAGGGCCATGGCCACAGGAAATATTCTGTGGATACTGAACCTGGGCATAGCGTGTGACCTTGCCTCAGATTCAGTTATCCTATCCAGAGCGCCTGCAGGCACTATGCCTATGTGTTGATGGAATGCTCCAGGCAGATTGCTCCTCCCCATAGGTCCTGTAGGACTTTCACTAGGTTCAGTGACAATGTGTGCACTGTCTTCGGGAAATGACCTGATGCCATGTCTTCCTTTGCCCATGGCATGCCTTATTGCTGTGCCTTTGGATTAGTACCCATACACCATTGCCCAAAGTGTCTGCCTTTGGTCCTGACCTGGGTGCACTGCTGCTGGCTGCAGAGCTGGTATAATATAGCCTATGCTGTTCTCTTGCAGGAAATGTGGCAGGTGCATGGTCAGCGGGCAGTGACCTGAACAAGAGAACCTGTGGCCATGCACTGGGCACATTGCTGCTGTCTTCATTACCCATACGGTAGGCGCACCGACATGCCCTGCAGGAATTGGGCTTTGCATTTAGTCATGCACCAGGTGCAAGGCCCTTAACCACAGCGCCCAAAGGTCACGGTCTAAAGCTGTGATTGCAGTGCTCCTTTCTGCAGTGTCCCAGGACAAGCTTCAGACACAATTCCCCTGCCATCACTCCACACCAGACATCGCAATTACATGGCCTATGACCTTGACTCAAGATCAGTTCCCCTTCTCACAATGACCTGGTACAGTGCCAGATCGATCATCCCGCCCCACCATTTAAATAATTAGCGGGCGGTTCGTGTATAGTGTCTATGTTTAGCAAGTAGCACTGTGTATGAGACTGTTTGACCATAAGCATTTTCTTTGTCGATGTTGGCTATATTGTTACAAGACTTCATCTCAACCTAATTAAATGCAGTCCAGCAGTTATGTTCATAGCTCTTCCTCCACGCCTGCGCTGTTTGTGGACATGAGAAGCACAAACATCAATAATAACGGATGTTTTCAAGCACCTGATGCCTTAGTCGACCAAATTCTATGCTTTGTATTAATAGGTGTTATATATTTTTTTAAAGTGCAAGGACTTGTGGAAGGATGCACGGGAAGTTGTGCGTACCTGGGATTCGGACCTGTGACAGTGGGCTGCACACAAATGAAGACATATTGAAGCTAGTTAGATTTCTTAGCAGCACTAAGATAAATGTAGTGATGTCAGTGACATATGCAAGCTTACACTACAGACTCCCCACACTAGACAGAACCCGTTTTTAATTGGCCATGTTTCTTAAGGAACTGTTTCCCACTATTACTGCATCGCAAAAACCGTGGGCGTAATGGCATTCAACAGAATATGAAGGCGTGGTTGCCATCACATCAGGGAAATCTTTTTGTCCCCAGTCAATTGCTGACTCAACCGCATATTCCAGTGGAGCAGTGAAGGGTACATTGCGCTGGTTACTGCGGTACTTGTTTGGAATTTGAGAAAAGAGGTGCCTTGTAAGTGGGAGGCGTCGTGGAAGCTGTGATACCTTGGCGATAGGATCAAGATGACACCTTACAGCGCATACACAACAGAGACAAAATTAACCATCCACTAATATTTTTGGTTGTGTTTAGCATTAAGGACGTATCAGAACATACATGTGCTACATAGTGCCAATGTACGCTATTTTGTCTTCAAATACATACGATCATTATCTCCCTATTTCTATAGGTTGAACATCTGGCCTCCCTCGTTCCAGTGCCAGCTAAATACAGATGTAAAGTAGCAAAAACAGCAGTATATCCGATCCTTGACGGATGGGACTGAGCGCCCCATCCAGCGAGCACCACAAGCAGTTCAATGCTCATCTGTGAAAGTAAAATTCTTCGAAAGTGGGTCTTTGTGGATGGAGTTTCCAGATCGCGTCTTGTTGCTCTGAGGGTAATAATTCAGCACCTACCTATTCCTCCTTTCGCCACATGCATCACAATGCCTTGTGTAAGAAAACCAGCAGATAAGTCAATTCTGGGACGCTTTGTTCCTTTTCCTCTGCGCTGCAAGTTGGTCTTGAAGGTGGCACATTCCGGTAATGAAAGTGCAAATTACACCCTCTACTTATGTTCTAGCAGATGACATCTAGTGACATAAGAACGTACTGCACAATCTGCTCAGAACTGCCTTATACCATCTGGTCACAGAGGGATGTCCTGTGCCCACCTTTGATGGCTGTCAAACAACACCTTGTTCAGATGATAGTACTGAACCATCTCCCGACGTCCTACTAAATGTTACAGAGTTACACAAAACTGCATTGTTCCATCATTTTTGATCTTTTAAATCATTGGCTATTACTGAGTTTGTGAAGAAATGACATCTGGCAAGCATGTCGAAGCCATATCTTTTTTAGATGTTTATCATTTTTAAAAAGAATGATGCCGGTAGTTTCATCTCAAAATGTGTGATGTGCTAACCTGCCAGCCAAGTCAAGGCAGTGCAGAGATTGCATTAAATCTACAACCCTGTTCTAAAACTACCTAATTATGATGGACTACAATCCTGCTGGCAGCTTAGTCTATAAACATAAGCCATGCTTGAGTTTAGGGTATCGTGGCTATTTCACATAATTATTAAAGCCACATCTGTTCTGTATGATATTCAAACGCTTGTGTATAGGTAGGTTATAAATGCCATATCATATCATATCATATATGCCTATTGGAGCTACCTCTCTTTGATCCTTTGTGAGGTCAGGTAACACCTCTCTGAAGCAGGATAGCACTCAGCAGAAAATGTTCTGTGGAACAGGATTCAAGGGCACACCCTTAACAAAAGCATTAGGCTCACACTGGGGTATTCCATACAAAAGAGCCTTTGATGCTATTGGTCTCAGAAGTGGTGGTGTTAGTGAAGTCAGAGGTAACTCAGCTTAGATGGGGGAAGGATTCCACCCTCTTGCTACTCTCTGTACTTTTCCTTCCTTCCGTCGTCTTCTTCCTTTAGCACAAAGCACATCACTAATGATGCAGATGCCGAAAGATTACTTGTCACAAGGACAGGGAATGGACCCTTTAAAGAAGGCTTTCTTCCCTTGAATCATGTGGGCCCTTTTGCATAAAAATGAAGGTGTCCCCACCCCTTCTTTGATTCAATTTTGGACCATCCAGTACTTAAACAATAATTAGTTTTGGACCTCTTGTGGAAGAGATGATCTTTCAAAAGTCCTCAGCCATTAAGGGGAAGGAGTGCTCCAAGGCAGAGGCAAGTTCTGTTCCCTACCAACTTCCAGGACAGATTGGGAGTGGCTCTAGCTGAGGACCAATGCCTGCAATTCTGCTTGTAAACCTCCCTAAACTGGGAGAGAATAACCTGAAAGCACTCATCTAGTCCCAGAGCCCCCTGCAGTGAGCCTCAATGTATCTTGAGAGCCAGAACAGCCATAACCTATGTTCCACTGCATCAAATCAATCACATCACATTTGAAATCGTGTTCCCTACATTCAGTTCAGAGGGATCCGCTGGTGCTGCCTTTGGCACTTAATCAAGCTTCAATCCACCATGCTTGCATCATCAAAACTGCTCAATGCTGCATTGCCCCAGAAGAGTCTCGTCACCTGTCCTGCTAGAGCACCAGCGCACCAAGCAGATGACTTTGAACTGCTGCATTGAACAAACATTGAACCACCAGGACTAAACATGACCATTCGATTTGAGCCGCTGGATCATTGTGTCACCCGTCGACACCCCAAACCAGCAGTACTCATCATCTCAAACAATTCTCAATAGTCAAATTTCTCCTGGTGATACATTCGACATTCACAGACCTTCTGAGAGTAGCCTTCCTTTGGCTTACGTTAGCACAAAAGAAGCAGGAGGTATATCTCCTAGCTGTGCCATGTTATCCTGTAAAAGTATGGCGGCTGCGTAGGCGGTTTAGACACTTCTCACCCTTGTACTACTTAATAGCAAAAGCCATTTTGTCAAACAAGTTACGAATGCAACTTCTGTATTGTCCTGCTATGAGGCAATTTTGAACCTAGAACATATTTTAGCCTTATCATTCATTTTACGGAGCCAACACCTCTGATCTAACACCCCTTCAACACAGCCCCACCCCAGAGTTCTGGGACAATAAACAGGCTGTAGAATTCTTCTGTTTTTACAAAAATAGTCAAACAAAACTAAAGGTGGCCACCTTACATTATGCCTAGGAATTCACCAACAATGTTATACAATATGAAGTAACTTATATACAGAAAACATACCCTACCTGTAAGGATATCAATAATTTTCAAAATACAAACAAACATTCAAATAAATCAGAGCTATATATTGCAATACATCTATTTCTAGGCATCAATATGCATTTTGATTGTAACATTGCCTCATGTCTGCTAGTTTGTTAACGATTCCTCTAAACACCAGGCAGTTCAATTCATATACATCTCTTAAATGATAGCTCATTTCATACGTTGTAGTTGGCCCAGTAACAACAGCATGTTTTGATACCAGGGAAAATCAGAATCACACATGGCTATATTTAAAATACAATTTCTCCTTTGTGAGGCATTCTCAGACAGCATTCTCACACATGGGTATAATGTTGTTAGCTTATAGTGCATATATTTATATGAGATACAAACTATGTTGGGTTGAATCAACAGTTTATAGGGTAAGTTTTGGGGAAGCTGTGCTTTCATCTTTAGAGCATGCAGAATATTGGTTTATTTAAAATTCACACAGAGATGACATTTTTTTAAAGATATTATGCCCCAATTTTACTCCGCAGTTTGGGTCTATTTAATACAGGATCTTCTCCCGTCTATGCACAGAATATTGAAAGGTTTTATATGATTATTTTAACTTGCAACATTTCCTAGGGAATGTAACTGATCCAGATAAGTTCCCTTTCACCCCACTATAATGCTATGGGGTTCTCAACAGATCTATTTTTATATATATAAAGTTCCACAGGTTGAAATGTATTAACACTGTCAAGCTTTGGAGTGTTGTATACCAGCCACACCTTCAGTCTCTGGCTGCACCTGTGAAAACATAGGGTTTAATTTGCATGCCTACTATCAAAGTATATTGCACACTTTGCACAGAAAATACTATAATTCTAGTTTACATCAGTTCCCCAGCACATTCCCGACCAGTTCCCCATGGGCCTACTGATAAAGAATTACTGAGGACATGTACATATTGCACGGAGGCTTTTATACTGATTTTTTTTGGTATTTTCCTTTAAGGGGCAAAGTTGTATTGACCTCTCACAGCTTCAGACAGCTCTCACTCACTCAGCTATACCCACCAGTCTCTGCTTATGTTCTGTCTCAGATAATCAGCTATACCTGAGACAAAGCCTGCTCCGGGCTTCTTTTTAAGTGAGACCCATGGGATTTGTTCCCATTATTTCAAAGTATTGTCTCACCTCAGCACTCATCTATTCGGGAAGGCATCCCTCATCTACAGAACAACCAAAATCCCAGAATGCTCCCAAGCTTTTATGGGTTTGATCCTAAATAGTCTAAATGTTCTCACACCATGTCATTTGGCATGAGCCCTTTTGAGTCGTTGAGTTTTCCCATTGGTTCTCTTAAGAAGTTGACACTCCTACAGAAAACACCCATCGATTCAATAGTTCCATCATATTTAGCCATGAGAAGAGAGGAGATTTGGTTCAATTTTGGACTGAAATTCGTAGTTCTTTCATACGTTTTGATAGGATTTTTTGCCATTATTGGTATATGGATTTGCAGAATCAAAAAATTATACCAAATTCAGACATATGTAAAAATGTATTTGCAGCATCAACAATTGCAGAGTTATTAAAATTATATAATTGTATTCATCTTTGATAAATAGCAATCTCTCATCTACCGTCTCTACACTACCTATCTATCTCTCTGGCCATCCTGTACTCTCCTTCTCCCTTACTTCCTGTCCCCTTTCACCTTCTCCTTTACCCTCCTCTATTATTTTTTCTTGACAGGACCTTTGCAACTTTAATCCCTCTCTCTTTTCCGACACTTGTTCTTCCTGTCTTCCCCCACTCCCTGACTTCTCTTCCCTTCCGCCCAGTGAAGCACTATCCACTCTCACCTCCCCTCTCTCCTCCACTCTTGATTCACTCTACCTGCTCTCTTCTTTCCATCCTACCCATAAACCCTCTCAACCTTGGCTCTCTCCTCAACTTCTCTCCAAGCGTCGTCTCCTTCGACGTCTTGAGCGACTCTGGCTCAAATTTCCCTCACTATCCAAACCAAACCTCATATTTGTCCTACCATTCTCTTTATGACTCATGCCTTGCCTCTGATAAACGTTCATACTACTCTAACCTTCTCCACACTCAAGCCCCTCACCCTCGCTGTATTTTCCAAACCCTCTCTCGTCTTCTCTCCCCACCTACTCCCGACCCTTCCGCCTCTTCTACCCTTTCTCCTTCTGACTTTGCAAACTACTTCTCCTCCAAGATTCTTTCTCTTCATCAAAAAATTAACTGGTCCTCCTACTCCCCCGTTCCCCACTCCCTATTCCCCTTCAACATGCATGTCTGACTTCTCGCCTGTCTCCCATTCTGACGTCTCCCTCCTCCTGTCCAAAGCCCATCCTACGCCTGCCTCTACTGTTCCTCTCCCCTCCCTTCTTATCCCCAAGATCTACCCTCTTCTTATTCCTTACTTAACTTCTTTCTTCAACTCCTGCCTTTCCTCAGCCACCTTCCCCTCTGCATTTAAGCATGCCAACATCATCCCTATTCTGAAGAAACCTTCTGCTGACCCCCTTCTTACCTCTAACTTCCGTCCAATCTCTCTTCTCCCATTCCTCTCTAAACTACGTCAACGCCTTGCTTATTCCGAGCTCTCAGCCTTTTTCACTAATCTTTCTCTCTTACCCCCCTCTCAATCTGGTTTCAGACGTAAACACTCTCCTGAAACTGCCCTCACTTACATCATTAACTCCCTTATTTCCGCTCGATACTCTAAGCAATCCTCTGTCCTTATTCTCCTTGACCTATCTGCTGCTTTTGACACTGTTGATCACCCCCTACTTCTCAGCACTCTTTCTTCCTTCGGTTTAGAAGGCTCTATTCTTAACTGGCTCTCCTCTTACCTCTCCTCCCACTCATTCGCAGTCTCCTGGGGTGGCTGTTCCTCGCCTCCCCTCCCCTTGGAATACGGTGTACCCCAAGGTTCAGTTCTTGGCCCTTTCCTATTCTCTCCCTCTCGGTGTCCGGTCAAATGTTCAAATCAAAAGGATCGAATGACCTTTTGATTGACAGTAAAAGGACCGAAAAAAAGGATCACATTTTTTTTTAATGTATTTATTTATATCTTTTTTTAGTTTAGCATGTTAAAAATTTTTTATAAAAGGAAAACGGGGAGCTGGGGGGGGACCCCCCCATAAAAAAAAAATGATATCCTTTTTTTCGGTCCTTTTACTGTCGAAAAAATGCATTTGAGCCTTTTGTTTTCGAACATTTGACCTATAACCTTCTCTCTCTACACCTCGCTCTTTGCCCCGGTTATCTCTTCATTCGGTATCTCTCACCATTTGTATGCTGAATACACCCAACTCTTCCTCTCTTTCTCCTCCTTCTCCTCTGACCTCCACCTTAAACTCTCTTCCTGTCTTACTGCCATTAAAAACTGGATATCCCGCTTTATTACCCTCAATACTGATAAGACTGAAGTCTTGTTCTTTCCCTCCAATACTCTTCCCCCTCCCTCTCCTCCACCTTCCATTCACTTTCACCCCTCCAACCTTCCTATCTCTGCCCACGCTCGTAATCTAGGCATTCACTTTGACTCTTCCCTCTCCTTTACCCACCATATTTCTCTTACCTCTCGCGCCTGTCGCTACCACTTCTTCAATATTCGCAAGGTCCGCTCCTCTCTTACCTTCCATGCAACAAAACTATTAATCCCCTCCTTTATCTTCTCCCGCCTCTTCTACTGCTCCTCGTTACTCTTTGGACTACCTGCCTCTCATCTTGCTCCCCTTAAATCTATCTACCACTCAGCTATCCATACCCTCTGTCTCCTTGCCCCGCATGACTCCATTTCTTCTTCGCTCTCCTCCCTTGGCTGGCTTCCCTTTCACTCCCAACTTAAATTTCATTTCCTCTGTCTAGTCTTTAAATCTCTCCATGACCTGGCTCCCCCTTATCTCTCCTCTCTCCTCTCTATAATCCCTCCCGCTCCCTCCATTCAGCCGACCACTTCCTTCTCACCATCCCCCCTCCACCATGTGCCTCCTCCCGTTTCCACTCCGTTCAGCTCCTAGCCCCCCTCCAATGGAACTCCTTATCTCTCTCAATCGCTCTATACCTAACCTTTCCTCCTTTCGCACTTCCCTGAAATCTCTCCTTCTCCATTCCCCGCCTTGAAACCTTCCCAACCCCTCATCCTCATCCTCTCCCCTTCCCTCGAATCTCCCAATGATCCTCTCCTCCCTCCCCCCTCCCCTTATCCTCCCTCACTTAACCCTTGTATCCCTTCTGTTTCTCCCCTCCTCCTTCCCTTCCACTCAACTTCCCCATCACAGATTAATTGCTCTACTTACTGTTTTTATTGGTTCGATTCATTGTAAATTGCTTCTTCTGTTATAATGTTGTAATGTTCTATGTATTCCGTTGTTATAATGTAAAGCGCTTTGAATGAAAGCGCTATATAAACATAATAAATACAAATACAAATCTCACGTTGTGTCTTATATTGAACGGTTTGCCCCACAGAATCTAGAAATTTCTCAATTTTTGCCTTGGACCAAATTGTTACAAAGATAAAGGTGAAAGGGTGTTTTGACATTATAGTACAATTTTAAAATTACTATACGTTTTGTTTCTGTCATATTGCATGGAGGCTTCATTTCAGCCTAATTATTCCATTGAACAACTGGCTACGCCCCTTAGAGATTAAACGATCAATTTGTCTGAACAGATGGTAGATATAGGGCCAATCAAGAAGTCAAAGGTCAACATTTAAATGACCAGTCCCTGAAAATAGGCTTTCCCAATATATGACCACCTCCCAGCCATAAACTGGGTAAGTGACCACAAACTGAATTTTCTCAGAATATATTAGATGCATTTGTTTGTGGTTTTTCCGTGTCTTGTGAAAAGCATATGTTTTTGTAGGTGCAGCCCATTTATCAAAGGTCCTGATATGCCAGAAGCCTGACTCATAACTTCCAAAGCCTCCCAAGCTTCAACAACATGTATTCATAGAATAGAAATGCATTGCTTTGAGTCTCAAAGGGACAATTTTTTCAGATAAAATTGTCAATGGTAATGCTTTTCTCCCACTACCAACTGTAAAGCAAGTCTATTTAACACAAGATTATTTACTGCACTGACAATACAGTTTGGTTTCTGTGCCAAATTCAAAAGTGCTTACAGTTTAACGTTATCCTTACTTACAAACAACATGTAAGTGAGGGCATGTTTATCTCAGGATATGACAGTGCCTTTGGTAAATCGGTTACTGTTATGGAAGGAAACATTATTAAAAGTTTCCTATCGATGTTCACATTTTCTGATTCAGGTGCACATTAAAGAAGTGAAAATAATGTAAATATACGATTTATTTAAACTTAAACAAGTTAAACATTCATAGTGGATGGGATCCAATTATCTTCATTGTATTGAACAGAGATGTGCTTTTAAAGATGCACTCTTCCATTTTAACAATAGGAAGGTACAATCCAACCACATCGTGACCTGGTACTTTTTTCAAATTGGCTCCATGTTGAACCATGCCCAACCCCCTCATGCGCCCCAAGGAGGGTGTGTTCTCTCAATTGCCCCAAATGGTGACGTGCCTTCCATTTATGTCCCCCCATAAATATAAAGCATATATTAATGCAACAAAAATCTTACAACAACTATATGTTAAGATTGGGGAAAACCATACTGGAAGACCTATAACAATTTCTCAAGATGCTCTCCCGATTATGCTGCAACATAACAGCAAGTAATAGACTGGATTATAGCGGCAGTTTCACTCACCCGATTAGCACTAATCGAGCATTGAAGTAGGGTTGCGTTCTCATGCCAATACTGCTTAACATCTATATTGCTGATCCCCATTTGATTTTGAAGGAAGTACATGCTTTTCACAGCAAACAGGAAAGCAAACGTTTAAATACACCTACGAATGCAGCTGTTTTCATATTGTTAGATCAAACCCTGGTGGGGCAGCAAATATCCCTGACAGCATTATGGAAATACACTCCTAGGAATATGCTACTGATGAATATGAAGCAAATAAAACTAATGTGGTTTGGTGCGGGTCAAATAAAAGTACCAGGAAGATGGGTGATTGATGACAATAACAGAGAACTAGTGTAGGAATATATTTACTTAGATGCCTATATTACATAAGAAAAAGACTGAGGCAGATCCTTGTAAATATATAGAGATGAAAGCCATGCAGAAAATTGGTGCCATAAAGAGCTTTGGAACTGAACATAATGGATATAGTATAGAAGGTTGAAGGCTGGTGTGATGAATTGAATTCCACCCCACAGGAGTCCAAGGATGAGTAGGGGTAAAATTACCTTCTCGGCCCTCAGACCTCTACAAACAAAAATCCAACGCAATCATGAAGGTAAAACAGTAAGAGTTAAGAGATACACCTCCTTCATCTTTTGTCATTTTGGTAAACACAAACAACACAGTAACACAGTACAAAAAATAGGGAATGTCCAATCAAGTTTATTTAAAAAATAACTTTAATCAAATATACTAGCTGCAATAGCACAAATAGAAAATACTGTACAAAAACAGAGAAGATGAGACAGACTGAGGAGAGTAGCACAATTAGTGTAGTTCCAGGGGTGGTATGTAAGTTACGAGCCACAAAACGTATATGTTGTTGGTGAAAACCTAACCACTCAATAAGCAGGTATCTGGTAGGGGTGAATTTGGTTGCTCTGTGTAGTAGAAGGGGGCTCTAAATGATGCAGGTCGAGGCGGTCTCAATATCACTTCGTAGTTGGCCCAGGCCAAGTCTTGTTGTAGCTGCTTTGGTGTGTCAATGAGTGAAGCTCCAGCAGTTCTTGTCAGCGGATGACAGTCTTTCAGGGCTGATGACCTTGGGGGCATCAATAGGCGGGCCGTAGAGGCGTCTGTTCAAGGGCTAGCAGGGTCGAGTTCTGGTTGTAACCTCTGCTCAGAGTCGGCGTGTGACTCACTATTGATTCAGATTCGTTCCAAGCATCAGGCAGATGATTTGGGCCTAGCAAGTGATGGGCTTAGCAAAGTCACAACACAGCATCGATCTGGCTCGAAGAGCAAGCAAGTTCGAATTGGTGGAGGAGCACAAAAGCCTTCCCTCTTGTTTAAGGTGCAATGAACAGGGGGCATATTTTAAGTGTCACCCCTGTGCAGCAGAGAGTTGGATATCACTGAGGCTGTGGAGTGGGTAGTTGTGTGTTAACAGAATTTAGAAACAAATGCATCCCATTCTTAGAACTAACCTAATGGAAAATGGATTGGAAAAAGCATTTTATGGTGCTAAGGAAGGAGGAGCAAATACTAAAATTATGCTCTAGGACTTCAGGAATAACAAAGAGAAATTAACTCAATACACTTCTATTCATGACTTTACTGTGTTCAAATATAACAGAAATCACACTCAACCATATATGATTAAATTCCCCAATTCTTCAGTAAGAAAGCAATATATGAGACTAAGATTTAACCAATTGCACGGCTTAGCTACCCTGGGCCCTCAAATGAAAATTGCCCATGAGGATCAACTTACCGTTTATGCAAAATAATAGGAACGTCCAGCTATCTGCTCACTCAATATCCTGTTCTAAGTGACATATTGAAATGGTTTTGTATGCAATAAAACCTCCTATGAAAGGGATACACTTTGGATGCATTGCTTAGTTGGAAAGCAACAATCCCTAATAATCGCCAAAAATACATTTTTGGCAGGAAATAACAAAATTTCTGTCAAATTTATTATATATGTGTGGTACGAAATCTTTAAGTAAAAACATTATATGTAGGTTGTCAGACCGTAACAGGAACGCTGAGTGGCAGAGCACACTTAATCAGTTAGCGAATATCCCTAATGCAGGATATCTGCACTTATGATCCAATGTGCAAGAGATTCAAGGCGCTAGAAGTTGCTCCAATCACATTTGCTTACAAAAAACAAATCTTTTGTTATCAAGTATGCACTCAACTGCAAGAATCCAACACATGGTTTAATAGCATTTATAATGAATTCAAGAGTTTCTCATGACTTTTCATTGTAAAGCAAGTGGATGGTTAGAAGTTCAAGCAGTATAATTTCTGTTACAACTGGGACAGCCCTGAAGAAGAGCATGCTCAATACACGTGTTGGCTTATGACTTTGATTTATTTGTAGGATTGTCATTTTGATTCATTCGTAGGCTTGTCACCTTTATTGTAAAGGTACAGGTGCCTAGATTGATAATTGGTCAGCGTGTCAATATGTTCTATTTGAGAGGCACACATGGCAAAAAAAAATTGAATTAAAATGAACACATGGTACTGGTTTAAAAGGTTTATCTTATTTTGATTTGGTGAGGTGCTTTTTGAAACCAAAGCTTGTTATTCTTTGTAGTATTATATGTAGTTGTGTTGTATTCATGATTATGATGAATTGAATGTATTTGTATATAGAGGTCAATCGAAATGATGTACTTACATTTTATTTAATTTTATTGTCTAAAGCACGGACCTAGCTCGAGAGCAGCGGAGTGCTGTACACAGTGTGGGTAGCCAGCCTTTGTGCTGGCATCTTTTAACAGTTGCGCAGTACTGTGAGTTTAGGTCTGTGCATCCATTGCAATTAATTCTTGGTCAGGCGTTGTAGAAAAAGCCATGTGTTGATATGTATGAAGAATAATCATATTTATATTATATTGTTTTTAGACTGAAAAGTTAGAATTTATAACTGTAACAACTATTATGAATCTATATATATAAAAGTCAAAATGTGTTTGTTTGTGGTGGGTTTTGTAGGTTTGTAGCAAAGCGTTGTTCCTTTTAAAATTCCACACCGTTTCACAAATCTGCACCACATTTTGCAGAGTTATCTGTTAGGACCCTCTGGATAATACAGGCTACATGAAAATGTGGACACCCCACCCCCTTCCTCAGAGTTCAGCAATAGTCAAAATGTGTTTGTGGCAAAGCATTGTTCCTTATACAGTTCCATGCTGTTTCACCAAATGTTGCATAGTTGCCTGTTAGGCCCCTCTGGATAATATGGGCTACATGAAAACATGGACACCCCACCCCTTCCCCTGAGTTCAGAAAAAGTCAAAATGTGATTGTGGATTTGTGGCAAAGCATTGTTCCTTATACAATTCCACACTGTTTCACAGACCTTTCCCAAATGTTGCATAGTTACCTGTTAGGACCCGCCAGACATTACTGGCTACATGCTATTTAGACATCCCACCCCCTTCCCTGGATTTCAGGAAAAGACAACATTTGTTGGTGGGTTTGTGGGTGTCAGGTTTCCCCTTAGACTTTAGGCTAGAAAAATACTCTAAGGGCACAAGCTCTGTGAGAGACATGGGAGGGGTGCAGGTGACAAGTATATGGTGTTGTTACTCTTTTTGGGTAGGAGTCATGCTTTCCTTTTATGTTTTCCTTATCATGTATCCTTAGGATACAGGTGTGATCCCAGCCCAAGATGGAGGTAATGCTCTCAGGAGCTAATTTGCTAAACAGATATTGTGAGGTAGTTTGGGATTCTGAAAATTATAATAAACTGTCGTTTATTCATAAAATAGTCCTAGAAGGGCCTAGACTTCCAGAATTCCAGAGATTTGTTACTTTAAAACTTCAAGAAAAGTATCAAGAGTAAATCCAGTGATGATGTGTATGAAGATGGAAAGAGTCTGCTGCAGCTACAGGAAAGAGGTAAGTGAAGTTCTAAGGAATGTATATAATTGTATTGCAGTACAGATAACTAAGGACAATGGTCCTCATTACGAGGTTGCCGGTCCGGTAATAACGGTACCAGTATGCTTGCCGGTACCATTGTTACCGGACCTGCAAACTCCAAGTTGTGCTTGCAGGTGCCTTTCATTCCACCAGGTCTGCCCTGGTGGAATGAAAGGCACCAGCAAGCACAGCAAGCCTGTAGCACCGGCACCGTTCTGAACGGTGCCGGTGCTACAGGCATCCCCATTCCCATTGAGTCCTATGGGGCTGAAATGGGAATGGGGATATAACGGCACCGACACCCGCGAAAGGGCAATTACTGTGTTCGGCAGGGCCAGAATACCCCAGTAATTGCCCATTTGCGGGTGCTGGATTTTCATGCAGGTATGGAGGTAGCCTTGCTGGTAAAACTGTCAAGGCTACCTCCAACCTCGTAATGTGGCCCAATGTATGTTTTAAGTTAGTGTTTCCTGTACAGAAGATAGTAAGCTGTATTTAGCAATATCCACTTCAAAGATATCAAAGTGCAAGCTGATGTTTTAATTTACTAACACTAGCCCAAGTAATCTCTTCCATTGCTTTGTTGTTTTTGGAGTTTCTGTTTTTTCGGTCCAGATTAAAGGACCTTAACGCATGCAAGCGTGTCACTCATTCATTCTCCAGACGGCTACTGGCACTTGTTTTAGGTTCCAGCTATGTAGTGTGTTTTCTGTCATTGCTGTACCATCTGCAGTGGCACACAGTGTTGAGGAGTGGCGCCAACATCATTTAGAAGGTGGGTATACAAAGAAGACACACAGCGGATGTTGCTGGCACTGGTTATACTACCTACGCCGACGACACCCAGATATGTCTTGCACTTACGGGGGAGTATGAGGCAGATGTAGCTACAATCAATCAGCTTTATTCATTGATTCAAACATGGATGGCCTCCAGCTCATTGGCTCTGAATGGTGGTAAAACAGAGCTTATGTTGGTGGGTTCTAGTCAACGCCTAAAAAGACTTGATCCTGACTATATGCAGTTCAGGATCGATGATTGCAATATCGAGGTTAGTTCTTGTGTTAAAACTCTTGGTGTATATATACCTGGACTCAGGTTTGTCTATGAAAGAACATGCTCTTCATGTCAAATCTTCTTGTGTAAATACTGTCAAACTTATTAGGCAGATTAAGCCATACTTTTCCACAGCCAATATATCAATGTAGGCTACAGCTTTGGTAAACTCAAGAAATTATTATTGTAATGGTCTTCTGGTGGGCACAACTGAAAGCAATATCAAAATTCTACAAATAGCCGAAAACTTAGCTATTATAGCGTGTGTGGGTTGGCAAGGACAGAACACATGACACAGGTGAGGGTGTCCTTGCATTGGCTTCCCGTTCATCACCAGATATTGCAAAAGATTATGGCCCTCATTACGACCCTGGCGGAAAGTGACTGACCTGACCGCCACAGCGTAAATAGCGTTTCCGCCATTGCACGACGGAGCAAAGTGCGGCTAATTCCGACCCATCGGGCACGAGCACTACTCCATGGCGGAAGTGCAATGTCCGCGATGGCGGAAATGTCCCCAAAACGCCCCCCACCGCCGTCGTACGGCGCCCTAGGTGCAATTCCGCCACCCATCTTAGCGGTCACCGTAATGAGCGGCAATCGGAAAGTACGGTGACCGTAAATATACGGAAACGGAAGAAAAAACATGGTCCCGGAACGGGAAACAGCACGCCGTACACCTATAAAATCAGAATTCCCACACAACCATTAAAAATACTACCCTGCGACACATCACAACCCGTCATCCACCCTAGTGAAAACAATAACAATGGGAAAAGTAGCGAAAAAAGCGTGCGACCGCAAGCGGCAGGTCCACTTCTCCCGTGAGGAACTCACCGTGCTCACAGAGACCCTCCAGGAGAATGCTGCTGTCGTCTTCTCGACGCAAATGACCAGGACGGCACTTGCGAACAAGAAGGCCATATGGGCCCTGGTGGCACAGCGGGTAAGTGCGGTGGGGACCGCACCCCGCAACCCACAGCAATGCAGAAAGCGATGGGACGACCTGCGGATACGCGTCCGGAGCATACTTTCTGCCAACCAAAACATTGCCACAGCTACCGGGGGAGGATCAGAATCACCCATCAAGTTGACCCCCTGGGAAGAAATCTGTGCCTCCACCATTGGAATGGAGAGTATAGAGGGAGTCGGAGGGATGGAGAAAGGAGTGCAGACATCCGAAGAATCAGGTAGGTGGGCCAAATAAAACAATGCTAAATCCACAATGTCCAATCATGTGAAGTACCATGTGTCCACATAGTCCAACAGTAACACATGTCCAGGAGAACGTCCACATACATCGGCCTGATAGCGCACTTCAATACTCACAATAAATACATAAATAATTAAAAACCCTAAAAACACCCTCTACACGTGCAGCATGCACACCCTAACTGCAGGCTGCAAAACAACTGCATCCTCAATCCACACAAAAATGAAACCACCTCCAAGGCCCCGACACAAATCACCCTCAGGTACCACCCCAATGCATGTGATACATTGCCATTCCAATTTCAACAGACCCATTAATAACGCTCGCCCTCCTTTACTCCACCACAGGGTCCGATTCAGACGACGAGCTCCAGGACACCCCTACCAGCACACCTGCAAAGAGGGCCAAGACCAACGGCCAAAGACCCTCCACCTCAGCTGCACGCATCAAGACACGGCAGCAGCACAAATCAAGTGACAGCACACAGGAGGGAACTTCAGCAGGCACCCCAGCAGCCAGCATGCCCACAACAGCACCACCACAGGTCCCCCCAATGGATGCCACAGAAGGCACTGCTTCATAGGTGACACTGCATTAATGGCAGCATGCTCCGACACAGAAAACGGGGATGTCGAAGTAAGATCCATCCATGACCTGTCTCAATCCCCCTGTTCGTTACATCCCGTACACCATGAGGATACCACGCAGGGGCACCCACAAGACGACGACTGGCCATCCCCCACAAGCCCTGTGTCAAGGCAACATGAGGTGACCAGCCCCTCTGTGACACCACCGCAAATGGCCATGGCCCAGCAGAGGCAACAGTCCCTCGACCAGGTGATCGTGCAACAGCAGCAACTGGCCACGCTCCTCAAGGACCATGCTGATGAATGTGGGGGTACTAAGGCAGCCATAGAAACATCTACTGAGACACTAAGGGCACAAATGGAGAGTAGCACCGAGAGCCTGAGAGTACAAATGGAGAGAAGCACCGAGAGCCTGAGAGTACAAATGGAGAGAAGCACCGAGAGCCTGAGAGTACAAATGGAGAGAAGCACCGAGAGCCTGAGGGGTGAACTGCATGCGACGTCCAAAGACGTATGTGCTGAACTTGCCGCTGTGCGCCGTGTGCTCACTGAGCTCTCACAAACCCTTAGGGACATGCATGGACGTGAGCAGGCAGAGACATCATCCGTTGCAAGTTCCGTCCAGGGCAGCCCCCAACGTAGATCTGGGAGGAACCTGCGCTCCACAGGCAGGGGTGCCCCTGATACTCGGAGAGGGGGCTTGCAATAGCCTCTGCCCACTGACAATGAGCATCTTTGTACACTGGTGTTCGGGGGAGAGGTAGGAGGGGTTGTGTTGGGCTCACCTGGGTGGCGGGTCGATGGGGTGTGTAACATAATTTCACATATGCTATAAACATTTCACAATCATCCAATGAGATGTGTGGACATTGATCTTTGTGTACGAGGCCTTGATAGGGGTACAGTCCATATTGAGCATGTTCCAGACACACACAGTGCCACAAGTCCCGTGTCCATGTATCAGCCACCAGGCGTGAGTGCTAGAAGCATGAATCCTATGAGAATCTGACGAATGTCACGGCCCTCCTGTGCCTCGCGGACTCCTTGAGGTGCTGCCACATCCCCACCCTCATCATGACCATCTTCAGGTGCTTGCAGTTCTGCGTCAGGGGGCATGGGCACATTTCTACGTACGCACATGTTGTGTAGCATGACACATGCCATGACCATCTTTGCCACCTTCACATGGCGGTACAGGAGTGCCCCGCCAGACCTGCTGAGGCAGCGGAAACGAGTCTTCAGTAGGCCGAATGCCTGCTCTATGACTACACGGGTACGTGAGTGGGCATGGTTGTAATCCTCCTCATGCTGGTTCTGTGGGTTCCGGAGTGGTGTAAGGAGCCATCTCTTCAGTGGATACCCGGCATCACCTGTATGTGGACAATAAAGGATGTTTGTGGAATGACATTGCTACGTACGCCCCCCCACCTTCCTGCCAGGTCATTGCCGCATCACATACCCCACATTATCATGCATGAAATGAGACTCACCGAGTAGCCAGGATCTGTTCCCTGCGTGTCGCTCCATGTAGCGTGGTATTGTAGAGTTCCTCAAAACCATAGAATCATGGGTTGATCCAGGAAATCATGCACAACAATGTGTAATGATCCTGTTGCAGTCACACACCATTTGTACATTCAGAGAATGAAATTGTTTCCGGTTGCGGTACTGGGCCTCCATGGCATGCGGGACGACCAATTCCACATGGGTGCAGTCGATGGCACCAATGCAACCCGGTATGCCGCCAAGTGCATGGAATCCCACTTTTGTGTTCGTAATTTCCTGCTCCGAGCGTGGTAGAGAGATGTAGTTGTCTGCGTGCTTCAGGAGGGCATCGAGCACTTGCAATAGTGTCCGTGAGAACACTGGCTGTGAAATGCCATGCAACTGTCCGACTGTGTGCTGGTAGGTGCCTGTGGCCAGGAAGTGGAGTACAGACACCACCTTCAGTAGGGGTGGAATGGCGGTTGGGCTATCTATCATGCTGGCAAGGTCAGCCTGTGTCATGTCCACAATGGCGGTTATAGTGTCCCGGTCCAAACGGTAGAGGGTGTGGATCTGCTCATCCGTGAGGTCGAACGGATGTGCTCGGAGGTGTGGGATTGCGGGCTGCCTGCGTGGTGGTAGTGGCTGTGCTGGCGGGCCTTGCTGGCCCTGCCTTGCCCTCCTCCTCCTCCTGCGTCTCCTCTGTGCGGCCGGTTGTTGTAGTAGTTGCTGTTCGTCTTCTTCTTGAAGTTGGAGTACTTGCAGTGCAATCAGCTCCCCCAGGGCCAACATCGCTAGTCCTGCCGGTAGCATTTTGGTGTGGGTGTGGGTGTGGGAGGGGGTTGGGTGTGCAATTTATGTGTTTTCAAGCTGTATTGCCTCCACCTGTGGTGATTCATTCCACCTGTGCAAGCTGCAATCCCCTTTGGCCGAGCACGTCCCGCACACAACGATGCAATTCGACGCATGGCATCTTGCTATTACAATCATGTATATGATCCCGATGGCAGTGAAATATTGGTTCATATGTTCATTCTGCTATGGTTCCATTGTTTCACATACTATCTTTGCAGTCGCGAACAAACTTGTGAAGGGTCAGTGGAATGTAGTACTCGATTAATGGTGGACCCTCATGCAGCACTGTACCGCGGTTCACTGACGGGCGGGGCGTCCCATTTGTGAGTGAAGCCACTTTGCATTTACACACAATGCCGCACTACATGGATGGATTTGTGATTTCGAGCGGTCACAGATGCCTTTTCGACGTGATGTTGCAAATGAGGAATTTGAAGGACGGCGCTTTCGGTCTTCAGCTAGCGGCGAGGAGACGCCCACAGGTCTGACTGCAAATATAACGTTCTATTGTTTAGTGTCCTTGGGAGAGGGGCCATGGCGAGAATGCAATGATTGATATGAATAGTATGGGATGCGCAATAGCGTAGTGGACGATGAGGCAGGACGTTCCCAAATACATCTTACTTCACAACACTGGAATCCCGGCCTGGAGCACAGTGGATTTTGCAGACTGCATTACGCACAGACTCAATGGAAATTTCACATGTGATGTGAGTAAATAATCAGGCGTTTTCATACCGGGATGAGGGAATGATGTATGGATGCATGGACAGATGATTTGATGGAGAGTTTGCCATGTACAGGGCTTTTTGGAATCTATCCACCTCCCCTGCGCTATGTGATGCAGAGCTGCCATAGTGGGACCATCGTCTATCTGCCCAGGTTGTACCCTCCCTGTCTCAACGCGCCTTCATACACTTGTGTCTATGCACGTTACTAATCCCATCGAATGGATTCTGTTTTGACAGACGCATGCACACAAGCACTCGTGTGTAATAGTGTTTCCAGCTCGATTTTTATAGTTATGATTCGCAAGTGATTTTTGGGTGGGAATAATCCTTTGGAGTGGGCTAGCATGCATATGGCTGTAGATTTAGTGTGATCATTGAAGTGAGTAATACGAATCAAGTTCTGATGGCCTACTATTCTATTTCATTTCATTTGGGTGACAGGTATCTCCTCCCCTTTTGCCGCTGCCATCTGTATGCCACTCCGGCAGATGGCTTTTACTCCCGACACCTGCTGCTTCGAGTTAATCAGTGGAGCACCATTACGATCTTATGGGACGATCGCCAATGGGCAACATGCCCTTACGCAGTACTAGTGGCTAGGAGCAACATTTCGAGCTTTCAGCTGGACTAGTGCCTACCTAATGGGACGGCCCTGCGGTTCTAGGCGCTTCCATGTTGCCTTTTTGAACGTGAATGTAGCCCCTGTGTACCATGAAGGAACAGGGCGTCACACAAGAAGAAGCTGGTCATTTATTGCGGATGCAGCCCACAATGATGAAATGTATTTTGGGGTTCATGACCTAATGGCTGTATGGGCTTGGTGATTTTGTGGTGCATTAAATGTCTATTCTGATATTAACCGTGTAGCGTTCTTCTTTGCAAGTAATGTAGCATATTCCTATTTGTGGTGCAATGTTTTGTGAGAAGATCTGCATTGGGTTCCGGCTTATGAGTATAGTTGCGTGGTACTGTACTGGCCGCGTTTGCCTACGAAGCCCAGTGTGGTCAGGGATAGGGGCTACCATTGTGACTGTTTTAATGATGTCATGCTCATGGGCGGGGGATTTGCTTTTGTGTAACAGATGCCGGTCAGCCAGGTGGATTGGTGGAATGATGTGATTATCTGAATATGGCTGGTCACAGGTGCCTGTGTTTGCGTGCGTTTCTTGGAGGGAGACTGAGGTCATGTCCATTGGAATAGCTTCTGTATTCGTGCCATCTGTGCCCTGCAGCTCCCATTGGCCCCTCTTGAGATGTGCCTGGCTGCTCAGTCACTCTGCCAACTTGTGTGGTCCATGCTTATGCTGATGGTTGGTTGGTTTACTGGCAGGAGTACAGGGCTGGTGCAGTCTCCCTCAGGATACTGCTTTGTATGTTGCCTTACACTGGTGTCAGTCGATGGGGGGGCCTGTTTTTGTTTGTCTCATTTTTCTGCTCATGTTGCTGTACTTGAACCTTCACATGCCTGTGCTGCATCAGTGCGGCAATGGTGCCATGGCTAATATGGATGGCCACTCACAAGGCACTTGGAGCCCCTAGATTCATTTGTTCGTTGGCATGCATGGGTGGCTTGTACATTTCACTGGTTGCATTTGTGTCTTCATTGCACCTACGAGGAGTTGTGCAATGTGGCCAGGGAGTGGTGTACAGGCACTCAGTAGGGCCGTTTACGGTTGATTCGCGAAGCCGTACTTCTCACCATGGCGGAATGGTACTTTCCGCCATGCTTGATGGCGTTAGGTACATGTCCGCTTGGATCGGAATTCGCGTACCATCACGCCATGGTGGTAATTACGGTTTGGCATGGCGCGCGTGCGCGTACTTGGTGCAGTTAGCGTTGGCGTTCACTACGGTGTCGCTAATGGCATCGTAATTTACGGTGACGGGTCATAATCGCACCGAGCGCTATTCGATGGCGGTATTGCATTTCCGCCATCGTTTTTCGATTTCCGCCAGGGTCGTAATGAGGGCCTATGTGTCTTATGTACAAATGTTTCTTGGATCAAGCACCTACTTATCTGGCACAACGAGTTCGGAATGCACTTGCTCTCCGCTCTTTGAGCTCTAATGTGAATAGGAATTTGATTGTAACACGTTTTAAACTGAAACATTTTGGTGGGACTTGTTTTGACGTTCAGGCACTTGGCTTGACAGTAGAGATATTCCTGATCTGTCAGACATTAAAAGAGCTATAAAAAACCTTTTAATTTAATTCTAAGCATTAGTGTGACAGCTTATTGCTGTTGACTTTGGTGCCTGGCTCTCTTTGCTTTCTTATCTGACACTTATCTTGTTATTTCTCTTGTTTGTTTGCAAGCGCACTGAGGCCTATGGGCGTATGGGCGTGATGCGCTGTAGAAAAGTGTAATAATAATAATAATAATAATAATAATAATAATAATAATAATAATAATAATAATAATAATAATAATATCAGTGCAGACATATTGCAAAACTAGTTTTATTGATTTCCCACGAAATAAGAAAGTGGCATAGAGGCACACTCCTATAACTGAAGGCAGTGGGAGAAAACAGTACAGACTTTAACCAGGTCTTGTAAAAGGTTTTGCAAAGACACAATGTGAAGAAGCTAATAAGGTGAACTTGGAGGAAGAGACATTCAACCAAAGTGCAGCAGATTTCATAAGAAGCCTTTAGCTACAAGCAAGGGCTTTCAGGTACTTCTAGTTCTTTCATTTTTAAAAAAGGTTCAGCAATTTACATGGAGGCAGTGAGGTGAAATTTTGTAACAGAGTGTGTATTTGAATTAGAGGTCAGCACATCAGCACATCCTTCAGCCAGAATGCTTGAGCACAGAAAGACATCAACTGCAGTCTGATGTTTTATTTTATCCACTTCCCCTTTCCCTCTGGGGTTGTCATTTCAGTAATTTGTATTTTAGAGATTGCTGAATCGGCGAGCATAAGGGGTCTGGTGGGTTCATTGTCCACTCCTGCAGGAATGAAGAATTGGGACCTGACAGTGGGTTTGTGGCTTGACAAACGGTTGTTCCTTATACAATTCCACACTGTTTCACCAATATACACAACACTTTGCATAGTTACCTTTTAGGACCCTCTTGACATTACTGGCTACATGACATTTTGACACCACACCCCGTTTCCTGGATTTCAGCACAAGTCAAATTGTGGATGTGGGTTTGTGGGCTTGTGGTTTCTTGAAGCCTTGTTTCTTATACAATTCCACGCTGTTTCACCAATCTACACCAAATTGTGCATAGTTAGCTGTTAGGACACTCTGGACATTACTGGCTAAATGACATTGGGCTCACCTGGTGGCGGGTCGATGGGGTGTGTAACATAATTTCACATATGCTATAAACATTTCACAATCATCCAATGAGATGTGTGGACATTGATCTTTGTGTACGAGGCCTTGATAGGGGTACAGTCCATATTGAGCATGTTCCAGACACACACAGTGCCACAAGTCCCGTGTCCATGTATCAGCCACCAGGCGTGAGTGCTAGAAGCATGAATCCTATGAGAATCTGACGAATGTCACGGCCCTCCTGTGCCTCGCGGACTCCTTGAGGTGCTGCCACATCCCCACCCTCATCATGACCATCTTCAGGTGCTTGCAGTTCTGCGTCAGGGGGCATGGGCACATTTCTACGTACGCACATGTTGTGTAGCATGACACATGCCATGACCATCTTTGCCACCTTCACATGGCGGTACAGGAGTGCCCCGTCAGACCTGCTGAGGCAGCGGAAACGAGTCTTCAGTAGGCCGAATGCCTGCTCTATGACTACACGGGTACGTGAGTGGGCATGGTTGTAGTCCTCCTCATGCTGGTTCTGTGGGTTCCGGAGTGGTGTAAGGAGCCATCTCTTCAGTGGATACCCGGCATCACCTGTATGTGGACAATAAAGGATGTTTGTGGAATGACATTGCTACGTACGCCCCCCCCCCTTCCTGCCAGGTCATTGCCGCATCACATACCCCACATTATCATGCATGAAATGAGACTCACCGAGTAGCCAGGATCTGTTCCCTGCGTGTCGCTCCATGTAGCGTGGTATTGTAGAGTTCCTCAAAACCATAGAATCATGGGTTGATCCAGGAAATCGTGCACAACAATGTGTAATGATCCTGTTGCAGTCACACACCATTTGTACATTCAGAGAATGAAATTGTTTTCGGTTGCGGTACTGGGCCTCCATGGCATGCGGGACGACCAATTCCACATGGGTGCAGTCGATGGCACCAATGCAACCCGGTATGCCGCCAAGTGCATGGAATCCCACTTTTGTGTTCGTAATTTCCTGCTCCGAGCGTGGTAGAGAGATGTAGTCGTCTGCGTGCTTCAGGAGGGCATCGAGCACTTGCAATAGTGTCCGTGAGAACACTGGCTGTGAAATGCCATGCAACTGTCCGACTGTGTGCTGGTAGGTGCCTGTGGCCAGGAAGTGGAGTACAGACACCACCTTCAGTAGGGGTGGAATGGCGGTTGGGCTATCTATCATGCTGGCAAGGTCAGCCTGTGTCATGTCCACAATGGCGGTTATGGTGTCCCAGTCCAAACGGTAGAGGGTGTGGATCTGCTCATCCGTGAGGTCGAACGGATGTGCTCGGAGGCGTGGGATTGCGGGCTGCCTGCGTGGTGGTAGTGGCTGTGCTGGCGGGCCTTGCTGGCCCTGCCTTGCCCTCCTCCTCCTCCTGCGTCTCCTCTGTGCGGCCGGTTGTTGTAGTAGTTGCTGTTCGTCTTCTTCTTGAAGTTGGAGTACTTGCAGTGCAATCAGCTCCCCCAGGGCCAACATCGCTAGTCCTGCCGGTAGCATTTTGGTGTGGGTGTGGGTGTGGGAGGGGGTTGGGTGTGCAATTTATGTGTTTTCAAACTGTATTGCCTCCACCTGTGGTGATTCATTCCACCTGTGCAAGCTGCAATCCCCTTTGGCCGAGCACGTCCCGCACACAACGATGCAATTCGACGCATGGCATCTTGCTATTACAATCATGTATATGATCCCGATGGCAGTGAAATATTGGTTCATATGTTCATTCTGCTATGGTTCCATTGTTTCACATACTATCTTTGCAGTCGCGAACAAACTTGTGAAGGGTCAGTGGAATGTAGTACTCGATTAATGGTGGACCCTCATGCAGCACTGTACCGCGGTTCACCGACGGGCGGGGCGTCCCATTTGTGAGTGAAGCCACTTTGCATTTACACACAATGCCGCACTACATGGATGGATTTGTGATTTCAAGCAGTCACAGATGCCTTTTCGACGTGATGTTGCAAATGAGGAATTTGAAGGACGGCGCTTTCGGTCTTCAGCTAGCGGCGAGGAGACGCCCACAGGTCTGACTGCAAATATAACGTTCTATTGTTTAGTGTCCTTGGGACAGGGGCCATGGCGAGAATGCAATGATTGATATGAAAAGTATGGGATGCGCAATAGCGTAGTGGACGATGAGGCAGGACGTTCCCAAATACATCTTACTTCACAACACTGGAATCCCGGCCTGGAGCACAGTGGATTTTGCAGACTGCATTACGCACAGACTCAATGGAAATTTCACATGTGATGTGAGTAAATAATCAGGCGTTTTCATACCGGGATGAGGGAATGATGTATGGATGCATGGACAGATGATTTGATGGAGAGTTTGCCATGTACAGGGCTTTTTGGAATCTATCCACCTCCCCTGCGCTATGTGATGCAGAGCTGCCATAGTGGGACCATCGTCTATCTGCCCAGGTTGTACCCTCCCTGTCTCGACGCGCCTTCATACACTTGTGTCTATGCACGTTACTAATCCCATCGAATGGATTCTGTTTTGACAGACGCATGCACACAAGCACTCGTGTGTAATAGTGTTTCCAGCTCGATTTTTATAGTTATGATTCGCAAGTGATTTTTGGGTGGGAATAATCCTTTGGAGTGGGCTAGCATGCATATGGCTGTAGATTTAGTGTGATCATTGAAGTGAGTAATACGAATCAAGTTCTGATGGCCTACTATTCTTTTTCATTTCATTTGGGTGACAGGTATCTCCTCCCCTTTTGCCGCTGCCATCTGTATGCCACTCCGGCAGATGGCTTTTACTCCCGACACCTGCTGCTTCGAGTTAATCAGTGGAGCACCATTACGATCTTATGGGACGATCGCCAATGGGCAACATGCCCTTACGCAGTACTAGTGGCAAGGAGCAACATTTCGAGCTTTCAGCTGGACTAGTGCCTACCTAATGGGACGGCCGTGCGGTTCTAGGCGCTTCCATGTTTCCTTTTTGAACGTGAATGTAGCCCCTGTGTACCATGAAGGAACAGGGCGTCACACAAGAAGAAGCTGGTCATTTATTGCGGATGCAGCCCACAATGATGAAATGTATTTTGGGGTTCATGACCTAATGGCTGTATGGGCTTGGTGATTTTGTGGTGCATTAAATGTCTATTCTGATATTAACCGTGTAGCGTTCTTCTTTGCAAGTAATGTAGCATATTCCTATTTGTGGTGCAATGTTTTGTGAGAAGATCTGCATTGGGTTCCGGCTTATGAGTATAGTTGCGTGGTACTGTACTGGCCGCGTTTCCCTACGAAGCCCAGTGTGGTCAGGGATAGGGGCTACCATTGTGACTGTTTTAATGATGTCATGCTCATGGGCGGGGGATTTGCTTTTGTGTAACAGATGCCGGTCAGCCAGGTGGATTGGTGGAATGATGTGATTATCTGAATATGGCTGGTCACAGGTGCCTGTGTTTGCGTGCGTTTCTTGGAGGGAGACTGAGGTCATGTCCATTGGAATAGCTTCTGTATTCGTGCCATCTGTGCCCTGCAGCTCCCATTGGCCCCTCTTGAGATGTGCCTGGCTGCTCAGTCACTCTGCCAACTTGTGTGGTCCATGCTTATGCTGATGGTTGGTTGGTTTACTGGCAGGAGTACAGGGCTGGTGCAGTCTCCCTCAGGATACTGCTTTGTATGTTGCCTTACACTGGTGTCAGTCGATGGGGGGGCCTGTTTTTGTTTGTCTCATTTTTCTGCTCATGTTGCTGTACTTGAACCTTCACATGCCTGTGCTGCATCAGTGCGGCAATGGTGCCATGGCTAATATGGATGGCCACTCACAAGGCACTTGGAGCCCCTAGATTCATTTGTTCGTTGGCATGCATGGGTGGCTTGTACATTTCACTGGTTGCATTTGTGTCTTCATTGCACCTACGAGGAGTTGTGCAATGTGGCCAGGGAGTGGTGTACAGGCACTCAGTAGGGCCGTTTACGGTTGATTCGCGAAGCCGTACTTCTCACCATGGCGGAATGGTACTTTCCGCCATGCTTGATGGCGTTAGGTACATGTCCGCTTGGATCGGAATTCGCGTACCATCACGCCATGGTGGTAATTACGGTTTGGCATGGCGCGCGTGCGCGTACTTGGTGCAGTTAGCGTTGGCGTTCACTACGGTGTCGCTAATGGCATCGTAATTTACGGTGACGGGTCATAATCGCACCGAGCGCTATTCGATGGCGGTATTGCATTTCCGCCATCGTTTTTCGATTTCCGCCAGGGTCGTAATGAGGGCCTATGTGTCTTATGTACAAATGTTTCTTGGATCAAGCACCTACTTATCTGGCACAACGAGTTCGGAATGCACTTGCTCTCCGCTCTTTGAGCTCTAATGTGAATAGGAATTTGATTGTAACACGTTTTAAACTGAAACATTTTGGTGGGACTTGTTTTGACGTTCAGGCACTTGGCTTGACAGTAGAGATATTCCTGATCTGTCAGACATTAAAAGAGCTATAAAAAACCTTTTAATTTAATTCTAAGCATTAGTGTGACAGCTTATTGCTGTTGACTTTGGTGCCTGGCTCTCTTTGCTTTCTTATCTGACACTTATCTTGTTATTTCTCTTGTTTGTTTGCAAGCGCACTGAGGCCTATGGGCGTATGGGCGTGATGCGCTGTAGAAAAGTGTAATAATAATAATAATAATAATAATAATAATAATAATAATAATAATAATAATAATAATATCAGTGCAGACATATTGCAAAACTAGTTTTATTGATTTCCCACGAAATAAGAAAGTGGCATAGAGGCACACTCCTATAACTGAAGGCAGTGGGAGAAAACAGTACAGACTTTAACCAGGTCTTGTAAAAGGTTTTGCAAAGACACAATGTGAAGAAGCTAATAAGGTGAACTTGGAGGAAGAGACATTCAACCAAAGTGCAGCAGATTTCATAAGAAGCCTTTAGCTACAAGCAAGGGCTTTCAGGTACTTCTAGTTCTTTCATTTTTAAAAAAGGTTCAGCAATTTACATGGAGGCAGTGAGGTGAAATTTTGTAACAGAGTGTGTATTTGAATTAGAGGTCAGCACATCAGCACATCCTTCAGCCAGAATGCTTGAGCACAGAAAGACATCAACTGCAGTCTGATGTTTTATTTTATCCACTTCCCCTTTCCCTCTGGGGTTGTCATTTCAGTAATTTGTATTTTAGAGATTGCTGAATTGGCGAGCATAAGGGGTCTGGTGGGTTCATTGTCCACTCCTGCAGGAATGAAGAATTGGGACCTGACAGTGGGTTTGTGGCTTGACAAACGGTTGTTCCTTATACAATTCCACACTGTTTCACCAATATACACAACACTTTGCATAGTTACCTTTTAGGACCCTCTTGACATTACTGGCTACATGACATTTTGACACCACACCCCGTTTCCTGGATTTCAGCACAAGTCAAATTGTGGATGTGGGTTTGTGGGCTTGTGGTTTCTTGAAGCCTTGTTTCTTATACAATTCCACGCTGTTTCACCAATCTACACCAAATTGTGCATAGTTAGCTGTTAGGACACTCTGGACATTACTGGCTAAATGACATTTAGACACGACAACCTGTTCCCTGTATTTCAGCACAAGTTAAAATTTGTTTGTCGGTTTGTGGCTTGGCAAAGTCATGTTCCTTATACAATTCCACACAGTTTCACCGATCTGCACCAAGTTTTGCATAGTTGCCTGTTAGGACCCTCCAGACATTACTGGCTACACGACATTTGGACACCCCACCACATTACCCGATTTCAGCCCAAGTCAAAAATTTTTTATGGGTTTGTGGCTTGGTGAAGCATTGACGTATAGGAGGCTCAGGTGTATGAGAGGCAAAGGTGTATGGGAGGTTGATCGCAGGTGAAACATAGGCATATGGGAGGTGAATCGACCATTACAAAAATGTAATTGAATTAGTAGTGTTTGTGATGTCATCTTTGATGTCCTGGGTTTTAGTCTTAGCAGTGCACGGTGGTGGCACAAGTTATGGTTGCTTAGCTTACCATAACTGGCAAGTTTCTTGGGGGCTTCGGTCTTACTTGTAACCATAATATGGATAGGTTATTATTAGTGAAAATGAACTAAAATGCCCCTTTCAAAGAGTAGTGGCACTGAAGTTGATGGGTTTTTCTTAGGGCACCTGAACCATAACGTCCCTTTAACAATGTTTTTTGTTAGTGAATTTCATAGGTTTTTAGTAGGGCTCTGTAACCAGAATGTTCCTTTAGCATAGTTTTTTCAGTAAAGGTGATAGGTTTTTTAGACGTGCAACATAACCATAACGTCCCTTTAACAATGTTTTTTGTCAGTGAATTTCATAGGTTTTTAGTAGGGCACTTTAACCATAAAGTTCCTTTATCATACTTTTTGCAGTGAAGGGGATGGGTTTTAGTAGCGCACCTTAACCATAACGTCCCTTTAACAACGTTTTTTTCACTGAATTTCATAGGTGTTTACCAGGCTACTCTTAGTTTGTATAGATGTACTGTACAGTATACTGAAACCGGTGGCTCCATAGTAATAACCACAGTGGTTCCGAACAGTGCGTCTGTTCGCAGACATCGGGTGGCGTCCACCCTGCTGAGAAATGGAGGGGTGGTCATACATAGTGGTACCATGCAGCAAATACAAGAAACATATACAAACAGCAGCAGGTACATGAATTGGAAGGGAAAATGCAGCAGGTGTACAAACCTTTTACTTTTGAAACAAACAGTGCAAACGCATAGGTTATGCAGCATAATGGAATGCACCAACAAGATAACTAACGTCTGCCTTCAACAATTGTACCACACAGCTGCTTTACATAGGAGCAAAGAACGAAGAGGCAGAGTTAGACCCACAAACTTCTGAGAGCAGAACGTCACTGCAATGTGGTAGTGCACCAAAGTTTACCTTATAATTGCGCAGGTTCTGCAGTGTACAATAGTAGGAAAGCATGATGTTTTCTTTTTGTGCGCAGCAATGGTAACCACCTTGGAATGGCTGGAAGAGAATTTCCCGCATGACGAAATTAGTGAGGACGATAACCCCATTGGTAGGCACTGCAGTGTGAAAAGTAAAACAATTTCTGCATACACAAGCACCCTAGAATGGCTGGAAGAGAATTTGTTGCATGATGAAATAAGTGAACATAGTAACTCCATAGGTAGGGAACGCAATGTGAAAAGTAACACAATTGCAACAGATTATTTCATGTATACCAAACAAATTTCTTATTCTTTAAAAGAACATACCGGAATAGAAAGGAGTACACCACAAGCGACACCTCTTCCACAGCAACATATACGGCCACATGTACTGAAGGAAATGCTGGAAATAGCAAACTGGACTGCCTGTACGACATAATTGATGATTTGCTGAACAATTTTGCCAGCCTGAAAGATTTCGTGCAAGGGCACATTATGGGGAAAATAAGATACCACTGCCCCACCTGCACATGCCCCCCTTTCCCATTTTCCAGCCCGCCATCCCCACTAATTCCGTGCCATGAGAAATGCTTCGATGAGACCTCAATCCCTTCCTCCCTGCACAACCAACTTGTAGAATTGCCGAAGTCCCTGGTATATGTATTTGTTTCTGGTCCACCTTCCCTTTCCTAATAGTGCCTATAAATGTGTGGAACTAAAGGTTGATATGTAAATTGTTGCTGAATCTATATGTGCCTTCTCCTTTGTTCTAACATTACCATTATAACTCTGAGGGGCACAGTACCGGTGGGTATGATCGCAAGTGAGGAAAATGGCAGCGCCCTATGAACGCTGCACCTGGCTGGCCTATGTGCAATCACAATGGAAGCATCCGTAGGAGGCCAATATGGGCTGCATGTCCGCATTCAAATAATTGTCTGTAATTAGTTGTAGGACCGTACGTTTGATGGTCACACAACTTTGCACATGCATATCTTTACCTCTGACTCCTGGTAACACCGCCCCAGGCCAAGATATGCAAAGAAACGCGTGATGTACTTTTAGTAGGTAGAATCGCTCACCCACGTCCTGCGGGTACCTTTGCACGTGAACATCCCACCTACTGTACCGTACACACACTCAGCTTGTTTAGAAATGTTCGGAGCACATGTGCTATACTTTTAAGTTGTCTGGGGATCTGAAGCATACCCGTAGGACACTTATGCACATGGGCATAAAATATTCTGGCTCTGGCTACTATGCGTCCCGCGGACAGCCTTCCCAGTGGAGAACAATGGCGACGTCACCATGCGAACGGACACACGCTGCACGTGGGCCCTTATTTGATGGACACGATCCGGGCCCGTGCACATCGAAAAATTACTATTTTCGGCAATATATGCAGTGTTACTGTGAAAGTCCACCCATACAGAGGTCCTACACTCTCCCTTCTGCATCTACTTATTTTTGGGAAAGTTGTAGGGCCACTTTCCGGCTGCACATGCTCCACAACAGTCCTATAAAATGCTGCACCTCACAGCTGCACTGCAATCTGTGTTTCCAGAACAGAGCAGCGGTGCACATTGCTTCATGCAGAAATTGCTTTCTGACCAATTCTGTGATGCGAAACAACCTTTCCAAGTAATGGCCAGCAGAGCTGCTGCTACTACTTCTGACACAGCAGCACCCACACTCTCTCCACCACCACAACAACCTCTTTCTGAAGGGCCTGACCAAGGGAACAGGCTTGAAAATGTAGATAGAGATCAACAAGGAAACGAGGATAAAGTAGAGCAAATCTCCATTGCCTGCAGGCAGCGTGCGTCGTGGATGTGGAAACTATTTACCACCGTTGGAGGTGTATCCAAATCTTGTGCTAACCAGGTGAAATGCGTGAGAAAACCTGGATTGTACAGCTACTGCACCACCTCCATGTGGCAGCACCTGAAATGGAGCCACAAAGGAGCTGTTCGGAGGGTTGTCCCCTTCGAACAAGGCAGTAGGTTAATTTCCTCTGCAGCATCCTCCGCATCTGCTCCTGCCACCACTTGGGGCACTCCAGTGGGCCAGCAAATCCCAGGCTATACGCACCGCAGCAGACAAGTACCTTTCAAAGTTCACTGCATTGTGCATGTAATGCGACGCGGTACTGTGCCGGGGGAACAACTTCAAAGTGCTTTCAAGGCTTCGGTCTGGGAGCATGACAAAGAGTGTCCTCTATCCAAGTAAGGTCCACCGAACAACTTCTGCTCTCCACTTGCAGTTTCTTATCTCTATGGTTGGTATCCTTTGCCAAACCTCCCTTCCTTTCCTTTCCTTACTGTGGCGTGTCTTAGAACAACAGGAAAAATTCAATACAACCAGAAGGGAGGTGGGGGAGACAAAAAGGCTCTTTTCAGAGCCACGTTGCACTGTTTAAAAATAGAATTTCAATAAAAGCATGCATGCAGGTGGTCCCGCAGTCTATAAGTGCTGCATACAGGGTGGTGAAGAATGGGCTGTGTGACCCCATCAAAAACATTGTATGCATTCCCAAAATGAAGTGGGGGCTCTGAAAAGAGCCTTTTTGTGCTGTGTGTGTTTGTAAGGTTAGAAGTGGTGAACACCCACAGGGGAAATGCTTTCTAAACTTGCAGTAAGCGCTGCACTGCATTTTGGATACTACGCAGAAACAGCTCATTGCCAGCATCAGTCAGATGAACTCCATCTGAATGAAAAATGTTGCTACTACGAAACGTAATGTTATCATTATGGAAGGAGAACATGCCAACGGGTTGCAAAAATCCACAAACAGCCTTGTTCACATTGCGCTGTGCTTTCTCCATTTGTGGCCCACACAAGAAAGGACGCAGCCACATCTGTCTCTGGGCAATGCGAGAAAAAATAATGTGCGACTTTGGAAACATCGCCATGAGTTGGCAAAATGTCTCCTTCATCACAAACTGCAGGGAGATGTCGCGAACATGTCCTAAAATGTTTCCTCTACAATGAACAATAATAATGTCTGGATGGTCGAGCTTCACCAAACTGGCACAAAGAGGACTGACATGCAGCCACTTCATCCCATGTTTTCCATACTAGTGAACGTCGACATTATAGAACCCAAGGTGTGCAGCCAGTGCACAGCGTTCGGCATTCACTTTTAACCAATGTTTTCAAGAGTCGCCCAAAAGCCATATATTCCGCCTACTAAATGGCCCACCCATGCCTGTAGCCATGTGCAGTTCTATTTGTAAACACACCTTCTGGCACAATCTGTTGTTACACACCACACTCAGGTAATCTCATTGACCAATCTCAACTCCTGCACAGTCGCATTTCCATGCCAGCCACCCTGATAGGACCTGGATGTAGCACATGCGCACCTCCAAATGCCTCTGCTTTCGCGAACATATTGCACTGTGGGTGGATGCGCAAACACATTTGAAGCAGGGTAGAGGATCCTCTCTTTGTTGGTGGTTGTGAAAAGTGTTTTTTTTTTAAGCGATGTGTAAAGAAACACCTTTTTGTTTGCTATTTGTTGGGGATTGCTCTCTGCTTTTCCTCCTTACATTATTGAACAACCTTTTGCAAACTACATTTTACATTGTGTAACACAAGACTATTTTCAATAGGGTAACGAAAAAGAATATCAGCTCCACTGACAAACGTCACGTAAGAAGCACTAAGGTTCTCATGGGCACAGAAGAACAGCCCAGAACGGAACACGAAAGCAGACATACACCTGAAGTGCCAATCCGTAGTCCCATTTCCATGGCAAGCATATTATGAAGGACAGCATGTAGCACGTGCGCTTTCCCAACTAACGCGAGGGCCGCTCCCTAGTAAAACAGGGGCGGTCCTTCTTCCCTTTCCAGTAGTCTTTTTCCAGCACTACCTCATTGGCTACTAACTGTTAAACACGCAGGGGTCAAGGCTCCTGTGAATAAAAATTCACCTGAACTGGAAAGTACTGTAAAATGGTCTTCGAGTTCTGCTTCCACATTCATCAGCATCACCACCCATCACCACGCTGTGCATGTATCACTACTTTTTGTACTGTGGATTTGCAACTATGCTATAATTCCGTTGCAACAGAATACCTGCCACTGAATCTCCATAATGTACTGAAAATGCATACTATTATTTCTCCCATCACCTACCATGAAATGGCTCCTACAGTGGTAGGTGCTGGCAAAGTTAGCATTTGCCCATAGGAGCCATTTTTATATGCAAACGGTTACTCTGTTCTTTCATTCCGTTAATTTTACAATTCTTTACCCCATTACTGCATCTCTTATGAAATTTGTAAAAATCGCACAGAAAAGGATCAGTCAGCGTATCCACCCAACTAAGCCTAGTGCATACATTGCATGCAAAACAACAGTTTCCTGCCACTTACCTTTCACACTGTATAGATTGCTACATTACTTACAAAAAGGAAAAAAAAAATATGAGTGCATTGACAACAGTACCATCCATAAATGCACATAAGGAAATTAAAGAACGTAAGCAACGGCTCCACTCATGTAGCAAGCATATGTATGTAGAAAAGTACATGCAAAAGCACACACAAAAACATTCTGCTTTGCAGTCTGTACATCTTTCTGAACACTTTTGTCATCCTTCCACAATGAGAAGTACTCCATTTAAAAAAAATACTCCTATACTAATACACACAATTGTTAAATAGAACATCATACAATACACTTGCAAATAACCCACCTCCCCCTTACCAAACATGCTTATGCTCCCAAGTCCCCAGTCATATAGTAAGCTTTATACATACACGCTTTCTCTTCCTGCCAAGACATCCCCCTACACTTGTAAATAATGTATTGTACAAATGCAATCACTATGTCATTAGCCAACATATTTTCTTACTATCCTCTTATACAGGTGCAGTACCCACCTCTCTCCTGAAGGCCACTGGCATGTGCACTTCAAAATACAATCTGCAATTCAACCTACTCTCATCAAGCAACAAAGTAAGTAAAATACCATTGTAGTGTTTTACGTCTTACAGGAGAGTGCACTATTCCTGTATTGTACAATATATATTTGCGGCAACCCACCAGTATGTACTTCATTGCTACTCATGACACCTGTATGGGTGCTCAGTGTTTATTATGTCACCACCATTAGACTAATTCCCACATTGCACGATACTGTCCCCAACCGAAGTTTAGAGGCCATTACACAGTGACACACTTCCATGTATATGCATACCCTCTTATTCCACCACTCATGCACATTGCATACACATACATTTGAAAATCTGCACACCCACACTTCCCTTTCTTCGTCAACAGCTACTACACAATGCCTACCAAACTGCAACTCCATAGAAAGCAACATACAAATAGACCCACTCAACCTAAAAGCATAGAATGTAGCCATCCACTGCAAACAGAACTTCTGCAGAAAGTTGAAAGGGAAGAGCTAATACAGCCATTAAGCAAAACGGAAGCACCTACCAGTGAAGAAAGTGTAATTCATCTGTTAAAATGTGACACTGAAAAGAAAGGCACTCGAAAGAATGCAATTCGCACTACTGCTAACAGAGTACATACAAATGGTTATGTAACCACATGCAAGCATTCCAAAAAATCACTTTTACAAAACAATTTCCACCACACCACCACAACCTTCAGAACCTTATAAATAGAGGTGAGAAATCACACTCAACCCTCAAAAGTTACCGCAGAAATTTAATTCTGGAAGCTCTTGTAGACAAGCTCTTGTAGACAGTGCAATAATCGTTAAATGAAAATTGTTTATAGTAATTTTAAACAGAATGAAACCGCTAGCAACATTATTTGGTAAACTACAAGCAGTACTTCGAAAAAAAATGCAATATCAGCATAGATACCTTTGGCCACAACCTGTACTGGTGAGTGGAGTCACACCATCAACACAGAGCCATACTTCAATGAAGAGTGATACAAACAAGAGAGTGGACAAGGGTATGAAAAGATACACAATACCATAATGGAAGAAGAAACACTGCTTTCAGAAATATCCCCATCAAACTTAGATGTCACTCCCCATTTCACCAAACAAACACGCCTGACCTACAAATGGCCTTGCACATCAATGTGTAATGTTTGCCAATGCTTAATAAAATATTTGCAGCAGTTTCTCAATCACTATGTGAAAGGCAACGAGAAAAGAAAAATACTACAAACTATGTAGCCCTGTCCAGTGCGAAACTATACAGGAACATGAGGACATGTCTTATCCTGTAATTCTGGACCTGCTTGCAAAAGCACCTTCCACCATATAAAAATGTTAGCAAGGCACCATTCAACTGTCAGAAATCTATTTTACAAACTGTACTATGAAAAAAGTCCAGCTTTAGCACTGCAACATTTAAATGATATTCTCCTATACGGTACAGCCAAACAAGTGCTCGAAGAAATAGAGGACATCCAAAGGAAATATTGTGGAACTGAAGAGCACTTTCAAACTCCAGCATTTTTAGACAACAGTACTGACAACATTGGAGATGTCAACTTGTTATGTCACACATACAAAAAGAAATACAAAAGTTCAAAAGCACATCTGCTGAAATGCCAAACCAATTATGTGTGTGTTGTTGTAGAACTTTCGACAGAAAGAGCACCAAAACTTTAAATATAATGCAGAAAATAGAAGACAATGAGGAATCCCAGCGGTTTCAATTAGCTCTGTACCTTATAGCTGAAAACAAATATGAAATTACTAACACCTCCCTACTCTGCACATACTGCAATGCAAAACTGGACAATAACTAAATGCCTTCACGGGCGATCAATAATAATTTGTAAGTATTTCCACTGCCAAATGCCCTGCAGCAGTTTAATTTGTATGAGTGCATTATAATTCACACAGTCCACCCATTTCAAGCAATAATACGCCTTCAACCGAAAACTTCTAAATTGCCTCCCACCGAATTATTGAGAGGGATTTGTGGGAAAGTAGAATATTTACCATTAGATCTGAAAGAAAATGTAGACACTCTATGAGTGCAAAGGCCAATACAAGAATCTTTGATTATCCTGGTAAATGGTGTACCTACAAAAGACAAAAGAATTTAGCAGTAACTAGTGGACTTAAACAAAATTAGGGAAGCATTGCAATACTTTAAAAAAAACAATGAATACTACAAGGAAATAAATGCTGAAGAAAACCTGCGAGAAACCACCGAAATAATTCAGGACTCCTCAACAAATGGCCAATTTCAACATCTAGATCCTACTGCAGCCACCAATATTTTAGATCACTATATAATTCACCCACTGCACTCCAAAGACACCATAGACAATGCACTAGAAACATATCAAATGCGGCAAGCCAAAGGTGTGCCAATCAGTATATGGGAAAAAAGTGTAGAAGCACAATCCTTTTCTTTAATCTTTCCAACTAGAAAACGTGGAATATATGATGGAAGATGCACACAAATAACAGCATCAGAATACTGCTGTTTACAAATGTATTCTGAAGACCCTAGATTTAGACAGAACGTGGAGTACATATTCCACCTCCTCTTTGAAAGTGAACTGGCAACGCTATGTTATGGAGTTGCCCACACATTGAAAACAGGTTCCCATTTTCAAAACACATCCCCTACACAGCTATTTCAAAAGGTGCAAGAGAAGGACAAAGTTTTACAGTAAAGTATTACAAATATCTTGGCAAATATGCATGGTACGAAAGAGCACTGGTTCTGATGTCCCGCATATGTAGGGTGTATGCTATGCAACCTTGGCCCACCCACATGGTTTGTCACTTCTTTAAGTTGTGCAGAGTATGCATGGGAAGACTTGCCCACTTTCCTACGCATAGCAAACAAAAACTAAACAAGTGTAGACATGAAAACACCTGGAGAACTTTGCTGTCTTGATCCTGTACATGTTTCACAGTACTTCCTTCATCGCTTCCTTGCCATGCTGCACTTACTTTGCAATAAAGCACTTCTTCCCCTTGGAGAAGTGGAACACTTCTTTTGGGGAAAGGAATATCAAGCCACAGGAGCACCACACATCCACATGCTTCTGTGGATTAAAGATTCTCCTACAATTGGTGAGGAGAGTGATGGAACTGTTTTGCAGTTCATTCACAAAAATGTCACTTGCAAAATTCCTTCTGAAAGTACACATAGTTACCTACACTCACAAATTTTGCAATTCCAAAGACACAAGTGTGGCAAGTATTATCGTTGCAAATATAGGAACAGAGGCAAATACTGCACCAAATGCTGCTTTGGTTTCCCTAGACCAGTTTCGGCAACAGGGCAAGTAAACAGCTTCATGTCTTAGGTTCGACACAGTCTGAAAGGGAAATCTCCTAAGAACACATGCTGCATAAAAAGGAACAGAGCATCAAAGTACATCAATGATTACAATGCAATAATTGCCCTCATATGGAATGCTAATGTTGATGTACAGTACATTGCAGACAATTCCACTGCAGTTGCAAAATATGTCAGAGCCCACTTAACCAAAGCAGAGAAAACAGAGCTTAAAGACCTCTGGGATGACATATCATCTATATAAATGCAAAGTAACATAACATGACATATAGCCGCAGCTTCGCCACACTGGAAGGCATGAGATATGTCCCCCCCAGGACCGCCCAGCTGTAACTCTCGAATCTTATCCCTCAGCTTCTCTTCCTCTTCCCCCTTTCTTTCTTTTACTGGGAGCCTTTTCTGATAAGTGCCCCCCCCCCGATTGTGGCCTTAAAACCCTTCCAAAAGGTTTGCACACCCACTTCCCCATTATCATTAAAAGAAAAATAGTCAGTGATCTGGGTGAACAAGGTCTGGGAGACCACCTTATCCTTTAAGAGAAAATCATTGCCGCGCCACCCTCCCAAAGTCCTTGGCCTGGTGGGGGGGGCGTCCCATCATGCACACTATCAAGTCGTGGTCCAACCATGCGACTGGGAACACCTTTGAGTCCCTTACCTGGGCCTTCACCTCTGAATCCACTAGTATTAGACCAATACATTGTAAGTGATTTCAATCCAACACTCCAACTAAGTCAATGCCTAGTATGGGATGCCCAATGGAAACCCTTATTTATATATTTTTATGTCAAAGTTATTTTAATTCTGGATGATGTACCCTTATATAACGCCCCTGTCTTTGAATCTCCCCGACCTCACTGAGCCAAGAAGTAGGTTTGTTTTGCAAATTAAAAACAGGTCAAAATGCTTTTGAGTATGATTTAGTAATGTATGGAAAAATGCTAAAAATGACTTTAATTCACTAAATGAGATTCAGAATTAGTGAGAGTTGCTTCGGATTGATTCGGGTCAACACTAGCAATGATTATAGAATGATTAGCAGGTAGAAAACGAAATTCAGAAATTGAAAGCAAGAAATAGCTATTTTTACATGTGGTGAAATTTAGCCAAATGCGAAATAGCGGCAACTTTTCCACGCATGGATGTTAGCTTCAAAATGACATTTGAATTTCGTTTCTAGGACCTATAGTTCAAAAGTTATAGAAGTTTTTGTGAAGGCAGATTTTTCTCAGAAAAGAATCAAGATTTCAAAAATGAAAGATTGCACTTTAAAGATTCAGAACTAATAAGGACTTATACTAAGGGGCTATGAAAGTACAAGATACCCAACGGGACAACCACCAGAACAGAACGCCTTCCACTCTGATTGTTGTGCGCTAGGACACTTGACTTTCTTCAGAAAATCTCAGCGCATACATGATTATCACTACAATTATCACAGAATATAATGAGGAGAATTCAAAATGGACACAGGATTCTATAATGCAGTTCTGGATGGGTTGAAATGGATTGAATAGGATTAATTTAACTTGAGATGACTATGGATAGTTCTAGACTAAATACTCACTTCTATGGCTTTGGAATAGAATGGACCCGTCAAAGATCTGGTCAAAGGTTTGGACTTCACTCGCCACTGAACCGGATTCAGGACACCTGGACTCTGCTCTCATCAAGGCACTCTGGTCTGCGCAGCCTCCTGGACTGGATCTGATGGGTTGGTTGTGGGTACAGCTCTGCTCTATGGGTCTGGATCTTGGTTCTAGCATGGGGTTCTTAGCTAGAACAGCAAAACAGCTCAGTCAGGCTGTTGGATTTTGTGGTGCCCCTTGGAAGTTTAGGGTTTAGAATCAGGTTGCAAAAGATTTTAAAGGCCAGCTGAGAAGAGTTCAGCTTTTTGGGTTAGGCCTCTCTGCTTCAAAGTTCTAGAGTCTGGATTCTGGGTCTGGTTCTAGAGTCTGGAGTCTGGATCTTCCTGCAGGGTGCTTCACCTAGAAATCAGTTGATGAGTGGAAAGTGTGTCTCCTGTCTGTCCTCAGCAGTCCCTATTTATCCATTTCCAAAGTGGGCGGGGAGGCTGATTATCTATGCCCACCCCTCTAAGGATCTGATAGGTCAGAGGATTTCCTCTCTCCTGATTGGAGAAAGGAGCAGTGTGTCATCATGAGTCAAAGTGACACTGCATTTATGATCCAAAAGAAATCCCTCCCCTTTACCTTTACATAGAAACTCTATTTTTCCCAAGAAACATATTTCCAAGATACACAAGTTGTTCATAATACATAATTACATGACAGATTGCCTAAGGTACATTTCTATCCAACTCTCATTTTCCTACGAGCTATGGTTCATAAATGACAACTTTTTTGCGCTGATGGTGGGTTTCTCAATGTTAGTTCTGCCCCAATTTTTATACATGCATGCACATCCCATCCGGGCACATTCCTGTAATTTTTCATGTTCCTAACATAAACACCATGGCTACAATATGAACAATTTCCGGGATCAGTCTCAGAACATCGCACAGATTCCAGCTTAGTCTTAAACTCTGAGTGAATTTTCCATTTTAACAATCTCTAAGGGCCTCATTCCGACCCTGGCGTTAACCAAGGCGCTATTAGCGCCTTGGTTGACGCCGTTATCTTTCCGACTCCGCCATGGTGAATGGTGGAATTACCGCCCCAGGTTGGCGGGGTCGGTAATTCCCCATTCACCAAGGGCCCTTCCCCATTCCCATTTTTGCCCCATAGGGCTCAATGGGAATGGGGAAGGCGCTAATTACGGCACCGTAAATTATGGTGCCCTAATTAGCGCCTAGGTCCCTTTGCGGGTTGGTTTTTTAACGCCTGCAAAAAGCAGGCGTTAAGTACCAACCCGCAAAGGGAACTCGGAGTAGGGCGGTAAGGGTTTAACGGCACCGGTCTCGTTAACGGTGACCGTTAACCCTTATCGTCCGACTCAGAATGACCCCAATAGGGCCTCATTCCGACCCTGGCGTTAACCAAGGCGCTATTAGTGCCTTGGTTGACGCCGTTATCTTTCCGACTCCGCCATGGTGAATGGTGGAATTACCGCCCCATTCCAAGGTTGGCGGAGTCGGTAATTCCCCATTCACCAAGGGCCCTTCCCCATTCCCATTTTTGCCCCATAGGGCTCAATGGGAATGGTGAAGGCGCTAATTACAGCACCGTAAATTACGGTGCCGTAATTAGCTCCTAGGTCCCTTTGCGGGTTGTTTTTTTAACGCCTGCAAAAAGCAGGCGTTAAGTACCAACCCGCAAAGGGAACTCGGAGTAAGGGTTTAACGGCACCGGTCTCGTTAACGGTGACCGTTAACCCTTGCCGCCCGACTCGGAATGACCCCCAAAGATTCATATTTTTGTCAGTTCAGTACACTTTGCTATAAGCATTTTTATAAACATACATTTACTTCCACTTCAATCCACATTTTCAGTCTGGCCCGCCTCCAAAGCTGGGCTGAGTCAGAGGGTCGCATGGCTTGCCTTCCTGCCAGAGCAGTTGTGGGCATTCACACCCGAATTAGCATTCCTATTCAGTCCAAGGAACCCATTGTTTCTTAGTCAGGGCAGCAGAGGAAATCTACTCCCCTTCTGATTATTATGCCAATGTGAAATGCTCTCATTTTGATGGGAAGGAACCTGGTGTGAGTTTCTCAGGGGAAGAAGGCCTCTTGGAAGTTTTAATTGAATCAGGTTACCTTCTGGTCAATTGTAACATAGTTCCTTGTGAAAAAATACATTTATACATTTTAAATAAGCAAACCCATCTTCACTTTCAGTCCTTTTTCAACATGAAAATCAATGTGTGGCACTCTTATATGGCATTTTGATGGAAATCGCTTCTTTGGCATAGTTTGAGTTCAATGTTCAACTTTACACATGATAGGTTTTAAATCGCTGGCTTCTGACAGAGTTTAAGTAACGGTATTACACCTATTGTTGACAGATTTCTTTCAGCAAGCAATCTTCAATGTGGATTTTCCTCTGATAAGTGTACTTCTGTCGACATTGTATTTATATGGATTCTTGGAGTAGAATGATGTTTAACAACAAACAAGGAGGTTGGATCTTTTTGGGTGGTTTGTGAGCCATGATTCTTGCAATTTTGACAACCAATAAAAACGGATTTTTAAAACAGCTCTGTGTTTCTCTTGCAATGATTTTGCTCTGTGGGTAGCCGAGTGATGGGTTTTGGCAGTAGTCTCCTGTGTTACCACTGACATAGGCAAAAGTGGATGGCGACCTATTTTTCAGATTTTTACTGCACACTTTCAGGTGATTTTTAGTGAGCAGCATGCTTTCCGGTGGCCATTATGATGTTTCTGCTGCAAGCAATGCACAGTAATGTTGCAGGGCTTGGACTAGTGGGTTGAGACATCCCGCAACGTGAGTAGGAGTTATGAACCACCGAAAAGAACATGAAGGGTCGATCACCCACTTCCCCCTCTAGCAGGGAGGCAACAAGGGCCAGGTCTTTATTAGTTCTCCCAAATCACCTGGAGGATGCCTTACCACGGGTGTCCCCGGCACCATCCACAATCGCTTACAATCCCTGATTGGGTCAAGGACCATATTAAACTCTCCCCGCACAACCAGGCAGCCTTCCACAAACGTCATCAGTTCTATCTTAACCCCCTCCCAAAAATCTGCCTGTCCCGTGTTGGGAGCATATACCGAGCCAAGGTGATCTTTTTCCCATTCAGGCTTCCCTTAATTAACAGAAACCGGCCACCCGGGTCCCTCTGTATCCCATCCACCACCAATCCCAGGCTGGCTGAGACAATAATTGCCACCCCACCTTTTTTCTCTGCACCGAGGCAGTAAACACTTCCCCCACCTGCCTCGGCCCAAGTCGCGGTTCTTTACCCCTCTGCCAGTGCATTTCCAACAACTTAAGGAGATCCAACTTGCCCGCCTAAATTCACGCATGGTCATTGATCACATGGCCAGTGAATTTAGCCATCAAAGATTGAGGGAGTCAATCACCAGTTCACAACCTATAACATATCTCCAATTCCAATCCTACCACTTGTACCATCCCTCTCCTAGAAACCCAAACCACTTTGAACTAAAACCTGTGCCCCTTGATGGGCTGTCCACCAAACCACTGGAAAACTATCAAACCTCATAAACTCGCCCTGGATGGGCCCCGGCCGCCAACCCCCCACCTACCTTCCCACCCCAGGGCATCCAACCATGACAACGGTACTATTGCTGATCAGGATGGGATCAACCAGAATGTTGTCAGCCAATGTTAGGGAAAATTCTCCAGAATGGCTAATTTCCCTTCCCTACTGTGTCCCTCAGCAGCTTTGCTGGATTTCTGGGATTTATTTTTTTCACCTGGTAAGAGTGTGAGCCTTTTTTCACACTCTTATATGTGTTTTGCTGTGTGTGTTTAAAATTTTCTTGTGTACATAGACTGCAGAGCCTCACCTACTCAATAAGCATCATCTTTGTACTGTGTGTTACACAGCACCTTCAGTCCAGTGACACAAGGTTGTCTTTTTGACTTCCCAACTCCATCTCCATTTTCTGGGACTGACTACTGTCTCCCAGAACATGTAAAGTTGCAATTAACTTTATTCGTCTCTTTTAAAACTCACAGACCCAGAACAAACTATCTTAAATAGAGTTCTGGAAAGGGTTAATACTTATCCCTTTTTTGTCTGTTTCTCTTGGAGCATTGTTTTGCTCCCTTTTCATTAAGACTTGGCTGGTGGCAGTGGTAACTACTCTATTTTTCCTACCACGGTTATCTTAAATAGCCTTGGTATTGTTTTAGGCTATCTTGGTAGCCTCAAACTTAAACCCACTAGACCATATACGTTTTTATACTGTTCCGGCTGAGTTTAGTCGCCATTTCTTTTTGTAAAAGTCTTTCTCGTGTTTTACTCTGCGCCCCAAACCAGGTTTGGTTCCTTTGTTCACTGTCCTTTCGCGGACAGCCACCCTGCTGTGTGATTGACAGCCAGGCTGTGTGAATGGGGAAAACTGCATTAAAAGCAGGTCTCTGGGCCTGGAAAGGCAGAGTCGCCACTGGAATGAGAGAACCGAAGAGGAGCTGACAGAAGAGGACCCCTACCACGACTGAACCTTCCGGTGAAGCCCTTCGGCAGGTCCGAATCTTCATACTCCAATGTCAGGGAAGATCTGAAAGGAACCTTCTCCCCTTGAGCTGGTGGGAACAACCAGTTTACCCAACTGCTCGCCAGGCCTCCCTTCTCTGATCGAATTTACTGTACAGAGCTACAGTGAACCGGATAGCCAGGAGGAACAGACCCTGCTTGCGTTTTAAGGAGCGCACCTTTTATTTGTTGCTTTGCTCTGCTGCTGGTTTCTTCTCTGGGTAGTGCAGGACCCTCCAGTCTTCCTACTTCATGTCAGTCCAACAGTCGCTTCAGGAACCGTGTGCCTGCAGGACCTGCCAGGAACGTCCACCTCAGCTACAGCCTTCTTCTCCATTTATGGCACTGTTCTAATCCGGTTGTTCGTTTCGTCCAGCCACGGTGAAAGTGTGTAAAACCTTTCGCCAATCCGAGGGCTTGTCCTTCTCCATTCTTTATGCTAACTTTTCTGCCGACCAACTCTGTCCAGAACTCTTGGCAAAGACTTAAGCGCGAACTACCCTGAACTGTGTGATCTTGAGCACCAGACTTTGACCCATTAACATTGGCCCAGGCCTATTGAATTGATTTCCTCACTGTAGTTCCTTTTTCTAGATTGCCCTGCCTATTACATGTTGGTACTGCTACATTTTTTAATAACGTTGTCTTTCCCCCCCTTTTTGAATTACTGGAGTGCAATTTTGCTCACACTTCATTTTGAGCCTAACTTGTCCGGGAATCTATTGGGTGTCGTTTAGTGTATTAAGAGTGTGATTTTTCAACTGCTTTACTTTAGTGAAATGTTTTACAACTGATGTGTAAATAAATATATATTCTTTTACTCAGAAACCTTGAGTCAGTGTTTGTTTGAATCATAGTAATTGCTGTCCTTTATGTAACTATTGATACTGCTCACTTACTCTTGAGATAAGTCTTGCTGCTCAGCCATCGCTACCACTTTACTGTGTAGTACAGGCTTGTACCAAAGGTGAATTTGTACTGTCACTTGTAGTCCTATTGTGTGTGGTGTTTCCAAAGGGTACTGCATATAATTCTGCCTAATACAGTCAACACAACTCTCTTGAACAACCCCTTATTCATTCTGAACCCCCTACAACCCAGATAACAGGATGTCAATACCATCATCACCCCCTCCTCCACAGAACAAACCACAATCGCACCCCAGCTCCACTGTAACTTCTCATGAACTGGGAAGATCCCTTGGCTGAGTGTTACATTTCTTGAATTTGTGGGCCCCCTGAATATTTCACCTATTTCCTGCCGTTGCGCGCAAGGCCGCCATTCCAGCGGTCTCTCCCGAGTGGCTTGGTTGGAGCTGTGACTCCCATAGCAATTCTCTAAGGTAGTCCTTGCTACTCAAAGTTTATGGTGAACGGGAAACCCCATCAGTAGCAAACTCCTCTCTCTGTCAACTTGGTGAGCGGACCACACATCCTGCTCCTCACAAGGGTGAAGCCGATAGATCCTGGAAAATAGTCACCCGGGCCTCACCATAAGTAATTGGGCCCTCCTTCCTAGCCCTTTCAAGTATCCTCAACCTCTGCTCATAATAGTGGAACTTCGCCAGCACTGAGCGAGGTTCCCCAGACCTTCCTCCCACCTGGTGAGCCCTATCAATGGTGGGTTCATCCATGCTATCATTGCCGAAGAAGGTGCAAAGGACTTCTCGGATAGCTCTCCTAATGTCACTCTCTGTCTCCCCCTCCCTTTCCTGGAAGTCAAAGAATCGTACGTTATTACGGCATTCCCTGTTTTCTATGTCATCCATTTTGAGCATCATCTTGGCCTCCCTTTTATCTATCTTTGACATCCGCACCACCAGCTGGAGTCCCAGGGTATCCACGAGGTTTGGTTGGTCTCCAGCTCCTGGATATTGTCCTCCACCATAACCAGCCTCTGATACATTTTATCCAACCTATGATCTAGGGTCGAACGGATGCCCAGAATTTCCTCCATGAGGGCATCAATGTCAGACTTTGTCGCTGCTGGATCACCCTCTATTCTACTCGCCTGTGGAGTCGGCTCCACACCGGCAAGGTCCAAGCCAGGGGCTGCACCTGTACATTGAAATCTTTGCAGGGACTCTCTCCGGGACATAGACTCCTTTACAGGATGCCGCGGGCTTGTCTCCCTATAACCAGGAACAGGATGAGCGAATCACACGGTGAGCTGCCCCAGCTACATCCACAGGGCCATCCCAATCCTGTCAGGGGTGAACCCCGGATCACCACTCCAGACTACCCAGCAGAAATCAGCCCCCAGCAGCTCCCAGTGCCTCGGATCCAACCACCCCACTCCCCAAGTGTCTCACCCACAATTCAGTGCTGGCGGGGGGGGGGCGGGAGTCCCCCGGGTGCATTCCACTTCCAGACCCTTCCACTGGACCCTTGCCACTCTGGTATATCGCCACCCCACACCTCCTCCAGGAGCTGTCGCTGTCATGATCTCTGCTTCCAAAAGATCAGGACTTGCCCGACTCCCTTGGAAGCAGACCCATAACCCCGGTTCCGAATGCCAGCCAGTCCCAATTGGGACCTTTTGGACCCTGTCCTGGCGCCAGTGGCACCAGGCTCATAAAGATGCTCAGTCCCAGCGATGGAAGCGCCGGGCTCATAATGCTTGGGTGGACTTACCTGCAGCAGACCATGCTGCTTACTTACCTGCCAGTTGAACCCCTGATCCTCTTCTGTTTGGGACTACTTTTCCTGTTGTGTGGGGCAGGAGCCACTCCCTAGGTTCAGAACACTGGAACTCTTCTGGAAAGCAGGAACTATTTTCTTACCTAGGCGTGGCTGTGGAAGGAGACACCTAAGCACTACAAGAGGCTATTTAAACCACACCCGATGGATGAACCTTGCTTTGTGTTATTCTGCATTCTCTGCAGCAGAACGCTCAACGTGTCTTCTGCTTCTGATTCTGGGCCTAAGGGAACAAAGGCTTACCATCCTGGAATCCAGTCTTCAGCAGCACCTGTAAAGACAAAGAAAGAACAGGTTAGCACTACGGTCTTCAGTGGCAGCGCATCTCTTACCTGGTCCATCGGCTGTCACCAACGCCTCGCGCTGCATTCCGGCATCTGAAAGACAAAGGCTTACCTACTCTTCGCATGCTCCGGAGGTCTTCGCACTGCATTCCGGCATCTGAAAGACAAAAGCTTACCAGCTCTTCGCACGCTCCGGAGGCCTTCGGCGCTGCATCCCGCATCTGAAAGACAAAAGAAGGTGCGTTTAAAGACATTGGGCAACTTTATTACTCACGTGCCATTACTCCTTCCCACGCCGAATCCAGTGGGTATTCCAGCACCCTTCAGCTTCTCTAAAGCTCCGAACTCTTACCTGCAAGATAAAAGGGACAGTTAGTGCGCATCGTGAAGCAGGCTACAAGCGCTTACTTACGTGCTTCCAGGCGCTTCTATTCCTCACGCGGGTTCGATCCTCAACTCTCATCAGCCCGCCATCCGCCATCGCCGGAACCCTGCAAAACAAGAGATATCATTACAAAAGACTTTTAAGACATTTGAAGTGCCCAGAACTTACCGTTCGTGCAGTTAACGACAGACAGCAGTCCTCTGAGGTCAAGAGGCCTGCACCCTTATCCAGTGAAGAAACTGGTTACGGCACCCTGCCCCGAGGCAGATGGAGAGCTCGGCGTTCACTTACCTAAGGTGAGGGCGTTAACCTTTGGGGTTCTACAGGAGAAGAGAAAGGGAAGAGGAGAGAGGCACCCAATAACCCCAGTTCATTAATCCCATATTTTCTATCTGCAGACATCTTACTCTTCGAGTCAGACATACAGTGCACAGAGGTCCAGCCCAAAGAGCCAACCGTGTGTTACACATCACCTTTGAAGATACGGCATTCACCCAGTCAAGACCGGCGCCTCTGCGGGAATCAGGTGAGCGTTACAGAACACAAAGCCTACCGCAAAACTCCCACCCAGGCGCTATGGAAACCTCGGATACCGACCAGCTAGCCCAGTTACTTGGGGAACTAAGAGCAGAAGTGCATGCAGCCCGTCAGGAAACGAATGCTCTAAGGAGGGAACTGATTATTTCCAAGGAGCGAACAGACGATCTCGCTAGACAATTGCTACAGTCACAAGCCGGACAAACTCCGTTACCCGCATCAGGGGCAAATCTTCCTTCAACATCCGCTACGAACCCAGTGCAGATCAACCTACCTGGGAATGTACCTCTGGCTCCGCCCGAACGATTTTCTGGTGACCCAAAGAGGTTTGCAGTATTTATTAATCAGTGCCGGTTGCACTTCTTATGCCGGCCAGCAGCCTTTCCAACTGATCAAGCTAAGGTAGCTTTCGTGCTTTCGTACCTTAGTGGCAATGCGGCAGACTGGTCGATCCCTCTAGTTAATCAAGATGATCCGGTTCTCCATGATTTTCAAGCTTTTCAGCTCAGTATGGAAAAACTTTTTGCAAGACATTCACAGGGGCAGGCCTTGGACAATGAGCTCCTTTCATTGCGACAGGGTAATCAAGACCTTTTGGCTTATATTGTGTCTTTCAACAGACTGATAGTGGAAACTCAATGGCCTGAGGACAAAAGGATTACGCTGTTTTATAGAGGTTTACGTGGAGAGCTCAAAGATGTGTTAGCCCAAGTAGTGAATCCCCCGCAAGACTGTTCGGACTATATTGACTTAGTCGTTCAAATTGACCACAGACTGCAGAACAGGAAGGCCGATCGTTCCAAGTTTGATGCTCGAGTATTTTCCAAACCACCAACTCCTAACAAAGGAGTAGACTCCGGGGAACCCATGCAAATAGGGGGCCTGAAAGGACCACTAACACAAAAGGAGCGGGAAAGGAGAAAACAGCTGCAATTATGCCTCTATTGCGGAAACTCGGGGCACTTTCTTCTAGACTGTCCGGTGAAACCAGCCAAGAAGGCAGTAGGAGCTGCAGTTACCAGGGTCACAAACTCTGAGCAGGGAAACGACCTCGCCCGACAAGAATAGAGGTCCTCTTGCCGAGCGTGAAAACCAGTTCCGTGACCTCGCATTTCGTGATACCTATGGTCCTCATTAGCCCTGAACATCCGGATCGATTACATGCGATTGAAGCTTACGTCGACAGCGGTGCCGTCGGCAATTATGTGGATCATGAAATGGTTTTGAGGATGAATCTGACTCTTTGTCCAAAGGCTGTAAAGGACGTCATTACTACGGTGGATGGTACGGAGCTAGCCTCCGGACCAGTAACGCATACCACCCAAGAAGTGACGCTAGTAAGTCAAGATGGACACCATGAGAAGATCGTGTTCGATGTGATCAAGGCCCCTCAGTTCCAGATTATTCTAGGAATTCCTTGGTTAGAGAAGCACAATCCTCAGATCGATTGGCGAGCAAGAACGGTTCAGTTTCCAGATTGTGTCTCTACTTGTCACCCTCGGCCTGGTGTTGCACTGGCAGCAATTTCCTCGGAGGCTCCCCAGTTACCTCCTGAATACCTAGAATTCCAAGATGTTTTCCGGAAGGATCAGGCTAACTCTCTACCTCCTCATAGGTCTTATGACTGCCAGATAGACCTGATACCTGGATCTACTCCTCCTTGTAGTAGAATTTATGCCCTCACCGAGCCTGAGAATCTTCACCTCCGACAATACCTGGATCAATACCTAACGAATGGGTTTATTCGTCCTTCCAAGTCCCCTGCTTCCTCAGCTTTGTTCTTCGTTCCAAAAAAAGAAGGGGACCTTAGAACTTGTATAGATTATCGCGCCCTGAACCAGATCACCGTTAAGAATAGATATCCATTACCTTTGATCCCTGAACTCCTGGACCAAGTCAGAAAAGCATGCATATATACAAAGGTGGATCTTAGAGGAGCCTACCACTTGGTACGAGTAAAAGAGGGCGATGAATGGAAGACGGCCTTCCGCACCAAGTATGGGCTATTTGAATATCAGGTCATGCCCTTCGGACTTTGCAATGCCCCGGCCGCCTTTCAATATTTTATGAACGATGTCCTCAGAGAGCTCATAGATGTGTGTGTTGTTGTTTACATTGACGACATCCTCGTTTATTCTTCATCGGAAACTGAACATCGGAAACACGTGAAAATGGTCCTCGAGAGATTGCGTCAACACAAACTTTTCGCTAAATTGGAAAAATGTGTTTTCAACGTGACTGAAGTTGAATTCTTGGGATTCATATTATCACCTAGCGGAGTGCGTATGGATTCAAAGAAGGTCGATGCAATTTTCAAATGGCCATCGCCATCCTCCGTAAAAGGTGTTCAAAGCATGTTAGGCTTCGCTAACTTTTACCGCAGGTTTATCCCCGAATTCTCTCGAATAGTCCAGCCCATCACCGCCTTGTTAAAGAAAAACAAAGGTTTTGAATGGTCTACCGAGGCGGAACAAGCTTTCCAGAATTTGAAGACTAGATTTATCTCTGCACCGATCTTAAAACATCCTCGCCCAGAACTCCCCTACATCGTTGAAACTGATGCTTCGAGCCTTGCCATGGGGTAAGTTCTATCACAAAAGGACCCAGTAACCAATCAGTTGCATCCCGTGGCATTTTGGTCCCGCAAATTCTCGCCTCCTGAAATCATTTACACTATTACTGATAAGGAACTTCTAGCTATCGAGTCCGCCTTTAAGGCTTGGCGGCATTATCTTCTGGGGGCCCGACACACCGTTACTGTGATTACAGATCACCGAAACCTGCAATATTTGAAAACCGCAAAAGCTCAATCCTCTAGGCAACTCCGTTGGGCACCATTCTTTGCCGAGTTTGACTTCATAATTACCTATCGACCTGGTACAAAAAACGGTAAAGCTGATGCCCTTTCTCGGATGGGAGTGGAAGAACATTTGATCAATCCTAAACCTGTACCTATCATTCCCGAACAAAGAATTCTAGGTGTAATCGCCACACAATCCATAGAGGAAGTTAAGGATACAGCCAGGCTACTGGTAACTCCAGCAGACATACAGAATTGGCATCTGCAGGGAAAGGACTTTACGGTGAAGGACAACCTATTATATTTCCAAGAACGGTTATACCTGCCCAGCACAGATTTACAGAAAAAGGTAATCTCTTGTTATCACGATTCTTTAATGGAAGGACATCCTGGTATGACCAAGACCTCGGAAAAGATCAAGCGCTACTTCTGGTGGCCGTCTTGGAAAAAAGATATCAGAGACTTTATAATGTCCTATGGAGTATGCGCCCAAAACAAGAGTCAAAAGGAAAAACCAGCCGGCCTCTTACGCCCTATTGACATCCCGCCTCGCCCTTGGCATACGCTTTCTATGGACTTCATCACCGATCTACCTCCATGCTCCGGATACAATACGATCCTAGTAATCGTGGACCTATTCTCCAAGATGGCGCATTTCATTCCACACAAAGGCTTACCAACAGCAGCAACTCTGGCCCGAGAATTTCTCGAAAACATTGTCCGACTGCACGGTTTTCCTTCAGTTCTAATTTCGGATCGAGGTAGTCAATTTATTTCTCATTTTTGGCGAAGTTGCTGTCGGTCGGCTCAAATTGATGTGAGACTTTCGACCAGCCACCACCCTCAAACCGACGGACAAACCGAGAGGACCAATCAAACTCTGGAACAGTATTTGCGCTGCATGCTACAACAAACTGAAAAAACTTGGAAAGATATCCTTTGGATAGCCGAATATGCCTACAATAACTCTGTCCACTCGGGAATTGGGAAGACCCCGTTTTTTCTTTTATACGGTAGTCACCCTCGAACCTCGGAGTTGGATCCACTCCAAGATCTTGGAACACTAGCAGTAGACCACCTGCATTCTACAATCGCCCAAGCCTTTAAGGAAGCCGTTTCTCACCTTCAAAGGGCTAAAGAACAATACAAGAAAGGAGCAGACCAACATCGGAAGGAAGCCCCCCAATATCAAGTAGGAGACCAAGTCTGGTTATCCACCAAATATCTACCTCTAAAAGGACCACGCATTCAACCCAAGATACCTTGGTCCCTATTCCATCACTACCATAGTAAATCCAGTAGCGGTCAAGTTGGACTTGCCCCCTCACATGAAGATACATCCGGTCTTCCACGTCTCTCTATTGAAACCTGTGCAACCTCAAACCCGACTAACTACATCTCCAAAACCTATTCTAGTTGATGAAGAACTCGAGTTTGAAGTCAAAAGCATCCTGGATTCCAAGATCTCCAAATCTAAACTATTTTACCTGATTGACTGGAAAGGCTACGGTCCCCAAGAAAGATCCTGGGAACCTGCAGAATATGTCCACGCGCCTCGTCTAATCAAAAGATTTCATCGAACATTTCCTAACAAGCCCAAACCCCCGGAGAAGCCCGGTTTGGGAGGGGCCTTGAGGGGGGGTGCTGTCATGATCTCTGCTTCCAAAAGATCAGGACTTGCCCGACTCCCTTGGAAGCAGACCCATAACCACGGTTCTGAGTGCCAGCCAGTCCCAATTGGGACCTTTTGGACCCTGTCCTGGCGCCAGTGGCACCAGGCTCATAAAGATGCCCAGTCCCAGCGCTGGAAGCGCCGGGCTCATAATGCTTGGGTGGACTTACCTGCAGCAGACCATGCTGCTTACTTACCTGCCAGTTGAACCCCTGATCCTCTTCTGTTTGGGACTACTTTTCCTGTTGGGTGGGGCAGGAGCCACTCCCTAGGTTCAGAACACTGGAACTCTTCTGGAAAGCAGGAACTCTTTTCTTACCTAGGCGTGGCTGTGGAAGGAGACACCTATACACTACAGGAGGCTATTTAAACCACACCCGATGGATGAATCTTGCTTTGTGTTATTCTGCATTCTCTTCAGCAGAACGCTCATCGTGTCTTCTGCTTCTGATTCTGGGCCTAAGGGAACAAAGGCTTACCATCCTGGAATCCAGTCTTCAGCAGCACCTGTAAAGACAAAGAAAGAACAGGTTAGCACTACGGTCTTCAGTGGCAGCGCATCTCTTACCTGGTCCATCGGCTGTCACCAACGCCTCGCGCTGCATTCCGGCATCTGAAAGACAAAGGCTTACCTACTCTTCGCATGCTCCGGAGGTCTTCGCACTGCATTCCGGCATCTGAAAGACAAAAGCTTACCAGCTCTTCGCACGCTCCAGAGGCCTTTGGCGCTGCATCCCGCATCTGAAAGACAAAAGAAGGTGCGTTTAAAGACATTGGGCAACTTTATTACTCACGTGCCATTAATCCTTCCCACGCCGAATCCAGTGGGTATTCCAGCACCCTTCAGCTTCTCTAAAGCTCCGAACTTGTACCTGCAAGATAAAAGGGACAGTTAGTGCGCATCGTGAAGCAGGCTACAAGCGCTTACTTACGTGCTTCCAGGCGCTTCTATTCCTCACGCGGGTTCGATCCTCAACTCTCATCAGCCCGCCATCCGCCATCGCCGGAACCCTGCAAAACAAGAGATATCATTACAAAAGACTTTTAAGACATTTGAAGTGCCCAGAACTTACCGTTCGTGCAGTTAACGACGGACAGCAGTCCTCTGAGGTCAAGAGGCCTGCACCCTTATCCAGTGAAGAAACTGGTTACGGCACCCTGCCCCGAGGCAGATGGAGAGCTCGGCGTTCACTTACCTAAGGTGAGGGCGTTAACCTTTGGGGTTATACAGGAGAAGAGAAAGGGAAGAGGAGAGAGGCACCCAATAACCCCAGTTAATTAATCCCATATTTTCTATCTGCAGATATCTTACTCTTCGAGTCAGACATACAGTGCACAGAGGTCCAGCCCAAAGAGCCAACCGTGTGTTACACATCACCTTTGAAGATACGGCATTCACCCAGTCAAGACCGGCGCCTCTGCGGGAATCAGGTGAGCGTTACAGTCAGATGGCCCACCTAGACGGCTCATCTCAGTCACTGCAGCTGGCTTGGACCTAAAACCGCATCACCAGCAGGCCCCAATGTCCACAGGACCCACCACCAGGGCCCACCTCCGAGTGCTGCTGCTTTCACACAGTCCCCTGTTGATGCAGACATGCCCCCAAGCAGCACAGCTCACCTCCTTCGGGGGGTTGCACAAATCACCACCAGGGGGGAAAGGAAGAACAACTAACAACCTACCCTGTGCTCCTGGGTAGGGGTCGGGCCTGGCATGTTAAGGGGTGCAGCGCCCCCAGCCCAGAGCGCCCCTCACACCTTCACCTCTGCTCCTCAGTGGGTGGACCCTGGGATGTATCTGTCCATGATGCCGCCAGGACCCCCACGCCACTACACCGGTGCCACATCGGCCGGGATCAAAGCTCCTCTGGGCCTCTGCCGGGCCTCACGCTGTCCCTCAATCTGCTCTGCTAGATGTGAAGACTCAGTCCGGCAGCCGTCCAGGTAACTCAGATGGCTAACTCAGCTGCTCCACATCCATTGCTCACCAAATTTGGAGCGACAAGGCACGGGGGGGTAAAGGGAGGGCTCAGAACCCCTTTTACGTCCTGGCTCATGAGAGCTGAAGGATTAGCTGGCCATCCTCCACGCACTCCATGGTGTCCTAAGGCTCAAGTTTTCAAAGAACATTCTTGAATCGTTCGACTTACATTTTGGATTTGTTGAGAGCTTTTTGTGTGGATCTTGTTGTAGTAAAGTTGAGTTCTTCTCCTTTTTTCTTTTTTGTTATCATTTTTGTTATTAGTGGAATTATTTGAGAATATCACATATAATTTGACACTTTTAACAGGGGATTGTCCCAAAATAGGTGGATCTTCACCTTCTTGTCCCTATTCAAGTTTATTGTCTTATGTTTAGTTTTGCTTTATTTATCAACTTCCTCCTCTATTCTCACTTCGTCACCCACCCTCTGCTCCTTATCAACATTCAGTTCTTTGTCGGTTTCTAAATCAAGGATTGGATTAATCTTTACTGGTGATATGGCCTCAAGTTCAGAGGTACAGTGATTAGGTAGATATGTTGGGGTTGTACATTGCGTTTCTTGTTCTAGAACCTGTTGCTACAAGAGTGTCACACTGGGCCTCTCACTAGGTCTTTTTTCCCTTGTGTAGTAAGGGTCAATTGGACTTTGAGCTCTCATATCACGCGAAGATCTTGATGGTCTTCTTAACTTCTTTTAATTAATGATGGGATCTAGGATACTGTGGAAGATATTCGTGATTTCTTGACTGTTCTTGTCTAGTTTTTCTTGTACCACAGTAACAAAGCATTCCAATAAAATCATTTTGGTTTGCATTATGACTAGTGGTCGAAGTGGGAGGAAAAAAGTAGTGGAGCTATGGATTTTGTAGAAAAATTGGTGTTGTTTCCAGTGATGGCTGGTGAATTTTATAAATGGGCAGGACTGGGAATAAACATTCGCCATAAAGACGTGGTAGCGACCCAGCGTAACGTGTGAGCCTTAAATAAATGAGAAGGGTTCAGAGGGTTTCCTCCATGACAATTATTTTTAAATAATTGGTTAAACAGTGCATTTTTTGCAGCACATTTTCAGAGAAAATTGGGTAAAAAAAATATGAAGTTTACAAACAGATTTCTAGGGTAGTTCTTTAAAAATCGATTTGATGCAGAGTCACCAACAGTGCACAGGAGCATTTCCCAACACATTTTCATGATGCCTTTTCACTACAATGCCATTGTAAAAAAAAGTAATTCAATGCTGGGTGCGCCTATATATGTCCATGCTGGTTAAACCAATATATGCAAGTATTTACACGTAAGAATGTACTAGTCTTTGCTTTGACCATATTATCAGGAAAGATACTATAGGAAAACATGTCCATACTGGCAATTGAAACATGTCTTGACTGGATGCACAGTGTTGGTTGGTGAGGCCACGCAGAAAACGCTCATCATGTTGGCTATGCCCTTAACGTCAGTTTAAGATGGCATACCACAGAATAAAACATGTCTGTGCTGGAAGAACAAATTACAAATGCCCACACCACCCATATTATGAATACACTTAATGATGGCTTTGACCTCTCAACACAGTTTAAAATGCCATCCCATGCCATAGTAAGAAACTCTTTCCAGATTGGCCACGTAAGAACACTTATATTGGCTTTGTGCTTAACCCCAGACTAAAATGCAATTTATAATAAGAAATAATGTTTCATCTTGATGGATAAATGCTACTGCATGTAAGAATGTTCATCTTATTTTTTTTTGCCTGCCATGCCACCTGAGAAAACATTTCAGTGCACCAACACCCCCTAAGCCCTATCCTTCCACGCAAACATACATTCATCCATATTCACACCAGCAGACATGCACCCATACAGGTTCTCTCAATCATTCATACATGCACAGAATATTCACACTACATAGAGCACACTGTTTTCCAAATGGATATGTAGCTATATAATAACCCTTATATCCAGTGGGAAGAGAAAACACAGCGAGCGCTGCAAAGCACACATTTTAAGCCCCAGAACGAAAATAGTGAAATTAATATATTTCAGCGTTACAAAACTGATGACTGGCAACACAGGGGCTGTTGCTGCGGGCCCACTTGACATGAAAAGGTTGAAAGGCCCCGACACTGTCCCTGTCACAGCTCAATGCATTTTATTTAGGAAATCCACTGTGCTACCACAAATATTTCCCTCCATTGAACTTATTTTCTGCTTTTGTGGGTTTGGGTAAGAAGTTGGTTAAATACCCACACATCACTGCTTCCAAATCTTATCAACTTGAAAAGAAATAAGTTTTTAGGTACCAAAAATAATACCGCTTTTTTATAGACCGTTCAAACCTAGTGTGTTTCCAGACCCTGCAGTTATGGATGACATTAATATTACTGTATTAAAAGGTACTCATTTTTGTTAACTTTAAAAGGATAAAAGTGTGTGCTGGTCATATTGGGAGGCTGTGTTTTGATTACATAACATTCTCTGCAGTCGCCACATTACCCTCCTTTGGCCTATTTATTAAGATTGCTTGCATCCCCCATCCATTACATTCCCTCCCAAAGAATCAACTCCAGAAACTCTCCCTTCTCTCAGCAATCCACTCTGGAGCAACACAAAGCATGTAGTGCGATACAAAAACCAAATAAATAAATGAAATAAGCATCAGCTGAAATCCCATATCTAAATTTTACACATAAATTACTTTCGAATATGCACGTCCCCAATAAAGTAACAAGAAGTTCTAGATAAAAGAGGGTGCCCAATAGCTTCCAGTTGGGGCTTAAGTAATGGGCTGCCCTGCTGAAATGGGGACCATGTAGTGTATTCCGCTTGCACGTTGATCAAACTCACATCAGCACATCACGACATGCATCTGTTTTCAATTATGTGCTCTATCAATATTTAGGCAAGTACTCTGTTTTTAAGGCTGCTGTCCTTTTAGAACAGGTTGTGTGAGAGTGCTATGGGGGTGCAACTAGACTAAAATTTCAGTGCGGGGCTAACCCAAGAGGCACTCATTTCAGAGAGCGTGGAGGAGTGGCAAACTTACTTGTGTGGGGGCATCTAACTTCATTACTCATTGTAATGAGACTTTTCTAGTGCAGCTTCAATGTTACAATCAGTTCACTCTCTCCTTTAAGTGACAACACCCACTTCTTGCAGGTCCTGAAGGTCCTAGAAGTGTGAGAATGGCAGATGGGGTGCTATCAGCATAGCAGGACATAGCAGAGTGTGGGGCAAGCAACTTCAGTGGCTAGGAGCAACAGGGGAGAAAATGTAATGTTGGTTCAACCACAGTTAGTGCGCTATACTAGAATCTCTGGTTTGCTGAATGGCTGGTGAGACTATGTCTACCTGTCAAATCAAGTGATACGAGACTGGGGAGGGCCAGTGCAGCAATAATGCAATTCTATGTGACAGTATTGGAGCCACTAGCAGAGGAGCACGTGGGCACACCAATTGGTCCCTACACTTATTAAAACTGTCCTATTTTAAGGGTGTAAATGTAATCACTTATACGCACTCACATTTTTGCAGTTGAATTCAGGGTGAGATTACATTATATGCGCAGAATCACACACTTACGCTAACAGTGAATTGGGATTTTAACCCACTCTGCAATTTGGGCACGGCCACCTTCTTCCACGCTTTACTTGGAACAAATATTTAAGTTTTGGGTGTCCATCAAGACCTACAATAATACTGTCCTATAGCGTTTACTTGCTAAATACACAAATTGCATAGTAAAGCATCATGACAACATGTAAATCCATATAGCAGCATGTTGGGCCAAAATAATATCAGTGTACCTTTTATTGTCAGCATCCTGAATGGAAAACTATAATATGCAAAAGGCAAAATATCTATTTACCCACTTTATTTGCAGTACTTTTAGACACACTCACAATAAAATAAGTTGCGTCATAAACTCAGTTAGGTTTGGAGATTCGTCACAAACCTCCAGCATGTTGTTATATATGGTTTTAGGAATATTCAACTAAGAACATCAAAGCAAACTTTACTTTTTAGCATATTAAGCTTTTAGACATTATGGGTGTGAACACATTTTCAAAGGGTGCTTTATTGTGTTGCTCACTTTAACTGTCTGTCAGTCACAGATTTGCATCTCGGGAGAGAGGCACAGCACTGAACCTTCCCTCTCTCCCAACCCACTAGTCACCTGGCCTGGCCCTGACCTACCGAGGGAAGCTTTACTGTCTGTGTGCATGCATGGTTCACTGTGAGGGGAGGGCTATGTCTATGAGTCTGAGGGTGGACATGTCCCCATGTTAGTGCGTGTGTACACTGTGTAAATGTGAAGGAGTGAAGTATTATGTGCGCAGTGTGAATGCTAGCACATAGCAGCTGTGATCGCCTACGTTAGCTTCTTTCCTGCAGGCAGAGTACTCTATATTAACAAATGCAGCAGTAGGGGGGCTGGCACTGAGCCTTCCCCAAAGCACTGTATGTTTAGTATCTGTGCCTAATGGCGCGATGGGACGATGGGCCCTGTAGTAGGCAGCGACAAATGGAGCAGATGCTGCAGACATTTAACAGGGGCTTTAAATCTGAGGGAAGCAGACGGTGTATACCTGCATTCTGGGATATGGTGCAGTTCACGTTTACACCCGGTTTAACAGAACCCTGTGAAATGAGGTGGGCCCAAATAAAAAGAAATACATGCAGGGGTTACATTCACAGACCCGGAGCCACCACTCTGTGTGGGTAATGCAAAAACCACACAAATTGACTTTTGCACCCAATTCATGTTGCCATATAAAGTGGTGCAGTGGTATAGATCGTGCTGTATTGTATGTGTGTGCTTGGTTTGTTTCATCGGCATACAGTCACTGCAAGCAGTGCCACCCTTAGTGACAGCAGTGCCCCGGAAGAAAAAGAACAATTTGCCCCCCCTCCCACCGACCCCCTCGCTGCAGCACCACCATGCTGTTTTTACACTGCTTTTGTGATGGCGTTGTGTATGCCTGGCACTAACAGTCTATCATGCTTGCGGCGTATGTTCCAATGGAGTACCTTTTAAAGAAGTGTGAGTTAGCCCGCCCGCACCCGGCTGCACTGCAGACTACACCAGCAAAAGTAAATCACAGCCAGATTTGTTAATGCTGCCTACAAAACATCAACATAATAATGCGGAAAAGTTATCAGCAAAATCAGTGTGCACACCAAAGCTTTAAATCGTGGTTACTGGGAGGAATACAAAAGGCAGGCACTTTTGTATCTGGCAAAGTGCTCCCAGAGGGAAGGCTACGCGTGGAAGCAGTTTCCTCTTGCACCCCAAAGAGCTAAGAGAATTACTGGTGAACCAACATGGCAGCCTTTTGTGGCCAAAGATGCATCCACACAGGGTTGTGTTTGTGTTACCCAGTAATGCCTTCCAGATGACAGCTCAAAATTAGGAAAAATCTACCTGACTGTTGTGTTATAAATGAAACCTGCCTGGTTACAGGGGAGATACTGTGCCCGCTACTGCAGTAGTACAAATAAAATGAAAATATGCTAGGGTCAGGAGAGAGGGAGGGCACTGAACCTGCCCTCTCTCCACTAGTCACCTGGCCTGGCCCTGACCTCCCGCCTGCACCCTGCAATGCAGACTACTGTAGTACAAATAAAATATGCTCGTATCACACCCATGTCTGAAGCGGGTGTCCAACCCACCGAGCTATGTTCCGCACGTGAGCACAATATGTACATACAGCTGAACCCAGCACTCTAATTGCCAAATCATATTTAGACAAATGCTTTTTCACCAAGTTTGTCAACTTGTCAAATAGTTACTCATGGTAAATGAGTCAAGCTCACTGATTTCAGCATGCGCACACAGTTGCTTCCCCAATATTTGTGATTGTATTGTGGAGAACGACATATTTTCATGCTTAGATCACAAACTTTGCTGGAGAGCCTTGTAGTTGCTTTGCAGCGGCACTCTCTGTTCTGGCCTTCTTAAGCCTTTTCAGAGGGAATGATACTTGCTTTTCCAACAAGTTTCCATGACGAATTCTTAAATATTCTTAAGTTGGTTTAATGCTTTTAATTGAGCTTTGTGGCACATAGGACAGCTTTTTAGAGCCAACTATGCAGCAATATGTGTTGGTGCACAGCTAAAGATGGGTTGAGGTGAGGTATAGGGCCTGATTTACAAAACGTTTTTGAATGGGAATTTTCCATTGAAAAACGCTATTGTAAATCAAGCACATAGAGTTCTGCTTAAAAGGCAAAATGATGATCCAATGAACATTGACTCAAATCCCAGCTCACCAACGTGATCAAAGTGTGTGATACTGGGCAGATCACTTTACAAACTGGGGTCACCGAGAAGTGATTACTATATATATATTTAATATTGACTGTTTACACAGTGCATGCAACAGGCTGCTCCAGGTTCTCGCTCCACATAGCTAAGTGAATTAAACGATATTACAATGTTCGGTGGGTGGGAGGGGCTTGAAGAATCCCATTCCGAATTCTGAGTAGGGGCAGGAAAGGAGGGGATAATTGCTGTGAGTGCTATATCCACCCCACAAGTGACCTGTGAACATTCACAGTTCACCCTGATCAGAATCTGGCAGCCCACGAGGCTTGCCTTCTGACCAGCCTTCCCTTCTCGGATGGGTCGGGAGAGAGGGACGGCACTGAACCGTCCCTCTCTCCCGACCCACTAGTCACCTGGCCTGGCCCTGTCCTCCCGCCCGCACCCTGCACTGCAGACTACTGCAGTACAAACAAAATACGCTTGGGTCGGGAGAGAGGGACGCCACTGAACCGTTCCTCTCTCCCAACCCATAGTCACCAGGCCTGGCCCTGAGTGGCCTCCCGCCCGCACCCTGCACTTACAAACCCCCTCATTACCTACCTGGCAGCAGCAGCCTGCAGGAGGTAACAAAAATCCGACAAGACAAAAGCTGCTGGCTGGGTCACTGGCCCACGCTTGCGCATACTGAGGGCACGTGCAGAAATGAACCGCACTGCACCTGAATGCGCAGGCGTGGGCCAAGGCTCTGCCATTCATACTGTCGGCAGCTGCATCAGACAGTGCAGTGATACGACGGTCCGTACCTATACTTTTACTTTAAAAAGGAGCGCGCCAGAGCGGTATCTTTTTAAAATAAAAGTATAGGAATGGTAATGGAGGCAAAAAAAAAGTATAGGAGCACCTCTCCCATCCGCTCCCCCTCACTTCGATCACTGATTATGACTGACAAGGCGGTTTGATCTCTTAGTTGATCATTAATTGACTCATATAGCTTTATAAAAGGTAGCATGGTTATTGTTTTGCTATAACAGTGTTTGAATTAATTGCCTGGTCGCTTACATCTTTCTTTGTTCTGATTCTCTTTTTTCCATTGGCTGGATCCTCTTCTTCCAGAGGCATTTTAGGGAGAGGTCTCATAGGTGAGGATGTCATTGTTGGAGTACATTCTCCATTCGTTGTGTCAGTTCTCCACCTATTCCTCCCTTTCGAAGCGCCTTGTGGTGATGAAGGTATAGTTAGAGGGCATTCTAATTTTGCTGAGTGATTCTCACTTCAGTTGTGCCAGACTGATCTTTCATTGTAATCTCAGTTTGGAAACTCGACCTCTTGTGATTCTCTGAGCACCCTCCAACAGCACACTCCCAGAGGGTTCGCCCAGGGAAAGTGGGCAGCTTATTTTCTAAGTGTTTTTGTTTCAGAGAATGTTCTCTCGGTTTAAGCGCTTCATTTTCTCTGAGATTCTGTTCCAATAGAATCCAACTTTCAAGGAGGGCCGAGTCCTCTTCTTCTCGTAGTTCAATCTGCTTACAGCAGGGGTTTGTTGGTAGCAGCTCTCTATGAAGTTCGGAACAACTTCTGTAATGGGATCTTGTCTCCTTGACACTCCTTTTGATGCCCAGGCCTGTGGACTTCCACTGCTTCACTCTCTTGGTGGCCGGGGTCTGAATCCAATTTGAGGATCCCCCCTATGTGTACCTTAGCGCTGGTTGTTGTGCAAGCTATGTTAAAAGTAGTTTTAGTGGCTGCTCTCTTTGGACTTTGTTCCTGGTGCTCTTGAGGTTTCGCATTTCCCTTTGAAGGTCCAAAGAGGGACTCCAAAGCATTGCTTGGGATGTTTTCAATGTAATCCTCATTTAAGGGAGCACAGTCTAGGTCATGGATTTGAGTTATTGCAATCTTGCTTGTGCGATTGATGGTTTCATTGCTTTCTCGACCGTTTCATTGCGCTCTCGACCGTTTCATTGCGCTCTCGACCGTTTTCGTCTCTTCTTTGTTTTCAGGCACGAGTGATGTTCTCAGAGTGACTGGTGCTCTCAAAGTCACTAGGTGGATCATATGGGGCTAAACACATTTGCTTGGGGATTTCAATCAGAGCAAGTGGTTCGTTTGAGCCATTGAACCTTGAGACAGCATACAAAGCGTGTGCATTTTCATTCACCAGTGATCTTTCCATGGGGACCGTGGCCCTATTGCTTATACTCAGCTGAAGATGGGTAGCGTGGGTAGGGGATGGAGATGGTATGGCACCGTATTTTTCTAAATAGGAGGAGACAGAGGCAGTCACAAGCACCACTGCAATGAGCAGGAATGGAGGTTAACCCTGGGCACATAAAGCCCTGACTGAGGCGGGTCTAGAATGTTAGCCATTATGTATGCTAAATCCGCCGTCATTTCTCCCTTCATTTCTCCTCCTGACACAGGTTAGTTGAGTGTTTTTACTTGTTTGCCACACACATTGTGGGTGCCACTCACCTCTTCAAGTTCTTTGTTTTTTTATGATGATAATTGCCTCATTCCTCTCTGCATCTCTGAGGTTTGTGACGTCCACAGCATGTTTTCCAGTCACAGACTGTTCGCACAGGGGCGTTTGAAAACCCAAACAGCTGCCCGCACTCCCGCACCTACTCCGCCTCATGGAATCATTCATACTCGTATTCGCCATCCATCTCGCCGCGCTGCTGCAGCGAAGTGCAGCCAATTGCTTCACCTCTGCTTCAGCTCCGCTTCGCAAGCTGGCAAGGTGTATTTGACTCCTCCTAACGAGTGAATGGAAAGAAACAATAGACTTTCAGACTGTCTCCTACAACCAACTGCTTCACCTCTGCTTCACCTAACCTACCTATGCCATACAGCCCAGCCACACCTATCTCTAGAATCATGTGTAGTACCAACTGACTGCACGTCTCCCCACTCATTCTGGGGTCATTTTGAACTACTGCCAAATCAGCACCACATAGAGGCAAAACTCTGCCTCCATCCACCAAACTACCAAAACGAACATCCTAAATTACAGTTATCCTTGCCACACTCTTCCTAGCTGAGTTCCTGTCACGCTATACCGCCTCGCATTCAGCAACCCACTATCCTCCCTGCACTCCTCACTCCCTATCCGCTACCGAAGCCCACCACCCTCCTCCCACAGTCACTTCCATGTTCAAGCCCCACTACTCTCTTAAAGGTATCCAGCAGCCCTATGCTTCCCTAGATTGCTTACCATGAAGTCCCATGTGGCCATACTTCCATGCGTCACCCTGCTTTGCCCACCAACTTCACATCCTCTAATTGCATAGTCACTGACACCAAGCCTCCATCATCACTCCACCCTGCTCAGACCAATCCAGACCAATACTACAAAACATGCCCCTGGCATAACATTAAACTTAGACCTGTCATTCATGGTCAAAATAGTCAGGACATGCCTGAGTTCTTGTTTATGAAACGGCATTACCACACTGAACAGTTCCCTTTTAAAGGACATTTGTTCAAAAAACATACTTTGATTTAATTGTTCAATGACTTTTCATTTCATTTAATAAATGTGACAAAAATTAAGTAAGAGTTAAAGAAAAGGTACTAATTAAAACAATTCAAAATCATAAGCATGGTCCGAACAGTGTGGCCTATTACAAGGTTGGCTACAGTCGGTTCCTAATTTGAAGGAACCTCGAATTGGGATAGAGAAGTAGGTACATGAAAAGATGAAGGTTTCACAGTGTGCCTGAAAACAGAATCACTTGCTGTATTACTAATTACATATATAACCTAATGGACATAAATCAACATAAACGCAAATAAAATTAATCAAAATGAAGTAAGGACAAGGAATGTAAACTAGTGATCTCCTATGTCATACAACACATATTGCATATCTAAATAGCCGGGTCCATGTCCTAGTGAGCTATTGCATATGCCCCCACTTAATGTCAGTACACAGGACCAGCATGTGCATATAAATAGAGTTAGATCCTTTCTGCTCAAGGGTCTAATGAATGGTCCCTGGGACGTTTCGGCGGGCTGATACTGTGCCAACCACGTCTTCAGCGCAGAACTGCATAGGACACCCTCCGGAAAGAGATGAGATGCTTTTCAGTCAAAGCAATCTTATTCTTCTAGTTTAATGTCCAATGTATAAATCAGTGTGCATGCCTTTGTTAATAACTAACTGTATTGTGTGGCTCAAAGTAGCTGGACCGCTGGGTCCCCCTTCTCAGGCGTCAGACTCATGAAAGGGAACATTTAAAAAACGGTCCCTCCATGTGGCTCATAGGTTTATTGGAACCTGTGGTAATACAGAAGAGAGACGAGTATAATGTGCTTTCTGTTGTGAATATGAACCCAAGGGTACACAGAACGTACATGCGTTGCTAGGGGGGGGTGGGCAGAGGGGGCTATAGTCCCGGGTCCTTTGGTTGAAGCCCCGGTCCCCAGTTCCCGACAGTCCCGACTACAACCAAAAGGCTAGCTATCCCCAGCTCCCGACAGTCCCGACTACAACCAAAAGGCTAGCCATCCCCAGCTCCCGACAGTCCCGACTACAACCAAAAGGCTAGCTATCCCCAGCTCTGACAGTCCCGACTACAACCAAAAGGCTAGCTATCCCCAGCTCTGACAGTCCCGACTACAACCAAAAGGCTAGCTATCCCCAGCTCTGACAGTCCCGACTACAACCAAAAGGCTAGCCATCCCCAGCTCCCGACAGTCCCGACTACAACCAAAAGGCTAGCTATCCCCAGCTCTGACAGTCCCGACTACAACCAAAAGGCTAGCCATCCCCAGCTCCCGACAGTCCCGACTACAACCAAAAGGCTAGCCATCCCCAGCTCCCGACAGTCCCGACTACAACCAAAAGGCTAGCTATCCCCAGCTCCCGACAGTCCCGCCTACAACCAAAAGGCTAGCCATCCCCAGCTCCCGACAGTCCTGACTACAACCAAAAGGCTAGCCATCCCCAGCTCCCGACAGTCCTGACTACAACCAAAAGGCTAGCCATCCCCAGCTCCCGACAGTCCCGCCTACAACCAAAAGGCTACCTATCCCAAGCTCCCGACAGTCCCGCCTACAACCAAAAGGCTACCTATCCCCAGCTCCCGACAGTCCTGACATTAGCGTAGCCCCAAATCTTTTCCAGACCTAGCTACGCCCCTGACAGAACGTTAAGTAATCTGATGTTGTTCTGTTGGAGCCATAGTGGGAACCCCATGCTCGTAACCTGGGCAGGGGTGAAGATAATAGGTTTCCCTGATTAGACGTCCTCTTCTGCTGGTAATCCTGGAGACAGAGTCAGTGAAGTGAAGTCTCCTGGAGAACATCGGGAGACAAAACAAAACAAGCCACAGGATCATGTTGCTGTCCCTATCTTTCGCTGTAGAGAGGCTGTGCGCTATTTATTCTGGGCGCGACACCCGCTCTGTAAGTATTCCTATGCCGGCTGAAAGTGCGCATGTCTCATAATGTGCTGCTCCATCACTCGTGCTGCTGGAAAGCAAAGGAAAACAACAAAAGAAGCTGTGGCAGCTCAGATAACTATTTCAGCCGTTGCCATGGCAAAAAAAGAGCTCACAGCAAACATATCTGCCGTAATAATATAAAGGGCAGAGTTTAAACATTAATTGCTGCTTACCATGCAACGTGTAATTACTGTGCCCGTAAATAAATGCTGATTGCAAAGCTTTTTTAAATCTGCAATGTCCGATCTCGTCCTGGATCACTAAGGAAAGTAAATAAAGACAAAACCAGGGGAACTCAATGGGTGGTTTAAAATGCTAAATGAGCTGTTTAAGACAGCTGAGAGAAGAGCTGTTACGAGCTGGCCACTTGCTAAACAGCTTTTGTGTATCAGCGTACACTCTGCTCTCTGTTACCTCTTAAGTAGCGCTATGTGAAGTTTCTGGCTGTGGATGTTGTCCCGATGCCTTACACAGTTTGTTTTGGAACTGCCATATATGTATGTGAAACTCACTCAGTCATGCTGTGCTAGACCAGCCACGCCAGTTTTTATGAAGTCGGCGATTTTCATGTGCCATCTTGGAGTGGCTGAATGCACTCTAAAAAGTGCTATGAGGTATCAGGGAGCTTAGATCGCTGCAGGCCTGTGGGGAGAGGCATGTCCTTATTCAAAAATAAGTTCCTTGTTCAGTCCGTCTGTATGGGTGCAGAGTTTACAAATCCACCATTGCTCCTTGTGATTAAGGGCAGTGTCTGAGTTGGTGTATGTGTTCACCTTGTCCAATACCCACCAATCCAGACTCCTGCGTTTATACACATGCATCCCTTTCTCCACTAATTTACCATGCTTTGGTCCAGCCAGAAACAAGCGATTATGTAGCCGCACCAGCACACCACTGCCTAGCCATGCACCATGCTCACATCCCTCACCCATCCCCAAGGAATCTAAGCCCGTTGACCCGCTACCCACGCAACCACCTAACACCTTCTCCTGTTCCTTTATAAATGCAAGCTCTCTCTGCACCCATGCACAAGATATCTATGACTTACTGCTGGACAAAGATCTTGGCCAGCTTACCATCCCTGAAACTTGGTTGCACAATGCGGCCAGTCCTACGCTATCTCTAGCTATTTCCACAGGGTATGTATGCCATCCCGAGAGCTGATAAACAAGGCCAACCTAGTGGAGGAGTTGCCATTATCTCCAAATCCAAAATACCAATAAGAGTCTCCCCCATACAGTCTCTGCCAGGCTATGAATTTCTGTTTACAAAACTGGAGTCTAGCCACCAAACTACCATCAACATCCTCCTTCACCACCACCAGCCCGGTCACATCAACTCCCTGTATACTGACATTCCCTTCTCCTTACACCACTCATCAAACCGAATGTAAGCTTCACATTTCCTTACTGCTGCACCATGTTACCTTTGGGTTTGGTGTGCATTCGAAATAAATAAACAAACAAACAAATATGAAATTCCTGCTTTAATGACACAACCAACACAAAAACCATAGCCCTTTCCACCACTCTACAAGAGGTGAGCTTTACGTAAGCAGTTCGTTCACCCAAGCATGTCAAAGGCCAGACCCTTCACTGGATCATGTACCACAACCTGCCCATTCCAGCCACTAACTACCATTGAGCCCATTCCCTGACAGAGCACTCCCCTATCCAATTTCTCCTCCACTTGGAGTTCTCCCATGCCAGCAAAGACACCATTCACCTCCCTATAATTTCTAGACACAGTCGCAAACTCCCAACAGAGTTGCTCGAACCTGCTATTTACTCCCACCTCGCCATTCTGCCTGAATGCAATGACCCAATACCATTCCTGGTGCCTACAACACCCTGCTATTACACACACGCACCTCTCTAAACGACCTTCTAAAAGAAATCCTCCATTCACAAATGCTTCACTGACGAACCAATCACCCTACGAAAACATAAACGAGCTTAAGAACAACTATGGAGGAAGAACCCTTCTAATGCCCACAAAGAAGCCTTCCTCGCCTTGGCCAATACATACAAAGCAGCCATATTAACCACCAAAGCCGGCATTTACAACACCAGAATGAGGGAGGCCAGTTACAATACTAAGGAGCTCTTTAGAATCTTTAAAGAACTCAAATCCCCGGCACCCCCAGTTTTTAGCTTCCCCAAGGACAAAACTTGGTGTAAAACTGTCCGATCTGCTCTCACGAGCAAAAGCACAAAACTGATAAACCAAATTATCCTAAAAAAAAACTGTTAGCTGCTAAATATGCCTCTTTCATTCTCCCTGAAGATCTCCCCACCACTTACTCCCCTTCCACTTCTCCCAAGACTCCCCTCCAATGTCCTCTCCACCATCCAACAACTTAAACACTCAAACGGTAAGGGTGACCTCTGCCCGTCCCATATCATCAAAATGTGCCCTGAGCCCTTGGCTCTCATCATCTCCAAATTCATAAATACTTCTTTCAACACTAGTTCTGTCACTTTAGCCATTAATAAAGCCTGGGTCACGGTCACCCCCCTACTCAAGAAACACTCCATTGACTGCACCCTCCCTACCAGACTACCACCCCATCATCACAGTACCTTGCCTCCTCAAAATTCTAGACCGCACTGCTTACACCCAACTTCAAGCCCACTTGGAAAGCCACTGTTTTCTTGGCTCTCACCAACCTGGCTTTAGACCTAAGCACAGTATAGAGGCCGACCTTTTTGATCTCAAGATCCAGCTCAATGGTATTTGCGATGCTGGGGAACTCGCTGTCCTCCTCCTTCTTGACCTTCCTGCTGCCTTTGAGCTTGACGAACATGGCATTCTGTACCAGCAACTCACCACTAAATTTAATTTAACCAGTCAAGCCACCAGTTGGATCAAATCCTTCCTCAACAAGCGCTCCTCCAGGGTCTTTGCCAGCACGGAAGCCGCTGACCCCCAGCGGCGCCCACAGACATTTTTCACAGGGGTGGCCTGATGGAAATCTTGGGGTGGGACACCAAAACAAAGACTAAGAGGCAGGTGGGCCGGTGGGGGGACAGGGTTATAAAGGTGGACATGGCCCCCCTTCGCCACCTCTTGGTGGCACCACTGCCGACCACATTTCCGTACTTTATGGTGTTCCTCAAGGATCTTGTATCTCACCTACCCTGTACAACATGTACACAATACCTCTTTTTGACCACCTTGATAATCTTGTGTTCCCATACATAAACCTTGCAGATGATACCCAAATCTTGCTCAAACTCACTGAGAACCACACCTTCAATTCTGCTAACATCGACAACATCCATGGCATCATTCAAGCCTGCATGGCTGAACACCATTTCTGCATGAATGATGACAAAACAGAGCTCCTCATTGAATGTTCCCCACTCTGACTCAAATGCCTGGACACAGCATTTGCTCTATTCTCCATAGATGGTAACCCCATCACCGTCTCAAGTCATGTGAAAACCCTGGGAGCCTACTTAGATGCAGAGCTAACTATGCACAAAAATGTTAAGACCCTCGCCTCCTCATCAGCTTAAACCACTAAGCGCATCAACCTCAGCAGGAAATTCCTATCCACAGACAATTGTCTCACCCGTTATAGGGCCATCATTGGCAGTGAACTGGATTACTGTAGTGCAATTCTATCATGCACTTCCACAAATAACGTATCTAAACTTCAACTGATCCAAAACAATGCCCTCCGGGCAGTCTGGGGTCTAAAGTGTTCAGACCACATCTCTCATGCTAGACAAGAGGCCCGTTGGTTGCCAATCAAAACATGCATCGAGTTTAAGATCTTATCCATAACACACAGATGCGTCCACAAGGTTTCACCTGCTTTCCTCATCCAGCTCATCTCCAAAAGACCGAAATCTCGCTGCCTGCGCTCCTCTTCCACTTTGACAATACACATTCCAAGATTCACTAGGAAAACAGCAGGGGGAGATTATTTAACAGTCATAGCTCCTACCTTATGGCACGCCCTCCCCCCTACGTCCAAGAAGAACCCTCATACTTAATTTTCAGAAAAATAATAAATACTTTGCTGTTTGATAAATAAGACTAGTCTGACCAAGGGCGACCTCCTGATTTCGCCTCTACTTGCTTGAATTCTGCATAGATATGTATTCTGTATTTCAAATGCTTCCCTTCACTAAGTGGTACCAGCACTGTGATACTTACTGGTTTGGGGCGCTGTCAATAAATGCAATGAATAAATAAAACAGCAAGATCAAGGCTTGAAATGGTCAAATCACTAAAATTCCTTTTCCAAACTTCTCTGCCGTATTACCCAACGAGGAGCTCCCTAACAAGATTTGCTCCAATCAGCAGCTTTGTGAGAAGCAAGTTGGACGGGCTTTCCATTTCCCAGCTGCATAGTGATTTGCCTTATTGAACCATTGTAGGCTAATGTGTGTACAATTGTGCTATTTTTGGGCTACCTTTGGCGGCAATGTTTTTTTATTCCTCCTGAGGATGCCTCTCTACTACCACCACATACCCACCCCATGCCCACTCTATCTACCACCATTCCCACTCTCTCTACCCACATCTACCCCACCCTCATTGCATGTGCTGGTTGGGTTATGTCTGGGCTATTTTGGGATACATTTGATAAGACCTTCTAAGGCTGCTTTATTGTTCATTTGTCCTGCCCCCAACCAACTACCACTACTCAAACACCCCACCCCCACTCTCTATATCCCCACCCACCTAGCCCCATTATCTCAACCCCTAGACCCTCCACTCCCTCAACCCTTCCCCCTATCCACCCTACCCAGACTCTCTCTACACCCATTCACCCACCCTTCCCTCCCTCTCTATCCCCATCACCCACCCCAATCTCACCCTCTACCCCACCTGTCCTACCCACCACTCACCCACCCTTACCCTACTCTCTCTATCCCCACTCTGTCTAACCCCACCCACCCAACCTACCCACACTCTCTCTACCCTCACCCACCTAACCTACCCCCAATCTCTTTAATCCCCACCCAACCTTCCCCCACCCTATCATAAACCCACTCTCCACACCCACCCTATCCCCACTCTCTCTAGCCCACTCTCTCTACATTCCCCCCTCTCTCTACCCCCACCCATCCTGCTACCACTTGCTCTACCGCCACCCACCAAACCTGCTCCCACTCACCCACCCTATCATAACCCACCCACGTTACCCCCACTCTCTTTACCACCACCCTCCCTAACCCCACTGCCTGCACCTGCACTCTCTCTAACTGCAATCCAGTCACACGACACACAGTCTCTAGCCCCATTCTCTCTGCTCTCACAAACCCACACTCTCCCTAGCCCCACTCTCTCTGCTTCCACCCACCCCCACTCTCTCTTCATGCCCCCATCTCTCTACACCAACCCACCCTACAACACTATCTCTACCCCCACCAACCCTACCCCACCCAACTCCCTCTAAACACCCAACTCTCTCTCTACCCCACCTACCCTACCAACACTCTCTCCTTGCCCACCCAGCCTACCAACTCTCTCTACCCCCAACCACCCAGTCTTATAAATCTCTCTACTCCAACCCACCATACCAGCTCTTTGTACCTCCACCCACCCTACCAACTCCCTCTACCCCCACCCACCCCTCACTCACTCTACCGCCACCAACCCTACTAACTCTCTCCCCACCCACCCAGCCTACCAACTCTCTCTACCCCACCCACTGAGTCTTATAAATCTCTCTACTCCCACCCACCATTCCAACTCTCTGTACCTCCACCCACTCTACCACCCTCTCTGTCTACCCCACCTTCCCCATCTCCTATCTCTTTACTGCATATACTGGCCTTACCCCCTTTCTCTATCTCCACCCACCCTAACCCTTCTCTCTACAACCACCCATCTTACCCCTTCTTTCTCTACTCAACCCTACCCACTCTCTCACCCTCTCTCTCACCTTTTCTCGCTCATATTTCCTCTTGCTCATCATCAATGGCACCCTCTATCAATGGCTTCCTCCTTGCTCTATTCCCCTTCTCATTCTATTCAACACCTACACCCTTTATCCCATCCTTCTTTGAAAATGTGCACTCCCCTCCCTGCATCCTGGTGCCTATTAATGCAAAGAACAGCAGTAAACGCCCAAACTATTGGCATTGCCAATGCTAGTTTCTTAGATCTTTGAAAAACAAAGAGTGAATAATTAACTTGATGATAGGTAACTTAAATTTCAATGTGAGACTATTGAAATCACAAGTTCTGTTCAAAACAAATAAGATCTGTTATGGGACATACCAGATCTAAATGTGAGAAACCTTAGCAAAAACATTGCTTTGACCTTGATGTTGCCCACAGTAATTGTGGGCTAGCTCAGGTTTAAGGGCTCTGAATATATGATAAGGGGTCACACACTTGCTTGTTCAACTTACTGATGGCAAGGGTATTGCAACCATATTGATTATAAATTAATTAATACCCAGACCAAATATGTTGCAAAATCACTATATGTGGTGAAATGGTCAGAGAGCAACCATGGTCTTCTAGTTTTAATGTTGAATAGTGAGTACAGGGCGACCACAAGTGAAATTGCTATACCATGAAGTTGCACAAACAATAATAAGTCAATACTATGTGATAAATTAGACTTGAATATAATACTGCTGAAGATGTATGTCAAACCTGTGTCAATTTTAGATCAAATATTAGGCCTACACCATTTACTCCTGATGATGTTTTAGAGTCGTTTGCTAAAATAGCTGACACTATTTTCCCACCTGCTTCCAAATCCTGAGCATATATTATTTACAAGCTGTGAACAAAACCTCTTGGATTGATAGGGAATGCAGACAGTGCAAGTTCAAACGCGTAGCTTTAGTTAAGAATAGTACTTGAACGTTGAGCCAACTACCATCTAATTCCCCTACTGAACTGTGCCTGCAAAATATATGCAAAATATATACAACTAGCAAAACTACACGTTTACCAAACAGGTCATGTAGACAGACATGATAACACTCTCATCTTGAAAATGAATGATCCTGTAGGTCGTTATTCCGCCTCACCCTGACGGGGTGCATTTAGTAGTGATGCATTGCGGTGCAAATATCTCAGAAACCATTCATCCTAGGGCCTTGAAACGTGTTTTGTACGTCATGTCAGGATCAGTTGAAAAACAACATTTTTGGTTTCCCTTCCCGGTGAACATGGTTGATGACAGTCTTCTCCCTAAGCCCCGCTTCTGGCAGCCATCATCAGATTTGGTAAGCACGTAAAGTGGCAGTAAGACCAAGAACAGCTGCAGAGGGGCCGGCACAGAGGGTTAGCATGTGAATCCATGCCAGACCCATGCTGGAGAACAATAGTTACAGGTAAGTAACTTGTTACTTCTGCAGCATGGGGTCTGGTATGGATTCACATGCTCATGAATAACGAATTCACAGCAGTACACATTACACAACCAGAGGAGGTAGCAAGGCTCAACAGAAGTAATTAACACTTATCTGTAGCAATGCCTGGCCGACTCTGGACTCCTCCCTGGAATCCCTGTCGAAGCAGTAGTACCTTGTGAAGTTATGCGTGGACCTCCATGTCTCAGCCCTGTGGATGTTGAGCAGGGGCACACCATAAAGGAACGGTGTTGTGGCAGCGATCGCACTGGTGGAGTGGACTCTCAGATGGCACGGCAGAGGCCGGTTAGCCAGTCAATGACAGTACATGATGCAGCTGCAGAGCCACCTTGAAATGGAAGACTTGGACAAGGCCTTCCCATCGTTCACAGGAACAAAGTTCACAAACAATTGAGAAGTCTTTCGAAAACTCTGTGTGTGTGACATAGAAATGTAAGGCAGGTGCAATGTCCAGCGAATGCAAGGCCCTCTCTGCCGGTGACAAAGGGTTCGAGAGAAAAACAGGCAACACCAAGGGTTCGATGAGGTGGAATTTCGATGGAACCTTTTGGAATGAAAGATGGGTGCGTATGCAGTGCCACCCTTGCATCACGGAAAGTCAGATACGGCTGTTTGCAGGAAAGGGCCTGGATTTCACCAACACATCTGGCTGAGGTGATGACCATGAGAAAAGCCGATTTCCACGAAAGAAACTTGAGTAGGGCTTGATGCATAGGTTTGAAAGGTGCCCCCATGAGCCTGCTCAGGACCACGTTGAGCTCCCATGCTGGGGCTGGAGCCTTAACCGGCGGAAATGATCGGAAAAGCTCCTTGAGGAACACCTGGACAAGCCTGTGGGACCACAGCAAGGATCTTCCCAGGGATCTGGTTTAGCGTGTGATGGCTGTCAGGTGTACCTTGATCGATGTGTGAGCCAGTCCAGCTTTTGCCAAAAACAGCAAGTATGGAAAAATCTGTGGAGCTGTGACCCTCAGAGGGGTGATCTTCTGTGACCGGCACCACGTAGCAAAACGCTTCCACTTATGGCCATAGCACTTAAGAGTCGATGACGCCCTGCTTTGGTGAGGGCTTCCCTGCAGTCTGCTGGAAACTAATAACCTCCAAACTCTAAGGCTGCAGGAGACATGCCCTCAGGCTGAACGAGCCTCGGTCGTGATGAAAGATTGTGCCTCCCTCTTTGGTGAGCAGATCCGGAAGTAACGGCAACTTCACTGGAGGCAACGCTTACAGGCTGAGTAGGTCCAGATATGAAATCTGCCTCGGCCACACCCGGGTGATGATTATCAGCTTGCATCGACATTGTCTGAGTGTGTTGATGACATGAAGCAGGAGGGGAAACGGGAGAAAAGCGTACAGAAACCGGCCTTCCCACAGGAACGAGAACACGTCCCCCAAGTTTCTCAGTTGGTGGAATCTGCTGGCAAACTTCTGTCATTTGGAGTTTGCTGCCATGGCAAAAGGATCAATTGGGGGATCTGCCTCATTTGAAGAACAGGCCCACCTGATCCTGATGAAGTTGCTACTTGTGGAAAGATCACAGTTCCCTGCTGAGGGTGCAACAGTGTTCTTGATGCCTGCCAGGTGGAGAGGGATGATACATCCCATATCCGATGGCCCAGTGCCACAAGTCCTCAACTTCCTTGGAGAGCACCGGGGATCAAGTGCCTCCTTGCTCCCTGATGTAGAACATGGTGGTGGTGTTGTCCGTGAAGATCCTCACCACCTTGTCCTTCAGAGATGGTAGAAAAGACTTAAGCCCAGAACACTGCACACAGCTTCAGGACACTGATGTGCAGATTCTTCTCCTCTGAAAGCCACAGACCTCTGGTGTGTAGACGTCCAGTGTGAGCCCCCCAACCTTCCAGCGAGGTGTCCATGGTGACCATCTCCTGGTAGGGCAGGGTTTGAAATCCCATCTTCTGGGCGATCTGGGAGCACACGCCCCACCACTCTATCACCCGACGAAACTCTTCGTTCAGAGGGATCAAGTCTGCAAAACTCCTGGACACCAGTATCCAACATGAATCCAGGAACTCCTGTAGGGGTCGCATCCACAACCTGCAGAGATGGATGAGGTAGATGCAGGATGAAATCATGCCCAACAACGATTTGATGGCACGCACCGTGGCCATCATCACAGAATGACAGTGGTTGCACCTTCCCTTGAATGACTGCTAGCCTCTCCTCTGTAAGCAATGTCAGGCTAGCCACTGTGTTCAGTTTGGTGCCGAGGAACAGCACATTCTGCGATGGCGTCAAGCAGGACTTTGGATAGTTTATGGAGAATTACATCTCCGTGAGAAGTCGGACGGTCTCCTTCATGTGCTCGTCGGCCAGATCTCCCGAGCGGGTGCGTACCAGCCAATCGTCCATGTATGGGTATAATTGTATGCCATGCAGATGGTCCGCCACCGGGGCCAGGCATTTCGTAAACACTCTTGTGGCCGATTTCAGGCTGAAGGGCAGGGCCTTGAACTGGTAATGCTGACCTTGCACCAAGAATCAGAGGAACTTTCGATGTTTCTTGTGGATGTGGACATGGAAATATGCATCCTATAGGTCCAACGATGTCAAGGAATCCCCTTCCTCCAATTGGCCGAGCACGTGCTGCAACAGGACCATCCTGAGTTCGTGGGACATCAGGTACTTGTCCAGATGGCAAAAGTCCAGGATGAGTCTCCAGCCCCCTGCCTTCTTTCTTACCAGAAAGTCACTGGAATAGACTCTGGAGTCCCAGAGTCATTGGGGAATGAGCTCTAGTGCCTCTTTCCGTAACATGGCTTGTAGTTCCTCAAGGAAGAAGGGAGAGGACTGTCAATAGATGGGGGCAGTATGGCCCAGAGGACAGCGATTGGTTTAGAGAAATACAGTTTTAGAGTGAAAGTGAAACTGTTTTTTCTTTTACCAAGGATTCCCAGCGTGACGGCAGGGAATATTCATGAGCATGTGAATCCATGCCGGACGCCATGCTGGAGAATTGGGTATTATATTTGAATAAAAAGGCTTACTGATGGAGTAAATAAATACATCTAATACAATCTTAATTAAGGATTTAGCTGCAGTTTTGAGGTATGTACATGAATATAGAGATATAGCAGTTGGGCCTGAGCTTAGAATATACAAGGCAAACACTAGACAGACATATTTATGGTGTGGAGATCGGGGGCAAGACTAAATTTAGCTCATTGTCTTGCAGCAAGAAAACAGTTATTAAGGATTCCTTTGACTGCTTCAAGTTTTGCAGTCCAAGTTGAAATACAGCAGTCATCTGTTGAATCCGGGTATATCTTAAGCCCATATTGTATTGGATTAAACTGTGAAGATCTAGAGAATTCACTATTTAGAGAACCCAAGCAGTATTAATCATGAGTTTGCTTCATTAAAAAAGAGATGTATACTTCATGGTAATTCGAGACATCCTAAAGTTTGAGGGAGAAGAGTGAGCTGATGTTTTAGTTATTTAACTGTCAAACTGAACCTACGTTTTGAGCAATACCTACACTTGGTCCAGCATTCACATAACACATATCTTGTTTTAAATCTTTAATTGGATATCCTTCCTGTTGATTCAATAAAGAAGAAAATGAATCCAGTGTGCTGATATCTCTGCTGTAGGAACAAAACAGAAAATTAATCTGTGCAGGATTTTATATTCCCATGTACTCCTTATTACAATATCCGAGCAGGAATCTCAGACCCAGTTTGAGAAATCATGGAATATGCAATCTTGAGACTGCTTTATATTTGTAAAAATTCCTAACTCATCATGATGTTCAACTCGCTGCTTCTATATCCCTCTTACATGCTTGGAATCACATGAGTTGTCTGTCTGTGGCAAACCACTGAGTTGATGTCACAGGTTTCCCCCTTCTCACCTGTCTTTGTTGTTTGTTGGAGTTCTTCGATGGAGTCTTCTTTTGTAGAGTTTGGGTCTTGTATAACCCTGTGTGCAGGTCCTCGGGTTCCAGCGTGCGTTCAGCGTTCCGAGTCCTGGGAACGTTCAGATGTCCGGGAAATCTGAGGAAATCCAGGAAAATAGCAAAGAGTGCATACGGAAGACGAGTGCACAGAGATCCTGGATGCAAGGAGGACAAAAAGGAGGGGGAATGAAGGAGGAGGAATTTAGGGGAACTGGGAATCAGGAATCAATGGAAAAACACAAGCGAACTACGGGAGCACTCGTCTAGCCACGGCAAGCGGTAGCGTTGAGACGCGCAGGGCCACGGGAGAGTGTCCGCTTTATAGAACGTAATGCATACGGCGCGGAATATGGTAAACAGTATTCCGCATTCGGCGGCCATGTTGGGAGTACTGCTGAGTGCAAGCCCCTATGGGTCAGGGACCAGGAAGTCCAGAAAGGACACGTCGGATGGTTCATGACAGCATGCCTCCTCCAAAGGCCTGTTCCTCCGGGTTTGCCCTGGTGTATAAGGTGGTACCTTTGAAGTAGCCTGGGGGCATTTAGGTTTGAGACCGGTTCCCAGGTGCGTTCACTGGGTGGATAGCCTTTCCACTCCACCAGATACTGTAGCTGACCACGTCTGTACATGGAGTCACATATTCGGGACACTTCGTATTCTAGCTGGTCATCGACAACCACAGGGGTAGATCTTTGGATCGACCGGGAGGTCTGGACGTATGGTTTCATTAGAGATGTGTGAAACACTGGGTGGATCCTCTTCCAGGAGTCTGGTAATTTGAGTCAGAAGGCCACTGGGTTAATGATTTCCTTTATGGAAAAGGGCCATAGTACCGATGAGCCAATTTATTAGGTAAGTGTCGAGGCAGTAGTTTCGAGGATAGCCAGACCTTATCACCCACTGCATAGGAAGGTCCTGGTCTTCATTTGGAGTCTGCATAGTGCTTGGTGTTAGCTCGGGCCCTTTCGAGGTGTTCTTTGGCTTCCTTGTGTACGTTGATGAGGGTTTCAATCAAGGAGTCGACTGTAGGAACTGGTGTAGGAAGTGGGAGAAGGAATGGTAGAACCGAAGGGTGGAATCCTTGGCTGCAGAAGAAGGGGCTGGTCTTGAAAGCCGAGTGATCCGAATTGTTGTAGGCGAATTCAGCCACAGGTATTAAAAGAGACCAATCGTCCTGGACCTTGGTGGTGAAACAACGAAGATACTGCTCTAGGGTTTGGTTCGAACGTTCTGAAGCTCCGTTGGTCTGTGGATAATAACCTGAGGAGAGGGCATGTTGGATTCCTAGTATACGGCATAAGTGTTTCCAGAATTGAGATATGTATTGAAGACCTCTGTCTGATATGATCTTGGAAGGGAGTCCATGAAGTCGGAATATGTGTTCCAGGAAGATTCCAGCGAGTTCTGAGGAAGATGGTAATTTATACAAGGGTGTAAAATGAGCCATGTGAGTGAATAAATCAATGGTAACCATGATAGTTGTGTATCCCCTGGAAGGTGGTAGTTCCACAATAAAGTATGTAGCAATAAATTCCCAGGCCCTTGTTGGTAGCGTTGGTTGGCGTAGGACACCGCCGGCCTCTTGTTATCATGCTTGTTTTGATTGCAGACTGCACAGGCTTGGATGTACTGCTGGACGTCAAGTTTCATTTTTGGCCACCAAAACTGTCTTTGTATTAAACAGAGAGTATTGGTAATGCCACAATGTCCTGATTGAAGAGTATCATGACAGAGGCTTGTAATCCTTTGTTGCAGGCTCTGAGTGGGAATGACCATGCCATTGTCCTTGAACAAATACCCGTCCTTGGCTTTAAGATTCCATCGATTCTTTCCAGTAAATTCCTTCCAGATCTCAGAGGACTGGGTTTGAATCCGAATGCCTTCCAGGAGAGTGATTGCTTGAGCTCCGAAAATTGTATGGGGAAACATCATTGGGAAGGATCGATCTTCAAGAGTTTCGTAGTCGGGACGTCGGGGTAAGGTGTCAGCAATTATGTTGTGTGTTCCAGGTACATGATGGATTTGAAACTGGTACTGGGCAAAGAAGAAAGCCCAACGGGCTTGACGACTATTCCTACATTCCATGGATTGTAGGACTTGGAGATTCCGATGATCCGTACGGACCTGAACAGGATGTTTAGCTCCCAGTAATAGATGACGCCACTCTGTGAAGGCTTGACAAATGGCCAACAATTCCTTTTCCAGAACAGAATAATGGGTCTCGCTAGGAGTTAGGGTTCGCGAGAGATAAGCGATGGGGTGTTCTAACTTGCCCTCAAATTCCTCCTTTAAGACTGCTCCGATTGCATAGTTAGAGGCATCAGTCTCCACTAGGAAAGGTCGATCAATGTCAGGTTGAGCCAAGATGTGGGCTTGTGTAAATTCCGACTTGAAACGTTGGAACGCTTCATCTTGGGCTGCGCTCCAGAGGAAGGGAGTATCCTTCTTCAACAATGTAATGATCGGTTGAACTATCTCCGAAAAGGAAGGTATGAATTTCTGGTAGAAGTTGGCAAGCCCCAGAAAGGATTGAATCTGTTTCACAGTAGTTGGAACAGGCCAGGATAGTATGGAATTTATTTTGAGTGGTCCATTCCAATTCCTTCTGGACTAAGGACAAATCCGAGATAGTGAACAGTAGAGACATGAAAAAGGCATTTCTCGGGTTTAGCCAGGGGTTATGTTCACGTAGCCATTGTAAGACTGCCTTGACATGCTCTTCATGCTTAAGATGGTCAATGGAGTATATCAGTATGTTGTCCAGGTAAAATATGATGAAGAGGAACAGCATATCGGAGAACACCCGGGCCATAAAACGTTGGAAGACCGCTGGGGCTTTGGCGAGTCCGAAAGGCATGACCAGGTATTCAAAGTGACCAAAGGGTGTTCTAAAGGCTGTTTGCCATTCGTCACCTTCCTTTATATGGATCAGATGGTAGGCACCTGTGAGGTCCAGTTTCGTGAAGATTACGGGTCCTCTCACCACTTCCAGGATATCCGAGATTAAGGGCAATGGGTAGCGGTCCTTGAGGGTGCATTGATTAAGACCATGATAATCAAGACAAGGACTAAGCTCCTTAGTATCTTTCTTGGGAACGAAAAACAATGAAGCTCCCGCTAGGGATTTGGATGGTCATATGGTGCCTTTTTCTAGGTTGGCATCCAAGTATTCTCTGATGGCCCTTTTCTCTGGTTCTGATAGGATGAACATCCTTCCAAAGGAAATCACTGCCGAGGGTTCAGTATCGATAGCGCAGTCTTCAGGTCTGTGAGGGGGTAGGGCTTGAACTATAGCAGTTGAAAACACATCAGTGTAGTCCTGATAGGCTCTGGGGACCTGGATAATATTTGAGACCGTGAGTGGGCCTTGCTGGTCTGTCAGCATACCTTCAGAGGATCTTGACGAGGAATCCAGGGATAGGCAGTGAGACATGCAATGTTCGGAGCCAGGAAACAAGGATCCTGCTGCCCAGTTGATGTATGGGTTGTGCTTCTGTAACTAGGGCATACCCAGTACAATTGGATAATGGGCAGACTTTATGATGTCAAACTTGATCATCTCTTGATGATGGTTTATCGAGAGCTGGATCTCTTTGGTTTGCAGGGTGATTGGTCCTGAAGAGAGAGAGGTTGTCCATGTATGACCTCTACAGGTTGCATGATGTCTCGAGTTGCATATGCAATGTGGTGGGTAGTGACCCAATCCTGATCTATCAAAATCCCCATGGCTCCACAATCCACTAATGCCAGAATGGGGTAAGTTTCTTTCTTGGACGGCGATAGAAAGGCCTGCAAGATCACAAGTTTGTTTTGTCCAGGAGAGTTCAAGGATTGAATAGATGTGGAGCAAACATCTCTCTACAGAAGCTGTGCTCCATCTAGGATCGGGAGCTGGCGTTTCCCGAACGCCGTGGAGGGGCCAAATGACATTCTCTCACAAGATGTTTATCTGAGGCACAGTACATACACAGCCCGGTGTGAATCCGTCGCAATCTTTCTTGCTGGGATATGGGTCCGCGGAAGGCCCCCAGTTGCATGGTTTCAGGGTCTGTGGTCAGGGCAGGAGTGGGCTTGGGTTTAGAGGGAGATTCTATAGAGATCTTTTGGTAAGGTATCTTTGTTGTCTTCTTTTCTGCCTTCCTTTCCTGGATTCGAAAGTCTATTGAGGTCCATAAGGGCCTGGAAGGAACCTGGGCGAGTTACCCTGGCTAGCTCGTCTTTTATTTCTTCGTTTAGTCCTCTCCGGAATAGGGTAAAACAGGCCTCCGGGGACCAATCTGCTTCCTTGGCCAGTTGCTTAAAGCGTGTTACATAGGTAAGCATATCCTGGGACCCTTGTTGGAAATCCAATAGACGTTCTTGGGCACTGTAAACCTGTTCTGGGCGGTCAAACATGGTCTTTAGAGCCCATACGAACCCATCATAATCATCCAGGAAGGCATCTCCAGAATTAACTAAGGACGTAGCCCAGGTTAATGCATTCCCAGAGAGATGCAAAATCATAAAGCCCACCTTTGCCCTGGGGGTGGAAAAGTAGTAGGGCTTAAAGGTAAAGTGCACTAAACACGAATCAAGGAAGCCACGAAGGTTCTTTGAGGAGCCATCATATTTATCCACTACTCCGCCCAGCAATACACTTTCCTTGGTTGCGGAATCATGTGACAGGACTAGTTGTTTTAATGCGTCATTCTCAGCTTTGAGATTCTGAACTTCTGTGGTTAACTCTTGCATGCCGCGCATGAGGTCTTTAACTGCAGCCTCCATGTCCGTATCTGTATCAGTTTGTCGGCGTCTCAATCTGTCACAGGTTTCCCCCTTCTCACCTGTCGTTGTTGTTTGTTGGAGTTCTTCGATGGAGTCTTCTTTCGTAGAGTTCGGGTCTTGTATAACCCTGTGTGCAGGTCCTCGGGTTCCAGCGTGCGTTCAGCATTCCGAGTCCTGGGAATGTTCAGATGTCCCGGAAGTCTGTGGAAATCCAGGAAAATAGCGAAGAGTGCACACGGAAGACGAGTGCACGGAGATCCGGGATGCAAGGAGGACAAAAAGGAGGGGGAATGAAGGAGGAGGAATTTAGGGGAACCGGGAACCAGGAATCAAAGGTAAAACACAAGCGAACTACGGCAGCACACGTCTAGCCACGGCAAGCGGTAGCGTTGAGAGGCGCAGGGCCACGGGTCGTGTCCGCTTTATAGAACGTAATGCGTACGGTGCGGAAACTGGTAAACAGTATTCCGCGTTAGGCAGCCATGTTGGGAGTACTGCTGAGTGCAAGCCCCTATGGGTCAGGGACCAGGAAGTCCAGAAAGGACACGTCCGATGGTTCATGACAGTTGGAATATTTGAATTTGCCAGTTTTATTACTCATTGTGTCCTCCAAATGTTATGTTCTCTGTTGTTTTCTGAACCGTCTAAGAAAATTGAAATTTGAGCCATGAAGATATTGTTGATTTTTTAAATTACTTTATGAATTTATATAGAATATAAATATGTATATATTTTTTCATAGTGATGTTTCTGAGTTTGATGTAGGTTTATGAAATATCTTATGTTGTAATTTTATGATTGATCTATGTAGAAATAAAGTATCCGATGATGATAAGATATAATAGTCCAAACAGTCTGAGGAGTAGTATCTTACTCCTCGTTGACACTAAGAAAGGTATATATTCTGTTTTTTGTTTACAATGTCTACACTCCCACAAAAGTTTAAAAGAAAAACGAGCAATCACAACCACAGACTACTTTAGTGGTAAAATAAAAACTGCATGGATCCCCAAAGCCAAAAATACAACGTACAGGTGGCATACTTCAATGAAAGATGACCTGGTGACCACTATTTATTTTCTCCTGAATATCAGAATGTGAAAGAAGACTCGCTCCGTTTTGCCTCTACCCCTCTTTCAACTGTCACAGATGAAAGGGCACACCCAGCAGGCAGTGGAGTGGACCCTTACTGGTAGCATCCTTCTGAGATGGCAGACTGGCAAGGTGGGACACCGTTAGACGAGGAAGAAGCATTCCATGGTTCTTTTGCTTTGATGATTTTTGTTTTGTTTTTCTTAATCCCCCTAGTGCCTGGGACAGGGAACAGAACTCTGAATGGGAGGGGGATCAGGCAGGCTTTCTCTCGCTCCCCACAATACAAGGTGTTATCAGAAACTCTGTTCCGCTGTTTTCCTAGCACCAGTGGCAACACATTTATAATGAGGGACCTGTATCCACGCACACAACAGACCCACAATGGTCAATCTAGGAGCATGGACAGTGGCTTCTTTTCTTTTCATTCGATGCCAAGCTAGCACACTGGCCAAAGTAGCCAGGTTTGAGTGACAGCAGGAGTGAAGTAGAGGACAGCCAGATCTGTGTTATGAATGTGGAACAACTGTTCTGCATGCATCCGGATACTTGGAGGAGCAGGATCCCCCTGCCACTGCTGGAGCAGTGCCCCTCTACCTCAGGTGAGGCCAGGGATACTCTTCTACCAGGCCACCTATCCCACCCACATTCTCCTCAACACGAGCAGATTAGAAATCTGCAGAGCGACCATCATTCCGAATACTGAAGCCATAAATCAGCTTTTCTTTTAAATTCCAGTAAATGCTGAGATATTTGTATCTCATGGTAAAGCCTCCATTAGGCTCCACGAGGAAATCGCCATTCCAACATGGCCGTTTGAATTATTGGAAATACAGCCTCTGACTCCATCTGGGTGTTTCTGCTGTGATTGGTGCTGAGTCCCTATTTCAGCCAATCAGATCATGGGTAGGCAAACGCCGGCCCTCCCACTAAGGCCACCCAACAACGCTTCTTGTCCTTAGCCTGTCCTGCCTTCCCAGCCGTCAGCCAGGACCCCAGCCCATTTGCTGTGGGACAACCCCCACCTCTATCAGCAGCGTTCATAAGGTACTCTATACCATTTTCGGCTGCATACTTTCCTATATGTAGTACACGCATAGCCTTAATATATTCCTTGTGTCTGTTCCCTGCTGTTGTTACGCACATCCAGCCGTGTGTAGCCGACCACTTGCATATTAGTAGTGCCGTTTGCTAAATTGACTATGGCGAACACTCCCTGTGTTTCACCCCACCACGGCCTGTAACCACGTCTGTGTCCTGATGTTAACTGCACTGACGATCCTTTCTTCCATGGCATTCTAAACTGTGTACCCTCAAGGCCACTGTCTGCTGCGTATAACGCTATTCCGCACTAGTGTCACTGAGTCAAGTCCATCGCATGTTGTTTTTCATAGTGGTCACCAAGTTATGCCATGATTCTGCTTGCATATGCTCTCTAAACGCCTTCTAGCATAGTACGTTTTGTTGATCGCTCTCATTGCTGTACTCATGCTCGTTGCCTCTCATTGCTTGCACATATGTTTTATAAATGCCTGCTAGCATAGCACAGCTTATTGTTTGTTGTTCCCTCACATTGTGGTACTCATCCTTGTTGCCTCTCATTGCCTGCACATATGTTTTGTAAATGCCAGCTAGCATAGTACATCTTGTTGCTTGTTGTTCCCCCTCATTGCGGTACTCATGCTCGTTTTGTATGCATCCGATTTCGTTGATCTGACTAAATGTTCCTTAAGCCTTATTGTTGCCACTGCATGTTAGGTCTAGCGACTACACGATAGCCCACCCTTACTCTGCTCTATGAGCCACCACATGTCAATTATAACGATCTGTTGTAGGTCTGGTAGCATTCTGTCTGCCTCTCACCTAATTAGCAATTGACTTGACTGTTAAAATGCACAATACCTTGGATATTCACCCACACTGCTTCTCCTTCATCGTTAGCTCGTTACCAAAGCTCACACACCTACCCACACTACTTCTCACTACATACATATTGCTCACCCTCTCAGACCATACCTGGTCACCTCTCACCTTGCACACAGCCACTACCACCACTTTTCAGTACCACCACTCCATCTCCGGCATAACAATGCTGCACCCCCTCCCCAAAACAAGCCTCAACCCCTACTTAAATGCGCCGGCCCTTTGGCTACAACACTTTGCAACCAAACCTACACCTAATCAACCCTGCCCTACTCACAACAGAAACCTTAGGCTAAGAGCTTGCCTTCACCATGTACCTCTTGACCAAACTCCGACCCTCAACAGTACAGCTTCACTATCGAAACACCACTCTGCCCTGGATACAAGAAATAAAAAATACAGAACAAGACCCCACCTCACCCTTTCTCAAACAAGCACCTTCATTAACAGTCCTTTATTGGAGAGGGTGCTAGAAAGCCACCCAAGATGGCCACATCACCGTGAGCTCTCAGGCGGCCCGTTATGAATCCTGATCAATCCTAAGCATACAGGTGGATTGCCGTCCGAATCCTGTAAAATTCTGCGTTGACAAGGGTGTGTCTGGAAGCGTAATTTTTGGACCAGACCTCTTGAATAACACCATCTGATCTAGTGAGCCGATTCAGCCAGTGAGGCCCTGTGGACCGCCGGGTGCCTGGTGGCTCTCCCAGGGCCGTGCTGCGGCCAAGCAGTGAGAAGAAGTCTGATCCGCCTTGGGCTGAGGCGCTGAGGAGGTGGTGCTCCAGCGGCGGCCCAGCCAGACAGAAGAGTAAGAAGCCTGCAGACCCGCCTTCGAGCGGCCCCTCAGCAGAGAGCGGGGGCCTCCCACGCGGTGGAGCTGCACCACGAACCATTGACAGCTGTGTCCGGAATCGTCGGGCGGGATTGTCGCCAGCAGGAGCAACCAGACTGGGCCTGGGAGAGATACCCCTCTTGAAGTTGTATAAGGAGCGTCCTCGCCTGGCCGGACCCAGCGGAGGAGGTGGTGAGGGCTCCCCGCCTGAATCCGACGAGGAAGACCGGACACATCGCGGCGAGCCGGAGATCAGGGGCGGATCTGCCCCTGTGGCGACCCAGAGGTGGCAGCCCCAAATACCCAGTGCCGCTTCGAGAAGCACACATAAGCAGGTACAGCGCGTGCTGGGAAAGCAGTTAGCAGACAAGTGATATATACTGCTACTGCAAGCACGTGTGAAGGGCCTCGCTCGCCATTCAGAGGCGCTGCACAGCCGTGGGGGGCTACATCAAAACTGGAGCCACAGTCCCCATGAACTAAACCACCACCAGAGTAACGGCACGGCTGTCTATCAACCCGCAGCATAGGTGAGGGGAGGGAAAGAGGATTCATCAGCACAAAGGACACGCAGTTTCAGCGCGAAAGATAAACCACCCAACAACAAGACTATGGAGGCAGTGGTCTTCCCCTCACCCCTCTGGAGGTTTCCCATAACTTGACAGAGGGAGCTGTTCGGTAAACCAAACTTTCACCAAAAACCAGAGCAAAGTCCACTCTCACAGAATATTGCACCCAGGAACAGTTGCCGCACAGAGCGAATAACACTTGCCCCTACATATCAGCAGCGGTTATAACAGCTTTGCACAAACGCCGAACCCCCTGTGGAGACACCTTCCCCGACACAAATAAAAATGGGGAAAGCTGATAAATCACAGAGAAAACTAAACTTTGAAGCTGGATCGGCCCCCAAGACTCCCAGACTGCTGGAGGAACCAGAGCCCTGGTCAGACAGCGCAGCCCAAGGGGACGAGGGAGTGTGCTCTACAGGCATTAAGTAGCTCCTCCTCGACCTGAAGGCTGGCATAGGAAGTCTGAACAACAAGATGGATGGCCTATCTTCTAAGGTAGACTTGCTACAACATTGTCTAGAAACCCACATGGAACGCCTGAACGAGGTGGAACACCGCGTGTCTGATCTCGATGACGGTGCGGCCAGCCTGATGACCAGAGTGACACAACTGGAAACTCAAATGAAAGCGGCTAATGCTCGGAGTGAGGATTTGGAAGGTCGCTCGTGGAGAAACAATATCAGGATTGTCGGAGTGAGGGAACACCAGCTGCAAACGAAAACGAGAGGCCCTATCGCCCCTGTTCTTCGTAGAGAGAGCTCATAGAATCCCATCATCCATACCCATTTCGGGAGCCCCCCTCGTCCAAATAATCAGAAAATTACTTAATTACAAAAACCGAGATACAATCCTCAGGCTCGCCAGGGAAAAAGGAGAACTGCACCATGATGGCGAAAGGATTGACTTTTATCCAGACTTCTCGCCGGCAGTTCAGGCTCAGAGAAGATCCTTCGTAGGCATCAGACAAAGGCTCAGAGATAACCAGATCTCCTACTCAAAGCTCTTTCCAGCTTGGCTCAGAATACAACATGGTGGGAAAGTTCACTTCTTTCAATCACCCGAAGAAGAAGGCGCGTATGTGGATCAGGCGGGCTCGGGCACGTCAAACTCCGGCCAGGCTCGCGCACAGAGAGAAAGAAACCAAAGAAACCCAACATAGCCAACCAAAGCCAACACCTAAAATGAATAAAAAAAAACGGCGATCCAACCGGGACAAGCATTGGAGGTCAGTACTCCAGGGCTGCGCAGCTTGGGAGTACCCTAGTGCCCCTTGCACAGCAAAAAGTTTACCTCAATAGTTAACTGTTAAAGGGAAGGGGAAAAGTGGGATGAACACGCAGCAATGCGGTTCGCACTCACAATGGGTAACCAAACAGGCGAGTTGGGGGTTGCCCGTGGGAAGATGTTCAAGGGAAAAGAGTGGGGTAAAAGCACCGCCCGACACTCTTCCCCCCTCCGATCCTAGGTGTGGTCACAACTTATTAGCCCTCCTCTGCACGCTAATGCAAAAAAAGCTAGCAGTCCTCCATGAACACCCTTCACAATACCCTACAATACCACAGGACGAATCAAATAAAATGGGCTTAATCAGAAAACCCAGACGCACAATTCAAAGGCCCCACCTGGAACATTAGAGGAGGCAGTCTCCCATTCAAAACAAGGAAAATCCTACAATTCCTAAAAAGACATGAGGTGGATGTGGCATTGATTCAAGAAACACATCTTCTCCCAAGAAACAAACACCAGTCGGCCCGTAACTGGGGCTGCCACAGGTATTTCTCTTCGTACTCATCATACACCATGGGAGCGGCTATCCTGATCAGCCAGAGAGCCTGTTTTTACCTGATAATGACTGAAAGGGACAACAAGGGTAGAGCTCTTATGGTAAAGGGAATCCTCGCGGGCAGGGAAATTGTATTTGTGAACTCCTATGGTCCCAACGTGGATGGTGCGAATAACTTTGATTGGGTCCTCACACGCTTCGCACAGGCAGGCCCGGCAAAAATCATCTGGGGGGGCGACTTGAATACTACCTTAGACCCTCAAAAGGATAGATCACGGAACACATCCAGCCCGACATCCAAAGCTAGCCTTTAGGTACATGAACTTTGCAGTGCATATGATCTGGTGGATGTGTGGAGACTTAATAACTGGGAGGAGCGGGACTACACCTTCCACTCGGCAGTCCACAATATGAGCCCCCGGATCGACTACCTACTAGTCTCCTCCAGAAGTCTGTTCCATTGGGGGACCTGCCGAATTCTCCCTAAAACTTTCTCAGACCACGCCACTGTCATCCTCGACTGCAATCCGCCCGTCGCCAAACGGAACACATCCCAATGGCGTTTTAAGACAGGATCACTTCAGGACCAGGTGTTTGCATCTGAGCTGCGAGAGGAAATAATGATGTTCTTAGAGTCAAACCAGGGGTCAGTTTCCTCACTGGGCACGCTCTGGGAAGCACTGAAATGCTTCGTCAGGGGGGTATGTCTGGCCAAGGAGAACGGCATTCTTAAACTAATCAGACGTTAACTGGCCACCAGTAAGAGGGTTTGAAAAGTCTAGAGCTCCCGTGCTCCACCACACACAATTCCCTCGGCCAAGCTACACTCAAAGACGAACTCCTGAAATCCAGAGCCACGGCTGAACAGGAACTAAAATTCCTAGGTCGAAGGCATCAGATCCGCCAATATGGGGAAGGCCAAAAACCAGGGGCCCTTCTCGCCGTACTGACATCGGCGGACCGGAAGCCAACTCTGGTTGAAAGAGTGAGCACCAAACTAGGCACGATTGTACACACGGAAGAGGAAATTGTAGAGGAATGTAGAGCCTTCTATCAAGAACTATACACTTCTAGACTTACCTCCAACTCTGAATTGCTACGTATGTACCTGAATGACACTGAACTCTATTGGGTAGAGAGGGAACTCTGTGAGCTGCTTAACAAACCCATTATGGTGGAAGAGATAGTGCAAGTCATTAAAACACTTCCAAACTCCAAAGCCCCTGGTCCTGATGGCCTGACAGGGGAATTTTATGAATCCTTTGCAAACACATTAGCTCTGCCCCTCGCCGCAGTATATGATAAGGCATTAAAAACCGAGTCCCTGCCACAGTCTCTCCGTGAAGCCAATGTAATCCTGTTGCACAAAGCTGGTAAACCCCCCGAAGAATGTGCATCCTATAGACCGATCTCATTAATCAACCTTGACAATGAGATCCGCCCCCTTTCAGCTACAGCGTGGGACCAGACATTAATATTTGCACTAATAATGCAACCCTTGGCTGCAAATCTTCAGTCCAATCATCTACATAGGGGACTTACTATAGGCCCACATAAACTAATAATTTCCCTCTACACGGATGATGTAGCGCTATTCATACACAACCCCACTGAAAACCTAAACCCGATCATGAGTGAGGTGATCCAATTTGGTGCCGTTTCAGGCCTGAAAATCAACCACACTAAATCAATCATTTTCCCATTGACCCCAGTCACAAGGGTATTCAGGGACGACTACCAATTCACTTGGGAGAACTCCCACGTACGATATCTGGGGGTAATGTTGCCGCTGAATTACCAGGACATATTTTGGGACAACTACAAAAAAGTGTTGAGGTTGCCGCTTGAGAAAGTAAACCAATGGAAGACGCTTCCACTGACCCTATGTGGGAGGGCTTCACTAGTTAAGATGGTGATCCTACACAAACTCCTGTACTTATTTGCAAACATACCTATTCTAGTACCATAATCCTTCCTGAAGAGGGTTAAAAGTCTGGTTCTCGAACTACTATGGGCGGGCAAGCCAGCGAGGTTGGCCCACTTAACTTTAATACTGCCGGTGTCCAGGGGTGGCCTTGCGCTCCCCGATTTTGAACGTTATTACTGGGCATTCCAGGCACAATTCCTCATTTTCTGGTATGCCACATACTTGGTCAGACCGCATGTCCAAATTGAACGAGCTCTAGTGACTCCTAACTTACTGAGAGCTCTCATTATCAGCCAACTCCCAGTCCCCCACACTACTCTGAACATAGTTCTCACGACTTTCGAGATCTGGAAAAGGTTGGCTCAAAGTGCAGGTTAGATTCTCCCCTCTTCTCCCAATCAAATTCATTCCAGGGATTCCATTATATCCGAAAAGGTCTTCCATCAATGGGTCGAGAAACTGCAGATGAGCACTCTGGGAGACCTGTACAGTGAAGGAACCTTCATAACACCCCAACAAGCAGGGATTCCATTATATCCGAAAAGGTCTTCCAACAATGGGTCGAGAAACTGCAGATGAGCACTCTGGGAGACCTGTACAGTGAAGGAACCTTCATAACACCCCAACAAGCAATTGAGAAAGGGAGCGATTCCTCCCTAGATACCTTCCTATACTTCAGACTCTGCTACACTTTGCAAGCACTCTTCCCCAGGTTCCCACAACAACCTCCAACATGCCAACTACTTTACAATGTGATCCAAGCACAGGGAGAGGGCAGACTGGTTTCGACAACATACAAATCACTGCTAGTAGACACCGTACCCGTCAACATACGAACACAAATGAGATGGGAAAGGTCCCTCCACATTTCAATCCTGGACGATAACTGGTCATATATCCTGAGGCAAATGAAGAAAATAGCACTGAACTCCCATTTTAAGCAAATTCACTTCAACTTTCTGCATCAAACGTACTACACCCCTGCGAAAAAAGTGCCTTCATCCACCAGAATCGAATGCGGCATGTGAAAGATGTGGTGCCACAGCAGCCGACTTTTTCCACCTTGCCTGGTACTGCCCCGTGCTGACACCTTTCTGGACGCAGGTCCTGCAGACAGCATCGGCAATGGTGGGGGAAGAGCTTCAACCCATCCCTTTGGTGGTGCTACTCGGGTTGACCAAACAATTATCACCAGCAACTTGGAAACTGGCGGGAGTCCTAATGACACTAGCACATGGGAGAATTGCCATGGCCTGGGGACGAGGGCCGGTCCCGACGGTGGCAAACTGGCGGAAAAACATTCTCTACTGCCAGAACATTGAGACAGAATTCATCAGAACGCTCCCTCAACACGCTCGCCCCCTGGATATTTGGGGTCCACTGCTTACTTATTTATTGAATAACTCTGATGAGTCCACAACATCGACCCCAATAAAACGAAGTAGCCAAGAGAGTGTAATCTAACCCTCCCACGTGCAGAGTCTAACATCCTAACTGTTATGGGCGCAGAAGGTGCTGACACTTCAAGGGATTAGTATGGTCGATACATTCCCTATTCACTAGACAGACCATTATTTTAGGGTGTTTTTCATATCAAGGCAGAACAATGTGAGGATCCTACTCTAACCTCTGTTGGCACTAAGCTTGTGCGAAAAAAAAAAGATTTGGACACTATACCTGGGAAGGATCTCAGCATAGCATTGAGTAACTGTACTCAGCTTAATGATTGTGATGCACTATTCCAAGAAGGCACTAAAATTATGAGCAATATCTGCATAAAATATGCACCTTTGAGAAACATTGCCACTAAAAAACTCTCTAAAACCTGGTATACCAAAGACCTTCTGCAGCTAAAAAGAGTACATAAATACCATGAAAATTGATGGTATCGATTTAAGTTGATTGAACATTCCATGGCTGCAAGTACAGCACTGACTAAGTATAAGAAAGCAGTGTTTGCAGCTAAATCAATATTTCTATCAACTAAAATCTCAACAGCAATAAAACGTTCCCAATAATTATTCAAAACAATTGCTGATTTTGTCAAGCCCAACAAATATGCACCAGCAAAAACGTTCTCTTTAACTCAGGCTAATGGCCTCAACAATTCTTTTAGAGATAAAATCCAGAATATTCAAAACAATATCAGGTTCCATAGAAATCTAGATCTAGCACCTCAATCAGAGGATGTCAGTCCAGTTGAAGAAAAACCTAGTGGTCTGGAGATGACACCGATTGTGATTACTCAGTTTAGCTTTAAACAAGTTTCAGAGGACGATATTACTGCACTTTTGTCGCAATTGAAACCAACAAACAATGCCCTCTTTTCAATTCCTGCTGCAGTTGCTAAACGAATTTCAGTGGAATTCGCCCCGTTCATGACAAATTTGTTAATCTTTCACTTACCCAGGGATTTGTTCTTGATGCCCTGAAACTATTGGTTGTTTCACTGCTACTAAATAAATTTAGCTTTGATCCCTGACTGCGTAAAATTCTGGAAACGGTGGTCACCAAACAGTTGCACGACTATGTTAAGGATCACAGCCTCCTTCACCCCTTGCAATCCAGTTTTCATCCCTTAAATGGGACAGAGACAACATTGACAGTGGTTTGGGACGAGACGCTACAGGCGGGGATGCAGGTAAACTCTCCCTGCTTGTAATGCTCGACCTGTATGCCGCGTTCGACATGATTGACCATGGCATCCTCTTGGAACGTTTGAAAAATCTTGTGCATGTGGACCCCTGTGCGTTACAGTGGTTCACATCATTTCTTACAGATCGTCAACAACGTGTCCAGGTTCGAGGTTTTCTCTCAGAGATCCTCCTCCAGTGCTATGGTGTGCCACAGGGATCTGCACTTTCTCCACTTCCTTTTATTATTTATCTTCGCGCCCTTTTGGGTATCTTAGAGAAATACCATCTCAGTTTTCATTCATATGCTGATGATACTCAGTTATTCATTAGGCTCGATGATGTGGAGGAAGGTTTTGCTCTTGTTAGTAAATGCTTAGAAGAAATTGGAACATGGATGGAAAAAAATTGGCTACAACTTAATCCAAAGAAAACAGAGGTAATTTTGTTTGGCCCAAAGCATCTCCTTGAAGGAAATAGATGCCCCCCTCCACCCCAGTTTTCTGGCACTAGTCTTAAGCATGCCACCAAAGTAAAGAATCTCGGCTGCATTTGGCAGAGTGACCTGGGATGTAATGCCCAGGTCTCAGCCAAGATCCAGTCGGTCTTCTTCAACATCCACCTTATGCATCAGGCACTACCCTATGTTCCTACTACGATCATGCTGTGGTGGTCGGGGCACTAGTCAATTCCAATTTAGACTACTGTAATGGACTCTTGGCTGGAGCTCCGGCCAAACAGATTCATCGCCTTCAAAAGGCGCAGAATGTGAGTGTTAGACTGGTTTTTGATGTAGCCAAGAACACCCATGTCTCTGGTCTACGGCAGTCATTACATTGGCTAGCAGTAGAAGACTGGATTAAATTTAAAATCGGGTGTTTGGTCTAGAAGTGTCTGAACGGACTGGCACCAGCCTACCTGATAAATAAACGGTATTACCCAAATTGACCTTTTACAATTGACCTTTTGCACAATTGACCTTTATATTATTTTAGTTATTTTATATATTATTGGGTTGGTTTTGGATTATAAATAATATAAAGGGATTGGGTGGGGGGGGTTGCAGGGGGTTTTGGATTGGGTGGGGGGATGCAGGGGCTTTCCCCCACATATATGTCCTAAATGACCTTCTAAATTAGGTCAATTCTCTCGAGGTCAATTCCTCAGAGGTCAATTGTGAAAAGGTCAATTAGTATACAACCAAATAAACTGAAGTACTACCAACCAACTCGAGCCCTCCTGTCTGAAGCTCAAGTCCTTCTAGTTGTTCCTTGGACAAATTGGAGCTTGAGAGGAGATTGTTGCTTTTCGTTTGCGGGACCCAGATTATGGAATAGTCTCCCGTTGAGCCAAAAACAGGCCAATTCCTTGTGGAACTTTAGAGACCCACTTATTCAAGTAAGTCTGGTGACTGTGGCATTCATTTGAATTTCTGTGACATCGGTATCAATTAGGTTCATATTGTCTTCCTATTACATGTGTCATCTGCGCCAGCATACGATTTAGTTTGCAGTGTGCGCGTTATAAATGTTTCAAAATTCAAATTCAAAATTCAATATTGTCTCACCGCTAAGGCAGGAGACAATGTTAGGCCACACCGATACCAATCAGTGATGATGGCTTCTGGGTACTAGGAGTTCCTAGAACACATACTGTCCTTTGATTCAGGGCCAAATCCACCCAGTTGACTGGTCAGGCAGTACCGAAACCTGCTACGGAAAGCTATTTTTAGTCCTTGACACAACCTCCTGTAAGTTAAAGCTATTTTGCAGGAAAGGAGTTCTGTACCACAAAGATCGTTCATGGAAATTGAGCAACAGTTTAGCATTTCATATGTGAAAGTCTAAGCAGCATGATTTTTTAATATCTAATTCTTAAAGTAGCCAATGTAAATATCCCTGTAATGTATCAACCTTGAACTATTTCTTACTAAAAGTTAAAAATACTTTTACTAAAAAAAAAAATCTGAAAATCCCACAAGGATAGCTTTTCCAACTTCTGAAATTCAATGTCCATTTTATTGTATGAAAAACATAATGTTTCTGTACAAAGCATACCAGAACAATATCCATCAAATATTTGCCATGTCCTGAAATAAAAGATTGTTGACATCTTTATGTCAAAGGGGCAAATTACTTCTCTGAGCTCTGAATTAAATGTGTATGATGGGACAGCCTGCTAGTCAAGGGACATCACTCTTCTTGATTCAGATTGTATTGTTTTTAGCGGTCTGCAATGCTTAGCCCTGCCATATGGCTCTTTGCACCGTAGTTCTGCCATAGTTGTGCATGTGCATTGTTCCTAAAGTTCTGTAGTTCATGAAAACTTAAGCAATTCATTGTTCCTAAACTATCCACACTGTCAGAATTCTAGCTGACATTTGCGGCACTCACTTTTGAAGTCATGCTGGTGACACAAAGCAATGCTTTTATAGTAATGTGGGTGGCTCTTCAATAGTGTCCACAATGACGTTGTCGGTCACATCATGGCAAATCTCTCATGATAATTACAGAAACTTCCTTTCCCACAGAAGTTGATGAATGTATGCCACCTCAACAGTATGAAGGTTACATGCTTCAGCTGTACATATATCGCACTTATGTTAAGGTCGCTGCTGCCTCGGCTGTAGATCGGGACATCAATAATGTTGCTGTGCAATCTCAAAGCTTCAACCCAAAGTAGCTGGAATCAATTCACAGGATTCATGCTTTTCTCATGGTCCACTTTATGTGGCTTGCTCCAGAGTCAGAAACAAAGACAATTTTTTCAAACTAGCTCCAACAGTAAAAACTAGCAGAATTGACTACAACAAAGCATTGGTTTAGTTCAATAAATAAAATTCCAAGCTAGGATTTATAAGTGATTTCAATCCGGCACACACCCAAGTCAACGCCTAGCATGTAGTGCACAACTGAAATCCTTATTTATTTTTGTCTAAAAGTTCTTTATTCTGAACGATATACCACTCATATCACACCCTTCTCCTGGAAACCCCCCCCCCCCTCCACCAGTCACACTGAACCAGGAATCAGGCTGGTTTGCAAAGGTAAATATTTATTTATGTATTTAAATGTAATCACCATATGTCTTAAGAGGTACACAACAATCAACAATGTTCTCCCTGCACACCCCTCAACCCCCAATAGGCAGCGTAAAGAGATAGGAGGAGAGAGAGCAGGTATTCAGAATTGGCAGAATTCAAACAGAATATCAATCCCACTTTCCCCCTTTCAAACACAAGAGAAAACAGAATTGACTGTCAAGCTGTCAGCATGGCTTTTAAAGTTATCTTTAGGATGGACTGGGCAAAAACACCAAATATGGTCAAAATTGCTGAAATTTTTATAAAGTCTTATGGGAGCCGCTTTGGATAGTTGCACACAAACACAAGCAATTATTTAATCCCACGAAAACATTTGAAATCTTAAAATTTAAGTCAGAAGCAATTAAAAGCTGTTTTACATGTGTAAAATTTCCCAAAACGAAAATTTGCGGCAATCTTTTCACTGTGCTATATTGACGATAACGGGAGAATCGCATGAATTTTGTTTCTATCACAAAAACTGAGGGAGTTGCAGATGTTTTAGTAGAGGACATTTTTCGAGATAGGCGCACAAAGGGAAAACAGGGATGTGCTTTTAAAATTGACAAAAGGCTTTCTTACACTAGAGGATGACCATGAACAAAACGAATACCACACAGGAACATAGTCACTGGATCAGGGTGACTGCCTGCTAAGGAAACTCGCCTTCTTCAGATGAGAAAAGGATCAGCACAAAGATAGTTTTAACAATACTGGTTATGGAGGAAGATAGGATGGGTTGGAGCTAGGGTTCAAGACAATGCAAAGATACTCCTAACAATACAGGTTCTGAATACAAGATAGGATGGGTTTAAGATAGGGATAAGTCTATGCAAGGTACATTTGCTAGTCACACAATTCTTCCTATTTATACTCAATGGAACCGTCAGTTCTGGCCAGGGAATTGGATCTGGTTTAGGAAAGACAGCTTGGCACATTGGACTGGGCAGGGTCTGCAAGGCACTCTGGTCACCGCACGGCACAGGACTGGACACGGTCAGCAAGGCGCTCTGGTCACAGCATGGCACAGGACTGGATCGGATCTGCCCTTCTTGGTTCTGAGGTTATTTCTTTTCAGCAGGCAAGCAGTAACAGCACAGCACAGCTTTATTATGTTGCTTCCACTTAGGCTCGTGGGGTTCTGTTCTGGAATTTGAGGCCTAGCTCAGAATGGTTCAGCTATGCAATAGGCCTTTTGCTTTGCCAAGTTTCTGGAGTATGGAGCAAAGAAGATGTAGAGTTCAACAGCAGAGTGCTCCGCCAGCATCAGGATAGTGAGTGAATCTGTCTGTCCTTATGTGTGGTGAGCTGTCTCTATTTATGCTATGAAATTACATCATAAAGAAAGTGTGTGGGCCGGTTTAGCCTAAGCTTGCCCCTTTGAAAGGTGATTGGGTCAGAGTCTACTCTCTGCCTTGATAGGAGGAGAGAAACAGAGTGTCATCCTTATGGTGTGATTTTAGGAGGCTGAAAATCCACCCCTAGCCCCTGTAACACAAAATCTACTTTTGGCAAAATACATATTTCCACATGTGCAACCTCTATAAAAATCACATGTACAGAGCAAATATTTTATCTAGCAGCTATTCCTCAAAACACTGTAGCTGTGGGATCTTGTCTCCGCTTTTCACAGAATGTTGCCCTTTTCATTATGAACACAATGTCCAATTTTTAAGCAAATTTCTACATGTGTGCGTCTTTAACATGGGAATAAGTGTATAAAGTTTCACAATTCTAGCCGAAATACATTTTGCGTAAAATCACATTTCTTGCCTTTGCTGTCCAGAACATGTCACACAGTTCTGGCGCCTCTTCACCCATGCAGCCATAAATTACATTAACACTCTGTTATTTTTATATTTTTCACAATTTTAAATAGAAAGTTATCAGTCTTTTTAAAATGTGTTCTTTGTCCTTGTTAAGCAACAAATAGTTGTTTGGCTCCACCCCTTGGTCTCTCCCTGGAAGCCCAGGTGCCATCCCCCAAGTTTGTCCCTTGCAGAGGCCATTTACGACTGTCTTCACACTTCAAATTTCCTGAGCTGCAGCTTGTCATTGTTCCTTTTGCCTCTGTAGACCAGGTTCTTTCCTACCCATTAATTAACACCTCTGCAGCTTCAGCCAGGTTTAAATTAATTGTTAAATTCTGTGGCCTTTTCCTTAGCACAAAACAAACTTGTTATATCAAATAACAGCTAGAATTCTCATTCAAGATTTTAAACCATGGGATCAAAACAATTACAATATGGGTTACCATCAGTAACAGGCCTCTTGCAGACAATTGAATTTCAGTTTATACATGTTAAAGTTTAATCAGGCAGGCCTCTGACAGCTGTCATCACAGCAGCCCTCTGCTGCACAGAGATTTTTGACAGATCCACAGGCAGGCCATTTTTGCTGTGGAAATCTCTTTATGCTCTCAGTCTTTCAGAACCTTGTAAGTTCACAATGATTTCTTAAACTAAGTGAATTGTAGCACCCAATAAGAATTTTGAATGTTTTTGAAAGGTGTTTTTTACCGGCATTCTGAAGTTTCAGCAGCAAAGAAAAAGAGATTTAAAGCAATCTTGGAGTTTCATTTAGCAAAGCACTGCTTTTTCCTTCTGCACTCCACTTTTAATTGTTGTGGAGCCCGGTGACACATTTCAGTAGTGAGAGCTCTGTTCCACCAATGACAACATACGTAGCAGATTGGGCAGCCATCTTTTTGTGCGTGGAAAAGTGCGATTTTCAGGCGGTTTTGGCACGCACAAGGGTTTTGCAGCCATTTTGGTGTTTCTGGTACCATCATAACAGAGTTATGCAGCATAGCAGTGCAAAAGTTGGCTAATACATCCCACAGACTGAAGTAGGGAATATTGTGCAAAACACGGGTACACATGATAGTGCATCCATAAAGAAATGTTGTTGACCCAACCATCACTGGTGAAATTGCCAGACAATGAATTTTACAAGATTAATCATAACAGCATAACTTGCTATTACAGAAAGTTTGTTAAATGTTTCAGTTGAATTTGTATGTCTGGCTGTAATTGAAAATCCATGGTAGCTACCACTGACAACAAGTACCTTGACACTAACCATAACAAGGGAATGACAGGACTACTAATCCCAACAGATCTGCATGGGAAGGTTCCTAACTCCCTATTCTTTAGTGATCTAAAATCTATCCAGTGGAGGCAACCTTGTTATCCAGATAATCCTAGTGTCATCCTACACTATTTGTTTTACTGTGGGGTCCCCTGCTCCCTAAAAGGAGGGTGAGTTTTGGCCTTAATAAATGAGATTCCTTCCCTGAGGCTTCTATCCTCTGCTGATATAAAATTGGTGGACTTTATTCACCCGGAGCGATACGACCATGTATGTTTGGCATTTCACTCTGACTCTGTTTATGAAGCTATTCTATTAGAAACCCACCAATCTAATCGCCTAGGGAACAATATTCTGATCTTTAGCCCGGGTTTGAAGCTGCCCATTCAGGGCATGGAAGTTAGAGGAACTTTTAATGACACAGAGAGGCAGAGAGGATCTACGTTTAGCTCTCATCATAAATTAAAGGTATAGGAGGATTCCAGTTGGAGATGGCTGGCATTATCATTGCATGAATCCATCTCACAGCTGAAATCCTTAAAGCAAAATCTTTAACTATAACACCAATCTCTTGTTATTGCCCTGGAATTCCTGTGGACATGCCCATTTGACTTCCTCCTCAGAATTAAGCGCTAGATTAATTAAATGTAACATTGTTTGCATCCAGGAAACTTGGATTACCTCCTTGTTACATTTATATGGATTTGATTTACGCTGCGAATTGGTTAATAAAGGGGTTAGGGGCCGTCCGTCGGGTGGCCTATCGACTGCCATTAAGAACAGTGAGGGCCTCCATGTATTGGATAGCTACTGCCTTCCCCCTTGTGTTTTGGCAGTTGTTGTGGAGGTTAGGTCTCTCAGCTCCCCCCTCTTTATCGTCATCCTAAACATCTATTGGAATCCTGCCTAAAATCTTCTGGAAACCATTGAAAAGATTAATGGTCTGATCAAGAAATCAATGGTAAAATATAGAGGGCTCCAAATTGTGGTAATGGGAGACTTAAACACTGATATTCCATTTGTATCCTCATTGGACATGCAGCAAGAGCTGGATTTGGGGCTTTTGACATCTATACACGAGGGAGGAAAAAATCAGATAATAGGGGGACCCCCAGGAATTATTAGGAAGAGATTATAGGGTCATATTTGTCATACTCACTTTTTAAACTGGGGCCTATCCTCCGTAAATTATACCCTGGGGCCTGACATGGACCCCCACACATGGACAGATGGGTGTCGGGTCTCGATAACTTACCATATTTTTATGCCCCAACGTCTTTTCGACATGTGTCACTCATTTACTATCAAGGGCTCTCCCCTGAGTGATCACTGCATTCTGGAAGTCACTCAACGTATCGACTTGGATAGCTCATCTTGCAGCTTACTGCCTTTGAATTTTGAGTTAAATTGCTCTTAAACCAGAATCACCTGGCTTAACGGGAATGTGAACAAACTCAACATGTTTTTTTTCCCCTGATTTCTAGTAACTCACTCAAATTGAGGCGTTCCATCTTTACTCACTCTAAATTCCCTCTGTATCTAGATATGTTGATTTCTAAAGCTATTGAAGGCTGGGGTAGGCATCCATTTAGAGCCATACATCTTCATGTTTATGATGATTTAGTTAAGCTACACAAAAATTAATGCAATAAGGAGGTGAGTAGGCTTCTAAACAGCAGCCTCCCCTGGGAACGTAAGAGAGCAGGAATCCGGAAACAAAAACTGAAAAATTGGCTCAAGGGCCATAGGGCACACATCCTTCAGGTGGATAATGAATCTATGTTAGCAGCATTAAAAGATGGATCGACTCGCCAGTTTTGGCGTTTGATAAATGCCAAAGAGTCCTCCCAAGTCTCGGCCCAATCCAACAGTATCTCTGAAGAAGCGTGGCCAGGTCACTTTGGCATCCTATATGAAGCTAGAAACCTGTCGTCTGACATTAGTGATTCTATTAGGAACCATAATTGGAATTGGAATGTTTCAATCTTTGAGATCAAATTCAAAACTTTAGTTTGTCAAGCGCTGCTGGACGGAATCATCTAGAGCATGTCATATTGAAGGCTAACCCTCAAATATGGGCTAAAGCACTAGCATTATTATACTCTGACATTGTTAAATTTAGACTCATTCCATCTACTTGGCACTTGTCATTCATCGTGCCAGTATACAAAAAGGGGATAGGAGTTTATCTCCAAATTATCGAACCATCGCCTTGCTCGATGTAGATTTGAAAATCTTCGCTGGGCTTGTATTGAAAAAAACTAGAGGAATGGACCGAACGCAATTCTATTCTATCAAACAATCATTTTGGCTTTAGAAAGGGGGTGGGGACAGAAGTGGGTGGACTAATTGTAGATTGATCCATCCTATGGTCTAAATTATTGTCTTTAGGGATACCTGCAGGAATTTTAGCAACTTTCATTCATTTGCATGAAGGCTCTTTAGTACAGGTCCGTCTAAACAGTGAAGGTCTCCTCTCCTCCCCAATTAAAACCATGAATGGATTACATCAGGGATGCATTTTTGACCCAGACTTTTCAATCTGTATGTATTTGATGTTGGACTAAATTTGGATAATTCTTCTTTTATTTTTCCTAAAATTGAGGGGCTCAGGTTACATTGGTGTGCCTACACTGATGATTTCTTGCTTATTGATTGTACAACTATAGGACTACAGCATCTAACAACAACTTTTTCCAATTATACCTTCTCCAATGGCCTTGTTATAAAAGCTAAAAAAACAGTGATCATGCTTTTAAGTAATCGGAAAAAGCTGACTGCTCATAGTCGGTTTCTGAATAAAGAAAAGCTGGCATTAAGGGCTACAATGCAATATTTGGGTTTTCCATTATTTGATCATCCCAAGAAAATTAATTTTCAGAATTATCTACTGGAGAATACAGTTTTTGTCATAGAACAAATGAGGAGAGTTGAACGTAAATATTGTAAATATTGTAAATATTCTCTGTTTCCTCTCTTACGTTTCTATAAGCTTAAAGTCATTCCTAAACTGTGTTATGGCTTGGAGTTGTCTCCCGCTAAGCTGAAGATAGATCTGTCTAAAATAGAGTCTAGAATTTGAAAAGCCATAATGTTCTGTCTACCAAAGTGCATTCCTCTGGCCACCTTGAGATAGGAATTGGGCCTCGTATCCGTTGTCAGCCTAGTTGAATGTAGCCATCTTTCTCTGTATAGGAAACTTATCATGGAGACGGGTAACAGTCTATATTTTGATTTGGTAACTAGGTTATGATATGGGACTCAGGAATCCCAAGTTATGTCCCATTTGTGTGTTGTGTGCCAAATCTCGTTAGAAAAGGTTGGCCTGACCAGGGATATCCTCTTACAGAACCCAATGCGTGTTAAACGTCTTTTGCAATATGCAGACTGGGCCGATACTGTGGACACCGTGACTAACTCTATTACCAACTGGTTTCAAACTATAAATGTTTGGGCACAGCTGAATCTTATTTGGTACGCTTTCCGGATATGGTATGGTGACACGCTTACATGAGATTTAGATTTAACTTTTTACTAATGGGGGAAATTATGGAGATCCGTGATCACTTGTCTAGAGGATTAGTCCTCTGCAGATGTAAAAGTGAAAAAGTTAAACAAACTCTTAGACATCTTCTCTTAGAATGTGTCACAATTAGTGCAAATCGTCTGTCTAGTTTTAGAAAATGTGTCACTGATACAGAGAGAGTCCAGCGCTTTGGTGTAAGGCGCTCTATAAATCAATAAATACAAATACAAACTTAGTCTCTATACGGTGGGATATGTTGCATGGAACTTCGGTGTCCCTCAAAATCACTGTTGTTAGGTTTGCCTCCGATTTTTGTGGTTTAATCCAACTGAAATCTCTTACTTCCCCGAAGTAACTCCAGCTTCCCTAAGCAATGGGGTTATTTTTGTTTTTTCCAGAGTTTTCATATCATTTGTAACTTTGCATCTGATTCTAAAAATTAATTTAAGTATTTGAATTTGGGTTTGAAGAGCGGGACCTGTCCCCAGAGTTTTACTGCTTTTGACGCTTGAAGATTTTATTTAATCAGCAATGTAAGTGTTGTGTTTTATCTTCTTCTCTGTATGGAAATGATTTGTATTTTATTCTTTTTTTTCATTTTGAAGTGTATAGGAAATTGTGCTCAAAATGTGAAACCGCTCTTAACAAAAATGTTGTATAGGTTTTTGGAGAAAAAAAAGAATAATAATTAAATAAAATAACGAATTGAAAATGTTGCATCAATGCTGATACAGTAGTAGGTTGCAACCCAGAACTTTTAATGGTATGTTAAACGGTGGTTAGTGTCTAACAAAGATAGAGTTTAATCATCCACTGTGCTGATTTGCAGCACAGTGACACTTTTATAAACAGCACATTTATGGTTCTACATGCAGATGCATGGTGCTGGAATCCAAGATATGGTCCAAAACGATGGTTTAGAATTAGTCAAAAAAATATTGGGGGTTGGGAGATGCTGATACCACACGTAATATTCTACACAAGAAAATGAAAAAAAACATAACAGTTAGCATTCTCATTTTGAGTTACAGTTAAAAATGAAATCAGTCACAAATTTAGCAAGCAGAATTAACTTACAGAATATTTTATTTTTCATATATATCATCCCTTGAAGCTATCCCACTTTTAAAAATGATAACACAAATCATAAAAGCGCTTATGAATGGGAGGGATCTGGCTTGTAAAGGGCTATATAAAAGTGTGATGTAAACAAATTATTAACGTTTTGTACTAAAAGAATGTCTAAGAAGTCCCATTTACAGAAACATTCACCATTATTCATACTTAGTGACATTTATCCTTCTGAACCCGATTATGGGTTTGTAGCTGTGAGGTAGGGAGTCGAAGGAACATGCCTGCCCTTATGATGTGTGACTCAGCTTTTGGATACTCTTTCATAGGAATATAACTGTTTAGTGGTCAATGACTTAGAAAAACAATTACCAATTTATTGGATTTCATCATTAAATTCATTCAGTGAATCTTGTATTTTTTAACAATTCATAATGTAAAGAAGAGGAAAACTCGAAAAGAAGAGTGAGAATAAAATGATCTTTGTTTACTTGGCTCCATCTGAGAGTAAATCTAGCAAATACAATAGTGAATAATTATTGAAACGTCTTTACTACAAATCTGCATTTAGAAAATCAAATGTCTTTTTGATGTCATGCCAATATTGTCTGTGTACCATAAACCCATTTAGCACCTGAATATCATATGGAAACATTTTTACTAGTGTGCACATTTTGCTGTCCTACTCATTTAACTATCTGTGATACTACTATGGTCGTGTTATGAAGGCCACATTACAAAGTCAGATGTCAAAAGATCAATACAATGGACTTTACTACCACATGCCACATTATAGGTTCTCAAAGTCTATCTCCCCAACATACTGACATATACCCTTACTACTCGGACAGTTCATGGATTCTTACTTGTTCTATCTGGCATGACCTCACTAAAACACACACACATGCAATCATTATTTTACTCAACCAGGAACATAAAGATAGGACTTTGTAATGCAAATCAAGGGTGAAATATATTTTTCAGCAAATGTTTATCTTACACAGTGCAAGAAGTCTTTCATAGTCATCATATTGAACATACTATGGGAAAGGGCCTATTTCTCCTTATCTGGCTTTTTTTTTAGACAGTTACAATGGGAAATGTTAATGGGTCGGATCTTTGCACCACACTTTCAAAATGGAAACTGGCATAACCATACTTTCCAGCTATCATTACCAATAAAGCTACATGCTAATGATGCGTGCGTGAAGCCTGAGAAAAGAGGAGACAGTTTACAATGGTCAACTACTGGACTGATGGCAGTCAAATGTTTCCTAAGACAATTAGGAAGTGTGAAGATGAAGTCGTAAAATAAATGTGATAACTCAACAGAAACACAGGGTGGCAATGAACTGTGGGGCCCTCTTTTGACGACCCCAACTCTGTATCTCTTTTTGGGATGTGATGAGTAGAACCAGCCCCTCTTTAGTCTTTCAAATTCAAATATGTTTAATAAGCTGCTGGTTGGGTTGGGACTAGGACAGTTTAAATGCACCTGTGTGGGTTTGGAAACCCATTCATTCATACTTTCCGATCATATGTTTTTTCAAACTGCTCTGTGAATTGCAATCCCTGCAGCAGCCGGTTACATTCAAGTGCAGGTAAATAATTGGGGAGAATCATTCCACCAATGACATCAGACAAAACTGCGAATGTGCAGAAGAACACATGGGATGGGTTTCAAGCAGAATGTGTATTTCAGTTTGAAAACCATGTTTTTTGTAAAAGGAAGGTTGATGCAATGGACTTTTTTACTTCTGTCTAGAATTCATTCTAATGAAGTGATATTTAAACTAAGCTAATCCAACCATATATACATTAACGTTGAATATGTACAAAGGTTAAGATGAATTCTTTAATGATGTACATCCACAGCCCGTCTTGTAGAATGTGATTAATTATGCAGCAGTCCGTCGTCGGCATTTCTGATTTAAAATATAAATAAGGCTCCCTTTTTTAGGTATTTGCACATTTTAACACATACACACAGGCAGCAATCCATCTGCTTTAATTCTGTATGTATACATAAAAATGGGGAAAAATTGAAAAGCAGGTATTTCTGCTTGGTTCACAGTAATGACAGTCATGCATTGCAGGCCAATCAGGTTGCAGATTGGCTCCGTGGAGGGTGCACACTTTGTATGAAAAATAGCATTAAACTTCTTCAAATTGCTGACAACATATCTGGGCTTAGGTCAGCCGCAACCATTTGTTGTTATGGTAAAGTTTAGCCGACATTGATGAGGACTAATCTAGCTCCATTGCTGTCCTGTTTGGCCGTGTGTTTATTTTAATGAATGCATGTCTTCCATGTGCAGAAAATACTGGTTGCAAATGTTCTTTTTACGTGACAAATAATACATGTGGATAAATGCAATACACATGGCCACAAAATATATATGGCTAAATACATCTTGGTTTCAGCATCCTATTTATTGGCACAGATCATAAATGTATGAATATACATATGTATTAAAGTAATGATCTGCTGTATACTGCGACATCAGATGCGACATCAGATGACCAGATCATGTGTTTGGTATTTTACAAGTGTCCAGCGTATTCGTAATGTTTCAAAGAACTGCAGGTTGGCTTCAGATAAGATCCCAGATAACAGTAATTTCATCCAAACGTACAGCCCATTTCAATTTCTATAGAAACAAAAATAATTTCACAAAACAGAAAGATGAAACGATGACGCTTACTGAGTTTGCATGTGCTAGCCCTTTCATTTATCTGACTTGTTAATGTTGCTTAAAATCTAATAATAGATATTTGGTGAACAAATGATAGGCCAAGGTTATGAACACATGCCGTTCCTTAATCCCCACCCACCCTCAAGTTGTGCCTCCATCTACTTCCGGCCACGAGCCAGAAGACCACAAATATACAAGATTAACAAGTATTTACTTTGAGAGAAAAAAGCCCTGGTTTAGGAATGGCTTTCTTCCGCTTAAGTCTAAACCGAACTCGGTTCCATGGCTGGTGACATTCATACTCAAAGACCATGCTGCCTGCACACAATGGGGAGCCTGTGAAAAACATGTAAACAATTGTCATTACAATGTTAAGGTCACTGAAGGCTGCAATTGTCTGTGTTCCTTAAATACACAAGTGACCACACTGTCAGACCTTGAGGACACGATGCACCATCTGCAAGGTGATGCAGACAATTTCCTCCTTTGTAAAGATGTCCATTCCTTGTGTGAGGTGCTCATTCAGAATGATGCTTGTCAGAAGACAGGTCTTTGAACGCCATCAAATATGCTGCCTGCAGAGCAGGTTTTGACTCTGGTATTTGACATCCAGCAGTAAAAGAAGCCTTAATTGCAGACAGGCTCCGCAATCACCTTTTTTGTCAAGAGCTATTGACATTTCAAGCATGGGCACAGCATCTTGCGTTTTGTGTGATTTCTTGTAGGAGAATGTCAGAAAAAGAGCACACGAAGAGGCCCTGATCTCGTAAAGGCTCCAACACAAAGAGAATCAATACCTTTCATCCTCTCACACTGAATTCCCTCGTCTTCCTCTAGTGGTTCTCCACATGGGGAAGCGGTGGGAAGCTGCCAGGCCACTCCGCACATGAGTGCATTATCAGAATCGTTTCAGAAGACTAACTGAATGAACATCTAGTGGCCACTTCCAAGTGCAGAGTGAACGGTAAGTTCCGACGAGAATAAATGAAGGTGTCTTTTTGTGTTCCTTTTGGCAACGGGCTGTTCGCAAAACTTGACTTCGATGTTGCCGTCACTGAAGGCCTCCCTCCTGGGCTCCTCTGTGCTACTGTGATCTCTTCGAGAAAAACTTGCTTTTTGATGTATGAGTGTAATGCCAGAGTTCCCAAGTCGCCGTGAAGGGGATGGCGTTTCCTTTACAATGCAAAAGCATATCGCAGAGAGGAAATTCTTCTTGAAGTTCTCGTTCATAAAGGCATACACGATCGGGTTACAGATTGAGTTGGAGAATCCAATGATTTGCACTATTGCAAAGGCCATTTTGATTGTGACGTCATCATAGTCCTTTTCAAAATTGCCTGTAGAAAAAAATAAAGAATGACACCTTAGCCCATTCTGTCATACAACAAATTCACACCAGGAGAACAATTCACTTTTTACATATATAAAAAATACAAGACAGAGTTGTAGTGCAAGATGCGTCAATGACTACAATTCGTTTTTCACATATGCACATCTGGCTATCAGGATCAACACAGAATCATGACCTACTTCTTCCGCGGCTGTACCTCTTCCCAGGCCCAATGAATCCGCATTGCTCTGCTGATCTGGTGAGGGTGCAAATAGGACCTGCCCTGTGTCATTTGCCTAACCCTTTAGCATTCATTGGGAAGATGCTGTGGGTCTTGTAGAGGGACAAGGGTTGGGAGATAGCACAGTAAAGAGGGCTCTGAAGAGCATTCCTCAATTGTGATGCAACACTTCTCTTTTGACTCCCTAGTGCTGTCCCTGCAATCCCTGATCCAGGTTGTGGTGATGTCCCCTTTAAGGATGTGAGCCATGACCACGTCGGGGCGTGCTCCCAATAAAGAGAGCGTCCTGCTGGTACGTGCGGCAGTACAACGGGAGACTCCATGAGTGACAACTCTGTGTCCGACTCATTTATTTTGTGCAGCACCATATGTCTGTTTGATCCTTGTGACCACGGATCCGAATGCCAATCTTGGGTGATCCTGGCAGCTGTCTCACTGTGTGACCACAGCCACATCCTGTCAGGCTGTGTGCCCACAGTCCAGATCTGGCTAGCCTGTGTGTTCATCCACAGCAATGGGGACGAAGGGTTCCATGCCCTGCGCTGCTGGTGCGGTTGTCCGGTAGCGTCAAGTGCCCTAAACTGCCAGCATTGCGCCTCGCTCGGAGTTCCTGCATGCTGCTTCACTCGTGGGGCAGAGAGTGGCGAGTTTGGTGCGCTCCGTGACAGGAGCCCAAAAATAAAACCACACAAAAAAAGAAGGAAAGAAGGAAACAGTTTGTTTAGATGCATTCAATGATCGGAGCAGAACAAAATAAAGGTGCCTGCCGCGCTCTCCGTGACTGGGGCAAGAACAACTAAAATAAAGGTGCAGGGCTGTGTGCTCCGTGATCGGAGCTGTATAACCAAAAGGTGCTTGCTGAGTGCTCTGCTAAAGAAGCTGAGGAAAGGTAAAGGGGGAGGGATTTGCTGTGCTCAGAGAGATGAAAAAGAAAAAGGTGCCATGCTGTGCACTCTGTAATCAGAGCTAATAGAAAAGAAAGAACAGAGCTGCAGATGCACAGCAGCTAAAGCCCCACATGCCAATCCTGGAAAGGGGACAAGAGAGGGGAACTTCAGACTGTTTAAGCCTGCCAGACGTGGCCTTGTCTGCTGATACAGGTACTAGAAGGCCTGTAAGGGTTGTCGCTACATGGTGGAGTGCTTGTGCGCCCTGGCCAGTGGCAGTGCACCCATCAGAAGAAAATAAACAAAGGCAAATGGAGATAAAGGAAGAATTTTATTTGATGCACATAGAAAATACTGGGTTCAGACTGTTCCCTGCACCTTGCCCACACATGTGCAATTCCCTGATCTTGTCAGGAGCTTAATGCAGGGTAACGTGCAGGAGTAAGCCTGCAAGGATGCAACAGCCTTACCATAGCTGCCCCAGCATAGGCCATACGTTCACTGCAAGGCGTTTCCGAATCAAGGGGCCACATCAGAGCCTCCCACATCACCCCCAAGGCTGATGAAAATGAGGAGTTCCAGTGCTGGCAGGATACTCCGCCAACAGGGATCTCTTGCCCTGTTAGTTGAGTTTGATATATCTGGGGACCCTTCCAGCCTTGGGCCTCAGTGGAACTCATGGGTCAAAAGACTGAAGATATACTTTGAGGCTGTTGAGATCAATGAACGCGCCAAACGACCTACCATGCTGTACTCTGCAGGCCCAGCGGTCCAAAAGCTGTTTAAAACACTCCGGCCCAGAGACAACTCCTATACTGCAGCCGCCAATGTGCTCAATAACTATTTCACTACTATGGTCTATCTCGACTACGAGTGCTTCAGGCTGAGGCCGTTAAGACAGAATGAGAGTGAGAGTCTAGATGCGTTTAACGGGAGAATGAGACGTCATGCGTTGTCGTGTGCAATAGGAAATGAGGAGGAAGAAATCTGGCAACAGATCATCTTTGCAGGCAACTCCATCAAAATAGGGAGATAGATCTTTAGGGAGCCAAGCATTATGCTGGCAAGAATCCTGGAGATGGGGCAATCCCATGAGCTTGCGGTGGTGAGAGCATCTGCCATGGACGTGTCAAAGAAGACTCTAAAGCTGGAAGAGGTCTTTGCGATAAAGAAAACAGAAAGAGGTGAGACCTTCAGGAACAGTGAATGACCCAGGAAAGATGCTGGCGCAGCACGCGCCTCATCCTGCCCACAGTGTGGCTGGGACCTTCCACATGTGCATGAATGTCCTGACAGAGAGGTGTGAATGGCTGATCATTTCACAAGGGTTTTTCGAGCCCCGTCACCAATCACCCCATCAAGGGTGTATGCCAGAACAAGAGCTGGGGGACCAGCGCACAACCAGTCTATTGCTCAAATAGCGCCAAAAGCAAGTGAAGAGCCTAAGTAGGAAGAGGAAGACGATGAAGATGTCTTTTTCCTTTTTGGCGTACAAGGGGACGAGAACGAGTTTGAACAGCAAGTGCCTGATTACTTCAGCTCCTACAAATGACCACCTGTGGTGAAACATCCAGCAATGCACTGGCTACGGAACGAGCCTACCATCCAAAACATGCAGATGAAAAGCTACTGCGGCCTGCGTGATGGACATATGAAACATTCTGGGATGGGAATCCCGTTGGGAGGCTGGTTAAAGACCCCATGAGATGAACTGGGCAATGAATTTGACCCAGGAATAGAGAACCCAGTCCTGGTCCAGGAAAGAGCCAAACAACGTCCAGGGAAGAAGTGTTGAGGACCCCCATTTGAGTTGCAAGTCTATGGTCCTATATAGCTGGCAAGTTGGGGGCAAAGGAATGGAATGCACCCACCACTGTGATGTTGGTTAACAGGTTAAATAAATGTGGTTTTTGTGTGTTGTTGCTAAGTTGTTGTTATGAAAAGGCTCCACGATTGGCAACTCTGTGTCTGACTCATTTACTGTGTGCAGCGCTGTGTGTCTGTCTGATCCGTGTGACCACGGATCAGTATGCCAAGGCCGGGAGATCCCGGCAACTGTACCGCTGTGTGACCGCAGCAATATTCTGGGACGCTATGTGCCCACGAGGTCACCCACAACATATGTGTCAGAATGACAGTTCTAGGACCACCAATGGAGTCACCAGCGCTAGCAGCTGGTGCCACAGTCAACCCCCAAATGACATCCCCGACCTCACTGAACAAATCACTGCTTAGGGTGGAACAATTCAGGGACAGGATATACATCCATGTTCAAAGGAGAATCAAAGCATCATGGAGTGCACTCATGAAAGTGATGGAATACACGCCTCTCAAATTCAGCAATGCACTGGGTTTTATTGAACAGAAAAGATACCCCAATGAATCATTTTTAGGGGAAACAAGACACTTCAAAGCATCTACATAGCGGAAAGAAAATGGCTTGGCACAATCTAAATGCATATCCACACTCATATGTTTACAAATGTCTAACAATGCAATTAAATGACTTGTGATTGCCACTTCCTTCCAAGTTACTGGGGCTCAATGAGGGCCTCAATGAGGACCTCCAGTTTATTGGTTTGTATTGAAAACGTTTCCTTGACCTGGACAAATATGCAAGCAAACAAAAACAAACACATAGTTGGGTGTATTGCTCAGCATCATTGCTAAGAGCATTGAGGTATGCGTGTGTTGAGAGATACTGCAAGATGTTGGTTCATAGGTTGTCCAAATAAAGGCATCTGTTTCCACTTGCATTAAAAAGATCCGCTTCATGCAGGTTTACAGCTTTCTACCAGACAGGGGAAAGTAAGCTATAAAACAAAGACGAAATTGCCTTTAACATGTACTTTTCCACTACGGTTGTGGACGAGTGTAAATGCTTCCCGATTTTAACAATTACAGGTGGCATTTAAAGTGGACCCCTAACACATCCTGCTTTTAATATGTGGTATTGACGGTGGATTCCTTAGGTGACGGATGCATTACCACCAGCATTGCCGGTAATGCAGACACGTTTTTCAGGAGCAGTGGGGAGAGCAGGTGGACATGCACATTCTGTCTTGCTCCCCAACTCCTGACTAGAGGTGGGCAATATCTTTACCTGCAAAGCGAAAAGTACAGACTCCGCACTGGAATCAGCTTCCACCCTTTCTGCGAAATCAGCATTAGGCAACCGCCACCACTGAAACATTGTCCGGTTTTGTGTGGTTTCGTGCAGAGCCTGGTGCTTCATTCCCATTCTAGTCTCATGTAGTGCGATGGGAACATTCGCATAGGTCTTTTTCTATTTTTTAATCCATGGTAATTTCGTGCAGCGGCATAAGAAACTTTGTGCAGGTTTTTCCGAACTGTGGGAGTTTTGCACAGTGACATGAGAAACCTTGCACAGTTTTTAAAATCGTGATAGTCTCACGACACAAGAAAGTTTGTGCAGGTCTTTTTTGATCTGTGCTAGGTTAGCAATACAAGAAACTTTGTGCAGGTCTTTTTTGATCCAGAATAGTTTCATGCAGCAGTACTTTGAAACTTTGCGTGGTTTTCCATGATCCGTGCAAGTTTTGTGTAGCGCCACAAGAAACTTCACGCAGGCTTATTTTAGATCTGTGCGTTGCAGTTGAAAAACGTTGCACTTTTTAAAAATCTGTGCTGAGTTCACACTGAGGCACGAGAAGCTTTGCACAGTTTTTTGTCCGATTCATGGTAGGTCCGCACAGCTGCACGAGAAACCTCCTGCTGCTTTTTTCAATTTGTGCTAGGTTTTCGCAGTGGCACAAGAAACTTCATGCCGCTCTATTCAATGTGTGCTAGGTACGCGCAGCGGCACGAGAAACTTTGTGCTGCTCTTTTCCACATGCAGGGGTGGCAGAACAGTGGATTGCAGTGAAACAGATCGAAATCTTACAGATTTGGCTTCTGCAGCTGGTAGAACGGAATTTCACAATTTTGCCCAACCCTACTACTGACACACACAAAAATCCTGCAGCTTGGTAAAAATACATGCAAATGTATATCGCTACTTTTACCACTATTTATACCGATCACCGTGCTCTGGAGAATGTCCCTCCTGAGTCAAGTAAACACTTTCACCTACCAGACTGATTAACAATGTCACACTAAGTTTGTCTCGGAAGGATTGGAACCCTGGCCAACCTCAGAGAACAAGCCATATCCACACTACGTTTTTGGAGATGGAGCAGTAGAGCTCCCAACTCTACCCACCACCACGGTCTTGCTTCAGAGCAGAATGTCTTTTTGCCCATGGAAACAACCTTTAGATCCAAGAAGCCATACAAGTGGCAATCGTTGTGCTTTATAAATGCGGTCTAACATAAACCATAACATGTCCTTATTTTCTGAAACAATACAGCACTGTAGTGCTATAGTTTGGCGGTGCTACTTTGGTATCATCATAGTGTGTATATACTGTTACCGGTCCTGCAGTGCAGCACAAACAACAAGGCATACACGAGGGCACATAAAGTGACTACCTGCAATAAAAAAAATCCTTGTGTACATTTCAAATTTGTGTAGTAGAGAGTAAGTACATATGCCATAGACAACAGCTTTCCTTGTTTTCACCATCACTGCACCAACATCACAGGCTTGCGAGCACCTGTTTTGCATTTTCCCCTCCCCACAGCACACACGCACAGCACAAGCAGACTGCCCACTCCCCCGCCACACACAAGTTGGAACACACACATTCACGCACACACACACACACACGCACATACCCTGTAGAATAACTCCAACATGAACCAAACATTAAGCTCCATACGTCCCCTTTCTGCAGTCTGTACACAACATGTTCGGATAGCGTACAAGAACACTATTCCTGTGCAAAGTACCACCTCATGGGTAACAGGCACAAGAATTGAGTTCTGTTGCTAACAATAGATGCTAAAGAACCCATGTGCCTCTACATTACAGCATGGCACGTTGAATTATTCTACTTTATGAATACACACCCTAATCAAAATATTTCAAATGAGAAGATGTGATTATTTAAATACAACCATTACTACCATCAACACAGTTACATAAGAGAGGTTTACAACAGCCTCTCAATTATGCATGCAGGTTGTTTTTTTCTCATATCAACTCATTACATCATTTAAGATTGTTTTTATTTCCAACGGTTCTAGTTCTTAGTATACTTTATTTCAGGCATACAACTGACATTTTAGTTATTTTGCAAGTAAATCTTTAATGATTATAGAACAAGCACAACAACAATTAGTACAGTAGTTCCACTTCCTGTGAGAAAGGGACAGAACTTACTTTTATGATTCAAGAGACAGTGGCGCGCATTCTGGGGATGGCAATAATGGTTAATCCGAATACCCCTTATTATACCACTTTGCTGGATTCTAGGTTAAGAAATCCATGCCCAAATAAACTGCCTTCTTGGACATGGGGGTATCACTGGCAATAAAATATTGCGATGATGGTGTAAGCAGAATTATAACAAGGGGAAATTCCACACATTGTCAATGGAGTCCAATGGTACTCCAGAATGGGCAACAACAGATATTTGTAAATGATGTGATATTACAGCACTCACTAGCAATGGTACCGGTAAGCACTGCTAATACTGCAAGCTTGCTATGATAGCCATTGGGCCTAATTTACAAACAAGCACTAAGAGCGCCCAAAGTAGTTAGCGCAAGTTTAAACATTGCGCGGACCACATGTACAGCGCTGGGAGCTGATTCATGGAACTAAATTTGCGCAGAAAACTGCAGCGCAAAGAAAAATGAGTAGCACCAGCCACGCCTAAAACACGCCCCCAGGGCAAAATGAACATAGAGCTGTCGAACAAGTTTTGCACCAGACCCATGGGAAAGAACTAATCAAGGATTACTTACCAGCATTCACCATTGCTTCCACTCCACTTCTTCGACCGACAAATACCTCCAGTAATCGGCGTCCCAAAATCTGCATCGCTCTACACCCACTCCTCTTCCACACAGTACTTGCCCCAACAAGGTGCAACATCACAGTAATGCACTCCAGATACACATCACCCAAATGCCCACTCTTACTCTTTTAGGGCACAGTACTGACACCAGGAGTTGGATGAAATGTTAGATGTCTGAGTGAATTCCCATTGAATCTGCTTGCCTGCAGAGCTCCATGATGAATCCTCAGTCCACCTTAGTAGAGCACATCCACTCCCATGTAATTTGGCAACAATACTCTCTTGACAACAGCTCACTGGATGTCCCCTCAATACCCCTTGCACTTAGGAACACACCAATCAGTCTCCCACAGTGTACACATTTTGTTGGCTGCTGAACAGAACTGTATGCTGGCACCCACTCATGACCTGTTGTGAAAAGGGTACCGTCACATAACTAACAGTAATGGATACGCACACCTATTCACTTTCCCTACAAGGTGATTAACAGGCTTGCAGGCCTTGTTCAGTACGATGGTGGTGTTATCCTTACAATTGTAAGTGCAACACTTGCTAGCTATGCATTGTGAACAACCCAGGCCCAGTTTACTGTGGAACACTTACCTTCCTCAATTCCTCTGGCCTGTGGCTTTCATGACCTACACCTGGCAGACATCCTCCTCCAATATGATAACTTGGAAGCAGTGCTGTTGAATTCAGCACAGTCACCTCTTCCATGACTTCCCCTTGAATCACACTGCACAACAACAGCCAGCCATATTGTTTGCGCAGCTACACTTTGGTCCCATGTTGTTCAGGTGACATAGTCCTCATGTGAGGTGGGTAGCGCAGTGAATCTAAGTGATACCACATCTCTTCTCAGCATCCCCTATCCCCGTCATGGAAGTTTGAGAACATCCACATGGACAAGCAAGTGCCAAAGGGTCACCTAAACTTATGAGGCAGCATAAAGAAACACTACGCAGAAGAATCTGAAATCTGGAGAAGTGAATAGGCAGATGAATGAGCTGTCTCCGGATACCTCAAATATACACTGGAGAACATCTGGCCAGACACCTAAGCAAATGAGTACCCATCCTGAATAAGAGATGCAACACATAATTATAAAATAAACTCTCATCTCTAAATGTCTCTCCACATCATCACCAGTAGATACACAATCTAAAATATAATCAACACTGATACACCTAAAGCAATCATGCAATGCCCCACCACCATAAATGGAATCAGGAAACCATACCTTGGTAGCCCCACCCTTGTGATGGTGCCTTCCCTACTTGGGAAACACAGATCTACAAGGCCATATTGGCAAATCAATCAAAGTAATTCTACCATGGCTACCTCAAGCATCCCCCAATATGATTCAACACCCATTAAAACATTTACAAAGGAAGTGCCATGCCACCCAAAGCATACATGATTCACACACCCATGGACACCATTTACAATAATGAACATCATGCCTCCTACTGCAAAACACTGAAGTAGCTCAGCAACAGATGTGTATGATCAATATGTGAAACACATGCAACTCCAGACTTGTCATCTCCCTACATCTACCATAGTCCACATAGATACATTACATACATTGGCCATGAAGGCATCATACTAAACATCAAACTCACCTGAAGGATGCACGCATGTCCCCCAGCAAATATCCCAGTACCTCTATGAGCCACAGATTGTGCCCTAAACCCACATAGCCAAAGGACGTACTCAGTTGGAGATCATGTTCAAACAAAAGGTGCACATGGACAAAGAAGCACAAAAACACACACACACAAACACACCAGCAAGCCAAGACATGCAGCACATGGCACAAAGAGACGGCAAACAGTGGTATTGAATATTAAAATATCTATGCATTAATGAAAATCTATATACAAATATGGATACAAATTAATCCTGATGGAAAAAAATTAAGTTAATAAAAGGAAACCTACAACTACAGAACTATTTACAAGAGTCAGTGAGCAAGTCCATTGCAATCTCTGACAATGGGCCTCATTACAAGTTTGCCGGTCCGGTAACAATGGTGCCGGTAAGCCAACCAGCACCTCGTTGTTACTGGACCGACACACTACGAGTCTGCGGGCGGGTGCCATCCCGCCCGCCAGGGTCAGACCTGGCGGACGGAACGGCACCAGCCCGCATAGTTACATGAAGCACTGGCACCGTTACTAACGGTGCCGGTGCTGCCGGTGCTTCCATGTTCCCCACTCCCATAGAGTCCTGTGGGACATCAGTAGCAAGCAAGCATAATTAGTCAACAAGCAACTGCCTCACATACACAGGCCCATCTCTGGAAATCTGAATGAATCATGCTGCACAAGTTAAAGCAAAATAACAAGTCACAATGATGAGACATGCACATGTGAACATAGCACATTGATGTCTGCCCACATACACATAACAACTCATTTCACATCACAATAGCAATGAAGCAGTAACCCAAGTGTATCCTGCAGGTTGGGCCACCGAAAGGGCACCTGACCATGTCTGTGCCACTGTAGTCACATCTCCATCCAAACACATCTTGCAACATGCACCCCTGACAGTCCAACTTGAAAGCATGTGAAAAACATACATGCACCCATTGCTGAGAATCAAGCAGCAATGCAGCCTGTCCCAACACGAAAATCTGTTATGGTGACATACCATGAATGCCCCACAAATCAGTGGCCTGACAGGTCCCAATGTTGATCCAGATAGTCAAATGCGCTAAATTGCCATGAACATACATCCAAACACATGTGTCAGTCTCAGTCCTGAGTGGATATGATGCAATCATTCCCAATTGAGCAACCCATAGGTGTGCATGAATCTACCATATATGGCCTCACACTCTCAATCTGGGTTGTGTTCCTATCTGAGGCCCTGCTGTAAGCATTTCACATTGTATGCACACAAGTATCCTTTTTCACCCAAAGCCACCAGAGCTCATTCCTACACCTGCCGGCTTTGCATATGTGTGCAATAACATACTTCCAGTGTCTGCATGAGGCTGCATGCCAGCTAAGAATTGTGCAACACACATGCTGTGAAAATAACTAACTTTCTCAATTCATGCATACTCGGGATCCGGAGGTGAAGCAGCATCACTTGATGCCAACCTGCAGATTGCACCTCCGCGTTAGAACTTGCCTCAAGAGCCACCTTCACCTGGCTCAGGTTCCTCAGGTTATCCCAGCGTTTCTTCACGTTGTGCACTGTATGGACTGCCACCCCCTCTGCATTGATTGCAGCCGTGATGTACATCCAGATCTGCTGGCAACCATTTGTTGTAAGCTGCTTCAGCGGATCGACAAGGCGATCATAATGGGCCAGAACCTGTTTACCAAGGATGCCACTATCTCCAGCAGAGAAGTTAACAGCCCTCAGCCTCACCACTTTTAGGGTGCTGGTCGATGCAGCTGACATGGTGTACCGGAGGCTGGTGTGGTGAACCTGGGCCCTGACTGTACATGTACTGTGGACTGTGGTGGTGATATTGAGGTTTGGAAGTCCATATATGGCAGATGAGGTGGTAACAGCGACTGACATGAGACCCACAGAGGAACAGGATATGGAAGAATATGAGGCACTTCAAGGCAGTGCAATTGGTTAACAGCCAGTGACACACTACCAGGCAGCAGGAGATGTAGAGGCTTGGAGGCTAAATATGGCTCATTTAGGCAACAAAATGGCACAATGCACAAGGGACAGCAAGGCACAGGTGTCTCCACTTGATCCACATGCTTAACACTGTACAAAATGTGCTCACATGCGCCTCTAACCTGCATGTACTTTTCCTGGTGTGCACAGAGACAGTGATGTTTTGGGGTACCAAGTGGAATACCTAGCGTGTGCAGAAGCAGCGATATTTGGGGGTACCAAGTGGAATTCTTGGCGTGTGCAGAGGTGGCGATATTTGTGGCTACCTTGTGGTAGCAGCTTATATATTGCTTTGAAGAACTTTTTCACTCAAGCATCCCAATACACCATGAGTGAGAGGGCTCCTTGGAGAGGACGTGGATGGGGACGAGGGCAGTAGAAGGGTTCACTTGCAAAATGTGGTGTTGAGGCTGCAGGTTCCCCAGTACCACATAGGGCCACTAAGGCTAAGAAGGGCGAGCCTGCAGAGCATTTATAGGCAGCAAACCACAAAGAGCCACATTTTAAGGAGAAGGGGACACCAAGGAAGAAGCACTTCACTGATGAGAAGCTAACACTCCTCACAAATTACATGGACAAACACCATGTTGACTTGTACCCTTGGGCTAGAAATACACTTCCTTTGACCCAGAGGTGAAAGATGTGGCTGGAGGTCACATATCTCATACATTCCTGAGGGGTGGAGAGGCAGAGGCCCCATTGCTGCCAAGCTAATCCCTGGTTTGCATATTGTGGTCTGGCATCCTCTTGTGGAATATGTCCACAAGAGGATGCCAGACCTCAATAGGCAGACCAGGGATTAGCTTGGTAGCAATGTGGCCTCTGCCCTGGCTATTGTAGGTGGATAACCATATGTTGAGGAGCTAACTCCACTGAAATTTCACCAGTGCCCTCATCACCAGTGAGCAGGTGCTTGGTGTGGGAGGCATGGACACCTATGCAGCCACACTAGGTGAGTGCCATGTGTTCATGACATGTCATGCTTTCCTCAACACATGATATGCTATCAAATGTTGTAGTACATTTGGTCGGGGTCCTTCTCACTTATCCACGAGTACTACAGTAATGCATCCATGGTCACTTCCATTACATGTTGTGCATCTATGTTTGCGGTTGGCATTGATCTTACAGTACACATTACTGTATACTGAATGCTTTAGCGACACCAATAAACCTATATGTTCCAAGGACCTGCAAGACACGTCATTGGACACACTCACAGTGTTATGCTCGTCGATAGTGCATTGTAAACACAAATATTGACTCACATGGAATAAAACTGAGCAGTGGATGATGTCAGAGTCATCCATTCACTGGCCTTAGCGGCAGTGGACATGGATGAGCAACAATGTCAGTGAGAAGTTGCATGAGTGTGTGTTCCAGACAGAAGTTGCAGTGCTTGTCCAAAAAGTGTTTGATAAGTGATATTCATACCACATTTGCACTATCAATTATTCAGTGGTCTTGCAAGTGCACACTGGACATGTCCATGTTGTAGTCTACTCACACAGGATGCATTTGAGCTGTAATGTCAGCAGGAGAAAAGTTGATACTTGCACATGTGTATGCATGTATGAAGTTGAGATCAGGCTCAGCAATGATGAGGGGAACTCCATCTGTCTACCGTTACATCTTCCACCCTCATACTTGTCTGCCGGTATGAAGGGTCACCTACTCCTCCAATCCATGGCTTGCTGCATGAGCCAATGTGTCCTAACATGATTAAACAGATCATTGATTGTTAGCCACCAATGCTTTGCACATTACAGATTGCCCAATTTCAATGTCTGATGTATGTGTGCCAGGCTCTTTTGGGTCTGTATGCATTTGATTTTGAATAAGCATGTTCAAGGGGATAGGAGGGCTTCTGAATATTGCTGTCTGACATTGTGCTGGTGATGAGGCAACAGATATGGAGGAGAAAATGGAGGATGAGGTGGAGGATGAGGCACAGCCATACACCAATGTAGTCTAGGGTGCTGTGTCTGGTGAGAATCTCAAGCTGACTCATCTTCCGATCATGCTGATGAATCAGGTGTGAAAGGCATATTGAGTGACATGGTGGAGGGGTCAGTAATTAGCAGTCTGGATGCTAGATCCTCGATTTCCTACAGGCTGCTGAGTATGAGAAGAAAAGGCAGGAGTCCCTGAGACTGGCAGCGGAAATGCCTGCTTCAATGGTGAATGCTCTGTCTGCAACTTTTCCTCCTACCATCATGGAAGCAGCAGTGGCGGCTGATGTCAGTGGAGGGTTGTAGATTGACAAACTAGAACAGTGCACACACTGCAACAGACCTGGGGCCCGGCATCCCTGCTTGTTAGGCCATGCATACAGGGTGGATGTGTGCCTGCCAGATATTTGGAGTGGGAGGATGAGTTGCTGCGTGCAAGTGCCCCACAGGGGAGGTCCTGCCGGATATGGCCAGGGACATTCATTACCTGGTGGAAAATGTCATCTCCTCCACTGCTGCACTCACTGCCGAACTTGTGGCAGGAGAGGAGAGTGTACATGCAACACAAGAGCCAGGTGACTCACGAAAGTTTTCTCCCTTAAGGCAATCCCTGCAAGATATGCTTTGGCATCAAGGGACACCCTGCAGCAAAAGATGGCCACCTCAAAGCAAACCCTGCCTAGAGAGCTGTTGGCCTCCAGGGAATTCCAACATCAAGACATAGATTACTTGAGACAATCCCTGCATGAGGTGATGTTAGCTTCAAAGGAATTCTGTCATCAAGACATGGATTCCTTGAGTCAATCTCTGCATGTGGTAATGGTGGCCTCAAGGGACCTCCACTGGCAAATGATAGCTGTCTTGCTGCAAACTGTCAACACGCAGTTAGAGATTTCAAGGGTAGGCATGCATTCTGACTCTTTGGACACTCACAATTGCAATTGGGGCCATAATGCAAGCATCCCTTTCATGAGTGGCCCTGACCAATGAGGACCAGACTTTGGCCATGCCTGTTTAAAGTACACCATCCATAGATCCAGCATAGGATGGGTATTCTAACTGAACCAAGCAGGTGATGCCAATGGCCATGTCCCCACACACCCCATCCTATTGGCACTACCACCCCGTCTTCATGCCCCTTGGTGTCCAGAAGCACGTGGACAGAGCATGGATTTTTCTCATCGTTTTCCCTGTCCATGGTGGACTGTGTTTCCTCTTGAGAGGGTCATAGTGCGCTAGAGGGCAGTGACAAAACTGTTGATGGTACTGGGCACATTATTCAGCTGAGGGACTGTTCATGCGAACATGCTCAGTGAAGTCAACTGGCATGGTCCTGTGGATTTCTGAAGCCTCCAACATGCAGGTCAGCATTCCATTCAACATTGATGTTCACATGTGCAGTCTGTCAGGCAGACTCCTTTAGCTAGTCCAAACAAATGTCCAATGGCATTTCAGATTTCTTGGCTGAGCCAGTACCGAAACACCCCGAGAGAACATCCCAAGCACCCTATTTCAACCCAAGTCCCCATTCCCTCTGCTGGACACTGACCCTCCTACCCTAGCACCAATATGGAGGCCTAGTGTTAGGTGGAGGTGATGAGGGATTCAAAGTCCAACAGCAGTACCACCACCAGGTAAGGTTGTGTATGTTTCATGTATTAACATGCCTGGAGAAATATGCATCCCAACAGTGAAATGATGTATCACACGTAGGTTTGAGCATGTATAATTAAATATGGTGCTAATTGGGTTATTGTCACTAAAATGTGTAATGTGCTCCTTCATTGAGTGTGTGCACGTCTCCTTAATCAGCGATGCATGTGGTTTGTGTTACTGCTTGCGCCTCCACAGCATACTGCTGTGAGTCATTCTCCTCAAGATGTTCCTGTGCACATGTTTGTGTTGAGAGGTGATGCAGCTGCTTCTTATTTATGCAACATAAAATGTACACTCCTGTCATGTCAGCTTTGCATGCCACCTTCTGACATATGCCATGTCAAGTAGCCACTCCATGATGCATGAGCATGGAACACACCTGACTTTCCCAATCCATGTAAGAGGATGATCCAGATGACAAGTATGCATGTGGATAATGCATGAAGCATGCTTTGAATTGCTGGTGAGGTGAGGATGTCAGAGGCCTACATCTATTTCTCATCTGCAATGTTGCTGCTGTGCTCCCATTAATGGGACCATGAACGGTTGATGGTGAGGGGTGTGTAACCTTACACCATGTATATTAATTTGTGTATTCTGTGAGTGGCTACATTGATTTCTGTGAGATTTTAAAAACATCTTCAGGGTTGGACAAGGGGTGTCTTGAAGGTATCACAGGCAAGCATGCATGAGGGGGGGGAGTGTCCCCAGTGTATGGCCATGGAGTGGTACATACAAACTAGGGGAGGTCACATGGGGATACAGTTCACACTGTCTCAGGTAGGGTGGTGGATAGAAAATGTGTGGAGGTAGGTGTTATGACATGTGTTTACCTTGCAGAGTAGGGTCAAATACTCTTCCAGGAACTGTGACAGTGAGTGCAGAGTACACTGCTTTGGTGAGGTAGTATAAGTAGTTTCTTAAATGGGCTGAGTAGGTTTGTCTGCTGGTTCCCACATTAATGCATAAACACCGTAGTCGGCCTCACTTCATTTGTGACATTGGCCTGCATAGATGCTGAATATGTGGTTGAGAAATCTAATTAACTACAGGCTGAGCGCCTTGTAGAAGATGCTGCAGGAAGTCAACGTGTAGTAGACTGGAAATGGGTCAGAGTGCAGATATATGGTTGTACGATTCATGTGGCCCTCATTTGCAGAGTACATTGATGGTTGGTGCAACTGCATGCAGGACACATATCAGGGGTTGTTAGACAGAAGGGATTACATAGGGTTGTGGCCCACACTCAGGTTGAAGTGCAGCCTAGGAAACTGCACTCGGCAAGGTGAAGTTACCACTCTTTGAAATCAGATTTCACTGTCGGTTACTGGCACTTTACCAACTGTGCCCTCTTCCCATTCACGAACAACTGAGTGTGTAGCATGCCAACCTAGTGTGAGGGTTCAAATGATATGTTACTAGACACTTTTGGATAAGTACTGTACATCTGGGTGATACATGCCATTTACAGGAAGAACACATAGAAATTGCAACCTGCTAGACAGTTGTCCTTTCTGACTTAAGTGTTACATGCCACATGCACCTAATTGTGAGACTATTCATAGAGACCTGCCTGTAGGCATTGAAGGTGAGCAATGTGGCAAAGCCAGCATCCGACAGTGAGGGTAGAATCCTCTGTACGGAGTACTTGCAGGTGGATGAAGGAGTGATCGTGCATGCTGCCTTTGGGTTGACATTTGTTTCTTATGAGATGGGGAGACCAGTGGGACTCTCCATAGACTTTTGCATGGACAATTTTGAGTTCTGTGCTGCTTATGTTGTGACTGTGTCAGATTTATGTCTGTAGCAGGTTCTGGTACACAGATGACATGTGTTGGAGACCTTGACATCCACAGGTAATTGAAGTGGTTATTATGGGTTGATTTTCACTATGGATGGCCGGTGTATGATTGTCATATGGAAAATGTGTGACTTCATGCACACAGGTGAGTCCTGCAGCAGGTAATTCTGAATGTATTCATTGGGTGGCAGTTACGGTACAACAGCAGGGAGGTAGCAATACTGGGATTTTTGGCCGTGTGACATGGACAATTATCTTCCAACTTGACATGAGTGTGGATGTGGTTTGTGCACTTTATGGGGCACACACTGTTTGCCAATCCAAAAGACACAGTCTCAGGTTGCTGTTATGAGCATGCTGGATTAACGTGATTGCATCATTGAAGGACATCAGGGATGTGTTTTTACTGTTTATGTTGCACATGGATTATAATTGATGTGAAGTAGGTTTGCACTACCTGGTTGTGTGTTTCCAGTCACTGTGCCCTTTGGTCTGCTAAGGCAATCGGTGGTGTCTGTGGATGAGGGCAGAAGGACACCTGCACCTCTACTGCTATGCCACGACACATGGCAATATTATGTCAGAAGAAAAGTGTCTGTGTCACACGGCCAAAAGGTCTAATATTGCAAAGCCAGCCCCTGGCATCATGGCTTCGTCACATGTGTTCCCCTGAGTCGCATGCGTTAAGTGCAAAAAACATTTCTCACCTGACTGGCACCTTGATGTTAAATACCTCTGCACCATTGCTGCTGGTCCTGCTCACCTCCACTCACCAATGACAAATATGTTCTCCTGCAATGGAAAAAATGAATAGCTGCCCAGCCACTGCATCTTTTTACCTTTATTTACCTCTCCCAGTTCCCCTCAATCCATCCTAGCCCAGTGCCTTACATATACTTACCCCATCCCCACCATTTAAATTTCTTTAATGATCTGGTCCTCCCTCCAGTCATCAGCATGCCCTTCCTATAAATCCGTCAATGCCCCCTCATGACTCATGTACCACCCTGTACATTGCACCCGCCAAACCTCTACTGTCTCCCCCACATCTCACAAAGGTGGGCTGAAATCCACAAACATGATTTGATTTCACCTACCTGGGTGGCTACTAGTCTACTAACTACCCTGATGCCACAATGAATGTGCATAGTACAAGGGGTGCATATAGCATTACACCACCTGAGTTGTCAAGAGAGCGGAAGCCTGACTTGAGCACTCTGAATGTCTGTTTCACTATGCCCCTACTGGCTATGTGTGTTACGTTGTAGCTGGATTGCTGGAGTGCCTGGTGGCTGGATTACTGATCGGTGTCAACGGGAATTGTGACAGAGGCTAGGCACTGTCCTCTTCAAAGAATAAATGGTTATTGATATATTGTCTATTGAATATGTGTTTCAGCACTCTTTTCCAACAGCCCATCCCTACCATCGCCATTCAACGTCAACCACAGCACTCACCAGTAACATCATGGATACCATATCACAGCAGCCTCAGCCATGTTAACATACACCACATCTCCACTCCAGCAACCACCACTACACAGAAACTGATGTTAGCCAATGTCCACTCAGCAATCAACGATGCACCTGACATCACCTACCTCATCAACACACATGACTTGGATGACATCTTCATTACTGATACATGGAAGACATCCACCTCCACCCACATACAAGATTTACGTTCACCCACAACTGCTACAGATTTGTACAACAAAACCTTCCAAATAAGGTCTGTGCAGGCCACGCCATCATTCAAAAGTCAATATGGCCATGCAGCAGACACAGTCATTTTTCACCTCATCTACAGACCACCAAGCCCAATGCCCCCTTCATCGAAGACTTCAAAGACTTGGTCACCACCATGTCTCTCACACATACCAACAACATCTTCCTTGACTACTTCAACATTCATGGTAAGCCAGCAACCAAGTCGATAAAGGAATATCTCCCCTGCCTACTCAACAAATTGAACTTCAGACAGCACACGAAAGTCCAAACTCACTGGAAGGGTAATATTTTCAACCTCATCATGACCATCCAGCCCACTTTCCATCACAGCTCTCCTATTTCAGTCAACTGTCTAGACCATCAGACAATCTCGTTTGAGATTAGTCACACCACACCTCTCAAGCAAACCCATTGGGAACCAGGAAAACAGGCCTTCTTATGCTTCAAGAACTTCCCAGTTCAGGCTCTCACAAAGCTCCACCTCACATGGGCTGATCAACCTTCAATGAACAATGACTACTACTCCTTCAAGAACTCAACACCACCCTCACAAACAACATCAACAACCATGCCACCTTCTGCACCATGGTACACCAAAGAATTCAACATCAGCATCAAACCATCAGTAAACAAGAAACATGCCAAAACATCCTGCAGCGCATTCAAACTTACCCTGCTCAAGGAATGCCAGGCTACGCAGACGATTCGATTAACCCTGCTAAGGTCAACAAAGTAATTTAAGTAATGTAAGTGATTTCAATCCGGCACCCACCCAAGTCTCGCCCAACCTGTAGTGCACAATTGAAACCCTTACTTATTTTATCTATAAGTTCAATATTCTGAACGATATACCACTCATATCACACCCTTCTCCTGGAAAACCCCCCCGCACACCGGTCACACTGAACCAGGAATCAGGCTAGTTTGCAAAGGTAAATATGTATTTATGTATTTAGAATGTAATCACAATATATTTTAATAGGTAAAAAACAATCACCAATAGGGTGAAAGAACACTGAATAATCTCTTTAATGCAGTAGGGATCAGAAATGAGCACAAAAACAAATGCAGCACAGAAAAGAGTACTTTTGGTTTGGTTTGGAACATATAGGACTATGGTTAGAGGTTCCCCCTGCAACACCCCTCAACCCCCCAATAGGCAATGTAAAAAGATGCGAGAAGAGAACAGGTATTCAGGAATAGCACAAATGAAACAGAATATCAGTCCCACCTTCCTCCTTCAAACACAAGAGAAAAACGGAATTGACTTTTCAGCTGTCAGAATGGCTTTGAAATTGTCTTTGGAAATGACTGAGCAAAACACCAAATGTGGTCAGAAATACTTAAATTATTAGAAATTCCTATGGGAGCCCCTTTGAACAGTTGCAAACAATCACAAGCAATGATTTAGTCCAAAGAAAACATTTGAAATTTTAAAGTCCATGCAGGAAATAAGTTAAAGCTGTTTCACACGTGTATCATTTCTCTGAATGTAAAATCGTGGCAAACTTTGCATTGCACAATATTCACTATAACAGGAGAATCTGGGTTGTATGGATAGCTAAGGATGTTAGGTACAAGTAGGAGTTGGAATTTCATTTCTATCGTAACAACTGAGGGAGTTATAGAGGTTTTAGTGAGAGGTGTTTTTGAAAAATAGGTGCGAGAATGGAAAACAGGAATGTACTTTGAAACTAAAAGATGGGTTTGATTACGATAGATTATGACTATGAAAAAGTGAATGCCACAGATGGATCTTACAGTCACATGATCAGCGTAACCCGCCTGTTGTGGATACTCTACTTCTTCAGATGAGAAAAGAGTCAGCGCAAAGATAGTTCTAGCAATACAATGGTTCTGAATTGAAAATGGGATGGGTTTGAGATTGGGATCCTACAATGCAGATATATTAGGGTCACTTTACTTCCTATTTATACTCACAGAATAAGCTATTAATTTGGACCGTCTGTTCTGGTCATGGATTGGATCTGGTCTAGGAAGAACAGCACATCAGGCACGGGATTGGATCAGCTAGGCCGGTCCCGGATTTCCACAGGATCTGTCCTTCTTATTTGTGGATATTTCAATCAGCTGGATAGCGAGCTCCTCAGGCAAGCCTTGTGGTGGCAAGCCAGAGAATTTCAGGATACTAGTTCAAAAGGCCTTTCCACACCCTACAGCGCTTCACTGGGTGGTGAGAATAATTTTGAGGATTTGGACCTTGCTGAAATCAATAGTTTTCTACTGCTGGCAAGAGTCTTGGCATCTGGATCTGAAAGGATGTTAAAGCTGGATGTAGAATGCTGGATCAGAGTGCTTCGCCAGAATCCAGAGAGTGAGTGAATCAGTCAGTCCCTATGTATTGTCAGCTGTCTCTATTTATCCTTTCAAATGACATCACAAAGTGGGTGTATGGACCGGCTTAGCTAAGCCTGCCCCTGTGAGCTGGGATTGGAGCGAAACTTCATCTCCACCTTCCATTTGAGGGATTGGGTCAAGGCCGGATGATATCACATTTTATTTGTTTGCTTTACAGTTCTTAGAAACCTCCCTTTAGCCACTGGTCTCAAAATCAGATTTTATACTAAATACACATTTCTACATTGGTCACTTTTACACAAGTCACACACAAAGATTCCATATTTTATGTAGCATATGCTCCTCAAAATCCTGCAGCTGTAGGATCTTGTTTCAACTTTCTACAGAATGTTGTCCTTTTTGCTATGTGTGTGTGTTTAACATAGGGATGTGTGTGTACATTTTCACAATTCTATTATTAATACAGTTCACATAAAACCACATATATTGCCATTCCTGTCCAGAACATGTCACACAGTTCTGCCGCCTCTTAAAACGTGCAGCCAGAAATTAGACTAACAGATATGTCCTTGGTATATTTTTCACCACTTTGAATCACAAGTTATGAGTCTTTAAAAATTGTTCTTTGTTTATTCTTAACAGCAAATGGTATGCCCCTTTTTCTCTCCCTGGAGTCCAAGAGCATCCCCCTCCTTCCAGGAGCCATTTATGGCTCTCTCACACCCTGTTTCCTGGGCTGAAGGGCCTGCTATTGTTCATTCTCTTTCTGTAGACAAGAGTCTAGGTTAACCCACAATTATAATTTCCCCGTGAGTTTCAGCTGAGAGGATATCCCTCCCCCTGGGAGAAAACTGTTTGTCCACTTCCAAAGGGTTGCCGCTCATCCAAGCTAATTTATTCTTAATTAAAGACCCAGGAAAAATCAAACCTGTTGAATCAAACATAAATACATTACTTTCTTATCTTTAACTCTGTGGGATAAAAAGCAACTGAGATCTGTATTCTTTTTAGCCACAATCCTTTTTATGTTTGCTAATCCGGCAGGATTTTTACTTTAGATCACTTTGAAGTTTCATCAGTAACTCATCTGACAGCTGTCATTCAGGTAGCCCAAGGTACTGCACCCAGATTTTGACAGGGGCTGTCAGTTTACAGACAATCCAGTTTGTCTGATGAATGTTTGCTCTTCAAATTAGGACTTTGTATGTTCGCAATGCTTCATTAGATTACATGAATTTTAGCGCCAAGCAAGATTTTGAATGTTGAGAATGTTGTGTTATAGGCATTTAGGAGTTTTTAGCGACAAAGCGAATGTCATTTATAGGCGCCTTTTGGGGTTTCACTTCCAAAGTGCTGCTTCTCTCTCTGCACTCTGTTTGCTGGTCATGGAGCCCACTGGCACCTTTTCTGCAGAGTGTGCTCGATTCCACCCGACATGCACCATGGGTGGCAGGTTGTGCATCCATCTTTTTGTGTGCTTGAGAACGCGTTTTTTGTAGGTTTTCGGTGTGCACAAGAGTTCTACCGCCATTGTTGCAGTTCCTTGCATCATAACTATCAGAGTGATGCCGCATAGCATAGCGGAATGGGTCAATACATCCCACAGTAAGCAGAGCCTTCTTGAAAGCCATAACGCACTGCATCCACCCTGTGCTCAACCCAACAATAGCACACTCCATCTAAAATCCACAATCAACTATTTCTTCATCAACAAGATCAACATGATATGCCAACACATACACACCAATGCCAGAACCGACAGCACACTACACATCCGATCTTGCAAAACCACAACTACATGGACAACAACTTTCAAGATGCTAACTATGGAAGACCTCACTGACACCTTAAACTCCGTCAAGGCCACATTGTATGCAGACAACATCCTCCCTGCCTCCGTACTCAAAAGCCTTCTGACTGAAGCACTCCATCCTTCCCTGACAATCATCTACTTCTCCCTAACTCAAGATACCTTCCCCTCGACCTATCAAGACTAGGCAAATACTCCCACATCTTAGAGAAACAAACACTGGACCCTGACAATATTGGCAATCACAGAAACTACTGCCCCATCCCCCATCTTTCCTTCCAAGGTAAAATCCTTGAGAAAGCAGTACCCACCCAACTGCTCCAACACATCAAAGCCAATAACCTCCTTCAGTCCTACCAATCTGTATTTATGTCCAGATGCAACACAGAAATGGCTACCAACAAGATGATTGACGCTGCACTTGATGGCCATCGTTGCATCCTAGTTCTCTTTGACCAGTAAGCAGCCTTTGACACAGTAGACCACAATACACTCACTGACAATCTACATAGTCACAACAGTTCATACTAATGGATTCTTCAGCATCACCAACTCTACCCATCACATGTGGAGTCCCACAAGGATCCATCCTGTTTCCTGTGATCTTTAATCTTTACATAGAACTGCTCAGAACCCTCCTAACTCCACACAACATCCACATCCATCAATAAGCATATGACATGGAGACATACCTGAGGCTATCTGCCATAAAAGACATCCAGACATGCAAGGCCTGTCTCACATTGATCAATTTCTAGATGTCCAGGGCTTACCTGATATTCAACCCCTCAAAGACTGAATTCCTAATTCTGACCAACAACACCAAACATCCAAACATCCAGACCTGACTCTCTGCTGTGAACCTTGAGGGCTTCACACCGCAGTCGCCACATGTGGCAAGTATCTTGGGTGAAACATCAACAGACAACTTACATTCATACAGTGCATAGCAAGGAAGACTAAAATGTCTAGGTAGCTACTTTCTCTCATGTGTAAAATGAAGAACAAAAAACAACTTCAGATCCGCTGTTCAAGACTTGGTCCTCTCCCACATGGCTGTTGGCAATGCCCTTTTGGAAGGGCTTCCAGCAACTATACTGGTGTGCCTAAGAGGTGTCCTACATGCTGCAGCAACACTCATCAACAGACACTGCACATTTGTCTGCATCATCCCTACCCTCATCATGCTGCAGTGCCTCCCGATGCAGGCCCATATCATGTTCACATCCTGTTGCATCATTTACATGGCTGTCACCCTGAAGTCCCCAAGCTCCTTTACTGAGAAACACGCGATCTTCAGAGGCTTGCAACTCACCAGAATGAAGGAAATGTGCAGATTAGAACTCTGATGGTGATGGAGGTAAAGAACCAGTGGACACGCCTTATCTGTCTACACTCCAAGAATCTGGATCCTCCTCCCCATCAACATCAGGCTTGCCACTTCAACTCAAGAGTTCAGGATAGAGCTCAAGACCTTCCTCTTCAAGGAATGCCTCCTCCCCAAAATGTAGGTCCACAACCGCTGCACTCCCTGTCCTACTTATGACTCTGATCTTCTCCCCACTGTCTCCTCCCTAGTTGCTTGTGGATCCCTTGCTGACAATTGCCCATCCTTGCACACCGTGTTTGCTCTCTGCTCCCTTTTTCACTGCTTCTCTCACTGTGTTCTTCCCTGTATGATTGTGAAGCACTGCGTTGCTTCCCAAACCTAGGTCCATGCTCAATTGATACCCTTATGACAATTATTATAATATTGACTGATTACATGTAGTGTCATTTCTTGTGTTTCTGTGTGTCATGTGACTGATTGTGTGTAGGTGATAGTTGATATTCACCGACTGAGCCAGCTGTTGCCAATGTTTCCAGATGCCAGGCACTGGTGTATAGGAGAATGCTGCAAGATGTAGCTATCTGGCGTGCATCCTGGGTAATTGGCATTCACAGGCATGATGTGTCCTTTGGCATCACAGATACCCTGCACATTTATGGAATTCCAATGTTTCCTTTTGTGACATATCTGCTCAGTGTCTCGTGGGGGGGTGCCAGCACTATAAGAGTGCAGTCGATAGCTCCCATGACCTGTGGAAAGTGTGCATCTGCATTGATTTCCTGGCACACTCTCTGCCTTGCGTGCAGTGTGTGTGTCATGTCAATGTGCATATACACATGTGTTACGATGAAGTGCTAGACCTGGTCTAGGCACCTTGATAGTGTGGGCTCTGATATACCGCCAGCAATGGCTATGGGACGCTGGAATGATCTAGTGGCCTGGAAGTGTAGGGCTGATAGCACTATGAGCAGAAGTGTCACGTGAGCATATGGTGGGGGATGCCAGGTCATTTTCCCACTCCCTAACCAGGTCTAGGATGACATGGGGAGGGAAGCTGTATATTCCATGCACCACCTCATCTGGCATCACAAATTGTGTTGTTTGTGTATGGAAGATTCTGGCCCTCCTGCTTCTATTCCTCATCCCTCCATGTAGTAATATCAGTGCTTGTAATGCAGGATCCGGCACTGTGGCAATCGAATATTCCTTGGGATTCCATTGTCCTTTTAATGAGTGACTTTTCATTGCGACGGGTGGCGGTAAAACCGTTCTCCTTTATAGTCAAAGCGTTTTTTCTGTAATTAGGGTTTTCTTAGCGCTTGATGGGGCATGTTTGTTGTTGGCATAGTGCCTCCCTCCTCAGGCCCATTCCTCATCTTCCTCCTTTAATGAGGATTTTGCATGTTACGCTCCTTTTTTTCTTCTTTGTGCTGGCCTTCCCGCGTGCTTGCGTTTTATCCCCTGCAGGTCACTAAGCCGGAAGGGCCAGCGCAACGTCTTGATATGTGAATCGGAATAAGGCAATTAGCGTGGCGCAAATTGTACTTTTGCAGCACAAATCTGCTTTGCGCTGTGCTAAACATTTTGTAAATTTGGGCCATTGTATCTTACCCTGGCCCTAAAATACTTCTCTGGTATACGCTGCAAGACTTGTTTGCAGTGTAAAAAAGGACTCGTATAAAAGAATCAGCTACAAAACTCATGCGCAGAACCAAAATATCTGGTATTAAAAATTCTAATAATAGAAGGCAATCAATATCTCTAAGAAAAAACTGTTCATCCAAACTACAGTTAATAAAGAGTGTCAAGGGATTAAAATAGAATTAGTGCATTTTTGAAAACCTATTTTTACTCACAAATCACATTTTCATTTTTCTTTTGAAAGTCTGCTTTCAAAGAACTTATTTTTGATTAAATAATCGAAGTGTGCTACACTGCTGAAAATGAAATGCAAAGCAAATATCACAGATAAAGAAAGTGAACACGAAACAACTGCTAGTTGGCGCTAATGACATGAACGTGTCAGCTACTCTATATTTTGTGAGGAAGCAGTGCTAATGCCACACTGTCAAATTACATAGCACTATATACTATAATCAAAATGTCAAACATTGCTACACACAGTAAGGAAAGCTGCAGGGTGAACAAACACTCGACGCTGCACTCGTGAAATTGCTCACTAGGAAAGGTGTGTACAGGCTAAGTCCAGACTTGCTGATGCCTTTATCTATTTATGACGATTTCTGTGCTTCTGTATACCACCGAGAGGCCAATTCTGATGCTCCTAATTCATGGCGCAGGTGAAAAAGAGGATAATACTCGGACCTGACATGAAACAAAGTCCTTATTATTGAAAGATGCCGTTACACCTAAAATGCTATATAAAATATGTATTAAACATTGGATTAGCATAGACAGTTAATACAATCTAGGACCAATTAGATGGCTGATTCCTTTTTAAACTGGTCACCTGTTGAACCATATATCATGCATGTCAAAGCGTCCTTATCATTCAGGAGCTGCTCATGCAGTCTGGGACTTGCATTTCTGCTTTTTCCATTATACATCTGGGGCTACATGTCCTAAAATGAAAAGAAGAAACGCCTAGGTAAGCTTATGCTCAAGGATAAGTGGCATGTTAGCAAGTATGTGTTACTATATTTATTGGTGAGGTAGACTGTCTCAAAGTGAGAGAACGTTTCTTGCACGTGCTTCCGCCCAAGCATGGTGATAAACCTTGCAGAGTGTGTGCTGACTGCACAGGACACCAGCAAAACAAATATTAACCGAGTGATGTACAGGTGAATGCATATGTGTGTGTGTGTGTGTGCGTGTACACTTGGCACACACAATTCTTTCAAAGTTGCGCAGAACATAAATAAGAACATTTTCAGGCCTGTTGCTGGCTGTTTTTGTAGAGGTCCCTCGTGAACCCTGGCCACCTGTGCGTGTATCTCATGTGCTTGCGCATATTCGGCAGGGTTCTCGTTTACACTCAGCCTTAGTCACTTCTGAACTGACAGCCCAATAAATCAGCACGTGCAAATAATTAACAGGAAGTGTCTGCGGCTGGTTCCCATCCTCCCGCATCAGGAACCCCACCTCTTACTGGCCACCTCTCACAAGCAACACATGAATGCAAACCTCTAAGACGTTGAGACGAAAATAGAAAGAGTCTTTGCCTTTAACTACTGGGGTTCGATTTCAAGAAAATGGGCAAAGGCAGGAACAAATCAAAACAAGAATTATCTAGAGATCCTGTAGGGCAACCTGGGTGCTACAAGTGCCTCTGTGTTTTGTCTACTTTACCTCTCAAAGGGTAACACCAGAGCATCTAGAATACTGATACAGCCCAGGATGTGGTCTGGCCTCACCTCTATCTGGGACACATACACCAGAGTCAGTAAAGACCCCAGACTGAGACTGCTTACAGGGAAAAAGGCTTTGGGAGATTTGGAGAATGCAACACTAAAATGTGATGAATGAAAACGTTTGAAATAATCATAGCCACTGACGACTGCTCTAAAGTGCCTCCCCATTTAGTTTCTGTTTTGCTGTTAGTGAAAGAGAAAAGGCACATGCAAACTAGTTGTCATCCCAGCCAAAAATGAGAAGTCCACTCTGAACAGGTAGGTCACAACCCTTCTGCCCATCTGCACAGAATGACAAGCAATCCCAGTTCTCCCATTTCATCACTAGTGAAGTCTAGCTTGGCTTCCTAGGCACAGTGGGTGCAGCGCGCACACCCACTGTGCCTACTGGCACCGTTAAAGTGACTTTAAAGGTGATGGATGAAAAGTTGTGTACTAATCGCAATATTTGACTTTTTTTAAAATTAGTTTAAAGTGCAATTTGGTTAATTAAAACCTTATACACTGTAAGAAAAACACAGAAACATAAAAATCCTTAATAATGCAATCATACATAAACCAAGAATACATTTGATTAACATTTCATCACCTCATTACAAGTCAATTTTCAGTTAAGTTCTAATTATGAAAAGCCGATCAACAATGTAAATTGTATCCTAAAAACCTTTAAAAGAGATTCATAATGATTCCCTAACAGATGGTCATTTTCCAAATGTAAAAAGCTGCCCCAATGTAAACCTTGATCTCCCCTTCATAGATGACTGCCCAAAATTGATCTGCTTCAATCATTCGGAAGTCCCCAACCAGATTTCCATATCCTGCATATAACTATTCCTTTAATTTGGTACACATGGTAAGGATGTGCCTTGCAGTCTCCACCTCTATTTTGCAGTGCCTACATAATCTTTCTGTTCGGGGGATGTTAGACCAAAGAGCAATAAATTCATTGCACGGGAGGGTATTCATACGTAATTGCATAATGAATCTTCTCAGTGCCCTATTACCTGTTTTCAATAAATATTCTCTTGGAGTGGCCGGTTTAAGTCCCTGAAGAGCATAATCCATGTAGCGTGACTTAGTATAAAGGTAGGACTGGTTTTCACATAAGTCCCAAGTAATTGCTTTTTTCTTTAGATTTTTTAATATTCTAATAACATCATCTTTCTCCGTAGGTGCCTTCAAACCTAAATCTTCGAGGAAGGACAATACAGTATTTTGCAAGCTTATTCTATAAGTGTTCTTTATCCTACCCTCACTTCTATATTGTTCAATAAGATTTAGTAGGTTTCCATCCTCCCCCTCCCCATCATCATTCTGCAGTACAGTTTGCAACATCCTATTTTCCACAAGGTCGACAAGGAGGTAAGCCCCAGCTCACATCGTATTGCCTCTATTGGCACAGCACTAGGTAGTCCTAAAACAGGTCTCCAAAGTTTCCCTTCCAATTTGCCTAGTTTACTCAAATATTTACCCTCCACAGTTTCAAAGGCATACAATATAGCAGGTATAATACAACTCTTGTATACCTCTAGGAAACCTTCTAGAGAGTGTCCTGCTTTGCTAGACATGTATTTACGGATAACATTCCACTTTTTTAATATTTTAGTATCTACCATTTCCTGGAAAAAGTTTATACTGGAATTACTTAGAATAGGTATCCCCAAATAAGGGTAAGCCTCAAGAACCCCCAAAGTTACAGAGTTTATATGCCATCTAGAGGCCAATTTTCTTTTTCTCTTTCTAGGTTGCTCCAAATATCATAATCTTAGTCTTGTTAATGTTGATATTTACATTTTTTACTCTGAATAGAGGTACAGTTCATCCAGCAACCTTTGTTATCCCACTGGGGTTGTATCCATCAAGATGGTATTGTCTGCATACATAAGGCCAGATATAGCTTTACCCCCCACTTTGGGAGGAAAGCTGTTTATAGTGATGAATCTGTCCCAGACATATGGTACATAGAGATTATATAATATCGGTGATGTCACACATCCCTGCTTAAGGCGAGTGTTAGTTCTAATCGCTGGCGATAACATCCCCCCTTTACCCAGGCAGATAGAAAGCATTGTGTCCCTATACATTTCTTTCAGGAAGGGAAGGATTCTAGGACATATTTTTTCCCGCTTAATATTTCCCACAGTAAATCCCTATTGACACAGTCGAATGCTTTTGAGTAATCAATAAATCATATAATTTCTCCCCTTTTTTATCTTTTATCTTTTGTGTCAGCAATGATATGGGTCAGCATAGTCAAATAGTCAAATTGTCCAAGGTGCTATGATCTTTTCAAAACCCGTTTGTTGGACAGATAACAACCCCTTCTCCTTAATCCAATTATTCTAAGTGCCTACCAACAGAGAGCAGAAAACCTTGCAGCTGCTATCAGCCATAGCTAGCAGTCGGTAATTATCGGGTATTTTCCTGTCCCCATTCTTGAAGATAGGGATAACTGTAGCTTTCCTCCAACTGTCAGGAATAATACCCTTTTCCCATATTCTGGAGAATAGTTGTAGAAAAAACACTTCCCATTTTTTGGGTTTTGTTTGATTACAATATTGGCCAATGCATATTTCATGATGATTTCATCTTAGAGATAACTTGAAGGATATCTTAAATGTCATAAGGGAAATGTTGTGATCCCTAAGACCCACTACTGAGAGGTTCAGTAATATGATTTAGCTTGAAGAGGAGAGTCGCAATATAGTGCATCCATACATCCTGTCCCATGTCATTATTTCCTCTATTTCCGTCCTCCATCAGGAATTGGCAACATAAATACCAACATTTTTTTTTTGGTTTTGCATAATTTATATATGCATCTCCAGTTAGCATTTTTCATGTTATATTTATAATCTTTGAGCCAGTTTTTATAATGCGTCATGATATTACTAGATCTAATTCGCCTTTCTTCTTCATCCAAATCACATGACACCATGAGCTTCTTGATATCCCACTTCATTTCACATTTCCTCTCCTGAATCAGTTGGTCAAATTTGTGTGTATGATTTTTACCTTGTTTATTTTTCAAAACCATCTTGCCACTTATTTTCGGTATCAACCCCAACAAATGTGTAATCATATTGAAGCCATTGGGGGCAAGTTCCTGGCCATCAATAGTGATCTGGTCAAACAGTATGTTAAATGTATCTAGTTTTTATCAGACCATGTAATCCTGATCCCTCCCACCGTGAATTGTATATTTGCCACCTTTCCTACCTCCCAGCTCTGTGTTTGACCTTTAATACATTTTCCCTTCAGAGCTTTGTGGTCACTCAATGGAGTAAATACATTTTCAAAGGAGATACTAGACTTGCTTAGTCTTTCATTAACAAACATGTAGTCGAGTCGATACTCAACCTTGCCATCTGACCAGGTTTCGCCAGTGCATATCCATTTATTAGGTTCCAGATAGTTCATCCCCCAGTTAGACAACAATTTCAACCATCGAGCTCCATATATAATTTGTTGATTTTTCCCACCATCCAAACCATAATTCTTTATTTACACTGCCACAATGATGAGAGATTCATCCCACAATTCTTGACAATTATCCATCTCTTTTTAGCAGTATCAAAGTAGGCATTAAAACCCTGTACTATGCATATTTCTGAATCAGGGGATTCTGATAACCATTCCTCAATGGTATTATTTATAGTTTCTCCTGACTCCGACATATTTTCCCCCCCCGGATGTGAAAAGATGTTAATGAGAAGCAATTTACCAAATAGGCTTCCATTATTAATAACTGCACACATAACAAATGGGGAGTTCCCATACTCATCATATGGTCTGTATGAGATGTGATTTTCACCCCAATGCATAGGCCTCCAATCGGTCGGCCTTTTTCACCTTTAATAGAAGCTTTATTCCATATATTATATCCATATATATCCTTCCAGTAACATTTCCCCACACACCCAGGTTTCTTGAAGGTAGAATATATTGCTATCCAACAACAGTTGTATTCCATCCATATGGAGGAGAGAATGAAAACCTCAAGATAGTAGGGTAATTTATTTTTTGCATGCCTCATCTCAATTTTCAATAAGTGAATTACCCTCCAAGAATCACGCTTCCTTTTGATTACACCCTGTATCCATACTTGTTTTTGGATACTCCCCCAATTCGATGCTTTTATCATTCAGATCTTGATTTGTTGAGGTGTGGAAAATCAAAATTTCATAATTGTTACCCCACTCCCCATTAGAATGTTCACAAATCAGATCTACTAGAATTGCGGATCTAAGCTGAACTATTACCCAATCTTCCCAGCTCCCAATTTTAGGCCAAATAATTTAGTCAATGTCTCCTGAATTAATATTGTGTAACTGTGGGATATGTGACAATTTGTTCAATATCCAAGCCCTATTTAAGAAAGGGCTTTCATCAGTGGTAACTTTTTCAATGATCTTTATACTTTTCCCCACAGTGAATTTGATTTCCTCTTTCTTGCCAGAATAGTTGTTCATTCTGATTTTAGAATTACCATTCATTGCCATTCGTTCCATCTCCTTAATATACATCTCCCTTTCCTTACTGGTAAGAGACAAAGCCATATCATTAATAGGGATATTTACATATTTAATTTCATTTCCCAGTGGTACTTCTCCATCAGGTTCCATTACATCTAAGGTCTGTTCTTTGCCCCTCAACCACTTATCCAAAACCCTCCATTTGACCACTGCCATTTTGCCCTCGTCCATTTTCCTCTGACATGCAATAATTTTGAAAGCATTTACCAACTTCTACACATTCAGAGCCTAGTGGAGCGGTGGTGGCTAGAGCCAAGGTATTCCTTTTAGCACACTTATGTGTTTTGACCTTAGCCATGGCCACCCTATTTCGGGTAGTTCTTTTACTTTTACTTTTACTTTTACGTCTGGTACGTCTATTTGAACCATAGGACAAAGTTATTTCAGTAACACTATCAGATGCATTAATTACTTCTTCTAAGTTATCCTTTGAGGAAGTTGTCTCACTAGTGTGTTTGTTTATCTGAAACTCACTTTTATTGTTCTCTTTCTCAGCAGCCAAGCACAATTCACTCAACTCACCTAAAACTACATTTGATTCTTTGTAGACATTATTATTGCTATTTAGGTCAATGCCCCTATTTTCCTTTATCACAGTACCAAGAGCTTTGGTGTTATCAATAGTCTGTTGGACCAATGATTTGATGTCATTCTGTTACTTTAGCACTTTGGTGCAAATGGTCAGAACGATATCCATAATGGTAGTCAGGGCATCAAATTTCTCCTGAACTTTATGGGAATTTTCACTTCTACTGTTCATTCCCGATTAGGTGTATTTTCAGTAGGATTCCCTGTTTCATTCCAGGACCCATCGCCCTCATTAAATTCAGACTGTGCACATTTTACCATATCGGGTGTGAATGACAAATTCATTCCAATGACGTTATTCATATTGGTTTCATCCACCGCAGAAATATCCAAATCCATGCGTGTTCCCATAGATTGCCGTCTGAGATGCTGTAGTAATTTCAACAATGAGGTTGTTGTCAATCGTCGAGCTATTAAAAGGTGGGGTTGGGACTCCACTATCTCAGGTACTTTCACCTTTTCTTTTATAGTTAGGAAGCTCAGTATCTTAGGTTGCTCTAATACACATTCATCAGAACTTATATGACTAGCATCTTTATTACCTCTTTTCTTCTTACTTATTACTTTACCCAACACCAAAGTCCCTTGTTTTAAATTTGGGATAAGTGTATTTTTCTTACCCTTCTTGGATCTGAGATTATGTGAGCACAAACTAGGGCCCATAATACTGATCACTAGACAGTCCAAATACCAAATGTTCAGAATTGAGTGCAGGAGAAGGGAAAATTCCTAAAATCACCAGAGGAGAGAGGCCACCTCGCAGCCTCCAATGATTAGGGATTAGAGTGTTTACACAACTAGTAAGCATAAGAAAGCTCCCTACAAACCAGAGCGAAGCTGAGGGTTAAAGTGCTAAGTGCTGTAAACCACAAAAAATAGCAATAAAGATTAACGAAGGTGCCAAAGACTGAGTTAAAAAAAAAGAATTAAATAAACTATACCTAAACTTATTGAGGAGAAGAAATCTTCACAGCCCCAAACTATTTTAGGATACAAATATACAAAATTTCAAACAGTATCACCATATAAAAAGGAGGATAGGAAGCACTGTATACAAGGGGTGTTATCTTAAAAAGCCATCATAATCAAAAAGATGAAATAAAATTTCAATTGATCATATAGTTAGAGTTGCAAACCTCATGACAAATGGACTGAAATTGTCAGGTTAGTGAAAGTAAGCAGGGCCAAGTGTAACCGAAAATTAAGTACAGAGTGACCGCCTGAATTGGGTACGCCCGACAGCTTGAGGAGTTGCCTTAGTCCGACTCTCCCCCCCAACCAGGCGATCCTTTATATAAAAGTGAATAGAGATCTTACTTCCAATCCATTGACTTGCAATAATAAATCCACCAGGAGTTGCTAAACACAACAAGGGTCTGTATCAGAATAGGTCACAGCAAACACGCCCAACAGCCTAACAGCAATCACCCGCCCTTTACTCCAACTGGGCTTAACGCCACAAGGGTGACCACGCAGGAATTTAAAGCTTCACTTCCGGGGTGCGCGTGGGCAGTGTTCCTCGAGCGTCGGCTCAGTTGAAGATGCAATTAAAATATATAAAGCACTCAAGCAGCAGAGCATTAGCAGGACCTTTCCGTTTAAGCAGAGGAAATCATTTGACAATGGCTTTTGGCAAAAGCATTTGACACTTGACAATGGCTTTGAGCAACATTTCATTCGTTTTTTGTTTTTCTTTAGCTAACTCTGCAATTACAGTTGACCAAATAATTATTGTTGCAACCCGACGATGTACAGTCCGTCATTCTTAAACTTCCAGATCACATCTTTTTGGTGTCATCCGTGAGTTGTAGCTACAATCCAAGTCACTGCGAGCTCAGCAGCAATATCCGATCTTTCCTGTGCCACTTACTCTGACTCTGCAACACTAAACAAGCACAGGCGATGCCAAGAGTTTGGACTTGTGTGTAGGCTGCGGAAAGTCACTTGCCAGGCACTGCAGTAGTGGTATTAAGAGGCTATTGATGGAAGCAGATGCAAAATGGTGGGAGTGCCTGTGCATCGAATAACAAGGCCTGGCAAATGCCTAATATTTAAACACAAGTCAAAACGTGTGGCTATGCCAATGCTTTGTTTTAAAAGGATTACAGTGAAGGACACACATAGTGCCTATAAATTGTGTGGCTGACAGCAGATCTGGTGAAGACATTTTTATTACACCAGTTGAGCATTAAGAACACTAATTAAGTCCTTAAGACTGCTTAGAATAACCGCTGGCAGGCACTTCCAGTGCAAAGTTTGATGGTAAGGCTTGAGTAAAGCAAGCTCAAAGTGTTTCTACGAAGAGGTGTTTTGGGTGGGGAGGAGAAGGAACTGAGTGGGATTGGCCGTATGGATTATCATGTCCATGGTCAGCCAATGGGTGGGCAAATAACCAAACAACTCCTACAAACTTTGTGTCCCACCTCATATGCCATTTCTCATTATTTGTACCCAATTGCAATCGTTTTGATTTATAGTTGGGCCAAAAGTACCACCTACAAGCCCAAACTAATAATGAAGGATAAACATGTTACATTAATCATGTCCATAATAAATTATCTTAGGAGTCTTCCATTACACTTGTTGCTTCCTGAGCCATTGCAGAGGGGGAAAACCATATAGAAAAGAGTACTGGTCCCACCATTTTAAGTGGCAATCCATACCAAGATGCTAGAGCACATTTAATCTCCACCAGACCCTGAGCAACATCATACATGTTTCAGTGAGTAATCCGGCAAAGAGCTAGAGCAGTGCCAGCGAATTTGCGTTTTTCATTTTTTGACAGGCCGCTTGATGAAGAGCTACACTTTTGATGTGTGTACTAGCGTTGGAAGTATTGCTGTGCTAGGAAATGTATCAGAAAGTAATATGTAGATGATGGATAGTAGCAGGGCACACGTGATACTAATCCTCTATCACTGGCATTTTGGTACAACTTGTTTTGTAATAGAGAACGATAATTTGCAGTGGCTTCCAATGCTGAAGGAGATGGTTAACTGAAGACGAAGTGTCAGTGTACTATCAAATCATAAACAGACTGGTGTTCTTGAATCCCCAAGACACACTTTCTGTTTTATGAACACTGCTGAACACCGGTCTATCTGAATATTATCTTCAAGTTGTCTATGTTTGTGCATATCATTGCACGTGTATGTATTATATTGACTCATTGCAGTTACCTGCAACAGAGCTAGGCTAGCCCGACATTCTGGTATACACTTGTCTCAGGCATACTGCATATGATAGCCAGCTGTAGAAGTGAACTGGAATAATCTTGATTGTGTGTTTACTCATTCTTCAATACCTCCTGCAGCCACCTGCTCCGATTGTCTCTGAGCACTGACAATGAATCAACCAAGAGACAGTTCAATGCTGGCCCACAGACCATGATCATCTTCAGTCTCATAAAGCACATGACCAGGAAATTTGTACCAGCTAGAACGTTTTTCACCCTGAGCAAATGGCAAGCTCATTCTTGTTCAAAGGGCTCACTGTTGACAGCATGTCTGTCTTCCAATTAACAGGCAGTACATTTTTGTCCCATTGTGACTACTTCACAGAGGTTTACCATGTAACCAATACGAGGCTTTGGTATTTGGAACACACTTGGGTGATATATGGACCAGCCCTTGCTAGTGTGGCGTGAGGTCAACACATTTTTTGAAATCCAAATATAAGATTTTTTAGGCACTCAGACAGGAAGCTACCACATTTTGTAGACTTTTATTTTAGCATTTCAAGCTTTTAAAGGGCCATTATAATAAACGTGTGTTACAAGACCCCATTGAGAAATGATATACAACTCCACCCATGAATGAGCAGAGTGCCTGCTGAGTATTTTGTTTTCGCTTTGGAGCTACATTGGTTCAAGCCTGGCAGTCTTTTATCTATGTCTATAGTGAAGGAGGTGCTTTTCAACAAATACTGCAAACTTCAGAAGAGCACAGCACAGGGCCTGCTGAGGGTTTTGTGTTCTGTGATCGTCGGCCTTCGCCTCTACCTCTCCTCTGCCTTGCACTGTGTGTTGGTTCGAGGATTCTGACTACAACATACCATGTTAACACCACACGAGGTAGGACTGTAATCAATCTGCCTGGTATCCGGAATTTATTTGGAGGGTATATTGAGGTGACACAGCTTAAACTCAACCATGCAAAGTAAGGAGACAGAACGGCATAAGTGTTTTATAAGCATTTTCAATTTTATCTTTTGCCTAATCTGTCAGCACTCAGCGAACTCAGCGAACACATCACACCGCCCGTGCCCAGGGACTGTAACAGTATGAACAGCTTGAACAGACTTTGGTGACTGCAGGGTGTCCCCTTTGAGCCAATAATCCAGAAAACTGTTAAATTTGTTTTGTTCTGCTCGATGTTCTTACTGCCGTTGCCATTTCTCTTTATTACTTGAATGGACGTTGGTGACTATGGGGTGTATACCCTTGGAGCCAACAACCCATCTGTATCTTGTACTTTAAATCTGCCACCCTATATGACCATTTGGTTATTGTGGTTGGGATTCTGCTATGACTTCACGAGCAGGCTTGAGGAGCCAATCCAGCGTCATCTCTGAAGAACATGCAGTATTTACTGCTAATATACAGAATGCAGAGATTAGGTGCACAATATTACCGGACAAAGGCTCCGCCCATGAGAAGCCAAAATTGTAGCTGCACTGTTGGATCATTTCGGTGACGAATGACCAACTGCAGAACATTTTTCTGAACAAAAGGAAATATTTGGTCGGTTGAGCGCCCATCCTTTAAAGAGAAGCAGAGAGCCCCCCTTAAAAAGAATGTTTCCAAACCAAAACAGCAGCTCGGCAATCTTGTCTTCAATTGCTGGTCAACAAATCACTGACTTTTTTCCAAGATCTATTGGTAGAAGCACGGAAATCAAATTGTTGGTCCCAATTCGGGGGTTGGCCACATTTGACCACTCCCAAATACACATGTTGACCGACCTGAGCAATAGTGTGGGTAATGATCAATATGCAGCAGAGCGTGTGGTTCAACAAACCTGCGAAGATTCATAAGCTGGCTCTCCAACTGATTTGATTAACTTATTCGGTCTTGGCTCAAGTAACTTATCATCAGTGATCCTCCAGGAGGATGAGGACCAGCAGGAAGAAGGAGCAAATCACCATACTTTAAAGGAGACTAATGATCCAATCAGGCTTACTTCCCCCACTCTCTCGTCTTCTCTTAATATGGTACTCAGTTATTTCGTTAACCTTTATGACGACATTTGGAATGAGGTAAAAGCCCACACCATTATGTTAAGTGCCATTAATGTCGACAAGCTACTTTGTCTGACTGATCGCCCTCAAATAAACCCAAAGAGTCTGTATTTAGTATTCTTAATACTACACCAATTATTACTGTCAACGATTTAAGAGAAAATGTATTCAATCTCACTGCCTCCAAAGTGTCTAATAATGATACACTGTTAAAAGCAGTAACTGATGATGAAAATATTGCAGGAGCAGAATCTGGTTCTGTTGAAGCAGATCAAAAGGTACTGGAAACAAGGGGGGAGGAAGCAGGGATCTGATGATCCTCCCTTAAATTTAGTCCCAAGACAGAAAAAAAAAGAAAACAAAAGAAGAAACTTGTCCTCTCGCAAATATTTGAGAAACCTTACAATAACTGAATCCATGAAAAGGGCTCAGATTAAGCGAAACAGGTGCCCCAAATTACGACTCAGGTGTTGCAGGAAAGTCTATGTGACTCAAGCACAAACTTTGCGGTACAATGTGATCTTAAACCTAATCCCGGAACTACTGCTAGAGGGATGTCGGTCCCTAGGGTTATCAATTAATTCACCATTCAACTTGTGATAAAGGGATCCAAGCCGAAGAGAAACAAGCGGTCTGTATGGCGAGCCGTGGTTCAGGAATACAAACCCCCCGTATTCAAATATAATGCCACCATTAAAAATAGGAACAAACAACGATATGGGGGTACAATCAGAAGTAAAACTTTGGCCCGGTGTGGAGGATAGGGGTTTGGGAAACCAGATCAGTAATTATCCAAATATGAAGCCCACCTCCTTTACCACGACATCTCAAACAGGCTTAACACCCAGTGCTGTTGGTGAGCTGATTGACAGAGGTCCGTAGTAGTCAACCACTATTGGATTTTGTCCATCTGGGTAACCTAGTGCTTGGGTCCTTGGAGCAGGCTTTCTGACAAATCTGTACATCACAGAAAATATGGGAGTTGGTTCCTTTATGGAAGCAAATGGGAGTAAACTCCCCTACTTAACTCGTAATGCGCCAATAGAAGGTCTGTGATGAATGATGCCCTCTGTACTTATAACAGCAAGGAGTGGTATCAGCCCCATAGTATTTTGAAGTATGCAAGAGGTTCAGATGTAATGATGGGTGGGGGGGACTTTTTTAACTGCAAAACAACAAGTTGGGACTAAGAGCACCCAAAATCCAACATAAATGAAGCTCAATACATTTCTGGTGACAAGCTTATTGGGCAATAACTATCCGTGTTGCTTGAACCGAAGCAATGTTCGGTCAATCTTTTCTGAGATTCCTAATTTAAGGGCATTATCTTTAGTGGATATTGAGAGAATTAAATTTTCTGATATGAGTCAAATAGATCAGTGTATGTTATGTTCTGGTTCAAATTAGTAAGTGATTTGGTATATTCTGAACGTCTAAAAGGATATAGTATAGTTTCTCTGTTGAAAACTGGTATGATCCAAGTGAGTTTGCGGGGCACCAGCCTAGTGAGGGAAGCTTAATAGTTATATCCAACAATGATGGAAGCAGAAATAGTCAAGTGAATGAAGGGTTGCATCACTATCATCCCAGCCGGACAAACTGGTCATAAATACCGTCCACTCGGTGGAATAGGCCTGGACGATGATGGTGTTGATGAAAGGGTCCCAACGTCTCATTATGAAGAGCCAAGGCCAATAGAGGGGAAGTTAAGCAGGAGCATGCAATCAGATCCTACTTCTGACATATTATTAATTAGTGATACTGGAGCAGAGGAACAAGATTTATCAAGCTATATTGGAGAGTTAAAGCTACTATCTTGAAACTCAATGGGTAGCATGTATTTGATGTCAAATCCTGATGCTCTAACCATTATTAGAGACTCCAACTGCATGTTCCTCCGAGAAACATGGATTACTTCCCCCCCTGGGGCTGGATGGATTCCAAGTGTTTTTATAGCCTACCAGGCCTAGTAAGGGTGGCAGATCGGCAGGTGGCTTAATAGTAGCAGTTGGTTCAGGACAAGAGCTAATCGCAGAGGAACCCCTTCAATCTGCCTTATAGTGCCCTAACAGTTGTAATCTCATGTAAGTATATCTGGTTTCACTGCTTACTGATTAATATTTATTGGCACAAAGGGGTGGGAATTCTGGAGGACTTTTTATGAGAGGTTTTGGAAACCATAGCTAATTGGCAGAAAAGGGTCCCCAAAGGGTACGTTATTTTTGAAGGTGACTTACATGTCAATTGCTCCATTCCAGAAATTGATGGTGAATCTTAGGAAATGACTCCTGATATGATTGATAGTGATTTTAAATCCCAAGCGGGTAGGAAGTGGTCCTAGGTTGGGATTCAATTGAGTTAATTCTGTTGAATGAGAGGATTGGGCAATCTACAGGCCTCCAACCAACTTGGCATAGAGGGAGACATGAGTCCATTTTGGATTCCATTTTTGTGGATCCTTTGCTTCTCGACCTCTGTTCAGATTTTCATATAATAAAAAATGTGTAGCGTGACCATAGTATGCTAAAGACTTACTTTAAGGTTTTAATTAATGTGTGACTGGGTCGGGCCCCAAGAATTTTTGAAACATGATAAGTGCAGCACTGTTGCAAAAAGAAGCTGAGTCCATGTTACAAGTTCTTATTAAAAAGGATATGAGAGCATTCTGGACTCTGATGAACTCTCAGGATACAATTAATACTATCAACCATAGAATGCAGTCCCTGAACCTGTAAGTTTTTCGAAGAGCTGAATACACTGAGGATGGACGACTTGGCTCATCTGATTGTGTTGGGTGACTCACACTGGCTTATACCAATTGAACTTGAAGAGATCTTGAAAAGTATTAAAAGCTGTCAAATATCAAGGGCTCCTGGCCTGAACGGACTAGCAAATAATACACTAAAAACAGAACCAGTTAAGAGGGCAAATATTCTGACTGTCTTATTTAGGAGCATTGTTGCCTTAAGCAACCTCCTGAAATCTTGGGAGTATGCCCATTTTTTGCCAATTTTTAAGAGGGACGCGAGGATCGAACCAAAAAATGATCATCCATCTCCCCAATTGATCTAAACAGTAAGATTGTTGCGTCTCTCTTCCTTCAACATTTGGAGGCAGGACTTTTTCTGTCCGTAAGTGACAAAAAAATCAGATGGGGTTCAGAAAGGGCCACTCAACTAATATTAATGGTCTTAATCTGAGATCAATTCAGAAATCAGTGTGGGCCGATTCGCCACGTCATACATATTTGGCTTTAATAGACATGTTGGCGGCCTATGACAGAGTTGACCGCAGAAGACTTTGGCAGAATCTCAGCAGTGGGGACTGCCATCTCCATGCAAATTTGGGCATCAGGATGCGATTGAATAATGCAGGCCTTTTAACAAGAAGAATAGAATAAAATGTGGGTCTAAGACAGGGATGTGTTTGGCGCCCTGCCTTTTTAACCTATATGTTTCAAATATTAATGAATTTTAGTTATCTACAGCTCTTATTCCTCCAAATTGGGCAACCTGATAATTTCCTGGCAAGCCTATGCCGATGAGTTCCTGCTGTTTGGCAATTCTTGGGTGGTCCTACAGTGGCTCTTTGGTGCATTTTCATCCTATGCAAATGTAAATAGGAAGTTATAGAGTTCATTAGCAACCAAAGTTACCATTGTTTCTCCATCTCAACACACCCCTGTAGAAAAACAGGATGGAGAGCTCCTCAATAATAAAACACAGGTGAGAAGGGAATTCAGCCCCAGAGTTAGAAGGGAGTGATTTAAGGGAATACACATCTCATCTAGTATTATCTAAGTTAATAGATGTTATAGCATAGCTATTGTTGTCATTTGTTCAAACAGAACAATAATTCTAAAGGCTCAAAGGTATCAGGTTCACAGGCTGGGAAGGTATTACGCTCCTGAGGAGTCCAGGTAAGCATTACAGAGCGCAAAGCCATACTTAAAATACTCCACCTGAGCCTAATGGAAAACACAGAAATAGACAATTTATGCCAGATTTTGGGGGAATTAAGGGCAGAAGTCCCTGCAGCTAGGTCAGAAACCAATTCTCTCAGGAGAGAGTTGGTGGTTAACAGAGAACACACTGATGAATTAGGTAGCCAATTATTACAGTCCCAAGCTGGACAAACGCCACTTCCAGGTGGTGTGCCACAGAGTCATGTTTCCGCTCCGAATCCTCCTCTACAGGTGGTTTTATCAGGGAAAATTCCACTAGAAGACCCAGAAAGGTTTATGGGGGATCTAAAGCATTTTGCAGTTTTCATGAACCAATGTAATTTAACCTTCCTGTGTAGACCTGGCGTCTTTCCTTCAGATCAGTCTAAGGTGGCGTTTTTGTTATCATGTTTGGGTGGACATGCTTCTGACTGGTCCATTCCCTTAGTCAATTGAGGTGACCCATTATTAAGAAACTTCCCTGGTTTTTGGCAGGCATTAGAGAAACTCTTTGCCCATCATGCTCAGGGACAGGCCTTAGATAATGAGCTGCTCTTGTTACGCCAAGGTATCCAAGAATTATTAGTTTACATAGCTTCCCTTAATCTGCTAGTAGCAGAGACTAATTGGCCTGAGGAGAAGAGAACAACACTCTTTTATCAAGGATTACGAGGAGAACTCAAGGACATATTGGCGCAAATAGCGAACCCTCCTACAGGTTGTGCCGAATTCATTGACCTAACTATACAACTGGATCACCGGTTGCAGGACCGGTGCACAGATTGGGACAGATTAGAGACTAGATCACTCTATGTTCGTTCAAGGGACAGTGGAACTCGTCAAGTGACTGAAAGTCACTCTGAGCCAATGCAGTTAGGAGGTCTTCGGGGCGCCAATTTCTAAAGAAAAAAAGAGACAAAAGAAGACATCTGAATTTTTGCCCCTATTGTGGTTCTGGCGGTCATCACCTTCGTAATTATCCAGTGAAATTGCCGTGGAGAACAGTAGACAAGGCGGACAGAAATAGAATAAACAATGGACTGTTAGAAAACTCCAACGCCCAACAAGTGTAGAGGGCGGCTCGTCGAGCCAGAAGATGGAAATTCAGATCTCTCATTTCGTTGTTCCTGCTATCTTAAGTAGTGACCTTCAACCTTCCAAGATATATGCTCTGGAAGCATATGTGGACAGTGGTGCAATTGGAAACTACATGGATTACGAACTAGCAGGCAAGATGGGTATTGGTATATACCCAAAGGCTATGGTGGAAAATGTCACCACAGTGGATGGTACTCAACTGATAGCCATACCAGTGATGAAGAGACCCAAGCTACTTCTCACTGATGAGACCCAACAAGGCCGAAACATGTTTGGGGATGCCTGTGGTCTCGTGCAGAAGGGATGTGACCTAGCAGTTTCTGTTGGACTGCCCCTTTTGGTGTGGGACCAGGCCTGAGTTGCATATGGTCTTTACTCTTCTGTAATGTCTTGGCAGGTGAAGAACAATGGTCTGGAGGGTTGCTCAGAGCAATGCCAGTGGTTAAGATTCATTCTAAATCCTCCCGCCATTACTTCTTTGTTTTTGCTTTGTCACCCCGAGTGGGACAGGTCTGCCCAGATGTGGGTCCTGTGCCTGCTGGGCCTAGAGACCATGCTAATCCTCACTGATGAGGCCCAACAAGGCCAAAACATGTTTGGGGGTGCTTGTTGTCTCGTCTCGTGCAGAAGGTATGTGATCTAGCAGTTCGGGTTGGACTGCCCCTTTTGAGGTGGGACAAAGCCTGATTTGCATACGGTCTTTCCCCTTCTGTAATGGCATGGCAGGCAAAGAACGATGGTCTGGAGGGATGCCCGGAGCAATGCCAGTGGTTAAGATTCATTCTAAACCTTCCAGCCATCACCTCTTTCTTTGTGTACTGACGTTTGTACCTTGCTTTGCCAGGAGGGACATTGAGAAAAGATCTAATTTGACCTAATCAGTGCTCCACAGTTTAAAATAATCTTAGGTATTCCATTGTTAGAGAAACATAATCCACAGATTGATTGGTGTGCCAGAACCTTAGTATTTGCACAGGAATGAATACACTCTTGCTATGTTCAAGGCAGAACCTTTGGAAAAGAAGTTTAAGCGATTTCAAGAGAAGAACCCACCTTAGGATTAACAGGAACCCTTCCACCAGAGTATCAAGATTTTCAAGAGGTTTTTGAAGAAGAACAGGCCAACGTGTTGACTCCACACCGGCCATGTGATTGCAAATTGATTTAATCCCTGGTTCCAAACCCCCATGTAGTAGAAATGTATGCTTTAACTGAACAAGAAAATATTCATTTGAAGACATATTTGGATAACTACGTAGCCAATGGTTTTATTCGGCCTTCTAAGTCCCCAATGGCATCTCCTCTGTTCTTTGTGCCCAAGAAGGAAGGGGACCTTCGTACTTGCATAGACTGTCTTGCCTTAAACCAGATCACAGTTAAGAACAGATACCCCCTTCCACTTATTCCAGTGTTTATGCACCAAGTTAAGGATGCCAAAGTTTTAAACAAACTGGACCTTCGAGGAGCTTACCACTTAGTGAGAATCAAAGAAGGGGATGAATGGAAAACTGCCTTCCGCACAAATACAGCTTATACGAGTATCAAGTTATGCCTTTCGGCTTATGCAACACTCCAGCAGCTTTTCAGAACTTTATGAATGAGATATATGTGCTGTAGTGTACCTCAATGACATTGTAATTTATTCAAGTTCAGCCGAACAGCATATAACTCAAGTAAGGGCTGTACTTATGAAACTACAGCAACAGCAGTTATTTGTCAAGCTGTAGAAATGCTAATTTCATGCAACCTCATTGCAATTTTTGGTATTCATCCTGTCACCAATGGGAATTCAAATGGATAATCGAAAAGTTGAAGCAGTTTTAAATTGGTCTTCCCCAACGTCAGTGAAAGGAGTCCAAAGTTTTTTAGGATTCGCCAATTTTTATAGATGCTTTGTTGCAGGATTTTTCCAACTAGTCCATCCAATAACTTTGTTATTGCAAAAGCACAAGACATTCTCCTGGGCCAAGGAAGCGGAAGAGGCTTTCCAGACATTGAAAAAACATTTTAGCACCGCTCCCATTTTGAGACACCCACAACCTGAGCTACCATTTGTAGTAGAAACCGACGTGTCCAGTGCTGCAATGGGACAGTATTATCTCAAAAAGATACAGAAACCAGACAACTGCATCCAGTGGCCTTCTGGTCAAAGAAGTTTTCAACAGCAGAATTAAATTACAGTATCACAGATAAGGAATTACTAGCAATTAAACACGCTTTCAAATGAATGGAGACACCATTTTTTGGGGGCCTGCATACCGTCACAGTTCTCACAGACCACTGAAACCTGCAATACTTATGCAATGTAAAGGCTCAATCATCCCGACAACTCTGCTCTGCATTATTTTTTGTGGAATACGATTTTGTTATAATTTACCGCCCAGGAGTACGTAATGGTAAAGTGGATGCCTTGTCACGTATTGGAGAGAAAGAAGAGGTCCAAAGTATTTCGAATTTAGTAAGCATAATTTCTGAAGAGAAGGTGCTGGGAGTCACTGGATCTTCAGAAGAAGACCTGACATCACAGATTCTACTTAGCATGACTACTTCAGAGTTAGAGGTCTGGAAGTCAAAAGGACCAAAGTGTTGCATTCAAGAAGGCTTACCTTATTTCCAGAGACGTCTTTCCCAACCAAATCAGGAGCTACAACAGAAGGTCATGGCAGATTACAATGGAGCAACAATAGAAGGCCACCCTGGAATCGCTAAGACAATAGCCAAGATCAAAAGACATTTCTGGTGGCCAATATGGCACAAGGATATCATAGATTTCATCCAAACTTGTGGTATTTGTGTTCAAAGCAAAAGCTCAAAGCAGGACTTCTTCAACCGTAACCTGTTCCATCAGCACCATGGCATACCATTTCTATGGACTTTGTTACTGAGTTACGCCCTTGTTTGGGTTATCATACAATCCTTGTAGTGGTGGACTTCTTTTCCAAAATGGCTCATTTCATTGCCCTCAAAGGACTTCCCACGTCATCAGTTTTAGAAAAGGTGTTCTTAGATCAAATTGTACTTCTTCATGGATTTCCATCAGCAGTGATCTCTGATAGAGGGAGTCAATTTGTCTCCCAATTCTGGAGGAAATGTTGTGAGCTGGCTAAAGTTGAAGTACGTTTACCTACTGGCCACCACCCACAAACTGACGGTCAAACTAAGAGAACCAATCAACCTTAGAATACCTTTGATGTCTTCTACGCCAAATAGATTGTTCTTGGGTGGATTTCCTCCGGGTAGCAGAATATGCTTACAATAACTCTGAACACACCTCCACAGGTTATACCACTTTTTACATCCTTAATGGTTCACATCCTCGGACCTCAACCTTCGATCCAGCAGAATCCTTAGAGATGCCAGCAGTACAGAATATTCATGAGAACATTACCCAGGTTCTGAGACATTTAACTGTAGCCAAAGAAAGTCAAAAGAAATTTGCAGATAAACTTTGAAGAACATCTCCAGATTATAAGGTGGGAGAATAGGTATGGTTGTATTCTAAACACATTGCTCTTAAGGGCCCAAGTACATTCCAGCCTAGGTTTCTGGTCCCCTTCTCTGTGGAAGCTATTGTCAACCCTGTAGCAGTATGGTTAAACCTATCATCTCACATGCAAATTCATCCTGTATTCCATGTTTCCTTGTTAAAACCAATGAATCCGGGGACCAGACCACAACCATCACCCAAACCCATGATTATACAAGGTGAACCAGATCTTAGTGAAAGAAATCTTAGACTCGAAGATTGTCAAAAGGAAATGATTGGACTTGGTTACATGCAGCGGCTGGACCGTCCCTCCTTTTAGCTACCCCCTACAACTATACAGTACTCAGAGCGGATAAAGAATCCTCTAGAGGAGGTGGGATGGCTTTCATAGCTAAAGCCACCTTGGGACTTAGAATTGCCCCACACACCCCCACTAAATCTTGCAAACTATTGACTGTAAAACTTCCCCTCACAAACTCTAGAACAATAACTAAGTATAGACCAACCGGACACTGGGCTCCTTCGAAGAGGAAATCAATACACTTCTTTCCACCAACACAAAACCCACTTCACAAATCCTCCTACTAGGCGACTTCAATTTAGGCTTCAATGACCCTACTAACCAACTTGCAACATCCGTAGCCAATTCTGTAGCTGAATTTGGCCTCACTCAAAAAGTCCTACCCCCTACTCATGACAAAGGAAGCGTCCTTGATTAGATAGTGGAACTTAACTGTATCACTACCATCACTTCTATTGAGCCACAACACTGGACCGACCACTCCCTTCTATCCTTCAATCTTCAAGATTGTACCACTCTTAATAAAGAAAATGTTATTGCCCCCTCCATGCCTACCAGGAACAAAAAAAACATTACAGCGGATACACTTATGCCTTTCTTCCAACCCTTACTTAAGCCTTCCTTCACCTCTTCTGACCCATCAGACTTGGTGGACCTGTACAAAAAAACCTTAACTACAGCGCTAGATAACATTGCCCCCTTAAAAGTGTGTAAAAGTAAACCAAAAGCACACCTAAACTCTTGTTTTACCCCTAAACTAAAAGTTCTTTGAAATAAAAAAAGACAATGCAAAACATCCTGGAGAAACAACTCCTCCTTAGCTAATAAGGACATCTTGATCAAAATTACAGCAAGCTATAAAGTAGAAATTATGTTAGCTAAAAGAGAAACCTACAACAACAGGATTGAGAAGGCCAGTTCATGTTCTAGCAAACTATTTACTATTCTAAGAGAACTTGAATCCCCTATCCCCACGACTGAAAACTGCATCAAAGACACAACCTGGTGCACCAAAATTCAAGAAGCTCTAACTGACAACATCACTATGGTTCACAAGAAAATAGCAGCCAAAAAACAAAGTCTGACTCCTCAGCACACTATTCCCATACCCACCCCTATCCTGCCGAAACCACATCAGCAATTCAAATTCATACCAGTATCCACCGAAGAAGTAATCAACATTATTGCCTCACTCAAACCTTCCATTTGCCAAGGTGATTCCTGCCCAGCATCCATCATTAAACGGCTAAAGAACTTGCCCCCTGTATCACCACTTTCATCAACGCCTCCTTTCACACAGGTATTTTTCCAACTAACTTGAAAAACACTTGGGTACTCACACTCCTAAAAAAAAAAACACACTTGACCATAGCATCCCCACTAATTTCCGACGCATCACCACCGTCCCTTTTCTTCTTAAAATCATTGACAAGGCTGCCTACAACCAAATTCAAAGGTACCTTGAGACGCACAAGCTACTTGTACTCCGCCAATCTGGATTCAGACCCCAACATGGGACAGAAACTGCCCTGATCAATCTGAAGATCCAGATTGATGAACTCAAGGACACAGGGAAACCTGCTCTCTTGCTTCTGTTGGATTTGTCAGCCGGCTTTGATCGGGTCCATCACAAGGTACTTTGTAGACATTTATCCACTGTGGCCCACTTTTCAATAGAAGCAACACCTGGATCCAATCTTTCCTTAATAATGGATCCATGAGAGTCTTCTAGGGGTCGGCAGTAGCTGACCCTATTCTCATCACCTGTGGTGTCCCACAAGATTCATGCGTATCACTGACCATGTACAATGTGTTCACCAAACATTTGTTGGATGATCTGGACCATCTGGGTGTCACCTACACTAATTATGTAGATGACACCCAGATCCTCCTACCCCTGACAGGAGATTATGATAAGGACCTTGCTCTCATCAACAAAATCTATCTCATCATTCAGGCCTGGATGGCTACTTACGGTCTGTGTCTGAAAGATGAGAAGACGGAGCCCCTTCTTTTAGCTTCTCCTGCCAACATGAAGAAACTTAGAAACCAATACCTGTCCTTTAACATTGATGGTAATGATATAAAGGTGGCCAATGATGTTAAAACCTTGGGTTTTTACCTAGACTCCTTCCTGAGCCTGCACAAACAGGTTAGTGCAACAGCCTCGCCGACAGCATACACTTGCAAGCTTATTCATTCTTGCAAACCCTTTCTCTCATCAGAAAGCTGCATTACCATAGCGAGAGCGCTTGTTTTATCTAAAATGGACTACTGCAATGCTCTTTACCATGGGACTAGTAAATACATTATTAACAAGCTCCAGATATTGCAGAAGAATGCCCTAAGAACTGCCCTGGGCATCTCCAGACGGCAACACATTTCTACTACTAGACGGAATAACAACTGGCTTTCCATCCAAGAAAGAATCCACCTCAAAACAGCCTCCCTGCCTTAACAATGCTGCCCCTCAACACTTGGCAGAAAAATGTGTTTAGAACAACCCCATTAGACCAACCAGGATGACTAACATCGGCTGCCTCAGAGTGCCGAGTTTCAAATCAAAAAGAGCTGGGGGAAGCATCTTCCCAGTTATGACTGCCCAACTATGGAACTCACTTCTGCCTACACTACAAACTGACCAATCCTTCTACAAATTCAGAAAAGACACCAAACAATGGGTGCTCTCCAAAGACACACCGCAATAGACCACATATTCTCACCATGTTTAGTTTCACCATCTCCCTCATCCTCGCATGTGAGGATTGTCGGAGAACTCCTCCCCCCTGTGTCAGATAATGAGGGATGTCTACACCCTTATCTCCCTCCCACTTCCTACTCCCAGTCTTTACCCCCTACTTAGGTCTAACTGTATTTATCTTTTGTCAGCAACACTCTACTTTGTATGAACACTCCATGCCTCTATTTCGATATATTTGCCACATGCCTCTTTTGGAATTATTGTGTCTGCTACTCTTTCTGTACATGAATATGCATATTTTTGTAATGTGCCCAGATACTATAAATAAACAAACAAACAAACAAACACATTTTGTGGATTGGAAAGGGTTTCGTCCACAGGACAGAACTTGGGAACCTAGTTCCAATATTCATGCTCCCAAATTGCTTCAGATGTGTCATCAGAATCACCCCACTAAGCCAGGGACGGAGGGTCCATCCTTGGGAGGGGTCTTGGGGGAGGGGGACTGTCATGATCCCAGTCAGTGAGTATAGTCCTCATTCAGGCATTCTGGCTAGGCAGGGAACATTATATCAATCAGCAGGTCAAAGGTGGGTGTTAGCCTGGCACATATGGCATTTATACCATACACACCATCTACTTCCATAGACTCCTGTGATATTCATCAGTAAAATCATACACTCAACATGGCCACCGTAAAACCCATTTACAAGTAGCAGCATGGTTCTATTCTTATTTGCAGAGGAGCTACTTAAGCCCTGCCACCGCTGGAACGCAGGCTTCGCATCGGCTCTGCTGACAGTGGGTAACGCTACCAGCGTTTCTCCTCACAGAACCTGTGAAAAAAGGAAATAATAGAGACATTAATTTTACAAAAAGCTATAGAGTACTGTAGTATTAGCATCTCTGCTAATGACAGCAGAGCTCGTCATCAGGCAAGCACGAGAGGTGATCCATTGAGGCGCGTCACAGTGCGGAGGACGCTTCGAGTAGGAGCGAGGGAAGAGATTTGAATTGCTAACGGTAGCGGTCATCAGCTGGTGGAGCCTGATACTATATATCTACCGATCTCTATAACATATATATATAATGTACAATAAATATATATACTTACCTAATACGCCTCCGTGTTAACGATACTTCAAGTGGCGACGAGGATTCGGGCTCCACCGCCTCCTTTCGCCGTTGTGTTCAATCGCCGGAGAACATTTCCAAGGCCGCTCCGCTCTGTTTCCCCGAGCATGGCAGTGGCCCAACGATGTGTATGGCCGCTCCGTTCATGTGAACGTTGCAGCAGCCACCTTTGAACCTTTCTATCTGTGAAGAACACATCATCAAGTAAGTGCCTTTGTTTTCTCATTGGAAACAGTCCAGGAGAATACCACGCCCGCTCGACCTGATCACAGTGTGTACACGGAAATTGTTACCGTACACCACGTTATAGATGCGCATGTAAACTCTAACTGACAAACTACCTTTAATAGCAGGGAAAGGTAAAAGTAAAATTTATACTGCACACCACGTTATAGATGAGGAAGTGAACTCAATTGCAGGACAAAGTGTGACATTTTTAACGGTGTGAAATGCATTGTAATGAGAAACGCTAATGTTGAAAAGTGAATGAGAACTGGATTTTGTGTTACCACAGAAGTACACTGCCAATATTGTGCGCACTACTAATAATTAGGCCAAATTTTTAGTAAGACATTCAAAATGGCATTCAGTGGTGTTCCACCTCCCATGTTCTTTTTGACAGATGTAGGGGAACCTTCAATACCGTGGAAGAGATGGATCAAGGCTTTTGAACACTATGCAGGACTAGTGTGTGGTCCAAATTGTAGTATAGAGAAAAGAAAATCTCTTCTGTTACACTGCTTAGGACCGGCTGGACAAGAAAAATTTGAAGATCTGCCAGAACTATTGCCAGAAGAAAGTGCAGATTTAAACGACTATGAATGTTCTGTGAAGAAGATGAGTAAACATTATGAAAAAAAATTAAGCACTATACTAGAACGGTACAAATTCGGGAAGAAAATTCAAGAAGAAGGCGAAAGTGTTGAACAATACATAACTAATTTAAGGAAATTAGCCAGAACCTGTAAATTCAATGCACAATTGGATGAGAGGCTACGTGACCAGTTCATGTTAGAGTGCAGAAGCGGCAAGGTGAGGGAAAAATTGTGGGCTGAAGATGACCCACCCCTCGACACGGTTCTGAGGATAGCCAAAGAAGTTGAACATACGGAAAAATGTGTTCAGGAACTAGAAAACAGGATGCAGTCTATGGAAATTAGACAGGAAGCTCCAAAGAGTAATAACACTACAAACACAAATAAAAGCACTGAATCAATAACCCAAGTGATGGATGCAACTAGCAACAGAGACAAATCAGGAAGACCTCGTAATTCATTGTGGAATGGAAATAGAAGGGGCAGAGGTGCAACCAGAGCAAATGAGAAAAGAAGAAGTCCACGCAGACAAGGAGGCAACCCAAGAAGAAGAAATGAAGGAAGATGCTTTAGGTGTGACAGTACTGACCATTGGGCCGATTGTCCTGAATGCCCTGCTTTGAAAATTATATGTGGCAAATGCAAGGGAAAGGGCCACTATGCCAGATGTTGCAAAGCATCAACTACGTCCATGAATTGGATTGGTAGTGACAATGACAGTAATATCGATGATGATGAATGTGTTTTTGCCATATCTGATGAAGAACAAGAAGAAGAAATAGAAAGCCCTAAAGCCATGGTGTGTGTTGATGGAGTGAGTATGCACATGATGGTTGATTCTGGTGCCAAATATACATTAATACCACAAGAGATGTGGGACAGAAAGAAACATGAATATTTGCATGAACCTGACATTCGACCCAGAGCCTATGGTGGCATTAAAATAGATATCATTGGATGGTTTTGGGCTTCACTCAAATTTAAAAACAGAAAGGCGAATGGGAAAGTTTACATTACGAAATCTGGGAGAATTCCTTTATTAAGCTGGACCCATCAGAGCAAACTCAGAGTGAGATTGGATGCCAATGCTGATGAGTCAGTGATGAATATTGAAAATGATGAAACAAGAAAACGTTTAACACGTGAGAAAATGGAAGAAATAATGAAGAATGTGTTCAAGAACGAAATTGGGTGTTTACGTGGGTATTCTCATAAAATCAGAATGAAACCAGGATGTATTCCAGTGGCGCAGAAATTACGGAATATTCCCCTTTCTATGAGAGAAGAAGTCAAGAAGGAACTGAATGATTTGGTTGACCAAGGAGTCATAGAAAGTATTGACGCCAGCGAATGGGTATCCCCGTTGGTTGTCTTAAGGAAGAAATCTGGAAAATTGAGAATATGTGTTGACATGCGTGAGCTGAACAAATGTGTAATTCCTGACAGACACCCACTTCCAAATATTCATGAAATAGTTTCCACCATTGGTCCATCGAAGCATTTCTCCACCCTTGATTTGACTTCGGCATACCATCAGGTAAATCTACACAAAGAATCCAGATGCATGACAGCATTTATTACGCCAGATGGTCTATATCAGTACAAGAGACTACCGTTTGGGCTGATATCAGCTGCATCTGTTTTCCAGAAGGTCATGCAAAAATTGTTTGCAGGAGATCGCGGTGTTATATGCTTCCAGGATGATATTTTGATACATGCCACCGACCAGGAAACGCATGACGAGAAAATACGACAAGTATTCAAGAAATTGTACGAAGCTGGAATGACCCTTAGTAAGGAAAAATGCAGGATAAATTGTGGTGAAATTGAATATTTAGGACATACTATATCGGCAGAGGGAGTAAGACCCAAGAGACAGCTAGTAGAAGCAATAGAAAATATGCCAAGGCCCAAATCTAAAGAGGAAGTACGTACATTCGTCGGCATGGCTGAATACTATTCAAAATTCATGCGTGATTTTGCTACACATACTGTTCCCCTGCGTGAATTATTGAAAAAGAAGACATTTGCATGGGATACAGAATGTGAAGAAGAATTTAAGTGGATAAAACATGAACTAAATAAAGCACCGTCATTGCGAAATTTAAAGAGTGGTGTGAAAACCATTATCACGACAGATGCCAGCAATGTAGGTCTTGGTGCAGTTATCACTCAAGGAAGTGATGGTAAAGAGAGATTGATAGCCTTCGCATCCAGATTGCTGAAGGGAGCTGAAAAGACATATGCAGCCATTGAAAAGGAGATGTTGGCCATTAAATGGGCGGCAGAGAAATTTCGAAATTTCATATGGGGAACAGAAGTAGAGTTTCGCACAGATCACAAGCCATTAATTCATGTCATAATGAGTAAGGGTTTGGATAATGTCTCAAATCGTATGAAAAGATGGGTCATACTTCTGCAAGAGTACAATAGCACAGTGAAATATGTACCAGGAAAAAAAAATCGTGCTGCTGATTGTTTATCGAGACTCACTAATGTCTTGGAAGTAGATGACGTTGAAGATATGGAGTCTGAAGTTGTGTTAAATGTTGAAGAACTGTCCATATCGGAAAAGGAATGGAACGAAGCAGAAGAGTTGGATGATACATTCAACAAGTTGAAACACATCATTATAAGTGGTGATGCATTGACCAAGACCAAATATGAAGAAAATTGACTATTGGGATTCTGGAAAGTTGCGAATGAACTGAAGGTGGAAAATAACAGAATTATGAGGAGTGACAGAATTGTTCCACCTGTAAGCCTACGTCAGAAGATCATTGAGTTAGGTCATGAAGGTCACCAAGGAACTGTAAAGACGAAAAGAAGAATAAGAGATGAATTCTGGTGGCCAGGATATGATCTACAGGCTGAGAGAGTCATACGTGACTGTATCCTTTGCAAAGAGAGTGATAGAGGATGTGTGAGTGAGAAATACCCCATGGTAATTACTGATCTTCCAGGTAACATATGGGAAGATTTGGGTATGGACATAATAGGTCCGATTCACAGTGAGGGAAAACAACAGTATTGTATAGTGATTATTGATCTTTTGACTAGATGGGTTGAAGTCATGATTAAACCATGCATGACTGCAAAAATGGTGGTTGATTTCTTAAAAGAAGTATGTGGAAGGGAAGGGTTACCCAAAAGCATACTAACAGACAATGGAGTTCAATTCCGTTCAAAAGAAATGGAGACATTTTGTGTGGAAAATTCCATTGTACATAAAAGAAGTGCCATATATCACCCACAGACTAATGGGGTAGTTGAGCGTTTTAACAGAGTGCTTAAAGATGCTGTGAGATGGGCTTGGGCAAATGAGTAGAGGTAGGAAAGCTAACACTAAGTTAACACCATCCTGGTTAAAAAGAATGACTGTGATAAGGAAGGATTTCGGAGATGCATGTCAGAACATCAGAACTATGCAGTTAAGAAACAAAAGAAATCATGATGTGTCTGTTAGCACTAAAAAAAAAGGGAGTCCAACGTTGGTGGTTGGAGGACGAGTGAGAATCAAACTTCCGCCTGTATTGAGAAATGGTCCATGTAAATGGTCCAAGCCAGTTGGAGTCATTGAAGTTTTTAAACATGCAGTGAGGGTTGAAGATGGAAGAGTCTGGAATATGAAGAGAGTGTATGTGTGGGATACTCCTGTAGAGAATGCACCAATGCATAGTAGTCGAGGGAAGTTAAGAGAAGGTATGAATGCTAATAGTACTAGTGATGTTGAGAGATGTCAGAGAGATGTAACACAGGAGAAAGATCCATCAATGATTTCCTTGCCAAAACCAAGAACAGATATCTCACATACATCAAGAAGAGGGAGAGTCATTCATCATCCATACAGATTGAAAGACTTTGTGTGTGGACAATGAGCCCAAATGCAATTTGTAAAGAGACAGTCTTGTTATGTTTTCGTATATTAAGAAGGGGAGATGTGTAGTATTAGCATCTCTGCTAATGACAGCAGAGCTCGTCATCAGGCAAGCACGAGAGGTGATCCATTGAGGCGCGTCACAGTGCGGAGGACGCTTCGAGTAGGAGCGAGGGAAGAGATTTGAATTGCTAACGGTAGCGGTCGTCAGCTGGTGGAGCCTGATACTATATATCTACCGATCTCTATAACATATATATATAATGTACAATAAATATATATACTTACCTAATACGCCTCTGTGTTAACGATACTTCAAGTACCATAGTTCAAAGTGGAGAGAGTTACCCGACAGAAGTTATCTTCGATGCTGTTATCTTCAGTTAAGAACATTTATTCGCTCGCAGTTGCAGCATCTTCAGTCAGAAGTTTCACTCACAGCCGCAGCATCTTCAGTCAGCAGTTTTTTCCACAGCCATCGCATCTTCCAAAGGTTTTTTCATCAGCTTTCCGAAAACCTGCAGACAACACAAGAGGTATTTATTTAAAAAATGAACTTCACAGTTTAACAGAGAAGACTTTTTTTAAGCGTTTACATACCTGACGGTTCTTCAAGTTTTCACCTCACAGTTTTTACCGCGCTCCACTCTGAAGGCTGCAGTTACTCCGTATTGGCAAACTTACTCTTTCAAACGTTTTCTCATCCTGAGTAACCCCGCAACCATCCGCAGCCATAATTCTTTCCAGAATTCCTAGAACCTGCGAAAAAGAGAAAATGAACAAAAGTAATTAGAAAGAGATCTCTCCAACGGAGAAATCAATTCAAGCCCTTAGAGATTACAGAAAATTCACCTGCTTACTTACCTAAAGACTCATTCTTAAAAGAATAGATATTTCAAGGCAAGAAGTTATAGAGTTCATCAGCAACCCAACTTACCGTTGTTCCTCCATCTCAACGCGCCCCTGTAGAAAAGAAGGATGGAGAGCTCCACAATAATAAAACAAATGTGAGAAGGGAATTCAGCCCTAGAGTTAGAAAGGAGTGATTTAAGGGAATAGACATCTCATGTAGTATTATCTCAGTTAATAGATTTTATAGCATTGATATTGTTGTCATTTGTTTGTTCATACAGAAAAAGAATCCTAAAGGTTCCAAGGTATCAGGTCCACAGGCTGGGAAGGTATTACGCTCCAGAGGAGTCCATGTAAGCGTTACAAGTGCCCTTGGGTCTTCCTTTCATTTCTAAAGGCCCTAGACACCCTCAAGGGATTTTGTAGGAGAAGTGTTGATGTGCCTTGAACAGGGCTGGTCGCAGCTTATCTTTTCATATATTTTTAACTCTTTCCTGCCATGCAATTGGCATTTATCGCATTTGGCACAGAAAGGTGGCCTGGCTCCAAAATGGCCATGCCACAAGGTTCTTTGTTCTGTCCTTTGGCCAGCTTGCCCCTTCACCTTCCCCAGGTCGAGCCGACCCAGGTCAGTCCTTATTTGGGCATGCATTCTCCCTCGAAACGCCAGGCGTTCGTGGGATTCTGCATGTCTTGTGTGTGTGCTCCCAGGATGTGGGCTGGACTGTCTAGTTGCAATCCACATCCTGGGTGCCAGAGAGTCTGGTGTGCTTTGAATGACTGGGACCACCATGGCCTATGATTGGTCCACGTATGGTATGCCTGTATGTGAGCAGATCTCCCATTGGGTCCTCTTTGTTTTGGCAGAAGGAGATTCTGGATAAGTGAAGGCTCCAAACACCAATACCATGTCGATCTCCTGAGTTCCCACTGAACAAAGGATAGGATCCAAGTATCCTGAAACCAAGAAGCTGAGTCAAAGAACTACTGGTGACCCACTGGAAGGTTTGGAACCCTGAGCCTGATGTTGTCCTGCTGGACCCCTCTGCATCTGATCAAACTAAAAGGTCTGCAAAGGCGTTTCGACACATTGGAATAGTGGGACTAACCATGCTCGGCACCTTCATCAAACCCTGCAAGTAAGCCTTCTCGGAAGTATCCATGGGCCAACCAGTGGGCTGACCAGCTTGTGCAGGTCCTTTGCTCTGACACCACCGCCGTTTCGAGGAGACTCTTGAAACATGGTACATCCCAACCTCTGTATTCACGACACTCTAACGCCAAATTTCGTACACATTGCATTCCCAGGACTGGAGTAAAGAGAGAGCGCCCGAACCAGAGTACACAAGGATACTGTGTCGCCCAGCCGTGGTGACGAACTTCGCAGCTGCCTTGCTGCTGTGCCCCTCTGGTTCCTGAAGCCTGCTGCAGTGGAACTGGCCTGATCCATCCACCAGGAGTGGATAAATCACCACTGGCCCATTTGGGAATCGCCGCTCTAACTTTGCCGCTGAAAGCCGTAGAGCCGCACAATTGCTGCATTTGCACCTGCAACCAAAGTGAACTCGACTGCTGAAGTTTGGTCCAGAGTGCGCCTGGGGTTGGTGAGTAAATGCAACCCTAAATGGTGGCCCCTAGCGCATCTATCCCTTTTTATGCACTAGTGGCCCCTGAGGGCCTCTCTCCTTTCCACAGATAGCCTGAGCTATTGAACTACCTGCTCTGCCCTCTCAAGGTGACTCTCTAGGAATAGTGGGAACTATATCTGCATCACCTCATGCACCTTCCTGAGCTGCTACAGACCCTACAAGAGACCCCGTTTTCATCCATCAGCTCTACCGCCTGCACCAGCATTGCAAGCATATTTGAGCAATAGGCTCCCCTCTTCTTAGGCACTGGACTGCCATTCAGTTAGTATTGCGATTACTGCAGAACTGCCTAAAGATAATTTGCTATGCCTGTTTCATTCCCTTGAAGGTTGTGGTCCCATTCTATGTGTTTAACCCTTTACGACACTTGGTCTTGTATATATGTATTTTAGGAGGATTGTGTTGGTTTAAAAGTGTTACTGTTGATTATTACTGTGTGTTGAACTTCAAAGGCCTTGAATAAATGTACTTATATTTTTAATATGGATACATCTGCCTGGGCGGTGATTTGTAGTGTCCTTTACTCTGTATGCTCATTGAGGTCTTTCAGTCACTCTGACCCCTCCTGAGACCTAGTCTTGACCGCCACCAATGCTACCTTGATTGGTCTGGCTTGTCCAGAAGGTTAACCTGTTCCAATAAACTAGGCTGGCCTTCTGAACCTCTGCCCACCAGGTCAGAGTTCAGAAATCCATCTTAACATTCACCTCCTCCTTCCCTTCGTCCCTCCCCTACTGATATCACAGTCACCGTGATTGGTGGCCAAGGCCCTTTTGTATCCCCTGGGGACCTGGCCTCCCCCACCCAATCACCCCAGCCTATGCCTACCTCTTAGCACTTGCCTTGGCACCCACCAGCCTAATTTCTGTAGGCTTGCACTTTCTACCCAATAGCACTTACCATACTAGGCATTTCATATGCTGCTCACGCACAAGCACGTACATTCCAGCACTTGCACCCACCCCCCAGGTCCCTCTTTTCTTGCTGCACTTTCACAATCCCATGTTCCGTCCCTGTTGCCCTTTGGGCGCTTTGAAACAGAATTGACTTACTGTATAAGTGCCTACCAAATGAATAATAAATACATAAATAAATAAATATTGCCCCTCTTCCTCACTCCTCCCGCCCTCACCAAAATGATCTTGAATGATGAAACTGCCTAATATAATGCAGACAATTGTATGCATGTGTTCGAAATTGTGATCTGGAAACATAATTTCTATCGGTTTGGTTAAAAAAAAAGCTTTTTAAAATGTACTTTAGCATTGCGGAAGTACGTGATTGTGCTGCCCAAGACAACTATACCTTTATCTTGTGTATGTATTTATTTTATTTATAGAACACTTTACACAAAGCGCGCTTTACTCAAAACAATTTGAACAATGAGTTTACATTAGGCAGTAGAGTAAAGCAATGACTTCAGTTGAGAACTGAAAATCAGAAGCAAATAGATAGAGGAAGAGCCTTCTAATGTTTAGGAGAAAAAGCAAAAGGGGACTGGGCACAGGACAGCTTTGGAACAGTAAGTAGGAAGTGCGATTGGGCGTGCAGGAGACGGATGAAGAGTAATGGAAAATAAGGGAGGAAAGATAAGGAGGAGCGAGACAATTGAGAAATGTGTAGACCATGGAACGAAAGTGAAAGAGAAGGCAAGATTCAGAAGAGCCAGGATAGCGAGTCTAAGGAAGCAAAAATAGAAGTGTAAGGAAGGAGGCAGAAGAGGATATGAATTGAGAAATTATAGGTAGTGAAGAGTTGGTAGTCATGGATGGCTATATACAAAGTAGAAGAATGACTAGAAAACAAAAGCAAAGATAATTGTTTTGGTTGCAGTGAAGGAAAGTAGAGCTGCATACTTTGCAAATGTTAAACAAATGGAAATGTCATATGATATATATTGGTGATATGGGAGGAGAAGTTAAGGGTTGAATCGAATACGAGCATTGAGAGAAAAGGGGAGAAGAACAGGTTGGTGGAAGTGAGGGGTAAATTGAGGAAGAGGGGAAACCAGAGCTTCATTCTCGGAAGGATTTAGCTAGAGGTAATTCAGAGTGCATCCAAGCTTGTAGTTTAAGAAGACAGGTGGTCAGAGATGAGAGAAGATTGGCAGAGAAATCAGAGGAGACTCAGATTTGTGCAATTGGCATAAAAGTGGCAATAAAGCCAAACCTAGTTGTAATTGCAGAAAAGGGAGAGGTGTAGAGACAGAATTGAAGGGGATCAAGTTCAGAGCCTTTATGGGCACCAAACTGAAGGGGATAAGAAGAGCGGGTGCCAACCCAAGCAACTGTTGAAGTGTGGCCAGATCAGTAAGAAGGGAACCATTGAAAAACAGAGTTTGAAAGGCCCATGAATGAGAATGTGTTAAGAAGAGTGATCAATAGTATCAAAGGTGACTGTGAGGTCAGACAGGATCTGAATGGAAAAGAGTTTGTCATGGCTGGACAATTATTAGAGAGTTGGTGATATAGAGCAAGGCAGTTTCAGTCGAGTCCATAGGACAGAAACCGCCGATGCAGAGGAGGGAAGAGTGCTGTTCCAGATATGTTCCAGATATGCAGATATGCAGAGAACTGAGAATAGACCACACATTACAAGGGGTTCTGATAGAAAGGGGTGAAGAGAGATACGCCAAAGATTGGAAGGAAGAGAATGATCAAGTAAAGTTATTTTCAGAGTATGTAGAATATTAGGGTGTTTAAAGTCTTAACGGAAGGTAGAAGAACAAAGGGAAGAGTTAGAGTGCAGGCAGGACAGAGATGATAAGAGCAGAGACTTTGGGAATAAGAGTAGGCAAAGGGTCAGCAGGGGAAGGCAGTGGGATGGGCACGCGCAGGAAAATGCACAGAATCAAAATGAGATGGGGCAAGAAAATAGATGACAGCCAGGAAGGAGAAGGGAAAAGGTATCAGGGTGTAGGGTACAGAAGGAGACGGGAGAGGGAAGCATAATTGGAGATCATTACTGTTAAATTAGTAGCAAGGTCAGCTGAGGAAAGAGGGAAGGGCACAGCAGGATCATGATAGGGAGATAAGGGGATCTACAAATTAAACAAGATGATGAGGGAAGAAGACAAGATAAAAGAGCTAAGCAGCATAGAGGGCAGAGCCATAGAAGGGGTAAGGAGATGAGAGTAAAAGGTACTCATAAGTAGAACAAGAGTTTGTACCATTGACACTCTACACAATGGGGAGTGGCATACAGAGACAGGATCGGAAGTATAAGCCAGAGTTTAGGAAAGTTTGCGAGATAGGGAGAAGGGGTGGGTAGATTAAAGGGACTCAAGGGTGGAATTGATGGTAGAATTGATAAGAGCAAGATCGGAATTGGAGGGCATTGAGGTAAAGGATGAGAGAGAAGGTAAGGAGCAGGTTAATGAAGGGATAAAGGAAGGAGTATCAACAGACTTGGGATTATGATAGGTATAAACAGCAGAGTCTGGGACGTAGAAAAAGGGGGACTGAGAGGAAGGAGAAGAAGGGGAATGTAAGGAGAGAGTGCTCAGAAGAATAAGAAGGAGGTACCATAATAAGAGAAAGAGACAGAGTGGAAGAGATAATAAGATGTAAGGAGGGCACCAAGATGTGAGAAGGAGGAGATGAGTACTGAATATGACTGGAGGAGAGGATGGAAAAGCACAGAAAATGTGAATAGTCGATAGACAGAGATTGAAATCGGCAAGCAGAAAGTAAGGAAACGAGAGGTGAAGTAATGAGGAAAGAAGGGAGTCAAGGTCATCGCAGAAAGGACAGGGAGCCAGGTGGGTTATAGATAATGAGAAAGGTGAGAATGGTTAGGGTTTGCAGAATACCTCAAAGTGATATTCAAATAAGAGAAAGGAGGGAGGAGAGAATAAGAGAGTGAGAGGGATAAATGAGTAGTGGAAGAGAATGCCAGTGCTGCCACTAGTCCTAGGGAGGCAGAGGAAAGAGAGATGTGAGCAGATGGAGAGAAAAAGAAGGCAGGGATGATTGTGTCTGATGGTAAGATACAGGTTTCAGTCAGGTAGAGAAAGTGAAGGGTAAGTTGGACAAAGGTGTCCAGGAGAGAATGTGTTTAGTTACATACAGAGCTGGCACTGCGCAACCCAGAGAACAGAGAGTGAAAAAAAGAGGTGGGGGAGATCCAAATATGATTATCAGGGTTTTGAGATCGAGGGGTGTAGGAAGGTGAGGCGGAATGGGAAGAAGGGTGAACCAGAACATTGAAAGTCATGGAAAGGAAGAGAGAGAGTAGCGACAACGCCTAAGTAGCATGGAGGAAGAGTGGAAGCAAGGTGTCGAATGTTGTACTTCTAGGGAGGAGGGGAGTAGTCAGGAGATGCCTTGCATGCCCTATCCCCAACTTTTTCTATTTTGAAGTATGAAGCCACACACTTCGATAGACCAAGTTCTAGCAAGCGGAACATGCCATTTTGCATTCAATTGTAAGTATGTATCTGTCTGGTATTTGACAGTTATCAAATATAAAATAGCATGTTTTGTCTGTGTGCAATATTTAATAAATTGAGGGCACAGAGTGAAAAGTCAATCGGACAAGTACATTTGTCCAACATATTGTCGCTTGTCAAGTAGATTTTTCAACAATATTCCACAACTATGTTCCAACCAAATTTCAAGAAGGGTGCTGCCTTCATATGCCATGGATGGGGTCACGATATGACAGGATTAGACCCAATAGAACAACATAGGCTGAGGCACTGCCATAGTATTGGCGCTTCAGCATTGTATGACCAGTTACTTCCACATTTTGCCAATTATAGTTGCATGTCAGGTAAAGTCATTATACATAAAGAAGAACCCCTCCATTACCAGTAGCTGTGATAATTCCGTATCCAAAAATCAAGTAGATGCAAGTCACTACAGTGCACAGGAGCATTAATACTTTAATACATAATACTGACGTGTTCTTTATATAGGGCTTCGCCAAAGCGCAGTGCATAGCACATACTTACATACAATTATCAGCCCAACCGAAGTTGGCACTCATTGTCAACCTCGGAAGAATGAAAGGCTGAGTTGGCCTTGCTAGGATTTGAACCTGCGACCTGCAGATCACACACAACAGCAAGCATTGAACCCACTGAGCTACCTTACCGCTTACCTATTAAAAATGCAATGCCAACATAAGAAAATATGTAAAACCGTACTGCACAATATAGGCCAGACACTTAATAACACTTCTGTCTGCTATACCCTTGATGATGCACAATAAAAAATGCTATGCCGCAGTAAGACATACCTACACTAGCTGCACCAAAATGCCAATCTAACCACATAATGACACCATGCTACTTTATCATAGATGCCCAGAAACATATACAATGCCACAGTAAGGACTGGCTGCACCCAAATTCCTGTCTAGCCAGGTAATAACGCTTATGCTGATTGCTTCATCAGAGAGGCCCTTTACAAAATGTCAAGCCACAGTAAGAAATACCTAGTCTAGCTGCACCAAAATGCCAGTCTAGCCACTAATAACACATATCATACCTGCTTTATCATGTATGGCCATTTTGTTTTAGCACAACCCCCTCCTGCCCCACACTCCCGACACATCCCCTCTCCCTTCCACTCTCCTCCTCCAACCCCCAAATTCAGCTTCTTGGCCCAGCATTACCTCCACGTCCCTCTTCCTCGTTCCAGTTCTTATGAGGCAAGGTGCTTCATAGGCAAGTACTGGGATGAGCAAGAGTAGGACTAGTAGTAATAAAGATTACTGGAAAGTAATCCAGGCATTGAACACAAGCACACACATTAACGTGCTCTTTTACACATGCACCCACTCATGCACGCACACATGCAAACCCAGCCACCCATACCTCATGCACTCACTCACAGACACATTACATAATATATATATACATACACAGATACACGCACACATAAACATTGTATTACCTTCTCCTGAATTCATGGTTGCTCTGAGGACCTCCTCTGCAGGGAGGCTGCTCTGGCTCCCATGCTCGACACATGCAAGGAACCAGCTCTGGTCCCTGTTATGCACATAGGATCCGGAACCTTCCATGTGCTGACTTATAAAAGAAAATATTGCCGTTAATTTCAAAAAGAAATTAATGTAAAGGGGCCTCTCGTCTGAGAGCCCTCTTTACTTTCGTTTTCTCTCTGCCTCTGCAACCCTTAACCAGGGGTCACATAGGCAGAGCCAGGGATCACACAGGAGTTGCCAGGGGTTATAGTTATGACCGCTAGTGACCTGCAAATGCCATCCTGGCCGCACCCTAGTTAGAAATAGACATAGCGTGAACAGGTTTGGCTTTCTCGTGCCAGAAAAAGAGTATCCCATTTGGGCTCATCCAACAAAGACATATCTCTTTTCACAATTTCTAGCATGAATGAAATGGCCCCCTTTAGAAAGGGGGGAAAACTCTGGGGCAGCTTGAAGAGGCAACAGTTTCCCAAAGAACAAACACATGTAAAGTGTGCGGTTGGGAGTCAAGGAAGATGCTAGTGGCTCCAAGGAGAGTGCTGTTTGTGAAGCTTTGACCACCCTTCAGTGAGCCACAAAATTGTGTAGCTCAAAGAGGTTTTAATGTCATGGTCCACCATCATTGGTCTGTAACTTAGGGGTAATTCCTCCATGAACAAGTGTGTGTATAATCTCCAAATTAAGTTATTTGAATTATAATTGTTTTGATAAGATGTAACTAGGTTCAAGTTGGTTTGAACATCACCAATTCCAAACCAAAACGTCAATCCACAAATTATCAGACAAACAGCAGTTTTATAATGAGTGCAAAAAGCCTACAAATCCCAACACCCCAAGCTGAAACATAAAAGTTGCAAACACATACAAGGCGATGTGAAAAATATATCATCAAGCCGATTAAACATGTGTGTACGTGTGTGTGTCAGAGGCAACATTTTAGGGAATGAAAAAGTAAATGCAATTCTGTAAATTCAAACTGTATATCCATTGCATTCTTAGTTGATAGATTACACGTGCAACAACACCAGCTAAGAGAATGCAGTACTTACTGTATTCAATCATCATGTGTACCACATGGAATGGAGCCCAGCAAACCACAAAGAGGACAACCACTGTCACTATCATGATGATTGCTCGCTTCTTTCTCCTAAATAAACAGTGACACCATTGTTAAAGAACACACTAGTGGCAGAAATTGTCGAGAACACTGTAATGGGGCAGCATACTACATTAATACAATTCTTAAGTTAGTATGAGAGATTCTTTTCAAAGTAATGACGGGTGAACACTTGAACAACATGTTTTAAACAATGTTTGCCAAAGCTAGACGTGTTGACTTACGTTTGGGTATTAGATTGCGAATGCAAGTCCCTGACATCATATGCCCATGTACTCACATCATTTACAAGCTGTTATAGGTAGTACTGTTATGGAAGTGTCTGGGTAATGCCTATCGCATGTCTACACCAAAGCCAGAACTTTGGCGTAGCGAATGCTCGCTTATATAGTGTTACAGTGCAAAGATGTAAGAGGATTCAATTCAACACTACAGCTAAGTCAACGCCTAGTCTATAATACTGAATGAAAACCCTTATTGATATATCTTTATGTCCAGTTCATGCGTTCTGGATGACTACCCCTATATAACACCCCTCTCTTGGAATCCCCCTGACCCCACTGAGCCAAGAAGTAGTTCTGTTTTGCAAGTTTAAAAGGTTTATTTGATAATTTAAAATATATATATCACACTTTATAATAAATTAATAATTGAATAGCACACTTAATCTGATATGATAAAGATCAACAACGGAGAATCTGGCACTAGCACACTTCTTATAATCACTAATGAGTTGACATGAAATGGATAAGGTAGCACACTGGTAAATAGGAACAAAAGTATAATGTGGTAGAGGATGCTTTATGTAAGCTCAGGTGGATGCAATATTCAATGAATGCAGTACAGAAAATACTCAATATGATTTCAACCAAACAATGTAATCACTTTTCTCTGGCAATGCCCTCCCCCCCTTGATGCAAGGCAAGGAAATGGAAGGAAAACACACAGTTCTCAGAAATGCAATCAATGTAAATCAATTCACCCCAGCAAGCTTACACTACAGAAAACAGATAGGAGTTTTGAAAACACAGGCAAAATGCTTTGATATGTGCTAGCAATGGATGAGAAATATGCTGGAAATGCTTTTAATTCCCTTTCAGAGGTTCAGGGTGAGTGGTATCTAGTTAATATTAGTCCAGGCTCACACTAGCAATGATGCAGGGATAGTTAGCAGGTTAAACGAATTTCTGGCAAATGGAAGGCAAGCAGCAGCTGATTTTACATGTGGAGAAATTTGCAAATCGCTGTAAAATTTGCGGATGCGTGTTCCGTGATTGCGGTAAAACTATAAGGGGTAGGTTCTAGGTTCATAGGAAAGCCACGATTCTAAGCTTTCAGATAAAAGTTACTGCAAGTCTCTAGCACAAACGGTTGCGGAGATATGAGCGATTGAATAAAGGTCGTTTTTCAGATTTGAAATTTTAAAGTTCAAAAAGACACGTGCAGCTTGCAACTAGAAAATGACAAGTGACAGCTTTGCAAATGAATGACAGGTGACAGATTTGGATCTATCAGGCAGTTCTACTTAGGTTAATAGATTGAATTATATTATTTTAACTAGGAGATTTGATCTGCACAGTTTTCTAGGTACTCACACTATATTCTTGAGTGAAATGGGCCACGCCACGGATCTGGTCAGATTTTAGACTCTGGTCTGGTCTGGTCTGGCCTCTGCACTTCACAGTGATCTGGGTCAGCTCTCTCTGCTGGTCTGGGTCTCTCTGGATACAGCACTGCTTTCTCTCTGGTCTGGTCTCTTAGTTCTGGATAGATTGAAGTCTCTAGTTTGGCTTTCTGGAGGTTTGATGGAGGTAAGTATGGATTTTTCCGGCAGAGCTTCCAGCGGCAGATGGAATTGAAGGTCCCTATCTGTCCTGTCTGTCTGCTTTTATGTGTTTAGAATGTGGGTGTGTTCTAGCATCACTGACCCTACCTCTCTCTCAGCTTCTAATTGGTCAAACTTCCATTTATCATTTGATTGGGGAATGAACTGTGAGTCAGAGGGATGTCATTTTATGGCTTGCAGATAGGACACTCCTCTGTCAGATTGCACACATTCTATATTTGATAATAAAAGACATATTTCACAGTTACACAGTTGCTTGAAATTACATATACATGGTGTGGCTGAATTTAGCCATGTCTCTGTCCAAATCTGCTGTTTCTAAGAGCTTGCATTCAGAAATGGCACATAATTGACTTTTTAACTGATTTTTCAATTTCTGACATTGACCCAGCTTTACATACATGTGCGCAGGGAGTATGGACATTAACTGATGAAGTTTCAGACTTTTAACATGCATACATTTAGAGTAATATCCACTTTTCCGCTAAAACCCCTCTGAACACGCCACCGGTTCTAAAAACCTCTTAAAATGTGGGCAGAAAAATCACAAGAATTATGGTATCATTTATAAAATTTTCACATATCCGCTCTATGAGTTATCCATCTTTTTAAAGTTATGTTCTGGCTCCAAAGGGGTGTGGTTTCCTCTCAGCACAAGGTAGAAATACTGGTTTATCCAGTTCTGCCAAGCCAGCTTGCTCTCACAGGCAGTGCTCCTCCCCTTTCCTCAGGAGGAAGCCACTTTTTACGACCATTTACGACTCCTGCCAATAAAACCTTTGCCTGAGCCAGGACAGGGCTTTGTTCACTTTGCTGCAGAGCACAGGTAATTCAATTATCAGATAGATGGCATATCCTTAGTGTGAGCAGCAAAAGGGCAGCTAAGCCTGGGAACACAGCTGTGACTCAAGTTTCACTCCTGATGGGGGTAGTTGCCAGGCAGAATTGGAATCTCTTTAAGCCAGTTTCAGATAAAATGTCACTTTTTGTTCCCCAGTTCCTGCATTCAAATAAAACTAAACATTTTTACATATGCAGCTAGAATGCTGATTCTAAGTGCAAAACTATGGCATTTCAACAGTTACAAAGGCATGTGACACCAAACATAGGTCACTCATTTAATCTAAACATTTTCGATTTTAGTGTCTTTAATCCAGTGCAACTTAAACTGCTGCAATCCACAGCTCAGCCAGTCTTGTTATAAACCTTCAAGTCACTTCAGAATATCACTTTACATTGTATCCACCTCTCAGTAAGTCTTTCTTTGGCATGTTTTGGGTTCATTTATTCAGTTTTCTACAAAAAAGTAAAATCTGGTGTTGTTTTAAATTGCCGGCTTTTGGATAGTGGTGAGTACTGGTACTACACCCATTTTTGGGATTTAACAAATGAATTCCTCACAATTCTAGGTTGCATTTGGCAATCAGCATTGCCATTCCCAATGGTTTCAGACTACTGTGCAAAAATGAATTCCCAACAGTATGGGTTTGCTTTTGGCAATCAGCATTGCCTCTCTGAGCTCACAATATAGGCGAAATGGAATTTTCCTGTGCATTTTCTGGGAAGCTCTGGCCATCATGATGTTTTCATGTCAGTACTGCACAGTTTTGAGGTAGGGCTCGGATGCATGGGTAAATACATCCCACAAGCCCCCCTCTTGCGATGGCCATTCGGTTTCACTGATGGGACTCGCAAGATCTGGGATGTTTCCTCATCTTCTTCCAATAGATGGCCCAGTTCAGCATCTTTTCCTCCATCCGGTCGGATCGATCGGTTCTCCTCGCCGGTCCTGATGGGAATATTGGGCGGTACCCCGAGCCCGTTGCGTCTCAGCTCCCGGTCTCCGGATCGTCCTCCTTGGCCCGTCTCAAGGTTTTCTTTCTCCTAGGACGACAAAGGAAGAGCGGCAATACCTATTCATAGACGTTTTTCCACCACCGTTGAGATAGTGGGGCAGCATATGCATTTCATCATTACGAAACATTACATTCTTATTTTGAAAAAAAAACAGTATAACTAAGAGACAGTTTCATGCAAATCACAATATTTTACAGACTAGATGTGGTATGTTTTATGATTGGAACAGAATTAGTCTGAGACAGTACCCGCTAGGATTCCAGAGGATTCCTCCAGTTGTTGCAGAGTGTGCCTGGGATGGCAATATTTCAACTGGTTTATGTGGACCCACTTGTCTTACCCCGCTGCCAAAGGACCTTTGGGGATGTGGATTTTGTAGGCCACAGGGGAGATCTTGTCGATGACCTCAAAGGGTCCCTTCCATGTAGGCAAAAATTTGCGCTGCTTGGCCTGGTTCCTTTGGAAGTTGTATAGATAGACCCGGTCTCCCACCTGATATTCCTTCCTGGAAGTTTTCAGGTCATAATGGGTCTTCATGCTATCAGCTGATCTTTCTAGATTCCGCTGAGCATAAGCAAAAGCATGTTGAAGGTGTTTCCTTAAATTCTCTACATACTCATGAGTAGTGGAGGCATTTATCAGTGTCTGCTCTTGGGTCCTGTAGAGCAAATGCTGGGGAAGCACCATCTTGCGCCCAGTCATCAACTCAAATGGTGACATTTTGGTTGCAGATGAAGGGGTAGATCTGATGGCCATTAGGACCAGAGGTAATCGGATATCCCAACTTGGCCCAGAATCTGCCACAAACTTCTTTAATATGCTCACAATTGTCCGGTTATATCTCTCTACTGCCCCAGAAGAAGCTGGTCTATAAGCAATATGCAGCTTTCTCTTGACCCCCAGTATCTCCCACATCTTTGTCATTACTTCACTGGTGAAGTGGCTACCTCTGTCTGACTCAATCCTTTGAGGTAGACCAAAACGGGAAAAGATGTGGTTAATCATCAAGGCAGCTGCAGTTTCTGCCTTGCAATTTGGGGCTGGGAGACATTCCACCCACTTGGTAAACAAGCATGTCACAGTCAACATGTACTTATTCCCCCTAGCCGAGCGAATCACAGGGCCTACAAAGTCGATTTGTAAATCTGACCATGGCAGTGTCATTCCCCTCTTTTGGAGAGGCGCGCGGTGCGTGAGGGATGATGGCTGAAATTGTGCACACACAAGACACCCCTTCAAGTATTGGTCGAGGTCCTGCCCCATGTGTGGCCAGTATGCAACCTCTCTTAAGATTTCCAATGTTGTGTGAAACCCCCTATGACCGGCGGTGGCCGCATCATGGGCGTGACTTAACATCAGGCTTCGGAATGAGGTAGGAACCACCCACTGATCGTGGCCATCTTTGGATTTCCTTACCAGCAAACCGTCTTGAATCCGGAACATTTTTGGACATTTCATCAACACTCTTAGGTCCTCTTTCCCAATGTAATCGGTATCCGTCAGGGGAAAGTTCTCAGGGTCCTCAAGGTGCTGGTAAAATTTACCAATAATTGGATCCCCCTTCTGAGCAGTAATCAAATCATCATCAGGGGTCTCCTTACTCCATTGTGCAATTGAAAGGTCGTTGTGAGCATTTGTCTGGGACCTAGTGATAGCAGTGACCTGGATTTCCCCCAACAGGGACTCAATCTCAATTAGATCCCCTTAGATGGCCCCGGTTTTGGCCAGCTGATCAGCTAAGTCATTTCCAGTTTTGTCTGGTCCCTCTACTTTGGAATGACCCTTGATCTTTTTCCAGAAGATGGTCATCTCATTCGAGGTGACCAGATCATCAATGTTTTGGATCAACTTCCCATGTTTCAAGGGTTTGTTGTTAGCACATAACATGCCTCTGGTTTTCCAATTAACCAGGTGCTCCACGAACCCGTTCCGTACATAATCCGAATCTGTGATTATGACCAGTTCGTGGAGTTGATGCTGGACAGCAGTGAGGATGGCCTGATGCACAGCCATCAATTCTGCCACCTGACTACTTCGGGGACCAATTTTGTATCCAGCGGAGGGTTCTGGGGACTCCTTCACCCATGCATTCCCTACGCCGGCCACCAGTTCTTTCTCCCCGTTGTTGTCAACATGGTAAGAGCATCCATCCACATACACAGTGGGCATTCCCTCACACTTGTCTTCTTCAAAGACTTTGTGGGGGGAATTAAGGTATGCCTCCATGTTGTCCTTTATTTTTAGACTTTCGTCCTCGAGACAGTTTTCTCTGGCACAATCATGCAAGTCAGCCAGACCTTGCGCGAGGGGACTCTTCTTGTTTTGGCCATATCTGACCTCCACAGGAAAGCCTTGCATTGACAGAATCCAGGAAGTAATTCGGGAATTACTCACATTTCCGGCCCGGATTCGGTCACTTTGGAGATATTGCAGAGGCTGGTGAGGAGTCTCCACTATGATGTGTTCCCCCTGGATAAACGGGCGGTAATTCTTCAATGCCCACACCGTTGCCAGGAGTGCCTTCTCACAATCGTTGAATTTTTCCTCCACAGAGGATAAAGTTTTGCTCGCATAGGAGATTACTTTATTGACCTTGTCATGCTTTTGATATAATACTGCCGTCAAGCACGTATTAGAGAACCCCGTCTCCAGGAAGAACTCCTTGTTTCTGACAGGGTAAGCTAGGCAAGGCGCTTGTGAGAGGCTTCTTTTGAGTTGTTTTACCGCCTCGGCTTGTTCTGGACCCCATTCCCACTTGACCCCCCCCTTCAGGAGATGAATCAGGGGTCTGGTGATCTCTGCGTAGCCCTCAATGAACTTTCTGCTGTAATTAGTCAGTCCAAGGAGGCTCCTTAGTTCCCGCAGAGTTGTGGGGTCTTTAAGTTTCTGAAGTGCTTCCACTTTCTTTTCCTGGGGACAGAGACCCTGAGGAGTAATCTCATGCCCCAAGAAATTAACACGGGTTCTACACCATTGTGCTTTCTGAAAGGAAAGTTTTGCTCCGGCAGCCCTCAACTGTGTCAGAACATAACGGATCTCCGCTATGTGTTCCTCCACAGATGAACTTTTGATGAGGACATCATCTACATAAGCCAGGTTACCCCTTGCACCCAAGTCAGGCATGGCCTTGTGTAGAAAAATGTTGAATTCATTGCCGGAGTTGAGGTATCCGAAGGGAGTCCGGGTCCAGGTGTACTGCTGGCCCCCAAAGGTAAAAGCCAGCTTGTATTGGTCCTCCCTACTGACAGGCACGGTCCAGTATCCATTGGTCAGGTCTATTGCAGTGAATACCTGTGACCCCTGAATCTGGGCCAGACCTTGGTCAATGTAGGGCAGAGGCCATCGGGAAGTATGGACCCGTTTGTTGAGCTCCCTAAGGTCGGCACAGAGTCTCCACTGGCCGTTTGGCTTCAATATTCCCAGCACCGGATTATTGAAGGTGCTGTGGACTGGACGGATTATTCCCCGGGACTCAAGGTTCTTAATTATTTCAGTAAGGGACTCCATTGATGCGAGAGGCAAGCGATATTGCTTCACAAACACAGGAGTCATGCCAGGGTCCGTGGGGATTGTTGTTGTGTGGATGTCAGTGCGACCACAGTCATATGAGTCTACCGCAAAGAGATCTTGGAAATCCAAGAAAACTTGTTTCAACTTTTGCTTTTGTTCCAGAGTCACACAGGCATCAGCTAGGTTGACTCTCTCTTCCACCATCTGCCTGAAGCCTGGAAAGACTTCTGGTTTGGCTATCTCCGCGGCCTCCTCCAGCTGGGTGGAGAAGTCCCTGGTCAGAGTGCTGATTTGGACCGGAGGCTTCAGGTGGGAAAGGCAGCCTTCATGAACCTGGAAAATCACCTCATCCCTCCTGAAGTCACAAGTCACATCTTCCTTACCATAAGGGCAGGAAGTGTACACCAGGAAGTTCCCCCCATGCCGGGTAAAAATCCTGTCTGGTGTTGTATTGTCCTCACTGTCACTGTCAAAACAGTCCTTGGGGATTGGTCCTAACAGTTCATTTACAAGATCAATGGAGAAATGTCGGTCATCAACCGCCATTCCAATAATGGTGCCTGCGGCTAGAGTAATACTCTTTAAGTCGCTGTTATCCACCTCTATTAGAATGGTGTCATGTTCTATGTTGACTAATGGAGTTGGGTTTACCCCCAACCCTTGCTGTTGGAGAGAAGCATTTAGATGTATGTAAGCATCAGGGTTTTTCAACTCTTGTCCCCTTTTAACTTTCACTTCCAGGGAGAATTGTCGGGTCCTTTCTGGGATGGTGACTTCCTCTTTAACCTGAATTTCAACTGCATAAGGTAGCAATTGAGCTGACCTAAATGCTTTTTCTGGATCATCAAAGCCCATGGGATTATCCGCTAATCGGGACCAAGCTTTGAAGTTTATTAGGTCCAAACTAATGGCAAAGCGATTGAGAATGTCACTGCCTAAGTAAAAGGCGGCAGGGACGTCTCGCACGACCCAACAATTGTGGACTATGCTCTTGTTGCCAATGGAGATTTTGAGCATACACCTGCTTGGCAGGAGATGTTTGGAATTAGGTGCTTCCAGGTCCATTTCCCATTTGTCTATCAGTTTGAAGGTGGGAATGGCTGGATCTTTTGGGAGTTGGCGGAACATGGCTTCGCTGATGAAGCTCTTACCGTTGTTCACACACACTCGAGCGAGAACAGAGTCCTTCCCATCATTTAACTGAACAGGGATGAACAACTGCTCTCCAATTTGCTGAATATCAGCCAGGCTCTGAGCTGATTTCACATCTTTCTGGACTATTGGAGTGGGAGTTTCTGATTGTGGATTAGTATAGAATCTCAGAGTGTTTCCTTCCAGCGTGGAGTACCACTTTAGACTGGAAGGAAGGTTGATTTTCAGAAATAGAGAGGACCCCCCATCACCAGTCTGTTGTCCTACTGCTATTACTGTCACGTCTGGAATCTGGCTGTTCTGGAAGTGAAATTCTACTTGGTCAGATTTTTGTTCAACCATGTGGCATGTGCCGTTTAAACTAACATGGTTGACACTCTGTTTTAATTTGATTGGTCGGCTAGTCTGGGTCCAGAGGACCTTGTTTACGCAATCTATTAGGGGTGACAACCTTCTCAGGAGGTCATTCCCTAGTAAACAAGGGGTGCCCTCTGGGGTCACTACTATGACCGGGTGTTTCAACTTATGTCGCCCGATCTTAATGTCCAAGTCTGCAGTCCCCTCAACGGGAATTTCCTTCCCGTCAAAGTTCTGGAGTTGTCCAGGAAGAGAGGTGAGAGGAATTTGGTAATTCCCTCCCCTTCCTGCATTCAGTTCGTCAAAGGCCCTTCTGGACAGAAGGGTAGCTTGAGATCCAGTGTCCACCAGTGCCGAGATTGTACCCTGCCCCTGTACTTGTACCGGGGCATAATATCTTCCCTCCTTCTCCTCAAGGGGGCACAGATAATGTACATTTTTGGACAACTGGTGGGCTAATTTTCTGGTTTTGGACATGGCGAGAGAAGAGTTTTGGGCAGAATTCTGTGGAGAGCCTTGGGAATCTGAAAGAAAAAGTTGACAACTGGAGATCAGAGCCATTGTGGGTTCCCCTGGCTCCGGTTCTGGGCCGCCCCCCCCTTTTTGGAGGCAGTCACCAGGATGGGTTTGAACCAGGGGATTTTCTTGATGTTGGTTCTGGGATGAGATGGTGGGCGGCGGTAGCTCATTCTCCACATCTCCCCAGTCTGGATTTGCATCCCTAGGGACCCATTTTTCTTTGGGAGGAGTTCCCCCCTCTCTGAAGGAGAAGATCCTTTTCCCAGGATCCTCTGGGGATCCCTCTCCCTCAAATTGGAAGATCTGTACCTCCTCCTCAAACTGAGTCTGTTTGGGTCTTTTGTTTCTCCTACCCCCCCTCTGCTCCTTAGGAGGCAGACTTTCAGGGGCAAGAGATTTTGTTTCCGGTTCCTGGGTTTCCAGGGGCTGTTTACAAGTAAGGAAGGAAGCTTCCTCCAAGGCTTTACACCCCCCTTCCCCTTGTGCCTCCTCCCTGGGAACCGGTGAGTTATCGGGGTGCTGCCCCCGTCATTGTTCTGGAGCACCAGGTCCAGAGTTGGGTGCGTTCTGCGCCAGCATGCTGATCTGAGGGTTCTGCTGCGCCCTCAGTATATGACCCATATCCCACGCCATGTTTTGAACCTGGCGCTCTAACTGGGAAACCCGCTCAGGCTGATACGGGGCCCTGTTTTCTCCCCTGGGCTGATCCCGGGAAGGGTAGCTATCCCTCCTCTGGTAATACCCCGGGTTGGGAAGATTTGGGTACCCCTCCACCCTTGGCCTCCCCTCTCCCGGATTCAGTGGTCTGGGCTCAGGGAATTGGGGAAAGAAGGATGGATGGTTTTGGGGCTGAAAGTTGGGTGGATACCTGGGGAAAAAGTTCTGCCCAGGATTTGGAGAGTTTCTGCCCTCCGGTGGGAAGTTAGGAGGGAAGTTCCCTGGGTTAGGTGCTTGGCTGGATCCCCCCCCTTGGGCTGGAGGAGTCCACACATAACCCAGGATGGGTCTGTTTCCCTTGTAACGGGGACTTACATAATCAGGAGAGCGAGGGACCCCATTTGTGGGGCTGCCTCCCTGGCTCCCTGTCTGTGACTGGCCCGAGGACCTTCTGGGCCTAGCATTATTAGGTGCAGGTAGGTTTTTAGGCCCCCCCATCTCCAAATCTAAAACGGGGGTGACCTTTACCTCTGCCACCTTGGCAGCAGCAGGGGTGGTGTTGGCTTTGGGGTTTTTCTGGGCATTACTTTTGCTATCTACCGGTTTCTGCACCTCATAGATCTGGGTAGCCTGTTCAATGACCCAGTCTAAAGATCTTTTCTCGTGAAAATCCCTCACGAGCTGGGTCATGATATATTTGGGCAAGGCATGGAAAAACGTATTAATAAATTCCCTGCTATCCGTGCGCACCCTTCTTGTGGTCTGTGCAAAAGCACGCTTTAACTCCTGCACAAATTCTTGTGGGGCCTGATCCTCCCCACATTGCAAATTGTAGGCTGCCTTGCGAGCCTCTTGAGGATTTCTGTGAACAGAAAAATGTTTCAAGATGGCCGCCTTATAGGTGGACCATCTTAAATGATTTTGGTCCTCCAGCCCCGCAAAGAAACTGGAGTATTCCGGGGAGAAGGTCCACTTTACATATTGAATACAGCTTTGGCTGTCCTTCAAATGGAAAGTCTCCATCATTTGTTCAAACAACTCTAAGTGCTCCCAAACATAATACTTAGCGTTCTTATGGTAAGGCGTGATGACGCTCCTGATCGCCTTAATCTGCTTTAAGGGGTCCTTAAGCAAGGCCCTTTTTGCCTTATTGGCCTTTTTGGTTCGGGTAACCCTTGTCCATTCATCCTCGGACTCAGAGGCACTGCTCCCAGAGGTTCCCGTCTGATCTTCCAGGTTTTCCCGGATTCTGCGAGCCTGGGAATGGCTGGCAGAATGTGGGGACCTGGTCTCCTGTGTCCTGCGCAGTTCAGAGGAGTCTTCAGATTCCTCCTTGCTGCCAGGATTTGATGGGTACCCCCTCCACTGACCTAACTGGGCAGAGGTTTTCAGGATGCCCTTAATGGGCCTACTCTCCTGGGGTTCCCCATCGAACTGTACTGTACTTGGGTGCCCATACCCGGATGCCCACCCCTCCATTCCTGAGTGGTACTGGCCTATGAGCCCCATGCTTCTGGTTGGATAGTAATCTGCCATCCCTGTGGCCCTGTGCTCGTGTGCGCCAGGGGACATGGGGGTGGCAGAGTCCAGGGACTGAGAGGTATGAGGGCCTCTGGTACTAGGGCTCCTGAGGTTATGCTCCGGAGTTTCCATTTCCCAGCGAACCTCATCTCTATCCGCCCCTGCTCCCTGTTGCAATGCAAGAGCCTGCATTTGTGCCTTCAGTTCCTCTGTTAAGGCCTTACTCGACTCTATCAGTTTCTCCTGCATCGCTACCTGTTGCTGGAGCCTCTCATTGTGCTGGCAGAGAGCCTCATTTTCCCTCTGTGCTTCCTGGTTGGTCCTGGAGAACTGGGCCAGTCTTTGCTGCAGGAGGGTTACCTCCTGAGCTGTGTCCCTATTGGCCTGCTCCTTTCTTGCTAGAGCATCCTCCACCCTCCTGGTTTGCTCTAACAAGTTCTGGTGTTCTTTTTGGAGGTCACCCAGTCCCTGGTGGGCCAGGTGATTTTCTTCCATTTTCCTTTTTAAATGGCAGACTTCCTGGCCTAAGGCGTCTCTTTCCTGACTAAGAGCCTGCATTTGTGCCGCCAGGTCGTCCCTCTGCCTTTGAAAGGCACCAGCTTTCTGGCATTCTTCATCAAACTCTGCCTGGGTATCCAGGTCTTTCAAGATCAGCTTGTTGCTCTCTACCTTCACTCTGTCTAGATGACTTTGCAGGGTGGCTACCTGCTCCGTGCATGCCCTGTTAAAGTCTAATTGTTGCTCCAGCTTTTTCTGGCTCTGCAGTAAGGAGTCCAAACTGTCTTGGTGCTCCTTCTGCAGGGCCAGAAATCTAGTATCCTGTTCTACCTTTTCCTGTTGCAGCACATCCATATCCTTCTTTATTTTAATGATGTGCTGCCTACTATCATCTTCTGACTCCTGGCTCCTCTGCAGCCTCTGCTCAGAAGAGACCAGGTCAGATTGGGCCTTCTCTAACACCATCTGTTGCCTATTTGCCAGATTTTGGCTTTCAGCACATCTATCCTGCATGTCTCCCATATATAGGTACAGGTATGCTGCTATCCTGGCAATCTTATTGTGTTCCTCTTTGGCTTTAGGAGCCATATATAGTTCACTCAGGGCCACATGTAAGGGACCCTGATCTCTATATATATCTGACCCTGTTTCAGTGACCTGTCGCGTGATGGCCTGCAACCAGGCATCCTGGCCCTGTTCAGTCCATTCACCTCTCACAAATAGCTTATGCAAGAGGTGCTCTCTGGCTATTTTCATGTCTACTAAGGTCGTCATTCTAGAGATTGGTCTCTGTCCTGACTTACAGAAGTTAGTATTTTATTTTTGCAGAACAGAACTTTTCTTGGAGTGTCCCTTTTGAGGAATGCTTCACAGCGTAATGCAGCGTGGTGATCCGACCGGATGTATGTATCCCGTCAGTTAGCACACTGTATTAAGCTGCACAAGTGGTATTCTAACCCAAACGTCCGGCTCGAGCCCCCAATTTGTAAGAGGATTCAATTCAACACTACAGCTAAGTCAACGCCTAGTCTATAATACTGAATGAAAACCCTTATTGATATATCTTTATGTCCAGTTCATGCGTTCTGGATGACTACCCCTATATAACACCCCTCTCTTGGAATCCCCCTGACCCCACTGAGCCAAGAAGTAGTTCTGTTTTGCAAGTTTAAAAGGTTTATTTGATAATTTAAAATATATATATCACACTTTATAATAAATTAATAATTGAATAGCACACTTAATCTGATATGATAAAGATCAACAACGGAGAATCTGGCACTAGCACACTTCTTATAATCACTAATGAGTTGACATGAAATGGATAAGGTAGCACACTGGTAAATAGGAACAAAAGTATAATGTGGTAGAGGATGCTTTATGTAAGCTCAGGTGGATGCAATATTCAATGAATGCAGTACAGAAAATACTCAATATGATTTCAACCAAACAATGTAATCACTTTTCTCTGGCAATCCCCTCCCCCCCTTGATGCAAGGCAAGGAAATGGAAGGAAAACACACAGTTCTCAGAAATGCAATCAATGTAAAGCAATTCACCCCAGCAAGCTTACACTACAGAAAACAGATAGGAGTTTTGAAAACACAGGCAAAATGCTTTGATATGTGCTAGCAATGGATGAGAAATATGCTGGAAATGCTTTTAATTCCCTTTCAGAGGTTCAGGGTGAGTGGTATCTAGTTAATATTAGTCCAGGCTCACACTAGCAATGATGCAGGGATAGTTAGCAGGTTAAACGAATTTCTGGCAAATGGAAGGCAAGCAGCAGCTGATTTTACATGTGGAGAAATTTGCAAATCGCGGTAAAATTCGCTTCGGTTCTAGGTTCATAGGAAAGCCACGATTCTAAGCTTTCAGATAAAAGTTACTGCAAGTCTCTAGCACAAACGGTTGCGGAGATATGAGCGATTGAATAAAGGTCGTTTTTCAGATTTGAAATTTTAAAGTTCAAAAAGACACGTGCAGCTTGCAACTAGAAAATGACAAGTGACAGCTTTGCAAATGAATGACAGGTGACAGATTTGGATCTATCAGGCAGTTCTACTTAGGTTAATAGATTGAATTATATTATTTTAACTAGGAGATTGGATCTGCACAGTTTTCTAGGTACTCACACTATATTCTTGAGTGAAATGGGCCACGCCACGGATCTGGTCAGATTTTAGACTCTGGTCTGGTCTGGTCTGGCCTCTGCACTTCACAGTGATCTGGGTCAGCTCTCTCTGCTGGTCTGGGTCTCTCTGGATACAGCACTGCTTTCTCTCTGGTCTGGTCTCTTAGTTCTGGATAGATTGAAGTCTCTAGTTTGGCTTTCTGGAGGTTTGATGGAGGTAAGTATGGATTTTTCCGGCAGAGCTTCCAGCGGCAGATGGAATTGAAGGTCCCTATCTGTCCTGTCTGTCTGCTTTTATGTGTTTAGAATGTGGGTGTGTTCTAGCATCACTGACCCTACCTCTCTCTCAGCTTCTAATTGGTCAAACTTCCATTTATCATTTGATTGGGGAATGAACTGTGAGTCAGAGGGATGTCATTTTATGGCTTGCAGATAGGACACTCCTCTGTCAGATTGCACACATTCTATATTTGATAATAAAAGACATATTTCACAGTTACACAGTTGCTTGAAATTACATATACATGGTGTGGCTGAATTTAGCCATGTCTCTGTCCAAATCCGCTGTTTCTAAGAGCTTGCATTCAGAAATGGCACATAATTGACTTTTTAACTGATTTTTCAATTTCTGACATTGACCCAGCTTTACATACATGTGCGCAGGGAGTATGGACATTAACTGATGAAGTTTCAGACTTTTAACATGCATACATTTAGAGTAATATCCACTTTTCCGCTAAAACCCCTCTGAACACGCCACCGGTTCTAAAAACCTCTTAAAATGTGGGCAGAAAAATCACAAGAATTATGGTATCATTTATAAAATTTTCACATGTCCGCTCTATGAGTTATCCATCTTTTTAAAGTTATGTTCTGGCTCCAAAGGGGTGTGGTTTCCTCTCAGCACAAGGTAGAAATACTGGTTTATCCAGTTCTGCCAAGCCAGCTTGCTCTCACAGGCAGTGCTCCTCCCCTTTCCTCAGGAGGAAGCCACTTTTTACGACCATTTACGACTCCTGCCAATAAAACCTTTGCCTGAGCCAGGACAGGGCTTTGTTCACTTTGCTGCAGAGCACAGGTAATTCAATTATCAGATAGATGGCATATCCTTAGTGTGAGCAGCAAAAGGGCAGCTAAGCCTGGGAACACAGCTGTGACTCAAGTTTCACTCCTGATGGGGGTAGTTGCCAGGCAGAATTGGAATCTCTTTAAGCCAGTTTCAGATAAAATGTCACTTTTTGTTCCCCAGTTCCTGCATTCAAATAAAACTAAACATTTTTACATATGCAGCTAGAATGCTGATTCTAAGTGCAAAACTATGGCATTTCAACAGTTACAAAGGCATGTGACACCAAACATAGGTCACTCATTTAATCTAAACATTTTCGATTTTAGTGTCTTTAATCCAGTGCAACTTAAACTGCTGCAATCCACAGCTCAGCCAGTCTTGTTATAAACCTTCAAGTCACTTCAGAATATCACTTTACATTGTATCCACCTCTCAGTAAGTCTTTCTTTGGCATGTTTTGGGTTCATTTATTCAGTTTTCTACAAAAAAGTAAAATCTGGTGTTGTTTTAAATTGCCGGCTTTTGGATAGTGGTGAGTACTGGTACTACACCCATTTTTGGGATTTAACAAATGAATTCCTCACAATTCTAGGTTGCATTTGGCAATCAGCATTGCCATTCCCAATGGTTTCAGACTACTGTGCAAAAATGAATTCCCAACAGTATGGGTTTGCTTTTGGCAATCAGCATTGCCTCTCTGAGCTCACAATATAGGCGAAATGGAATTTTCCTGTGCATTTTCTGGGAAGCTCTGGCCATCATGATGTTTTCATGTCAGTACTGCACAGTTTTGAGGTAGGGCTCGGATGCATGGGTAAATACATCCCACAAAGACCACAACACCACCTTTAATGCCACATCACACAGCATGGATGTACAACAGTGCAACACAATGGCTATGCAAAAAGCAGTGCATCAAATTGCCCACATAATCAGCATGTTTTAAATTGAACTGCACGTCACTACACAGGTATCAAATATGACTTCAACAGTGTAACTAGGAACCCCATCCGTATTCATGCCGTGTGACACCCACCACCATGTTTGAGTGAAACACGTATTTATAAGACTTCAAGTCATCCTGGTCGGATGATGCTGGTGCTATAAAAACAGCCACAAGGTAAATTACGATAACAAACATACGTACTAAGTGGAAATTGGCACTGACGAACATATAGGGAGACATTCTTGTTAATTTAGGCAATGGGAAGCATTATAGTGTAATATGAACACAAGGGATTCACAAAGATGAAATATAATATGGTGTTTATCTTTTGACATCAACAGACGTAACAAACTGCCCAGGAGGGAAGTCTCAGCAAACATTGACAGCCAGCACAGGTCTATTATATGAAATACACTCTATTGAAAACATCCATTTGTCCAGTGGGATTTGAGACAGTTAGGGTTCTCTTAGTGCACCTAGGTGACCTGGAGTTTCCCAATTTTGTGTGTGTTGCCTTCCGCAGGGTGGTGGGGGTGTTGCTGAACATGTTTGGTAGCGACACCACCTTTTCAGGAACTTTAGAAGATTTAGTCTCCCTTGTTCAAACAAGGGTATTATTACCCATATTCAGCCAGGCCCACAACAATGGAGGGGCATGGTCTAGGCAAATTGCGGTATGATGTTGTTAGACATTAAGCACACAAGTAGTGATGTCAAGATGTTAAAACTCTAGAAACATGAACGAGAGTGATTTGTATTAAAATTATTGTTGCTTTTCTTTCTCTCTGTTTTCTCTTTGTCTGTCTTTCTTCTTTGGCTGAAGAAGCCCTCACAGAAACACAGTTTGATCTACAGAAGTATGAAACTCTTTTTGAAATTGGCAAGAAGTTATATTCTGAAAACCTAGATGACAAGCATTACATATCGAGCTGAATTATGCCAATATGAACGGGCTGTTTTGTATCTAATAATGTATATGTCCTGATGAGGTGCACCAGATAGAAACATTATATGTCTATTGTGGTGCCCGAAACTCGAGTAGACAACACCATAGAGCCCACTTTGTTGAGTTGGGCCTCTTTGAGTTTCTATAAAATATACAGGCAATTGACACATGTTCATAAATAAGTCCTTTTGAACATATGCCTGGTACAACTCTGTGAAAAGAAATATTCAATGTTAAATAGGTTTTTGCAATTATGTAACAACATTTGAACCCTAATAGATGGATGTTCTATTTCTAGAACAAAGTGATTACAATTGCGGTTTTTTGCACAGTACGAATGGTGGATGGTATGAATGTGGATGAAAGTGGATGTAAGGATGGGTGAGATATGATATGTGTTTTTCTAGATGTGATATGTGTATTATCTTTAAAATTGGTTTTTAATATATGAAATGTTAATGTGTTATGTGTGGCTATTCTCCCTAAATGTGCTTTTCAATGATTTTTAAGCAATAAATGCAATAAATTAATCTCAAACATACCTACTGTGATTTGTCTAGAATACAGGCCCTTTGAGTAGGGCTATCCCTTTGGAAAGGATGACTGTCAGCGTCTTTACGCATTAACTGTCTCATAAATGAATGGAGGGGGTGCACTTATCCATGGATAATTGCAATTTTGATTGGTGCTATAAAAACAAAACACCTCCTAGCATTATGGAAACCTTTCAACTTGTATTGAAGGTGCTGCAACTGACATGCTTGGAGATGTACAAAACAACTGAAAAAAAACAGGTTTCACACCCACCCATTAAATCTTCTTTGCAAAACACCCCCCCCACTTCATGTTCACCTGAGAGTTGGGAGTGGGGTGGAGTGCCCATGGACTGAGGGCCTGCCACTATATCCTGATGCCACAGGCTATGATCCTGCTGGCTCTTCCCTCACCTGATTCAAGTAGTGAAGTTCCAAGCTCACCCAATTTTGGAGAGATTGCAGGCTGTGCTACCCTTGAGGGGGAGCGTGCTGGTGGTTGGGAAAATCTGACAGAGTGAAACCTAGGTCAGCCCAACTCCTATGGAGGGTAGGGAGTTATATCCTTCATATTGAGAGAGGGGGGTATTGAGAAATTAGAGACAGGTGAGTAACATGCTACATAGGATAAGCTACGTGCCTTATAAGGAGGGGCTCACGTGTTGAACATGTATGCAAATTATTGGAGTGGGAGGAGGATGGCATGTCATGTACAATCGTTGATGTTTATATAGTGCTTTGTAATGATGTTTATCCACTCTATTAATGCTGCCAGAAATGGACACTAAGAGCCTCATTATAAGTGACTCGGTCCGGAACTGAAGGTGCCAGTAACAAGTTACCAGCAGCTTTTCCAGACTGGGTCACTGCAAGTCTGCCGGTAGGGGCACTGAACTACCGGCAGGCCTAATCTGCCTGTCTTTTAGGCTCCTACCGGCAGGTTTTTCACTGAAACACTGGCACCATTACTAACGGTGCCAGTGCTTCAGGGTTTCCATTCCCATGGAGTCCTATGGGAATCGGAACTTACCGTACCGCCGCTGCCTATGATATCTTGGTAGCCCTGGGATGTCAGGTGGCAGTAACAGTGATACTAGGTTGCCGGCAACCTGCCGATAGCAACAGCAGGTTACCAGAAACCTTGTAATGAGGGCCTAAGTCTCAGGGAGATAAAGCCATTTTCTGAGGAGCACTTAGTGTGTTCATGTGGTGAAGCAGGGATTAACTTGTATGTTTCTGTAATCACTTTTCAACATAGGACACCTCCAACTGAGAGAGACATCTTAGCACTGAATTGCTTCCTTACAAGAAGCTGCATGGTTCAATTAAAGACCACTGTTAGATGTTAGTAGTGACACAAAGCATCCAGTTGTGTGGGGTAGGTGCAGGAGTAATGAGCAATCTCCAACTTGACAAAACAGTCAATGAGTAACAGCACTACTGCTCATCTGCCTACCCCAGCATGTCTTAGTAAGCAGTGGCAAAGCTGGAGAGCTTACAGATTCTGGATATCAATAGATCACCAGCCACAGACAGATTTGAATATGAGTATGCAAGAAAGTGACAGTGGGTGGTCAAAGGAAGGTCAGGTGAAAGCAAGACAATTTCTATTTTTTCCAGCCCTCCACCCAACATTTCCTTTTAGTGGGACCTCAACATTAATCCCTTTATACAGAGGTGTGGTAAAAGGGAGATAATAGACTAGAGATGGGGAGGCTTTGCGTCGGTGTGCTAGCCCCAGAATATTTCATCCAGAGATGCTGCCATTTAAGATTCCCACTACTAAAGAGATTCTGCCACAACAGCATACAGTCCACCTGTAAAGATGTTGTGGCAGGCACAGCTGTCAGCGCTTAGAGTTGGGATGACAACTAAGCGCTTTAAGAGCCTGTGGCAACAACCAGCATAACCGACATACAAGAATCTTGCGGGGGTTGTGGCTAATCAGACATTGGAGACAGTCAAGAAGAAATGGTTCAAACGTAGAGGTTTTATTAAAGGAAAAATGTCTCATCTATCTCTGCAACTTGATGATGATTTTCTCTAAGATTCAAGAGAAAATAAACTAGTGTTCATCAGGATGTCTTACAAAAACTCAGTCCTCTGTCTGAACCAAATCTACCCTAATATCTAATCCGAACACTAATAACAAAGAAAACATAAACTTAGCCTAGGAAATCATTAATTTCCCCCTTTTCTTGGCTTATGATGGTAGGTTCCTGACCTCGCCCAATTGTTTCTTTGTTTTGCACTTTCTGTTTCAGGCCTCGGCCTGTTTGAACAGTTCAAATAAGTCCTTTATCCTGTCTCTCTTTCTAAAAAAGGTGACTCCGGACCCTCACACAAATTATCTTGTCTGTTCAAAGAGGTTGATCCTCAATTGGAATAACTGGTCCTGTAAACCCGCTGCTTGTTTAGTACAACAGGCTCTGGACTTATGTTTAGAATCTGTTCATTGTTCACCCTTCCATGGTGTTTTCATCTCTCTCTCGTGGATATTGTATCTCTGAGCCCGTAGTGGACCTTCTGCCTCTTCAGGCTGTCTCAGGTTGGCGCTGTTCTCACCCTTCCATGGGGTACCTAGTTTCTCTTTCCTGAGTGAGCTATCGTATTTCTCAGACTGTCTGGGTTTCTTTTAGCTTTTACCCTTTTGTGGGGTATCTTGTGTCTCAGCCTGGCATGGTCTATCCAGCCTCTCAGGCCATCTGGGTTTCATATCACTCTCACCTCCTTGTAGGGTAGCTTGTGGCTCGGCCAATTGTGGGCTATTTGGCCTATCAGTTCATCTGAAATTGCATCACTCTCACCGCCTCACAGGGGTATCTTGTGGTTAAGCCTTGCTTGTGTTATTCAGGCTTTCAGGCCGCCTGGAGTTTGTATAACTATCACTCCCTTGTGGAGCATCTTGGTTCTCAGCGTGGCTTGGGCTAATCCACCTCTCAGGCCATCCCAATCATGTCCATCCATTTCCACCAGATTATGTACGATACCCTTAGTGTCTGAATGAATCGTTCTAACAGCCCGTCAGTCTAGGGTGTTAAACAAAGATTCTTAAGGTTGTTATGTTCAAAGTCTCTTTGATCTCCTGCATGAGGCAGGACATACAAGTGGTGGCCTGGTCAGTCAGGATCTCCTTTAGGAAGCCCACCCAAAAAAGGAAGGCAATATGATGCATTAGGATCTGTTGTCTTGTGTTTTTCCTTAAGGAAAAGGCCTCGGAATAAGAAGCACCATAATCAAGAATTACAAGCATATACTTATTATCCAACTTAGATGGTTCAGGGGACCCATTATATCCATTGCTATGTGGGAGATGGTATTTCAATAATAGGCAATGTCTGCAATGGAGCCCGTGGTACCGGGGTAGCAGAGGTATTTTGGCATATATGACATCTGGCCACATGGGTCTTTACATTGGTGTATATGCCTGGCCAGTAGAACCTATCCTCCTGTCCCAGGAGGATAGCTCAGCGGCAGCGTGCTCGACTTGGAAACAAGACAACACGGAGCCACACAGGTTCGATCCCTGGGTCCGTGCTTAGAAACCTCTGGGTATTAAGCGCGTTATAAATAACCTATCATATCATATCAAGGACCAGGTTTTGAGTTCTTGCCAAATCCTGGTAACCAGCCATTAAGTGAGAATGCTCCTATTTCATAACCACCCTCCTATGGTGCCTGGGAATTACCAGTTGGGCTTTTATGGCCCCATCTCGTTCATTACATCCTTGATAAATCAGGTTTTTTCTCATTAAAGGAAAGAAGGTCAATATTGACTAAAGCCCTGCTCTTCTGGGATAGCCCTTTCAAATGACTCTGCCAGATTCGGATCATTCTGTTGGGCAAAGGCTAGATCGATAACAGAGTGGTATCAACACTCTCATTCAGGAAAGGGGGTGGTCACGTTTTCATCAGCTTCCCCAAACCCTAGGGAGCCTTCAGATATTTGGGAGAGAGTGTCTACCAATGGTAGTACTATGGTTACTGCTTTTTCAAGTATTCCTTGGGCAACAGGTCCCTCTTCTTTCACAGTGACTGTGAATTACTAAGTTGTGCACCACTACTTAAATATCCACATGGTAGTGTGGGTCTATGGCACCTCCTGCCAAATCAAGAGAATATCACTTAGCTAAACCAGATTGGACTGCTAATTTAAAATAGCTCCCTCAGGGAGGGGAGACTCTAATCCAAGTGGGGATCAGCTGTCTTTCTTGGCTAGGTATCTTGATTTCTTTGGTGCTAAAGAAATCAAAACCAATAAATTATGGAGTGGCTTTTTAGGGAATTTGGCTGTAGCATTCAGGTGTTCAACGAATATGGGTCCCAACCTTGTATCTGGTTATTCGCTTGTGGAGAGTCAGACATAGGAGACGGACAAGAAGACATGGTGCAAACTTAGATGTTTTATTAAAGGAAAAAATGGCTCAACTATCCCTACACTTTCACTAGGAGAAATGCCTTCAGGCCTAGTACGCTAGTTACTTCTTTGTTAGATCATTCAGAAACTTCTATGAATGACTACTGTATTCCCTTGCTCCCTTCCTGCCTTGAAGCACTTTAAAGCGCTTCACTTGTAGTGATGTACAAATAAACAATTACAATTACAACTTTGATGCTGGTTTCCCTTACATATCAACAGAAAATAAATAAACTGGTGCTAGGCAGGATGTCTTAGAAAAACTCAGTCATCTCTCTGAACCTAATCTTCTGCAGTATTTAACCCTGCCATTAATAAAAGGAAACAAACTTATCCTAGGAAATCATTACTTCCCCCTTTTCCTGGCTTATGGTGGATGGTTCCTAACCCCAGCCCAATTGTGTCTTTGGTTCTTGCTTTCTATTTCCGACCTTGGCCTGTTGGTAAAGTTCAAATAAGTCCTTTATTTATTTTTTTTCTCTTTTTTGTTTATTAACCCAATTAGGGCTTTTTACAAAATCGATGGTAAGTCCTTTATCTTTTCTCTCTTTATAAAAAAGGTGAATCAAGACTCTCACACAAATGTCCTTACCCATTCAAAGAGTTTGTTCTTCATGCTGTCTGGATCTCTTATTGTTTGTACCCCCTCGTGGGGTATTTCAGTGCCTCACTGCCCTCCTCCCGCTCCTCTCTGTCATTCGCTTACCTGGTTCTCAGAAGCAGTGCTAGTTGGGGGAGGCAGCTTTTCCATTTGCTGCAGAACCACAATGCCGACATCTTCATGCCAGATCTGCTTCGGTTCCTCCTGTCTATGACTGACAGGACTTCAACTTTGGAGCTGCTGAAATCCAGTATGCAATGTCTGTGGCAGCTAGGTATCTTGCTTTCTCTGGTGGTCCTGAGTCTTTTTGGGCACTCTGAACGCTGAAGTGAACTGCGGGCTTTGGGTTTTCCTCTGCCCAGCACACCATCTGCGTGGCACTGCCACCATGCTCAGTCCTCCCCTCTGCCCTCCCAATCAGGCTTTCGGTTTGTTCCCTCAGGCTAGCTCTCTCTCTGGGCCTTGACTCCTTTATGTTGCTCTCTGGAAGAGACACCATTGGCTCCATTCTTCAGGTATGTATGTTAACAGAGTGGGGTCAGAAGCAAAGCCATTTACTTTTAAAGGGTCCTGCACATTATTGTACTGTTGAATCTCCATAATACCAACAAACACTTTGGAGTCTGATTTAAAGGAAAGTGTAATACAATCTTCACCTGGGATTCCTTGTTCCCTAGAGGGGGCTCGCCCCCTTTGAGATCCTGCTTGCCCTTTCCCCTAGGAAGTGCTAAGCATCACAGGCTCGGAGGCGTAGCTGGAGAGCCATGGGATAAGTCGTGTTTCCGAGTGTCTCCTGAGGATCCTTCATTATCCTGTTGTACATGGACGTTTAAACTGGCGTGCTGAGGCTATAAACAAAACTAATGCTATGGGAATGCGTGCGGCACACAAGGACTGTGTCCCGATGAAGATTCATAGAAAGAAACTGCGGATTTGATAGAAATCGTTCCCCGCATATCCAGAGGAAAAGTTCTCAAGATGGCCCCGTCACGAACAAAGAATAATGGTGGATGCCTGAGACACGAAGTGGCACCGACACAGGATCGGGCCAACCCATTGCAGCGGATGACTAGAAACGACTCATAACTGCAACATATAAGAATACCCAAGCCCGGAAGACGCTGTAGCCTATGCAAACTTCCGACAAAGAATGCACAGTAGGATTGCCTATTACAAAGGCAGACGCAGTGTGGGGGAAGACCGACTCTCCCAGTGTGTCGCAAAGTTGTTTGGACATCAACGGCAGCCCGAGCCGGTGGAACCCAGCTGAGCCGTATGCTGAACGAGACATGAGAGGCTCCCCTGCAACGGATCGCACCATTGGAAATGGGTGCTGTTGATGCTGCGCGGCTTGGCGAGATGTGCTGGGCACACGGCGCTTGTACCTCCGTTGTGCCAGCCTCCAAGTTCGGCATGGGCAGGGTGGCATGAGCAGAACATCTAAGCCACACAACATTGGGAGCGGGAGGATGATGCGAATGACAGTGAAACTGACAATACAGCAGAAGCTTGGAGCGTACAAAGGCACATTGTAGATGCATCAGCGCGACCCTGGCGGTAAGCGCAAATACATATCTAAGTTTGCTGTTAGGTTCATATGCTTAACGTTCGTCCCTGAAGGTGCCGAATAGAGCATGCCTGGGCGCATGAAGAGGATTGCTACACCAGCGGGTGTTAGCTCAGTCGCGAGTAGCTCCACCCGGGGGCTTGCATTTAATATAACAGTAGCGCGTCTTCAAAGACACGTGCACCACAGTATAATCCCTAGCAACTGCTACCAATGCTAGCCAGCGAGCCCAGATGTTAACCCTGTGACTGAGAGCGGACAGTTCATCCCAAACGAACCACAAACTGTGAAGAAGGGCGAACTGTAGGCCCAAATAATAAACTCCACATGGCTGCAGGGATACACACAGTCGCATGACAAAACCAGGTGGCCTGAGGCATAACAGCCGTATGACCCGTATCACCCGTGCTGTGTGGACAAGGATCACTGCTGCTGTTGGCTTCGTTTGACCATGCAAACCCAAACAGTGGCGACACATCAAAGCACTGATACAACAACAGAGGAGAGTGAAACAGGTCTAACACTGAAGCGAAAAGCCAACAAAAAAAAGTGTGCAACCATCGTCGGGCCGTGGCTGGAGCTGGGTGTTGTCTACTCAGCGGAGAAGTGGACATTGGAGCAGCGGAGACAATACTGGCGCCAGATAAAACTAACTGTGCGCCCCAAAGCTTGTGCATGGAAAAGTGGGGCAGAGGAGCGCGCCCCAAAAAATATTATAACTAACAACAAGAGGGGCATGCACCATAGAGGCACTAAAGGGGCAGAAGCGCAAGCGATGTCGACGCCGCATGCACAAGCCTAAGTCACAGGCAGAAGATCCTGCTTCGAGGTGAGCACAGGCACCGAATATAACGTGCATTTGCATGGGCTATGGAGAGGGCGAACAAGGTGGACTGTGAATAAGGCAAACAAAGTGACCGCCTGCCATAGGACGGGAAACACGGACATTGGAGCACTGAAGTACGATACCGGCAGACACACAGAAGAGAGACCAAAACGCATATCCCTGAGACCTGGTGGCATACAGTGGGCCGAGATAGCAGCATTGACAAGCAGTGGACAATAAAGGTAACAAGATCTGTCCAGGGAGCTGGATTGGATATTACACGGGGCAAAGCATATTGAACCGATAGAGAGGAAAGCAGCAGTAACACAGTGAGACGAGGCAGACGGCGCTTGCACTTATAGGGAAGCAGACTGGGAAAGCAACACAGCTATTGCTAAGGACTTAGCAGGCAGAAACCAAACCTGCAAAGCACAAGATACTACTGCGAGGGTGTGGGGCTGCCCTGGGATTGGACTACAGGAAACAAGTGATCCCTTGCCTCTCCGGGAAAAGGCAGAGAAGTGCCCCAGCTCAAGAAAAGAAGAGACCTGGCTTCATCAAAACATCAGAGCGCCCACAACTCGGCAGAGTGTAGACTAACCCTCCCGGCCTGAGACCATGGTACAGGGGACTGGTGGAGCTCCTCTGTGAATTTAGTGGACATTGAACTCCAGTCATCTAGAATCGGAACAGGCCGAGGTACCAAGATGACATCTAAACTTCCCAAGTCCAAAGGGAAGCAACCCACACTGGAGGAATTTACAAAAACCCTGCAGCCGACAGAGGGGGCCAGGAGTAAAGCTAAGAACCCACCAGTGGACACAACTCCAACGCGCAATGATCAGCAGATCCTAGACACAATCGTGGACCTGAAAGTGACGTGGGAAACCAAGCTGGAGGGAGCCACAGCCGAACTCAAGGCAGCGCTGGAGCTCAAAGTGGGTGCAGTACAGGAGGAAGTCAACTTACTCAGACAAGACATACGAACAATAGAGGAACGTACGGACGAGCTGGAGAAAGAAGTGACCAAAAACACGGTCGATCGTGCATCCCACGCTTTGGAGATCCATATACTGAAGCAGCAAGTAAGCAATCTAGAAAACAGAGCAGAGGAAGCCGAAGGGTACGCCTGGAGGAACAATGTACGCATAGTGGGCCTTCTGAAGGGAGAGTAAGGCCCTAACCCAACAGACTACGTCAAAACCATGTTGCTTCAGGAAATAGGAGGAGGGGCGCTCACCCTAGGATTTGCGGTGGAGAGAGCACATAGAGCGCTCACAAGGAGACCCCCCCAGCAACCCTCCTGAGGCCAATAATTACCAAGATACTGAATTGCCGAGACATAGAGAAGATCCTGGAACACTTCCGGAAAGGAGACACAATACAAAGAGCATCCGCGACCATCACGGCATACCCAGACTATACACTTCTAGTGCAGGGACGGCGATTGAACTATGGGTCTGTGAAGAAGAGACTGAGTAAAGCAGGTCTCAGATATATGCTGATGTACCCGGCAAAACTGAAAGTGTTTCATAAAAACAAGGCTTTCTTCTTTGAGACGCCGGAAGATGCAACAGAGTGGTTGGATGCCCAAAATTGCCGGGTAGGAGCAAACAGCTGGAAAGAGGACGGTACGGATAAGTGAAGCCTGATCCTGAAGCCGAGGTGCTGTATACACTGTGAGATTGGGACTTGAATATAAGATAGGGTAGGATGGTGTTGGAAGTAATAGGCTACGAGCTGAGCATGTAGTATTGAATGTGCGTAACATAATGTGGCATACAACAGGAGACGCGATGGACTCACTCTTATACCCCAATATATAGGATAGTTGGGTTGCCGCTCTGTCCCTAGCATTGGCACCACTGAATAGGTACTAAATGCGGGTAGGCCTGAGATCCAGGGATGGAGCTGGGCAACAGCTGGGAATGGGAAGGGCGGGGGCAGGGAGGGAGTTGGAGGCTGTGGTGTTAATAAATGAACAAGCTTACATCCACGTGCCGAAGTGCAAGACATAGAGGAAGAAAAGTGAGAAAAGTGGAACTGGGTACCGATAATGATGGCGGACCTCAAGATAGTCACCTGGAACATCATGGGACTAAATAGTTATCTTAAAAGAAACAAAATCATGATGTAGATAGATTTTGCCTTATTACAAGAAACCCATCTCACGAAAGAAAAACAAGAGGTGTTGGGGAAAAATGGAAGGGAATCACAGTGGGAGCAGCATACTCTGCATATGCCAGAAGGGTAAACACCTGGGTGGCACTGCATGTCCCCTTTCAGTTGTTACAATCTACAGTGGAGCCAGATGGGAGGATGGTGATGATACGAGGACTAATAGAAAACAGGAAAGTGTGCATCATTAACACATGCGCCCCGAACCAAGATACCGTAGCCTACTTTATGACCCTATACAACAAAATAACCTCATACTTATGGGGCACGGTCATATGGGGAGGCAATTTTAACTGTGTGCTAAATCCCACAATGGATAGGTCAGACGAAAAATTGGTTACACCCACCCCGGCAGCCAGAAGCCTTGCAGACCCTGCTGAAAGACTTTAAGCTAGAAGAAATGTGGAGGTTACACCACCCAGGCGATAGACAATACTCACACTACTCTGCCCGACATAAACTGTATACACGGCTAGATTACATGTTTGCCTCCCCGGATGTGGTAGGAGAGATAGTACAGACGGAATATAGAGTGAAAATCCTTTCAGACCACTCACCATTGGTCTTAACATGACAACATCAAGCCCCAGAGCCAGAATCCCTATGAGGCGGCTGAGAGCCAAAGCATTAAAAGACACAGGGTTTAAAGAAGACCTAAGAAAGGAGATTGTTGAATATTTTGAAAACAATACTGGTAGCGTGAAATCGGTAGGCACCCTATGGGAGGCCTTTAAAGTGGTGGTAAGGGGAGCAGCGATAGCTACAATCCAAAGGACTGCAGGTGGGAATACTGCAAGAACTGCAGGAGGCAGAGGAAAAACTTGAGGTATTCACACGCAGTGGAGATTGTAAGTGATTTCAATCTGGCACTTCACCTCAATCAACGCCTAGCGTGTAATGTACAACTGAAATCCTTATTTATTTATTTGTGTCTAAAAGTTCTTTTATTCTGAACGATGTACCACTTATATCACACCCCTCTCTTGGAACTCCCCCGGTCACACTGAACTAGGAATCAGTCTGGTTAGCAAAGTTAAAATATTTATTTATATAGTTCATAATATAATCACACTATGTTTAATGAGTATACAATAATCACCAATGGGGTGATGCAACACTAAGCAATCTCTTTAATCACAAGGAGTAATAATGAGCAAAAACAATGCAGCACAGAATTGATACTTTTGGGTGTGTGTGTTCAATCAAATGGCAATGCGGTTACTATTTCCCCCTGCACATCCCTGAACCCCCCAATATGCAATAAAAAGAGAAAGAAGGAGAGAGAGCAGGTATTCAGGAATGCAGAATTCAAACAAAATGTCAATCCCAATTTCCCCCGAGCAACACAAGAGATAAACAGAATTGATTGGCAAGCTGTCAAAAATGGTTTTAAAGTTATCTAAAGAATGCATTGGGTAAAACACTAAGGGGGTCATTACGAGGTGGGCGGTAAGGGATTACCGGCACCCGTACCACCCTACTACGAGGTCCCTTAACGGTTCCCTTCCTTAATGGAAGGGACCCGTTAAGGGACTTCAGAGCTATGGGGGCTCAAATGGGAATGGGGAATGGTTCCCGAAATGGGGAGTTACCGGGTCCTCCAAGGTCGGAATGACCTGGTAAGTCCCTATTCCGGGAACACGGACCCAGAATGCGGTAAGGGGGTAGCCATGGCTACCTCCAACCTCGTAATGACCCCCTAAATGTGGTTTAAATCACTGAAATTGTTTAAATTCTAATGGGAGCCGCTTTATATGGTTGCAGACAAACACTAGCAATGATTTTATAGTAAGAAGCAATGTGAAAACTTAATACTGAGGACGGGTGCAATTGAAAGCTGTTTTACACGTGACAGAATTTTACTTAAAACAAAATTTACGCAAACTTTTCCATGCGCGGTAATCGCCATTGCAGGAAAACTATATGGATTTAGAATGCATAAAAATTGAAGAAGTTATGGACGTTTTAGTTTTTTTTCAAATAGGCACAAAATGTAAAACGGGAATACACTTTAAAAAAACAAATGGAATTTCTTTACACTAGATTAAAGAAAAAGCGAATGCCACACATGAATATGCATCAATCCTGGCCAGGGACCTTTCATGTGGTGGATAATCAATTTCTTTCTGGGATTCAAATTATTTATTCACAACTCTATGATTTATGAAATTAAATACAAATGAGAGACTTAACGCAAGTTCTGACAGTTTAACAGTAGTCCTAACAATATCAGGTTCTGAAGACAAGATAGGATGGGTTTAGATAAAGATTGACTATGGATAGTGCATATGCTAGTGACACAGTCCTATTCTGTGGATATTCACTATATATGTTTGAACGGAACCGTCAGGAATTCTAGCCCATCTAGATCAGGGACTCTGCTGGGTACATCGGACTGGACAGGCTGCTGGGCACAACGGACTGGACTGGGTCTGCAATGGCTCTGGGCACAGCTATCTGGTCACGGCACGGCACAACTGGATTGGATCTTTTGATTCTGGTAATAATTCTTTTAGCAGGAAAGCAGTTACAGCACAGCCCAGTTGTTTCTTTTGTTCCCCTTAGGTTTCTGGGGTGAATTCTGGTTTCTGGAATTTGAAGGCCTAGCTGAAAATGGTTCAGCTATAGAATGGGCTTTTCTGCTTGCCAAGTTTCTGGAGTCTGGAGCAAGGAAGATGGCAAGTTCTCTAACAGGGTACTCTGCCAGAAATCGGTTAGTGGTTGAATCGGTGACTATCTTTCTAAGTCCTCAGCTGTCTCTATTTATGCTTATCCTAAGTGTGCCCCCCAGCCAGGCTATTGGCTAGAGTCTCCTCTCTCCCTTGATTGGAGGAGAAAACAGGGTGTCACCATGATGATGTGGGTTTATGAGTCAGAGAATCCTCCCCTTGCCTTTTGAACATAAAATCTACTTTTAGTACAATACATATTTACAAATGTGCACGCTCTATAACAATAACTTACATATATTACATATTTTGTGGAGCAGATACTCTTCCAAGCCCCGTCGCTGTAGGATCTTAGATCTGCTTTTGACAGAATGTTGCCCTTTTTGTCCGGAACACATGGTCCAATTTCGGAGAAAATTTCCACAAATGTGCACATTGTATATGGGCATAAGCGTGTGAAGTTTCATGCTTTTGACATAAATACCTTTGGTATAAAACCATACTTTCCACTGTTACTTCCCAGAACATAACACAGAGTTCCGGTGCCTCTTAAAACGTGCAGCCAAAAATTAGATTCCCAAGTCTGGGGTTTACATATTTTTCACAATTTTACACAGTAAATTATCAGCCTTTTAAAAATGTGCTTTTTGTCCTTGTGAATCAACAAATGGTTGTCTGTCCCTGCCTCCTTCCTCTTCTTGCAGCTCAGGAGCAATCTCTTCCCAGATCCTTCAGGCAGAGGCCATTTACGATCCTTCCTAATTAGCATCTCCTTGAGCCGGAGGAGGTCCATTGTCCCCTTCCCACATCAGCCCAAATTCTCCTCCCACCCCTGAATCTTCACATGGGTGTGAGTTCCTGGTGGAGAGAGAGGCCTGGCCTTTGCGGGGGGGAGTTGTTATACTGGTTTGGCTTTGAGTGAGGCTTAAATAAAAATGTCAATTTGTTGCAATTTTTTTTTTTTTGGTTTAAAATATACTTTCTACAACACTTATTTCAGATTCTAAACCATGAGATTTAAATAGTTACAACCTAGGTTACTCTCAATAACAGGTCACTTAAAATTCAGACATTAGATTTCAGTTGTACAAATTTACAGTGTTAATGCAGGCTTTTGAAAACAGTCATTCAGGCAGCTGAGAGTACTGTGCTCAGATTTTGACAGATCCCACAGGCAGGCACTTTGCCTGTGGATGTTTTTATGACAAATTCAGCTTTTCAGGATACTGCAATTTAACAATTATTTCTTGAACTCAGTGAATTGCGGCACCCAGCAAGAATATTGGATGTTTGTGGGTGTTTTGTACTGGCATTCTGCAGTTTCAGCAACCAAGAAAAAGGATTTAAATGCAAGATTTTGGATTTCTTTCAGCAAGCACTGCTTTTCCCTCTGTACTCCATTTTTGCTTGTTGTGAAGCCCAGTGACATGATTCAGGAGTGAGATCTCAGTTCCACCACTGACAACATGCATGGTAGATTTGACTGCCATCTTTTTGTGCTTTGTAGAGTGTCATTTTCATAGGTTTTGGCATGCACAAGGGTTTTGCAGACATTGTGATATTTCTGGCACCACCACGATACAGGGATGTCACAGGGCACAGCATAAGTGGGTTAATACATCCCACAAGATGACTCGTTAGATAAGGCGAATACCATAAACCATTTACGGCAATCATGCGAGAGACACTAGGAAAGGCTATGCAATTTAAATTATAATAAATATATTGAGAGACAACACGCCGGCGGTGACAAGCTGTGGCAGCTGCTAGCATGGTTGTATAAGAGTGAAACACCAAGACTAACGATTAGAGCCATACAAGGAGAGGGAGGACAGGTCCTTGATACTCAAGAGGGAGTGAATGAGGGGTTCTTGAGTTCTATAGACTATTGTATGAAGATACGGATGAAAGGGAGGATAGCGAGATAGCAGAAATACTGGAAGACATTAGCTAACACAATTGAGTGCAGAAGAGAGAGAGAACTTAGACCCCCCTGTCATGCTGGAGGAACTAGAAGCAGTGGTCAAAGAATTGCCCACTTGCAAAGCCCCAGGCTCATATGGACTCTCTAGCAAGTTCTACAAGACATATAAGACAGAAGTGCTTCCCCCACTACTGGCCATGTTAAATGGAGCCCTTGAGGTTGGAACGTTACCAGAATCCCTAAGAGAAGCGATAATCATTCCGATTCTTAAACCCAGTAAGCCGAGCATAGAACGCGGATCGTACAGACCGCTATCCATGCTGAACCAGCACAGTAAAATACTTACGGCTGTGCTGGCCGGTAGACTGAGACGGGTTATAAGCAAACTTATACATCCTGATCAAATTGGATATGTTCCACATAGAAATATATCAGACGAAGGCTCCAATGGGTCATAGAACAGACAGAAGGGGAAGTGCAAGAAGTCGCTATAGTCTCATTAGACGCAGTGAAGGCTTTTGATTCTGTGAAATGGTCATGGTTGATGGCAGCCTTGCAGGAATATGGTATAGGGCCTGTGTATCTAAAATGGGTTAAACTGCCATATAGCTCACCACTAGCCAGAGTAAAGACTGGAACGGTTATCACAGAGTGATGGCAACTTAGTAGAGGTAATAGACAGGGGTGCCCTTGGTCCCTGATGTTATATATCCACGCATTAGTGCCCCTGGTGACATACCTCAGACAACAGTATGAAGAGGTGGGGATCCAAATGAACGGAGGGCCACATACAATATCGTTATGCGTGGATGATATGCTGTTGTATTTGAGCTACCCGGAGGAAAACTTGCAATATATCCTAGAAGTGATGGAGCGATTTGCGTTGCTCTCGGGCATTGCAGTCAACCCTAAACAATCATGTATATTCCCCCTGGGAAGTTATAAAGGGATCCCGCAGGAGCAATTACCCATTTTACAAATACCGTTGGAGACCACAACCTTCCGATGCCTGGGGATAGATATCTACCACACGGTGAATGATGAACATAAATATAACACAGAAAAGGCTATAACAAAGATTGAAAACAGTATGAGATTCTGGTATAAGCTCCCTCTGGCCATGGTGTGAAGGGCGGCCCTGTTGAAAATGGTTGTATTACCAAGGCTGATACACTTTTTTGGAAACATACCATGTATGACACCGAAATGATTTTTTGCCAAACTCCAGAGCATATGCAGAGGTTTTATCTGGCACACCACCAGAAATAGGATAGCCCTGTGGAAATTACAAAACACATAAGACAAAGGGGGCATAAAACTCCCCAATTTTGAGGTATATTATTGGGCCAGCCAGTTACAATATGTGGCTAACTGGCTAGCGGAAGACTCAACAGCAGAGTCCAGATTACTGAGGTCAGAGTGCTCCCCATTCTTTTTGAGAGAATGGATATGGTTGCCCAAATTGGAGATAAAGGGGGGCCCAAGAATGTTAGAACTGGGATGGCAGATGTGGCAGAAAGCCTGCCAGGCCATGGAGAAACCGACCCTGTGTTCCCCGCAGACACCACTAGTAGCACTAACTAAAGGGGATGTGCAACTGAGGAAAACAATACGCACGCATTGGGAAGTGGTGGGCATTGTAACAATGGGAGACATATGGCAAGATGGGAAAATACTGGAGTTTGACGCATTGGTAGATGAAACAGGCTTACATCAAGGGCAATAATTCACATATACTAGACTGGTGCGACGAGTCAAAGAAACATGGTCTGAAATAGTGCTGGAAGACCAACCAGATGCAACCATTGACACAATCTATGACATCACAGAGGGAGGACACGAGGTCTCCCGAATTTATGAACTACCGATAAGCAGGGTGGGGAAAGAGGTAACACAGTTAAGACGGGAGTGGGAAGAGGAAGTGGGAGAATGTATGAACAATGGGCGGTGAGAAAGGGATCAACGATAACATAAGAAGGTGTCCAGAAATGCAAGGCTGCAACAAATCCAGCTATACGTAACTCATAAAGCATACATGACACCCCACAGGATAGCCCGATTTAAAAACACAGGAACACAATCATGCCCCAAATGTGGAGAAGTGAATGAGGAAATGACCCATATGATCTGGGCATGCCCGGAAATTAGCAAATTCTGGCAAGAAGTAGCTCACCACTTGACAGAAAAGGGGATCATGCTGGATGTGGATTCGGTGTGTGCATGCATTTTGGGGGGGTTCTCCAGTCCACGCAAGTTAAAAATTGTGAGCAAGCTCAAATATCTGGCTTACATACTGGCCATGCGTAGAATTGCTATGGGCTGGAAAGCATGTGGTAGGCCAAAGATAGAGGTGTGGTGGAATTACCTCAAGAAGTGGGCTAAAACCGAAACAGTGGTATGGACCGAAGCAGCCAGTAGAGGGGGGGAAGAGGAAACAGACACGCTGATGGATTGGAAGCACTTAGTGGCTACATTGGTCGGGTCCACCCAGGTATGTTTAAGCGAGGACGACGCCTCCCAGGGGATGTAAGAGGGAACATCACTAGAAGAGGTAATAGCAGAAGGCAAAACGGAGTAGGCTCGAGTTAGGGAGTGAGGGGGGAGAGTGGGAAGGGGCAACTGCATACCGAGAAGCAATAATGTATAAAATGCATCGCTAAGTTTGTTTTTGTATGTTGTTTGTTGTAAAATTTATAAACTATATATATATTTTTTAAAAGCGTCACAGGCTCACCTCCCAAGTCCTAAAGGTGGAGGTGCCCCCTTAGGTAGAAGGGGCTTATTCCCTGGATTCATTATAGGGTTCACTCCACCTTTTACCCTCCTATAGTCAATGCATGAGCAAGTTATAATGGTACTAAAACTTATATAAAGCAAATGAAAGCTGCACAGCTGTGTGAGTAAGGGATATATAAATATAAACCTTTAAAAGGGGTAGGTCTCTAAAAGAAAAATAACAGTGTGGTGTGATTGTGGGATAAAGGGGATACTAGAGAGTAGCATAAAACACTTCAGTAGCAACCTATGCTTTCCTGTATTTTAACATTTTAAAAGGAGGAAATAGCCTCCTTTCATACTTAATTCAAAAAGGCAGGGCGCACATTTTCACAACCCCTACAGGAATTACAACTCTTTACATTATTATGAAAAGACTTGGCTTACCATCTTACCATCTCCAATACAATACCAGGAATCCCAACATGTGTACATTACAATGAAATGCAAAACAATGTCTTGGCATAGGAAGTCAGAGGCACTGCCAAAGTAACACACGCATTTACAAAGCAAACAGTTTTATTCTTTTTGTAGGCATCCAATGGGTTTTTGCTAGGAATTGCTATAATGGTACCACTTGCCCATAAGATGACATAACAGCTCGATGATGTGTCAGTGCCTAATACCTATATGCACACCCAAACTGTTGACGTTGCCAATGTTTGTTTTGAACAGAACCTTAGAGCAAAGAACACATGCAAAGATTGCTTATAAGTCATTTGGCTCAAGGCACTTGGTTAAGGCATTTTTACTACCCTAGTTAATTTACAGCCGAAATTAAGCCATTAACTTTGCAAAGACTGTACTAAGTCAGAATCAGGAGATGGACAAGATGATATTTGTTGGAATTGTGGTCTATTTGAGCACAACAAAAACCCTATTCTATCCCTATTTTCAACACACTACACCAAAAGGAAAGAGTTGAAATGTCATCTAGAAACCTTTCCTAGCAGGATTCCTGTCCCTACCACTATGAACCAAAATAACTGAATTTAAACCAAAAAAAAGGTATCATACAGATCTTTTAGCCAAATGCCAGAGGGTTGGCTGGTCTCTGGCCCCACCTGAATATGTCTTTTTTACACAGGGATTCTCACATGGAGCACACTTGAAAGGAAGTCTAAACATAAATATCTCTATGGATTCTTGTCTGAAACACAACTCCATTATAGTTCTCCACAAATGTCTTCAGAGGCTGATGCCCAATGCACAGTTAAAGTAAAGTGTTCGACAAATGTCTTTCCTTCCCCCTGGAAATCCAAGGGCCCTTCTCAGTACCCCATTTGGTTATTACTCCTCCATAGTGTCTTGGCTGTCACACCCCTTTTTGGGGTCACAGCTCTTCTAGCCCTCTTTGGGCTCTGGTTTCTTCTACCCCGACCTGAATCCTGGGTTTCATACACTTTCTTGGGATCTGTTTGTTTCCACCAATCCTGGCTCCCAGGCCAACCGCATACCTCTGCTCTTCATGCAGTGGTCCTCGAGGTAGGCGTTCTCATTGGCAGGCATGGCTTCTCTGCCTCCACCTCATCTTGTTATCTAACTGTTGGTTTATTCAGGCAACGAGCATATATTAAAAATTATTAATAGAGTATCTGATTCAGTGTGAATGTCTGGGATTCATGTCAGACTTATCTATTGTGTTGGAACAAACATGTACATTTCAATAACAATACTTCTGGGCTGCACTCCAACGGCCTGGGATGAGTTCTAATTGTCCCGTTTGTTTTGACAACTAGCTCTGAATGTTCCCATTAATAAACGCAATATTCTAAAAGACTACAACGGACTACAATGTTTCCGGGCTAAGCAGAACATGAGGGAGAACGTTGAATGATGGAGTTTGGAAATAATGTAGCAACTTGCATAGACCTTGAGAAGGAGATTATTCAGCATCTTGCTAAGGCCTTGAGTAAGAGATTATTCGCAAACTTGCTAAGGGGAGGAGACTGGTTTAGTAAACAACGCTCTGATGCTATAAAAAGCTAACTTCTTGTGGGGTCAGACGCCCAAAGAGAGCTGTTTGTGGAGCTGACTGAGCAAGACAGGAGGCAGATGAGGCTGGAAGGACCCAAAAAGCAGACTGGAACCACTCTCCATGCAAGCCAATGGAAGGGGGTAATTCCTCTTTTTTTCTGCCTGGATTTTGAAACCTCCGAAATTGTATTGGAGTCTTAGAAAAACGTAACTTTTTTTTTTTTTTTTTTTTTTAGCAGAACTACTATTATTTAGCAGAACTACTATTTTGGCCTGAGCTGCATAGAGAAACATTCCTACCTGCAAATAGTTGGCCACCTATCAACATATTGTATTTATATTTGGATGTTGTATGCACCATGGTCAATGCCAAATGAAAATACATCTTTTTGAGACAGTTTATCAATTTTGCCTGCTTTTGGCTAAGATACCATGGTGCTTTTGATAGAAGTTTTTTCCAGTTGCATTGGTTATTTTTTGAATGATTGTTCTTGGATTGCGCAGACCACATTCCTCCAGGCTCCATGCATCCAGCCGCAGCTCTCATCTCCCTACCCTCTGAGGACAGTAGTGAGTATGAGAGCCGGTTTGCCCCATCTCTAATATCACATTGTGAAAGAAGAGAGGTCTAGTGAGAACAAATGAGGTAGTCATTTGCTTTTGAAGTGGCTTGTATGCTTTTGAAATGGTTGACATGGCTTGAGTAGACATAGAGGCAATGACAATGATAGCTGCATATTTATTTCTAACATTTTCCATAGTGAGTGTGCTATGTGTAGTTACAATAATAGTAGCAATATTTCTTTATTATTTATTTCTCATAACAAAATGAATTACACTATACAGGAGAATGTAAAAGCATTCCTTGAGTGTTCATTATTGAGAATCAAGTAAGAAATAGAGCACATACATGAAGTGTGTGGCATCTATTTGAAGTACTATATGTTGACACACTGTATGTGGTGCATGTTTTGATAAGAAAAGGGTTAGTAGAAGGTTTGAGCAGTCGTCCATCAATAACATATCTGTAACATTAGTAAATCAGTCCTGAGTACAGGAGTCAGAGTAGCTACCCACTGCAATTATGTGTTTCCTACTTTCTCTTCTGATGCACAGTGACAGGTATTTTCCTTTCTCTACCTCTAGTGCTATCCCAGTTCTTACTGGGGGGTCTAGGACACTCCCTGAGGGGGGTGGAAAGGATCTGTAAGGTAGAGCTGATAAAGATCACATAATTTTAGCGACCCAGATGGGATATGACAGCTTAAACCATCCTATATCCCTCCTTAGCTACTGAAGAGAGGCTAAGGGGCTTAATACAGGCCTGGCGATACAAATAAAAAATATAAAGACCTTAAAAACACATTCTAGTGAATAACAGGGTGTCTTTTTAAGCTGGTACTCTTAATTGCTATCGAGCTAAGAGATGCTAGAATTGCTAACCCACATGTTAATGTCCCTATACCTGTAGACGAAGCAGTAACCAGATGGTTAAACAAAAGGAACGTTCAAGATGTTCACAACAACTTTACTGTGGCTATGCCAAGAGGATTGCTAGGTGAAATCCTGTTAACATACAAGAAGACAGTAGAACCAGAATAAGTTCTCTATTTGGGAACTCCCGTCCCCTGCACACTATCTTTGGCTAGAAAAGCCCAGTAGTTTAAGAATCTCAAAAAAATGTTCAATGAAAGTATAGTCGTCACATAGCATTCTATATATGAGAATACACTGTTGAATAACAATTATATTAAGGAAAAAACATTAGTTCAGACTTCACAAAAGATTTTCAATTTTTCTCAAAACAATTTATTATTCCATACACGTATGCCCAACGCGTTTTGAGATAAATTCTCTTCAACAGGGTTGTTCATTCATTCAACTTTCAAAATCTATAAATACAAAAAAGAAATTCAGACATATATGTCAATTAAATTATGTCCCAATGGGAGGCCACCAGGGGGCGTGGGCAAGATGGCTGTCTGAACTATCTGCTCCCCGCATGGCCCCGGGATAACAGCGTGGTAACAAAAGAAAAAGGAACACTATCCTCCTCAAACCTGGAAAAATAGCCACAGGAACTTTTAAGGATCCTAGCGACACCCTCCCGAACTCTGAGGGTGCACCAGAACTGGAGATATTGGACTCGGAGCGGCCCCGCCCCTCCCCCCTCTACCAGGCCGACGCCACGAACAAATCGAGGACACGGTGCACTGCCTTACAGCGGGTGATCCCCAAGCCGCAGCCAGCGTTTTGACCTCGCACTCCGGGGAGCTTCCGGTGGCCTCAGCGGGGATCCAGGGAGCTCCTCGAGGACTTAGACGGCGGACACCCTGATCCCCGCAATCCGCGTGGCCTCAGAGGTGGGTCCATAGGAGTGAGCGGTGACCACATCGCGGGACAGCCGGTGATGGACCCGGGCATCGAACATTCAGGCACCAACGGAGTGTCGCTGTGTCCCCCCTCCCTTCTGGCCCGACGCCAGATCCTCACGAGCCCCTCTGCATCACAGAGCTGGCAAAAGACTTCGTGTAGGCCTGGGCCGACGCGGGAGTGCGCCCGGGCCCCCTCCAGCACACTGTAAGTCCCCCCCAAGCCAACAGGGGATTATCGGACTCTCTTGACTCTCCGTAGGACACATCCTCTTGGCCCTCCCCCCCCCTTACAGACCTGGGCCGTTGTGGGAGCGTGCCTGGGGCCCCCCATCCTACCGGGGCACTACTGCAGGACTGACTGTCGTTTAGGCCTGGGCCGACACGGGAGCGCTCCCGGGCCCCCTCCAGCACACTACAAGAGAGGCCGATAACACCCCATGAGTTGGAAAACAGCCCTAGCAAAATTCCAACATGCACCGGAGGAGTCAACAATGGATACCAGCACCTCTTCCACATCGCCCCCTGATATGAACACTATGCAGAACAACATCCAAACGATCTTGGACGAAATCAGGGGCATGAGAACGGATATGGGGGCCAAGTTAGCTGACCTCACCGCCAAAGTCTCCACACTTGAGGACCGAATGGAGGGGGTGGAGAACAATCAGGCATCCACGGACCTTCTGGAGACGCAGATGGAGATGAAGTTCAGGGAGATACAGAAACGGGAGAATGAACTTCGTCTTAAGGTGGACGATATGGAAAATCGGGAACGGAGAAGCAACTTGCAGATTTTTGGCTTGACCGAGACGGAAGGCGAAACCCAGGCCGGCCTTGAGAGTAAGGTACAGGACATTTTCAGGATTGTACTGGGGACTGACTCTGGGGAGACCGTCCTGATCGACAGGGTCCATGGAGCTGGTGGAGGTGGTAGGGGCCCAGGCTCGGTCCTGGCATGGTTCCACTATTATAGGGACAAGGCGAGAATACTGGAAAGGGCAAGGACTCTAAGGGACATACAATATGACAACTCCAGGGTGGCAATTTATCAGGACCTGTCCGCTCTCATGCTGCAAATGCGGAAAAAGTGTGGAGCAATCACCAGATGGCTGCAGGAAAAGGGAATCAGATATCGCTGGGGCCACCCATTCTATCTGGTGTTCGAAGGGCAAGGGGAGCGTCACCAACTGGTGACAGAAGAAGATATCTTGAGGGCTACCGATGAGCTGGTTGGAACCCCACCAGAAACCTCCGGGACACAATCTGGGACAGACAGGGACCCAACCCGGACTCCGCGGGGCCCCAGCACAGACCAGGGAAAACATAAAGTGAAAGGCACACGAAAATTTCAGAAAACCAGACACCCCTCTGCAGGCCATGGTGGGCCAGCAGGATCGTGAGGAGGGGGTGGGGAAATGGTGAAGAAAATGGTCGATGACCATTTTCACAGCACAATTGTTTGCATGGCCCTCAGGGGCTGGGGGCAACTGTATGTTAACTGTTGAAGCAGCCACTGTTGGCTAGGTTTAAGTTTGGGTTTTGTTACAGAAAGCCGGAAGCCCGGAGCGGGGTTCATCGGAGAGGGATTGCCCTCTCTGGAGGCTCTATGGGCATGGCCCCTGAGGTTGTGGTGCACCCCCCGGCCTTGTTCCAAAAGTTAATGTATGACGGGGCTTGCAATATATGGGATGCAACCCAGTCTGCTGATGACGAGGGGGGGAGAACCAAATTGGGGACCCTAGATGGAGGCCTGAATCCTAACTGAAGTTTTGGGGGGAAAAAGTCCTTTAGTAAAAGTAACGGAGGATGTGTTCCATATTGTTCATCATCCCGGGGCAGGGTAGCGGCCCTGGTGGTTCATCTTACCAACCCTGATGTATGTTGGGCGACGGAGACGAACGCCTCACGAAATGGGTAAGGGAAATGGGGATCAGGGGAAGAGAGGGGGGAGGGTCAAGGGAAACAGGGACACCACACCATGGGACTGGGGCTCAAACACGCGAATGACGCGGGGGGAACCTAGGGAAACTTTAAGGGGCAAAGACAATAATGATTATGGCTGAGGGACGGATTGGTTCGCACAATGTTAAGGGCCTAAACTCACAAAGCAAGCGGTCCCTTACTAGCAACATGTTCCGTAAATACAAATTAACAGTCCTTTTTCTACAAGAAACTCACTACAGGAGGGGGGCATAATCAAAGATAAAGGGAAAAGAAATAGGTAGAAATTTCTGGGACTCACACAAATCCTCAAAGAAGGAGGGGGCGGGTATCATCCTGGGCAAATCATTGCATCTTACCGACATTGAAACCAAAAGGGGCCTTGGGGGCAGATTTCTGGGGATCAAGGGCTGGTCCCAGGGTATGCGTGTCACATTTGCTACCTTGTACACGCCCAATGTTGGTCAAATTAAGTTTATTCGTAAGGTCCTTAGAGTCATGGATGAATGGGCAGAAGGCGCTAAGAGTTTGAGTGGGGATTTCAATCTTTTCGCCGACCCCCGACTGGACTAGTGGTCTGCCAGGGGAGTAGGGCCGAAAGCCCCCACAAAAGGTAACCTAGCTATGAGGGACCTGTTACGGGAATACTACTGGGTGGATGTATGGCGGAAATGCTGGCAGACCCCGGGGGCTACACGTTCTTCTCCCCTCCTCATCAAACATATACCAGAATTGATCTACTTTTGATATCGGAAGAGGGAGGTGGAGAGGTCTGTAGCCCCACGGTTGAATCAGTGACTTGGTCAGACCATGAACTTCTAACCATGGACTGGCGACTGCAGGACGCCCAAAAGTCATACAGGTGGCGCTGCAACGACACTCTAATGAGGGACTACGTGTTTAGGGAATTCCTACAGAAGGAAATGGAAGCCTTTTTTGAAATTAATGACACAGGGGAGGTCCCAATGGCCACTGTCTGGGAGGCGGCAAAGGCCACGTTCAGGGGTCTCCTTATCGCAGAAGGTGCCAGTAAGAAAAGGGAGAGGGCGCTAATAGAATCTAAACTCTGCAGAGAACTACGGGACATGAGGGCACAGCTCACTAGTAGCAACGTAGACCGAGAAAAACTCCTGGGCGAAATGAGAGACAAGAGACAGGCCCTGCACGCACTCCTAATGGGTGAAGTGGTAAAGAAAATGAGATACACAAAATAGCGATATTACGAGAGGGGGGATAGGGTGGGAACTCTCTTGGCCCATAGGCTGAGGGGAAGCAGAGCTGCTAGGCAGATAGAGCGGGTCAAAGATGGGACAGGCAACATCCAGACATCAAATAAATATATAGCTGAATCTTTTGCAAGTTTTTACAAAGAGCTTTACGCCAAACAAAAGGACGAATCATCAGAAGATATTCCGAGATATCTTGAAGACCATCCCCTGCCCAGGCTTACAGACCCCAAGAGGGAAGCCCTGGAGACGGACATAACGGAGGAAGAGGTGGAGGGGGCTATCAAAAAACTAAAGGTAGGCAAGACACCGGGGGGAGACGACTACACAGCCGACTTTTACAAACAATACCAATCGGTACTAATAAAACCGCTGACCAAACTCTTTAATCAAATCAGAACCTCGGAAACCATCCCACCGATATTCCTGCAGGCCATGATCACAGTAATTCCTAAGCCAGGCAAAGATCCGGTGGAGTGCGGTTCGTACAGACCCATCTCACTTTTGAACACGGACGCAAAGATCTTTACTAGGATCCTGGCAACACGCCTAGAAAAATGCCTTCCCAGACTAATCCACCCCGACTAGGTCGGCTTTGTGTTGGACAGACAGGGGGCCAATAGCATGCATAAAACCCTGCATATATTGAGCTCAAGAGGAGTCAAAATGGAAGGTGCTCTTCTCCTGTCCCTAGACGCGGAGAAGGCGTTCGATAGGGTGAGCTCGGCCTTTATGGAGGGGGTCATGTCATCCCTGGGGATGGGACCTAAATGGCGAGGATGGATTTTGGCTCTGTACTCTCACTCCTCTGCAAAAGTGGTAGTTAATGGAAGTGAGTCTGAAGCCCTTCCACTGGGCAGGGGTACAAGGCAGGGGTGCCCGCTATCCCCCCTCATATACGCGCTAGTGATGGAACCCTGGGCCGTAGCCATCAGAGGAAACAATCAAATCCAGGGCATTAAAATGGGAGGTACCAACCATAAAGTTACCCTCTTTGCCGATGATGTCCTGTTATATCTTCCTAACCCGTCCCAGTCATTCCCCGAGGTGCTACATAGCCTAGAGCAATATGGGGCCCTCACAGGTTATAGAGTAAACCTGGGCAAATCAGTCGCGTTCCCAGCAGGCCAACTCAAGGACTCAGAGAAGCGATATGTTGAAGATCTCCCATTTCGTAAACAACCCGGGGGATTTTGTCACCTAGGGATTCAAATACCAACATACCTGGCAGACCTCTTCAAGGTGAATTACCCCCCTCTTTGGTCAGCGGTCAGACGAGACCTTGAGCGTTGGGCAAAATCCAGCCTCTCATGGATGGCACGCCTTAATTCCATAAAGATGGTGGTCCTCCCCAAATTTCTATTCTTATTCCAAATGCTCCCAACCCAGATACCAAAGCCCTTCCTCCTAGAGATCAAGCGGACCCTTCTCCGCTACCTTTGGGCGGGAAAATCCCATAGAATTGCCTATGAAACCTTAGTAAGACCCAAGGCCGAGGGCGGAGTTAACTACCCAGACTTAGACACCTACTATAAGGCATCATAGCTGCGAATCCTGGTGGATCACTTGCTGATGGGCCCAAAGAAGCAGTGGGTGGGCCTGGATAACTTGCTTTGTTCCCCGGCCACACTAGATGAATGGTTGTGGGTTCCCAGGGCGAGTATCCCGAGGAGAGTTTTGAACCATCCAGTACTGGGAGTGTTATGGACAATATGGAGGGAAGGGGGCTACCTTCGGTGGCTCACAACGTGGCCTTCGCCCCTGAGCTGCATTTGGGATCCCCCACTCTGGGAGGGAATCAATGAGCCCCTAGCCTTCCAACAATGGTACGAGGCGGGCCTTTGTAGAGCTGGACAGCTATGGTTGGAAGGGGTGTTTATATCATTAGGGGATCTGCAAGAGGCCTTGGGTCTCCCCAATCTCTCCTCCTTTCGTTACCTACAACTCAAAGGGGCCCTCACTGAAAGCAGGTGGGGAGATACCCTTAGGCGTGATCTAACAGACTTTGAGAAGTTTCTATTCACACACAAAGGGACCAAAGGGGTAATATCACGGCTGTACAGCTTTTATTGTTCACCACCCCACGGGAACCCCCATCCTCCCAAGTACAATGGGAGAAAGATCTGGGCACTCCCATCACCGAAAAGAGATGGACCAAGATATGTAGATAGGCCAATCGTTCCACGGCTGCACCCCAATACCTCCATCAGGCCCTTAAGCTGATCCACAGGTGGCACTATCCCCAAAGAGGATAGCCAAGATGAGAAGGGGCTACGATCCACATTGCTGGAAATGTCACACCGAAAAAGGGCACTACATACATATGTGGTGGAAGTGCCGTGTGGTACAAACATTTTGGAATGAGGCCCTTTCTTGGATCAAAGCGGTAGACGGGATGGAAAGGACCCTGTCCCCCTGGTTGGTGTTGTTCGGTATTGAAGTGGAAGGGGGACCAAAGGTGAAACATGACCACATGCTGCATTTGATGCTCGTAGCGGCAAGGTATTGTTGGGCCCAGAAAAAGCCTGGAATAGCCTCAACCCCCAGGAGAGAGAGAGTGGGTCTCTAAGGTACGAGCAATCTACCACATGGAATTCTTAACTCGTATGATAGACAAATCTAGGTCCAATATTGAGGGCCTGTGGCTTCCCTTCTTTGATAAATATGGAAGATCGGCATAAGACTCGAGCAACACCTGGAATGGCCTGCTTGGACTCGAATGTTTCTGTTTAAATTAAACCTCCCTGAGTGTGAAGGGACAGACGGGTGCGGGAGATGTTGTTGCCAGGCCATGGCCCTTGCCTTTCGAGCGACCTCCCCCTATTCTGAATTTACCTTGTACCGGTGATATGTCTTTGTGAAGATAACGTGTTGAACCCCGTGGTTATTATTATTTATTATCATGCCATGGTGTGGTGTGGGAGAGGGAGGGGGGAGGCAGTGGGTGGTGGGGAGGGGGTGGGAGGGAAAGGGGGGACATAAAAGTTGTGATTGTTCATGTTCATTTATTCTGCCGATTGTACTATTGAATTGCCTATGTTATAATCACAAAACCTTAATAAAAATTCAATTTAAAAAAAAAAAAAACATATGTCCCATAAATTAAAAGGTGTGCAAATAAACATATCAGTCTTCATTTGTAAATACAATGGTAAGTCTGGTTAATAGTTGGTAACAGTGAACACTGTGACTTACATGGTCTTTTGTTTGGGATATGCTCTGTTAATTAGAGAGCTAGCTAACTTTTATATTAAGCCTCTGGTGAGACAGATATAAATACTCAAGTGTGAAGAAATACTCAAGCTAGCTCTCTAATTTAATTAACAGAGCATATCCCAAACAAAAAACCATGTAAGCCACAGTGTTCACTGTTACCAACTATTAACCAGACTTACCATTGTATTCACAAATGAAGACTGATATGCTTATTTGCACACCATTACATTTATGGGAAATGATTTAATTTAATTTAAAGGATATCTTTCATGGTAGAACAGTCTCTGTAGAGAGAGACAGTATGAGCCCCTCACTTGAAGCTAGTTCTGTAGAATATCCTACAAGCCAGAAGTGGCAAGAAAAGTACCAATCGGTTAAGGGATAGTGCACAGCTTAGGTAACCACAAAGATATGTAGATGAAGAATATCCTTCCTCTTCTTTGTAGAAAGAGACGAAACGTGGCTCAGCACCCAAGGGAGAGCAGAAGCCGCTAAGAAGAAGGAGAAAAATTGAGAATGAAAGCAAGCTGAAGCTTTGCGAGTGGGCAATGGCAAAAGCACTAAATCAGATTCACAGGATATTAACAGGTACTAAACACCAAGTGATTGGCTAATAAGATTCTGGTACACAAGTATCCATATTCATAGAAAGACACCAGAAGCTTTTACATCACATTCCTACTCATCAGAAGGTAGAGGTTATTAGTCCCACAGGAGAAGTGGTTGAAGAAAATGAAGTGAACATGTTTACAATAGATGCACTATTTTGGTCTAATTTGCACATAAGACAAGGTGGCCGTTTAGCAGAACAAGACTGCACCAGGCTATATGTTAGGGAAAGCCCAAGGGGCAAAGAAGTAATTAAACCAGCTTTTTCAGAAGAAGTTGAAGAACACATAGTGAATCCTTATGAAGCCTCATGAGCGGTTTTAGGTGCAGAACAATTATTCAAGAATAATGCATGACATGACATAGATTGCCCTCCACATAGAAGGCCAGTGTTTGCAACTGTGAAGCCCCAGAGACAATATCCAATCAAAGCACAGGCTATACCATGTTTGAAGGTAATAGTGGATCATCATCATGATCATCACTGAAACTTTATTTTAGAAAAGGTGGCATAAAAGTACATATAAATTCAACAACATATAGTAAAACATTGTCCCGACGGACATAGTCCAGTCAGAATTGCACTTTGGGTGACCTAGAAAGAGGAGGAAAATATAGAGCAGCACAGGGATCTGTTAAGAAACAATCAAGCTAAAATCAGAACATTTTAAAAGTAAATGGAATTCCTATGAACCGCTACATCATAATGAAATATGTGGACCTATAGAAAAAAACTCAGGGGGAGCGTCACTCAAAAAGTGAAAAGTAGCAGTGTGGGTCGAGGAGACAGAATCTCACAGCCTCGCCCCCATCCGCTTTCTTCCAGTCTAGCCCAGACCCCTCCTTCTTAGTAACCAGGCCCTGAGTATAAAACATGTAGTTGCAAAAATGACAGGTAGGTAGGCACACTGGCTCAGAAATCTTTCTGCTACTTCTGTCTGACGAACCCCTGCCTATCTCGGTATTGGCTTTAAATACTATTTTTCTCAAATTAGTAGGACAGTTACAAATCAACAGGAAGTGAATAATTGTATCATTTGCAGCCCTGCAAAGGCGGTATACAATTGTGTTGGATGCCCACCAGTTTTTGGTGAAAGCAGTGATAGGAAGAATGCCCAATCTATATCTTAAATATAAAGATATTTGGAATGGCGGAGAGAGAACATCAAGATAAAATTTGAAGCCTGGGACCATCTGTGCTCTACATAATCCAAACCTGTCTTTAGACGGGTGGCATCTATCATAAGATATTCGCTGCTCCTGGTTTTTAGGGTACGCTTCAAGTTCAATATAGAAGACGTTGTGGAGGCCATCAAGGTTAGCCATAGAACTGTGGCATCCAGATCCTTGAGAACAGTCTTTATGTTAGAGATCCATTTTACACGTTTTCCAACCTCCAAAGAGAGGAACTGCAACAATGCCACTTTATAGGGTTCCAAGCCATGTTTATTCCATAATATGGCCCAGAAGAAGGCTGGCATTGCAAAAATCAGTGGAGCGGCCGGGACGATGTCAAGTACTAAATACATCAAAGCTGAGGGAGCACTGAGAGGTAACATTAAAAGCTTCTTTAAGAACTTGTGCTCATAAGACCTAATTTTAGAGCTATCAGAGTAGCCCCAGAGCTCTGAGCCATAGGTGGCAACAGGGAGGGCCTGTTTAAGTAAACATTCTAGTGCTGCCGGAAAGGCCCCACTACCATGTTTCACATGGAAGGAAAGTATGGCACCACTGACCTTTTCCAGGACGATGGAGGATTTTTTCAAATTTGATTCAGACCAACCACCAGAGTCTTTGACTCTCAGCTCTGAGTAGTCATAATACGTAACCTGCTCTAACACCTGACCATTTGCTTCTAATTTTAATTGAGAAGATTTTGAGTTAGTGGGTTTGAACACCATGGTCTTGGATTTATCGATATTTAGCTCAGTGTTAATTTCCTTAAACATTTTTTTAAAAATAGAAATTGATTGCTTTAGACCTAGGGGAGTTGTAGATATGTGGATGCTCTCAACTGCAAAAAAGACAGCTGGGTACTTCTCTTGGCCCATTTTCGGACAGTCTTGGCAATCTGTGAGCAACCCTTCTATAATTTCTTAGATATAGAAATTGAATAAGAAGGGGGCCAAGACACATCCTTGTCTGACCCCTCTCTCTACAGCAAATGGGCGTGTTAGCTCACCGTCCACCCCAAATCGAACGCTAGCCTCATTTTCACAATAGACCTGGCTAATGATATAAATCAGATTGGGGGTGCTTTACGTGCAGTAAGTATTTGCCATAAGGTTGTTCTACAAATTGAGTCACACCCCGACCTTAGATCTAAAAAGGCCACATCTATATTCATCTTTTTTAAAACAGTATATTTCTGGATGAATAAAAAAACATAAAACATTGGTCGATTGTGTCTTGATTCTCTCTAAAACCTGCCTGTAAATCATGGATTATGTTTCCCCTATTCGCCCAGTCTTGAAGATGTTTTGGAATAACTTTACAAAATAGTTTCCCTATACCCTACAAATGGTTGGCACTCATGGACACATGATCCGTGAAGGCAACTATGGTAGCTATTAACCCGGGTGCAGCAGGTCTTTCATAGATGTTATGCAATCACAGCACTTCCTTTTAGCCAAGCCAAGTAACTAATGCTTGGAGATCTGGTGAGCCAGATATACTCTGTTTGATCTTCCAGGTGAATGAGATATCAACCCATATTAAGAGGCCACCACAAGGGTGCCCCCTAGGACCTTTGACTGCAGGAATTGTGAATGTCTGGTACCCTTGTAGTAACGGTGGGTGAACTGCTCATGTCTCCTGCAGGATTATTATGTTGAAACTGCACACATAATCACACCAATCGTGTGTGTATAACATCTGTTGACTACTGCAATATTCCATGACAATAATTTAATAGCACCCGAGGATTTTATGGTACTATCTTCTGTGCAAATCAGTCAATCCATGTCCTCAAGGGCCGCTGATACCAGAACCCTGTTGTTATGAGTGGGACCCCTCAACCATGCCATACTCCATGGGGCAGAAGAAAAAGCTACTTGCTGTTGGTTATACATCTGGGAAGCAGGGGGAACCAATGAGCCGAAAAATGATTTGGCAGACTTTAGTTGAATCATAACTGTGTCAGTCGAGTAGGTCCTGCGGTCAATACAGCAGAGACCCTCGACCAGCAACCATGACAAAAATAAACCCTGTATATAATTAAATTTAGTACCTGGGCATGGACTCCTAACACAATGTGTGATATCATCCCCAGTGATGGATAGACAACACTTTGTATCACGGAACCAATGGGTGCACTTATTCTTTAGGGATTCAGAATCTTGAAAAGAATGGGGGCGAACTTTGGGCACATAAATCATGATCACTGAGGGTCTATAGTCACTCACCTTAGTTTCAGAATTATTTCTGATTCCTTTGTGGTTAGATGCTATATGGCTGCCAAGGGGTAGAGTGTTACAGCCTGTTAAGCCCGAGGTGCGTACACCGGGGTGGTATGCCCACCGGTTACGGGTCTCCTCCATAAGACTACGTGGTGGGGGGGATCAGATTATGCTGCTGATTTAGAGGACCCCACTCTGCACATGCTCTAAATGTCCAGGCAGTCTAGGCAAAAGTAAACTCTGAGCACAGGAGACATTATCAGTGCAGGAATTGACTACACCTAAACCATATCCAGGACCGGAGTTAATAGTAAGGTCTAGAGTAGGTTGGATCAACACACAAGGGATTATAGGTTCAATCTTTTCCCATATTTTCTTGATTTCTCCCATCAGTCCCCTCCCCATCTGTCAATGCTTGCAGTAATAGATTCCTTCAGATCAGCAAGGGTTACTTCTGCTGTCGAAGTTGATTGATTACCCACATTGTTTTCATTGACATCAATATGTTAACCCCATATGCCAAGAAACAAGTCTCTGAGCCAACCTCATTGTAGACATTAGCAGTACCAGATTGCGACCCTCCCAATAACTTGAAAACACTAAGTTGATCCCCACCCGCATTGTTGACAATAGTCCAGCTGTTTTGTTCTTTTTTTCCGGATCACTGATTTCCATTGACGATTGGCCCGGACAGTTGGTAGGGGTGAGCCGGCTGCTCAGGCCACAGTAGAAAGAGGCTCAAAGTGATGTCTTAAAGGGAGCAAGTATAACATGTGAAGGAGATGAACAGAAGGCGGAGATGTCTTTTCGCCTAAACAGGATATAGGCGAACATGAAAGGGGACAAAAAAGGGGATTGAGGTGAAATTGTTGTGATTGTATTAGTCAACACAGAGGTTATATATGGGAGAGAAGAGAGAATAGTAGTTATTGGAGGTCCCTTGTTCTGTGGATGAAGTTCGATAGTAATATGGCCACAGGGACACTTCTCTGAATGAGCACTAGAGGTACCGCTGGAAATATCAAATTTAAAATGTCTTCCTCCGGTCTGGTCAGATTTAAGGGCAGTTTCAAATGGACCAGAATATCTTCTTTGGTGATTTGTATGGCTGGCCCCTTACGTAAACTGTTGGTATTCAAATATACATCATCATTGGTGCAGAAAGATATTAGGTCTGGACTATTAGTCAAAGCTGCACAGTTGGAACCTGTGGCCTTAGAGGTCATTGAAAAGTCTTTAGTCGCACTTGATAAGTTGGTAGGAGCTAATTGCATCGGCCTCTGTTCAAATCCTTGTTTTAGCACTGTGCAGCGTTGGAAGAGACATTGGGCCTCATTCCGAGTACAGCGCTAACCAATGGCGCTATTAACGCCTTGGTTGACGCGGTACCCGGACCGGCAGCGCCTTGGTGGATGGCGGAATTACCGCCCCATTCCAAGGTTGGCGGGGCGGTAATTCCCCATTCACCAAGGCTCTTCCCCATTCCCAAATGAGCCCCCATAGGGCTCAATGGGAATGGGGAAGATGCAAATAACGGTGACCGTTCATTACGGTCACCGTTATTGGCTTGGAGGCCCCTTTGCGCCCTCGACTTTAACACCTGCTCAAAGCAGGCGTTAAGGGCGAGGGCGCAAAGGGAACTCGGAGTATGGCGGTAAGGGATCACCGCCACCGGTCTCGTTACCGGTGGCCCCTATCCCTTACCGCCATACTCGGAATGAGGCCCATTAACCTGTAGATCGCACAATTCAGTGGTTTTGCCTGGGGTGATTCCAGCTGGGGCTTCAATTCCATTGATATCGGAAAGTAGTCCCTGTATCTCATTTATCAGAATATTAACATCCTTGATTGGTTTGAATAGTATAGAAATTTTACGCTGGATATCCCAGACATGAACTGCACCCTCGACTTTTGTGTTGACCATAACTGCTTAATTATTACGTCAAGCTATGTCCAGAAACCAACAGTCTTTTCAAAGCTCAACAAGGTTTCAGACCTCATGACCTTCAACTGCCTATCAGCAATACCAATGCTAATTGTCAAGGAAGAATAGGTAATGGCTTGCGCAGTGTCCCTGGGGAGTGCGACAGCAGGGGCATAGCGCACAATTCACAGTATGCTGAGTATGGGGGGTGGAAAGAACAATAAGAATAACATAAAGGGGGTGGGTGGACCGGCAAGACCACTTACTTGTAATGTGCTTGGCAATATGGTTGGTGCAGCTTCAATGGACTCCATGAGCACTAGATCCTAGCACCCCCCAGCAGACTCAAGACAATGAGAGACAGAAGCGCCCTTCCTTGCAGCGGGTTTAACTCAAATTCATGGAGGCACATAACAGCAATGCATCTTGAAGTTTTGTTCAGTTCAAATAGTGGATCAATAATTAGACCAAGGGTTTCTGATACAACAGGCAATACCGCACAACACAGCACTACTTCCAGTGTACAAACCCGATGGTTCATATCGACAGGTAATTGACTTTAGGATTCTAAATGCCAACATATGCACACAGGATATTCAGAGCATGCATAGTTGAGGCCTTCCGAGTACCATACAGATATATAAATATAAGACTGTGTTGGATCGGGGAAATGGATTCTTCTAACAACCTTTGGAACCAGATAGATATACCTACACAGCAATACCATTCCGACTGAAACATACTCCCACAGGGCTACACAAATAGTTCAGGGATATTCTAAAGTAGAATACAATCCCTCTTAGAAGGAATACAGAGTTGCTGGACCTATGTTGATGACATATACTGTACAGATGATGATTTGAATGAACACCTAGAGACAGTGGATTTGATCATAAGGCACTAGCAGGTAAAGGCTTAATTTTCAATTTTAAGACATCTAAAATAGCCCATAGAAAAATCATATTTCTGGGGTTTTGAGGGAGGGGCTTGCACCTCATTTCCGAGAAAAATGTGCACACTTGCAAAGAGCACAAATACTTAAACAGTTATAGGCCATACTTGGCCTTTTACATTTTTAACGTTAATATGTTGCAGACTATACAGCAGTAGTGAAACCACTAAATTACTTGTTGATGCCCAACTTGCATCCATCAACTGAGAAGCGGAGCACACACGCATTTCGTTCCACAAATACCAGCATATGACTCAAAGTAGTCCTCTCCAGGACAGAAACATAGATAAGGACTTAGAGTGAATTTTTTTCCTGGTCTGAATGCTTTTACAAATGTAGTACGTAACCATGGAGAGACAAAATCCATATAGCATACCACTCACATGTCTATACAATTCCAGACAAGATTTGCTCCAGAGGAGACAATTCTGGCTGCAGCTCAAATAATAGTGCAGAAGGAACACAAACAAACTGCAAACAAAATAATGCACACAAACACACCATTAGTGCCATTAGAAGGAGCTACACGCTCTAGTATTGTGAATGTGAAGGCACTAAACTCTAGATAGATACAATGGACCTAGAAAGCACCAAATATAAACTATCATTACAAACCAGAACTTTCACAAATGTTTAAAGTGGAATGTACTTTAAAAACAGAAGCAGATGCAGCAGCACCAGACAATCCACTTTGGATGTTTAGAAATGTTATATACCGTGATGGAAGTGCTGTCCCAGCAGTTGGCACATGCTCTACGTATTCTGCTGCCTGAGCTGCTGTAAAAGGGCAAGTCAAACATAAGAATGAGTTTGAAGACCAGGATAGCCAAACAAAACATTTAGGGATGCATGAGCTCAGTTTGAGGAGTTACAAGGCCTCCTCCTTGCACTGCAACAAGTCGGACCAGATAAGCCCACTTTAATTGTGTCTGATTCAGACTATGAGGTAAGAGGTTATAATTATGACCTAAAATGGTGCCAAGCCAACTAATTCAGAGATTCCAAAGGCAAACAAATATTGTCAAACAACTCTGGCAAGAAGTATGGGACATCAAGAAGGCTAGAGCTCTCATCTGGGATTTGCATACAAAAGCACACAAGAGGAATTCTCTGCACAGTGCAGGCAATACGCTTGCCGATCAGTCTGCAAGACAGTGGACTGTACGAATGGTAGTGGCAGCATTAACATGCTCTGCTACATACATAGATGCGGACATAAAAGCATGCTTGGATGCAAATAATCCTAACCCGCTAGGGTTCCCAACTACTTATGCCTACGCTGTTAAAGAGAATACAGTGATGGTCACAATCCCTAGGTCAAAGGGAGGCCCTGTTGACAGGGTACTACCAAATAAGTAGGATACATTGAAACAAATCTCTGCAGCACATGCATGTGCATCCACAAACCACTTAGGGGTGTTGGCTACTACATGACTCTTGCAAGACAGTTTTTGGTGGCCAGGGCTTAGTAAAGAAGTACGACAGTACATCGTGAATTGATCCATATGTTTGCAAACAACAGTGGACAATTCATACAAACCACCAGAGAGCACACTAATAAGGGTACCAGTGCCATTTGCATACATCTATATGGACCACGTAGGTCATCTGATACCAGTCAACAAGTCCAAATATTTTTGCTCATGGTAGAATCATGCACAAGATTTACCTGGCTAATTCTCCAGAAGATAGCTGATTGAAATGAGGTTCCAAAACGATTGCTCTCTTTAATAGCTATGATATCCTCAAAATGACTCCAAGCTGACAATGTGCCCGTTTTTTCTGCTTAAGAGAGGCGCTGCCAAACTGGGGTTGTACTCTGCACGTTTCACACCCATTTCAACCGCAGTCAAATGGGGCTGTTTGAAGAGCCAATGGAATAATAAAGCAAGTCTTGACTAAGTGTATCCTATCTTCTGGAGGTAATTGGGTAAATCAAGTGCCTTTAGTGCAGTGCAACACACAACTTAGCCTTTCTCAATGTGAGGGCAAAACACCTTAAGAGTTGCTTTTTGGCGCTCCCATGTATATTCCTGATTTATCGAAATCAATGTTATTCTCTTACCAGGCCATACCAGTCATGGCGAAGAAGCATTTCCACAGCACAAAGATAGAGACAGGTCACCAAGCACCTTGAAGTCTGGGGACTACGTCTTGGAAAGGATACGTGACAAAGAAAAACCTAGCCCATTCTACGGACCTCCAGTGAAGGTACTAAAAACTCATTGGCTCAAGAGAAGCCATCCTGCCAGCCCTGCCTCCTAAAAAAAGGGATGCGTCAAGTGTGAGTAGACCATCTTGTACCAGCTCCAGATGGTTACACCCCTTTTACTGACAGAGGATACTCTCTATCTTCAACAACATGACAAGCAGGCAAGAGCAGATGAACACATGATGTTAACAATCCAGAAACCTCTTGAACCTCTGACAACGTTTTTGATTTTCCAGGAACAGAAGATCCAGAAACCAGGCTAGAAGTAGAGCCAAGAGTACGGTTCATCCTGAAGATGAACATTTTTGACCGTCTAAAGTGCTCCAATGTGTAAAGCAGAAGGACTTGGAAACAAGTAGTTGTCAAGCTTCTGACTCACACACTTCCTGGACATTCTGTCTATGGGAATTCCTGGTTGGTCTACCATAAAATGGTCAGTACAGCCGACAGAAATGAACTTCAAATCAAGCACAGTGACAGGCCATTGCAGAGTCCAGCTATAGTCTAATGAATCTCTTCAAAAAGGCTTTCTGTAGAATATAGACATGGGATAAAGACCTTATGCAATGAACGCTTCATGGGATCCTGAACATTTCCATGCAGGCAAGGTCACCTCTGTTGTGTGAGAAATTGCAGTCCTGGGGCACCGTGCATCAAGCACAAGATCAATAGATACAAACCAGCTATGAGGTGCCCTACACCCATGCTTGTGTGGTGCATGGGAACTCTACTCTTCATCAGTATTCCCTGAAACATTATGTGGGAACACTCCATGTAAGATGCCAGGACAATTATAATATCATATCATGTGAGCAGAATTAAAACTCCACCAAATGTATGCTAAGTGAAAATTCAAATGGAAATGTTTAGTAGCAAGACTCTACTACTACTACCTAATGGATCGTACATCATGCAGTTTAAAGCTTCATGCTGTGGTGTGCCAGTGGGAGTCGACAGCCTGATTACTGTCTCAAAGGTGATAAAATGTTAAAATGTGGAAACGTCATACTTCATTCACTGGTGCAGACTTATGCCTTTGCACTTCCCGGAGCTTTCATTGAAACTGGCATATCTCCTGAACAGGACTATATACATCACCAGCACCACAGAAACCTTTGTAGAATTATCAAACAGAGTGCTGCACATTGCCAAAGCCCTGCTGTAGAAAACACCAGATTGCTCAAAATGAGATTCAAGCCCTACGGGAAAGTTCCTCTCCATCAAATGGGAGTTCCATCCTGGGATCCATCACAGACTGGCTGATGGATTCAGTGTTCTCCTTCAATCTATCGGCAAGCATATGGACTTCTGTGTCGAAAAAAGGTTCAGAGATTATGCCTATTTTCTATATTTTAGCAGCTGGGTTCATCCTGATCATCCTCGTTTTTTTGTCAAGATGAATAACCAAACATAATGCACCAAAGCTGTAACCCAACTGACAGATGAGAACTGTTTGGAATCTTTCGTGTGATGAAAATGTACGCATCTCTAATTCAACAATTTGCAGTATTTTACATTGTTTTTGCAGTATATGCCACTGCCAGCTCTTCTCAAGAAGAACCGGTGAAGATCCTGAGTGAATATTTTCAGTGACTGGTATTATGTAGTATTATGTGTTTTTTATTTTAATTTGTCTCTTCACTCTTATTTCCTTGACTGCTAAAATGCCTTCATGGCTTCTTCTAGGGGTCATGGGGAGTGTTATGTCATTTCTAGTTTTAGCCATGCTTAGGGCATGATGACTGAGCAATATCTTAGTATAGGCTTTAGGCAAGTACATAGTGAAATGTGTTAATGGGTTAAATATATTCTGGAAGTGAGAATGTAGTAACAATTACAGAGTTTCTCATGCAGTTTGAAGTGACTTGTATGCTTCTGAAATGATTGGCTGCTCGTGAGTAAAAATAGACACAATGACAGTGATAGCTGCATGAGGCTCACCTGGCTGCGCGCAGCCCGCTGACTCGCAATACAAAGGTTTTTTCCTTTATTCTTTCACCAGAACATCACAAACATCATCCTTCAGCCTTCCAGATTTCTAATTGTAATTAATTACTGGTGCTCTGTACGACTCAACCTCTCCTGCATTGGGGAGGTTGGGACGCAAGATGTATGGAACAGGGACACACCCATTGGTGTAATCAGCTCTGGGCGTCTCCATAGGCGCCATGACAACCATACATAACCTATTGTAAACGTGCCCGCACGCGTGTTCCTTTTCCTCGACAAGTCACATACAGGCATCAGGTAAACAGCTGTCATGCAGATTACTATCCCACGGGGAGGATAACACACTCCCTTTAGTGTTCAATCCCATAATAGAACCCACATTTATTGAATCATTTTTCTTTCAGCACGTCCACTTTATGTTTGGATAGAGACAGATATACTATACAATGAGATGACTTGCGTGTTTGATTTCACCTGCCCACACACATTATCCAGGTAAGCGGCATCCATTCACATATGGACAATGCTGTATCTTTTTTTCTAACAACGTTCACTTATGCATACATATCGCAATACTTTTGCAGACAGTTGGAGCAAGGAAACTTTACGCAATTGAGTAGAGTTTCATCTGTGATCAGTTGGTCAAGAGATTAAGGTACCTCGTTTGACTTATATGAAATGGATAATGAATTAATAGCTGCACGCAATTACATTATTGTGCTGTTTTTTTCTTTTTTCTCTTTTCATTTTGACTCATTACTTTGGTTCTGCTATGCATTGAAAATGGGTTATGTACATGATGTTTACTATATTTCACATTGTATTTATTTCTCTCATTGAACAATGTCTATTTATGTTACTGTACTTCATTTGCTTATAACCTAATGTATTTACTAATAAAGCTCAGCCCTGACGAAGGAGCCATTGACTCCGAAATGCATTGGCACATGAGCCTGTGATAAACAGAGGCTACAATGAGCCTCCCCTTGTACTAAAAAATAAATTACCAATTTGTTTGAAAAACACCAAGGATTCAGCATTTACTTCAAAGTACATTAGCAAACCCAACATAGCTGGAAACAGTGCTAACACTGATATATTTTTGTAGAATTTAACAGTAACCCCTCATGGGGCACAGCAAGTGAGCAACTGACTAGCTGAGTATTCTCCACTCAGTGCTTTACTGTGGCAGTGATAGCTGCATGTTCATTTATAACATTGTGCATATTAAGTGTGTTATGTGTAACTACAATATTAGTAGCAATGTTTTTTTATTCATATCTCATAATAAAATTAATCACAATATTCAGGAGAGTGCAAGATCATTCCTTGAGTGTTCATTATCAAGAATCAAGTCAGAACCATTAGAGCACATATATGAAGTGTGGGGCATCTATTTGAAGTATTGTATTTTGACATACTGTATATGGTGCATGTTTTGGTAAGAACAGGGTTAGTATGAGGTTTGAGCAGTGGACCATCAATTAAAAATATGACATTAGTAAATCAGTCCTGTATAGATTAATCAAGAAAAGCTACCCGCTAAAGGAGTTTGCTTCCTACTTTCTCTTCTGATGCACAGTGACAGGTATCTGCTTTTATCTACCTCTATTGCTACCACTGTTCCCAAGGTGGGTGGGGGGGTCTAGAACACTCCGTGAGGATTGGAGGAAAGGCTCTGTTAGGTGTAGCTCAAAAGAATCATGTCTGTCCAGCAGGATCCAGTCCCATTGCAGCTCTGCAGGATTTAGGTGTCTGCTTGTCTCAGTTTTGCTCTGTGGCAGCTGGATCACCCTGTATCTCTGGAGATCCTTTGGGACCGGGTTTCTCCAGGGCGGAACTCGGAAGGGGATTTGGGTGTTCTCTATGCTTATCCACAGCTCCGCCCACCATGCTGAGCATGCACACTCCCAGGAGTAGGTCTCATCTTCAGACCTCCTGGCTGAGTATCTTCCTACTCTGCAGCCCCACAAACTTCTCTCTCACTCTGTTCCACCACTATTGGGTCTCTTATCTCCCTTGGCAATGAGGAGGCGTGGTTTTCTCCCATTCTCTTTCTCACCTAGAAGATGGTGCATGCAAGGGATCAGCAATCATACCAGCCATTGGTGTAAAAAATGGGAAAGTCTTTACATACATTAATTTCCATGTAATCAACAAAACAATGAGTCCTGGGATAAGGGAGGGTAACACATATTCCTATTTAGTAATTGACTGTCCCCAGACGGGGGGGTTCAACCACAGTGGGATCCCGCTGGCCCTGTCCCCAGTGGGTGTTAAGCTGAAGGGTCACCTCCCTAGTCCCTAAGGAATTGGCTCCCATTTGGGCATAGGGAACACATTCCCTGGTTTTGTCACACTACTTGGAAGTAACACTGGCAGCCCTATACAGTACAACATCTGATGTTACTGCATGTTAGAGAAGCTCAAAGTGATCCCTGGAGGCTGCATTTTAAGTGAGAATGGGCATATATTGGGCGGGGAAGGCCACAAGACTTTAAAATATTTTGGGCAGTCAATGCGTTGGAAAATAACCAGAAAACAGCCACAGGTTGTGTGCTCCTCCTTATATTATTATTATTATGATTATTATTTAATATTTGCAGTGCAAAACACGCCTGTAGACCTCAGTGCACAGGAAGAAGGGGGCAAAGTCAAAAAGAAGGAGATGAGGTCAGACCAGTGTGAGAAACCAGAAGGTGTCTCACCCACTAGTCCCCGGGGGTCTGTCATCCAGGTGGTCAGGACACACCATTGCTTTTGGATACAGTCCCTGGGGTGTACCAGTGTGGGAGGATAACCTGGGTGAGAGGTCTTGGACATTGGATGGTGAGATGTGGTATCCCCTTCCCTATATCATAACACCTTTAACCCATCTTATCAGATAGGATACTTAGGAACTCTAACCCCACCTTTTCTACACAAACACTTTCACACGAACAGCCCGCTCTGGAACAAACCAGAGCAGTAAACCTGACATGTCCCAATATAATGGTCAGGCGAGATCAGGCGATTACTGACCATCACACACACCTGACTTCCATGAAGCTTCCCCACATGGATAACAGGCGGAGCACATAGGCAAACTCTGAGCGAGGCAACACACATGAGGAAACAGCAGTTTCGAGATGGAAGTTCAACCAGAGCAGAAAGACAGCAAGACAGAAGAGGACCGCAAGGAGGAAAATTCCATTGACGTTTCCGACATGAGACCGTTACTTTTATGAGCCCTTGAGATTAGAAAGCATAAGACCAGGAAACGAGGCAGAAGAATCTTGTATTGTGTGTCAGAGATACCTGGGGCCCTCCTGCGTCATTAATCAAGGCGGGAAGAAGCAGCAGCCGCTGTGGTACTGTCCTTGGCTCCAAGAACAAAGCAGCATCAGTGGAATCAACACAGCCAGTGAGTTGGGGAGACCGATACAAGACTGGTCTGTGTTGAAGCCATGGTAGTAAGTGGCAACATTGTATGGTGAGCGCTTGAACGAACATTGTTAAAACGCGTGTGAGAAAATACATAAGTAAAAGTTGAACTGCTAATGAGTTTTTGAACTTTGAAGAGACTTTGATATGACACCCATGACAGGGTGGTCCAGCACCACGTGGGTGCTCAATCGTAGGTCTCTGTAAGATATCAATCTGAGAAGTTACAGAAGTCAAAGTTAAAGGGTTATATTAAGAAGAGAACAAAGAATTGTGAATCAAAGTGGTCCTGCGATGGGTCAAGCAAAACCCTGCGCACAGTTGAATGTCTTCGATTTTGATATATTAATGAAAGTATGGAAAATGAGATACATTTGGTACGAGCAAGGAGGAGGGAGACCAATTAAAGGTTTTGTGTTAAAGTGGGTCTAAGTGTGGCAGAGGGGGACCTGGGAATAACAGTGAATCACCAGAGAAGTTGCCCATATAAGAATCCTGAGGAGAAAGGAACTTTGAATATTTGTTTGTCACATCAGGCCCTCTGAAATAAGAGACTTTGAATGGCAAAGAGACTTTGGCACAGAAGGTCCTGATACTGAGATTTTGAACTGCATCCTCAAGCTAGAAAATCCAGAGTAAGTGCTAAGCTCGAGCGTGCCGCCTTGCCCGTGCTGAAAATGTGGGGAAGAGAAGCTAACAGCTCAACTATCCTGACATATCATTTCTTGAACACTTTTATTTTGTATAACATTGTTTCCCACACCATTTTTATTTAGATGTGAGGGTTGGCAATAGGTTTATTAGTATAGGCCTTTTATTTTGAACAGACTACTAGGACAGTGCTATTCTTATTTGATGGTTGTAACTTGCTCCCATCTTTAGATTTAGGATTAGATAGGTGTTTTGCAAACCCAATTGAAGTTCAATAAACACCCTTGAACTGTGATCACTTGTGTCTGTGTTTACTGTTTGATACCATGCCTTCCTTACATGTGGTGTCAGAAGCGGGACATGATTCAATTGACAAAAATTGAGACTCCACGCTGATAATCGTTGTACCACCAGAAGGGGAAATAGAATTGGTGAACTCCTCGATTCTTATTGTGTATCCACTCCTGAAGAGGTTTTGTTTTCCAAGCTCCACGTCCCAACTGGTCAACAAGACTTATTTTTCAAAACTCAGCTGTTATTAGATACCCTTCAACTTTTCCACAATAACATCCAACAACGGGATCGAATAATCTTAAAAATATGACCTACCCACATCTTCATTAGGTCTAGCGCTCTGAATCCACCTATTACCAAACCTTTTCTTTTTGATACCAAATCAGCTTTGGTTCCTGGTCCATCAGGTTTAGCAATCAACCTATGCAGATCTTCCCCTCCGTCGGAATCAGACTCAGAGGAATCCGACAACTTTGAAACCCTATTAGAAGGAATTGAGACCTGTTTCTTTTCTGATTCAGAAAATACTACAGAAGGAACCCTTAATGTTATTTAGGGCCTTTGCTGAAAGGTGAGCTACAGACCCCCTACATGTTACTTAACCTTGCCCAGGCGGCTACCTTTATATCCATGAAAGAGGGGCTTCTAAAAAGGGAAGCCAAACTTGTAACTTCTATTGGCAAAAATTAAGGGCCATTAGACTCAACCCCGGGAACTCCCCTTGAATTAGGAGAACGAATTAAAAACACAGTTGCTCTCTAGATTAACAACAAAACAATGAAAGAATTGGTAGAAATGATTACTCAGGAGCAATTCACCAATTCTTTATCACCCTTTTTACAAAAGGCAGTACTACAGCAGAATCAACCCACCCTAATCATGGCTATTGAGACTGCCCAAAACCATTTGGATGCAGTCAAAGACTTCCACTTGGTACATCGAAGTGAGGAATGGAAATATCACAAACCTACTCACCACTCTCAACCCCACGTACTAGACAGAGGGGGAGGCTGCCATAAATCCAACACCGAAAGAAAGAATGGAAGTTAAAAGAACTGACCCAAGGGGTAGAGAGGAAAAAAAGGTGAAGGACCTAAAGGAATCAAACCATCTCCTCCTATCTTCTTTTCATGTAGAGAAACTTGCCATCTGGCCAGAAACGGTCCTAAAAATCTAAAGGAAGAACGCATGGAAATAGACTGTCTACAAGGGGAAGAGTGGGAAGAACCCAAAGAAGATCTGAAAACCTTTAGTACATGTTTATGTCAGTCTTCCGCTGACTTTGGGCCTCATTACACTTTATCCGGTAAAATCCGGCCATTACCGGCATGGCGCTATTAACGTGTCCGGCCTGGCATGATGCCGCTAATTGCGTGGCATTATGTGTACGCGAACACGAGCACAGCGCAATGCCGGTAATGACCCTACCGCCATGCCGCAAAAGACCCCAAAAAGTCCCCTACCGGCATCGACGAAAGCGCTGATAGCACTTCCGACCTCCTGCTACATGCAAATAGCGGTCACCGCTAATAGCGGCAACCGCTATTAGCGATCACCGCTATTAGCGGTGACCGTAAAATTGCGGAACCGGAAATAGCGTCATCGCGCAGGAACGGGAAAGAGCACGGCGGCCATCTTTAAAAACACAATCCATTGCCATCCTCAGCACCCAGGACCTGTTTCCACACGACTCCAACACCAAATCATCCCCGATACCCTGACGATGCCAAAGGCCATCAAGAAAGGCACGGATCGGCAGCGCAAAGAAAAATTCACCAGCGAGGAGCTGATCATGTTAACCGAGACCCTTGCCGCAAATGCCAATGTTGTATTCGCCAATGACATGCACCACCACCCGCACTGTCAAGGACTGCAGAAAGCGGTGGGACGATCTACGGCTCCGGGTCCGCAGCATACTGGCTGCAAATCGAAACTTTGCCATGGCCACAGGAGGTGGCGCTGATTCACCAATCAAACTCCGGGAGTGGGAGGAGACCTGCGCCAGCACAATTGGCGTGGAATACATCGAGGGAGTTGGAGACATGGAGCGTGGTGCACCCACTTCATCAGATAGAGTTGAGTGTACACATCAAACAATGCACTGTGAAGGGTGAGGGGCCCCCCAAATCTGAGTCCAGAATAAGCCCATGGATCCAGCCACAAATATACATGCACACAACCCTGCCAATGTGAGTGTCGCACCCCAACACACACACATGCACGCATCACCACATACACGTGCAACACAGACCCATTCAGGCATCACCCACCCGACATCCCCATTACCGGATTCACAACTAAAGTGGTCCCAATGCATAGAGCGGCATGACGTAATCATTCTGCATAAGGCACGTAGAACCATCACCGATGATATTCCCTATTTTTGTCCCCCACAGGATCACAGACAGACAGTGATGAACAGGGCACTGTGACACATGCTCCCCCAGCCAAGAAAAAGGCCAGGACACAGGAGACAGGGGACACCGCCACCACCTCAAGGGGTACAGGGAGGAGTGAGCACCAGCAGAGGGGTAAAGGCAGCAAGAGCGCCAGTTCAATACAGCCTGAAGCCACAGCTGCTACAATTGCTGCACCCACGGCAGTGTTCCCCCCGTCATTGGAAACAAGCACGGAGGGCCCGCTCTCTGCTGCCACCAGTTTGACTGGTGAGGCAGCAGCCACCATGCCGCTGTCGGACGTGGAGGAGCACATTGACCTTGAAACGCAAAGGCAGACCCCCAGCCCCCGCAATCCATTGAGCCAAGCCCACAGCCACCATCGCAATCAAGTAGCCATGGACAATCTGGCAACAACACCGTGGAAGGGCGCTGGAGCCCTCAGGTGTCCTCACCTGATGGCCGAGGCATGGACCAGGGCGCAGCAGCCACCCCAAGAGCTGGACGCAGTCGCCATGACCTGTCAACCATCAACCAGAGGCAGGTGGAAATTACAATGCTGGTTGGCCAGCATGTGGAAGAGACAGCCCGTCTGAGGGAGGAGGTTAGGCCGAATGCAAGCCAGACAAGAGAGGGCATGGAGGCCTGCACAAACAGGCTGTGCGAGGAGATGGCCCAACTGAGACAGGTCCTCACCCGCATAGCGGACGCTATGGAGCGACAATATCCCCCCCACCACAGGATCAACCGGGCACCTCCTCCTCTGCGATTTCACGTCAGACAAGCCCCTGCCACCGCTCCTTGCGCACCATGAGGCGCACGCCATCCCAACCTCCCAATGACGTTGGAGGCCATGAGAAGTAGGGCCAGAAAGAACTAGCTGGCACATGTGCAACAGGACACCTACGCACAACAAGCCACACATGGGAGTGTTGTGGGGGAGGGGGGAAAGGGTGTTTTTGGGAGTGTTGTGGGGGGAGGGGGGAAGGGTGTTTTTGGGAGTGTTGTGGGGGGAGGGGGAAAGGGTGTTTTTGGGAGTGTTGTGGGGGGAGGGGGGAAAGGGTGTTTTTGGGAGTGCTGTGGGGGGAGGGGGGAAAGGGTGTTTTTGGGAGTGTTGTGGGGGAGGGGGGAAAGGGTGTTTACACAGTTGGGGCCATGCACTTTTTGTTCACGAATTAGTCATGATACACTGTTGACAAGTTGAAACACAGGCTTGGTCTTCATCATTGTGTATGTGTACTTTATTGGGGACAGGGCCCATTGTGCGCCTCACCACATAAAGCAGGGCAACAATACCCATCTCCATCCAAAAGAGTTGACCCTTGTCTCTCAGAATATTTGATATATCAGATGCTGACGCAAATCGTGTCCCTCCTGGCCATCGCCTCTTGCATGTCCTGCCAGCCCATTTCCCCCATCCTCATCCCCATCAACATCATCTTCATCAGGTGGTTGCATGTCCATGTCAGGGGGCATAGGCACATTCCGTCTGACACACATATTGTGCTGCATGTCACATGCCATGGTTATCTTCGGCACTTTGTCATGGCCGTACAGGAGAGCCTCACCCGGCCAGCTTAGGCACCAGAGCCGTGTCTTCAGAAGGCCAAATGCCTGCTCAATCACGACGCGGGTACGGTTCTGTGCAAGGTTCTATTCCTCTTTGTGCCTGTTCTGTGGGTTCCGTATAGTGGTAAGGAGCCAACTCTTCAGGGGATAGCCAGCATCACCATCATGGCTGGAACAATGGGGCCTTGTTACTGGTCACCTCAATTGCAACCTGGACATTCACACTAATTCTGTTAGCATTCTGATTGGCATCCACGAATCCCAGCATGCATGGAGACGATCAGTGTAACTGTAATGTGAGAAGTTAAGCTAATCCCTGCAAGTGTACATGCACCATGCATGCCTCCGGCAGTATTTCTCATGTCCTGGGTGTGGATAGGTCCTAGGTGGTCCTGGGCCCAGACAACCTTTGTACGACACTGCTAGTGTACTGCTATTATGATTCCAATGTCCCCATGCTTTGAAGCAGCACATCAGTAGTGGTGTACTGGTGTGGTTCTGTACAATGGCTACAGGTGATCCATTTGCATGCACTCAAGGGCGCGTATCTGTTGTGATGTTGTTCAACGCACATTTACATTATGCATATTGGCTGCATGTAGCAGCTTTGTGTCATGTAGGGTATGGTATGATGTGCAATGTGCATGTCGATAGATGTGTCATGTATTGCATTATGGTTGATGTCTTTGTTGTGCAGTTTACTACTTGCATGTGGTTTCGTGTCCTCTCCATTGTGGGCTGTGTTGGTGGACATTGGCGTACATCTGTATGTCCCTTTATTGTACGGACGACAGTCCACAACCAGTTGGAGTATGCATCCCCCCTCCCCCCAAACACACCCCACATCACACTGCCATGTGCCTGCCCTGCTACTCACCAAGTAGCCACAAACTTTGTCCAGCATGGCGCTCCATGTTGCGTGGTATCATTGAGTTCTGCAGGACCATTGATTCATGGGTTGATCAGGGGTATCGGTCACGACAATGTGTTATTCTCTTTTTTGAATCACATACCATTTGGACATTGATGGAGTGGTAATGCTTTCTGTTTCGGTAGACAGCCTCATTGTGATGTGGGGGCACCATTTCCACATGGGTACAGTCGATTGCCCCGATGCTACTTGGGATGCATGCCAGTGAATAGATGCCAACTTTGTCGTTGCAGATCTCCTGGGCTGTCCGTTGCAGGGATATGTGTTCACTTGTGCGCTTCAGGGGGGCATTGAGCACCTGGGTCAGCGTGCATGTGAATACTGGTTGTGAAATGCCATGCATCTGCCCTACCGTATGCCCTACCGTATGCACTGGTGTGGCTTGCGGGGCCAGTATTGCCATACTCCTCCCCTTGCGTCTCCTCTTTTCTGCCTGTTGTTGTTGGTGCTGCAATGCAATCATGTCCTCCAGCCCATGTAATGCTGCAAGTATTGGAACCATCTCGGTGTGGGAAGGGGTGTGGGAAGGGGTGTGGTGTGCTCCTTTTGTGCTGCCCCAGTCTCCATTGCCTCCACCTGTGCTGTTGTGGCCACCTGTGGCAGGTGGGGACACTACTCAGCTCTCTTAACCTGTGCCGGTATGGGCTTCTTCGGCCAATACCATGCGATATTTGCATGTCCGTGCTATTAGCGCCATGCCGCTATTTCCAACCTGAGGGGTCGCGCGCCCACGGACTGGCCGCTATTAGTGGCACAGTTCTTAGCGGTGCCGCTAATAGCAGCCAGTCCGGGTCGTGATTAGCTAGGGGATTTAGTGATACTGGTAATCCCTTACCGGTACCGTTATTCCCTTACCGCCTAACGCGTAATGAGGCCCTTTATGTCTGAAATGGCCATGGTAAATGGAAAACAAGTAAAGGCATTAGTTGACTCAGGTAGAAAACAGAACGCCATAAGGGCCAATTTGGTTACAACACAAGACCTCAAGAATGCAACCCTAGTTAGAGTTACATGTGTACACAAGGATAACGGAATATACCCCAAGATACCTGTGTACCTTAACATCAGGGGAATCATCAGCTATCATTCCTGGGCTCCCTGAAGAAGTAATTGTGGTAAGGGACTTCCCTGCATTCTCCACTCTCTTGCAGGAACTTCCAAATCCCCATATGGAATTTATACCGCAAGACGATTGGCACTCAAACTGTTACTCCCAAACCTCTCCTGTGTGGGAGTGGGCGGAGACAGAACAGCCTACAATTTACCAAAAGCCTTCCATGAAATATAGAGAGCACCTAATTCCAGAATCAACCCATCAATGCCAGTTTGTGGGGTACATTCTAGGACAGAAGCAGATTAAGTGAACAAATGTGTCTTCAATAATTACTTGAACCATCCTAACAACTCACATTGTTGCAGATCGAGAGGCAGGGCATTCCATAGTCTAGGGACATAGTTTAGGTAACCATAGAAGCCTTTCGACAGACTACACCAGCCCTTTCTTAACGAGGCATTTAAATGCCAGTGTTAACAACCAAAAGACTACTCTCTCCTTTACTGGTAGCCAATGTAGTGCTTTTCTAACTTGTGACACATCTGTTCCCCAGTCCAGTCACTGGTCTGACTGCAATATTTTGAATCACTTGGGGCCTCATTACGAGAATGGAGGTAATGAAAAAAGGAAGGCGGGATGGTGATACCGGCATCGTTAATGGGTCTGGGGCATTATGACCCGACAACCCGCCAATACTGCCACCGGCCGTACCGTGTCCCTTCATACTGGCACGCGCGCGTACACGAGCCCCTTCGCAGAGTAAATACCCGGATGCCGGTAATAGGAGGACATCACAACTCACGCGGGCATGCAATTACCGGCATCCCGAAGACGGTAATTAGGGCCTGCATGATGGCGGCCATACAGGCATCGCGGACCACCCGTAAACAGCAATCTGCAGTCAAGGCAACTGCCACAGGTGCACACAATCACCACAGGTGGAGTCAATGGAGCCTGTCCCAGTATAAAAGGAGTACACCCACACACCACACCCCTTCCTACACCAAAATGATACCACTAGCTGTTGCAATCAAGGGGCTGGAGGACATGGCTATACTGCTACAACTACAGCAACAACAGCAACTACAACAACAACTACAGCCACAGCAACAGGCAGCACAGAGGATACACAGGAGGAGAAGGAGGTTGAGACAGCCAGCAATTACCACCAGGGCAGCCAGTAGTACCTCGTAGGCAGCCACCAATCCCTCGTATCAGACCCAGTCCCTTCAATCTAACCCCTGAGCAGATCCACACCCTGTACTGGCTGGACAGTAAGATTTACTATTAAATATCAATCGGTTTGATAATGTAAAATAAACAAGAATTTAGGCCAACACAAATGTATACATTAATTTTCTCGTGCGGTTAAACTCAGGAGACAGAAATAAAAAAAAAAAAGATTGCGCAAACAGGTATTTCAGCTATTGCTTTACGGTGAACACATTTCACATTAATGCAACTCACTCCTATTTATTCCCTCATTATAAATATAGGGGTTCTCTCACCATTAGAAATCTTACTTTGGGAGGAGCCAGAACAGAAAAGATATATGTGATTTCAAATATACAAAGATTCCAAAGAGCGGGTAGGAAGGCAGTTTGTGATTCATTAGGTCCTAAAAATATGTAACACCAATGACTGAATTCATTTCAACACTAAATATTTAGTGTTTATAAAAGATGGATGATAACAAAATGGTTTTGTAAAGAAAAGTGAGGGTCACGTAACACATGTTTTGTGATTGTATGAATTGTAGATTCCAAGAAAGGAATCCAGATGCCAAGGAAACCTGCAGCTGAGAGTTTTTTAACATCTTTTGCCCTGATGAAGTCCATAGTGCACAAAGAGAGCAACACATAATAATGACCTTGATAAGGTCGAAACACAATGTGTTGACATTTTTATCTCTTTATATAAATTGTAGATATACAAACTGAACCAAAACATTGTTCAACGTACAAAAAGATGGACCACAAAAAATGTGTTGTGGTTGTGATTTGTAACTTTTGAAATGTATTTTGCACTTTTGTACTTTCACAGGTGAAAATTAAGGTTTTGTTTCCTTCCCGTGCTTTTTAATTCTAATTGTGATGTATCAATAAAAAGGGTGTGATTAGATATGATGATTACTCACAAGATTCACTCAAGATAATAACAAAAAAAGAGACAACCTAACTGTCTCTTAAGCTAATAACTGTGTATCTTCCAATGATCTTGATCACGTATGATTGACGGTTGCCTGGGAGGTCAGATCAGTATTTACAGGTATCTCATCTCACCTGATCCCAGGTTAGTATATACAGAAGTTTGACCTTGATTGCCCCATTTCTTTCTTATATTAGAGATGAGGACGTAAAGGCAGATTTGACTTCTCTAGCTAAACATCCACAGGGACTTCTTAACTTTCACTATACTATCCAGTTGTTTTTGTTTTACTTGGTTTTGGGAATTGGGCCTTGATCACACGCTGTTGGATGCAGTCCCCATTCTATGATGCTAACTGTTCCTCTACTACTCTTCCTTTTCTCTATCCACTTCTTCTCATTCCTCCCTTCAATCTTCTTTCCCACCGACAGCTTCCCCTCCTTCTAGGCATTGCCACCATCCTTTGATGTTACTACTCCCTCAACTATACTACCACTCCCTACTCCACTCTACTATTCCCTCCTCCACACTAATAATCTCCCCTCTACATTTCCTCTTGCTCAACCACAGTACTCTCTCCTCCACACTAAAGCTCCCAGCTCCACACTACTACTCCCACCACCACACTACTACTCCCATCTCCTACTCCTCCAATGACTCCTCAACTACCCATCTTTCACCCGGTATCATACACTTCACATTCACTCCTTACACAACCGTTCTTTCCACACTTGCCACACTAACATGAACACTTACACTACAGTACCACTTCCACTCAATAGCCAATACATCATCTTCTCCTGAAAATACCTCCACACTCTGCAGCTCCTTTCTTCCAATGGCCAAACCTGAATAACCCACCCTTCCTGCTTCATGTTGGCCACCTTTTATACCCCTCCCTCTGCTTGCATTGGCTCTCTGTCCCTGGCCAATCTTTCCCTGTCTCCCCACTCAGGGTGGGATGTTGAAAAAACTAAAAGACATATGTAGTGAATTAAGCCGTGCACAGGTCCACCGTGGAACAAAAATGGCAGCCCAGGTGCATAATTGCTTGTGTTCTTGTTCTGGAGAGGGGTTTCGGGTGCCCCCAAGGTAAGGTTCATGGGGGAGGGATTGATGCTCCTCCACCTAAGTCTCTAGTGGTCTAGAAAGCTTGTTAGTCCTTGTGCATGCTTGCCATTGTGCATCCGCACTGTGCAATACTTCAGTCAGCTGGGCATGAATGCTGCAGCTTCTCTCTTCTGGGGATTACTGATTCCAGCACTGTTGGATTGTATGGGTGTACTAGCTTCACTCTTTCTCTGTGGGTTTCCCTCTTCCCATCGCTGGTCATGGAATGTTGTAGAGGGGGTTTTTGATCAGGTTTCAGCGTTCTATTTGCAAATTAAGGTTGTGGGATCATAATTATAATTTCAATGCTTTTTCTGGGTTTCTTGCTCTGATGATGGGCCTCTATAAATAAACAGAGAAACTCTGGCAAGCATCCTGTACTGTAGGCCTTGCTTGAGGAGGGGTGCACTGCTGAGATACATGGCAGCACTTGGGAGTGGAGGGGGCAGTAATTGGGGCCATCTCAACTGCCACTGTCCACCTTGCTGTCGATTACCCCCTGGTTGGCCTCCCACTGCAGGCTGAGAGGGGTCACCATCCCTGCTTGACAAGGCCAGGGTACTGCCTTGAGCCAATGCAAAATAACCGCCTGCATTTCTTTGTGTTAACCTATAATAATGAAAAGATATTCGTCAGTGTATAAGTGCAGTGTATTCTCTTAGGGTGTCTATTGGGGCTAATTGTACCTCAAAACCAGCCATCTCACATCCATTAATTGATGCCTGACTGCCCTGCCATCTATACAAGTAAGAGAGTTTGGTCTACCGTTTGGTGGAACCATGTTTTTTCAGAAGGATAGATGATGTCTATCAATACAAATACACCATCCCTGCTGAAGGGCTAATACTGTGTCATTAAAAGTAGGCCTACTGATATGTTTTAATACTATGATAGTTGAAGTACTTCAGGGTCATCTTCAACTCCACACTCTCCTTCTCTCCTCACATCTCTGACATCTCTAAGAAGTCACACTACCAGCTGCACCTCCTCAGCGGTATTCTTCCTTTCCTCTCCTTCCCCCAGAAGCTCACTGTCTCCAGAGCTCTGGTTCTCTCTAGGCTGGACTATTGCAACAGCCTCTTTCTAAATCTGCCAGCTTCTACTCTCTGCAACTTATCCAGAACAGGACTGCAAGACTTGTCCTTGGCCTCAAACGCAGGGATCGTATCTCTCCATGACTGAAATCTCTGCACTGACTCCCAGTGGCTGCGAGGATTAAGTTCCGAACCCTCTGCATTGTCCACAAGGCCTTCTGGGGCCCGGGTCCTCAATACCTTCAACTCTCTCTTCCTAAGTATCTTTCTTCGCTCATCCGCCTCCAACTCCCTCAGGGTCAGTCACTTCTCCAAGCAACGAGTTGGTGGTAGGTCTCTTTCTTTGGCTGGGACCTCCCTCTGGAACAACTTCCCTGCCACCCTGAAACTTGATCCCGGGTCTCCACCCCCGCCAGTCGCACACCTGCACTGCCTTCCGGGCAACCCCTGCACTTGGGCACTGTTTTCTGTTTCCCTACAGCCCCACTACCAGCACTTGCCACCTGTTGGCCGTACTTTTACTCATTGTTATTTATTCTTTTATCCCATGTACTGCACTGTCCCCTCACCCTTCCCCCTGCTCTCTCACACTTTTCCCATCCCATGCACTTACGTGATCCGAATGACACTTGGTCTAGTAGGATCGCTGTCTGTCTTCCTTCTGTTCCCCCTCCCTTGCCTCATCACGCATTGAAACCCTTGTGTATAGGCACGCTATAAATGCCATATCATATCATAAGTATAACAGCCCTTCTGAGAAATGCTGGTACTGGCCAATTAAATGTATTCAGTACAGGTATTAACACATGGAAAGCATTACAGTCCATACATGGTTCGGCTACTGTGTCTTAGAGTCACTAGAGATCTGTTGAGAAGTGATGCTACTGTATCATTAAAATTATAACAGCTCTACTGAGAGGGCTTGCCACTGCTCCACTAATTGTATAGTAGTGCTACAGAAAACTGCTGGTACTGCCCCATTCAAATTACAGCAGTCACTGAGACATCATACTTGCCATTTACAAGATGTAGCAGGCATGGTGAGAATTGCAGCTAGTGGCCCATCAACACTACATTAGCCTTGTTGAGAAGTACAGCTATTGTCCCCCAACATATTGGCTGTTCTGCTGAAATGTGCTGGTGCTGTCAAATTAAAAAAAAAAAAACACCAATAGTCAGATGAGCATTTACTGTGCTGTCAATAGAGGAGGAAGCGCTTGTACGTGTCATCTGAAGTGTATCCACCCTGCTGGGAACTGCTAGTAGGTACCATTTGAAGTATAATAGACTTGCTCAGAAGAGCCAGTCATGGCTTTTTAAAGAATTAGAGCCCTAATGAGAATGACCGAATTCATGGAAGTATGGAAGCACTGCAGACAAACACTGGTGCTCTTCCATTAAAGATGCCAAAGCCTTATGTGGTGGCCACCTGTTTGTTTTGTGCTTCGTGGCCCGGTGCATGCGTAGCTTTAGGTCGTCAGCTGTGAAGAGCTGTGGTGACGTGTGATTCCCTGCAATGTCAGGAGTGTTGGAATGTGGTGCATGGTGTACCAGAGATCTAGGGTTGACAGTTCTCAGTTAGAGATGGGACTTGTCTGGGTGGTGGTTGCCGCCTACTGGGGCTTGTCATCTGAGTGGTACCCTGTGAGGTACAGGAATAAAGGGAAGTCAACACTTACCTGGCTACCTGTCATCCTTGGATCCCTCATCTAGAAGGGGGTAGACATAACATATTGGCAACAAGTTTAAAACCCTGCGGGGGGTTCAGTGGTGCCCAGTAACAGCTCCAAGGTTCTGCCACCCAGGGCATTGAGTGAAGGTTCCCTATATGGATGTCATTTGGGGATTGCCAGGGGTTGCACCCCATTGCTACCCCTGTGGTCTCCCTTGCTGCCCCTAAAAATATACATTTTCTATTTTAACATTCTTTTTTATATTGAAGCTACGGGGCTATGGCCAACGCCATGTGGCTCTTTGTTTCTGGGGTGGCTGGCTTTCTTGTGCAGGCCTTTAAGAAAATAACAGCAGGTTCCTCAAGTGTAACACTTTGAGCAGTGACCCTAAATAAGAAAGCATAGGAATAACAAATAATGTGTCTTTCTGGAATTTTATACAATAATTGCTAGACTCACTGAAGGTTTATGTCAGGCACACTTCAGGGGGTGAGTCACTAATTTATTCTGTTCTTAAACACTTCAAATTCACAATGCAGACAAAAACTTCCAAAAAGCATTTAGAGTAGAATAAGCATCCATTTCGGACTATGTATTTTGTTTTTTGCAAATTGCAGTTATAGTATGTTTTTTTCTGCCGTTTTCTCTGTTATGATAATCACAAGATATTCCATCTCGGGGTCCTTGGTCACTTGACACTCCCTTGAGCCTAAAATCTTGTGTACAGTGTAGAAATGTTTGATCATAGCACATAAAGTGGCCCTTGATTTCTTTTTGCCACAGTGAATGCTTTGTTGTAATGGGTCTCCTATCTCTCTGGCATGCTGATCAGGATGTTTGTTTGCATGTATGAGGTAACGAGTGGCCAGAGTACGGGATGCTTTGTGAGTGCGCTGATTGCCCTGTGCTACTCTAAATTCTTTAATAAACAGTTATGAACCCTACCAATGGTATGTATTTTGCCAACCTCTGAAGACTGAAAAGTAGATCCACGCAGGCTTGACATGTGCCCAACTTTGCATTACACTTGCAGATGAACTGGCCTGCTGTTAAATCTCAGTTACTAGTTTAATGGTATCCCCTAAAAAGTGTCATTTGCTTTCTGACTCTTAGAACATTCAGACAGGCAATTGTTCATTTTACTATAGCCAGTAAGATAGCTATAGGCGGTAAGGAAGCTGAGTGGGTTTGAGCGTGTGCTGCTGCAATGTGTGTGAGATCTGTAGGTTGCAGGTTAAAATCCTGGCAAGACCACTCAGCCTTTCATCCTTATCAGGTTGATATGCCACTTCCTGTTTTTTCAAGGGGTGAAAGGTCGTGTTCCATCACTTCCCATGATGTCACTCAGAGTGGGGTGATGTCATCAGAAGTCAAGGATCGCGTGAGGTCACTTCTGCTACCCCTGGCATTTTGGTGAAATGACGTCGTCCCCGGTTCCCTGTAAGGGCACTTTCCGTGCTTGAGTGTCTGGCGCTGACTGCCTCTACAGACTAGCATGGCATTGTTTTCCGTCAGGTCGGGAGGATGAGCAGTTGTCCTTTTGGGGTTCAAGCTCAGTGGTAGAGCAAGGATGTGCGAAGCGAATGGGCCCATTGCCTGCATCCAGCGCAAGCGCTGATGGAGAGAAGCACACCGAATTTCACGAGCCACAAGCTGCCCGTTTGGGGAAGAGGGGAACTATGCCTTTTGAGGTTGCGAAGTACTACATCAAACGCAGCAGAGCTAGGAGGGGGTTGGGGGGTACTGCTGCACTGTCTGAGAGTCCGTTCGATGCCGAAGCAGCCGCAGGCTCTGCTACAGCTGTTGGGTTGGCTGTAGCCGTCAGTCAGACGGGTTACACGAGGGAGACTGCCGCTTTTTGGGCTATGTTCCACCTGTCAGAAGTGTTTCCGCTGTGAGAGCTTGATCATAAACGCTTAGCTGCTGAGCTTGCCTGATCTGCGGAGACGTGGTCCCCATGAAAGGGATTGAGTACCTTGAAATGGACGAGATCTTGATCCAGACCTCCTAGAGTTCTTCAAGCAAATTAATCACCTTGGATTCAGCTGTGTTTTAACGTGCCTTGTTGTAATGGTTATTGTTGAAGCAAACATTAGAGTGTGTAATGATCATATGCTGGCAAGAATTGCATATGAAATTACTAGGTGTTATGTCTGGGCGCTAACGTGTGTGAACAAGAATCGGCAACTCAGAGTTGCATCGCTCCCTTATTTATTGATTGATTTATTTATTTATTTCATGTGCATTCATTGGGCCTCATTACGACCCAGGCGGAAAACCATGGTGCTAATAGCACCATGGTCCATGCCGGTAACTTACCGACTCCGCCATGGAGAAAGGGGGAATTACCACCCCATTACAAGGTTGGCGGGGCGGTAATTCCCCCTTCCTCCATGGCCCTTCCCCATTCCCATTTTTGCCCCATAGGGCTCAATGGGAATGGGGAAAGCGCTAAGTACGGTACCGCAAATTGCGGTACCGTACTTAGCACCAAGGTCCTTTTGCGGGTCCCTACTTTAACGGCTGGTGTAGACCAGCCGTTAAGGTCGGGTCCCGCAAAGGGACCTTGTAATCAGGCGCTAATGGGTTAACGACGCTGCAGCCTTTTATGGCGCCGTTAACCCATTAGCGCCAGGGTCGTAATGAGGCCCATTATGTGGATGCATTGGGCAGAGATGGTGGTTGTGCATTTGTTTCTGTGTTATTGAGAAGCTCTGTAGAACACGAGCGCTTTATGTGTGCATTGAGGAACGTGATATTACACAGCCACGGTAGTTCAGAGAGGAATTGCCATAGCATTTCGGTGCTGGACTGGCCATGTGGGTGGGACAAAGACTGATATGCAAATGGATATTTCCCATCTGTGAAAGGTACAGTGAGCAAAAAGCGTGTGCTGCAAACTCTCATCTCAGAACAGGTTATCATGCCATATTTCCTTCTGGAGAGGAGCGCCTTTTTTTTTTGTCGTTATGGTTAAGTTGCTGTTTCCATAAGAAGAACACTTTTTGGGCGGTTTATAACTCCACTCCCCCTGCACGAATCCTCACCAACCTTTGCAAAAAAAGTATATGGCCCACTCTGCAAAGTTTGGTGAGGTTTGGTTCAGAGGGGGGAAGTTAAAAGGGTGTCCCAAAACGTCTTTTTTTCCCATAGACTGAATGGGGGGAAAGGCTTGCGCACGCCTACAGCCCAAACCGCTGGACGGATTTTCACCAAAATTGCAGCAGCGTGCTTTTGTAAATTTGGTGAGAATCCGTCCAGTAGTTTTCTTTAAAACGACCAAAAAATATGTCTAAAAAAATTAGTGATATCAAACACTGCAGGTGGCTGCCTCAGATTTCAAACTCTAGGGCTCCAGTCTGACTGCAATATTATTTTAAATACATTGGCCCTCATTACAACCCCGGCGCTAAACCGTGGTGCTATTAGCACCATGGTTGGTGCAGGTATTGTAACGAGTCCGCCATGGTGGAATGGGGAAATACCGCCCCATTCCAAGGTTGGCGGGGCGGTATTTCCCCTTTTCACCATGGCCCTTCCCCATTCCCATTTTCGCCCCATAGGGCTCAATGGGACTGGGGAAGGCGCTAAGTACGGTACCGCAAATTGTGGTCACGTAATTAGCACCGAGGTCCCTTTGCGGCACCCTACTTTAACGGCTGGTAAAACCAGCCGTTAAGGTCGGGTCCCGCAAAGGGACCTCGTAATCAGGCGTTAAGGGTTTAACGGCGCCGACACCTTTTACGGCGCTGTTAAACCCTTAACGCCAGGGTTGTAATGACCCCCATTGTAACACAAACACAGTAATTCTTCGCCTGTACTTTACGGACATTATATTGAGAAACAACTTCCAATTTACTGTATGACTTTGGTGACAAAAAAACACGACTTTTTGACTTCCTGCTGCCACATCCCATCCCAGATTGATTAACCCTCACCTTCCGAGACAGTATTTCATAAGTTTAACAAGTGCAATGTTGTGTTGTATTATATGTTTTAGCGGCGATGGCCACGTACAGCAAAACATGAATGAAAGATGGCGGACGCATCGAAACAATCTGATGCACTTCACGCTCTTCAACATCCAATCAGTGAATGCATCATATGTCCGTGGACATGACGCTACGGATTAGCCAATCGGTATCTTGTCCGCGGAGCAAACAGGGAAGTGTGACCACGGAGCAGACATAGATATCACTACTTTCTTTAGACATATTTTTGGGTCGTTTTGTATCAGTTTCCACGTTCTTTTTGTCTTTTTTTAAATTGTTTGCTAAAGGTTGGGTATTGATACATATTTTCTGTTATGTTTTCCAAATAGCTACATACTGCCTTACTGGGATTGCCATAGATTCCAGATGCCAAGTGATGGATTTTTTGCACGCCAGATGCACATACTCGTGACTGGCTGCTTAACCGTGACTGTTTTGTGGGACGATCACGCAGGACCCATTTGTCCGTACGCTGCAGTGGCCATTAGGAGTAACATAACATCTTTTATGGTGGTCTAGCCCAAGTTCATGCTGACATCCTGGAATTCACTGCGTGACCGAAGCGGTTGCTTTATCGAAAACAAATACTTTGTGTTTGGGAAAAGAATAACGTGTGCCTCATGATTAACATTTTCGATGATGACCGAAGAAACAAAGTTACAATTTGATTGAACATGGGAATAGTCCGATGGTCTCGCAAGTTTATTGGGAAATAAAAGTACTTTACAAATTGTAAAGTGTTAATGTTTTCTTTTAAAAAACAGTTTAATATTTCAAAATGTGACGTGCTACGTTGCAAGTCGCTGTATGTTCATTTTCAGGTTCTGCGTCACGGCACGTAGGTGCTTATGGGCGCATTTGGCTACGCTGGAGAGGAACGCCATCCAAAATGTGTAGAATATCATTAGGGTTGGTTATGTGACGGTCAGGGGCGGCCCATATGATTTAGTGATGTCAGGACAATTTATGTTAGGCAGATGCAGCAATGGACAAAACTAGTGATTGCGAATGATTTTACTAAGTTTGTAGGAATTTTGTGCACACCTAATATGACAAATTATTTGTGTATTCTTTTGACAGTTTTGAAAAACGCGGGTGGATTTACAGTAAATTTGTGTAAGGCTGTTTGGCAATGACCGAAAAGCATGGTGTTGGAGGTGTAGGAGTGTTTTCGTATTTGACAGTTAACAAAAAAAATAGCGGTATACCTTTACTGACTGAGGGGTAGGCTGTAGACATGGGGAGTGGGCAGAATGTCGGGGTCAAGGTATAAGGTCATGATCTGCACAATGTGGCTACTGGGCATGACCAGAAGGGAGAAAAGATAGGATTAAAGTGGCCATGTCCATCTGGGACTGGCTTTGTGGTACAGTTGTTCGACATTAGGATACATTTGAAAGGGAAGAAAAAAATGCTTGTGGTAATATGTTAACAGGGTTTTCTTTTTGCTTTTTGCAGGCTGCCATGGAAAGCAAAGACGGGCCCTGTATGGAACACCCGCCTTCCCTTCCTATGGTGGCCATCTTGGAAAAGGATCTAGTTTCATAAACCGGGACGCCAGAGGCGTCCTCGTTTAGGACGAAAAATCCGCTTTTTTAGTAGCATGGGTTACTGCTTTGGAAATCTAGATTGTTAATGGCATTCATCCCCCATTTTAGGGGTTGAAGGGGGGGTAGTGATCCAGAGATCTCGTTATGCACTCTCGCTTCGATTGGGCTGATAACTTGGCCTGCTGGCCCTTTATTCACCGTTCCAGTCCCTGGAACAGAGGATGAACGCTACAATATTCCCATTAGCATAACACAAACTGAAAATGGAAATGTTGGAAAATCTTATTGCGTCTATTTACTTTACTGAGAAATATAAAGTAGATGGAGTCTGTGCGATTCTTTTTTGTTATATTTTTAACTGTGAAAGGTGGTTCTTAAAGGAACATTTATTTTGTTATGGATGGCTTTTTTTTGAGAGGGCAGCTAAGAACGAAAGTTGCAGACGCAAATGAGCAAAGAGGCACCAAACAGTAATATGGAGGGGTAGGTGGATGGTGGAAAATGTTGATGCGTGTGTTATTTGTAAGGTAGGGGCAGTGTTTCTCATGCTCCTTCATTACAGCAGTGGTGCTGTTTCTTGGGGAGGAGGGATGGCTTTAGCTCATGTCGTTTTCAGATAAATAGTACTTTTGCTAAAAGTATGTACTGTGTACTAGATTGTTAATGGCTGAGTACGAATAGGTGTTGGAGCTGGGCAAGGGAAATGTTGAAGTTGCAAGTTCCTATATCAGTAAAAAATGTAGTTCCACACTGTCCACGAGGCATAGATCTTATTCTTAAGTGTGTACGGGTTCTCGGACACGTCACCATGCTGTGCACCAGCATATGGTCATGTGGCATTCTCCGGAAGGTGTGCAATGAAGTCAGATGTTCGTTTACATTATGGATACGTGCCACTACTAGAAACCTATGAACTCCAGGAAAAAAACTTTGTTAAAGGGACGTTATGGTTAAGTTGTGCTACTAAAAACCTATCAAATTCAGTAAAAAAAACTTTGTTAAAGGGACATTATGGTTAAGTTGTGCTACTAAAAACCAATGAAATTCAGTAAAACAAACTTTGTTACAGGGACGTTATGGTTAAGTTGCACTACTAAAAACCTATGAAATTCACAAAAAAAAACTTTGTTAACAGGACGTTATGGTTCTTAGGTTTTTAGTAGCACAACTTAACCATAACGTCCCTTTAACAAAGTTTTTTTTACTGAATATATATATATATATATATATACATATATATATATAATATTTTCAGTTATTAGTGTGCTCTGGTCCTTCTTTCCTTTACATGACCAAGCACTCAGTTGAGCATGAAACGCGTTGTGTGCAGGTCGTGCCCACGGGCGTCCTGCCTCTGTTGTTGCTGCTGCCTTTCCGGCCGTGTTTTATGTTATTTTTTTGTATTAATTATTAAATTCATGACCACTCCTTTTCTGTGAGCTGCGCTATTTTTTCCACATTGGTTCTTCCATTTGGCCCACGGAGAGTGCGGTCCCCCCTCTCCTCTTTTTCTTATCGATATTTTTATACAGAGCGTTTCGTGTTCGACCAGCACCGTGACCTCTACTGTGGCGCGCATCTGCTCAGAGTTTTCGAGCAGACCTGCTGCCGCTGGTGGCAGATTGTTCTGTCTACTGGATGTGAGCCACACCCACAGCGGAGTTGAGCCCGAGGACCCCTGCTTGCTGGCTCGTGTGAAGCGTGCCGGAGGACGTGCAGATCCTGGCCGTACGGTAGGTGTATGCCTCTCGTGCTTGTTTTTCTCCCCTGTTTCCCATTTGGATGGTATTGTGCCTCTCGCCTATTCCACACCAGCCTTCTCTGTTGCCACTCTATACTGCCTTCGTCAAAAGTCTGGCATGCCGCGGCTTTACTCCCTAATCCAACGCTCCCTTGCTCACATGTTTTAGGTTTCTATTCTACCTTGTGGTCTCATTTTATATTTTGTATACACACGGCTCGGTTTGCAGTGGCTTAACATGCAGAACGCCTGGGCAGCAGCTCGGCTCATTCAGGCCAAGGATCTGTTCAGCGAACAGCATGAGATGCCTATCTCTCTGACCATTATTGGGGCAAAAAAGACTAATCTGAATTTCAGTACGGAAATAACCTTGCTTAAAGACATTGAGAAGCTGCGAAAAAAAGAGATCTCAAAATGGTGGGAAGAGCATTTGTTGCAGAATTATTTGGACATCGGACGTGTACCTCGAGGATTGCACATTATGACAATGCCATCCTTTGAGGACCAAGATCCTCTCATGCTCCAAGAGTGGGGAGAAGCCAGCAAAGGTTGCTCTGCCCATTTCCTCACCATTTTGGTTAAATATGCCAAATCTGATCGAGCTATGGCCCTTGAAGAACTTGAAAAGAAAGAAACTGAACTCAATAAGGAGTCCACTACTGAAGAAGACAAACAACTGCGTATAAAAATCAATGAGGCTTTGATTGCATATGAATTAGATATTAAACAGCGAAATTATCGAAAGTTTATAAGGGACAAATTGAATTACGAGACAGGAAGGATATTTACCTTTGCCAAACGAGTTGACTCTTTACGGAAAAATCCTGTCATCCAGCCTGTATCTACTGCATCTGGTGATCTTGGCACCATTTCGTCTGAATCAGATGTTTCAGCTTCTGAAAATGAGGAGCCTGTTGCCAAGCTGATTTTTTTAGACGAGATGCGGCTACTATGCCAAGATGGGAAAAATCAAAAACGTGGCAAAGGTCGAGGCAAGGGAAGAGGAAGAGGAAAAGGACAGAAATCACGAACAGGAAAACAACTCGCCGAGGCCGGCGTGGGAAACGGCTGAGGGGCATATCAGGAGAGCAGATCAATGTGCTCTGGAGTCAAAAAATAACCATTGACACCATGAAGCTCTGCCAAATCATTAATCTGTCCTCTCATGTCCTCACTAAGCCTCAAACTTCGATCCTTTCCCTGGGCCTTAATTTTTGTCGCACCAAGGCTTTTGACTACATTCAAGCATGTCTAGATTTAGACAAATTCTTTCGCAAGATCAAACTCAAGAAATTCTTCTGCATAAATCCTACAGCTATCAAGCCCTCTGTACTGGTCGTACTGACCTCCTCATTTCAGATATTCCATCACTTATGGATCTAGCTTGTCTTGAAGATACACTGTTTGATCCTGTAAATGTCGACTTCACTGATTTTGACATTAATCCTAACTGGGATACACATACCAGGCTCAAAGACAAATCTAAATTTAATCCACAGTTTCCCGTGGGTGGATGTATTGAAGCGTTTCATGATTTATATGTCAGCGATCTTAGAAAATTACGGAGAAGTACTGTCAGTAACAAACACAACCTTACAGCCTTACAACTTCGGGCCATTGGCGAACTACAAAATCTATCAAACATTGTCATCAAGCAGGCCGATAAGGGGTCTAAATAGTGCTCCAAAATAGAGTCCACTATGTTACCGAGGCCAATCGTCAACTAAGGGACTGACTGTGCTATGCCAAATAATCAAAAAATCCATTTCCAGATATACAGTCGGAACTCAATAGCCTTTGCACCAAGTGGGCTGATATTGGACTCATTGAAGATGATTTAGTCAAATTCCTTGTTCCCTCCTGCCATACCGTACCCACCATTTATTTTCTACCTAAGACGCATAAATCTCTCACTTACCCACCTGGTAGACCTATTGTTACGTTATGTGGTTCGCTTCTTGAGCACTTGGCACAGTTAATTGATGAGACATTGTTTCCTTTTGTTTCAGTTTTGCCCTCTTATTTGCGGGACACTAAGGACTTTTTGCAACATATTACCAATACTCCCTGGGAGGATGGGCTTCTTTTGGCCACCCTCGATGTTGTTTCCCTCTACACCTCTATTGATCACCAGGTGGGAATGGGAACCTGCAAATATTTTTTGGATACTCGTTCACTCAATTACCATGGCCATAGCTCTATGATTTTGGAGATGTTGTTTTTCTGTTTGACTAACAAAGTTTTTTTGTTTGAGGGTGCCTTTTATTGACAAGAAAGAGGTACTGCTACGGGCAGTACTTTTACCCCATCGTACGCAAATCTGATGATGGGATGGTGGGAGGCTACTTTTCTATGTGACTTGCTCGCATCCAGTTTTTCTACACAAATTGTCGCCCGGTGGCGATATATCGACGATGTGTTTGTAATCTGGAAGGGTACTGAAATTGACTGGCAATTGTTTGTTAAAAGCATTAATACCAACATGGCCAATCTACGTTTCACAGAATGCTACAGTACCACCGAAATGATCTATCTCGATGCGGTTGTGTCCCTTGAAAGATCTGGTTTTCACACAGCATTGCATAAAAAAAACCTCCAATACCGGTCTACCTCTGCATTCCACTAGTTTTCATCCCATGTCATGCAAAAGAAGTATTCCCTACGGCGAATTTATTCGCTACCGTAGGAATTGTACTGACCTGGCATCGTTTGATCATCACTGTGCCCAAGCAGCTATCGATTTTTTGAAACAAGGCTATGAAAAAAGAACTATAAAAATGGCCTATACGAAGGCTCGTGGACTTTGCAGGGATAAACTATTGTATGGCATCAAGTCCGATAAGATCGCTATTGATGATGAACCCAGACTCATTGTCTCTTTTGATAATGCCTCCAACCATGTTCGCAGGATCATTGAACGACATTGGCGTGTTTTGATCTTGGATAAAGACCTATGCCCCTTGCTTTCTAAATGTCCCACCATTACGTATAAAAGAGTACCATCGCTCAGAGACAAGCTAGTTTCCAGTTTTCTGCCACCAATTGACAGAAGTCTTTCCTTTACTAATTGGCTGGTGGTCTCCCCCATTGGCTTTACCAAATGCTCTAAATGTAAAGCCTGTGCTCATGCCACTGTCTGCAAATCTTTTATACACCCGGTCACTAAATGTAACCAGACTATTAAGTACTCTATGAATTGTGACACCGCTTTTGTTGTTTACATCCTCTCGTGTCCCTGCATGAAGTGGTATGTTGGGAGCACCACATGCAAGCTCAAATTCAGGATCTTGCAGCATCTTAGGGCTATTAAAAACTCAGATCCCGCGTACCCCATGGCCAAGCACTTCTGGCAAGAACATGAGAATGACTTGAATTTACTTACATTTTTTGCAGTGGCACACATTCCTATTCATCCCAGGGGTGGAGACCGAGTTTTAAAGCTAAGAAAATTGGAAACATGGTTTATTCTCGATTTTGACACCAAGTTTCCTAATTGACACAACCTGGATGAGGAGCTATATACGTTCTTGGGCACTTAAACTTGATATATATATACATATGCTGTTTTCTTTTCTCTGATGCTTTTTGATTCCTTTGTTGGTTTAGGTGTCTTCCTTTTGGCATTTATCTTTGTTCACTTAATCCTTGGCTTCTTTGTATCATTATTTTCCACCTTATTTTATTGGTGGTCCTTTCTTTCTCTTTTAGACTTATTTGGTCTAATTCTTGAGCTGCTGTAGTCACGATTCTGTGGGAAATGAGCTCTTCATTATTTCTTTTTGATTATGTCTCTGTAGTCCTTTGCTTTCTTAATTTTAGTTTTCTTCGTTTGCTGCTATCCAGTTCCGCCATTCGTGTTGTGTATATTTGTATATATAGAGGCTGCCATTTCTCTTTATATTTGTACTTCATCTTCCCCCAGCTTGTGTTAGGATTATGATCATTGCTATTACCAGCTACTATGCATGTATTTTATGGCTAGAGATGTATTTTGCATTTTTGCACATGTATATACTGCTATTTTGGCTTTGCATATTTGCACATCTAAATGCTGCTATGCACCTTTCTATTTAGAGTTGTCTTTTGCAATTTTGCACACGCAGATGCTACTACCTAGGCCTTGCATATTTGCACATGTTGATGCTGCTATTTTTGCTCATATTTGCACTTTATTGTATCCATTGCCCGCACCATAATGTCATACTGATGTTCAGTTATTAGTTACATGCAGGAGCTGTTTCAATCCTATCACGGGGCTGGGATATGTTGGTCTTCAGCTCTAATTCGTTGTCATACATGCATTTGTATTCTTTCAATTGTATATGCAATCTTAACTCAACCAATTGTATGTATATTATGATCATGCTGCTATTTTTGCACACACTTGCACTTTACTCTATCTATTGCATGTGTCATAATATCACTTTGATGTCTAGTTATTAGTCACATGCAGGAGCTGTTTCAATCCTATCGTGGGGCAGGGAAATGGTGGTCTTTAGCTCTAATTTGTTGCCATACATGTAATTTTATCTTTTCAATTGTATGTGCAATCTTAATTCAATCAATTGCATGTATATTATGATTATGGCTTTTTCTTTTTGGATTTGCAAACCAAACTGGATTTTACAGTAGAACTGAAGGTGTGCCTGGCATGGACCATGTGATTTAGATCATACAATTTCTGGTCTTGAACTATCTATTTGGCCTTTGGTTTTATTTTGTGCACTACGCACTGCATAGATATTCAAATAAATCCCCCCCTTATATTATTTTCTCTGGGATTCACTTTGGCTCCCATTGCTGGCCATTAATGCCTTCCTATTTCAACATGGCTGCCACTTATTCCATATCCCACATGCACTCAACCAGTTCCACTGACATAGCAAAAGGACTACATTTTTCAGTTATTAGTGTGCTCTGGTCCTTCTTTCCTTTACGTGACCAAGCACTCAGTTGAGCGTGAAACGCGTTGTGTGCAGGTTGTGCCCACGGGCGTCCTGCCTCTGTTGTTGCTGCTGCCTTTCCGGCCGTGTTTTATCTGTTATTTTTTTGTATTAATTATTAAATTCATGACCACTCCTTTTCTGTGAGCTGTGCTATTTTTTCCACATTGGTTCTTCCATTTGGCCCGCGGAGAGTGTGGTCCCCCCTCTCCTCTTTTTCTTATCGATATATATATATGTAATATATGTAATATATATATATATATATACAAATATATATATATATATATATTACAAAGCACTTTTCGTGTGGCTTATAACTTCGCTCCCCCGGGACGAATCCACACCAAACTTTGCATAAAAAGTATATGGCCCACTTTGAATTTGTTTGCAAAGTTTGGTGAGGTTTGGTCCGGGGGGGGCACAGTTATAGGGGGGGTCCCAAAACTTCTTTTTTTCCCATAGACTAAATGGGGAAAAAACTTTGCTCACGCCCACAGCCCCAAACCGCTGGACGGATTTTCACCAGATTTGCGGCAGGAGCAGCGGCTTGGTCCCGAATCCGTGCTTTTGTAAATTTGGTGAAAATCCGTCAAGGAAAATCCAACAAAAAAGTAGGTCACAAAAAATGAGTGATATCTATGTCCGCTCCGTGGACACATTTCCCTGTTCGTTTCGCAGACAGTGTCCTGATTGGCTAATCGGCTTGCGTCATGTTCGCGGACATGTGACGTGTTCACTGATTGGATGGTGAAAAGCGTGGAGTGCGTCGGATTTTTGGGGACACCGCCATCTTGTATCCGTGGACATCCGCAGACAGCGGGGTGACAAATGGTGGGGAAATACAATTTTGGCAAGTGTGTTGGAGTGTAAGATTGTTTGGGGACAGTGGGGGAGTAAGAGATGGGTCAAATATTGTATCTATTTAGGTGGCAGGCACCCCTGTTGTGTTTGTTGTGTCCGCGGACAGCCGCACTGTCCTTGATGTCCGTAATCAACCAAAATGGGGGTGTCCTAAGGACACTATACCTGTCCGTATTGTTCGCAGGCAAGTTGAGACTGTTCTAAGAACACACACAGTGTCCGGGATGTCCGTAATCAAATGAAAATGGAGGTGTCCTAAGGACACTATACCTGTCCGTACTTTTCGCAGGCAAGTTGAAACTGTTCTAAGAACACACACGATGTCCGGGATGTCCGTAATCAAACGAAAATGGAGGTGTCCTAAGGACACTATACCTGTCCGTACTATTCGCAGGCAAGTTGAAACTGTCTAAGAACACACATGGTGTCCGGGATGTCCTTAATTAAACGAAAATGGAGGTGTCCTAAGGATACTATACCTGTCCGTACTGTTCACAGGCAAGATGAAACTGTTCTAAGAACACACAAGGTGTCCGTGGACATACAAATTGCCCATATGACATAGTTAAAATGTTTGATTCTATGGGTGTGATCTATGGGTGTGATATGCTGTGGTGGTTGTGGCAAGGGTCTAGAGTCTTGGGTGTATGTGGTTGTTGTGGTCAGGGCCTAGAGTCTTGGGTGTATGGCTGAAGGCCGTAGGCCGTAGCATATCACACCCATAGGTCACACCGATAGAATCAAATATGGGTGTGATCTATGGGTGTGATATGCTGTGGTGGTTGTGGCCAGGGCCTAGAGTCTTGGGTGCATGTGGTGGTTGTGGTCAGGGCCTAGAGTCTTGGGTGCATGGCTGAAGGTCGTAGGCCGTAGGCCATGCACTCAAGACTCTAGGCCCTGGCGACAACCATCGCAGCATATCACACCCATAGATCACACCCAGAGAATCAAATATGGGTGTGATCTATGGGTGTGATATGCTGCAGTGGTTGTGGCAAGGCTAGAGTCTTGGGTGCATGTGGTGGTTGTGGTCAGGGCCTAGAGTCTTGGGTGCATGCACCCAAGACTTAAGTTCAAGACCAAAGTTATAAGTACCAAAGTTATAAGCTAGCATGGGTGTGATATGTTGCAGTGGTTGTGGCCCAGGCCTACCCAAGACCGAAGTTATAAGTACCAAAGTTATAAGCTACCATGGGTGTGAAATGTTGCAGTGGTTGTGGCCCGGGCCTACCCAAGACCGAAGTTATAAGTACCGAAGTTATAAGCTACCATGGGTGTGATATGCTGTGGTGGTTGTGGCCAGGTCCTAGAGTCTTGGGTGCATGGGCCATGCACTCAAGACCGAAGTTATATGCACTGTTTGCTTCAATGATTGTGTGATGGAGCAGTATTTATGAGTTGTACTTATTGTGATATACTTACTGTTTGGTTTGGTAACTGGAGTACATATATTCTTTGTCAATTTCTGTGATAAAAGAAAAGATCATGTTTGTATTGGTAGTTTATAAGGACTTATAGCATTGAATAATAGACATTCTTTATTCATTTCAACCCTCATATTTTGTAGATTACAAACTAGTGTACTGTGCTATTTGCTCAGTTTCTGTGTTTGTTTTTCAAATCATTGGGTCTGTGGGAAAAAAGAAATCCATGTCAGATTAAAAAAAACCTTTTTTATTTTGCTACAGTCTATTTGTTTGTTTGTTTGTTTTCAGAGTTCATTTGTTGTTTCTGGCTATTGTTCTATCTGTTGGCTTGTTGCATATTTTTGGAGTAGTTAGATACCTGTTGGCACAGTCTAACTGTCTATTTTTTGTTATAATTTAGTGGTATTGATTTATAGTTTTTTAATTGAAGTTTTGTTAATGTTTAAGTACAGATTAGTTATTAAATTCTGGTTTTAAGAAGATTAAATAAGCGTTTGTAAGATTTGTTAGTTATCTCTGCTTTAGAGTAATGGTACTATCATTACATTTGAACCATCCACATTTCTTTTTAATATATGCAGTTTAGCGAACTGCATTGGTTGTGGCTCCTGCGTGGTAGATAAAAAACCCTTTTCTTGTTATGCTACAGTCTATTTCTTTGTTTGTTTTTAGTGTTCGCTTGTTGTTTTTGGCTAATGTTCTACCTGTTGGCTTGTTGCACATTTTTGGAGCAGTTAGATACCTGTTGGCGTATTCCAACTGTCTATTTTTTGTTATAATTTAGTGGTATTGATTTATCTGTTTGGTTGTTGCAAAATTTTGGGGTAGTTACATACCTGTTGGCGTATTCTAACTGTTTATTTCTTGTTATAATTTAGTGGTATTCATTCATCTGTTTGGTTGTTATAGAATCTTGGGGCAGTTAGGTACCTGTTGGCGTATTCTAACAGTTTATAGTTTTTTAATTGAAGTTTTGTTAATGTTTAAGTACAGATTAGTTATTAAATTTTGGTTTTAAGAAGATTAAATAAGCGTTTGAAAGATTTGCTGGTAATCTCTGCTTTAGAGTAATGGTACTATTATTACATTCGAACCATCCACATTTCTTTTTAATATATGCAGTGTAGTGACCTGCATTGGTTGTGGCTCCTGCGTGGTAGATTATACCTATTGTTGTGAAGGTTTTCTTACCAAGTGATACTTGACCATGTTTGAATCCAGTCAGCTCGCAGTTGTTTTTGGTACCATCTGCATTGTAACATAGAAGCATTAGTATTATGTATTTATTATGTGTTTGTATTAGTAAGGTGGAGCGATTATTTGAATTGCAGGTAGTACATAATCTACCATGGTTTGCATTTTGTACAAGTTGCTGAAATGGAACGGATTCACAATTAGGTATGGATACATGCACAAAGCGCTCATTAGGGATTTGTTCCTGTGTCATATTGTTGCAAAGAGTGCATGAATGTTTCCACATGTATGAAATCTGGAAAATGTCATTTATAGGTATGTTTTTGTTTTAAAGTACTTGTAGTAAGTACATTAGACATTCTTGTAGATCTTCTTGTGAGCTTATAGTGAATTTCACTATTCCAGCACAGTAGTCCAAATATTGGCTTATTCCATGAACACTATACGTGTTGTCAGGATTGTTTGTTGCGTTTCTATGAAGTACTAATATTTGCTGACACAATTGGTCTGTACTGTGTAAGTAAATGTTGTCAACAATTGGTGGTAATTGAAATAGAATATTCATTGCTACATTTGCATAGCAACTTACACCAGTTATATTTGAACATTTGAATGGACCAGATAGGTCTGTGCCCAAGTCATTTTTTCACAGTGTTTGTTGCTTCTTTGAAGAAGTTCCTGAGTTACTTTGAGTAATAGGTTCTTCTTTGGTTGTGGTAATTGATGAAGTTTACTTTATTATTGTCTCTTTGGAGGATTTGCAGTGAGATCCTGTTGCATTTCTGTTTGAATTATTTTTCTTTTACAAAGTTTTCTTTTTTGTGGGACAGGATATGTTTTAGATGGGGGTGTATAATGAACCTAGTCTATTGTATTCTAAAATGCAAGGAATATCAGCGTTTACTTTACTTGCATCAAAGTTGATTAGAAATAGACCGTCAAGTGTACGTAAGCGTGATAGTGCTACGTAGCTCATGTCTTCTTTCAAGACTGTGTTACCAATATCTAGCAATGCTTTGTCTAGGGTAAGACCTTGTGATTTATGAATGGTGACTGCATATGCTAGAGTTGAGAAAATTGTTCTCTGCATACATACATGTCTTTGAAGAGAAGGAATCGAGCTGTTGAGTGCCCTATCCTTTGTACTTCTGAAAGTTTGTCAAAGAGAATATTGAAAAACTGAATGTTCTTGTCACGTGGGTATGTTTGAAAGCCAACAACTGTACCCAGTGCTCCATTAACTATTCCTTGCTCTACGTCAAGGTTACATTTAAGCATTACTCTACAGTTTAAGGATAATTTCAATATTAATTCCAATCCAGATATGTTGGAGTTAGAATTTCTAAGGTATTTAGGGCCTCATTACATGGTAGGCGGTGAGCCATGGCGCTATTCGCGCCATGGCTCATGCCGGTAAAATACCGGCACCGCCTTGGCGGAAAGGGGATTTACCGCCCCATTCCAAGGTTGGAGGGGCGGTAAATCCCCTTTCCGCCATTGCCCTTCCCCATTCCCATTTCTGCCCCATAGGGCTCTATGGGAATGGGGAAGGCGCTAATTACGGCACCGCAATTTTGCGGTGCCGTAATTAGCTCCGAGGTCCCTTAGCGGGTTGGATTTTAACGCCTGCAAAAAGCAGGCGTTAAATCCCCCAACCCGCAAAGGGACCTCGTAGTAAGGCGGTAAGGATTTACCGGTACCGGTATTTTACCAGTACCGGTAAATCCTTACCGCCATCCGTGTAATGAGGTCCCTAGTCTTGTTGTGGCTTGTTGACCCATGGGTAGTGTCATACCATGTACGTCCAGTTTGTCTGTGGAGCACATTTCAATTAGTGGTTGCATTTCTTTTTTCAACATTGTTTCATTGAATTTGGAACAGCTTGCAAGAGTTGGCATTAAGGACATACAATTGCCATTTTTGTGCGCTAATTGTTCCATAACATCTGTAGCACATGAGTTATGGCCATAAAGTGCATGGAAGAGCCAGGTTTTTAATATTGCTTGTACTTCTTGAGATAGAACACCAACTCTAATACTTTTTAAAATGTTGGCGTAGGTCAGGTCTGCAGACTGTCACATGTTTTCTGTTAATGTTGCCAAAGGTTTACATTTCCTATACTGCCAACAGTTTTCCAGCAGAGTTTGTGTCCTAAGGTTTTAAAAATTGGTTCACCTTTCACTGGTGTCAATTGCAGATGATCTCCGAAAACAATAATGTGTTTTCCACCAAAGAGCACTTCATAGTTTGTTTTAAGTACTTCTTATAATCTGAGGTGAATCAAAGCCAACATTAGGTTGGAGACCATGCACACTTCATCTATTAGTAGCATTTTCATTTATTTTAACACTCTGCATAGTTCCATTGCAGCTTCTGTAGAAAGTTTGTAATATTCTAATTTGTTTTGGTGTTCTACTGGCAGGAGTAGTAATCGGTGCAAAGTGGCACTGCCTATGTTGTAGGCAGCTAAACCTGTGGGGGCAGTTACAACAGCTGACAGTTTCTTGTTTGTCAATTGTTGAAGGAACTTGCTGATGATTTTGATTAAGAATGTTTTGCCTGAACCAGCATCACCACTGACGTATAATAGTATAGGTTTGTAATTTTGGCAGGTACATTCTTTATTTTCATGGTGCACACCATGTGCAATTTATTTTGTTACTTCTTGAAAAATGCTACGCTGCTCCTTGTTTAGTTCTGATTGTAGTGCAATTAAGTATTCTGTATCTTCATACTGACACATGATGTTTTCTACTTCTGTCATAGCTAGTTCTGCCTCATTTGCTATTTGTGGCTGTCCCAGTGGTTCTTGACTTCCTGTTACAGAAGGTTGACTACTGTCAGGAGTGCCCTTATCTAGTTGGGCCTGGAGTTCTTCTTCGTGTTGCTGTTCATTGTGCAACATTGTTTGGTACTTTGTAAAGTTTACATTTGTTATAGTGCTTTCATTTGCTTTGAAAGTGTCTTCATAGGAGTCATATGTATCCCGTGACTCTTCTTCTTTTCTCCCTGGTTTAAAAGTTGTAGCAGGGACATGTAATATAGTTCTTTATGTTGAGGAGTTTTTAATGACAATTTGATGTGATTAATTAAACTTAGTTTGGTAAGTTTCACTAAGCTGCCTTCACAATTTACCACTCTGTATCTACCTTTCTTTTTTTGTATGTGAAGTTTTGGGTTATGTAGTATAGACACATGGTTTCCAAAGTGGTACTCCTTCACCGATTCAGAGGGAGGTAATTTTTCTGGTTTTGGTTGAAGGCGTATTATTGCTTGAAATGGGTGCACTGTTTGAATTATGATGCTGTCATATAAATTGAGTTGTTGCAGGGGTTTTGGTAGAGGGAATAATTCCAAATTATTTGTGATAGCACGTGAAGGAGTTTGATTGTTGTCAAGTTTTGTAGTGCAGTAACTGCAAAGTGTTAATGGGTCAGTTATTTCGTATTTGTTTTCTGCTATAAGGTAGAGAGCTAATTCAAACCATTTGGAATCTTCATTGTCTTCTATTTTGTATCTTATGTCTATAGTTTTTGTGTTACTTTTATAAAACGTTCTGCGGCAACACACACACACATGGTTTGGTACTTCAACGGATGTACTTTTGAATTTTAGTATTCCTTTTTTGCACATGTGTAGTAGAAGGTTGCCATGTGCAGAATTGTTGCTAGTCTATTGTAAAGCTATTGCATTTTGGAAGTGGTTTTCACTTCCAAAATATTTACTCTGGATATGGTTGATTTCTTCTAGTAGGTCTTTTGCTGTACCATGTAGAAGAATGTTGTTTAAATTGGCTAGTGCTAAAGCAGGAATTTTATCATAGTAAAGTTTATAGACTAGATTTCTTATAGTTGAATGATGTGTTGACATCATTTTGATATGATGGAAGCTACTTTTGCAAATAGGTTCTGAAATGCAGGCCAATGAATGTCCTTGCAGTCCTGGGTATGTGCACACTGGACAGTTATCCATATTTTGCAGCAGTTTTATTTTGATTTAGTCTTTTCCTTTTACATATTGATTGAGGAACTGTCGTAAAGATTTGAATTTTTTTTTGGCAATGTTACACATTGACGTGCATGGCCATTTGTATACTGGACATTCTGGTTCAGTCGGATGGAGAATTGATTCTGAGTTTTCTGGGGATATTTTTGCAAGCAGTATTTCTTGTTCCATTATGGTATTATTAAGTTTTTCATAACCTCATCCACTGCTATGGATGGCAATTGTGTTTGTTTGATTTTGTTTGTATGCTTCTTCATTGAAATATGGTTCTGTGCTTGTGGTGTGACTCCATTCACCTACACAGATATTTAAGAAGTTATTTTTATTGACATTCTGTTTATTGAGAAGCCTTTTTTGTAATTTAGTACTTAGTTTTGTTAGTGGTTTCATTTTGTTTAACACTAAAATAAATAACTTTCTTCAAAGCTTCTAAGATTAATTTTCTATGGTAGTTTTTAAGGGTTGTGCATGATTTGTCTCCTTTTTTATAAGATCCTGAAGGACTCTGTGGCGGAACATTTTTGCTAATATACTTTTTTTGGTAGGGTTACTTCATACTATATCAGGATTTATAGGAGCAGTTTTACCAGTAGTGGTAGCTGCATTTCTGTTAATCAATTTCTGTTTTCTTTTACATTTTGATAGAGGAGGCAACGATTCTGTACTGGAAGATTGTTTAGTTTTGCTAAATGACTGCATTAGCTGTTTTTTTTTAACTTTTTGTACAAACTCTGCTAGAGATGGATGCTTATTTTGGACATTTTTATTTTCATTTGCTCTATTTCTGCGTTGCTTTTTACGGACTTGCTTTCTGGTAGGCATTCTGTGGGGTCTGTTGAAACAAAAAAATAGAAGGTATGGGTTGGGCTGTTGTGCAATGTATGTGTGCTGTATGCATGAGTGTTTGATTATGATTGTAAAGGTGTATCTGGCGGTGTGTGATTGTGCATTAGGCAGTTACAATTAGTTGGGAAGGCTATTCTTCTATTTGAGTGTTAATATACTCCGGTTCAGATGACAGTAGAAAGTGAGCTAGTAAGCACTAATAGTAAATCAAATGGTATAAAATTAAAACAATTCTTTGTTTTCTAATACTAATATTCTAGGGGCTGAGTTATGTTATTTGTGCTCTGAAAAACAGGGATTTGTGTGCCATTCTGCGTGCTAATCCCTTTTTAATAAATGGGGATTTGTGGGCAGAATGGTACACAAATCTTCGTTTTTTTGGTGCACAAATTACATGAATCACCCGCACAGTGTGTTTGAGTAATACAATTTAATAACAAGAGGATACGTATAACATTTTAACATTATAACAGTAACGGTGGAAGCAATTTAAAATTGAGAATCAGACCAAGAAAACAGTAAATAGAGCAGATAAACTGAAGGGAAGAAGGAGAGTAGTGCAGTAGAAGTGAGAGAGAGGGAAGGGTGGGGAAGAGGAGGAGGAGGGAAACGGATGGGGTTAAAGGTGAGAATGGGGGAGAGGGAAGGGGAGGGAGATGATTAAGGAGATAAGGGAAGGGGGTAGAGGGCAAGAAGGTGGGAGGGGTTTCATGGTGGGGAATGGAGAAGGAGAGACTTGAGGAAAGTGTAGAATGAGGAAAAGGTAGAAATAGAGCAGAGTGAGAGAGGTAAGGATTTCCAATGCAGGGGGGCTAGGAGATGGAAGGAGCGGAAATGGGATGTGGCAGAGGGGAAGGAGGAACAGTGAGAAGAAAGTGGTCAGCAGAGTGAAGGGAGTGGGAGGGAGTGTAGAAAGAGAGGAGAGAGGAGAGATAAGGGGGAGCAAGATTGTGGAGAGATTTAAACACTAGGCAGAGAAACTAAGGTAGTATTGTACTTAATCTTTTTTTGTGGAATGAGCAGGTTTCTTTGTAGTTGGTGTTTGTAGTTCAGGTGTTGCTGTTTTCAAGGAGAGTGGTCTTCACTGCAATTGTAAAAGAAAGAAGTCAGTAATTTTGTGTGTTTATAGCAGTGATTTTATTTGAGAGATTCATTTTTATGTCTTTGTAGTAGTATCCTTGTTTGATTTCTGAACATAGTGTATGCATACAGTTTCATTTGACTATGTGCTGCTTTTATATTTTATTTATATCATGTTAGTTCAACATGCTTTGTAAATGAGTGGAATATTAAGTGTATGAAATGCACTTGTTTTTTAAAGCTGTGTTATAGAATGTTAGGAGAAAGAAGAAATAATGTTATATTTCTTTAGCAATTTTTATTAGGCAAATGGCAGAAACTGTATAGAAAAGCATCGAATATATGTATTTCTGAAGCTGTGGGTAATAAAGTAGAAGGATGTGATTTACAGGTAGTGGTTTTACAGCAGGTGGGAGCATTTCAATGAAAGTGTCTATGTGTGTGAGTGTATGAAGATGCATGACATTTTACTGGCTGTGTGTAATTTTATCATACACTACTAAGTGTTTTTCCACAATTATATTGTTATTTCTTCCATCTTCTAATATTATAATTTTTTAGATAGGTATGTGTGTAAAAACAAAAATTAGATAGCAGACAGTTTTGGAAGTGACAGTGATTATAGCAGATGGAAAAAATGACAACAAGTTCACTTTATAGGCTATACAGGTTAAGTGGCAGTTATTCTGTTTATATTCATTACAAACATTGTACATGTACTGTGCAGAAAATATGCATACCTGTAGTTTGTATTCATGCATGTGGATATGAATGCAGCTCCAAGTAGAAATCTTGGAGACTTGTACAGTAGTTTTTGTAGTAGGTGCTTTCCAATGGTATGAGACTTGTACTCAGAGTGATCTACAGTACATTTGAAGTGCTGAACCCTGATGATGGAGTTAGATGAAGAGGTCTTGGATGTGATTGGTGGATGGTTGTGTGACTGGGTAGCTGTATCCAATGAGGGAATGGCACAGAGAGTGAAGTGGAAATTATAGAAGGGCTGTCCAAGTTACGATATGTCCGCGGACATGGCGGTAGTCCGCGGACATTGCGTATTTTATACGGGGATTATGGGGTGGAGAGGCATGCAAAAGAGAATGAGTAGAGCAATTGATTGGTCAGTAAAGTTTAGTGGGTGTGTTGTGTAAGGAGAGAGTTTGTCAGAAAGTCTTTTTCCTAAGAGAAGACTAGTTAGCTTTGGCTGTGTGTTTCAGAAAACAGATTGTCTGGATTTTGGGAGACTCATGGATACATTGGTTGGAGGTGCATGCACAATGCTGTGGAGTAGCTGCAGATCTTGGATTCCCTCATGTGGAAGTGCACTGGCATGGAGTGCATGGAATGAAGTGGCTGGACTTGGTACCTCTCTGTGCTAGTTTGCAGACTGAGCTTCATCCAGACATAATTATAATTCATTGTGGAGGGAACAGTTTAGGACATGTGTCAGGAATTTCTTTGCAATTTGCGATGAAAGAAGGACTTGGGAAGGTCATGGACATGTTTCCAAATTCCCAAGTAATATTTTCTCGTATTGCGCAGAGGCAAATGTGGCTGTGTTCTTCTTCATTTGGTCCACAAATGGAGAAAGCAAGGCGGAATGTTAATAAGGCTGTTTGTGCCTTTCTAGGAGATGTTGGCATGTCCTCTTTCCACAATGAAAATATTATATTTCGTAGCACATACATTTTTCGCAGAGATGGAGTTCATCTTACTTATGCTGGTAATCAGATTTTTCTGAGAAATGTACAAAATGCATTGCGTCCTCTTGTGGAATTACAGCCATCCATTTTGCAGTAGGTGTTGACTATTTCAAGTTTTTCAAACACAAGAAAACACCACCAAAAGGCTCTTTTCAGAGCCACCACTTCTTACCAGAGAAAAGTGCAATGATTTTGATAGGACAGCACCCCAAAATTTTAGATGTTTGTGAACTGTCCGAGGACTTCTAAAAAATGCACAGGGCCCTGCTCCATTTATTTGTCACTTCTATTTTTCGACTGTGAAAGGCAGCTCTGGAAAGAGACTTTTTTTTGGATTTTTGTTGTTTTATATTTCTTTTGTTTTTTTACACACGACACACTAGGAGAGGAGGGGAAAGGAGGGTAAGGGGGGACACCAACCATGGAGATAAGAAAGGGTGGATGGAGAGAGGAAGATGTAGGGTGGGCCTTACTAAGGTAGTGGCAGGTGTTCTCGTGCTCTGAGACCGTTGTCTCGAAAGCACTTTGAAGTTTCTCCCCCCTGCAGAGTACTGCGTCGCAGTACATACACAAAACTGTGACCCTTGAAAGGTAAGGGTCATCAGCATTGTGAATGGCCTGTGAGGCAGCTGGAGGGATGCGCTGTACCACAGGAGTGTCTCTTGTGGTGAGAGGAGCAGAAATGGAGGATGTAGTAGAGGAACTCAACCTACTATGCTCCTCACAAGGTACAACCTTGTGAACGGCCCCACCGTGGAACGACCTTAGGTGTCGCTTCATAGTTGTCGTACCAAAGCTGTACGAACCAGGCCTCCTGCGACTCAGTACCATATTGCACTGGTTGCAGGTGACCTTGTTCACACGCACCTTGGGTACGTTACCATGAATGGTAAATAACCGCCACACCCAAGACTCACAGCGAGTGCTGGTAGTAGGGACTTCCACTACCTCATCCTCGTCATCTTCTTCTTCCTCCTCTACATCCTCACACCTGTTCCCCTCTTCAGGCCCCTGGGGAGGTTGTGGTGGTGGAGGGGGTGGGAGTGGTGCTGCACCAGGTGAAAGTAGAGGAGCCATGGATGCCATCAGGTTTCAACAAAATCTGGAAGATTGGCAGCCAAGGTACACAGTGTTCTGTCAGATAGCCAGAAACACAATGAGGATGAGCTCTGGGGTGTGGCCTTTTATAGGGGTGTGGGTGTGCGCTTCGCGGACAACCGTGCTGTCCGCGGACAGATCGAACACCCCAAAAAGGCTCAAAAAGTTCCAAAAAGTATGTCAAAAGTCAGGGTCATTGTCTGGGACATGTGCTATAGTGAATTTGTACTATAAAATACTGTGGATTGCCTGAAAAAGTACTTTTAAAATGTTCAGGGACCCGCACAGTGTCCGCAGTTCACGACACACGCTCAGTGTGCGTGCGGTCACATGATGGCGTCGCGAACATGTCCGCGAAGTGAACGGGTCTCTGCAGGACACCAAATGCACAGGAACGGTCGTGCGCATGCGCACGGGTGTTCTACGGACAGTGTTCGGGTCCTGAAACTAATTGAAATTGCAACACAAGTGAGAAGAACAGTTACGGACAGGCGCGATCTTCGGAGAACTTACGAGTGTGGTGCGCATGTGCGTAGATGTTCTTCAGGCAGTACGGACAGGTATGGTGTCCTCAGGACACCCCCATTTGTTTATTTATGGATATCCCGGACACCGCTTGTGTTCTTAGAACAGTTTCAACTTGCCTGCGAACAGTACGGACAGGCATAATGTCCTTAGGACACCTCCATTTTCGTTTAATAACGGACATCCCGGACACTGTGTGTGTTCTTAGAACAGTTTCAACTTGCCTGCAAACAGTGCGGACAGGTACAGTGTTCTTAGAACACCTCCATTTCGTTTCATTACGGACATCCCGGACACCGCGTGTGTTCTTAGAACAGTTTCAACTTGCCTGCGAACAGTACGGACAGGCATAGTGTCCTTAGGACACCTCTGTTTTGGTTAATTGTGGACATCCTGGACACCGCGTGTGCTCTTAGAACAGTTTCAACTTGCCTGCGAACAGTACAGACAGGCATAATGTCCTTAGGACACCTCCATTTTCGTTTAATTACGGACATCCCGGATACCGTGTGTGTTCTTAGAACAGTTTCAACTTGCCTGCGAACAGTGCAGACAGGTATAGTGTTCTTAAGACACCTCCATTTTCGTTGTATTACAGACATCCCGGACGCCGCGTGTGTTTTTAGAACAGTTTCAACTTGCCTGCGAACAGTACAAACAGGCAAAATTGAGGTGTCTTTAGGACACCTCAATTTTGGTTTGATTACGGACATCCCGGACACCGAGTGTGTTCTAAGAACAGGTCCATTTTGCTTGCGGACAGTACAGACAGGTATAGTGTCCTTAGGACACCCGCATTTTGGTTAATTACGGACATCCCGGACACCCGCGCTGTCACCCCAACTGCCTTTTTAAAACAAAAACACAAAAAGAACTGAATTAAAACACATATAATATTTTTGTTTTATTTTATATAGATGTTCAATTTATGAAAGAGAAGGGGAAGCAGAAACTGACACAGGGGAATTAGGGGTTTCAAGAGGATGGATAGGAGGAGATGAAGGGATGGAAGTCTCATCAAAATGTTTTTCTTCGTGGAGAGGGTTTGGGGATAATTGACTGGGATATGGAGAGGGGGGACAGGTACATGTGGGACAATGGTATTTATTTTTTTCTTTTATGTGGTCCTCCACAACATTTTTCAAATAGTTGAAATTTGCCATGAGAATGTCCATTTTTTCTTCCATGCGCTAGAGAGTCTTTTTCAATGTATCTTTTGGTGTACTATTTTCAATGTTTGTATGGTCTGTTAAAAAAATAAATATATATGTTAAGTGTACATAAAGTAATGCTTATTAATTTGATTATATAGAGAAGTGTCTACCATTAATATCACTATCTTCAGACATTTCCTCACAAGGGGAAATTCTCCTCAAGCCATTCTAAAGTACTGGACATTTCTGTGAAAAAAAATATATATATATTACTTTTATTGTATCTAATACAGAAATTTTAGAAATATATAAGAAAAATGAAGTGCACTTACTAGCTTCTGTTAAGTTGTGTTCTTACTGGTCTGTAGATCTGCTGTTGCTCCTAGTTGTGCAGTTTCTGTGAGGTAATTATGTTGGAAGCCTATCTTTCTTCTTTTGGTACATTCAATTTTAGTACATATGGTATTTAAATGGATGGTTGATGTGTTAGATATATAGGTTCCACTTCTTATTTATTACTACATATAATGTTTGTGTGCTGGTTTTTGAATTTGTGCAGTGTTCATATGGCATGATATAACAATTTAGGATACCCCCTGAGTTTTTGGGTAGTGTTGCTGTTGTCCGTGTCCGTCCGTGGACATACGCACAGTCCGCGGACAGCAAAATCACTAGCTGGGGGTTCAGCATGTTTTATGTTACATACATATAAAGTCAGGGATATTATGGTTAAGTTGCGCTACTAAAAACCTATGAAATTCTGTAAAAAAACTTTGTTAAAGGGATTTTATGGTTAAGTTGCGCTACAAAAAACCTATGAAATTCAGAAAAAAAACTTGGTTAAAGGGACGTTATGGTTCCAAGTAAAACCGAAAAACCCCTGAAATTCGCCAGTTATGGTAAGCTAAGCAACCATAACTCGCGCCACCACTGTGCACTGGTAAGACTAACACCCAAGACATAACTGGCAAATTTCAGGGGTTTTTCGATTTTACTTGGAACCATAACCTCCCTTTAACAAAGTTTCTGAATTTCATAGGTTTTTAGTAGCGCAAATTAACCATAACGTCGGGGAGGAGTGAGAAAGAGATTGCACGAGGGCCATTGCACGAGTCTTTGTGGCACTTGAGGGCGCAAAGTTGTGCCTTGCTGACAAAGTGTTTTATCTGTGATTTAGGAGTACTATATTGTATCAGAGTGTGGCATTAGGGGTGGCCCTTAGTGGCATATACTGTGTTGTGATGTCTCTCGGTGTGGGTGCACCATCTGTAGGTGACTGGTTTATAGGGCAGATAGGGAGTGGTCTTCTGGCATGCTGCCTTAGTATTGTCATCTGCGACTGGTTTATAGCATATATGGGGTGTTGCCAGTGTGGCAGGTTGTTTTAGTAGTGTCATGTGTCACAAGTTTATAGCACAGATGGGGAGTTGCCTGTGAAGTTTGTAGTTTTACAATTGTGGTCTGTGACTGGTCTATAGCACAGATGGGGAGTTGCCAGTGTGGCATGTTGTTTAGCTATGTTGTCTGTGACTTGTTTATAGCACAGATGGGGTGTTGCCTTTGTGGCGCATAGTTTTAAACGTGTTCTCTGTGACTGGGTTATAGCACAGATAGAGGTTGCCTGTGAGGCATGCCGTTTTAGAATTGTGGTCTGTGGCTAGGAGGAGCACAGATCTCTGTGGGGTTATGCGAGTGTTGGCTCCCATTTTACTTTTTGAGAAGTGACACAGGGCAGGGTCAATAACAGCCTTTGTTGCTACGGGCTTTGACACTAGTGTTATGACCTTCTTGGACGTGTTTATTTAGAATTGTTCTTGTGTAATGTTGCAGTGTGGTTAGCATCTTGGTGGCCTGCGGGTTCTCTGCTGCCGGTTTTCCGGGAGGGTTGGGGGGGTGACCTGCTGGTTCCCCTCTCTTGGCTGTCTGATAAGTGACGGGTGGGTGACCTGTGGGCTCCCTTGTGTTTGTGTTGGTCTGTTGGTGAGAGTAGTGACCTGCAGGTTGTGGTTCTTAGGTTTGTATGATTTGGCAGTCTGTCTGTGCATCTGGTTCGGTGCCAGCTAAGGATGCTTTTGAGTCTTTGTAGGCCTTGGTTTCCCCTCCTTGCTTGGCGGACCGTGTTTCAGTAACTTTTGCCTTGGACAGCACCGGTTTGTCTGGAATTGGGTTTGAAGTTATGGGGATGCTTCCTTGCAACAATTAATCACACAATTAAATTCAATTAAAATGGCCTTAGTTCTGAAAAAGCACCCTAACAGAATAACATAATGAAGTTTGAGGACTGCAACCCTGATCTTATACCAAAAATGGCCGTTCTCTTGCTCACAATGACCACCGACAGTTCACACTGATCAAACACAAACTCTGTCATGGGGGCATGCCTCCATTCTACAACCTAATGTAAACTATGCTTGTAAAAGAAAAATATAAAAGAAAAGAATTGCATAAAAGAAATGTGCTTGAAAAAAGAAAAAAACACCCTTCTACATATATATTTGAAGGCTTCACTATCTATGTGTTTCAATACCTTGCTGCATATGCATTTTCTTTTTTTCTGCTAAGTGCATGTTGCTACATATATATTTATCATCATAAAGCTCCAGTATAATGAGGCTAATAAATACTTATGACGCCCCTGTCATTAAACTTACATGTGTTCACCACGTGGCAACCACCTCACCATTGAAGCCCCAATATCTAGCTGGTTGGGGCTTTCTCAACATATATTTGCACACATGCTTGGGACGCTGATTCTGCATGTTAAAGGAAGACTGCCATTTTTGTCAAGGCAGCTGCCATTGCCAATCTCTGCCATGCACACAAGTGCATGCTGGTGATCACTGTGAGTTTACTCTGTGCAGTGGTGACATGCACTGGTACCCCACATCCAGTGTTTTCTTGTGCATTTATTCACTGCCTGTTATAAACCATGAGATAACAAGGAAAGCATGTGACCATCAGGCATGATAGCAATTAGGCTCGTTTTGCTGGATCCTCCAGAATCTACAGAATGAACCTGTTAGTATGCAATCAGAGACACAGTGGTGTGAATTTTTCTCCAGGTTCCAAAAGGTACGTGTGCACACTTGTTGCATTATGTCAGCCAGAAAGGTAAATGCTAATTAATATGTGCAAGAGAGAGTGGCGTCAGATGGAGGAGTCTAGGTTTGAGTGACTGCTTCAGGCAGTTAGAGATTAGTGCTACAAAGTGGCTTTGAGGTGACATGCGAGTGATTAAGAAAATATACAAACATTGATATGTTTGAGTGGTTTTATATTGTAGTAGGAGGGCAATAAATGGAGGTGAGATGCTATATATAACACTATTGTTAAGAAAGAGCTGCTAGAGATATCATCTAGTTTTCTGAATAAAATCCCCAATTGAGGAGTGGATGAAGGTTCGGTGTCAAGAACCACAACACGCTCCCCAAAGAATGTTCCTGTCAGGCCAGTAGGACTGCTTAGGATTTCTTTGGTTAGTTTTGCAAGTTACAAGGATGTGAGGATGCTTTTCTTTAATGGAGATGGGGACCAATTAGTGTAGACAAGGTGTGGCATGAGGGGCATTGCCTGGCGTGATTGCTCCAGAACCCAGCCTGCCATTCTTGCCACATCTCAGCCGTGTTCAAAGTAGTTGCTACAGCTAAGAAAGGTTCAGATTTGCGTGTGCAAAAAAAATAAAACACACTATGCATCAAAATACTCTACATGCCTGTGTCAAAAATCAGTACAAGTGTGTAACTATTAGAGAGGGTCAGGCTTGAGCATTCGTCTTGAAAGTAATACAATACATTGGGAACCATGTCAAGTTGCTCCATGCAAACTGTGAAATAAACAGCCAACCTTGGCTCGAGGGTTCACAATATATTTCAATCTGAACGTGTACTGCTGTATTTATAATTTGGTCCGGATTGGGAAATTGCATGAGCAAACAATAAAAGGACTTGCAAAACATGACTTGTGGCTGTTTTTAGGATATTATATTTTATAAAATAAGTTTTGATGAAGCATGGGAGGTAGAAATGTTGGTAGTGATTTGTCTAAATGTTTAGCTTCATAAATGTTACACCCATAAATTACTTTGCATGCAGATACTGTTGTGTGGCAGAACAGACAATAATTACCAAATTATATATGCATGTAGTCGATGGATTTATTCAGAGTAACCGTAGCTACCAAGTAATCAGCGAGAATACAGAGTGATCATGCTGGAGAGGGAAGGGGGGGGGGGCATTTGAGAGAGCTCATCACATTGGAACAGGTTTGCTCTCGGGAGTTCTTTGTTGGGAAATTGCAAGATCTCTTATTTACAGTGCAATGCAGATAGCCTAAACAGGCTCAAACTTTGACTGGCAACAACCTAGGCTGACGTGTATACAGTTTAGGCCGACCCTACTATTGCATTCTTGAGACACCATTGATGGAAATGTGAAAGCCTTGGGTAGAAGGTGCTGCATGACGCTTGACTTTAAATAGTGCCCCTTCTGTCAGAAAGCTACCTCTCAAAATAAACCAGGCGCACTTCACTGCTGATAATTCATTTGAAGGATTTCTCGGAATCTCGGCAGAACTGTGCACACATCTTCTGTAAATCAAAGAAAGGGTATAATAGGTTTAGCCTGCTGTTTAGTGCGGTGCACAATTCGTGCCTGTTCCATGTCTCTTATGTAGAAACTGCTGCCCTGATTACTGTGAAAAAAAAAGTATTTTCATTCATTGAATGAATAGGACACCACGCGCTTCCCATTCAATGAATGAAAACAATGATCCAAAATGGCCACCATGGATATAGAGTATGGTGGACTGTGGGGGAGGCAGCATATGGGTTCCGTGGACCGTAGGCTAAGATTACAGGTTTCAGCCCACGATCCGTGGAACCTGATTGGCTGCGCCTGCGAGCATGGGTGCAACTAAGTGTTCTGTTTTGCAATATACAATTGTTTCATCTACATAAAGCTCGAAACACCAAAGCACTGTCACTGAGAAAAAGGTTTTCGTTTTCATAATGTGCATATGTTTTAGTGGCTATTGAAAGCAAGGGGTTTTGCTTTTACAAAGAGAACTATCAGTCATCTTCAATGATTGCAGAGATGCGTAAATCATTGACTTCTCCACCACTGGGGATTCAACCAGAAAAGCTGCAGTATAAAATGCACACGCTGGTCGGATGCAGCATGTTTGAGGTTACATCGCTCATCGTTTACTTTACGCTGTGCCACACAATTACCCATAATGTTATTTCTGATTTCGAGCCCTATGTTTTGTCGATCAGTTGCCAACATGCTAATTAAAATATGCAAGTTATACAACTTACAGTGAGTTGTTAGAGGAATGCACTGTAAGGCTCCTCCCAATTTAAAAACACGTTTTGCAAGATTAAACACAGCTTGCTGTATTAATCAAAATATCAATCTTTGCCTACTTAAACACATGTTTAACCACACCTGCCTCTTCCAAACCCTGTAAAGCTGTGCCTGCATCCCTCACCACCACATCGTTCCCAATCAAGTACATTTTCTGAGGCACACTCCCACTCTCCCTCATCCTGTTTCCCCCACTTACACTGCATTCATTGTTGCAGTCTTCCCTAATGTCAGTCACTACCACCCCATATATTCTCTGTGCTGTTGACAGAGCTATCGCATTTGGTAGTTCTGTCCTAGAAGTTGCCCATTTCTGGATTGCCCATTCCTTAAGCAACATACAATAGGAATTGCAATAATACTATATGTGTGCAATGGCTAAAATGGCAAGAAAGTAGCACACAACCTCATCTGATCTAATCCTTCACATTCTGAGAGATTGCTCATCTTCACTCATGCCACAGTGCCATCATGTGCACATGTATGATTCCAATCTCTCTGTCCACTTAGACATAGGTTCTCTTTAACCCATTCCTTACCCACCTTCACTTCCTCCCCTTTCTACCTCATCACACTGTTAAAATCAAAAATGTCCCACAACAATCATTATAAGCATGCTCCAGCACTAATTTCACATCCCCATGTCCTACCAGGGATATCATCTAGGGGTCGCCACTGCGACCACTGAGGTCTCCCCTGCTACCCCTGTGGTTTCCCTTGCTACCCCTAAAAAAATAGAAAAAGAAACAAAAATGTTTTTTTTTCGTTTTTTTATGCAAGGTCATGGCTATGGACAGCACCATGTGGTTCTTTGCTTCTCGAGTGGCTGGCTTTCTTGATCAGGCCTCTTAAAAAAATACAGGGGTTCCACAAGTCTAACACGTTCAGCAGTGACCCTAAATAAGAAAGAATAGGAATACCAAATAATTTGTCTTTCTGGAATTCTATACAATAATTGCTAGACTCATTAAAGGTTTATTTCAGGGGGTGAGCCACGGATTTAGTCTGTTCTTAAACACCTCAACTCAGCTTTTAATCCTTCTGAGGTTGATAAATGAGTACCAACACAGGTTGGGTGATATTGTATGTACATTTGATCTATATAAAGCACTTAAGCTTAAGTGCTATATGATAACACATCATTATCATTTGGCCATGGAAGTCTGCTTGCATTCACAGTAATTTGGTAATATGGGCTTATATACACTCATTTTAACGATACATATGGCGATCAATTGTTTTATGAAATGTATATCACATTATAGTGAAATTGTAACCATATTTTTTCATAGTGTACTTAGGAACAACGCTATGTGATGCCACTACCTGTTTTGCCAAGAGGTGGAAGGTCGTGTTCATTGCTTACCATGATATCACTTTGGGGTTGGGTCAAATTACATCACTTCCTGTTATGTCATCAGAGGTCAAGGGTCGTGTGATGTCACTTCCGCGAATCCTGCCATTTTAGTGAAATGACGTCCCTGTGTCCTACATTCAGGTGTTTTGAAACATCAGTAGTAAGACAGACAATGGTATTCAAACAAAATGTACTATTTCGTGCGATTTCTGCACCCATTGAATCATACTGTAAGGGGTTACATCTGTTTCTAGAGCTTTGGCCTCAGGGCAGAATAGATGTACAGCCTAGGATTGAACCTCTTACTGACACACAAAGAACAAATAACCAATCAGTTTAAATTCAGTAAAGATATTCAGAATAAATTCATGTGCATCAAAAGGCGGCAACCCACTAGAAAAATGTTCATGATAAACCAACAGCCCACAGCATAATCACTACTTATGCACGTGTGGTTTATGCATGCAATTCCAAAATATGGGAGTGGCTAATGCAAAAGAAGCTTTGGAAATCAAGTGCATACCTCGCCAGAAATATATGCTAACCCCATGTAAAGATAGTAATCCTCCTGATATAAAGCCCAGAGGTGTGGGTGTAATCCATAACCTTTAATATCATTGGTTTCTGTTTCAAATATTGAAGCTGAGAAATAAAACAATGAGAAATGGGAATTGTTCTGAGCCAGTTACCAGATTTTCTTTGAAGATATGTAGGTAACAATTCACAACCAATTATTCACTTGTTAGGTCGGCACATGGCGTCTGATTGGGATAGGAATATGCCAAGGTTCGATAGTACCGGTGGATATTTGTACACAGGTGCCTATAGGTAGGTTTTTATGAGTGGTATTATTAATGAACATAATTCGTTATTACCAACATTTGTTGCTACAGCTGGAGCCATCTTTGTGAGCTGAAAACGTTTCTTAAGACAATCTCATGGATACCACTCGTACTGGTTTATCAGGTATCATTCAGTCGTGTGCATAGAAGTATAAACTAAATTCAGCGATATAGGTACCCACAATCATTTGTGATTTGATATGCGTACGCTGATAATGTAAGAGGCCTATAAGGAGGAATGAATAGGCAAAATAATTACAAATGAAGGCTACTGATTGATTACACAAATTCATCTCACGTGGGTGCACTTGTTTTACCACAACAAAGCATTCATTTGCAATTTCTTGCGCAATTAAAATGTAATACTAACAGTCAAGGCACAAAAGCATATGTTATTTTCTCTCTTTTACAATTCTGATCGCTGTGTTGATCTACCACCATTAACTTGGATGGATGATTAACGATTAAATAAAAATAGAAAAAAGGATTTTAGAGAAAGACTCCTGTGATTTGGAGTTATGTTGCACATTGATGGCATATATTTTACTGTCCTTATTCGTGTAATTGAATTTCATCTGTTTTGTTAGATTGTTACATCTACAACAAAGCTCAGATGGAAGTTGACTGATGTTAAGCATAGGAAGTGCTAACCACGCATCACACTGAGGCAAGGTTAACCTTTGAGAAAAGGTAAAACCTGCAATAAAATAATAAACCTGCATATTATATGTCCTAGGTGGATCCAAATCTTTGCACAAGATGGGTGGCGATGGGCAATATTCTCTAGTGGACTGTGGAGCAGAAGAAGGAGGGGTAAAGTGTATTGAAGGAATACATGGCGGTAAACTGATGCTGGCATGATGGTCTACCCGAGTAGGAAGTGTATGCCCAGATGTGGGTCCTGACCTGAGCCTGATGTGCCTTGGTACTCAAGATGCACCTCATTGATGATGCACGATGACACTGAACTGTGTCTTGTTGCTTGTGGTCTCATTCATAAAGGAAGTGACCTTGCAGTACTGATTTGCATATCGGTTTTCTCCATGTGTAATGACACGGTAGGCTGAAAACTGATAGTCCTGAGGGTTGCTCAGAGCAATTGCAGTGGTTATAGTGATCTTCAGCTTTTGAAATGTTACTGCAAGTTGGACCGGTATGCCCAATGCGGCCGCTCAAGCCTGCTGTTGCCAGAGACTTACACTACAACTTAGTGATGATGTCAATGATGCTGAAACATGTCTGTGGTTGTTTGTGGTCTTCTGCAGAAGGGATGTAACCCAGCAGTCTCATTTGCATATGGTCTTTCTTTATCAGTAACGGCATGACCGGCTGACAAATCATTTGTGGGGATTGCCATAAGCAAGGCCAGTGGTTATGATTCATTCAACATCTTTCACTCATCGCTCGTCAGTTTTGCAAGACTGATACTGCAGGATTTATGGCAGATAGCATAGCTACAGGGTTCATATCTTTCATCACACTGGGTATTTGAAATGGCATCATATCATATTTATTATTTTAGGAGCATCAAAGTGCAGTAAGATTTCATAGCATCAGGGGACTGAAGTGATCAGGAAATGTTATCATTGATGCTAGTACTTAGACAAGTATCTTGAAAATTATGTTATGCTCCGTATCTTTCCACAGTCAGAAGTGTGATTTACCTTTAAGAAGACAGCACCATGTGGACACTGGCAGGCATAAGGCTTTAAGACACTCTAGTTGGACACAGAGCTCCAATTCTACTTGCTGCAAACTTAAAGGAAGAGGTCTAAATCAGACTATTTAACCTCTTCCAAAATTGCTCTGGGCCACAGAAAGACACTGCACCAATGCCTCACCCTCATGGTTACCCTGCAGGCTGCAGGTCCAGGGTGATCCAATCCTGTTTTAGTTTGGGCTATTGGGTGCCACTCGGGATACCTATAATAGCCCAAACTATTGCATTCAAATAGTGATTCATGTGCACAAAAGGAGAAGGGCTTCTGATAAGGGGCACAAACAAATGATATTTAATGAGGGACACACAGTCTATTAGGTGTTATTTGGTTATTTATACCTCCCATTCCCTGCCCCTAGTCATGCTAATCTCTATGGCTAATCCCACCCATTCCTGCCCATCTCAGGAACTCTTTGAGCTCTGAGCTCTTCCATGGTGGCAGCCATCTTGATGACTTTCTCTAAGGAAGCTCTCTGGATACCAGCCAAAACTAGTGGCCATCTTGAAAGTCAAGGTTTAATACAATCACGTTAAAGTATGAAGGAAATAGGATTGACATTGATACAGGCCAGATTGTGCTAATCCTAAAGTCAAAAAAATGTAATTCCCTAGAGTATTATACATTGTTGAACATCACATTAACCACATAGGAACCCTGGCAGCAACTCCGAAAAGCTCCAAGCCTGAACCGTTATAGCATGCAAAAGAAGGTAACAGTAAGTGGTCACATTCGAATCTAATGTATACTATTTGGCCCGACATCAAACTGTAACAGCTGACCGACAGAAGCCACAGGTTGCCACTTTATGCAACGTGCAACCTTGACAGAACAGAGCATGTCATAGAGACAAAGAAGACAAACAGTGCATGGGCCAAGGGAACTGGCAAGCTAATGCAGCGGTTTTATCAAGGAAGGTATACCCTGTTTAAGAGTTCTTTGTGGGTTTCTCCAGCTTCAGACATTGAAGTTTTTAAAAATATTTTGAATTTTGTATGCTTATAGTGTTGGTGCTCCTCGTAATGGGGTACTTCCTCAACAGCGTAACTTGGAAATTGTTTACAGGCTGCTGTGTGAACACGAGAAAAATGTTCCCAAAGGGCGACTGCTGCCGTGGTCCTCATGTGTTTGTCCAGATTCCCATGATGGCATTCTTTGCTCCGCTTCTCTGGCTTTCTATTGCGCTGCGGAATGGGACGTTTTATGAATGTGCAATGAGTGACTGGCAGATCCCCGTGTATGTTCGAGCCATTTGTGCCAACAAGTCAGTGGAATACCCAAAAGAACTTCACAAGATAGTGAGTGGGACAACACACATGCCAGCGTCTGAAAGTGAGGAGATTCTGTGTGTGATGCAAGCAGAGTCGCAGGTAGGAGCAACAAACTAAACACTCCTTAATTACAGAAAAGCGTGTGTTTAACCTTTTCCTCAGAGAGTTCAATGTCTTTATGTTTGCACGCAGCCGACATGTGTAGATGGCACGTCTGGTAGAGGTTAGCCTGCTAAAATGGGTCTGACCGACTAATTTATGTGACAACTTTTCATGTTCCTCGTTCACATACATTGTCAGTGACGTATGAATATTTGTCAGCTTTACAAAGAAAAACAATCTCTCTTTCCAAATAGTAAGCGATAGTCAGACTCCTTTTTAATGACAAAATGCGCCACCATCGTTTGCATAGAATGCAGTTAATATTTGCTGACTGCTCTTAAACATTCAAAGTGTTATGTGCAGGAAGACCAGATTTTCAAGACGAAAAACCGGGACGTATGGTCACCATAGTTATGTGGCGGGCTGCCATGGCCTTGTGCCCAACTCTCAAAATATTTGTTGGCGCGAGCGTTGAGTGCGTGCTCCTTTACTTGCGCCAAAAAAGGTTGCAAACACTGTTGCAGTTTTCACAAAGGGCATCTGAATGTGCAAAGATGTCCGTTTTCACCCTTTTTTTAAAAATCAAATTGTGGAAAATGAATGCCTTTTTTGCGCACTTTAAAGCACATCCCAAATTCACAGCAAACCCATTCACCTGTGACTGTTGGAGCAAGCGCAGGGGATGTGCAAAAGGCTTGGGGGTGTGCCGGTAATTTCTGACCAAGTTCTGCATTTATTTAAAGTGGCAAATCAGCTCTGTGCACTCACTTGCACTTCTATTTCTCAGCAGGGGATAGACATGGTGTGTTTCTTTTTTACATTTTGAAATGACGTCCCATTAAGGCACTGTTCACTGTGAAATGTAACCCCTCCTCGTGGGCGCGGTGAGCATGTGATACATCAGTGCCTGGAACGGGCTGCTGACACTAACGTTTGCATGGGGCTTAGCCACTGCCTCATGTGCGCTGCGGTACAAACTCCTGGGAATAGTGTCACCTTTCTCAATGAGATGACCTGCACGTTTCCCATAATCGGCATCTTAAAGAATCTTATCGCTTTGATAATAGGTTGGGAGTGTGATAGGAACATATTTGTTAATGCATGATTAAGCCCTTTGTGAAGAATCCACCATTTTGATGTGTTAAGTTCCCATTGGTACCTGCTACAAAATGCTAGGTCAAATTGCTTCTACGTGAGAATGCATGCGAATAGAGAAGTTTTAGCCTCATTGGACCTCATCAGTGAGTTGTGAGTTGGGTCTTGTTTGAACCCAGCATATCTACGATGGCATTTGTGATCGTCGTTGCACTCCAAGCACTGGTACATTGGCCTCCGTCCACGTTTCAGCCCAGTGGCGGCTGCTTACATCGGGTGGGGGGGGGGCGCCGCCCCCCCAGCCAGGCCCCCCAGGAGTGTGCAGTAGACTGCATGCAGAGAAGTTCAAGTGAGAATATCAGTGTTTCAGAGCAGCCAGTTAATTGTTTAAGTATGAATAAATAATTACTCTGCCGCTCTGCAATTGAATCTTCATGTGGCTGGGCCTGCCACAGTGTCATCAGAGGGGCGCGTCCCATTTTACTGAGCTTTTGTAATGGTAAAGTGCGTGGAGCTCGTAGCTCCACACACTCTACGTACACATCCTCAATCTAGGAGGCTGGCAGGGCGCTAGAGGGGTGGCCCTGCCAGCATTATAATCTGTGCGCAAACAGCGCACCACCAGGCTGATTGACCTGCGTGGGTAGCAACAAGTTAAAGGAATATTCGTCATTGGCTGGTGGCCAGCCAATGACAGAGTGTGGTGTGGGCAGGGTTGGATGGCGTCTTCTCGAGAGTTCTCTCCCTTCTTCAATCACTTTGCTGTGTCTGAGCTGCCCAAGGGAACCTCCTCAGCAGAGCCTACCTGCTTCCCTTGACGGACGGATGACGGTGCAGGATGCAACCTACCTGGTAAGTGCAATCGGTCTAACTTAAGTTCTTCTAACTAACTTGAAGCACACAAGCCAACTAAAGTGTGAGGTTACTTGTAGGCCCTGGCCGAGACCAAGAGGCATTAAGAGTCTTAGGGCCCTTTCTCGGCCTACATGTAACCTTGCACTTTAGTTGGCTAACGGAGCCGCGTCGGCATGCTTACTGCTTATTGAAGATTGATTACTTAATAGTCAATCTTTAATAAGGGTGCTGATGTGTCGCCGACGAGGACTTCACTTTTTGTCCCTGTGGCAGCTGCCTGGCCTTCATTCACGCCCAGGAGGACAGTGCTCCGGGATGCTTCCCCCCACCCCACACTCTGGGCTGTTGGTCCTCCTGATTGCGTCTCCCTCCCTGGCCCTGTAGTATAAGACGGGAGGAAGGAGGGGGTGTGCTCAAGTCTGCGGCTAAAACAGAGATTTGAGCTCCCTCATCCCCTTTCAGTGCCATTCCTGTAAGTCATATATGCTATAGAGCGGTGCGGTTTGAGCCCTGTAACCTTTTGCATGCGACTCGCATGCAAAAGGTTACGGGCCTCAAACCGCAGAGCACCTCGATTTTAAATACTATATCATAAAGCATTTAAAATCGAGGTACTATATCATATAGCATTTGAAATCGAGGTGCGAATAGCATGCAAAAGGTTACAGGGCTCAAACCGCACAGCTCCTCGATACGACTGTATGATACTTGTGATTGTGCTATGTGTGTTCTTCATTTTTTTTTTTAACACCACCTGTCCAAAGTAGCATGTTGCATGTTTAGCGAGAAAACGTTGTGGAAAAAAGTATGGTAAGGCTTTTATTGTCGCATGCAAATATTGTACTAATTGTTAAAAACGGTGTAAACTCGTTCCATGGAACGACTCAAGCCTAGTATTTCACAACTCAAGGGCACTAAATCTGCCATCATGCCATGAATAAATTAAGCCTACACCTGCCTGACCGGCCATATCCTGCTGTATGATGCGCATTGTTGGATGAGGCCGGTGTCGTCCCACTACACTTGAGACGTTTTGGGATATTTGTGACCTTCCTATGTGGCTGGACGAGAGTGAGCAACTCTGCCTGTGTTTCCGATTGTATTCTCCTGTGTTTGCTGCTCAAAAACACAATAGGGAGACTTGTGCTAATCATACCATTACCATCTACTCCCACAATATCGTGGCAATGATTTCCCAATTGTGCACAAATAAAAAGGAAAAGGTGTGCACACTGTGCTGTATTAGCTTTTTGAGGGTTTTAGCATGGTTGGGTCACAGAGTTCCTGCTATAGAAGATATGCTACACACAACAGTCTTATTGTCATCCAGCCACATCAAGGTTACACACCATGGTTTTGAAGCAACACGCCCATTGACAGATAATTCATTGATTAAGGATTCACGATCGCAAAATGTGTTGGATTTTTCCTTCGGTCCTCTTGTGAAACGAATTAATTTGGGCATGTACTCATTAAAGATTTCTTTTGTTTTCTACCCATCAACGCTTAGTACTATTTTCAATAAGAGAGGGAAACAATAGCAACAATGGTGTGTACCATAACAGGCAGTGACATTACGAGGTAGAGCTTAACTATGAGTGTGTGTATTTGTAGATTTCTTGACGCTGTCAGAGCAGACACACGGACAGAAAGTCCTTATTTACATGTGTTTGAGTGTCACTGTCTGTGCTTCCAATCCTTTCTGGAGAGTTGGGACAAAGAAGATGAAAGAAATTGAGTTTCGGTGTGAGCTTCTTAAAAATGAACGATTCTCTTTATTATTTGTAGGCCTTCAGTACTTCCCCGCCTAGGTGCACGCCAACAATTTGGACATTTGTCATGGACAATTTTGTGCAATTTGTCTCGATGGAGTGGTTTGACAAAATCCATAAAGCCACAAAACCTCTGTGGAACATAATGCTTTCATAGTGTGCTCTTTAAAAATGAAGAAACATTCTCATTAAAACCTAACTTACTGAATAATATAAAGGAAGGATAAACATGTTTTTTTAACCAGTTTTTTTTTACCAGTCTACTGAATAGTATACAACAGTTTTCAAAATCCAACTTCTTTCAAACATTATTTTCCTCTTAAAAACAAAAATCCTTTCATGGTATACTAAGCCAAATTAAATGCTACCTTGGGCCGGGAAGATAGCTCAGGGTCAACACGTTTGTCTTGGAAGCAAGATAACGCAGAGTAACACAGGTTCAATCAAATCGCAGTCCCACTAAGAGACTGTTTTCGGGTATTAAATGCGTTATAAAAGATGCCATTAAAGCAACTGAACTTGTGAATGACACTTGTGAATGCTATGGCAATAGTATCCAGTTACTGCTGGCCGAACAACAATATGAAGTTTCTATACTTCGAGCTCAGTCACAAGGAAAATAGGCTCTTCATAATAAAGGCAGTGCTCCTATTTTTCATTAGGTGTTTTTTGCTTATGTCCTGTAATATCACTGCATCTGTGATTAGCATCCGCAATATCATGTGTGAAGTCATGAGAAGTGCCCGACAGAGGTGAGTTGTGGTTGACATGCAAACCATAACTAGCAGAGAATATCTGTAGTTTTTAGGGTTTGCATTGCAACCATAACCTTCATTCAAGTAAATATTTTTTGACAGCCATTAGAGGTGGGACAAATGTTGCATTAATTAAGTGGTTAACAAGTAATATTTTATCTTAGTTTCTCCCCTTTCAGAAAATGCCTAAAATATATTTTTCCATCATTACTGGCTAGCTACGTAATGAATTTCTTTATGCATACACCATAGTACCAGCTTTTCTCAATACAAGCTTCTGAAAGTTACACCATCAAACTTGCACATGTAAGAATAATGTACCACCATTAATATGTAAAACCTAATGCTTTTTATGTCATATTTCGGTGGGTGTGGACAGTAAATTGCACATTTTGGCAGCCATTTTTCAAAATATTTTGCGGGGGGAGCACTCCATGCACCCCCCTTGGATGGTGTGGGCTCGCCTGCTGCATGCGCTCGCTCCCAAATTCACCCTTCGAAATGTACGCCCCACCAGCTTTCAAACTCACCAGCCGCCACTTTTTAAGCCCAAACTGTTGGCATTGCCAATGCTTGTTATTTCAAGTATGTTACTCACAAGTCTTAGCCAGGGTTACGGCACCCAAACAAATGAGGGTCGGCACAAAACAGAACAGTGAATTCAATCTTTCTCTTAGCTTCTCGTTCTTAGAAAGCTGAAAGGGGGAAAGGGAGGGAAGATCCTGCCGTCCCAGAGCTGCATCCAGTCTTTCACGGAAGCCTGTCTCTATTTCTTGGCTTCAGGGGTAGAGGAAAGATAGAAAAGGCCGGATGTGTCCCATGCATGCGATCAATAAAAACCATGATTCCAAATGTCATGGTTTTTGTATTTGATCTAGACATGATTTCTTGGTTTTAGACTTGTGCTGGTTTAAATACACATTTTCTTTCTTTCTTCCGAAATCAGGCCTAAGCCTATTTTAAGTGTATTCAAATGAATTTTCCTTGTGACTTAAGGTATCCCCTGCCAATCAAGCCTTGATTTACTTAAGTCCCTGGTCGCGCCCATGCATCACCTGTACATTTCAGACTTGTTCTCTGGTCTGGATCCGCATACATGCAGAGAATCCACATACCCTATTGCGTGGGTAGCCAAGTTCTGTACTCCTCTGACCCTCTCTCAGTCACCAAACCCCTTTTCTTCCATCTCTCTTCATTCCCCACAACCCTTTGAAGCAAATAATTGATTACTAATCTTCCAGTAACTCAATTTTAAGAAATGGTTTATATCTTATTTATGTTTTACTACTTTTTAAGGCATAGGGTGAAAAAGTGCTTTAAAACTGAATTTTTGGACCCATTTATCCCAAGCTTTCTTGATCAGAAAACACCAAAGTTCTGATTAATGGGGTTGGGCTTTCTGGCTCAGTGTTCGCTAAAGCCACGTGAAAAACATTTCCTTAGCCACGTTTGGTGCTCAGATCACCCCTGCTTGTTCTTATAGGCCAACATGTTAATACGGCATATGCTTATGCAGGGGACTCTGTTTTGTAGGACCTATGCTTCATTGATCAATAGCCAAATGTTATCTTAAAGACGGCTTAAAAAATTAACAATTAACCGAACACATGGAAAAAAGTTGAGGTAACCTACAAAATGGTCCGAGAATTCCCCAAAATTGGAAATCTGGCTAAACAGCTATTTTAAGTGCTCTGTATAGTTAAATGCAGTATTAAAGTCTAATGTTGAGCATGGCACACAAAGCACATACTACAAAACGTGGCAGTTTGTTATCGCTCCTACGGGTCAATTTGCATTATTGACCAAAAATACATATATAATGAAAAAGAGCTGCATAGATTTGTCAGAGGACCCTACACACATAGTAAAGTATCTATACTACCTCCTCTGCCACCCTATCTTGCCTCACACGCCCTTACACTCAAACACTCCCTGTTAACAGCTGCCACCCTCCACACCCTCTGAAACGTACACATGCATACTCCTGCTTATCGTTTTTCATGTTTCTGACCGGCACAGATGGATGGCTAGCCGCTGTCCTTTCTGCACGCACCCATCTTGTTTCTGTACTACTAATGCTCTTATTTCTGCCAGGTCTAGTCACACCTTCCCCCTAACTTTATCTGCTTTGTTCCACTGTTTTTCATCTTCATTCTACAGTAACCACTCACCTTCGAATGTGGGCATAATGGTCAGAAACATACGTCCCACAAAGGCCTCTAAATATTCTGTCACAACACAGACATACTCACTTTCTCCATCTGTCTACCCGGCTTTCACTCAATTACCTCCCTTGCCATTCTGTCTTAGTGGTTCTAATATTTTGAGGGTATCCATGATAAAGTTGCCAGGAAAAAGGTCGCCAGGGGGCGACATTTCTGCAAATTTGCACTCCCAGGAAAATCAAGCACTTTCCCCATATATTTTAGGACCGACCTATATAATAGTAATTAATACCCATCCTAGAATATGTGGGGGAAGACTTTTAGGGCTGCAGGGAAAAAGAAATAATTATCGCCCACCTGGCGACTTTTTCCCAGACGACATTTTCACATAGAAGTGAGAGACAAATGTAGCAGAGGAACATTTTGTTTTTAGGTGTCTAAAAATGGAAAACCCAGGCAACATAACTTATGAAATGGGGAAATCTCAACGAGGGCAAAATATTCTGGAATGTCAGGGATATCTACATTTTCATGAAAAAATGTAATGGAAATAAATCGTTTTGGAAGTGCTGTGAATATGTAAAATGGAACGCACAGGACGTGCAACACTGAAGGATAGCATTTTGATAAAACTAACAGCAAAACCATAAACCTGATAGAGGTAAAATTAAGAGAGAATGACATGACATAAAGCTTCAAGCATGTGCTAGTGAAGCAAGTACAGTGCAATATCGAAAGAACATCTAGCAAATGTCATATTTCAGGAAGACTACCATTTATATATGTATGCATTCATATTTGTAAAGCGCAGAAGAAAACAAGGCCCAGAGACATCTGCGTGCTAGAAAATAAACTGGAGGCAACAGGATCAGCAGTTCTACAATAAAAAGGGGTTTGAGGCTTTCTGAAAGCGCAGATGCTCAGGGATTTCTCGCAAACCCTGAGGAAGAGAGTTCCACAATGTTTGTGCGAGGACGGAAAGGGTGTGTCCTCCGGACCTTGACTTATAGATTTCCTATATTGCACCATAAATCCCAAAGGCCTCAGGGCACTCACTGGACCAAACAACAGAGAACTGAAAAACATGGTGCATCAGTCAGATAGTGTAGAGTCAGTCAGCTTCTTTGTCAAATAAAATTGTTTTAACACTTTTTTTATATCGGGTTATTGAGGCACTTAGTCTGAGTGTGAGAGGGAGGGCCTTCCTGAGGGCTAGGAGCCCATGCATAAAAGTTAGAGCCACCTATTTTCTTAAGGGAAACACGTGTATGGGACAGTAAGACATCTTTGTTGGAACGTAAAGTACCTCTCTTCGACAGTTTCTTAATGCGCGAGCAAAGACAAGCTGGGGAATTGCCAGCCAGGCATTTGTACACTAAGACAACTGCTCTGAATTGAAGTATTTTGTTAACTGGGAGCCAATGCATCTTCAAATAAGCATCAGACACCTGAGACCGGCGTCCAATCCCGCAGACTGCTTGGACTGCCCGTTTTGAATGAACTGCATTCTTTTTATGTTGGCTTGGGCGACAACAAGAAGACTGTTACAATAGTCCAGTTTTGTATTCATGATAGCAGCTGCTATCAAAGCCCCTTTAGTCTCTGAGAGATAGGGACACATTTGCCAAAGCAAGTGAATCAGAGAGGAGCAGAGAGTTTAGGTAAGAATCGTGCTTTTTAAAAGATAATTGGGAGTCGAAATAGACCACCAATGTTTTTACAGATACAGAGACTTGAATAGAATTGTCAGAGATCGTAAAACTACTGTATTGAGGATCCTGTTTTTTTAATTTAGGACCATTTCCAAGAATAAGCAGCTCAGTTTTTCTATTATTCAAACCCATGAGTTCACAGCCATCGAGAATTGTACAGTAGTAAAAACGTAATTTACCCTCTCTGAATCTTGAGTATAGGATCCAGAAAACTCCAAGATAATCTGGGTGTCGTCTGCATAATTTGAGCCAGGAGATCACACAGAGGCCTAGAATATACATTTAGCAGTAGAGGCGAGAGGCACGAGCCCTGCGGGACGGCGCAGGTAAGGGACGCTGTTTGTGATTGCGCATCATACTTTCACCATCCTAGGGCCAAAGAAAGGTTTGAACCAACTGACGTCGTTACTAGAGCATCTGCCATTCTTGACCAGTCTGTCTTCCAGGAGATCATGATCCACTAAATCAAAGGCGGCAGAAAGATCTAACAATAATGCTATGCCAACTTTGTCAATCATTTCCGCTATATTAGATTTCAAATCTAGGAGGGCTGTCTCGGTCCCATGATTTACACGAAAACCAGATTGTCTGAGAGCAAGGATTTTGTTGTTCCACAAAGGCTTGGTATTGGCAACATGCCACTTTATCGAGTACTTTTAGAAAGAATGGCACGTTTGTTATAGGCCTAAAATTTCCCAGGTCGCTGGCATCCAGGTTCCGTTTTTATTTTAGGACAGGCATAATCCAGGCTTCCTTAATGCATTCAGGATCATTGGCTCTAAAAAAGACTGGTTGATAAACCTTGCGACCCATGGGGCCAAGGGAATTCAGAAACTCCTTAAAGAAGGATGCTGGAAAGATTTCCCCTTTGCACAGTGTAGGTTTCATCACAGAAATGAATTCAAGAACTTCACTTCCCGACACCTCCTTAAAAGAAAAACATTTAAAAGCTGTTAGTATATCAGTAATATCCGCTGTACATAGAAGAGGCATAAGAGCTCCTTTATTCTTCATGAGTTTAACTTGTTTGTTAATACAAAGTGGATGTTGCAATGTTTTCTGTAAAAACCCATCATGAATTCTTTGGCACCATTTGTTGTCAGTAACAATATACATTTTAGCTGATGTCCCTTTTAATTCATGCAGAACAGAAAACAGTTCCCTTGTTTAGATTTTGCTGCTTCAATCCAGGCATTTAATTTAATTTCTTTTGCCATAAACACGGCAACCCTAACGTTTTTCTGGTGAAGCCTTATAGGCAGAGAGAGTAAGGTCGGAGGGATGTCTCCTCCAGCTGCATTCAGTTCTGCGTTTCACCTTTCTAGCAGATAGAACGTCAGTGTGAACCAATGTTTGTTTGTTTGTTTGTTTATTTATTTATAGCGCGCGCCAGACCCGAAGATATCCGAGCTTGTGTGCAAGAATACTTTAAGCTTACAGGTTACATATACACATTCCAAGTAGATACAGGATACATTGACAACAGGGTAATGATTACCCTACAAGTTTGTAGACAAAGTTATATACAGCGTTATATACACAAGTATTTGTACACAGAGGTGTATACACAGTATACAATGACAGTCAAAGAACAAGGTGGAGTAAGCGAGAGAGATGAACAAGTAAGTATACGTTCAGCTGCAGTTTAACAGATGGGTAAGACGTAAGTAGTCTTGATGTCGGATAGTTATAGGTCGTTTTCTTTGAGCCGTTTAATACAGTTAAGTCTGAAGTGTGGATCGGGTTGGTAAGACCTTAAAGAGGATGGGAGGGAGTTCCACAACTGGGCTGCTTTGACAGGGAAGCTGTTGCTTCCGGCAGTGCTCAGTTTAAATGAGGGTACAACTAGCTGGTTGGTATATGCTTCTCTGGTAGGTCTATTGGAAGTTCTTCTATTGAACCTTTCTATTAAGTATTTGGGGGCTAAATCATTAATACTTTTGAATGTTAGTGATACTGTTTTAAGTTTAATTTTGTCCGCTGTGGAGAGCCAGTTAGATTGTCTTCTGATATCTGAGATATGCTCTCTTCTTGGGATTCCTAAGGCAGCTCAGAGGGTGTTATTCTACAAGGTTTGGATTTTTTGCAGTGTGTGTTTGTTAGACCCTATGTATAATGCGTTACAGTAGTCCAATTTGGATAATACCAGAGCTCTTGAGAGGGTGAGGCAGCTGGTAGTGGACAGGTATGGTTTTGCTGCTCTAATCAACTTACAGGTGTATGCGGTACTAGAGGCCATCATACTCACCTGCTTTGTTAGAGAGAGGCAAGAGTCAAGGTAAAAACCTAATGTTTTTACCTCTTTTGCTACCTTAATGATGATGCCATCTATAACAAATGATGAATAGTCATCGTTCAGTCTTTTGATATTTTGTTTATTCCCCAGTATGATGAGTTCCGTTTTGTCATCATTCAGGCATAGACCATGACAGGCCATCCAATGATTTTGTTGTGTTGTTTTCTTCTGAGTGGTTAGCCTAAGTGGTGCTAAAATGTAAAAAAACTAAATTTGTAGACTTTCTAAATTGACTAGTGAAGTCTGAAAGAGGTGTATCCTCCTGTAAAGAAGGTGATAAAGGAGTGGCTAATATAGCAAAAGCCCCATGTGTGACCTTCCGGGTGTTCCTAGAAAGGACATGGTTCATAGCCAGAGGAATATTTTTATTAGGAGAAGGAAGAGAAAGGACAAACTGAAGAAAGAAGTGATTCAACCTGATTTTTGGCCATGATCCAATCTGCGTTTCCTCTGCAGTTTGTAGGAGTATTAACATGTTGTTTATATACAAGATTCTCAAGAATATCTAACAATGATAAGGCAACTTGATCTTAAGGATAATTTGCCCGTAAGGTAAAGTCTCTGAGTATCAAATGAGCTGAAGAGTGTTTAGATATGCCCCCCAGGCATGCTAGCAATTGTTCCCCAAAAAACAGCATCAAAGTAGGTGGTCTGTACAGTAATAAAATACTAAGTGTGCTGACTCAGTTAAAATGTAGCTTAATAAGCATAGACTCACAATGATCAAAATCTAGTATATCAGATTTAAAAGTATTAAGATGCGGTCTAAAAATCAGAGCCACTCCACCCCCTCTTGCGCCTACATGATCAATGTGGTGAATTTTATAACCTTTTGGCATTGCAATCTGGGTAGCCTGCGGAAGCGTGCAGCTAAGCAGCTCTGAGTAGTGGATTGGAGCCTGTGTGCTGAGACATAACCTGTGAGCTTGACCAAAGAAAAACTGGGCCTACGGACTAGACAGAATGGTGTACACTACACAGGGTCTTGAATATGATCTGACTTCTGACCAGAAGCCAGTAAAGAGTGGCCAGCAGCGTAGCAGAGTGTGATAGCCTGGGGATACTTAGGGCCAGGCGAGCTGCTGAGTTTTGAGGGATCTGGAGTCTCTGGACCAGACAATCAGGCTGCCCCAGATAAATGATGTTACAATAGTCCAGAGAGCCCATGATAGAGGCAGTGACAACCGTTAGGAGGCAGAAGTGGTAGCTTTATTCCTAGGCTTTTCACGCAAGCGTTAGGGTCCAGATAGGGGTTAAGAGAATCAGGCAAAAAGATCAGAGTTCCAAATGGACAGGGGATTTATGGAGCCACCAGGATCTCAGTCTTCTCCCTGTTTAATTTCCGTCAGTTTCCCACCATCCAGGGCCCGACCCCAGTAAGACACTCCCTGAGTTTCAAGCAAGGATCCAAAGCCAGGGACCTGAGGCATAAAATCAACTGAGTATCTTCGACATATGTGCAAAAACAGATGCCCTGGGAGGAGACGGGGTCTGCAAGAAGGCACAGATAAAGATAAAAAAGGAGAGGCAACAGAGAGGACCACTGAGGGACCCTGCAGGAATTAGAAGAAGGAGCAGAAGAGAACAGAAATAAAGAAACTGTGTGTTGGCGCGCTAAGAGGAAAGAGGTAAACCAGGCCAAAGGATCACCTGACATCCCAGTCGGCTTCAAATGCTTGAGAAGAATTGTATGGTCAATGGTATCAAATGCTGCAGAGAGGTCAAGGAGAATCATAATTTGACCTCTCTTCAATCCTACAATAGTGCCAGGTCATCAAGGATGGAAATCATGATCGACTCCGTTCCCATGAGTGGTCTAAAACCTGCTTGGAAAGAATGTAACTGGCATTTCGTCTCCAGAATTCTGGAGAGCTGCGGGGTGACAATGGTTTCCATGAGTTTCATAAGAGCCGGAAGCAACGAAAGAGGGTGATAACTGTCAGGTAGTGGTGGATTAAGTTATGTTATTTTTTTTAAAGAGTAGAAGCAATGGCAAATTTAGGAGGAGCTATGATGCCCCCATTATTGAACGAATACCTAAGAACTGAAGTGAAGAAAGAAACACAATCCAAAGGAAGAGATTGAATCAAGTGTGATGCTGACTTAAATTTTCAAATGTCTTTAACAGCGATCTCATTAGTAACAGGATCAAAGAGAAAGGCAGAGGTCAAGTCCCCAAGATGTTTTTCTAGTAGGCGTGTTACGGACAGGACACTGGGCTCGGCCTCCACAATCATACTCCTAATCCTGCCAATTTTATCCTGGGAATAGGAGGTGTTCTGATCACAAACTATCCTTGAAGGAGCAGGTTCAATGAAAGGCGGGGGTGGTACAGAAAGTTCTTTCACCACCGTAAAAAGGTTCACGTGTGGAAAAGGTAGCAGAGATAATACGATGAGCATAATGATGAGATTTGGCAGTTTTATGTCTTTCTAATAGACGAGAAAAGCTTGCTTAAAATTTGCTTTAGATTCCAGGTCAGGAGCAAGGTGCATTTGCATTTGGCCCGCCAAGACACTTGATTCAACAGTCTCATTTGAGGGGAAAACCAGGGGGTGGATGGTTTTGGATGACAGATACCCAGCTTTACCGGGGCCAATGTATCAGAAGTGGTGATAAATGCTGTAATAAGAGCTGTACAAGGGTCAAGAGATCCTTCACTGGAGGTAGTAAGCTTCAGTATGTTACTTTTAAGAAAACCAGCAACTTAATATGAGGTGGTTTTAGCCCAGACATGCCCACAAACGTGTGTTTCCGGTTTAAATTTAGAAAAGGGAGGTGAAGAGGAAGAGGAAGAGGAGGTCATCTAACCAAATGACCAGTATAATTTCAAAGGTGGTCAGAAGCTACTCTGCAGAGAAGATGAGGTCCAACGTACTTTGGGCCTTATTACGACCCAGGCGGTAAGGGGTTAACAGTGCCGTAAAAGGTGGCGGCGCCGTTAACCCCTTACCACCTAATTACGATGTCCCTTTGCGGGTCCCCACCTTAATTGCTGGTTTTAGCAGCCGTTAAGGAAGGAACCCGCAAAGGGACTTTTGAGGTAATTCCGGTACCGCAATTTGCGGTACCGTAATTACTGCCTTCCCAATTCCCATTGAGCCCCATCCATGGCGCAATTGGTAAAATTGGTAAAATACCAGCATCAACAATGGCGCTAATAGCGCCATGTTTAACACCTGGGTCGTAATGACCCCCTTTGTCTCTTATGCGTGGGCAAGTAGTTATGTGCGTATAGATTAAAGTTGCTCTGACCAGATGTAAACTTGAAAGCCTGAGCATCATCAATGTCATTCACATGCACATTGAAATCCCCCATTAAAACAAGGTTTGTTTGCAACAGATTGTTGCCTGCTACCAACTGCTGAAACCTACTTAGAAAATCCTGGGACAGAAAGGGGGGGGGCCATAGGCGAGTAGTAAGTGAACAGTGTAATTGGGAGACACCTGAATTTGTGGAAGTAAAAGTACACAGGGTAAGGTGTGAGTAAGGGGAATGGTGGTAAATTCCAAGAGGGCAGAGTATATTAATGCCACGCCACCTCCAACTAAAGATGCTTTAGCATGTAGCCTGGTGGTTGGAATTGGGCAAAGTCAGGGCTGGAGGAAGATTTAAACCAAGTCTCATTGAGACATAGGATGTCCGGCTGGTAATCAGATAAAATGTCATGAATGTTGTCCTGGTGTGCCACGGCAGAGCGGGCATTAATTAGAAGGACCATCCAAGCTGAAGTGTATTTCCCATCCATCACAGATTAGGACGTATTATCCAAGTTCCAAGGGGAAACTGAGTTAACCTTCAAGCGCCACTTAGCACCTTTGCGGAAATTGAATTACAATCACATTTGGGGTGTACATTTAAAAAAAAGGAATTTTTGCAGTGTGACAACATTGACAAAGATATTAGGATTTGAATATTGTCTAAATAAATCAACAGCAACTAAAGCAAAGCAAAAAACAGGCAAATGAATGGGACATTCAAAAGTTGCCGAAACCATAGTATCATTTGTACACTAGGAGTTATTTCAAATGTAAAAGATTTTGGCAATGAGCAGGAGCAAAACGATTCATGTGAGACTTTGAGATGGGAGCTAAGGAGTATTTAGAAGCACTTCCACTGTAGGTTACTATTTTCACTTGGCACAGGCTATATGGAAGAAAATACAAAAATTAGACTACAAACAAAATATTCAACAGCTGACACTCTGGCACACAAATTTAAAAATCTAAATGGAAAAGCATTTGTGCCTCTAGATGTCAGAAGGCATTACAGTGCATTAGGGTACGACGTTCATTCATCGGCTGTTTTTTGGCTGCGTTTTTACTGAACAATGTCTGGCAAAAAAAAAAAAAACCTTTAAAAAATAGGGGTGTGTGTGTTGGGTAAAGACATCTAAGGGGTAGGGTTTGGGAGGATAGGGAACAAATAAAAGGGAATGGGGCATTCAAGTCCACTCCACGAGGAAAGAGTGGGGATCTCCACTGGCTCGACCACAATGAAACTGGAGTAGAGGAATTCTAATTTGGCAATCAAACTAAGAGACTTTGTTCAAATCTGAAACATAATAGCAGTCTTACCGTTACTGGAGCGTGGTTAAATGCTAGTCATAAATGCAGAATACAGGTTGAAGACATAAAATAATAACACTATCAATGATACCAATAGTAATAATAATGCCCTGCAGGCATCACATTTGACCAACCTTGAGATTTTGGACATTTCCTTCCCATGAATAGTTTGAAGCACAGAAGCATCGCCTACTCGTTTCTTGATCCAAAGTTCAAACCCAATTTTACTGTAGAGCAGCATCATCAGAGTGAGAGGCAGAAGGAAAAGAATAACTAGAATGAAGGTTGAATATATTTTTTGATGGACGGGAGTGGTCCATTCTTCTAAGCAGCACACATAATGTTTTTCATATAAAAAGTCATATTTAACCTAAAAAAGAAGTATGAATAATATTGTTAATCATCAATGGTCGGGACATCTATAGTACATGTTGCAAAATAAAGCAGTCATCAGTGCTTATGACAAACTTGCTATAAGGTTTAGGGTATACATTTTACTCAGGCATGATGAGCATACATATGAATTATGTAAAAACAACCATTATGGCGTTCAGAGCTCTCAGATCCACTGCATCTCTCAGCAAAGATCAGAGGATTATTATGATGTATGAGGAATTCTTCCCCCAAGGACTAACAAGTTAAAATCTTGAATGGTCTCTACTTGTGTGAAGTCAGCTCTGAACGCCTTTTAGCGTGGATATTTGAACACTTAGGTTATGCCTGATTTTCACTGACCCCTACAGATGCCATGTGGCTAAATAAAGAAAGAAGCACATTAAACGAAAACATATGAAAATGCAATCCAAGTTATCAATACGAATAGTAGAACAGCCAGAAAGTGAGTGCATTCACAGCATTACAGAAGTATAGTTGCACTAAAGAGTAAATGTGCATATAGACTATAGAAACAAGCATTTCAGATCGCATATCCTGGCAATTCATCAGTTTTACTTGCACTTCACCTATAGACTATACATTCAGTCCAATATACATTTTTTAAGATGTATAATTTCTAGCAGTAGATGGCATAACAAAGAGCACTGGATATAGTTTGCAAGCTAAAATATTTCATGCATACATATTAAACAATCATGAAAAACAAAAATTACTAAAAAAATAGCTTTTCTCCCCAGAAGGTACAGAGAGGATCATCATCCCATTAAAGAATTCTGCTGGTCAATATGCTGGCATTCCCATGTAGATCTACATCTGGCCATTTCGTGAGGAAGGAGTACATTTTACTTCATCCAACAGAGGTTCAAAATAATGGTATTCTATAAGCCATGCTTTCAAGGTGGAAAACGTCGGGCTTCTATAATCTCACCAGCATAAGGCATGCTATTAATAAAGCTACGCAAATCATTCCTTCATCAAGGATGCAAGAATATTCATCAGCTTCTAGAACAATTGACCTTGGTGACCCATATAGAGAACATCCTAAAGTATTAGGTCTAGAGTGTAGATGTAATAAGATTAATTCCCAAATGTTAGCTATTGTTTGACAAATCTAGAACATATGTAACACAACAGCTTCTGGATATGCGGGCTTAGAGTTATGTGCCCTATTTGCAATTTTTCTCCAGTGTGCAATGGATTTCATATATCGTCTTACTTCATTGATTTGTATATTCAGTGGCTTTGATTTCTGTGTGAATGAATTCAGTGAACTGCACAATATCTTCATTATTTACTTCTCCTTGAAGCAATTTACTAAACAGGTGTACCCTGCAAGCAATGTCTACCATGATTCCTCCACTGAAGACCTTGAGTAATTTGAAGAGTTCCAGGATATTAAGAAACCAAAGAGGCAGTAGGTGAGCGACTAGCCATAGGTAGATAATGCCACAATGCTATGTAGTAATATTATGCCATAATGCCATAATGTTACATAGTAGAACATTGCACTTTACTTAGGTGAGACTAGAAATGGCTTAATTGTTGCAACATCTTTAATATTACATTTTAGAACATGGTTTCCACAGACAGATAGTTAATATCTTACATGTGATCCTTGTTCTAGCAGCAAATTGTATCAATAAACAATGAGGATTGATTTCCTTAATCATTCACACCAGTCTACTCATCCTCCACGCATTAATTTTATTAGTGCTTTAGACACCTGTCCTTCCCACATCCTTAAAATGTGTGCAAACCCCCTTGAACCCATCATTACCAAATTCATAAATGCCTCCTTTGACACTTGCACAGTACCTAAAAAGCATCAAAGAGGCGTGCGTCACACCCCTCCTCAAATAACCTTTGCTTGACCCCACCCTCCCCACCAACTACCGCCCTATCACAACTGTACCTTTCCTCCTGATTTTTTTTTTGATAACACATTTTATTGATTTTTAAAATAAATAAACAAGTACAAACACACTACTAATAAAAAGGTCATCGTCTTTTTCCCCCCAGTACATGCAAATAATTGAGAATGAGTCTACATGTTACAAAAAAATCATACCCCATTCTCCTGTTATGAGCACACAAGAAACACTACGATGTGGCCCAACATGTCCCTTCAATCAACTATTCTGAGTTGTAGCTCAGTGGGCGTCTTCCCATCTTTGCCCTACTTTTTGCGCCTTTGCCGGGCATCCTCTGGCCGTATACACCCTGCGCTGACCTGTCACCCCTTGATCATAACTCGGTGTCACTTCCGACTCCCATTTTTGTGCAATGTTCCTTTTAATTTGTGCGGTGGTGGTAAACAGAAACAGCTTTTCGTATCTTGACAGCTCAAGTTCATCCTACATTCCAAGCAGTAGTAGTTTTGGGTCTCTAGGAATAGATTTGCCCATGACTGTCGATAATTCATTGCAACATGCCTCCCAGAATTGTTGAATATGGGCGCAATCCCACAGGATATGGAAGAAGGTACCCTCTTTAGTTCTGCACCGCAGGCAGGCTGGATCATTTATCCTTCCCCATTTATAGAGGGCGACCCTAGGGTAATATACCCTATGCAGTATCTTTAGTTGAATCAGCCTAAGTCTTCACGATATAGCCAATTCCCTGGGAAACATCAGTGCAGAGACCCATTCCTCTGGTAGTATAGTACCTATGTGAGTTTCCCATTTGGCTTGTAGCCCTGACAGTTCTGTTGTGCCGAAGGAGGTTATGGCACTGTACAAAACCAATGTTAATTTGTGGGTGATTTGTTCTGGGTTTTGTTCTATTGGGGTGTATTCCGGCAGGGAGTTCATATCGGGGAGGCTGACCTGTAGTGCGTGATGCAGCTAGGTGTAGTGGTATTGTTCGGTTTGCGGGAGGTTGAAGCGGATTGCCAGTTCCGTAAATGGAATTATGTTGCCTTCTTTCACAACATCATGGTACAAAGAGGGGTCTGCCCTGATGTCTTTAGTATTGAGGTCTACTTATTAATATTAAATTTAGCAGCCCTAGATTTATTCTATCATGTCACAAACTAGCAGAGACATTCTGGATGTAGTAATACTCATTAGATTTGAGCAATACAGACAACATTAGATGTGAAGGGTACAGCTTTTTTATTTACTTTGCTGTTAATGCATTTCAAAGCCATGCATTTGTTCTCATTTTGCAATTTTTTTTAAAAGAAATAAATAAAAAAGGATTCAGTACATTAAGGGTAGTTCATTTCACAGATCCTTGATGTAACTGAGTAAACAATTAAGTTGCATTGATACAAAGCTTAAAACAATGTAGTGCTTTGAAAAACAATGTGTAACCACCACCTATAGTGACAAGTGATAGTACAGGTACATAATACAAACTCCAACTAAATAGACAACAATAGATGGTATCACAGTTGGTTGTATGTAGCCAGGCTAAAGGGTGACCTAACACGTGTGGAAGCAGTGAGTAAACTCCCCCAGTTATTGCCGCACTTAGCTGCACCTGTATCTTCGTAGGCGTGGCTAGAAAACTGTTTATCAAATATATATATGTACATATATATATGGGCAGTAGAGATTTATTTCAAGATAAATTGAGTTTAGTCTTTGTACACAGTTAATGTAACACATTAATTACTTTCTATTCATCAACAGTACATTTAAATGTAAACAATTCAAAAAGTTAAGTAAATATACAAATTAAGTTTTGTAAGAGCAGCTTTATTTGGGGGGAATGTGGTTGCACAAATTTGTTATTTATTTTCCTTTCTACCCATGTATAATAAATACATTGTTTTCATTAGCCCATTTGTCTGTAGTATTAATGTCAATTGTTTATGGAATAACAAAACCCTTGAAATGCAAGGCAAAACATTTATTTGCAGGGATGTTAAGGTGAGCAATACATTGTAACAAAACCTTTTAAATTCAAGGAAAAAACTTTAGTTGCAGGGACGTTAAGGTAAGAACCGAAGGAAACAAAACCCCTGAAATTCAGCTAAAGCCACCTTAACTTTGTGCCCCCTGTTGCGCAGCCTATGAACATAATGATGACATGTGGAAGCCGGATATTAAAAATGTAATGTGGATGCCATTTTATGAGATATTACTGAGAAAACACACAGAATTCAGGACTGTGGACTGTCTGTCATCCATGCAGTAACCGGAACTGACCCTGCTTAGTTTCAAAGAAAGGAAGCATCCAGCACCCTTAAGCTATGTTTCTCTAACTGGTCTTGTAAGGTAGGCTCATATATTAGGCACGTGGCCTTAGGGGGATAACCCCTTCCTCACTTTGAAGATAAGCCGGGTTTGTCTATATATTTTTTTACAAAATGTGTATTGACTGGGAGACTACAAATACAAGAATGCAATTCAGCATAATGCAAACATGGGTCTCTGAGTGTCAAACTTCCAAGGATTGACAGTAACATGGTTTTAAAAAATAATAATTCAGATGCCCATTCGTTCGCCCATGCATGCAGTAACCAAGCCTGACCCCGCTTAGCTTCAAAGCAGGGCTGACTCTGCTTAGCTTCAAAGCAAGGAGAAAGGGCGAGCCCGTTCCTCTTAGTGGTCTTGTAAGTTTGGCTCATTTGGTCCAGCGGTTTGGGCTGTGCGCTTTGGTAAAAAAGTACCTTTTTTGTGTATGGGAAAATGAATGGGAAGTAGGCCGCACTTTTGGGTAAAACATTTTTTTGACGCTTAATAACTTTCTTATTTTTTAGCAAATCTTTACGAAGCTGCAGTCTCGAGGGAACGCAGACATTCAATAACTTTCAAAATTCTCGTCAAATCTATTACTTGAATCAAAAGTTATTAACAATAGAATTTTGAGGGGTTTCTGTGTTTCTCCAACTCACCTTAACTATAAATGTAGGATGGATTTGGCTGATATCTCGCAAACAAACAGTTTGTCCCAGAGCCAGTTACAGTTCGGAAGTTTTCCCTTTATAAGGGGAATTTTGGGGGAATCTTGTGAGACTTACACTGTAATAACGGAAGACGCGCTAAGAAACACAAATGCTTCACAAGAGCTTTATTGTGGTAAATGCCACATAATTACTGCGATATTCCCACATTAGTTATTGGGGGCAATGGATAGTAGGGGAATAAAATAAATGAGGGGGCATCCGTTGAGATCACATCTACTAGACAGTGGGAAATGAGTCTTTATGACAATGGCCCTTGACAATGGACCCTAAAGAAACCTGTTAGTGCAGCAGGTACAGTAGCCCACTTGTGCATGTTGCACCAATAGGTTTCTTTAGGACCCACTAGACATGCCCTTCGGCCCTAGCCAATACGCACAGCCTTAGGCAGTGCCCATTGTATATTTAAAAAAAAAACTAGGTTTCTTTCAAACCCACTAGTCATGGCCTTTGGCCATGGCCAGTGTACATGTTGCATCAATATGTTTCTTTGGGGCCCACTAGCCCAGGCCTTTGGCGAAGCCCAATTTACATGTTACACCAATAGGTTTCTTTGGGCCCACTAGCCATGGCCTTTATCAGTGATGTCCTCATTGATGTCATCTGTGATGCAATCATTGTGGTCATACTGTGGACTTGCTTCAAATGCGAGTGCTGAATTTCAAGGGTTTTGTTGCGTTAAATCTGTGTACCTTAACACTCTCTTAACTAAAGGTTTTTCATGGAATTTCAATGGGCATTGGTTTTGTTATACTATAGTTTCTTTGTCTTCAACTGTGGCCACTGCACATGTTGCAGCAATTTGTTTCTTTGTGGCCCACTAGCCATGGCCTTTGGCCATGACCAGTGGCACAAACACCCATTGTCCCCTGACTACTAGATGTGATCACTGTAGGAGTAAAATTTCCTTTTATTTCACTCTCTCCCAATTCCCAGGGAATTGCCCCACTAGTGGCAATGAAATACGCATACAGCTGCAATAAACTACAATGCCTGCAGTATTCCCCCAATAACCTGAAAACGATTGAAAAGCAAAACTCTTCCCAGTCCTCTTTGGCACTCACCAAGTGCCTCCTCTTATTTCCATGGGCCCCACATTCCCCTCACCTGCTTTATCCCTCCCTGCCGTCTCCCATTATTCCCTTTCACCCTTATGTTCATGTGACACATTTTCTTTTTCAATTGATTCTTCCATTGTAGTTGTGGGAATCTTGCAAGAATCTGTCCCAGAAATTAAGTTTACGCTTCGTACCCAAGTTGTTTATTTGGTCCAAATCTGTCCAGCGTTTTTTGTGCTTGCACGTGACCAAATTTGTACTTTTTCTGTATTAGAAAATGTAGGGGAGCAGGCCAAAAACAGTGTTGTTTTGCTTCCTTAATAACCTCTTCATTTTTTAACAAATACTTCCAAATATTTCTAGTCTAGGGGTGCCAGTGGCAACATTTTTGTTTGGAAAATCTCAGCCACATCCGTCCTGCAACAAAACTGGTGATTGCTGGAAGGTTTAGAATGAATACCCAAACATGTTTCAGCCTTGTGGGGCCTCATCAGTGAGGAGTAGCTTGGGTCTCGAGCCCAGCAGGCATGCGTCCCACGTCTGGGCATACTGTCCCACTTGGGGTGACTAAAGCAAAACAAAAGAAATGATGGCTGGAAGATTTAGAATTAATCTTAACCTCTTGCATTGCTGTGAGCAACCTTCCAGACCATTGTTCTTCAACTGTCAAAACATTACAAAAGGGGAAAGACCATATGCCAATCAGGCTTGGTCCAACCCCAAAAGAGGCAGTGCACCCTAAAATGCTTGTTCTCATCCCTTCTGCACAAGACCACAAGCATCCCCAAACATGTTTCACCCTCTTATCCGTCCTGCAAGTCAAATGTTAATAGCAATAGAATTTTCAGATTTCCTATGACTCAAGTCTATCACCTTCACTATAAGGCAGCTATTATCTCTCATGAAACTTGCTCCAAGATGGGGAAGGGATTTTTATAAGGTATTCTCTCTTGGAAATCCCTTTTCTTACCTAATTGGCCATTAGGTCATCCACTGTTGGATGAATCACCTCAGCTTCAAACAGCATTGATTTGAATACCTTCCTATATTCCTCGAGATTCTATAATAATAAGTGTTTGGTGTGACTTCATATTCCTCAAGGGAATATATCAGCAAACCTTCAGGCATATGTGTCAACCTCAGGAATAAGGTGCTTCTTGGCTTATGTTATGTTGATTTGTTATCAGGATACCCTTTAGCCCCAGGCATTCTTGCCACTGGGTAACTTAGCAATCTATGTCTAGCTAATAGAAAATGGAGTGAAGCTTGCTTGCACTGGCCTACTAAAAAATGGTTGTACTTGCACACGAATATCTGAAATACACACTCTTATCCTAGCTAAAATATATATGCATGTATGCATGCATGCATCCATGCATGTATTTTGCTGCCCGAATCTGCTTAGTGTCTTGCTATCTTACTACCTTCAATGAGCTACATCTTTAAAGGAATGCTAACTCACAAACACATTTATTAGTGTCTGAGACATTACACCAAAATGCCTCATCTATCTGTATAGAAGCTGCTTTCTGATGCAATGTAGGCCCTTAGCACACTCTTTGAGCTCTAAAGCGCATTAAGAACACAGTTACAGGGTTAAGCACAGCAGTCTAAACTAACATCAGGCATATATCACGTTGAAACATGATCTTGCTCCATGTACTTTTACCTTATTTTTACATGAGCCTTCCTATAGGATTCATCCACTTCATCCCAATGAAAACAAACAAGATGTTGGATTAACATTGATGTCCCCAAGCTTTGGGATGGTTTCTGTGAGGGTCCCCTCCGCAAAACCTTACTGCAAAAATTACACAAGACCTCCTCAATCTCCTTTTTGCTGTGTTGGTTCTTTACACAGAAATATTGCAAACTGCCAGCTGCGGTTGTTGTACACATTGCTTCTTCAGCAGTGGTAAACCTGAAGCCATCCATGCCACCTCATCATCACTGCTGGTCATATTCATATTGAAATGCATGACCATGGAGGAAAAATCAAATCTTTAAAAATACACAACACAAAATATCCACCCAAAAAGTATTTGATATATCAAGCTAAAATAACAAACACTAACAAACTAAAAGAAAAAGACAAAGGACACAGGTATAGAAACAAGAAAGGTAAAAACACAAAGGATACATTAAAAAACTGCTTTTAAAAGTTCCTGAAGGCTCACAATGAATTTCACCCACCAAGAGACAAAAAGCAATGATAGAAAACATGAAAAGGGTGGTTGGGAGATATAGCCGACTGAAATGTGTTTTCCATACGCGCATGTATGCCCAAGTGCAATAATGTGTTTGTGCCTAATTGATTGACCAATCACATCGCCAAAGGGGGAGTCACACCTGCACGTTTTAGTAGCCATGTCAATCTAAGGACAATCACTTTGAAAGTTACGGTGATGCGGCTATGTGGCTTGACACCTGTTTTTAAAAACCAATCACACTATAGGCTGCAGTACCCTTATAGCAGCATCAACGAACAAGCAAATGACACGATGCAATGTATTGACGCGGCTATGCTCATGCCGTTTGAAAAAAACAGCTTGTGTGAAATGAGACAATAGGACGTTGACATCCTTCAACGTGGCCACGCATCTTCATGTCTGATGTGTCAGCCAATCATATCACGTGCTGCGGCTCAATGCCTACATGTGACTTGTATCCATATCAACAAAAAGTCCAATCACACGTTGCGATGTATTGACACAGCAACGGCCACGCCCTATGAGGACATCTGTGTGTGTGGAGATGCCCAATCAGTGCGTGTGGCGGCGTGTAGCCATGAAAAATCACCCACCCACAAAAAAAGTTTCTATTGATCATTGCTATCAGTGCTTGTTAGTGAAATGTTATCCAAGTAACTACAAGAACATTTGGTACTTTAACTCTTTAATCCTTCTTCCTGTTTACTCACTTTTCACCTTATCCTCTTTTCTTTTTTCTATTGTTTGTTTCTTTTTTATTGTTAAAACGTTTTCATTTTTTGAGGCAATGTCTTTTCAGTGTTGTCATTTTTATTGTTTTACCTATTCCTCCACAGTTGGACATTCAAACATGTCCAGCCATGATAGTAGCAGCAGTGATGCTGATGTCACTTGGGTCCCCAATCCATCGCCACCCAGGAAGAAAGCAACTGGAATGAAGATCGTTGCAGACAGTTCGCAATAGTTCCAGGTGAAAGAACACTGTTCAAAAAAAGAGGAGGACGACGTACTATGCACATTGTCCAAGAAAACTCTACAATGGGACCCTTCTAATATTCCGTCACAAAGCCTAGGAACATCAATAATGATAAACCATCTGGTGCAAGTCCACTGGGATGATGTGGATGATACCTATTGGAAATGGCACGAGCACCACAAAACAAAAATGCATGGGCCTCATGCATCACATTCATGGACATCAGCACCACCTACAGCACGTGCATCCACCAGTGACGCATCGCCAAAACTAAAGGAACCTCAACTTCTGCAGCAGTGTTTACTGCACAAGCTACATTGTTACCAACTCCCGATCTCTCAGTGATGAGAGTCATGTGTGGATGATTCCCCTGCATGGGTAGCTGTGGGAGATGCCGCAACTAAGATATGGGAAAAGATCATCTCTGAATATCAATTGAACTGTCATACAATATTTTTCACCCTTTTTGAGAAAAAGAGATAGTAAAAAGAAAGAAAATACCAACAAAACATGTTTCTTTTTATTTTAGTTCCCTTTGTTACATGTTTCATCCTTATGTGTTTCCTTCCCCTGTTCCACTCCCCTCTTTCCTTCCCCCAAACGTCCTATTTAAGGGTCACCCTTTAAATTGTAAAAATAGATCAAATTGAACACAGACTGCATAAATATATCACAATATCTATTGTAATTTATTTTATGCAGTTTGAGTGCCTAAAATCTCCCAAAATGTTTGTTTGTAACCCTGGTTACAATGTTAAAAAGGGAGCCATTTAGCTGCGGTTAGAACTACTCCAGTCGTTGCACGCCTTAGCCAAAGAAGCATAATCCTGCGACTCATTGGCTGAGGCTGTAGAATGGCTAGAAATAATATAAAAAAATATTCAAATATTTGTCTTTTAAATATGTGCATTACACATATATATATCATATTTATCAAATGTCTTAGTCAATACCTTTATATGTGTTGTCTTTTTTCTTCAATATAACTAACTAACTAAACAGAATGAAATGTATTTCATAAGAAAATAAAAACAAGAATGTTTGTGGGTTTTTTCTATAATGTTTGTATTCCTAGTTCACAAGCAATTAAATATTGTATTAATTAATCATGCAATAGAGGAAAATAACTTCTCATTGGAGAGAAAAGACCTCTTTTCAGTTTTTTAAAATATTTATCAATAAGAATATATATACAATACGTATCAAAAAATCACCCTTACAAAAATAACACTTTAAAAAAGAAAGGGCTGCTAGAGTGTGGTATAGGAAGAAAATGCAGTATGATTACCTCAACTATACTAACCATTTCGGATTTAGGTAGCTACGAAGTTGGTTTTGCATCAGCAAATTCTAAAAAGAATGACCCACAATCTCACTAGTTTGTGCACCTACATAGGCATTTCACTAAAATGAATATATGTTAAAATAATGTACAAACAATATTTAATATTACATTAGCACAAATTAAATGCCATTTCCATACTTCTTGTAAAATCTGTGTGTGTCCTTTTTTTGGCCTCCTACACAAATGAGAAGTTCATAATGACATTTTAAAATGTACCCATCATATTTAAAAATTTGAAAAACTAGGAATTGTTATTTAAACTTCTATTGGCACAGATAGTTGTGTGCAGTGTGGAATACTTGTTTATGATATTCCCATTCATTCTAAAATATAAAAATGATATCTACATTGCCATTACGATACTTGTTTTATAATTTGGTGTGCATCCTTTTTTCGCCCACCTACACACCTAGGAAGCTAATGTCAATTTTCTAAAACCTACTAAAAAATGAAAAAATGTCCACGGTGTAATAACTCAATACATTGTACAACGTTTCTGAAAGCCTCCACACTGCACATAGATCATATTTAAACATTGAACAAAGTAACAATACAAGTAAGCTGTTTTAATTTTTTAATTGAATTGGAATACTTTTTTAAAATATTGTGTGCGTACATATTTCCACCACCTACACAAATAATGACTTCACACAGTATATCTAAATTCTTCTGTAAAACTCTTATTAGTAGTTATATCTCATTTATTTTACAAACATTGTACTTTATTGTTTTTGTATCTACACCCTACTGTTTACGTGTGTCATATGTAAACAGTCATGAACTTCTACACACCCTCACTTTCAAAATAATGCACATGGAACCATTTATGCAAGCTAGCACTTATAGGGAACACTTGTTCATATTAATATATACACTGTTTTACACAATAAATCAGAAATAGAAGATTGCAGAATGCTGTTTTCTCTTGTAGTTCATGTAATAGTCAGAATCTTACCTCTATAATTATTTCGTACTGTTTTTAAAATACTTTGTAGTAACACTCCATCTTTTACTTTACTTAAAACACTTATTACCCCATTCTTCCATTTCAAACTTTTATTTTGCATGTATATATCCAAAAAGAATACAAAACATACATTTTAAAAATGTAGTTCCAACACAATTAAGTAAGCATTCTTTCAACCCTTTAGCAATCTAGCTTGGTGTGTGAATATAGAGTCATTACAAACAAGCCAATCTACTTCTGTATGCACTAATGTTGTGAAATGTCAACAGAGAATATATGCCTCCTCAAGAAAAATAATTGCACACATCTTAAATGTGTTATTACTAATAGAAACTTGACTATTTACAATATTCATTACAGATGTATTAATTTGCCTACCATCAACACTTTATCTTTGAAACATAATCAATACATACTTATTAAAAACAAGATTTTGCAGTGTTGATTGTAAATTACAACCACAATAACTGCATTGCATGTCATGGAATGATTTAGTTAGAAGATCAGAAAAATGTACACTTTTCTGATCAGGGATAGGCACATATAACACTCTTTCAGAAAGATCCCAAGTAGTGTAATCTTTCTTACACTGTGGACACATATGATTCCACTCATAACTAATTCCTAGATACCTACCTACACTAACAATTTCCTGCACTAATGAATTGAAGACAGCCATTAAACATTCTAGAATATCTTCCTATGTATTTTGAGAACATTGTTGATTTTACCTGTAACAGCTACTACATTTTGGTTTGACTTTGCAGAATGTGTAGTGTGTGGTTTTTCATCTACAGATATTTAAAAAAATGCAAGTTCCACACATCGCTGCTTCTCTGCTGTGGAAGGTACTTCTTGCATCAATGCAGTAATTTGAAACAACATACACAAAGCTGCATCACAATAGCATTCAACTCCCTTTTCATTGCTAAATTTACAACAAGAGTATGTTACTGTTGAACAACTCACCAACTCCCATAGATTCCATTGTTTATTAGTCTTAAAAGGACTGATTTTATTTGAACATACTTTCACTGACTCCTTATGTTTCCTGGCAAACTGTTTAACAGGTACATGCATAAGGTTCAGGTGAGGTGCATACATTGCATGTGATCTATTTTATTCTTCAATGCAAGAAAGGTCATCTGTCACCTTTCTTTCATCAAAGTTGATTAAAAATAAAACTTTTATATTTTTCACACATGACAAAGCTACATATGACATTCCTTCTTTAAACACAGTATGACCAATGTCAATAAGTGCTGCTTCTAAAGTAAACCCTTGTGATTTATGAATAGTTATTGCAAATGAAGAGCACAATGGAAAATGCTCTCTTTTCACAAAGGTATCCTTAAAAAGCATGAAACGTAAAGTGGTCTGATAAAATAAATTAATTTCTTCCACACGATCAAACTTTACTTCAAAATGTTCAATATTTGTACTGTGAGTAAAATTGTGAAACGCAATCACCCTTCTCATCTGTCCACTGACTAGACCAATTGCTACATTCAAGTTCCTCTTTAACATTACTTGTGCATTGATGCACAGTTTTAAAACTGCTTCTAGACATGCTGTTTTAGAGATTGAATTCTCTAGTTGACCGAATTCAACTTTTGCTCTCTTATCCAACTCTTATGGCGTACCTACAGTTGCAGAGATTCATTGATGAAAACGCCATCTTGGGTCAACACCAATCTGTCTTTCAGGCTTTCAGGCTCCAGCACAGCCACACAATGGCTCGCCTCTTTCCTAGGTCCCCGCACTGCCAAGGTTGCCATTGACAATGCCCGTTCCTCCCCTTTCTTGCTCACACGGGGTGTTCACCAGAGTTCTTCACTTTCTCCCACACTGTTTAATATCTACATTCTCCATCTTCTTGACAATCTGGGTGTCAGGTATATGAATTATGCAAGTGACACCCACGTCGTCTTTCAGCTTTCAGGCATCTATGCCCGGGATTCTTTATTTATCAATTCAGTATACTCAACCATCCATGATTGGATGGTAGAAAAATCCATGGCTCTCAATGCAGAGAGGACAGAGATTCTTATCACCGCCTCCAGCCATATGCTGAAAACCTTGGCCCCGGAATATGGCAGGTTTACTATCGCCAATACCATCATCCCACTGGCGAAGAACGTCAAAATGCTAGTTGCCACCTGAATGCTGAACTTTCTAGGAGACAACATGTTGCCAAGACCTGTGCCTCATGTGGCCTTATCAATACATTTCTTGGCCACATGTGCCATTTTCTTACTACAAAAAATATGTCCATGATAGCAGCTGCCCTGGTTAACCTCTGCCTCGACTATTGCAATAGTATACTGGCCAGCACAACCCAGTCCAACTCCGCTGCCCTCCAGGTAACACAAAATGGTGCTGTCAGAGCATTGCTGGGTATCCCCAGGCGAAAGTCCATTGCCCAAATCAGAAATAAATGTCATTGGTTACCTGTGAAGCAACGCATCTCACTTAAGATTCTTCCCCTTACCTTCAAGTGCCCGGCCCTTACTGCCCCTTCCTACATTATCGGGCACCTTATACACTTTGTACCCACTTTGTACCCTTGCATTCTCTCATTCTCTCAGGTCACTAGACCAGGCCAAACTTAGCCAGCCCCAATTCCACCTGGCTAATTATTGGAAGGCAAAATTCCATGTACTGTTCCCTACCAGGTAGAACGCTATCCCACTTGAACAGAAAAAGATTGCTTCCCTCAAGGAACTCAAGAAAAAGCTGAAACCGCTCCTCTTCAATGCACCCCTAACCTGGCTTAATTGTCTGTTGTATATCTCTCCTGTTACCGTCTTGTCTGTCATTTGTGCACCGCAAGGCCTCCGGGTGAGTCAGCGCATAAGAAAATGTAAAATAAATACAAATAAATGGCATACGATGCTGATCTAAAACATCACATGATTTTATGTCCAAAATATTTTGCTTCTTTGACAGCAGCATTGTAGACTTGAACTTGTTACACTCTGCAAGTGTGCACATCAAAGAACACAAGACATTTTTCTTTTCTTAACAGTCATCAAACAGACTGCAATCTGCATGAAACATGTTAGAAATCAGTCTTCCGTTTAAGATTGCTTTCACATTCTCTTCAAGAACACCCATGCGCATATCATTAACCATTTCTGCAGACTCTAAGTATGCAGATTGCCTCATATAATAGTATGTTGCTGGAATTCAAAAAAATTCCAAAGCTTAAAATGACCAATGCTTCCTATACCTTTTTGACTATCCTTACATTGTAGCATTTTGAAAACTGGTCTACCTTTCACGGGAGTTAATTGTAACAATTCTCCTAAACAAGTACATGTTTACCTACAAAGAAAATGCAGTAGTCCATCTTCAAAACCTCTTGCATTCGCAAGTGAATGAAAGTGTGCATCAAGTTAAACATCATTACTTACTTCATCTACAATCAAGGTATTTAATTTACGGAGATTTTTTCCTACTTCCTGTGCTGCACTTGACACAAGTTTTCAATACTCTACTATGTTGTCATACTCCACTGGTAGCATCAACAGTCAATGTAAAGTAGCACCTACTACTTTGCTGTTTAACCTGTTGGAGCAGTTACAATACATGACAATGGTCAATCTGTGAAATTTTGGATCATAGCTCTGATAGTATAAATTAAAAAGGATTTACCTGTTCCTGCTTGTCCACTAACATACAACAATAGAGGTTTCTATTGCACACAAGAACATTTATGCTTGTCATGCTGTAAACTATGTAAGAACCTATCTTTAATTTTATAATACATTTCTTTTTGCTCTGCATTAAGTTTACTATTTCATCACAATTCACAACTACAACTTTCTACTTCTTCAATGGAAAACTCAACATCAGTTTGAATAATTGGCTCACCAAGCACCTTTTGCCTTCTTGCTGCAGAATCTTGACTTTGCCCAGGAGCCTATTTTGCCAATTCAGCTACCAAATGTTTTTCTTGACATAGTTCTTTCTGCAGGAACTCCAAGTACTGCTCACATTTTGGAAATGTAATAAAGCTTTTATTAGCAAAAAAGTATTTTTCAAAAGTTTCAAAACTTCCAAGCAAATCACTCTCAGCACGCCATGGGAAGAACAACTGCAAAAGACAAATTAAATAATTCCTTTTTATCTGCAGTTTGGCAAGACAGTTTCACATGGTTGATGAGACTTGCTTTCTGATGGCTCACTAGACAACCAGTACATCCATGTACTTTAACCCATCCTCCATCACTGGTTGCTTTCACATTTTGATATTATCAGCGTTCTGCTACTTCATATAAACAAAGATCCTCCAATACTACAGATTGATTTGGATAGTATGTATCATTCAAGTTGTTTTTCAGAATGTCTGTACTGTCAGGTACTGCTTCAGCTAACTTATACATTTCTCTCAAAAGCTTCAGTAGCCAATTTGTAGAACTAGCTGGGCCAAGACTTAACCAAAGTACATTAATGCTATGCCCATACAGGCAAACTAGTTATCTAATCTGCAGCTTTGTAGCTATCGCACTCTCTATGTGAGAGCATCCTCAGACCAAAGCTTAGATGTGTTTGACTAAGACTTTTATCTGTTAATTAATCTGCCCATACATCAGCTGCATTGCTCTTATCAGCTTTTGGCATGTATGCTGTAACATAACAAGCAACAGCTGTTGGATCATCAGCAATATACTGTAATATACTGTACATCAGTATTTGCATTCCAAAGCTGAGCAATGAGAGGATTGCAATCATTAATGAATTGGCATTCCTTTTTTCTTTTTAAATGATATGTATTTCTTGGTGACTTACCCATAACATGGTGTCTATTCACTCGACTAACTGGTATCAAAGGCATTGGAAAGCCAAATCTGATCTGAGTGTAGTACTTGTCTTACTTTTTTATTTTCTCTGACAGTACTTTCCACATGCGTGCCTTTGAAACCTTTCCACCTTGTTCTGTAGATCAGCATACACATGCTGAGCAGGAACGCAACAAGGAACATATTTTTCTATGAATTCCATCACACAGCCATCACTTTCTTTACCAAACTGAGGAGCATCTTTAATCCACAACAGCATATGTATATGTGCATTGTACTCTTCCCTCTAAAAGGAATGTTCCAAAATGGCTAATTGTCAATCTTCTGTATTACATATAAAGTGTAACATGGCTAAAAATCGGTGATGGAAGAACCACAAGACACTTACAGGGTCCACGAAACACAATTCTCCTGGTGTCATGTGTTCTATGTCCTCTTATGTGGATTACTTTCACAATTCCACTCTGTGAGATCAACCCGACCATACTCAGCACAACTTAAAGTCGCAAACCAAGTTGGAGGGCCTCTGATCATGCATCTAACCTCGGAATGTCTCCTATACCAATATTCCTAGGTTCGTCTCATTGTAGCAAGAATATTTGTAAGTTTACCCTCTCAAACTTCATTTTTTTCTTTCACCTGTTGCAGCTTCTCACAAGCAAAAAGATTCTGAAATCTAATTCCGTTCTGAAGTATATGAGCAACAGCATAACATAATGTTCATAATTTACTTTCATACAATAAGTGAAAAATATATTCAACATTGGTGCGGAATCCGGAATCTTCAGAATACATTCTTGTACAAGGATATTCTGAAGAAGAGATCTGAACCCTTGAATCGTCAAATCTACTTCCTGTACCAGTAGAAAAAAATATAGGGAAACACCGAGCTTCTAACGTCTTTTCCCATAGACTGATTTGTGCACCTTTCGTTGATTTCATTTGATACAAATCTAAACAAATCTAAATACAAATCTACAAATCTAAACAGTCACCCATGACTCCACGTGAGTTTAGAGGATGAATAGTGTAATGTTCATACAAACTATTCCTTTCCGCAACAGATAGATGTTGGAACTGACCTTCACTGCTTTTATTTGTTCAATCAACATCAAGCATAGACACGTCTGGTACAGACAGACTGCCTTTGTATAAATCATTGTGCTCCAATAGAAATGCTAATGCATTTTTCACCTTTCCAATATTTATAAGCTGTTGCCAAATGCTCTTTATTGGCAAGATTGTTTACTAAAGCAAACAAAGGACCAGCAACATCACGCTTCACTCCCAGAATGTTCAAATGTTCTTCCACATTGTGGATAAATACACAACCTTACCTCTCACACCTTGCACTAATAATTGTTTAGGTAGATTTGACATCTTTGTTGCAATCTAACAATAACTTGGAAAGGATGAACAGTTTGCAATGCAATCACTTCAAACATGTTAAAATTTTGAAGCACACCAGGAATATCAGGCACTACCATGTCGCTCAAGGCACTTCTAGGAGGAAAACTGATTATAAAATCCAACACAGTGTCTACAAACATAAAGTGCCTCACTTGTGTCAAATCATTCTTCTACAAACAAATACAGATGAAGTTCTTTCCAAACATTTTTTACACTGTGTTTAATTTTCTCTTCAATGTACTCTAGTTGCACTCAAGACTTCTAAAAAGTGCATCAACAAGTTACGCAAACAATGTCAGGTCTTTCAGTAGAAGAAAACTCAAACAATGCAATACTTTTTTTTATACTGTTGATAAATCAGATCCTTTGAAAGCACAGGATCATAATTTCTATTTCCTGTAAGTGTTTCATCTACATACAGTTACTCTTTTATAGACATGATATTTTATCATTTGCTTTGTAGAAACTACACTTTCTACAGTTCCAGTCAGAAGTGCTTGATTTAAAAGTGCAAGAGACATATTTGGTGTTTTACACTCATACAGTTCAACTAGAAGGTATCTCATTTTAGTATGATGTGCAGCCATGGAACTGACTCCTACATTTAATTTTATCAAGACAAGCTAGAGATTGACCCAGAAGTCCTGTTTTTTCATGAACTTCAGTCATCTATTCTACGTAGCATCTTGATCTGTCTTTGAACATTATTATTTTTGGGAAAAACTTGCACACATCTCTTTAATACTTTACAAGAATACCTATCAATATTGCAAAAAAAATGGCACATCCAATCCTCACAATTCTTATTAGGTTTTATTCTAGACTGACCTAAACTTTCTATTTCTGTATTATCTGAATTTAGGATTTCTTCTTTTTTATAAATCACATCATTTTGTACTTCATAGCTACGTCCACTCTCATCAAAAGCTAGGAGAGCATTCTTTCCTTGAAAGTAACTCTTCTCATTAAAAAAAAAATTAACAATTTTCCTTTTCATATGAAAAGCTTGAATTATTACTTCTACATTTTTCTTTTACAAAAAAACGCTTTACCACATATCTAGATTTTGGTTTCACACTTCTCGAAAAGATTTGTAAAAACACGAGAGTGGCACATTTTCATATATATATATATATATATATATATATATATATATATATATATATATATATATATATATATATTGTTCCTCTGTTTCAAATTGATAGCACATTTGTTATCTTTTCTTCTAAAAATCTGTGTTTTTTTAGTAGCTACTAAAAGATTTGATACATTTCTTCTTTTCTTACTTTCACTAAAAACATTCTCGGTTCCATCAATGTGTTATGTTGGAACTTCTCCTATATGAAATAGCTGATTTTTTAAAGTATTATCGATAACATGTATTGTTGTATCATCTACAGTATTTGTAACTGCAGATTTAAGAACACTACTTTTAAAAATATATTTCAAAACTTGACTTCCCTGCACACAATTTTGTCAGTCATTATGATTTTTTATATTTTCAATATATAACATGAATTGTTCTTTATATAAAATGTATTCAGTATATTTCGGTTTGTAATTGAATACTCTTTGGGCCTGATTCACAGAAGCATTTTATAATGGCGCAATCCCATAAGAAAAAATTCTGTGAATCAGACCCTTTTTAGGTATTACTTGGAAAGTAAGGTTTTCCATATTTAATTTCAGTGTTTTCTGTAGAGAGTTCAAGCAGTAGCACATGTTATGCTATGGATAAGTAAGAAAACAAAATACATTTCCATTATCAAATATCCTTCCTTCATTCTCTGTATGTATGACCTGGCAATTCCCTTAGTTGGTGCATATCTTTCATTTCATATGCGCATCCCTTATCATGATTTCCACGGCTGTAAAACAAATGGTCACTATCATCTAGACAATTACCTCATGTTTCATGCAGTTTTACCTTCTTGAAAATGTACTGTTCCAACCACAAATGCATCACAAACTGAGAAACTCAAATACCATCCATTCAAACTATACTTTGTTCATCCTATTTACACTACATGTATTCCTTCACACACTTTCTCCAATCAGGTAAGGCTAATCTATAAGAGTGATACCTGCCTACAGGGAAAAAGGCATTCCTTCACCAGAAATTTGAAAGAAGGGCACATGGTCTTCTCCCTTTACATTCATTCATTACATAAAACTGAACATTTAAAGTGCGTATCTTAGTCCTAAACACAATACACATTATATAAATTAGCATAACTTGTTAATGTACATACATATAGGTGTGGCAAGATAAACTGCTACATATCTTTTGTTTGATGTAGCAACCTGCCATTCATTAATCTCTGGTGTGTCTTCAATTCATGATGAAGGTGATGAGGTAGCTCCACCCAGCTTCAGTTTTGACAATTTACAAACCTCTACTTAAAGACTGTAGCTCAACTCCATGCACACAGCATTAAGTAGGCTGCTGGTGACATGACCAGAGCCTGACATTCACTTACTTCTCCCACCAATTATTTAATCAGTCCTCCTTAAGCTGTTTCATCAAAGGACATGCAAAGACAAGGGTCCCACCTATTTGTACCTTTTCAGGACTGATAAGGCCAATTGCCTTACCCACTACCCTGCATTTCACCTACAAACGAATCGCTACTACTGCTACTCAACAAAATACATCACCATTTGCATCCTCCCTCCAGTGCCCATCTCCACTCTCACTAGGGTTTGAATGGCCAAGTGCACTGGCAGCCCCAGAATGCTACCCTAGCGAACCTCACCAATAATGCTCTTGCCCCCATTTCAATTAATATTATTCCCAAACCACTTCTAAAGAAAATCAATGTTTACTGCCAACATCAAAATCAAGTTAACATTTATCAGCTGCACTCCATCATAAGACTTGTCATATATTAAGGTCATATTCAAGATGGTTCACAAATCGAACACAAAAGTAAATACAAATATAGAATGATAGTGAAGAGCTTGCTCTCCAACTTCAAAGCACAAACACAGCAGCAATAAGTTTCAAGGGTAGAGGAATGCTGCATGTTTAATGATACAAATTACTATACACCCCTATTCATCTCCCTATGTCAGTGCATTGTGTAACAAAATATGAGATTACATAGCATGAAACCCATATAGGTTCATGCCCCTCCAAAGCACACCATTTCCAAGCAAATTGTGAAACTGCCAAATAAGCTTTCTGATTATTATTGCTAAATTACTCCCAACAATTACATGAGAGTGGAAATACTGCAGTATAAAATAATGCCCCAGTAATTTGGGATACTATTGAGCAGCTCATATTGCTTAAGTAAGATGAGAAAAGTTTCACTAGGTGGTGCATATCTTTCACTTCATATACATTCCTTATTATCATGTCTCAGGCTGTAAAACAAATAATCACTATTATCTATACAATTAGCTCAGTTTTCATTCAGGCCTAACATCTTGAAAATGTACTATACAAAACACAAATGCATCACAAACTGAGAAATTCAATTGCCACACATTCAAACTATAATGTGCTCATCTTATTTACACTACATGCAATCCTTCACACACTTTCTCCAATCATATGAGCCTAAAAGACACAATCTGAATAACACAAGGCCTAGTAAGATTGTTTGTTTTGTCCCCCTTTGTCTTCCCCTTTCTTGTCTTGTTGCACCTAGAAACCATTGTGTATAGGCGCGATATAAATGACTTATCATATCATATCATGATCTTCAAAAGATATGTCAGCCTACTAGACAAAAGACATTCCTTCACCAGCAATTTAAAGAAGGGTATGGGCTCATCTCCCTCTACATTAAGTGAGCATTATAAACTAAAGGTCCAAAGTGGGCATCTTAGTCCTGAGCACAGTAAATATGTCATAAAAGAGCATACTTTCTTAATTCACATTCATAATGGTGTTACACGATAATCTGTTACACAACTTTGCTTTGATGTACAACCTACCATTCATGCATCTCTGGTTTGTCCTCAATTCATGATGAAGTTGATTTGTCCTCAATTCATGATGAAGTTGATAAGAGAAGAGCTGCAAGTTATTGCACTTCCACCTACTTGCTCCATCCACCTCCAGTTTCCATGCCTGACAAGCCTCTACTTAAGAACTGTAGGCCCTCTCCAGGCACACCGCATTCAGTATACTGCTGTTCACATAACTGGGCCCTGCCTCATCCTTGCATCTCAAACCACCCATTTAATCAGTCCTCATTAGGCATCCTAATCAAAGAACATGCAAAGTCAAGCAGCTCACCTGTTGCCAACTATTCAAACATCATAGGGCCAATGGACTGACCCGCTATCCTGCATTTCACCTGCTAACTAATCACTACTATTGCTACTCAACAAAATATATCAGCATGCATCCCTCCACTGTCCATCCCCGCTCTCAATGGAGTTTGAATGGCCAAGTGCCCTGGGCAGCTGTAGAAAGTTACCCTAGCAAACCTTATCAATAATGCCCTTCCTTGCCCATATCACGCTGAACATTTCTTTAGTAATACCTGACATACTGTAACCATAAATTTGGAGTACAATTCCCAAACCACTTCTAGAGAAAAGTTCTATTCACTGGAAATGTACCAATTGAAATTAACTGTGCCTGTAATATGGCAGAATCCATGAATTACCAGAAATAAAAAAAAATGTTTGCTAACATTAAAACCAAGGTAGCATTTTCCAGCTGCACTCCATCATGAGATTAGTCATATTTAAGGCCACATTCAAAATCGTCCACAAATCTAAAAACACATCTAAAACAAACAGTTAAATACATGGGATCATAGTGAAGAGTTTTCTATCCAACTTCAAAGCACAAATTCAGCAGCAATATTTTTCAAGGGTAGAGGAATGCTGCCTGTTTAATGATACCAATTACTATGCACCACTATATATTTTACATCTCCCTATGTCAATGCATTATATTACAACATATGAGATTACATAGCATGAACCCCAAATAGGTTTCTGCCCTTCCCTTTCCAAGCAAATTTTGAAACTGCCAAATATGGATGCTGATTATTATTGCTAAATTACTACCAACAATTAGATGGGAGTGGAAAAGCTGCTGTATAAAAGAATGCCTCATCTAGACCTCTCCTTTAATTGCTTGAGTAATGTGGGATGCTATTCAGCAGCTCATATAGCATAAATAAGATGAGAAAAGTAGAGTTTCACTAGGTGGGCATTACGTTTGTTGGTGATATATCTGTGGCTAGCACAGTACATTTTTTGAATGATAAGTCTAAATGAAAAGTGAGTTGATCTTTTATGCCACAGTACCCATGTCTTTGATAACCTAACACTTCATGATAGTGCTGGCAGATATTAAGAGAAATATATGTATTAACCATGTGGTTTACAAGCTCATACCTATACAGAAAGAGTAAAACACATTAAAGCTGAAATGGAAACTATAAGACCCTACCCATTTAGCCACTATGAATTTACCTTCTTCACTTTGCTTCATAATTTCTCCGAAGCCACTGACCTGGTGTTTTTTGACTGAAAAGCCAATATCTAGCATACTCTAGCCATAACTTCACAGCACAATTTCCAAACCGCGTCTCGAGAGAATAAATGTTCACTCCAAACTAACCAATTCAAATTAACTTTCCCAGTAAGCTAGCAGAATCCAGAAATCTCCACAAATAAGCAAAAGAACTTTGTCAAACATCATAACCAAGTAGGCATTCGTCAGGTGCACTGCCTCATAAAACTTCTCAAATTTAAAGGAACATTCAAACACTTTCACAATTCTAACACATTCGAAAATCATCAATATAGGGTCACAGAAAACCCCTTAAAGGAATAGTTTGCTCAAAAATGGTATCGTCACGATCGTTCGGGCATGTATTTTTAAGTATACTGTAATCGATCTTACAAAAATTTCCTATGCATCTTACCCTAGTTTTCCTCACTTTTACACATGCGAAAACAACAGGTTGGGCGCCACCATCTTGTGCTAATCTTATCCATTGATGCATCGCCCATGGTTCAAGTGCACTCGCTGCAAGAATACAGGTCGCCCCCCTCAAACTGACATCACTGGATGCTTACACCCGTTTTCACAATTCCAATGCACGTCTCGTGTTAACCTTCTCTGTGCGCAAGCTATTGATAATGTATCCATGGAAATGCCAGGACACTTCTTTCCTCAACAAGTATAAACAGACCTTTCTTAGCAGACAACATTGCTTTTTCAATCGTTTCACTGTATTTGGTTTCGATCACCCATGACTAATTTCCCAGTGACAGCAGACAGTACAGGGGATTTTCACACACTATGCTGCAACTGCAAGTATATATTTTGTAGTTTGTTTGTGCTATCAACATCACTAAACTAATTAAAATACAAAGGAGCATATACGAATAGTTGTTTGAATATTTAAGTCCAGAACATGCACAATCGTCTATGAGGGTTATGAAAGAATGGTCGGTGCCCTTTGGCGCTCGCCTCACCCCCATCCATCCCCCCTCCAGTAGTGGGTGGGTGGGAACACTCAAGGTGCCAAACACCATGTAAAACTCAAAGGGATCCTTCAGAGTGCCCTCTTCAAGACCCCACCCCAGCAATCAACATACGTTTGTGTCCCTTCAGCAGTGTTTGGTGCCTTTTGCGCTCGCCTCATGCCCATCCATCCCCCCTCCAGTATTTATGCAGTTCACACCTATGACCGTGCGCTCCCAAGGGTGGTGCGTGGGAACACTTAAGTAGCCAAACACCATGTGCACCTCAAAGGGATCTTCCACACCGTGACCATTGTTCACATGGCCTCCCCAGACCCAGTGTCTCCAGACTCCCCTGTACATGTCCATCCATTCCCCTCCTTCCCCAGTATCGATGGCAGTTGGCAACTAAGAACATGCACTTGCAAGGCAGCTTGGTGGGTGTGGAAGCTCAATGTGCCACAAGCTGTGGAATCGCTAGCCTCTGTGTAGCTTTGAAAATAGACATTACTCCTCATACAAAATTATCCAGACTCTTTGTTTTTATGTTGGCAATGCAAGTCTGTGGCTTCTATTAAACATATCAATAATAAACCAAACAAGACTACTGTGTTTGTCACAAGTGACCAGGTGTTCAGCATCATCATAGTTTTGAACTTTTAGGGCACTTGGACCGTGAAACAGGAACTGGCCCTCCTTGGCTCACAAACTGACCCCATTGTGGGTTCTCAGGTCTGTATTTTGGGGGCCTAGATCATGTCTAGTGAGCACTTGCACTTGCTGGCAGCTTCCTTCCAGTCCCATGCCACCACACCTGAGTGGGTGCAGAGCCTCTCGGGTTCACCCAAAAGACCCTTGCTCTCCTAAAGCTCTATTTGCACACCCTTGTTGCTAGTATGTGTAAAATCCGAGTATGGATTAATTCCATCCGATTTTCTGATAGGTGTGTTCCATTTTGGTGGAAACGCTCTGGGTCAGAATAGACTGCTCCCACCAGGATGTGATCATGTTTTTAAATGATAGTTTGCTTCTTGACTCTAAGGTCCACTTTCCTGTCCTACCCACAAAGGAATGTCCCACTATACATGCCGATTTGTAGGGTTTGTCTTATTTGTATTTTATTTGGTTATTTATATAGTGCTCTTTCCCCACTTGTCTGGCCCCAATGTACTGTTAAAAGATATTTCTTATGTTAACTGTGGTCTTAAACATCTTGTGAAACAATGTGATTTCCAACCTCCTATCTTGTTGACTACTTGTATCCCCATGCCTCAAAAATGGCAATGTGTGGACCGGGGGGCAGGTGTCCACCCAGGAGGTTCGAGGACAGGGTGCACACCAACACCCAGATGCGTGGATGTTGTGGGAAAAAAATACCTCCATGGGCTCATGGCCTGCACGGCTACGCTATTGTGGGAGAATTGCTGTCGCTCTCTTCACCCTCTGCTGCTACGGGCGTGGAAGGTTTTGTTCTGGAGGATGATGGTGCAGAGATCCCCATGCGGGTAGCCCGCATTTCTACCCGCATGGCTTCGCGTGATGCCCGGATCTCTGCACGGGTTGCCGGGAGCTCTGCTGAGAGTGAACGTGTGAGCTCCTCCAGCTGCTGTTCCGACCTAAAATTTCGGGAAGCCTCAAGTTCACCCAGAGTCTCCCTGAGGAAATGGAGTTCTAACCTCAGGGCTTCCCTGTGGCCCTGTGACTCTACAGATATGGCTTTGCGCATAGTCTCCAGTGCCACCCGTCAGTCCCTGTTGGACGCCAACATGTCTTCCCTGTGTGATTGGCAAATGGAGTCTGTTGCCTGCTGTTGGAGCTCCATCTGCCTTTCAGGGGGGGAAGAATGGAAGTGGCCACCCTATCCATTGCCTGAGCCATCATTTCAACCGATGCTCCCTGTTGTGCTGCTATACTGTACATGGAGTTTTCCCATACAGTATTGCTTGGTGGTGTACGGCCAACATGTCGGCGGGCACCACACCTGTTTGGGGCAAGGCGATCTGCACCTTGCTGTGCTGGCACTGCCTGAGGCTGCAGGACTGCATTCCCCCTCTGATCTGCTGGCCCAGGAACAGGATCAGATGTTGTGGAGTGTGACCCTGCATCCGTAACCGCCAAAGGCAGAGTTACCAACACTGACATCCCCATAGAGGAGTCTCCCCTCGGTGCAGGTGGGTTGGACAGAACAGCATCCCTCCCAGTAACACTCACCTGCAACGCCACATATGTCTCACTGTCCGATTCAGCACCTGAATCATAGAGGTCTGCGGAGGTGCACCCAGAGACACCCGTGGACAGTACGGTCTGCAGGAGGATTGGGTTTTCACCCACCACCACCCCATGTCCTCCACTGGTGCCGGTTGTGGCTGAGATTCCTCCTGGGTCTGCACCATCTACTCCACCTCAACAGCATCAAGTGTGTCATCACCTGCATAAACATGAAAGACAACAAATGGAAACAGCCATGAGCACCATAGCACACACATAGGCCTGACAACCCAGAGATCCAGTACATGAATTACACATGTCCCACATGACTATAACACTGGCATGCATGCACTGTCAATGAGTTGGAAGGGGAGGCAAAAAGCAGACACTGAGGACTCCAAGATGGAAAAGCAACACATTTGCTGCATGCTGGATAGCACTGGCATCACACATTAGCCTGTGAGTGGCATGTCCAATACACATACATGACACATGCCAGCACACAAATGGCACATAGCATAGCCATGGTACATTTGACAAGTACAGCCATATGTTAGTGAATGAGTACTATCACCCATCCATGTGAGATGGACATGATGAGATGAAAAATGCAAAATAGTGTGACAAAATATGCATGTGCCACACACTGCAACACATCCAGTGTACAATTATACAGTGATGGCAGGCAGATGGATACATCAATGTTTGGTCACTTCAACATGACAGGAAACATCAATCATGTTCCACATTCAAACAGGCCGCAAAAATGAATGTGAGCAGGCAATTATTCAATCAGCCTGAATGGTCAAATCATTCCCATAACATGGTAATAAATGTGGGACATTGTGGGGTGTAATCTATGACAGAAGCATGTCACATATCTGGCATTATGTGACGCTCACCTGATTCCCACGGAGGCGCCGATCTGTTCTGGACTGCTATGACCTCTTCTAAGGTGATGCGCAGGACTCGGAAGACGGACAGGACCGGACCCCCAAACCTCGCCTGTCTGGCCCGTAGAAGAATCCTTCTGTAGATGGAAAAGGAGATTAACTGTCTGCTGGATAATGTGTCGGATTGCCCCCTTTCCCCCTCTCACACTCATCGAACCCCCTCCGCGATTCCCCGTAGAGTCTCACCTTAGAGTCTGAAAGGACAAGCTCTCCATCCTGCTTCCGATGCAGGGGCGCGTTGATTTCCAGTTACTTCACTAGATCTCGGGTTTGGTGAGTATTCAACTCCGCTTGACTTTTCTGATACGAGGCCGTAAGTATTCAGTTGCAAAAGTTCAAGCCTTAATTGTCCGTTGTACTTTTCTCTATTTCAGATGTAGGATGAAGAATCCACGTAGATGAATGGATTCGCCGAAGGTAACTCTGGTGAGTCTTTTTGATGGATGGTTCCCTTAGTGATCTTGCTTTCACCCACTAATGCGTGTGTCTTTTTCCCCTTAGGGGCCGGGGTACGGAAGTGCCAAAGAAGCGGCGCCGACCCGAGGTGAGGAAAGATTGTCCCAACAATAATCAGGTAAGTCTTAAGGTGGACGAATCAGGCATTCCTCGATCTGTTCCTTCGCTCAACTTTGTTTTGTCTCTTTTTCCCCTTAGGGGCCGGGGTACGGCAGTGCCAAAGAAGCGGCGCCGACCCGAGGTGTGGAAATATTGTCCCAACAAAAATCAGGTAAGTCTTAAGGTGGAAGAATCAGGCCTTCCTCAATCTGTTCCTTCGCTCACCATTGTTTTGTCTCTTTTTCTCCTTAGGCGCTGAAAGGCGACGGATGGTGCCAATGGTGGCTGAAGAGCCCGAGGGCGCCTTGTGAAGGTGAGTGGAACGCGGCGCTGCAGCGAGCGATGCGATGCGCTTGTAAAAATAATGTCTTTTCTCAGGATCGTCGGAGTGATGGTTCCGGACTCCAGATGGAGGTAGGTAAAGTTCAATTATTCACCTTTCTCTCCTTTCCTTCCTTTTCAGGTGTTCCAGGTTGCAGGCGGGCGTGGCTGGAGCCAGGATGCAGGAGCAGACACGGTGAGCGTCCAGCTGCTAGATGCAGAACAACGCGAAGCGTGAGCTGCTGTCTGGGCGTGGTTTAAATAGCCCCCAAATTAGTTCCAGGTAAGTATTCTTCCTCAGCCACGCCCGAGTGGTAAAATAGTCCCAAAGGTAAAATAGTCCCTTTCAGACCTCAAGGAGGTCTGGATCCGGCAGCATGGTCTGCATCAGGTAAGTCCATCCAAGCACTCCCATAATGAGCCTGGCGCCTATGGTGCCAGGACTGATGCCTTCTATGAGCCTGGCGCCAAAGGCGCCAGGACAATGTCCAAAGAGCCCCTATAAGGGGTTGCTGGGTCCCTCCCTGGGGACATGATGTCTGCTTTCGGGGACGCTGGCCCTGTACTGGCTTCCCGGGAGTAGGCATCATGACAGCACTCTCCCCCAAGGCCCCTCCCAAGATTGTTCCCTCCGGGGGTTTTGGTTTGTTTGGGAAGATCCGGTGGAATTTCTTAATTAATCGAGGTGCATGTACATGGCCACTGGGTTCCCATGACCTCTCCTGAGGCCCGTATCCCTTCCAATAGATTAGATAGAAACGTTTTGACCTTAACATCTTTGAATCTAAAATGTTCTTCACCTCGAATTCAGGTTCTCCATCTATTTGAATGGGTTCTGGAGGCTTGATTAGTCTGGTTCCAGGTTGCACTGGTTTCAAAAGTGACACATGAAAAACAGGGTGAATTCGCATGTTAGCTGGTAAATCAAGTTTAACGGCTGCTGGAATGATTATGGCCATAATGGAGTAAGGCCTCAGATATTTTGGATTAAAAGTTCGAGGTCCCTTGAGCGATAAGTGCCTGGTAGCCAGCCATACTTGGTCCCCGATCTGGTACTGAGGTGCTTCACTCCGATGCAGGTCAGCATTCTTCTTGTATATTCTCTTGGCTTGTTGTAAATGTGTAGTTGCTTCTTTGAAGGCTTGGGTAATTGTAGAATGCAGATGGTCCACTGCGGGCATTCCAAGGCCTTGAGGCGAGTCGAGGTCTGAGGTTCGAGGGTGATGCCCATATAAAGTATAAAAAGGACTTTGCCCAGTTCCAGAGTGTACCGAATTATTATATGTATATTCAGCTATCCAAAGAATGTCTTTCCAGTTACTTTCAGATTGTTGCACATACACCGTAAATATTGCTCAAGGGTCTGATTCGTCCTCTCTGTTTGACCATCGGTCTGAGGGTGGTGACTAGTCGATAATCTTACATCGATTTGTGCCAATTGACAACATCTACGCCAAAAGTGGGAATTGAATTGGCTTCCCCGGTCTGAGATTAGTACAGACGGGAATCCATGTAAACGAACAATATTTTCAAGGAATTCTTTGGCTAGAACTGAAGCTGAAGGTAAACCTTTCAATGGAATGAAGTGGGCCATTTTGGAAAATAAATCCACAATAACAAGAATAGTGTTATATCCTGAACAAGGAGGTAAGTGCGTAATAAAATCCAATGACAGGCTGTGCCCAGGTGCTGGCGGAATGTCTAAAAGTTGAAGGAGACTGGCTGGTCTTTTCTTTTGGCCTTCATTTTGGGCGCAAACACCACAGGACATCACAAATGATTTAATATCTTTTCGCCAAGCAGGCCACCAGAATTGTCGTTTCACCTTTTCTTCTGTCTTGGCAATACTGGGGTGCCCCTCTATTAGTGTATCATGATAACGAGAAATAACGAGCTCTTGTAATTCCTTGTGTGGCAGAAATAAGCGCCCTTGGAAATAAGGTAAATCATTATTTATAGTAAAGTCAGATCCCGTTTGTACCCAATCCTGTACGTCTGTAGGGTCCAGGACTTGTTTAACTCTAGCTTGAATGTCTTCAAGCGTTTGTAAAGAAGTCATGCCCAAAATTCTCTGTTCGGGACTTATCGGTACAGGTTCTGAGTTAGTATCAGTTTCTTCCATTCCTATTCGGGATAGAGCGTCCGCTTTGCCATTCTTACAGCCAGGACGGTAGGTGATTACAAAATCGAACTCCTCAAAAAACAAAGCCCAACGGAGCTGTCGAGATGACTGAGCCTTGGCGGTCTTTAAATACTGTAAGTTCCGGTGGTCGGTGATCACCGTGATGGTATGTCTAGCGCCAAGTAGATAATGCCGCCAGGCTTTAAAGGCAGATTTAATGGCTAACAGTTCTTTGTCAGTGATTGTGTAGTTAACCTCGGGTGCCGAGAATTTTCTGGACCAAAATGCAACGGGATGCAGTTGGTTAGTTTTGGGATCTCTTTGAGACAGGACAGCTCCCATGGCTAGGCTGGATGCGTCAGTTTCGACGACATAAGGGAGATCTGGGCGCGGGTGCTTCAATACAGGTGCAGAGGTAAATTTAGCTTTTAGTTCCTGAAAGGCCTGCTCGGCTTCTTCAGACCATTCAAAACGTTTATTTTTCCTTAAGAGCGTAGTGATGGGTTGAACAACACGAGAAAATTCCGGGATAAACCTGCGATAAAAATTGGCAAAAAGCCAAGCATGCTTTGGACACCTTTCACGGAGCTAGGCGATGGCCATTTGAGGATAGCATCCACTTTTCGTGAGTCCATGCGGACTCCTTTAGGTGTCAGGATGAAACCAAGAAACTCGACTTCCGTGGCATGGAAAACACATTTTTCAAGTTTAGCAAATAGTTTGTGTTGGCGCAATTTCTCGAGAACTGCCCTGACATGTTTTCTATGATCAGATTCCGAAGAGGAGTACACAAGAATGTCATCGATATATACGACAACACAAACGTCGATGAGTTCCCAAAAGACATCGTTCATGAAGTATTGGAAGGCAGCCGGTGCATTGCACAATTCGAAAGGCATCACCTGGTACTCAAATAGCCCATATTTGGTGCGGAAGGCAGTTTTCCATTCATCGCCTTCCTTTATTCGCACCAGATGGTAGGCCCACCGGAGATCTAACTTGGTGTATATGCAGGCATCCTTCACCTGGTCAAGGAGTTCAGGGATCAGAGGCAAAGGGTATCGGTTTTTAACAGTTATCTGGTTCAATGCGCGGTAGTCAATACAAGTTCTGAGGTCGCCTTCTTTTTTAGGCACGAAGAATAAAACCGAGGATGCAGGAGACTTAGACGGGCGAATAAAACCATTGGCTAGGTACTGATCTAGATATTGTCGTAAATGAAGATTCTCGGGTTCGGTAAGGGCATAGATCCTGCTGCAAGGGGGTTGTGCACCGGGCAATAGATCGATCTGGCAATCGTACGACCTGTGAGGCGGTAGAGTGTTGGCATGTTCCTTTTGGAAGACGTCTTGAAATTCTTGGTATTCTGGCGGTATTTGCAAAATGACACGGGTTACTGTAGCTAGGCCAATATTTGGATTTCTTGGATAACAGGTTTGTGCACAATCTGGAAAGGTTATCCTCTTTGCTCGCCAGTCAATTCGAGGATTATGTGTTTCCAACCAAGGGATTCCTAGAATTACTTGAAATTGCGGAGCCTTGATTACATCAAACACAATTGCCTCCCGATGTCAGTCTTGACCCAACAATGTCACTTCAGTAGTGGAGTGAGTTACCGGCATGAGGAGATTTTGGTTCCATCCACTGTGGTGATGACATCCTTACTGGTTTTAGGGCAAAGAGGGAGGTTGATCCTGGAAGCCAATTCACGATCCACATAGTTTCCTATAGCCCCACTATCGATATATGCCTTAATGGCATGTAACCGCCCAGGCTGCTTCGGATTTACGAGGACCATTGGCATGATGAAATGCGAGGTCAGAGAGTTAGTATTTAAGCTCGGCAAGCGGACCCTACGCTTGTCGGGCGTGGTCGTTTCCCGACTCAGATTCCATCAGGTTCTTATCAGCGACTCCTTCCGCCTTCTTAGACGGTTTTATAGGGCAATCTCGTAAAAAGTGTCCAGAAGCCCCACAATAAAGGCATAATTGCATTTGCCGTCTTCGTTCACGCTCCTTTTGAGTTAAAGGTCCTTCAACCCCTCCAATTTGCATAGGTTCAGTAACATCGGCACCCTTGGGGTTAACATGGGTTTTGACCAAAACCCGGGTCTCAAACTTGGACCAATCTTCCTTTCTGTTTTGAAGCCTGTGATCTAATTGGACCACCAAGTCTATATATTCAGAGCAGTCTTGGGGTGGATTTACGACCTGGGCCAGGACATCCTTAAGTTCTCCACGTAGACCTCGATGGAATAACGTGATTCTTTTATCGTCCGGCCATCCAGTCTCCACAATTAACCTATTGAAGGTCGCGATATAGGCTAAGAGGTCCTGGTTACCCTGTCGCAGGGATAGAAGCTCGTTGTCCAGGGCCTGTCCCTGAGAATGCCGCGCAAAAAGTCTTTCCATGCTTGTCTGGAAGGCTTGAAAGTTCTGAAGAATTGGGTCATCTTGAGTAACCAGTGGAACTGACCAATCCGCAGCACAGCCGCTGAGATATGATAGTACAAAAGCGACCTTGGTTTGGTCGTTAGGGAAGGCCCCAGGTCTGCAGAGGAAGTGCAATCGGCATTGATTCTTGAATACGGCAAACCTTTTGGGGTCCCCGGCAAAACGTTCCGGTGGGGCCAGTGGCATATTTCCAGGTAGATTAACTTGCACAGGGTTATTTGAAACCACTGGGGCGGAATTACCCCCAGAACCTGGTAAAGGAGTTTGACCAGCCTGACCTTGTAATAGCTGTCTGGCAAGATCATCAGTTCGTTCTTTAGATACAATTAACTCTCTCCTGAGGGCATTCGTCTCCTGGCGAGCGGAATGAACTTCAGCCCGTAATTCCCCCAATAGCTGGGCCAGCTGGTCTGTCTCAGAAGTCTCCATAGCGCCCGGGTGAGAAATTGTAGGTAGGCTTCGCGTTCTGTGACGCTCACCTGATTCCCACAGAGGCGCCGATCTGTTCTGGACTGCTATGACCTCTTCTAATGTGATGCGCAGGACTCGGAAGACGGACAGGACCGGATCCCCAAACCTCGCCTGTCTGGCCCGTAGAAGAATCCTTCTGTAGATGGAAAAGGGGATCAACTGTCTGCTGGATAATGTGTCGGATTCCCCCCTTCCCCCTCTCACACTCCTCGAACCCCCTCCGCGATTCCCCATAGAGTCTCACCTTAGAGTCTGAAAGGACGAGCTCTCCATCCTGCTTCCGATGCAGGAGCGCGTTGATTTCCAGTTACTTCACAGGATCTCGGGTTTGGTGAGTATTCAACTCTGCTTGACTTTTCCGATATGAGGCCGTAAGTATTCAGTTGCAAAAGTTCAAGCCTTAATTGTCCGTTGTCCTTTTCTCTATTTCAGATGTAGGATGAAGAATCCGCGTAGATGAATGGATTCGCCGAAGGTAACTCTGGTGAGTCTTTTTGATGGATGGTTCCCTTAGTGATCTTGCTTTCACCCACTAATGCGCGTGTCTTTTTCCCCTTAGGGGCCGGGGTACGGAAGTGCCAAAGAAGCGGCGCCGACCCGAGGTGAGGAAAGATTGTCCCAACAATAATCAGGTAAGTCTTAAGGTGGAAGAATCAGGCCTTCCTCGATCTGTTCCTTCGCTCACCTTTGTTTTGTCTCTTTTTCCCATTAGGGGCCGGGGTACGGCAGTGCCAAATAAGCGGCGCCGACCCGAGGTGTGGAAAGATTGTCCCAACAAAAATCAGGTAAGTCTTAAGGTGGAAGAATCAGGCCTTCCTCAATCTGTGCTTTCGCTCACCTTTGTTTTGTCTCTTTTTCTCCTTAGGCGCTGAAAGGCGACGGATGGTGCCAATGGTGGCTGAAGAGCCCGAGAGCGCCTCGTGAAGGTGAGTGGAACGCGGCGCTGCAGCGAGCGATGCGATGCGCTTGTAAAAATAATGTCTTTTCTCAGGATCGTCGGAATGATGGTTCCGGACTCCGGATGGAGGTAGGTAAAGTTCAGTTATTCACCTTTCTCTCCTTTCCTTCCTTTTCAGGTGTTGCAGGTTGCAGGCGGGCGTGGCTGGAGCCAGGATGCAGGAGCAGACACAGTGAGCGTCCAGCTGCTAGATGCAGAACAACGCGAAGCGTGAGCTGCTGTCTGGGCGTGGTTTAAATAGCCCCCAAAGTAGTTCCAGGTAAGTATTCTTCCTCAGCCACGCCCGAGTGGTAAAATAGTCCCAAAGGTAAAATAGTCCCTTTCAGACCTCAAGGAGGTCTGGATCCGGCAGCATGGTCTGCATCAGGTAAGTCCATCCAAGCACTCCCATAATGAGCCTGGCGCCTATGGTGCCAGGACTGATGCCTTCTATGAGCCTGGCCCCAAAGGCGCCAGGACAATGTCCAAAGAGCCCCTATTAGGGGTTGCTGGGTCCGTCCCTGGGGACATGATGTCTACTTTCGGGGACGCTGGCCCTGAACTGGCTTCCCGGGAGTAGGCATCATGACACATTAGGGCAGAAAAATGTGTAGCAAAAATGGGAGGATTGAAACAATCAGGCTGAATGAACACTGAAAATTCAGAACAATTTTGTTGCAAGATGACAGTTCAAGGGCAACTGCAGTAATATGGTGCTAATTGGCTACTGTGGTCAGAAGGGATACTGTCATACCCAAATCCAAGGCCGGTGAATGGTTTGGAGGAAGCACATGGGTGACCCATACCACTCATGAGTACACACCCTCACCTGGCACTCAATCATAACACATCACCCAAGCAACATACACATGGATTACACACACATGCATGGGCAACCACCGGACAATGCTTCATAATCTGGTAGGTCTCCCACGCCTTGGATCTGTTCCTCTGTGACGAAGGTTCCAGCAACAGACTCATGTTCAGTGAGTTTGTCATCCGCTGGTGGAGACCCACCGCCAGTCACCAGTGTAGAGGCATGATTGGAAGCCAGCTTGTTCTTTGCTCTGTGTTTCAGGTCATTCCACCGCTTGTAGCAATCATCAGCTGTGCGCCTCAAAAATCCAATGGCACTAATGTGGTCCGCAATGGTCTGCAGTGGGCCCTACGTTGAGCAGGCGTAGTCTTGCAGCCTGCAGTCACCACCATTTTGCGGCTATGTGCCAACACATAGGCCACAAGTGCATCAAGTTCGGCGTCTTTGAAGTTAGGCTTCCTTGACGTGCCAGAGTGTGTAGCCGTGTCTGGGGTCTCAGCCTGTAGTGCAAGAGCACCCTTCTTCTTCTTCTTGTAAGGTGGTGCGGATCCTGTGTGGCTTACGCCGCTCTGTTCAGTAGGGGCAGAAGCGCAGGTGGACTGGGTACTTGAAGCCTGTAAAGGCACAATGACCAAAGGTCTTGGTGCATGCATTGGCTGCAGGGTGATGGTGGCAGGGCCAACGTCGGTGTGATGGACCTGGACCAACACTGTCCTGGCTGGGAGACTCAGAGCTGGGGTGGATTGAGCTGCAGCTGCCCCTGCAGCCTCCCCACCCTGGCTACTTGGGGCAGCAGATTACATTGCTGCCCCAGATCCACGTGGCCTGGTGACAGCAACTTTCACCGCCACACGTGGCTTAGACTTGGTGACCTGGAAGTCAGCCTGGGAGTCATCCTGTGTCGGTTCAATTGACAAAATGGGCCGGTCCAACAAGGGCTGAGCTTGGATGGTGTCAGCTACGTTTCCCACAACCATTAGGGGGGGGCATAGGTGGCCCCGATTGGTCCTCCACACACTGAGCTCTAGGGGCACCTTGCAAATCCTGGCCACGTCCCCTACCGCACCCACCACGCCCACCTCTTTGAGATCGGCCACCTTTGCCTCCCTTACAGCTTGGTCACCTCCCAACCATGGCACTGATGTTGTTGTGTGTATGGGAGTTGCAGTAAACAATTGTCCTGGGCAATTGGGGTGAAAGGGATAGGGTGCTAGATGGAATTCGTAGCCTAGTGCTCTAGCAAGGCTGTCTGTGACCCCTGGGGGAAGATGACGGGTCACGCAATGCACAGGCACCCCAAAAACAAAAGTACACATGCACGCAACCCCTGGTATACCACGTGTGTGGAAAAATGAACCCGCACTACACTGTGGCACCCAGAAACACAAAAATAAGCGTATGTGTGTTACACGCAGCCTACAATGAGATCTGAAGGGGTACGTGACACACGGGGGCAACCACAGTTGGAAAATACATGCGCGACTAGCCGTCTGCCTTGAAAAAGAATGTGAAAAAGACGCACGTGTGCGCGTTGGCAACACCCCTGCCAAAAGAAGAAAAGAACGCAGTCTGAGGAAACAGGGAGTAGGAACTGGAAACGTTGTTAAGTAATTGTGTGGTAACCGACAAGAAGTACAAGAATCACCCGCTCACCCTCCACAAAAAGCACATACAGAAAATAGCATCATACTCGTATCTTTTAAGCCAGCGCACACGTGCAACGTCACTTACGCGCTTAGGCACTAAGGCCCTTTCCTCCAATAGCACAGTGACGTGCAGTTATCTCACGTGCTGTTTCACTATGCACCCGTTTTGTGGGGAACGCCCGCGCGCGTAACGTCACTTACGCGCTTACGCACTAAGGGCCTTTCCTCGAATTACACGCCGACGTGCACTTTTTTCACGTGCCAAATCACTCCTTATCAAGCTGGCCACGCAAAAACACACGGAAGACCACGTTCCTGCCCAAAAGCCCATTTTCTTGCACCCAAGAGCCCCAAGCACGCTCCCACCAGCCATCTGCTGCTGCCTGCCTGCTGCCCACGTGCCCTGCTATTTGGTGCCTGCATGTCAGCCATCTGCAGGGATCCAGTTGCTGTGTCCACCCCTGCTGGAACAGAAGACTCCCGACTGGGATACCATCGCTCCACAGCCCAGCCCCAGGACCCAGTTGCCCACCCACGCCTGCCTCGGGAGTCACCATGTCGGGGCAAACACCATCTGAGACCACTGGCGACCCCCAGCCAGAGAGGCAGAGGGCCACCAGCTTCAGTGAGAAGGAAGTTGGTGTCCTGTTGGAGCATGTCCTGGGGCATTATGATGCCCTCTTCGGAACATTACGCGCCAACAAGGAAGGACGGGAGAGGATCTGGGAGGACGTAGTGGTTGCCATCAACGCGGAGGGGGTGGCAACCCGCGACATCAAGCATGTCCAGAAGCGCTGGGAGGACTTCAGGTCCAGGACCCTCTACAAGGCCCGGCGCCTCGTGAAGGCAGAGGATGCATAGGGGTGCCGGGTCAGCATGAGCAACATCCAGATGAGGGTCCTGGAACGCATAGGGCCAGCGCTCCACGCTCAGATCCTTCAGAGGCAGACCCGTCTGGAGTTGAGCGGTAAGTGGCCAAGCATTGATGTGTGAGACAGGACATGTTGCAGTGTGCTGGTAGTCTGATACTTGCCTGTATGTGTGACATAGACCATGTATGGATGTGTGAGTGTGCACGGACATCATGATCATGCATGTGAGACCAGTAATGTGTGAACCACATGGATGGCGCATGTGTTCCAATGCAACATGGGGAGCTGCATGCGGAATGCACAGATGAATACATGCCAGTCTCTGTTCTTGGACATGGAGGGGGGGTGAGGGATGGGTGCTGCTCTCATGTACATGTATGGTGCACATGTGTGTTTGTCTGAGAAGTGTGTGTGTGACTTTGAAACGCCATGGATGTATGACACATGTCCGTGACGATGTGTAGATTCACTCATGCAGTGCGGTCACCGTTTTAGCCACTGTGTCTGTGGTGTACGAGCCATGATGCATGACCCTCCGGTGATGTGTGTGCATGGAATCAGTATGAGCCATGATGCATGCAAGTTTCAAGACAACATTTTGGTTAAGAGAGGCCCTTGTACATGGATGCTGATGTTGATTGCATGCGCCGTGACTGTTTCTGCATGTGTGTTGCGTGCATTGACCCATGTGTTCTGGAGGGACAGGATGGAAGTGACGTTTGACAGTGCCACTCATGTATTATTGCTTCCTGTCTAGGGGACTATTGTACAGTACCCCTATGCTTGTGTTCTATGTCTTCCTCTATGCAGCGTCCAGTGAAGAAGAGGGCGGAGACGGGGCTGTAGAGCTAAGCGGCAGGGATGCATCCACCGGGCGGCGATGCAAGGCCTAGCCACCCTCCCAGGAATTGCCATCATTCAGGAGAGAGGGGACTGGTGCCACGTCTGCCACGACGGCTGTAGCGGAAGGGCCGGGTGAGCCCCCACAGGGGCTTGCAATTGCGGAAGACGGTGCGGAGACATCCAGGTTGGTGGTCTCCACAGAGGAGGAGGAGCCCGCTACTGAGCCGCACATGGGGCCTGGTGGGGGTAGTACCACTGGTGCGAGTGGTGCAGTCCAGGGCCAGGGTCAGGAGGCAGCACAGGTCACCATGGAGGGGCCTGTGCATGTCGCTGTCCCTGACCCTGTGACTGCACCACCATGCACCAGCAGGGATGCACCGTCCCAGGCCCGTCCCCAGGTAGGGGGGAGGCCCACGTCATCTGCCTCTCCACTACCTGCGGACGAGGAGTCCCATGACCGTATGGGCTCCGTCCTGATTGGTGTTCTGTTGTGCACGCGTGTCATTTGTGATGACGTATGTGCTTCCTGGGGGGAAGAGCAGCGCCACGACGTGGCACAGTTGGGAGGGGCCCTGGTTGGTGGGTTCCTACATGCGTCGCACTCTCTGGCGGACCTCTCCTCCTCTGTGGAGACTATGCGCCAGTCGTTCTCCCTGCCATCTTCTGGCCCAGATTCCACCAGGGCCCCCTGTGGACCTGGCCTGACCAACACAGCCAGCTTGGTGGAGATCCCATCCCTGCCACAGCCGGGAGTCGGCGGACCAATAGGGGTGGACACCCCAACAACTGGGGACCAGCAGATGGAGGATGTGCAGGCATCATCGGACAGGGCACATGGACAGCAGCAGCAGGCTCCAGGTGGGAGCAATGATGGCTCAGGGCCATCAACATCAGTGGGGCAGGCATCGGCTAGAGGGCAGGAGGACCCTGGAATGGGTGTGTCTTCCGTGTGGCTTCGGTTGGGCCAGTGTATAGATGAGGAGTGGCGGCGGGCGGAAGAGGCAAGGCTCACAATGGTCAGGGCGGAGAACTCCATGCGGAGGGCACTGAGGCGGGCCGAGTGCTTCGAGGCTATTCGCAGGGAGTTGGAGTCCAACATGGCATCATCCCAGCGAACCCTCGGGGCCATTGAAGAGGACCGCCTTCAGGACATTGAGCAGAAGTTCGATGATGCCCTGGCCTAGGACATCGGAAAGTGAGCTGTCGGACTAGCCTGCCGCCATTGTAAATAGTTTTTAGTGTTAGGTTTCATTTTCGTTTTCTTTTCTTTTGGGGTCATTGGACTATGCCCCACACTTTTGTATATAGTTATTTCTTAGGTAGTTTCTTAGATAGGTTTCAGTTATTTTGTTGGGCTCATGGACCCTCTCAGAATTGCTTGTACATAGTTGGACATTGGATTTATGTGTACATTTTCTTTGGATTTCAACATGGAGCAATGGAATTTGATTTTTACATTTCCTTTGGATTTGTTTTGGTGGACAGAGAATTTGGACCATTTTTCTTTAGGATTTATTTGGATTGCATCTAAATTTCATTTTTCATATTTTTGGACGTGCATTTCATTTCATGTTTGTATTTTTTTTGGGTTTCATTTCATTACATTGATTTTGTTAATAATACATTTTGATATTTTAATTCCATGTGTGGGATTCGTTCATTGGGTTCATGCATGTCAAAATGTGGTTTTACACAATCTATGGCAAACAGTGTGTGTGTGTGACAGACATGTGTTGATGTACATGGTTGACTTTTGATTTGTGTCCTGACATAGGCATGTCGGTGTGGGGTGGATTGGTGAAATCATTGCATGTCAAGACTGGGGTGGCGTGCTGTGGTATTTTGGTGCACATGAGGCCCATGATTGTGCAGCTTCCTTTCGTGTTGCAGGGGGACATGAGTCGGGGCCTGCTGGCAGGTGCCCCTCACTGCTGGGTGGATGAGGGTGCTGGGGGACATGAGTCGGGGCCTGCTGGCAGGTGCCCCTCACTGCTGGGTGGATGGGGGTGCTGGAGGACATGAGTCGGGGCCTGCTGGCGGGTGCCCCTCACTGCTGGGTGGATGAGGGTGCTGGGGGACATGAGTCAGGGCCTGCAGGCAGGTGCCCCTCACTGCTGGGTGGACGGGGGTGCTGGGGGACATGAGTCGGGGCCTGCTGACAGGTGCCCCTCGCTGCTGGGTGGATGGGGGTGCTGGGGGACATGAGTCAGGGCCTGCTGGCAGGTGCACCTCACTGCTGGGTGGATGGGGGTGCTGGAGGACATGAGTCGGGGCCTGCTGGCGGGTGCCCCTCACTGCTGGGTGGATGAGGGTGCTGGGGGACATGAGTCAGGGCCTGCAGGCAGGTGCCCCTCACTGCTGGGTGGACGGGGGTGCTGGGGGACATGAGTCGGGGCCTGCTGACAGGTGCCCCTCGCTGCTGGGTGGATGGGGGTGCTGGGGGACATGAGTCAGGGCCTGCTGGCAGGTGCACCTCACTGCTGGGTGGATGGGGGTGCTGAGGGACATGAGTCGGGGCCTGCTGGCAGGTGCCCCTTACTGCTGGGTGGATGGGGTGCTGGGGGACATGAGTCGGGCCTGCTGGCAGGTGCCCCTCAATGCTGGGTGGATGGGGGTGCTGGGGGATATGAATCAGTGCTCACTTGTGCATGGTGACATGTGGGCTGGCTGGGGGGCTTCGCCGGTGTGGATTGGCTGCCTGTGGGGCATGGCCAGGGGTGCAGTGTGTACCCCTGTGTTGGGGTCTGCCTGCAGGTCCTGGGGAGGGGGAGAGGGCAGAACTGGGAGGACGCACACTGCCAATTCGCTGGGGCACCCCCAAAATACACGTACCCCGCTCGCACAGGCCCAATCGCGTGTAAGACAGCCCGCGCACCCCCGAAATACACGTACCCCGCTCGCACAGGGCCAATCGCATATGAAACTTCCTGCGCACCCCTGAAATACACGTACCCTGCTCGCACAGGGCCAATCGCGTGTAAAACTTCCCACGCACCCCAAAAATACACGTACCCGCTCGCACAGGGCCAATCGCATGTGAAACATCCCGCGCACCCCTGAAATACACATACCCCGCTCGCACAGGCACAATCGCGTGTGCAACTTCCCGTGCACCCCTGAAATACACGTACCCTGCTCGCACAGGGCCAATCGTGTGTGAAAGTTCCCGCGCACACCAGACATACACGTACCCTGCTCGCACAGGGCCAATCGCATGTGAAACTTCCCGCGCACCCCAGAAATATACGTACCCCGCTCGCACAGGGCCAATCGCGTGTAACACTTCCCATGCAGCGGGGTATGTGTATTCGGAGGGGTGCGCAGGGATTTTTACGGACGTTTTTGTGTTTGGGGGGGCTGTATGCTGGTCCACCGGGCTGTGCCCCATGTACCGGATTTGTGCGTTATTCATGGCGCATGGGGAGGGGTTGGGGGCGTAACTGGCGCTGCTGCAGGGTCGCTGCGCTACTCTGCGCCACGGCTGGTTATGGATGTTGAAATCCATGAATACACTGTGCGCGGAAATGGATTTTGGCGCACACGGCTGGCGCAGACTGCCACATGCGCACACTGTGCACAAGCCGCGTGAGCCATTTGTGCGCTGATTTCTATGAATTACCCCCTTTATCTGTCCCCACTTTCAGAAACCTCTAATAAATCAGTGAAATGTGAACCTCAATAAAGACTTCCATAGTGCCCTTTAAAAGTCACATAATATTTTCTAAATGTGTTGGTTGACATGTCCTTCTTTATGTAAAGCACACTGATGGAAGAAGCACAGACCCTCACCAGTGACAAAACCACTGACACGTTTTGTATCCCAATGGTGAGCCCTACTGACTTCACAAAGCGATATTTTAAAGCTTTGGATCTGGCCACATTTCTAATACTAATTTACCATGTACTGAAAATGAAGGAGCAGGATTCTGCATCAATTACTTTTCCAGAGTCAACATCAACCTTACTCACCTATCAAGTAAATATATTGTACTAGTCCTTTATTTGCTAATGAACAATACGTGCATGTGTTATGCTTGGAATTTCAACATATTGAAAATGATTAAGTATAGTATTGGTTACGTACACAAAGTGTTATGTATGGGTGTCTTGCTATATGTACCATCTTCTGCATCTAATTTTTTCAGTTTTGTTTTGCTTTTTCATCTGTATTGAAACAAGTACTAAGTTATAGGGGGATGCTGGGACTTCAACTACAATCACGTCCTCCTTTGCAGCAGGTGCAGAGTATCTGGTATACGTACTTACAGTTTCCTGGCTTGAATGAAAGTAAATCCTACAAATGATATACTTTGAGACTGAAATGCATGTAACCTTGCACTGCTTCAAGCGTTTCTGATTTTGGTTCTAACGATACACCTCCTCCCTTATGCAGAATAAATTACAAAGGAAACATTACAAAGCAAACTACATTTGAAGGCGAAATTATAATCACTATATTTTGCGGGGGGATCTCAGATCAAGTCCATGTGCCATCTCGGAAGGTTATCAGGTGAAACCTGAAATGTATATTATTACCAAATCACGTACACTGTTTTTGAGGGTATTTTCATACAAATGTTCTATTTGTTTGCAACAACAAAAACCTTATAGTATATGGTTCGTAATTATTTTAAACTACTGTGTGCCTAAGTGCTCTGTGCGATTCAACATTTTATAATTCAGTACGATTGACATTTCATTATTTTTAGTGATTATTGTCTCCAAGGAACATACTCAAGAGGTGGAATATAAGAGGCACATGGACCAGAGGTATACATAACCTAACATGAAATACAATTGGGCATCACATTGGACTGGGAATGTATTTTTATATTGTCATAATGTTTTGAAGTCTGTCATGTTGGTTCTGTTTGTATATATGTACATATGTTTGAGTGAACATGAAATTTGCTTGATTTAAACCATATAAATACACTCTTTTTTCAGCTTGATGTTGTGGCCGTCAAAGAAAATTAAGAAAACAAGTGTAAAGAACAAACCAGTTTGTTTTGGAGAGGTTTTTAAGCAAATGTTTCAGTCATGTTATGTTTTTAGTTGGAAAATCGGATCTTCTGTAGTTGTGCTATACATTGAGCATGTTTTTCTATAAATCTGTTAGAGGCCCAGAAGGAGGAGGAGTATAAAGACTCAGACAACAACTGAAACCAAAAAAGTTGCTTACCAAACGGATTTCACAATGGAGCAACTACTATTTTAGGCACAGCGTGGTCCAGTCAATATTCATACTTGTGATGCACAGGTCTAGTGGCCGCAAAATTAATGGAATCTCACCTGCGAACCATAAAAGGTTAATATGGACCATTGCTACTCGACCAGAAGACAATGAAGATGCATTGCAATTGCTTGCATACCCTTTGACACAATCTACACTCTCTAAAAATGTTCCACCCAACAAACATTCAATGTTATCTGTTTCTCCAATTCATGCAGAAATATCACAGGCTGAATTAACAGAAGCTGAAGCTTCAATGCAATTGACTGAGGAATTTGCTCGAGATCTCGACTTCAGTTTGCTTAGTTTGGGGGAATTGTCCACCACTGTTTAGTCGCCAACACAGTACTGCAGGACGATTGACTATTAAAGGAGCAAAAATACATTGTATTAGACAGCTGCCTGCTAGAGATTTACAAATGCTGAAATGTGATCATAAATTAAGAGGAAACATATGCAGGGAGCCATTGGTGAATGTGTCTTGCGTATTACAAGGCACCAAACTTAAAAGCCAGGCCTGCTCTGTCCACCTCCATAATACATTTTCATGGTCTGCTCAACCGATGCTCTGCAAAGTGCCTGCTGGAAATGTACTTTGTTCAGCAGCTTTACTGTTCAGCGGATTGACTTTCAGTAAGATGTCCAGTTTCTGCCAATTTGTGGGACTTGAGTTCCTTGCTAAAACCCAGCACTACAAATATCGGATGGAATTCTCATTCCCCGCGATTAGTCATGGCCGGAAACTCAAACAGATGTCAATGGGCAGTACATTCTCTGGCAAATGCTTCTGGCTAGCTGGTGAGGGACAGTGGGACAGTCCAGGATTTTCTGCTAAGTACTGCACATTCCTCTTTCAAGACATGGAAAGTAAACAAAATTGTGAGTTCGGTCATCGTGCAGATGTCTGAATGTACATCGTCTGTGGCCATGTAGAAACATGATTTCATTAAATCCATTGAACATCTGAAATCCAGAGGAATGCAAATAGACCTGACAGCCACTGACAGGAATGTAGCCAGGGCCATGCGAGAGCGGTTTCCACACATTCAGCATCAATTTGATGTATGGCACATTGCGAAATCAGTCAATAAACAATTACAGCTGCTCATAAAAGAAAGGGTTTGAAAAACCTTTTAAAGTGGTCTCAGTCTATCAGCAACCATCTTTGGTGGAGCTCCACAACTTGTGATGTATCTTTAGAAATTCTACATGAAAAATGTTTCTGTCCATGAGTATTCCAACGTACACTCGTGGACAGAAAACCAACATTTACACAAATGTGCACATGGACCTTTATTGAAGAAGCAGAAATGCAAGATGAAGTGGTTGGTGCCATGTTCCCCTCCACACAAATCACTTGAGAAGATCATATATAATAAAACGCTTTCAAGAGACCTGAAGGTACTTCTGTCATACTGGAGATTTGGAGATGTTCTATAATATGTGCCTAAAGTACAGGCTCAAAAGGTTGCATTTCAGCATAGACAGTATGAAGACCAGAACAAGAAAAGCTGTACAGGCGCACAATGAGAACATTGGTGGGAACAAGCAGAAAATGCAGGAACATTCAGGATGCTTCATTAGTTTATGGACAAATTGAGGCAAACAATGGGTGGCCAAGCCAATCTAACAGGAAATGGATATTGAATTTGTGAAGATCTGACATTAACTGCGTTGCCCATGTATACTCATGGAATGGATCCTGATTTTGTTCCCAGGACACATACATTGCCACAAAACATTGCAAACAAAACTTGTCCTCCAAAATCAGAACTTGTAGAAAGGTTGACTTCCAGATTTAAATGATTTGTAGCTGTCTGCAAAATCTGCTCACAATAACATTTTAGATATGTTCCCCAATGTTTGGACATTGTACAGAAACAATCTAATGCGATTACACTTGCAATTCCAACATAGCTAATGTATTATGAAGTATTTATTAACGCCGTTATAATCAGGTTTATGATGCATTAATGTATATCTTTTACCTTTCCTTCATCTATATTGCTTATCCTCTGTCTAGAGGAAAAGTGTCTGGGGTTGCTATTGGTACTATTCTTCAGAAGAGAATTGCCCTAGCACTTCGGTGCTGAACTGTCCATTTGGGTTGGGGAAAGACTGAAATGCAAATGTATATTTCCCATCTTTGAAAGGTACACTGAGACTTGGTGTCTGTCAAGCCCTCTGCTAGACCCAACCCCCAGGCCCAACTGCAATCCATGGCACTTGCGCTGATGGCCTTCGTTAGGTAAGATTGTCATAGTAATGATAAATCTTCCTGGCCCATGTCAACCCCAGTACTTTTAGATTTACTGGTTGATTCTTTTTTCTTATACCTCTGAGTGGGAACCTTTTTCCACACTCACAGAATATTTTACTTTTTTTATGGGTGTGATTTTATGGGCTTTCCATTGTGTCTTTTAAAATGTATCCTCTTTGACAACTTTTTTGCAATAAGTGCCTGTTGTTGTTTGGTTTCCCTAGGGGCTCCACTTATAACTTTCTCGGGCTAACCTTGAGAGAACTACAGTTGCCAAGGGTAGAAATAAATAATCTTTGGATCCCGTTTACATTTTATTAAGTGAGACCAGCACCCCACCTTATGTGGAGTACTGGGGAGATACTGAGTATCCCCTTTCTCATTTTAAATAAATGTAACATTTATAGTACAAGGACAAACGTACCATTGATGGCTGGTGGCAGTAATTTGCTGAACACTTTCTCTGATGCGAAAGGCTTTCCTAGATTTCATTAGAGGATTCAAACTGTCTTCACATTATAAGGAATTTCGTTCTAACCTTTCTGCAGCATATAAAAGGTTAGTTTACTTAACTTAGAAATGTTGTGCCATTCTGGAACGGTTCTCTTACTCACCTGTGAATTGGTAGTTCATCTTCCACACAAGTAATGCTATTGGTTTCACTTTATTATTCCTGTTAGGAAAATTGTATAAGTGTCCCCCAACTGGGTTGTGCTTCTCCTGACTTACTGTTAGCTTGTCTGGAATAGGTCTACCATAGGTTTTACCTACCTAGAATAACTTTGGGTCATTCATATAGTGTAACTCTGGGTTTTGCTTTCCCTGGTCTATTTTAGAGGTCCACAAAAAGTGTCTTAGGTTACACTTGCCTTAAAGTTGCTTATAGCTCCTGTAAAAAGTGTACATGTTTTACCTATCTTGACTGTCACTATGTTATCCTGAAATAAATTATAGTTATTGATTCCCTTAGTCTGTGAACTGAAAAGAAGCTGAATTGAATATTACACCCTAAGGTCCAACTCCCCTAGAATAACTGTTATCCTGAATCAGCGTTATAGGTTTATACTGTGCCTAGTATCTGTGTTTCACTAGATCAGAAAAGTATACTGTCCAGTTGAAATGACTATGTGATTTCTTGCTGAGCGTCATGGTACAAGTGATAGGTTTTACTACTGTGGTATTACTGAGAGTAATCTAAAAGCAGCTATTGGTGTTTACTTCCCAAGAACTCCTGTGAGGTGTTCCAAATAACGTTATATGCTTTGGTCTGTGCACCTTCAAGCATAGTGTTGTGTTTTTATAAATGAGGCAAGGGTGGGGACTGAAGCAATTACTTCATGCCAAAAAGCCCTACCACTCTTACTCATATAAAGTTTTACTGTGATACATCATACATCGACATAGTAAGGCCAAACGATTATTCCTACCCTAAAAGCATCACTGTGTTGAACCTTACATCTAGACTGTGCTACCAACATCATTGAGCGTACCTATTAGTGTTTAAAGTTGAATTTAGAAAGTGTGCCTAATAGCGTCACTGTGTTAAGGTTGAATTTAAAAAGTGTGCCAAATAGCGTCACTGTGTTAAAGTTGAATTGAGAAAGTGTGCCTAATAGCGTCACTGTGTTAAAGTTGAATTTAGAAAGTGTGCCTAATAGTGTCACTGTGTTAAAGTTGAAATTAGAAGGTATCCCCAACAGCATTGAGTAGGCCCTAATAGTATCACTGTGTTAAAGTTGAATTTAGAAAGTGTTCCCTAGTAGCGTCACTGTGTTAATGTTGAATCTAGAAGGTTTTCCCAACATCATTGAGTGTACCCTAAAAGCGTCACTGTGTTAAAGTTGAATTAGAAAGTGTGCCCTAATAGTGTCACTATGTTAATGTTGAATCCAGAAAGTACTCCCAACATCATTGAGTGTGCCCTAATAGCATCACTGTTAAAGTTGAACTTAGAAAGTGTGCCTAATAGCGTCACTGTGTTAGGGTTGAAATTAGACAGTATCCCCAACAGCATTGAGTATGTCCTAATAGCATCACTGTGTTAAAGTTGAACTTAGAAAGTGTGCCCAATAGCATCACTGGGCCTCATTACGAGTATGGAGGTAGCTATGGTGCTATTAGCGCCATGGCTACCCCTATACTGCATACCGGGTCTGGGTTTTCGGAATACGGATTTATGGAGTCATTCCAACCTTGGAGGACCCGGTAAGTCCCCATTCTGAAAACCATTCCCCATTCCCATTTGAGCCCCCATATGACTCAATGGGAATGGGGAAGGAGCTAATAACGGGCCAGCAAATAGCGGGCCCGTTATTAGCTCCCTGGTCTCTTAGCGGCTCCCGCTAAGGGCGGCTGGTAAAACCAGCTGGCCTTAGTGGGACCCGCTAAGGGACCTCAGAATGCGGCGGTAAGGGGTTAACAGCACCGGCATCCTTACCGGTGCCGTTAACCCATTACCACTGCACTCGTAATGAGGCCCACTCTGTTAAAGTTGAATTTAGAAAGTGTGCCTAGTAGCGTCACTGTGGTAAAGTTGAATTTAGAAAGTGTGCCTAATAGCATCACTGTGGTAAAGTTGAATTTAGAAAGTGTGCCTAATCACGTCACTGTGTTAAAGTTGAATTTAGAAAGTGTGCCTAATAGCTTCACTGTGTTAAGGTTGAAATTAGAAGGTATCCCCAACAGCATTGAGTATGCCCTAATAGCATCACTGTGTTAAAGTTGAATTTATAAAGTGTGCCTAATAGCATCACTGTGTTAAAGTTTAATTTAGAAAGTGTGCCTAATAGCGTCAATGTGGTAAAGTTGAATTTAGAAAGTGTGCCCTAATAGCGTCACTGTGTTAATGTTGAATCTAGAACGTATTCCCCACATCATTGAGTGTGCACTAATAGCGTCACTGTGTTAGAGTTGAATTAAGATGGTATTCCCAACATCATTGAGTGTGCCCTAATAGCGTCACTGTGTTAAGGTTCAAATTAGACAGTATCCCCAACAGCATTGAGTATGCCCTAATAGCATCACTGTGTTAAAGTTGAATTTAGAAAGTGTGCACTAATAGCGTCACTGTGGTAAAGTTGAATTTAGAAAGTGTCCCTAATAGCATCACTGTGTTAAAGTTGAATTTAGATAGTGTGCCTAATAGCGTCACTGTGGTAAATTTGAATTTAGAAAGTGTGCCCAATTGCGTCACTGTGGTAAAGTTGAATTTAGAAAGTGTGCCTAATAGCATCACTGTGTTAAAGTTGAAATTGGAAGGTATCCCCAACAGCATTGAGTATGTCCTAATAGCATCACTGTGTTAAAGTTGAATTTAGAAAGTGTGCACTAATAGCGTCACAGTGGTAAAGTTGAATTTAGAACGTGTCCCTAATAGCGTCACTGTGCCAAAGTTGAATTTAGAAAGTGTGCCTAATAGCATCACTGTGTTAAAGTTGAATTTAGAAAGTATGCCTAATAGCGTCACTGTGGTAAAGTTGAATTTAGAAAGTGTGCCCTAATATCATCACTGTGTTAATGTTCAATCGAGAAGGTATTCCCAACATCATTGAGTGTGCCCTAATAGTGTCACTGTGTTAGAGTTGAATTAAGATGGTATTCCCAACATCATTGAGTGTGCCCTAATAGCATCACTGTGTTAATGTTTAAACCAGAAAGTACTCCCAACATCATTGAGTGTGCCCTAATAGCGTTACTGTTAAAGTTGATTTTAGAAAGTATGCCTAATAGCGTCACTGTGTCAAACAAATTAAGAAGGTATTCTCTACATCATTGAGCGTGCCCCAATAGCGTCACTGTGTTAAAATTGAATTTAGAAGGTTTTCCCAACATCATTGAGTGTGCCTGTTCGCATGCACTTTACTGATTACCACAATATCACACTACTACGCTTACTCTCTCCTATACACCAACATTCAACTAGAACACAGCTGTACTATGACACATTCGGTATAGCTGTTCTCATACTAACACGACTCATCAAACTACCCATCATCATAATAAAACACAGCTAGCAGAGCACATACCGGCTAGCTTAGGCATCTCCTCAGGCCTAATGTAGCCAGAACTCAGTCTGGGTGTCCACCCTCCAGACTGAACACATTCAACTGATCTCCTCAGCACTATACCTACCACTAAGAAGCAGATATCATGCAACAACCACATCAGCTGCACACATACCCGGTGCGCCCACGCACTTTCCGACTCTCTCTCTCTCTCGACTGACTGGAACTGCGGTTCCAGAGGGCGTTCAACCTACCAGCACTTTGAGATCATACCAATGATACATAAAGCGCTATACAAATGCCATGTAACATAACCTAACACATATAATGTGATAGTACTCATTTTCCCCAAGATTTAACTGGGCATACTCATATTTAAATAAACCATTTATTTTTACAAATCAATAGTGTTTCAGTGTTTCATTGGACCGTTTCTATTCAAATGTAATTTGTATTGATTCTAATGCCCTCTCTCCCTCCTAAAATAAGCCTGGCTGCTCGGTCTACACTAGCCTGAACTCAGGTGGTACAGCCTTATGCTAAGAGTGGAGTCTTGGACTGCCTCAGTTGAATGCTTATAGTAAGCCCTTAGTTGGACTTCAGAAAAACTGTACTAACAGCCACACCTTATCAGATGCAATAAGTTGTTCCAATAAGGTATATGTTTTTAATATGGATGAAGTTGAGGTGTGTCCCATTGACAATTTGTTTTTTGAAAGGGCAATGGAAAGGAGTAAAAAGGATGTCATCGCAGACATAAAATGTATCCCATGGCTCCAGTTGGCTACATGGATCAAGCCCTTACATCACTTGACGGTTTCCCACCAGCACAACCAATACCTTTTACGCATGAACATCCCATAAAGGTATTCGATGTTGGCTCCACAGCTATTCTCTCATTTTGAAAACTGTTCTGCCACCAAGGGCACATCCAACTCGAATAGTGGGAACCATTGTTCATCGCCTCAGGCCCCTTCCTGACTTTCTACAGACTTCCTAAGAAGACCCACTTTTTGATTCACCGTTGCGATCATGCGCTTTGACGCACTACTACACTGTTGAGCCCAAGGCTACCCACTTCTTAGGGCTGGACTAGAAAGTTAGGGAGCGACTCCGAAAATTAGTCTAAAGCTGCTTGTGTGTTAACCAACCCTTTTCTTTACAGGTTGTGGATGTTTTTTCCTAATTTCTCGCATTATTAAATGTATTGTATACATGCTGTATAGTACAGTATTGTGTGTGGTAATTGTTTTTGCATAACTAAAGTTTACTTTTATCTATTGGTCCTGTCGACAATAAATGTATAGCCATCTTTCATATACACTTGTCTAAGAGTAATTTGTGGTACGTTGCTGTGTGTGCTTATTGTGGGCTTCTTATCACTATCACCCCTCCTGAGACTTAGTCTTGACCATCTGCCAAGATAAGTAGATTGGTCTGGCTTGTCGAGAATGTTCACCTGTTTCACTACACCGAGGGTGGCGTCCCAAACTTCGGCACAATAGGTAAGAGTTTAGAAATCCATTCAATACCCTCCTCCAGCACTTGTACACCCATAAGCTCCTCCTTCCATCCCCTATGTACTAGCACTATCGATTGGCACAAGGCCTAGTCAGAGCATGAATGTAACTTATCTAGAATGGGCACACAATGTAAACTGTCTCGCATGATTGAAGAGAGGGCTGCATAAGGTGCGCAAGGGAGTATGAATGGACATGCATGAATTATAGTAAGCACCATGCAATTGAAGGCGGTCCCCTGTTAGCTCATGCCAGAATGAATACAACCCTCTAGGGGAAGAAGCTAAGAGATAGCTTGCAAGGAAACAAGCTTTAATTGTAAGGAATACAAACAGTAGAAGCAATGTCATGATCTCTGCTTCCAAAAGGTCAGGGTTTTCCCAACTCCCTTGGAACCAGATCCATAACCCAGGTTCCGAGTGCCAACCAGTCCCAATTGGGACCTTTTGGACCCAGTCCTGGCGCCAGTGGCACCAGGCTCATAAATATGCCCAGTCCCAGCGCTGGAAGCGCCGGGCTCACAATGCTTGGGTGGACTTACCTGCAGCAGACCATGCTGCTTACTTGCCTGCCAGTTGAGCCTCTGATCCTCTTCTGTTTGGAACTACTTTTCCTGTTGGGTGGGGCAGGAGCCACTCCCTAGATTCAGAACACTGGAACTCTTCTGGAAAGCAGGAACTCTTTTCTTACCTAGGCGTGGCTGTGGAAGGAGAGACCTAAGCACTACAGGAGGCTATTTAAACCACACCCGATGGATGAATCTTGCTTTGCGTTATTCTGCATCCTCTGCAGCAGAACGCTCATCGTGTCTTCTGCATCTGATCCTGGGCCTAAGGAAAAAGGCTTACCGTCCTGAATCCAGTCTTCAGCAACACCTATAAAGACAAGAAAGAACAGGTTAGCATTACGGTCTTCAGTGACAGCTCTTCACTTACCTGGTCCATCGGCTGTCACCAACGCCTCGCGCTGCATTCCGGCATCTGACAGACAAAGGCTTACCTACTCTTCGTGCGCTCCGGAGGTCTTCACACTGCATTCCGGCATCTGAAAGACAAAAGCTTACCAACTCTTCGCACGCTCTGGAGGCCTTCGGCGCTGCATCCCGCATCTGAAAGACAAAACAAGGTGCGTTTAAAGACATTGGGGAACTTTAATACTCACGTGCCATTACTCCTTTCCACATCTAACCCAGTGGGTATTCCGGCACCCTGCAGCCGCTCCGAACTTGTACCTACAAAATAAAAAGACAGTTAGAGCGCATCGTGAAGCAGGCAACAAGCGCTTACTTACGTGTTTCCAGGCGCTTCTATTCATCACACGGGCTCCATCTTCAACTCACTTCAGCCCGTCATCCGCCATCGCCGGAACCCTGCAAAACAAGAGACATCATTACTAAAGACTTTAAAGACATTAGAATTACTCGAAACTTACCGTTCGTGCAGTAAACGACAGACAGCAGTCCTCTGAAGTCAAGAGGCCTGCTCCCCTTATCCAGTGAAGAAACTGGTTACAGCACCCTGCCCCGAGGCAGATGGAGAGCACAGCGTTCACTTACCTAAGGTGAGAGCGTTAACCTTTGGGGTTCTACAGGAGAAGAGAAAGGGAAGAAGAGAGAGACATTCAATAACCCAGTTCCTTAATCCCATATTTTCTATCTGCAGACATCTTACCCTTCGAGTCAGACATACAGTGCACAGAGGTCTAGCCCAAAGAGCCAACCGTGTGTTACACATCACCTTTGAAGATACGGTATACGCCCAGTCAAGACCTGCGCCTCTATGGGAATCAGGTGAGCGTTACAGAACGCAAAGCCTACCACAAAACTCCCGTCCAGGCGCTATGGAAACCTCGGATACCGACCAGCTAGCCCAGTTACTTGGGGAACTAAGGGCAGAAGTGCATGCAGCCCGTCAGGAAACGAACGCTCTAAGAAGGGAACTGATTATTTCCAAGGAGCGAACAGATGATCTCGCTAGACAATTGCTACAGTCACAAGCCGGACAGACCCCGTTACCCGCATCTGGGGGAAATCTTCCTTCTACATCCTCTATGAATCCAGTGCAGATCAACCTACCTGGGAATGTACCTCTGGCTCCGCCCGAACGATTTTCTGGTGACCCAAAGAGGTTTGCAGTATTTATCAATCAGTGCCGGTTGCATTTCTTATGCCGGCCAGCAGCCTTTCCAACTGATCAAGCTAAAGTAGCTTTCGTGCTTTTGTACCTTAGTGGCAATGCGGCAGACTGGTCGATCCCTCTAGTAAATCAAGATGATCCGGTCCTCCATGATTTTCAAGCTTTTCAGCTCAGTATGGAAAAACTGTTCGCAAGACATTCACAGGGGCAGGCCTTGGACAATGAGCTTCTTTCGTTGCAACAAGGTAATCAAGACCTTTTGGCTTATATTGCGTCTTTCAACAGACTGATAGTGGAAAGTCAATGGCCTGAGGACAAAAGGATTACGCTGTTTTATAGAGGTCTACGTGGAGAGCTCAAAGATGTGTTAGCCCAAGTAGTGAATCCCCCACAAGATTGTTCGGACTATATAGACTTAGTCGTTCAAATAGATCACAGACTGCAGAACAGGAAGGCCGATCGTTCCAAGTTTGATGGTCGAGTATTTTCCAAACCGCCAACTCCTTCCAAAGGAGTAGACTCCGGGAACCCATCCAAATAGGGGGTCTGAAAGGTCCTCTAAGACAAAAGGAGCGGGAAAGGAGAAAACAGTTGCAATTATGCCTCTATTGCGGAAACTCAGGGCACTTTCTTCGAGACTGTCCGGTGAAACCTGCCAAGAAGGCAGTAGGAGCTGCAGTTACCAAAGTTACAAACTCTGAGCAGGGAAACGACCTCGCCCGACAAGAATAGAGGTCCTCTTGCCGAGCGTGAAAACCAGTTCCGTGACCTCGCATTTCGTGATACCTATGGTCCTCATTAGCCCTGATAATCCGGATCGATTACATGCAATTGAAGCTTACGTCGACAGCGGTGCCATCGGCAATTATGTGGATCATGAAATGGTTTTGAGGATGAATCTAACTTTGTCCCAAGGCTGTAAAGGACGTCATTACTACGGTGGATGGTACGGAGATAGCCTCCGGGCCAGTAACGCATACCACTCAAGAGGTGACGCTAGTAAGTCAAGAGGGACACCATGAGAAGATCGTGTTCGATGTGATCAAGGCCCCTCAGTTTCAAATTATTCTAGGAATACCTTGGTTAGAGAAACACAATCCTCTGATCGATTGGCGAGCAAGAACGGTCCAGTTTCCAGAATGTGTCTCTACTTGTCACCCTCCACCTGGTGTTGCACTGGCAGCAATTTCTTCAGAGACTCCCGAGTTACCTCCCGAATACCTAGAATACCAAGATGTTTTCCGGAAGGATCAGGCTAACTCTCTACCTCCTCATAGGTCTTATGACTGCCAGATAGACCTGATACCTGGATCTACTCCTCCTTGTAGTAGAATTTATGCCCTCACCGAGCCTGAGAACCTTCACCTTCGACAATACCTGGATCAATACCTGGCAAATGGGTTTATTCGTCCTTCCAAGTCCCCTGCTTCTTCAGCTTTGTTCTTCGTTCCAAAAAAGGAAGGAGACCTTAGAACTTGTATAGATTATCGCTCCCTGAACCAGATCACCGTTAAGAATAGATATCCGTTACCTTTGATCCCTGAACCCCTGGACCAAGTCAGAAAAGCATGCATATATACAAAGCTGGATCTTAGAGGAGCTTACCACTTGGTACGAGTAAAAGAGGGCGATGAATGGAAGACGGCCTTCCGCACCAAGTATGGGCTATTTGAATATCAGGTCATGCCCTTCGGACTTTGCAATGCCCCGGCCACCTTTCAATATTTTATGAACGATGTCCTCAGAGAGCTCATAGATGTGTGTGTTGTTGTTTACATTGACGACATCCTCGTTTATTCTTCATCGGAATCTGAACATCGGAAACACGTGAAAATGGTCCTCGAAAGATTGCGTCAACACAAACTTTTCGCTAAGTTGGAAAAATGTGTTTTCAACGTGACTGAAGTTGAATTCTTGGGATTCATATTATCACCTGGCGGAGTGCGTATGGATTCAAAGAAGGTCGATGCAGTTCTCAAATGGCCATCACCATCCTCCGTAAAAGGTGTGCAAAGCATGTTAGGCTTCGCTAACTTTTACCGCAGGTTTATCCCCGAATTCTCTCGAATAGTCCAGCCCATCACTGCCTTGTTAAAGAAAAACAAACGTTTTGAATGGTCTACCAAGGCGGAACAAGCTTTCCAGGATTTGAAGACTAAATTTATCTCTGCACCAATCTTAAAACACCCTCGCCCCGAACTCCCCTACATCGTGGAAACTGATGCTTCAAGCCTTGCCATGGGGGCAGTTCTATCACAAAAGGACCCGGTAACCAATCAGTTGCATCCCGTGGCATTTTGGTCCCGCAAATTCTCGCCTCCTGAAATCAATTACACGATTACTGACAAGGAACTTCTGGCTATCAAGTCTGCCTTTAAGGCTTGGCGGCATTATCTGCTGGGGGCCCGACACACCGTTACTGTGATTACGGATCACCAAAACCTGCAATATTTGAAAACCGCAAAAGCCCAATCCTCTAGACAACTCCGTTGGGCATTATTCTTTGCCGAGTTTGACTTCATAATTACCTATCGACCTGGTACAAAGAACGGTAAAGCTGATGCCCTTTCTCGGATGGGAGTGGAAGAACACTTGATCAACCCTAAACCTGTACCAATCATTCCCAAACAAAGAATTCTGGGTGTAATCGCCACAGAATCCATAGAGGAAGTTAAGGATAAAGCCAGGCAACTTGTAACTCCAGCAGACATACAGAATTGGCATCTGCAGGGAAAGGACTTTGCAGTAAAGGACAACTTATTGTATTTCCAAGAACGATTATACCTACCCAGCACAGATTTACAGAAAAAAGTAATCTCTTGTTATCACGATTCTTTAATGGAAGGACATCCCGGTATGGCCAAGACCTCAGAAAAGATCAAGCGCTACTTCTGGTGGCCGTCTTGGAAAAAAGATATCAGAGACTTTATAATGTCCTGTGGAGTATGCGCCCAAAACAAGAGTCAAAAGGAAAGACCAGCAGGCCTCTTACGCCCTATTGACATCCCACCTCGCCCTTGGCATACGCTTTCTATGGACTTCATCACCGATCTACCTCCATGCTCCGGATACAATACGATTCTAGTAATCGTGGACTTATTCTCCAAGATGGCGCATTTCATTCCGCTCAAAGGCTTGCCAACAGCAGCAACTCTGGCCCGAGAATTTCTCGAAAACATCGTCCGACTGCACGGTTTTCCTTCGGTTCTAATTTCGGATCGAGGTAGTCCATTTATTTCTCATTTTTGGCGAAGTTGCTGTCGGTCGGCTCAAATTGATGTGAGACTATCGACCAGTCACCACCCTCAGACCGACGGACAAACCGAGAGGACCAATCAAACTCTGGAACAGTATTTACGCTGCATGCTGCAACAAACTGAAAAAACTTGGAAAGACATCCTTTGGATAGCCGAATATGCCTACAATAACTCTGTCCATTCGGGAACTGGGAAAACCCCGTTTTTTTTTTTGTACGGCAGTCACCCTCGAACCTCGGAGTTGGATCCCCTCCAAGATCTTGAAACACCAGCAGTAGACTACCTGCATTCTACAATCACCCAAGCCTTTAAGGAAGCTGTTTCTCACCTTCAAAGGGCTAAAGAACAATACAAGAAAGGAGCAGATCAACATCGGAAGGAAGCCCCTCAATATCAAGTAGGGGATCAAGTCTGGTTATCCACCAAATATCTACCTCTAAAAGGGCCACGCACATTCAACCCAAGATACCTTGGTCCCTAGTCCATCACTACCATAGTAAACCCAGTAGCGGTCAAGTTGGACTTGCCCCCGCACATGAAGATACATCCGGTCTTCCACGTCTCTCTATTAAAACCCGTGCAACCTCAAACCCGACTAACTAAATCTCCAAAACCTATCCTAGTTGATGGAGAACTCGAGTTTGAAGTCAAAAGCATTCTGGACTCCAAGATCTCCAAATCTAAACTATTTTACCTAATTGACTGGAAAGGCTACGGCCCCCAAGAGAGATCCTGGGAACCTGCTGAATATGTCCACGCTCCTCGCCTAATCAAAAGATTTCACCGAACATTTCCTGACAAGCCAAAACCCCCGGAGAAGCCCGGTTTGGGAGGGGCCTTGAGGGGGGGGTACTGTCATGATCTTTGCTTCCAAAAGGTCAGGGTTTTCCCAACTCCCTTGGAAGCAGATCCATAACCCAGGTTCCGAGTGCCAACCAGTCCCAATTGGGACCTTTTGGACCCAGTCCTGGCGCCAGTGGCACCAGGCTCATAAATATGCCCAGTCCCAGCGCTGGAAGCGCCGGGCTCATAATGCTTGGGTGGACTTACCTGCAGCAGACCATGCTGCTTACTTGCCTGCCAGTTGAGCCTCTGATCCTCTTCTGTTTGGAACTACTTTTCCTGTTGGGTGGGGCAGGAGCCACTTCCTAGATTCAGAACACTGGAACTCTTCTGGAAAGCAGGAACTTACCTAGGCGTGGCTGTGGAAGGAGACACCTAAGCACTACAGGAGGCTATTTAAACCACACCCGATGGATGAATCTTGCTTTGCGTTATTCTGCATCCTCTGCAGCAGAACGCTCATCGTGTCTTCTGCATCTGATCCTGGGCCTAAGGAAAAAGGCTTACCATCCTGAATCCAGTCTTCAGCAACACCTATAAAGACAAGAAAGAACAGGTTAGCATTACAGTCTTCAGTGACAGCTCTTCACTTACCTGGTCCATCGGCTGTCACCAACGCCTCGCGCTGCATTCCGGCATCTGAAAGACAAAGGCTTACCTACTCTTCGTGCGCTCCGGAGGTCTTCACACTGCATTCCGGCATCTGAAAGACAAAAGCTTACCAACTCTTCGCACGCTCCGGAGGCCTTCGGCGCTGCATCCCGCATCTGAAAGACAAAACAAGGTGGGTTTAAAGACATTGGGGAACTTTAATACTCACGTGCCATTACTCCTTTCCACATCTAACCCAGTGGGTATTCCGGCACCCTGCAGCCGCTCCGAACTTGTACCTACAAAATAAAAAGACAGTTAGAGCGCATCGTGAAGCAGGCAACAAGCGCTTACTTACGTGCTTCCAGGCGCTTCTATTCATCACACGGGCTCCATCTTCAACTCACTTCAGCCCGTCATCCGCCATCGCCGGAACCCTGCAAAACAAGAGACATCATTACTAAAGACTTTAAAGACATTAGAATTACTTGAAACTTACCGTTCGTGCAGTAAACGACGGACAGCAGTCCACTGAAGTCAAGAGGCCTGCTCCCCTTATCCAGTGAAGAAACTGGTTACAGCACCCTGCCCCGAGGCAGATGGAGAGCACAGCGTTCACTTACCTAAGGTGAGAGCGTTAACCTTTGGGGTTCTACAGGAGAAGAGAAAGGGGAGAAGAGAGAGACATTCAATAACCCAGTTCCTTAATCCCATATTTTCTATCTGCAGACATCTTACCCTTCAAGTCAGACATACAGTGCACAGAGGTCCAGCCCAAAGAGCCAGCCGTGTGTTACACATCACCTTTGAAGATACGGTATACGCCCAGTCAAGACCGGCGCCTCTACGGGAATCAGGTGAGCGTTACAAGCAAAGGACTCTGCTGCTCCAGAATTTTCTGACTCCAGAATTAATGTTGTTGCCTTTTGAGAGGCCATGGCATCAGTAATGACATCACATATTGGGTATGCACCAGCACAGTTGATTGGTAAGACAGTACACATGATCCTGCTCCATAGGGGATGCCAGGCTACAACTGGTTTGTTTCTCAGCCATCTGTCGAACCCAAGTGGGTCAGCTGGGCTCATCTGTCCATGGATTGAAGGTCAGGTCTCATGAGTTACATTGTGAAAACTATGATAATATGCTAAGCCTACTACTATATCATTATGGCATTCACCTGGGAGGCTTGGGGGCTGGTGCCAGGGGGAATGTAGGAAGAGATACAGTCACACTGACCCACACATTCTGCACTTTGTGCCATGAAACAGTACTGTACGAGTGAGAGGTGGGGTTTCAATTGAATTTTCTTACAGAGATGATATATCCCTGGAGGTAGAAGCAACACGTACCTTTCTGGATTGTTCTTACATTCCTGTGGCAAAACATATTTTACATAGCGGTTTGTAACTGTCCTTGGTTTTCTGAACCACTTGCCCAAATCAGCATCTTGTCCAGTTTTTTTTGTGGCATTCTTTCACAAAATGGAAACCTACCCATCTCTGGCTGCAGTCAGTGAAAACAGGATGCTATTGTTTTTTGGCCTTGTGCGAAAGTCAGCAACTGTTTGAAGGAAACAATGTGTGGAATACCCACAAAAAAGATAACATTTACGATATTGAAATTGGACATATGAAAATTTAGTTTCCATTTCTGCGATCTGTTGATCAGAGTGGTTAGTCAACGTGACATTGAGAGAATGGAACTTCTTGAAATTATGTAAGCTCAACTATACAATATATTTTTTTCGATTAAAAACGGAATGTGTGCTGTTTGCATAATGACTAATTCAGTGACATGCAAAAGTGTGATTTGACCAAAAGAATTGACACAGTACGTTATGTTATGTTGAATGATATTTATACCATGCACTATAAAAAACTGAATCTGTATCTTTCAGTTTATCTGTCCAGTATTGATTGTTAATTGTGTATAGTTTAAAAGGGAGTGAATAGAGGTATGATTTCTTGGGATGTATTGATTACTGGCCTTGCAACCCAATATATTCGGTGCAGAGTTATGGGTTGTTAGATGGACCATATTGTGATGATTATACATCGAAGATCTGCAACACAACCTGTATGAAGGCTAATGATATATAACCGCTTTGTCCCATGGAATATCCTGGTGTGCTGTCACCATTGCATCCTTGTGCACCATAAAGTGGGGTTTGGTTGGAGGGGCGGGGGCTGAACCTTTTACATGGGCACTTGATTCTATTTTAGATCTCTAGTCTTACCAGTTCCATTACAATGCCATATGTCTGTGGTTCAAAATAAACGTTACTATCGCTGTCCTTATTTTCTGGTAGGGCCCACTGTGTGAAGTGGGTGCATCTGGTTCTCCATCCCATTGGGAGCTACATAGCACTAAACTTTCATGCATGTCGTGGTCTCAAATAGTCCCCCATGTTGTCATGTGCGTGTTCATTCTGTGTGGCTTGTGTTTATGATTAGTTTTCATTCGGTTCTGAATTATACAGTAACTTGTTATATTCGATTACAGAACGGCTGCTAAAATATATTATTTTATTCTGTTTTCTACAGAGCTATATTGTACAGTTCTGCATATGCCATAGTTTTCATCTACCGTCTGATAGGTTCTTCAACCAACATTGGTGGATAATCATCAACAGTGCTTATTTGATCACTGTTATGTGGGACGACCTACAGGGACCAATCTGCCCTTAGGCAGTACCAGCAATAAGGAGCAATGAGGAGCAATAAGGAGCAACCTGTCATCGTGATGATGCTAAACCGTTGTGCTTGAACTTGCAAACAATCCATATCTTCTCACGAACAGAACAAAATGTGCACCATTACAAAGTTTTGCTGGTGTAACATATGGATACACAAGAATCAGAGTACAGGGATTTTTCACTGATCGCAATCGCCGTTTCTTGAGGACGTTCTAAACAACATTCGAAGCATGCAATGTTTGCTAGCTATAACGTATATAGCAAAAACATATAGTTAATTTTGTGGATTTAATATTCTCTTGTGAGTGTTCTTTGAAAAATAAAAGCACTTGTTACATTGCAGACTATTGATCTTTTCTTAAAAATAAATGTCTTGCTCTCCTATTTGAGACAAGAAAGAAATGTTACACGCTGTGAGAGGATGTGTGTGTTTATCTTCCTGGTTCTGCGTTAAGAAATGTTATGGCGTGGGTGATGACGGGGCACGTTTGGCTATGCTGGCCACAAATGTCATGAAAATAGGTAGGGCATATTGAGTCATTGGTGATCGTAACTAAATACAGTGAAACAATTGAAAAAGCAATGTTGTCTGCTCAGAAAGGGTCTTTTTATACTTGTTGAGGAAAAAAGTGTCTTGAAATTTCCATAGGGACACGTCAATAGCTTGGGCAGAGAGAAGGTTAACATGAGATGTGTATTGGCATTTTGAAAAGGGGCGTAAGCGTCTAGTGATGTCAGTTTGAGTTTCGGGCGATCTTTATTCTTGCCCCAAGGGCAATGAACTTAGGGCAATGCATCAATGAATAAGATTAGCACAAGATGGTGGCGCCCAACCTGTTCCTTTTGTATGTGTAAAGGGAAGAAAACTAAGATAAGATGCATAGGAAAAAACGTTAAGATCAATTACAGTATGCTTAAAAATACATGCTCGAACGATTAGGACTATATCATTTTTGAGTGAACTATTCCTTTAATATCCAACTACAAAGCACATACACAGCTGCAATTCTTGTCAAGGGTAGAGGTATGCTGCTTGGTTGACACTAGGGTTTCTTATGCACCCCCATTCATATCACATCTTCCAATGTCAGTGAGAAACAACCTTTAATTGAAAATATATTTTTTTATCACACATAACCATAACAGAACATGTGATACTGCTTCATCACTCTCCTAAACACTGTAGTACAATATGGAAAACCCTACTTTCCAAACAATGCTTGTAAACTTGACTACATCAGACACCTAATGTAGTCTTAATTTATCTTAGAAATACAACAATTCATACAATAAATAAAATATAGAAAAACACACAATCACTCACCTTCAGCTGCTCTAAATAATGAATAGATGTTCAAAATAGCCAAACACAGAACATGTTCACACTCTGAGTTCTGCAATCAGAATGACAAAAGTTCACAAAAAGGTCACATTCACAGCTTTCAGAAATCAATAGCACAAAAAGAGGACTGTAGAAATCAAACAAGTAAAATGCCCAACTCATTTATATTACAACCAATAACAGTCAATAAACCCCAACACAATCCTTCCAAAGAATACTTTGTAGAACATGTACAAACACAATTAAATAAAACATGTATTTTTTCTTAATTTCCCAAAAATAACATAGCCGCGGCTATAACCCTGGGTTACATGGCGAGAACCCTCCTTTGGATGCGGGTACATGTAATTTTTTCTAAAGGCGCTGGAAAACACATATTGCAAAGGTCTTAAATTTAAATTACAGTATGCCTTGAGGTGAGAATATCCAAATAGAAACACATGTAAACATCTTTGCTGAAACATCCTGAGAATAATATGATCATTGCACCAAAATTCAAACAGCTATAACCACGGATACAATGAGCAGTTTCATGCCCGCGGCTACCAAAGGCCTCCATAAAGTACGATGTACGATTGGAGCGTTCATAGCCTCAGATCAAGTAAACCACCAGTAGCCATGGCTAGCCGTAACAGATTTACAGATTGAAAAAGGCATATTGACAAGGTGTAACAATTCAAACAACATAAAGGTACACATGAGGGCAGAGAATCCGGAACACATGCAAAATGGTGTAGTGTAAAATCAATGAAACAACATGATCAATGCAGAGAAATTGAAATCGCCAGGCCCGTGGCAAAGGTGATAGTCATAGATGCGGCTACACCTACCAAAATTACACGATGTCCCATTGGCTTAGTATTGCCCGCGGCTATAATCCATCTGGCTGCTCTCATAACCACAGCTATTTTAAACAAAAACAATCAAAGATATTTTCCTTATCCAATATACTTAAGAAGTTCTCTGGGTGGCTCTTAAAAGAGCCTTTGGGTTCTTTTACCAATATATAACCAACACATATATTTTCAATTAGAGAAATACTCTTCACCTCTATCACACTTCAAAAAATCTGGGAGCATTTCACTGTGCTCTTTCTTTAGAAGATTAATGAATGTTATTTTCCTAAAGAGAAAAGAACCTGTGCTCCCTGTCAAAAATATTTCTCCACAATTACAGCATAAACTTCTCATTTCAAACACCCCATCTAAAATAATATTATAGAACCAAAAACATGTTCTAAGCCAATGCTTTGACAACACATCACCTATGTTCTCAATATCACTATGAAACCCATTCTCAAAATTGTCAAAATGTCCACAGTCTTCTGAACAATGAAAAGCCCCTCCTGGCTGCATGCTTGAAATATCTAATCAAATAATAGATATACCCCACAAATAGCACAATCTCCTAGCACTACACCTCACTCTCAAGCAATAACAATTTACAACACTCAATACAAGGATACAGTATAATCTACAGTTTTATTTATATATATAAACATCACTCAAAAAATGCATTCTCTGATAGGTTCAACAATTCAACAGCATCTGAGGTACATGAAAACCTATTGGCAGCCACCCACCGCACAGACAATGAACAACCAATCAGAAAGTAAATACAAACATTCCACCTTCTCTCCTCATGTACTTGTCCTCCATTGTTAATTCTAATATCTGAAGTGACAATCAGTATTTATTTCTACCACACTAAAATGGAAAACTACATGCAATGGCTGGAGGACAATTATCCTACATAGAAAGAATATAAAAAAGAAGACGCTGAAGAATATGAACCAGAAGAAAATACACCACATTCAGGATTTTGTAAGTCTATTCATTATATTTATGTATGAGACTAACGATAATATTTTAAGGAACAAATATCAGTCAAACAAATATACTTTATCTACCTACTATCAAATGTCAATACAACCAACACAAATATGTGTAAAGTATATTATATCTTCAATTGTTTACAAATATTTCAAATATTCTCAAACAGATGAAGAAGACATTCAAGTATGATGAAGAATCAAACAAGAAGCACCACAAGAAACACCCACAACACTAATCATGGATTAATTAACAGAAGAAAAATAATGATTAATTCATATTTTAAAAGAAGTACAATCAATGAAAAAGACATTGAAAATGTAAGACAAATAACGGATAGTAAAAGATAATTGGGCTAAAGAAGAAAATCTATCATGTGTTCCAACTAAAAGAAAAAGAAAACCCACAACCACATCCTCCAAATAAACCTGTTTTCAACAAAAGTTGTTTGCATATTTATTTACCTTTTTCAAGTATGTACACTTATATGTATAATTAATGAATAAAAGGTATTTCAAATGTTTACAAACACTAAACTCAGTACTGCCCACATGTAATTCTTTTTCCCAAAGATTTTTCAAAGCCGCGGATACAAAATGTATACCAACCCAGCACATGTGGTAGGTTTGGGATAGCCACAAACCCCCCCCATTGTTAATACCCCTAGATGTGATCATGGATATACCAATTGCGCCGCATTTACAGTAGCTGCAGCTATAGGAAATAATTTTTTTAATGAAACTGAGTATAGAATATGAATAACAAAAAACACATTAAAAAGAGTACATCAATAGATTTATGTAAGGTACATAATAGCTCAGTTATAGCCAAAGTTAGAGTTCATTGTCTTTTTTTAGGCACGGTTACACTATAAAACATTGGGGGGTAAGCCACAGATTTTAATAAATATATACATAATAGATCATTCCTAGAAAAGACTCTTTTGGGTACAAACAGCATACTTTTTCACATTGTGGCCTATAGCAACGGGTATGGACCGATGAAACTGTGGGTATGACCCTGCCCAGTCATTTCTACAGTTAACCGTGCCTCCAATATTGAACAACCAATTCGGCTACACCTTAGCCGCGATCATTCATCTATGATAAAAAAAAAAATTATAATATAATTTCTGAAAAAAATGAAAACATAATCAGTTAAGGAACATACACACTTTAACACAATTGAATGCACAATTTTTTATGAACCTCATATCTTGTATGCTAAGCATGGTATTAGCCTATTCGACCTAAAACAATTGACCTAATGACCAATTTCATCGAATTTTGCATGGGTGATTTGGACTTTGGGGCAATTTAGTTGAATATATTTCAAAATACCAACCCTGGAGAGCAGGGGTTGCGGGGGTGTCCCCCACTCTCCATGTTTCATATTTTGCAAATTTGGAAGAGTGGTGGTGTCCGCCGCTTCCTTAAAATTGGAGGCGGGGGAACAACAAAAATGAAGGAAAACAATGCATCTGCATTTAAATTGGGCCCCGAGCAGATAAATTGCGGTCAGTTTGCCGCGATCAAACAAAATAAAAATTGGTCAAACACAATCAAACCCTGTGCAATGCATACACTATATAATATATTACATTTGTGCATACAATACTGTTGTTCTCTTTGCACATACTATCATTGGGAAAAAAACCAACTTGGATGAAAAAAATATACAATAATATAAAGAAATTATAAGAAAATACCACTACAAGAAACAAACAGGGATATGTAAACTGAGTGAGAATAAACACACAATGTTATTCTGGGTTGTTGCAAGACAGATGATGAAGAAGGTTACTTAAAGTAAGAGAACAAGAGAGAATGGTGTGGTAGAAATAAACCTGGAGAGCAAGGAAAAGAACAGCCTTATATAAACTGAGTAAGAATAAACAGGGGAAATGATACTGTGTAGTTTCTATAGAACAAAAGAGGTACGGTAAGTAAACCAGCACAGCAAAAGGATATAGGGTGGGTTAATTCAATTTAGAGATTAAGCTGCTATGAGTGGCTTCAGATTCACTTGCATAAAAAAGGCAAGTTATGCAAATACATTGATGACAGTTGATAATACTACCAGGTGAAGGACTAACATTGCAAAAAGAATATTGAAAAAGTGACATGCAGATTCTGTGGAAATGTTTTACAGAGGGGTCCTTCAAACAAACCGTCACACAGTTAGTGAACTTCAACATTCATTCAACATCTTGTCTGCATACATTTCAATGAAGTAAACAATCATACAGAAAGGTTCATATGAAACAAAGTCCCACCTCCAACAAGACCACTGCCGATATTTTAAGATAAAGAAGACTGTTGTTACAGAAATTGAGAAATTTCTATGCACCTTGTTCAAAAAGACACAAAGATGTGGACCTTCAAATGTTCCATTTCAAAGCTTGGTAACATCCAGTTTCTGTGCAAGGCCATCAACAGTGAATTAACCCTCAACTTCTACAGCATTGTCAATTCCACCTGCTCCAACTTTACTGCTCCCAATGTTTCAGTTATCAGAGTAATGTGTTGCCTATGCCACAATTGCTTCTCCCGGGACATGCCACTTGAGAAATGACTCTTTCCAAACATAATGTATATTGCCATCACTAATACACTAACACATCAGAGATGCAATAAAAGTATAAAAACTGTTACTACAATCAATCAACATATATATATAAACTGGGTAATAAAAAACAAAGGAAATCATGCTGAGGAATTTTACTAGAGTTAAGGGGGTAAGTTAAGACAACTTCAAAAACAAGAGAGAATGGGGTACAATAAGTAAACATGCAGAAAAGGAAAATATGGGGTAGGTTAAGTAAACTTGGAGAATAAGACAGAATAGGTTGGGATCATTAAACTTGGAGAACCTGCAATAGAAAACAATAAAACTGGTAGACTCATTAGTACTTTAAAACAAATCATTTAACATATTTTGTGGCAAAAAAGAAATGGAGAAAGTCCAGTGCACCTTTTCCATAAAGACACTAAGACATAGGCCTTCAAATATTTGAAGATGGTCTGGCCCATACTGGACTGCAGCCTTTTTTAACTTACATGTCGTCTTCGCTCTTTACTGCAGCTGTGATTGGTGGTTGTACAAAATCAACCACCACACATTGAAGGTGTTGCTACCAACAGCCAGAGTCTTAAAACACCTACAGCAATGTGCTGCTCCCATCTCCAGCAGTACCACTGGGTTCTGAATATGGGTTGGCCTTTCACAGGCGTAACTGTTAACATTTAATGAAAGTCCACTGGGATGATGAGAATGATACAGCTACAATAAAATAAAAAATAAAAACATGACTAAAATTAACTTACAAACCACCACCAGTTCAACTACCTCACAACACAGTCAAAAGACCTAAAAGTAATGCATACCTATAAGTGCATTAAGACTACAAGAAATGCAATCAAGTAAACCTTAAGCCTCACTAACATAAATACAAAAACGAAATGCCTGCATATAAATGCCATTTATTGACAAATCTAATTTTATAGGTCCCTATTTGTAAAACATACAAAATATGTTAAATACTTGCCATGCAATCAGAGCAGATGAAAAAAATCATAATGACCACCTGATAGCAGTGGTTAATATAACTAGCACACACAATACAAATAAACCTTCAAATCTATAAATATTTATTAACACTTACGTTCACATGAGCCACACTTCTCTCATGTGCACAGTGAAATTTGTGCAATCAAAAGGATAAAACTGCATAAAATGGTGCCTTTTATACGTTCCAAAACGTATACCAAAAAAGGACTATATACCAATCAAACCACTAAAATGGATAACACGTTTACCACAAACCATCACTGAGAGTTACACAAATAGAAAAGTAACAACAACCAATAACAAGCAATGAAATTCACAAAATCCCTCTTTCCCCAACCAACATCTTTCATAGCTTCGACTTTTCTATACATGTACAGATCTTGTTATGAATCCACGACTACACTTACATTTTTCTGCAAGCCCAAAACCAAACTAAATCGGCCTTCAAACCTTCAAATGATATAAGAGAACACCTAAGCAGATAAATGAACACAGACAAATAGAATTGTGAACTGTATCATCCATATACAAATATGGTTATTGCACAGACAATTTATAGTTTATAGACGCAGTTTTAAATATGCCCGCACCTATGGGTACAACCAACAAAATGATGAAAAGCATTGACGCGCCTACGCGCATGCTTTTCAATAGACGCGGTTATAGAAACACCCCTCATGTCCATTTGCTGTTAGCCACTGCTATTCTAAAAAAAATTACAAATAGAAATGTGTATTTCCACTCCTCCAAACAAGTGTCTCTAACATGCCTAAGATCCCCCTTCCACTCCCCATGGTCCTCCCCCACTCCCCTGGTCTCTTCCAATCCCCCAAAACACGGAATGTATCTCTGATGCTACTACACCCAAAATGTTGGATAGCTGCGGCTACCACAAGTCCACAAACACACAACATGCCATTTGCCACAATATAGCCGCAGCTGCACAGGGTACCAAATCTACCCGCGGGTAGCAATGCCATGCACTGAGGGGCTTTAACCGTAGATAATTACAACAGTACTATCAACCAATTACAATCTCGAAAACACCCATTATACATACCCTGCTCATACAAACTACTAGAAATTCAAACTAACACTCATTTCCTGGAAACAGATAAAGACTGCAGATATCATAGCTCGTTTTAAAACTGTGTGGCTGATCGGAGACAGTTGGCTGTTTTGGTTAGAAACTAAATATTGACATGGACCTAGGTTTGAGAGAAGTTATAATTAAATGGTTTGCATTACGAGGAGTGCATTGGTTCCAAGTTTTTCCAAAATTGTTAAGTCTGAGAAGCACAAGGCAGCCACACGTCGTACTAATTAATTGTGGAGACAGTGATTTAGGGAATGTACGAGGTGTGTCCCTTACTTTACTGATCAAACAAGAAATGGGATACCTAAAGGAACCATTTCCTCACACAATCTTTATCTTTTCTAATTTGACTCAAAGGCAAAAATGGAAATGGACCGCCAGAATTAATAATAACATTGAGAAATATGTGAGAAATGTTAATAAAGTAGTTTCAGAATTCATACGAGACCACAACCAATTGTGGATTTCAAACAACATACAGTTCTACATAGCCAATTTCTATAGACATGATGGAGAACACCTAACCATTTAAGCAAATGCGATGTTCCTTAATAACATCAAAACAGTACTCCAAATGTGCTAAAATATTACACTCAGTGTACCGCAAAACAATCCTTTTAAGGACCACTTATCACATATAAATACAAAAATACAATAAAATAATAACTCCCCCAAAAACACTTGTGTATAGGCGCGTTATAAATGCCATATCATATCATATTATTCCCGCAGCGACAGTTCATTTACTTTCATTCTAACCGTGGTTACAAATGGTTAGCCAAGGGGGGCTCACTTCAGGTTTTAGAATACATTAGAACTTAAAAGATCAATATAGTAAAACACTCTTCATATAATTATGTAAGGTAGCTCAAGATAAAGAAAGCAGAGAATAATACATGACATTAAACTAGGTAGGGAAACATTTAACAGGCACAAGATATAACAGCATGAGTGACAATACACAGAGCAAAATACAGTGTATGGAGCATCTAAAACTAGATTAGGGTGGCTCCTTTTTGTATTAATTTTTTTTAACTAGTTTCTTCTGTTTTTCTCCACATATACAAAGGTCTGAAAACACACAGCCAAAATAGATAAGACTCCCAAACACCAAACGTGTCAATGACCATGGCCCTTGGCCATGGCCTGTGATTTTTCACCTCCAACATCACTATACCTATGAAAATAAGTTTCTAAAAGGAATAAAACACTGACACCACAAAATGTATAGCCGTGGGCATGGAACTACTCTTAACCACGGTTATCGGTAGTCCTTCCTAGCTTCGAATATATCCACGAATATCGGCAACACAGCCAGAAATAAAAAGCTTACCTGCCCACCAAGACCTCAAAAAGCAGCCCCCTCATCTGTGCCAGCTCCCCCACTTCCTAGATGGACTCCTCACCTCCCTTGCTCTCTCACTTTCTCCCCAAACAAACGCTGTTTCTGTGCCACAGTTTGCAACACAGATTGCTTTGAGATGTTGGCTATTTAAGGCTATAGCCAAGGCTACAGAAGGATTTGTGCTGCAAACTCAGTCCCTAGACCCCCTCCAACTCCCAAATGTCAATTGGTGCCCTCTAACCACCCCCACCCCCTCCTCCAGCTTGATGGCATTTGCATGTTTTTGACCTGCAAATATCCCTGGTTTCACGTAAATCCCCAAGACGTAGCTATTTTTGAAAAGGGGCACCCCCTTCTCCTTCAAATATTTAAATAACTACTGCACGGAATAACCCCAAACTATGCATGGATCATGAGTTAATGCTTCATGCCTAAGTTGTTTTGCACCAGGTCCAAATCTGTACAGTGGTTTGGGCTGTGTGCTGTGCTTTAGCATTGATTGATCTGGTTTGTCTTTGGGAAAATTAATGGGAAGCAGGCCTTCTTAATAATTTCTTACCAAATCATTATGGCACTTTGTGGTCTGGGGTTAATCAATTCTGAAATGTTGGTCAAATTCGTTACTCGAATGAAAAGTTATTAACAATAGAATTTTGAGGGGTTCCTATGGGAGTCCGACTCACCTTAACAATAGGGCCGCTACTGCCGCCCTACCATATATATATATATATATATATATATATATATATATATATATATATATATATATATATATATATATTTTAGAAGGAAAGAATCCTTTTCCAGTCAAGAAAAAGGAAAAAATAACGGGATGCACTCACAAAAAACTGCAAGAAAACGCTGTGATAGCTTTCTGCAAAGAGGCAGGGACACCGAAAATGTTGCAGACAGAAAAATCCCTTTATTATTAGTTCGTCATAAAACAAGGAAAAGCAAAAGACCGACGTGTTTCGCGGTGCTCACACGGCTTAGTCACATTAGGAGTATACACATTGTAAAGGTGACTTAAAATAACACAGCACTCTCTATGATTCCACCTCCTGATACAGTGTCACATTTTGAAACGTAGTACTTTTCTTAGCAAGAAGGGCAGAAATCTTACAATGTATGAAGGCAAGAACGGTTTCAATGGTCTGTTAAAATATAAGGTTCACACAACAATGCATTTGAAGCTTTCTTCTCATGCAAAATAGTGAAAGAAAAAGATGTCATTTTTCTTCACATAGAGTGCATTTAATTCAAAATAGGCCGCAATGGATAACCTCTATATTGGCAGCGTCTGTTAGCAATCGAAATGTAACACAGTCATAGGTGTATATAAACATATATAAACACAAACACGGTTGCATATCCCAATATATTTATGCTCGGGCTAATTTTTGATGAAAGAAAACTCTCAATAATGCTTACCCAAGAATATAAGTACGATTGCCACTTGCAAAATAGCTGCCTTTGTTGAAGTTAGACACTGCCCTAGTCACTGCACTAACCCATTGTAAGACTATTTGTAATGTGCAAAATGCAAAGTTACAAGACTTGGATGTGCGGAAAATGGGCAAGGACCCACTTATGCATCAATTAATAAAGTGCGTAGTGCATGTGAACTTCTTCACTGTAAACAAGTCAACATGTGCAAATAAGCAAAGCAGCAATTAGCTGGAATATATTAATTCCAACACAATGATTCCGAATAGATAAAGTGCTAAGTTCCTGTAAACGTACTTACTGTAAACATTTCGACTTGTGCAAATTAGCAGAGCAGCGATTGACTACAATATATAGATGCAAACATAAGCAACTATTAATCAGGGATAAGGTGCCAAATAAAGGGGTCTTCTATTAAAAACCACCAATATACTAAAATATCTCATGCATGTAAAATCCCATTTATAAATTGCCATGTGCAAAGTCCTATAGAAGAATATGGGTAGTGTAGTGTGCTAGGCTGCAGCATTTAAAGCTTATGGATGATGCATGAAAGCAGCCCGCCAATCTTGATGAATCATCAAGAGAAATTCTAAAAGAAAAAGCTGCTGTGAATGTCTAAATACGCTCATCTGTCGAGCGCTCCTAATAGAACATAATAGAAAAAATAATAATGTAAAAGAGAAAAATCTCTAATTCTAAAAACTGTCAAGAATATATTCCTCCAAGAATTATGGGGTTACCTAGGAATTTATATATCTTTTTTTCAAGGAAAAACATTAGTTGCAGGGATGTTAAGGTGAGAACTTAATGCAACCAAATCCCTGAAAATTAGAGAAATTCACAGTCAGTAACTAAACAACCTCTGATGGGTGCAATGCTAACTGCCGAGCCAGCATTCGACCATGACATTCCTTTCATGCAAGGGAAGCTCAGTGTGTTAGTTCCCATCTTTTCCACTGGTGAGACGGTATAGCTAGTGCTACTGTACTCTGTGCTTCATCAATTAATTGTGAGTGAAATCTGCTTTTCTGTCACATTGTGGACCGCTATTGCGCAAGAATTTTTCCATACAGTTACCTTTTTGCGCACACCGTCTGTATGAGGCATACTTTTTACTCTCTTTTACAAAGGAGACAACTCGTTTTTACTCCATTGAAATTCCATTTACTATCAAAGTTAATGCATTGTCTCGGGAGGATAGCTCAGTGCCAATGTGCTCGCCTTGGAAGCAAGACGACACGGAGCAACACAGGTTGGATCCCCGGGTCCGCGCTTAGAAACCTCTGGGTATTAAGCGCGTTATAAATAACCTATCATATCATATCATAGGCAGTAAAATACTCCCACCTCAAAATCTTATCTAGAGCACTGCCTTCAGCCATGGCCAGTGGTCATGGCCTTCGGCCCTGCTCACTGTATATTTTCAAACACTAACCAATGCCTAACAATGACTTTCAGCCATTGTCGGTGGCCACAGCATTTGGCCATGCCCGCTATTTATATTTTACAACACTAACCGGCCACTAGCCATGGCTTTCAGCCATAGCCAGTGGTCACAGCCTTTGGCCATGCCCACTTTATATTTCAACAAATTAAAGGACAACTAACTATGACTTTCGGCTATGGCCAGTGGCCACCGCCTTTGACCAAGCCCACTGTATATTGTACAGCACTAACCAGCCACTAGTCATGGCCACTGGCAATGATCAGTGGCCACAGCCTTGGCCATTGCAAAGGCCACAGCCTAAATTGTTAGTTAGTTAATAAAAGCTTTCATTAGCCAAGTCATAAATGATGTTATATCTGTATACACTGATACAGGAGATAAACTACAACTTGCATTGTAGTTCTTGGGTACTATTAACTTACATACCAGGTGCGAGAGTGCTGGCGCGAGAGGGACCAGCCCGTCTCTGCCGGTCCATGGAGTACGTGTGTACGGCCAACTGATTTAATATTTTTACCGATTGTGAATTGGTGAGCATACATCTAATTTGCATTACATTAGCCGACTGTATATGAGTGTAACGTGCTCTTGGGTGTGTGAACATGGTGATTGCATACTCAAGGGAAATGCTGCTTACTTTCCAGAATACATCACAGGGCGACCTAAACCCTGAATTCATTAAATAAAATCTGACACTCTTATATTGAGTGCAATGCTCCAGGTCTGAGTGAGGAAGCGATTATCGCCCTTCCCTGCCCCCCCTCCCCCCCACTATCTTTGGCACTTATTAAAGCTAGGTCTGCAATAACAAATGCAGTTGCCATTAATTATTTTATATGTGGAAATAATGTGGATATTCTTTTAATAACTGAACATCGGTTACCTTTATTTGTATAACTTATTTTCATCTATTGGTTACACAATATTTTCAGATTAAATGGATTAACAGGAAGTCCGTCCCAGGAAGGAGGTTGTGTAGCCATATTGGCTAAAAACACCATGGAATTGCTTGATTTCCATTCTCTTAAATTGGACACTGTTTCCCAAATCTTGGCCTGCACTTGCCAGTTCCTACCCAAGGACGCCCTGTGCTACAGATCCTCAGGATCTGCAACATCTTTTTTGGATGGCTTGGACACCTACCTGGGCTCTGAGGCAATATATCTTAAAAAGCTGATTATTTTAGGTGACTTGAATATCTGGTGAGATGAATCCAAAGGGACAGATTGCAAACATCTAAATCATATTCAATAATCACACAATCTTCAGCTTTTTTTTTAACCTGCCAACGCACATAGGAGGCCATTGTTTGGATCCTATATTATATAGAGGTTTAAATCTAGCACATGGGGAAAATATATATGTAAGTTGGTCTGATCACTATATGGTGTTTTTCACAATGGCTATTAGTCAAACCCAACCTGAAAGGAATAAAAAGACTAACCCAGAGTTCAGCTACAGAAAGAAAGAGCTAGACCACAAATCTAGTGATGAGTTGTTGGCTGGTATAATGGCATTTCAAACTGATATGACCTGCTCACACCTGTATACAAAATTGACGACAAAGCGGCAAGCTAACTGTGAAACTATTGCTCCTTGTAAGACTGTAAAAGAATTCTCACGAGGAAAAATCAGCGATACAATGACGAATTGAAGATCCACGAGGGAATTTATTTGAAAAATTAAAAAAAGGTGGTTCAATACCAGAAATATAACTGACCACATTAAGGTGAAATCTGACTTGAAGACATACAAAGACAAGATTCTTAAAGTCATATGTATATGTCTTAAAAAGCTGTTAACAGACCTAAAACTCTGTTCAGTGTAATTAAAAATGCTATTAACCCTCCGTGCATCAATACTAGTCTTCAAGCGTCTCAAAAAGTGGTTAATGATTTTAATATGGTTTTTTCTGGAACAAATGGAGTTGATTAGGATGAATATAGATGCTCAATGTGTAAACTTACATCCTAATACAACTATCAAGGGCGCATCCATAGGAAATCTGGAGTCATTACCCAAATCTATTTTCTCACCAGTTATTCCGGATACTCTGACTAACTTGATAAGCAGTTTAAAATGCACCAACTAAGCATATGATCCAGTTCCTGCTTATCTTGCAAAGCGACACGCACTGGCTCTCAGCGAGACTGTCCAGGTTTTGATTAAAGCCGCATTAATCCAAGGTTGTGTACCACCAGAATAAAGAGATCATATCTCACCCCTTTGTTACAAAAAACAACTCTGCATTATACAATATTGACCAATTATCTTCCTATTGCTGGTCTCGATATCACAAGTCTCTTGAGGAGAACAATATCCTTGATTCCCTTCAGTCAGGATTTAGGCCAGGCCATGGTACTGAGACAGCGCTAATTGCCATCTGGGATGATCTATTTGAGGCTGCCGATGGTTATCAGTAGCCTGAATATCTGATGAGGCATTAACTGGTTTACCACTTTTATAACCGACCGTGTTCAACAGGTGAAAATTGATCCACATCTATCTGACCCCTTGCCTGTCACCTATGTAGTGCCCCAGGGCTCTTCTTTGTCACTGTTGTTATTTAACATGTACATTCACCCACTGCTTAATATTTTCTCCCAATTTGATCTGTTTTATCATTCTTATGCTGATTACAGACAACAACATCCTTTAGAGGCTTTGGAGCGAATTATGTCCTGTGCTGATAACATCGAACATTGGATGCTGGAGTATAAACTCCAATTGAATGCATTAAAAACTGAGATCATTGTTTTTGGTTCAGAGAACAAAGTGGCAAATGTTTTAAATATTGTCCTGTGTCCGAGGTTATTTGGGGCTCCACCCAAATACACTGAGAAAGTAAAATATCTAGGCTGCATTTGACAGTCTAATTTGAACTGCAATCTTCATGTTAATCAGATCAAAACTTTCAGCGCAAACTATTAAAACCATGGCTGCCTCTTATTCTGGTGAAAGATCGACCAATAATGGTTGGAACATTAATCAATGCCAGGATAGATTATTGTAATGACCTTTTGATGGACATTCCTAAATACCAGCTTCAGAGGTTACAGGAAACTCAAAACTCAGCAGTTCAACTCAATCTATCCAGTAAAACTGCTTTTTTTCCTTTATTGGCTCCCGGTGCAAAAGAGGATCATGTTCAAGATTTGTGTATTGTCTTTAAGTGTTTTCATGGTTTGGCTCCAGTTTATCTGTCATCCAAGATTACTACTTATCACCCTAATCATATATATAACAATCTGTGGGACAAGGTCTGTTGGTGGTTCCTGCTTTCAGAACTTCTATATGGGGTAACAGACATGTTTCCTTTACAGGTCTGCAAACCTGGAATTAACTTCCAGATAATTTATGACGATTTGAGTCCCTGAGCATATTCAGGAAACAATTGAAGACCTATCTGTTTGTGTAGAATAACTTTCTTAGTGCTCTTCAATTTCTGCAAACATATTTCTAATTGTTATTTGCAGGTTTATGCCAGGTCCCTGTGGGGTATGCACTATACAAATTCACAAATCATATCAAATGTCTGATGCCATCAGATAGATGATGTAATTAGTGATGTCATCAATGATGCCATCAGTGATATCATCAGGGATGTGAACTGTGATGTCATTATTGGGGTTATAAGCTACATAAAAGGGTGGCTTTAGTTGAATTTCAGGGGTTTTGTTGCATTAAGTTCACACATTAACGTCCCTGCAACGAAAGTGTTTTCCTTGAATTTCAAGGGTTTTGTTATGCCACAAATTTGTTCCACATCACATCACGCCATAGCCAGTGGCCACGGCCATTGGCAACTGGAATTTGCGGTTTTAGCAACTCAGGAAAAACACCAGCATTACAGGACCATCACGTGGAGAAGCATAGAGATCTGGTCAGGGACTTCAGTTAAAGCTAGCCACCAGCATACATCCCTCTATTACTGCTCTCCTTGCCAAAATCCCAGCTTCTTTTGTCTTTCTCAATTCCTGTCTTCCCAGGTAAAATGAGTCCTGCAGCAATTTTCACTAGTTGCACCCAGATACTATTTAGGCAGTCATCTCAGGATTTACCCAGATGGTCTTGAGGCACGTCTCCTTCTAGATTTTTAAGTAGCCCCCCAGATGGTTTTTAGGCATATTTTCTTCTCTTTGGCTGCTTCAGCCACTTTTTAAACCCAAAGTCCCACCCCCAAATATTGAGATCAGGAGGTGTTAACTTATTAGCCTTGAATTTTCATTGGACCTTTACAGTCCTCTCCTCCACGGTTCAACCATCTCTAATGATAGTCCCTTGGAGTTTTGAAACTGAATTGATGGGATAGAGGTACACACCTACTAGCATTTACCACTTACAACTTTCAGATTTTTTACCTAAAAAGTTATTAAATGACAAAACGTTGCAATTTACAAATAAACATTCCTCTACTCATGGCAGACCTATTCCACATATTTCCATTTTGAAATGATATTTTATGTGCGAACAGCACTTTTTGGCAGTTTATCCACAAATTATAATAGATATGAATGTGACACCAGCTCCCCACCTTTCTGATTCAGAACATTTTCAGGGAAGCCTGAAACACATTTAGCTTGTAATTGAAATTCCCCAAATCACATTTGAATTAGAATGACATAAATAGGTGGACCAGTTCAATTTTTTTCATGGCACCTGAATCATTATGGTGTGAATGATGATTCTTAAGAAAATTGATAAAATACGGTTACACAATACAACTTTATGGCAAAGTAATCCCAGACATATTTCAATTTTCACTTTACATCTCTTCAAGCTTTAATTAGTGGTCTGGCCAACAGGATAGTGTTCCTGCCATAAAGTCCATTGGCATTCTTACAAGGTGAAAGATCAGGCCATAGTTTAGCTTATCTGAAAAAGCAGCACAGATGTCACACCATCCTGCTCAGGGAAAATTCCCCTGGGAACATGCCTGCAATCGGTATCTCTGAGATGAACAAAATGTTTGTATTTTTAAGAGTTGTTCAGAGTTCACCCCATGTAAGGGCTGTACCTCTGTTGACTCAGTTAGCAAAATGTATGGCCCTGTCATGCCTGAATGCAGCTCTTCGCTCTGATGCTACACTTCAAAAGAATTGTTTTTCAGATAGATGGCAGAGCATAGCATGTAATGGGGAGGATGGCTTTGAATTTTAGTGTTGAAGTCAGCGCCAATGACCAGAATTCTGTACTTTGCATGTCACATTATCTTTCTTTAGACAAAAGACCTTCATATTATTTTTAACATGTTTGCATCTCCTCATAATTTTCCCTTTATCATCATGATTTGTTCATTCTTAGTAACATTCTTACCTCCATGTGTTTATTGCCCTAGCAGAACGTATATTTATTTCTCTTTACAGACAGCCTTTTTTTCATATGGAAAATGCAAGTTAAATCCTGCTGTTCATTTTAGAATCCACAATGTGCCTTTTAATTCCTCTCTGCAATCAAGCTTCACCGTGTTTCAAATGCAAAAGTACAAGTATTTGAATTTGCTAGACACATTCATAGTGTTGAGGTTTTAAGGCTGGCTTGTCACTCTGCCAGTGTGCCTTTCCATAAGATGCATGCATTTTGCATTAGAGGCCCAACTTGGCCTTTCTGATCATTTTTCTGAGGCTGTCATTAAACCCATACCTCCTCCTGCCCATAGGCTACTGCATCCAACATGCAGCTAAAATGTAAGTTAGGAGATCTAGTCAGATATCAGAGCCCTCTTATGTTTTATTTTGTAATTCATTGTAAATCTGGAAAGAGTGATTGGTACGGCTGAAATCATAATACGTGATGGAACTGTCTAAATTAGAAACACTTTCATATTAGGACAGTTCCCAATTAATCAGGCTCTATGCATTTGTCCAACTATTCCATTTGAAAGACGACTGTATCTGCAAACACTTTTTTAAAATAGTAAATTCAAAGAATACAAGAGACAATTTTTCATTTATATACTGTTCTGTCAAATGCATTTTGCTATAAACTAGCAACGTTTTGAAATGCCTTGAAGGAATATATGCAACATGGTGGTAGTAGATGATTTTCAGATGTGGCATCTCATATATTTGTTTTCTCGTTTATATATTTAAATATATGCATGCTCTCCTTTGGTGCCCTTGTAATCAACTGCAATTTAAAATGAATTAACTTCCTATAGCCTTCAGCGTTCATGATTTCTTGAATTACATTATCTTCTGCAGGAAAAATGCCCACTCTATGCTGCACTCTCGCCATCACAGAGGCTGGTAATTAAAATGTGTCATTTCTCCTAAGTCTCTCAGGTGCTGCTTGAGATCTCCCATTTGGTTTCTTCTCAGCCAGTGGTCAGATTACCAGTGACAGGAATGAGTTGCTTAGGTGTGCACCCTTTGTTATCCATGAATACCCAGGTACCCTGTTCATTATCCATGGGTTGGGGCTGCAGGCCTTGGGAGAAACCCCTTCTCATGCCATTTTTAAACCTCTCCTTAACACTCCACACTTGGATTTTCACTCTGTCTGCTCTGTTGCACCTCCGGGTAGTTACCTTAGGTCCTCCTCGAAATAGGGACCCTCCACGGAAAATGAAGTGGGCCCACCTTGAAATGTACCCCTGACCTCATTCTTACTAGACTGCCAATTAATGATTTACAGTACTTGATCCATTTCTGGACATTTCCTCAACATGTTGGAAGGTGAGATGAGTTCAATCCAGAATCTACACTCACCCCATAGGCACTGCTTACTGCACTGTTCATCATAATGACATCTTCTTACCCATCTTTCCCATGACTGATACCAACCAAAACTGGGTTCCACGTGCCTCTCGGTTTCACAAAAATTAAAAAATGTCTTGCAGGAGCTCCCTTCATTACAGACATCAAGTGGTGTACAACAAATATATTGATATATGAACCAGCATTTGAACATGATTGAAGGTGATTTTGTGGCCACGCTATGACCAGGACCATACTGCGGAAGTCATCTACTAACTGTATTCAAGTGGTGGGTCCTAGAATTGCATTTGATTATTTTCCTCTTGGGCAGGTAGTTTTCTCGACCAGGGTTCAAAATTAGACTTGCGTATGGCCATCTAGTAGATTAGAAATTACACCCCCCCTGTTCTAGACTCTGCTAGTCATCCTCACAGTGGATGAAGGAGTGTCAGATTAGGATCAGGCCAGTTCAGCTCTTTAGCTTTCTACATTCACCAACAACAATCCATGCATGCTCAAAGTGGTGGCCTTAACCATGAAAGCCTGTTAACATGGAGTATTACTTATTCATGTACATGCTCTTAAAAGGAAACCACTCATGTTTCCTGTTTATTAACTTGTCTTTATATTTTTTTGTTGATCAAGTCTCTGTGTCTTAATTCATATCCTTGCTTTCAGAATATATGTTCACCACATTTTAATTGCATTGCCTTTTCTCCTGAATCAGTAAAATGGCATTGTATTTGATGGTGATGGCCATAGTTGCTTCATACATGAATGTATTCTTCGCTAAGCAATATATTCTACCAAGGTGCAGAATGTACAAGTTTCTCCCATCTTAAATCCAATGGGGCCCCCAATACTTTTGAGTTAAACTTGACAGGGGCCTCCCCCTTCATGGAAAAACTATCGATAGAAAGAATCCAAATGTCTAAGTCCAACTTCTTGTTACAAATCTACAACACATATATCTTGAAACTGCGTAGTGTGGCACACCAGAAGGAGTCAGACACACAGTGGACCTTTCAAGGTTTTTATTCAAATAATACAACCAATTTCTGAACTTGCCATATTACTACAGGGATATTCCCTACCTTACAAACTAACTAAGGGAACTCCTCCCTCGTCAAAAGTCTCAACAAACATGTCCTCTGTCCAAAAACCTACTCTTACCTGGTGCTACCACTGAACACTACCAGAATCTACAACTTCAGGCACCTTACCTTTATCTGTATTTGTTCGGCTTTGTCTCAAGAATTTACCACTCATATAATGTTCTGTTAGCTCCAATCAATGGGAAAAAGTCACTACATGATATGTTTCTGGATTTTCTTATGTTCTCTTATGAGCTTTTGTGGGTTGTGATACATACATAGGGCCTCATTACACGGACGGCGGTAACCATGGCGCTAGTAGCCCCAAGGTTGCCGCCGGTATTTTACCGTGTCCACCTTGGTGAATGTGGGAATTACCACCCCATTCCGAGGTTGGCAGGGTGTTAATTCCCCATTCACAAAGGCACTTCCCCATTCCCATTTGAGCCCCCATAGGGCTCAATGGGAATGGGGAAGGAGCAAATAACGGTACCGCTATTGGCGGTACCGTTATTTGCCCTGAAGTCCCTCAGCGGTTCCCTGCCTTAACGTGTGGTCTGACCACACGTTAAGGACGGGACCCGCTGAGGGACCTCGTAGTATGGCGCTAAGGGAATACCGGCACCGGTGCCCTTACCGTTGCCGGTATTCCCTTAGCGCCATCTGTTTAATGATAGAGTTTTGGTCTCCAAGGATTGGTGAGACCTGTCAACATCCTCCTTATACTCCTTTCGGCTGTGATCTTTTCATCTTATTCCTTTCAATTTGAATCCTACAGATTCTTTATATCTTACTATGGGCCTCCTCATAAATTGGGTGATATCCCTTTGCATATTGCACTGGGATGCCACCCAGTGCAGATAGCGTTACTGCTACTCGGACTGCCACTATTAGGACTGAGATTTTTACCTCGAGTGAAAAGCTGGAGGAAACACTGCCATTTAATGCCCAACTCTTGGGCCAACCCTTAAGTGCAGCAATAATAATGTTAAAGCTGCATTTAAGGATTAAGGCCCAACTTGTGATGAAGCCCTATGTCTTTTCTGGGGCATTCTATACCCTTTTCAATGATTTGATACCATGGTCCCTCCACAGGTTACCCCTATATATATATTAGATTCCTGCAACTGGTGTTCAGTCTTAATTCAAATTGTTTCTCAAAGTCTTTTACAAAGGAAAGCCGGTGCTCATTAATGATTAGATGTGAAACCCCTCTTGGTGTCTCCCCAGACATATGTTTGTGCTTTCTCAGTGTCCCAAAATGAAAATGGCAGTTTCTTTCACACAGTTCATATAGTGCCTGTTGAGTCCCCCTTTCATGATCCACCCTGGTACCGTCTCTTAACGTGAGTGGAAGTCATCAGGCTTGACGTCAGGACATGCCTGCTTCATCGGTTCTCTGCCTCTGGTTTCTCGTCTCTATTGCAGAGTCACTTGCGTCTCTTGATTCCTGTTCACTCAGCATAGGTCTAGCGGCAGGCGGTTTCATTCCTCGCCATACTGTAGTTTTCGATATTCTTGACTGGGTCCCTGCCCCACAACAATGTTATCGTGGCCACACTACCAAGCTGGATGGTTTATGGGACTCCATCCTTACAGCAGCTTCCCCACTGTTCTCTACACCGAGCCTCCAGTCTCCTTGTCTGGTGTTTGCTTTTTCACAGTCTGTCACAGTCTCCGTGGCTCCACACGCTCTGCCCCTCGAAGACGTACCTATGTCAGAGGGCTTCCCCTGCATACAGCTCTCTCCTCCCATACACAATCTGTTTGTCCCTTACACACACTGGTTTATGTTCAAGGGGGCATTTCATTTCTCTTTTGATGTGTTCTGTCCAGCATTACCTGAAGCCAATTGGAAGGAAAACATGGAACTGGGTGTGACAGACAGTCCCATGTAAACAGATAACATTGTTTGCATAGGGAATTTCTTGTGGGAATGTGAGTCCTTGTCCCCTAGACGGGAGTCATTCCCTGTGAGGCCCCACTTGCCGATACCCCTAGGTACACTCTTTCAAGTGGGCTCACATCCTTAGCCTCAAAGGGGGTGGCACCCACCTGGCAAGAAGTGATAAATATCATCTTTCACTGAAGCTCGTGAGGTGAGTGCATCTTTCGAATAGACCCTTCTGGGCCTTGCCACTGTTTAATTTTATTAGTAAAATTTGAGACCCCAGCCCCTTTGCCCACCCATTGCTCCCCGATCCCTCTTCCTTTTTACCTTCCCCTTCCCGCCTCCCGACCCGCCCACTGTGCTCTGATTGGTGCATTGTCCATGTGCTTCAAGGCCTACTGGCCCACACTGCCTCCCGTTCGCATCTTTCACTGAAGCTGGTGAGGTGAGTGCATCTTTCAAATAGACCCTTCTGGGTCTTGCCACTGTTTAATGTTATTGGTACAATTTGAGCCCCCAGCCCCTTTGTCTGCCCATTGCTCCCCGATCCCTCTTCCTGGTTGCCTTCCCCTTCCCGCCTCCCGACCCACCCACTGTGCCCTGATTGGTGTATTGTCTGTTTACTTCAAGGCCTACTGGCCCGCACTTCCTCCTGTTTGCATCTTTCACTGAAGCTGGTGAGGTGAGTGCATCTTTCGAATAGACACTTCTGGGCCTTGCCAATGTTTAATTTTCTTGGCAAAATTTGAGCCCCTTTGTCTGCCCATTGCTCCCCAATCCCTCTTCCTGGTTGCCTTCCCCTTCCCGCCTCCTGACCCGCCCACCAGGCCCTGATTGGTGCATTTGTCTGTGTTACACGGGCCATAACTGCCTTTCCCAGGGCAGCCCTCTGCCCGTGCAGCCCATCGGCTAAGGACCCGAGGCAAAGGACGGCTCCTACAGAGACGGCTCCAGGTCGTATCTGCAGGTATCCGCAGGAGAAGCAAGAGGCCAACAATAAGTAAGTGTAGCAAGGACGGGGACAGACGCAATTACTTCACGCCATACTACCCTACAACTCAACCCCAGAAGCTAAACTGTTGTAAACTCTTCATACTGTGGTATAATTGCATTTAGAAAGTCTGCCTAACAGCATATCTGTGGTGTAGTTGCATTTAGAAAGTCTGCCTAATAGCATATCTGTGGTTTAGTTGCTTTTAGAAAGTCCACCTAATAGCATACATGTGGTATAATTGCATTTAGAAAGTCTGCCTAACAGCATATCTGTGGTGTAGTTGCATTTTGAAAGTCCGCCTAATAGCATATCTATGGTATAATTGCATTTAGAAAGTCTGCCTAATAGCATATCTGGTATAATTTAATTTAGAAAGTGTGCCTAATAGCATATCTGTGGTGTAGTTGCATTTTTGAAAGTCCGCCTAATAGCATATCTGGTATAATTTAATTTAGAAAGTGTGCCTAATAGCATATCTGTGGTGAAGTTGCATTTTTGAAAGTCTGCCTAATAGCATTTCTGGTATAATTTCATTTTGAAAATGTGCCTAATAGCATATCTGTGGTATAATTGCATTTAGAAAGTCCACCTAATAGCATATCTGTGGTATAATTGTATTTAGATAGTGTGCCTAATAGCATGTCTGTGGTGTAGTTGCATTTAGAAAGTGTGCCTAGTAGCATATCTGTGGTGTAGCTGCATTTAGAAAGTCCACCTAATAGCATATCTGTGGTATAATTGCATTTAGAAAGTGTGCCGAATAGCATAGCTGTGGTGCAGCTACATTTAGAAAGTCTGCCTAATAGCATATCTGTGGTGCAGTTGCTTTTAGAAAGTCCACCTAATAGCATACCTGTGGTATAATTGCATTTAGAAAGTCTGCCTAATAGCATATCTGTGGTGTAGTTGCATTTAGAAAGTCCACCTAATAGCATATCTGTGGTATAATTGCATTTAGAAAGTCCGCCTAATAGCATACCTGTGGTATAATTGCATTTAGAAAGTCTGCCTAATAGCATATCTGTGGTGTAGTTGCATTTAGAAAGTCCACCTAATAGCATATCTGTGGTATAATTGCATTTAGAAAGTGTGCCTAATAGCATATCTGTGGTGTAGCTGCATTTCTGAAAGTCCGCCTAATAGCATATCTGTGATATAATTGCATTTAGAAAGTGTGCCTAATAGCATATCTGTGGTGTAGTTGCATTTTTGAAAGTACGCCTAATAGCATATCTGTGGTATAGTGGCATTTAGAATGGGTGCCTAATAGCATATCTGTGGTGTAGTTGCATTTAGAAAGTGTGCCTAATAGCATATCTGTGGTATAATTCCACTTAGAAAGTCTGCCTAACAGCATATCTGTGGTATAATTCCATTTTTGAAAGTCCGCCTAATAGCATATCTGTAGTATAATAGCATTTAGAAAGTGTGCCTAATAGCATATCTGTGGTATAGTTGCATTTTTGAAAGTCCGCCTAATAGCATATCTGTGGTATAATTGCATTTAGAAAGTGTGCCTAATAGCATATCTGTGGTATAATTGCATTTAGAAAGTCTGCCTAACAGCATATCTGTGGTATAATTGCATTTAGAAAATCCACCTAATAGCATATCTGTAGTATAATTGCATTTAGAAAGTCTGCCTAATAGCACATCTGTGTTCTAGTCGCATTTAGAAAGTTCACCTAATAGCATATCTGTGGTGTAGTTGCTTTTAGAAAGTCCACCTAATAGCATACTTGTGGTATAGTTGCATTTAGAAAGTGTGCCGAATAGCATAGCTTTGGTGCAGCTGCATTTAGAAAGTCTGCCTAATAGCATATCTGTGGTGTAGTTGCTTTGAGAAAGTCCACCTATTAGCATACCTGTGGTATAATTGCATTTAGAAAGTCCACCTAATAGCATACCTGTGGTATAATTGCCTAATAGGATACCTGTGGTGCAGTTGCATTTAGAAAGTCTACCTAACAGCATATCTGTGGTGCAGTTGCATTTAGAAAGTCAGCCTAATAGCATATCTGTGGTATAATTGCATTTAGAAGGTCTGCTGAATAGCATATATGTGGTCTAGTTACATTTAGAAAGTCTGCCTAATAGCCTATCAGTGGTTTAGCTGCATTTAGAAAGTCTGCCTAATAGCACATCAATGGTTTAGTTGCATCTAGAAAGTCCATGGTTTAGTTCCATTTAGAAAGTCAGCCTACTAGCATTTCTGCAGTCTAGTTGCATTCTGGAAGTCTAAATAGAAACTGTGATATAGTTGGATATAGAAACTGTGAATAATCTCACCCTGCGTATAGTGAACATGAAAACGGTGAATAATATAACCCTGTGATATAGTTGAATTTAGAAACTGAATAATCTCACCCTGTGGTATAGTTGAATTTAGAAGCTGTGAATAATCTGACCTGTGGCATACTTGAATTTAGAAACGCTGAATAATCTCACCCTATGATATAGTTGAATATTAAAATTGTGATTAATCTCACCCTATGGTATAGTTGAATTTAGAAAGTGTGAATAATATCACCCTATGTATAGTTGAATATTAAAACTGTGATTAACATCACCCTATGGTATAGTTGAACTTGGAAAGTGTGAATAACATTACCCTATGGTATAGTTGAATTTAGAAACTGTGAATAATCTCACCCTATGGTATAGTTGAATAATAAAATTGTGATTAATCTCACCCTATGGTATAGTTGAATTTAGAAAGTGTGAATATCACCCTATGGGCTGAAGCGCTATAAAGGATACACACTTGATGCCATCTTCAGCTCCCACAACCTGATACATCTAAACCCTCCCACCCCTATGGTATAGTTGAATTTAGAAACTGTGAATAATCTCACCCTATGGTATAGTTGAATAATAAAATTGTGATTAATCTCACCCTATGGTATAGTTGAATTTAGAAAGTGTGAATATCACCCTACGGGCTGAAGCGCTATAAAGGATACACACTTGATGCCATCTTCAGCTCCCACAACCTGATACATCTAAACCCTCCCACCCCTATCAACTGGTCCGATCACTTCATTATTTCTTTCGCCATTCGCTCACCCAACCCGCTCCCCTTGCCCCAACCAGAACCTCAGAATCTACGCAAATGCTGGAAGAAACTAAAAATCCTTCCTGACCTAGCCGATGCACTCCTTCAGTCTCCTCCCCCTACCCACCTACCCAATGAACAACTAAACTCCGACGCCCTTGACTCTTTGCTCAACACCTCTCTAATCCCGGTCACACCCTCTTGCAAACCATCAGCTTGCCAGGGCCTTTTTCCTAGATGGTTCACACCAGAACTGAAGACCACTAAACAGCTATATAATTCCCTAGAACGCAAATGGCGGAAAGACAAAACAGCCCTGAGCAGATCCACCTTGGGCCGGCACCATCGCCACTACAAGACCGAAATCCGGAAAGCTAAAAAGCCAATTACAACTCCCGAATCCTAAACTGTAAAACCCCAGCAAAGAACTTCACAAAATCATCGCCAAACTCACCAAACCATCATGTACCATCATCCTTCACACCCCCTCACAATCACTGTGCGACTCACTCTCTCCACACTTTTACACCACAGCTATCGAAAGAACAAACTCGCTAACTAACAAACTAGCTCTCTTACACCCACCACGCAATCCACCCACCCTACCTGCCATCCCACCGCCTGCGACCGCTACCCTACCAACTTTCAACTCCTTCACTCCAATATCAACTGACCAATTTCTCAAAATTCTCTCTGCCCGCAAACCATCTGACTCCCCGCTTGACCCCTGCCCAGCCACAACCCTCAAAGAAATGTTCCCATCTACCTGCGCAGTAGAACACGCAAGAACCATCATAAACGATTCCCTTTCCTCTGGAATTTTTCCAGACGCGTTCAAAACTGCTCATGTCAAACCTCTTTTAAAAAAACCTTCCCTCGACCCTCTCAAGCCCCAAAACTACCGCCCCATCTCAAACACCAGGTTCCTTGCCAAACTCACTGACCGAACCATCTACTCCCAACTAAATGCCTTTGTCGAAGCCAACAATCTCCTAGACCCCACTCAGTCAGGTTTCATAGCCCGACACGGAACCGAAACCACCCTAACCTCAATCTGGGATGACCTTAAAAACACTGCTGATTCTCCTGGATGCACCCCACGCCCACCGAGCCCTCTGGAGCAGGGTCTAAGGGGAGTATTCAGGCCCACAAGAGAAAAGCCTCTGCAGACCCCCAGGGCCCTATGGAAGGGGTGAAAGATATGGCCCCGGAGGTCACTGACGCCTTCACAAAGCTTAAGGAGGCATATTTGCAGCGTCAGGCAGTGCCAGACCTCACAACCCCTACTCCTGGGGAAGACCATGAAGGAGAAGAAGACCTAGGCTCGGAAGAGGAGCCAGCAGAAGGGGATCTCTCCCCTCAAGAGTCTGAAGAGCCAGTCGAGGAAGAATGGGCAAAGCCCAGCAGAGGTAAAGGAGCCCAAAAGGAGAAGCACTTCGAAGAGGAGCAAAATGATATGTTTGATCTGGAGAGCATTCAAATCCGAGATCATCCGACTGGCAGCCGTCCCCGAGGGTGGCACAATACATGACTGCGAGGCTGAGAAAGGCCTTAGACAAGGAGGTTAGACAGCGTCTCAGGGCAGACGCCCACGTCCAGATCTGCCGGAGAAAGCGGCACAGACCCCCGAATTGGACCCCAAGATGCTTACCTTTGTGTCCAAGACCAACAAGGACCCTCGGAAAGGTACAGACAGATCATGGAAAAGTTGCCAGGAGAAAGTGCTAGACCTGGCGTGGCCCCTTGCTAAGATCATGGACTTAGCGGAAAGAGCCACAGACACGGGCGAGGATATGATATGATATGATATGATATGGCATTTGTAACACGCCTATACACAGGTGTTTCAAGGCGCGACGAGGCAGGGAGGGGAGGAACAAGGGGAGACAGACAACGATCCTACTAGGCCAGGTGTCATTCAGATCGCGCAAGTGCAGGGGTGGGGGAGGGGGAAAAAGTGCAAGGGGAAGGGGAGTGGGGGAAGTGCAGTACAAGGTAAGTGGCGTAAAGTAATAAATAAATAGGGCCAGCTGGTGGCAAGAGCAAGGTAGGTGCAGAACAAGTGCTAGGAAAGGGGGGGGGCTGTAGGGATACAGAGACAGTCCCGCAGTGCAGAGGGGTTCCAAGGCATCAGTGCAAGTGGAGAGTGGCTGGGCCCAGGACCGAGGCCGTTAAGAGTGGTCCAGTTGCAGAATCAGTGCAGTTTCAGTGAGGACTATTAGCTGTTCAGCAGGGGAGAGGGAGAGAGAAAGCAGAAGCAAAGAGGAAGGTTTTGAGGTGCTTCCGGAACCGGAGATGGTTCTCCTCAAGTAAAGAGGAAGTAGATCCGGAAGCCCTGGCAGGTTGGGCGCAAAGAGCTGTTTGCCTTCTAGGGAATGCGAACTGCGCCATAGCATCGGAGAGAAGGAGAGGGCTCTTGCTAAAGGTCGACTCGAAGCTCAGTGACCTAGCGTCCTATGAAGCTGGAGAAGCAGCTCAAGGTCTCCAATTCGGAGAGACTTTCGGAAAAGAGATAGGCTGCTTCGTGGGCACCTACACATCGCTAGAGAAAGCCCAGGCATCCATTCGGAAGATCTTCCTGCATAGAGTTTTTGCCGGGACCGGTCGTTACAGGGGTTGCACAACCGGTCGCCAGCAAGGAGGGAGAAAACCCCCAGATCATAGAGCCCAAAACTGGGAGAGCAGGCAACAGATGCATTCTTCCCAGCCAGAAGCCGCAACACAAGAGGGCGCAGAGGCAGAGGTTTCAGTCGAGGACAAGGTTTTACACCGGGTAAGGGCGATAGCCTACCCCCCTGTAGGAGGGAGGACCAGTATGTTCTGGGAAAACTGGCGCGTGCTTTCCAGCAATGCCTGGATTTTGCAAACCGTTAGAGGTCTGCGGGTAGAATTTATGCAGACACCAGTTCAGACCCGTGTACCCCAGCACCCGTGCCTAGCAGTAGCAGAGCAGGAATCACTAAATATCGAGCTAGAGTTACTAGTAAAGAAAAGAGCCATAGAGAGATGCCCACTAGCCCCGAGTTTCATAAGCAACATGTTCTAGTGCACAGGAAGGAGAAAGTACGACCAGTAATAAATCTGAAAGAGTTGAATGGATGGGTCATCTACCATCATTTCAAAATGGAAGGGATTAACCAGCTCAGAGATTCCATGAGAGAGGGAGCCTGGTTGACGAGACTACACCTAAAAGATGCTTACCTGACGATCGCAGTGCATAAGCAGTTCATGAAATTCCTATCTTTTCACTGGAAGAAGCAGCTCTGGTAATTCAAAACGATGCACTTTGGGCTTGCATCAGCTCCTTGGGCTCTCACCAAGTTGATGAAACCAGTAGCGGCAGCAATCCGTGAGAAAGGTATAAGACTGATAATATATCTAGATGACCTGTTGCTTCTAGTGGATGATCAGGGAGTGCTAGAGTATCAGATTAAGTGGGTTCTAGACCTACTGCAATCACTAGGTTTTCTAGTGAACATAGAAAAATCGGATGCCAAGCCCACACAGAGGCTAGATTTCCTAGGCTTCTTGGTAGACACAAGGAAAGCTACACTAGATTTTCCAGCAAGGAAGATTCGGGATATCAAAAGAGAGATCAGGATGTGTCTGAGGAAGAAAGTGATTTAATTGAGAGTCCCCACAAGGATAGTGGGCCTTCTAGCAGCCTCCATACAAGTCATATTTCCAGGTCCCTTACACTATTGAGCCTTACAAAGATTGAAGAAAAAGCACCTTCAACAGGGACTGATGTACCATCAAATGATACCGTTGGATCAGGAAGCCGTCACAGAGCTGGAATGGTTGTTGCAGAATATGGACGCCTGGAATGGGTGTGCCATTTTCAGGGACCATCCAGACCTGATCATAGAGTCAGACACCAGCCGTCTAGGATGGGGGCATGATGCGGAGAGTTACAAACAAGGGCAAGTGGAGCGAAGAGGAGTTAAACTTACACATAAACTGCGTAGAGCTCCTAGCAGGCTCCTTCGTGACGAAGACCTTCACGAGAGACAAGGTGAAGTCATGCATATTGCTGAAAATGTACAACATCTCGGCAGTGCGTTACATAAACCACTTAGGCGGTACGAAATCCAGGATGCTAGCAGAGCTAGCGAAGGACTTCTGGCACTATTGTCTGTGGACAGGAACGTCCGTGAGAGCAGAATACTTGCCCGGAGAACTGAATGTAATAGCGGATTGGAACTCCCGATATCTCACAGACTCCAGTGACTGGAGGCTGGATCCCGCAGTATTTCAGATACTGGATCAGAGGTGGGGTCCGATACACATGGATCTGTTTGCGTCTCGCCTCAACGCACAGACAACCAGCTACTTCAGCTGGAGGTTAGTCCCAGGCGCAAGCGGAACAGACGCATTCCTACAAGACTGGACAGGCGGACACCATTATGCATTCCCTCCCTTCATGATTCTGAGCAAAGTGCTAGCGAAATGTCGGAGAGAGAAAGCGGAGCTTGTGATAGTAGCACCATTGTGGAAATCGCAAGTGTGGTTCCCGACGTTGGTGGAACATTCGATAGACCTGCAGAGAGTCCTCCCCGAAGGAGAGCGACTACTCACGGAGCCAGCTGGACAGTATCATCCTCTGAGAGTGAGAGGGACACTCCCGCTCATCACGTGCAGGATATCAGGAAACGATGGGAGCTGCCAGGCATTTCGATGCAAGCTGCAGAACTCATCGCAGAATCCTGGGCTCCATCGGCTAGGAGGAGCTACGACAAGGCTTGGGCCAAGTGGACTAGCTGGTGTAGGAGAGATTTTCATTCCATTTCAGCACCTGTAGTAGCTATTCTGAATTTTCTAGCACACTTCCTGCGGAACAGGAATGATTTCCGCACCATAGGGGTGTACAGGTCAGCCGTCTCAGCTGGGCACCTACCGATTGAGGGAGTGCCAGCGGGAGAGCATCCAGCAGTATGCAGGCTCATCAGAGGAGCTAAGTTTAAAGTACACCCGGAACCTAAATATAAGGTCTTATGGGACGTCTCAGTAGTGCTGCGGCTATTAGAGAGTTGGCCAGTAAACAGATACTTATCTCTCAAAAAACTCTCAGGCAAATTAGCAATGTTGCTGTGTCTCATGTCTTGCAAATGCGTGTCTGATATCAAAGCATTAGAGGTCAACAGGAGGACATTTGGGCCAGAAGGAGTGACCTTAGCGGCAGTGTGAAGGACTAAGACAGACACCTCAACAGTGCACTATCCGTATTTCCCAAATAATATCAAATGGTGTGTAGCAAGTTGCATCAGAGAGTACGAAGTTAGGACAGCAGAGAATAGAGCGGCAAGCACTACCCAATTGCTAATAGCGCGTAGGGAGGCTTTCCATGCTATAAAGACAGCTACCATCGCGAGATGGGTCAGAGAAGTAATGCAAGCAGCAGGGATTGATTTACAGAAGTATGGGGCTCACTCAGTAAGAGGAGCAATGGTATCTAAGCATACACAACAGGAGTACCTTTACAAGAAATCATGGCAGCAACAGACTGGGCTAATGATCGTACACTTAGAGAATTTTATTTTAAGCCTTCTGATAATATAGCGGTTACAGTATTGGGGCAGCTTTGAACAAGCATAATGCTCGCCTCCAGACTTGCCATAGAATAAAGATTACCCCTGCTAGCTGCGCAGGGAGTATTAATTCTATTAAAGACTAGGAGGCGAGCATTAGTTCCCACCCAATGTTATTTGTTAATCATATGTTCTGTATGCATTTTGAGTGATGATATGATAACAAAGCCGGACACCACACTGATACTCTATTTTGTATCTTTCCTTAGGGGAAGAGCAGAAGAATAGTTGAGTGAGGTGACTAGTAAGGAAAAGGCGAGAGAACAGTCGGAGGAGTTGGCAACCAGTTGATGTGAGAAAGTCATCGCTCTGTTGGCGGGACGAGAAGTTTTATTGATTCAGTGACATTCAGTGCATGTAAAAAAGAGAGGAGGAGCTTAGGGGCAGGAAGTGGTCATACCTGAGCTGGAGAGTGAAGGACTACAGAGACTATGGGGTTTTTAGTTCAAGAGTGGGAAAGTCATTTGGGACATTTCAATGTTGTTGTTTTTGGTTGTAGTTTATTGAAACTGCTGATGAGTAGTAATAAATTAAATTGAAGCATAATGCCCGCTTCCTAGTCTTTAATAGAATGAATACTCCCTGCGCAGCTAGCAGAGGTCATCTTTATTGGCAAGAAAGAAGTGAAGCAATGAGGGCAGCTGTTAGTGGATCCATAGGTGGACATGTGAAGCTCACTGAGTGGACATGGGAGTAAATTTGTGAGTGACATTTTGAGTGTGCATAAAGGTGGACATCTGATTCAAGAGTTATGTGAGCCTGAGATTATAGCTGTATGTAGTGGTAGTGCTAGTGGTAGTGCTGGTGGTAGTGTTGTGCTGCAAGTCTAGGTGCAAGTTGACCAGTGAGTGGTACTGTATCCGTAGCTGTAAGCAACTATTTGAATTTCATTTCCTGCAAAGAAAATAAATATCGCCCACATTAATCTACTCTCTTAAACTCTTGGTAAAATCATGTCCACGCCCACTTACAATATGATGGTTGGAAAACTGGTTGGCTTGCACAAAAAAAATATTATTAAGTGAAATCTAGCCCAGTGCTATTTACGGGAACACATGTTAATTTCATGCTAAGAGAAAAATCCATGCTGTCTATTTCATCAAATGCATTTGCACGATTCCGTTTGTTTTTTCTCATAGGATTACTTTTCTCCAAACTGAAAATACAAATTGGACCATGTACATAATTTGGTTCATGCAATGCGTGGAGTACATCGGCATTCACTTCCTACCTGCAAGATAGTTCATACAGCAATAACGCAAGAGAAATGTGTATAAATGCATGCACATACCTCTAGTCGCTGGACATGCCACATTGGTGAACCAACTATTGTGGCTATCAACCAGACTAAGCCTGCAAAAAAAAGAAAACATGTTGTTTTGACAATTCATAGGCCAACGTAACATGAGCACTGAATGGTTAAGTATTATGGTTCAAGGTTGACAATTGGATATGTAACGCAAAATCTAAAAGAACATGTATCTATTTCATCTTCTCCATCCAACACGCATGTACCATGTGCTACATTATAGTGATGGTATGCAGGCACTGTGCCTCAGGCATAGTATTCATTGTTCCTGCTAAAGTGTGGCCACATTGCATAGGCGTATCACATGGCCATTCCCAATATTCAATATAGATGGCTGCAGTGTGACCGTTTTCGGCCAAAGTGTCCTTACCAACATTGCCACTGACTGCACTGCCCACATGGCATGCCCTGCTATCATGACCTGGAATCCCTGTGTGGAAAGACAAAGCCTAAGATCATGCCTCTGTCAAGCCCCCATAGTTGCAACACCCGCCAGCATTTGCGTTTATGCCCTGGCGGAGAGTCTCTACCTGAATTCTATAAATAGTCCTGCATGTTGTGTTGATGTTACCCTTGATATATGCATGTCAAGTTATACAGATAGGCATGTGGGCTAATTCCACAATGGTATGCAATGTGCATAGCCTGTATTTCTACTGACCACAAACAGTATTTCGTGCAGAGGACTGTGTTGAGACTAATTACGTATTTGCTGCCTCCTTGTCCCGGGAGGATAGCTCAGCGGCAGCATGCGCGTCTTGGAAGCAAGACGACACGAAGCAACAACAGGTAACACAATTACGCAACTAAGAAAAACAAACAATTCCTGTAACAGTGCCTAGATGCCTGTGGGCTGTGTGAGCGCTTTATAAATGTTAAATAAATAAATAAAATATTATCTGAGCTATTAAGAGTGCATTCACTGAGCCCGCCCACTACGCATGGGACGTAGCAGTGCACCAGATGTTCTGTTCTGTACATGAAAGCAGTACAGAAATAAACAGCAGTGCAGCTGGTAGGGATAGTTTTGTAAACTCTGAAGGTTTCGGTGACATCGTAGGAAAAATATTTGTCAAAACAAACATAAACGATGAGTATTCCTAGGCATATTTACATTTTTCCCATTAGAAGACATTTCAAGCATTATTTAAAGTTAATTCTGAAATGGGTGTCTTATTCGGAAACAAAAGTGCATGGTTTTAGAAGAATATGGGTGCCAACAAACCCCTTAATATGTGGAGCAGCGCTTGAAAGGTAATCCAACACAGTCCACTGGTAATATCTAGGTTCACTTTGGGTCACGTGGGCCAATCCCAAGATGTATGAAGAAGAAGGTGTGAGTGGTGCAAATAGACTATAAAACGAAACAAGAAAATACAGTAAACTTTTAAATGATGTTAACATTCTAACCAAGTAAATAAAAATGTGAATTTTATTCATTTCATTATAATAAACATTAATAGAAAATTGAAAAAGAACCGTTGTGAGGAAGTTCAATACAATCACAAATTAACATGGATAAGAAAATCCTACATGTTCAGCTGTTTCTCTTGACCTAAGGCTAGGAAAACATGGAGCTGATGGGTGAGAATGCACACTCAGATTGATGGACAAGGTTGGTCTTTGGTGGAAAGGATACATTCAAAGTTTAATCCTTGTACTGGAGTAAAAGCTTTGCCTGTGGAGAAGGCGCCAATGCCATGGCACAGGAAGGCTCCAAGAGATCAGGCAGGTGTCTTGGGTTTCTGCAGTGAACAGTAATGCCCAAGCAAACAAGAAGGGGGCAGACGGCTGCTACGCTTTGCCCTTTACGATCACTCCCTACAGCACCATGTGTTGGTTAAGAACTCCATCACTGAGTCCATTATGTCTAGGGACAGTTTACACATGTACAATGTCTAGCAAGAGTGCTAATAAAAAAGATCACAAATCAACACACTGCACGAACCCCCGTGAACATCTAGTTGATGAGGTGTACGACTGCCTCCATTTATGTAAAACTACTAGTGGACTGTTTTTTATTTAGCAAATAAATCAGCTTTTCGAAACTTACAAAACACAGAAAAAGTTGACCTTAACCACAAAGAAACATGGAGTATTAGAATGACTTCCAAGGAACCGTTCAATAGACGGACTACACATGAGATAAGTGGTCATGATAATGGCTTGTTTAACCAATCTTAGACAGTTTATTGGAACAACTTCATAACATATCTTTATACAATAATCGCCTTCACAGAACAAAACAAAAATGGACCTCAGACTTGTCAATTTGGCAAGATTGGTGTGCAGGAAATTCTGCTGACCCATTCTGCGGAATTTTCCAGGACATTAGCCGAAAATTAGCCCATTTTCCATATCCGGAATTTCGCACTTCCCACACAAATAATTTGCAATTTTGAAATTTTGCAATTTGGGGGTTTACACAGCCAAAATGAAGTCTGGGGTTTTGTTCCGTGAAATGAAAAATGTGAAATAAAAGGGGAAATACACCAATTTCACTTCACTAGTGGAAATATTGCCAATTCGTAGGCAAGAACACACATTACTAAACTGCAATGTATAAAATTAGTGATCTTCCTCATCTGCGGACGGACACTAGGAGCCCCAAAATCAGCTTTTCCGACATGAACGATTCCACCAGCATTAGCTAGAGCACTATACACACAAGCACTGTCTCAATCAAGACAATGGGGTTCATTTCCGAGTCCCAAGGAGCGTAAATGGAAGTGGGAAAGAATGGCGTAACAGTGTTACTCCTGCTTTCACACCTCCATTCGTGCACCAGGGAATATGTTTTTCATTGCTTATGAAGGTGGGGGAGGAGGGGTGGAAAAGGAACTGCGTTTCCGCCTCCCTTTTGCCCTCCGCCTTCTAAAACAACTTGGTTTTACGCCAGCATGAGATTTTCATGCTGATATAAAACCAATGACTTCCTATGGAATCCGCCTGCTTTTAAAGCAGATGGAATTGCTTGGCGGTAGCAAAAACAAATTCAAGATGTCCATGGTCACTTGAGTTACTGCCTAGGCGACTGCATAATGATTGGAGAATTAGCAGCTGCTGCCGCCTTCAAGTGAGTCCCCCAAAGAGCCCAGAACATGCACACACGATAAAAGTGAGTGTGGAACTCAAATGTTGCACTGCATGGGCAGCCATAGCTTTCTTGAACATCTTACCTGCCCTCAGAGAAGAACCTCCAAATTAAAAACAAAAAGAAAATAATGCATGATGATGGTACAGCTAAGTGAGAACCCTGCAACTTTGAATGTCGGGTCTGCCCAAATTTCCAAATCCAGAAGCTGCTTCTTGTGTCACATTATAAGTGTGTTTTGCATCACTCTCCCATGTAATTGTTGAAGGTAATTTAGTAAACAAACTTCCAAAAGTTGTGGGATCGCTATTTGGCTGTGTGCGCTATTTACCACTATTGAAACCTTAAAGATAGGTCGGCAGCAAGTGATATCCTTCCCTCAAACTTCCCACAAAGTTTGTAATAAGTAAATAAAGAAAATCCTAGTTCGGGAGGATATCTTGCGCTCACACCATACACTTGATCTAAGTTTCAAATTATTTCAAGTTCAACATCACTAATTCTTCTGAATCACTCAAAGTCAGTCCAAAAAATCCATTTGCGTGGTGCTTCTCAAATTTGTATGTTTTTAATTTGTCAAGAAAAACAGCCGACACGTGTTTCGACCAAAGGTCGTTCTCAAGGTCCATATACAAATCCCTGTGATTCTCAATTTTGAAGTCTGAAAGTCAGTTGATCACACTTGATCTTACTTTGAAAATTCGGAATTTCCAGATTTGTAAGGATGAGTCTGTTGAAACAAGTATGGAATGGATGCTGTAAATTGCCATAATCTTAAACTTGTAAAATGTATGCTCCAAAATTCAACGTTCACCAATCAGAGGGTACTTGTGGGGGACCCCATGCACTGTTTTGAGGCTGCATGCATTCGTGCTCGAGGAGCACACAAAGGTGCTGTTTCTAGCGGTTTTTGATTTGCATGGGGGTGTGTCAGGGACGTTCTGGCTGGGAATTGTGTATACGGTTAGTTTTCACTAATAATTCCATGAATACGTGGAGCGCACATTTTTTATTCTGTGTGCAGGCTCGTGCAGTGTTGTTCCCGTTGCACGGCCCTTGTGGATCACATGCACATTTTTCCATGAATCGGTCCCAGTGTATGTAGTTATTTATTCATTTTCACGAACAGGCATGTGTGGCCAAGCTGACTGGTACAGTACTGATGTGTTGTGTGACGTTATTTGTCTGCCTGTGCGGGGCATGGCCCATGTCAGGAAGGCTTTCTCTAGTTTATGGACAAAGCCCTTTGTGCTTTATCCTAACAGAATAAGACTTTGCATTTAAAAACTGCAGGGGTGGGTGGAAATCCGGCCCTGCTACCTCTCAATCTCTTTTTAGTTAAGTGCAAACAATGCAACTTTGTGGCCTGTGTGAATGACAGCAGACCTGTGCCAATCTGAAGCTAGGGTCTGCTGTCAGTCATCCACACATTAAATATCTACTGGCTCTTTTTGTCAGCCAATTGAAATTAAATGTGTTTTGTGCAGGGCCACATCTAAACTCTTGTTTTTCTGGAACGAATATCTGCATAATTGATTACAGAATCCATTGTATGCTATTTCACTTTACTAATACACTAAATACACTATAAAGCACATTAACAGTTACAGGGTAATTCATAGAATTTCGCATAAAAGTGGCGCATGCGGCTGGTGCACAGTGTGCACGTGCGAATGTCTGCTCCAGCCAAGTGCGCTAAAATCGATATCCGCGCACAGCGTATTCATGGATTTTAGCCTCCAAAACCAGCTGTTGCGCAGAGTGGCGCAGCGACCCTGTAGCAGCGCCAGTTACGCCCCCAAGAACGCCCTCGCGCAAGGAAAAGCCATCAAAATTCCCAATTCAGCGCAAAGGGCTGCGCCAACCCTGGACCAGTATACAGGGCTGGCAAACAGCAAACGCCGAGCGGGGAACGTGTATTACAGGGGTGCGCGGGAAGTTCCACACGCGATTTCAGCGGCGTACGTTTATTTCTGGGGTGCGGGGAAGTTTAACACGCGATTACAGCAGGGTACATGTATTACAGGGGTGCGCAGGAAGTTCTACACTCAATTTCAGCAGGGTACATGTATTTCTGGGGTGCGGGGAAGTTTAACACACGATTACAGCAGGGTACGTGTATTACAGGGGTGCGCGGGAAGTTCCACACGTGATTTCAGCAGGGTACGTGTATTTCTGGTGTGCGGGGAAGTTTAACATGCGATTACAACAGGGTAGGTGTATTACAGGGGTGCGCGGGAAGTTCCACACGTGATTTCAGCAGGGTACGTGTATTTCTGGGGTGCGGGCAAGTTTAACACGCGATTTTAGCAGGGTACATGTATTACAGGGGTGCATGGGAAGTTCCACACGCGATTTCAGAAGGGTATGTGTATTTCTGGGGTGCGGGGATGTTTAACACGCAATTTCAGCAGGGAACGTGTATTACTGGGGTGCGCGGGAAGTTCCACACGCGATTTCAGCAGGGTACGTGTATTACTGGGGTGCGGGCAAGTTTCACAAGCGATAGGCCCAGTGCAAGTGGGGTACATGTATTTCGGGGGTGCAGGGGAGTCCTACATATGAATTGGCATTGTGGGTTCTCCCAGGTGTTCCCTCTACACCCTCCACAGCCCCAGCAGGCAGACCACACCACAGGGGACTACCCTGCACCCCTGGTCATGTCCCGCAGGCAGCCCATCCACCATGGGCATGCCCCCCCAGCCAAGCCACATGTCACCTTGCACTAGTGATCACCAAAGCATTACCCCCTTGCGCCCCCACCCCACAGCAGTGCAGGGCACCTGCCTGCAGGCCCCCACTCATGTCCCATTGCACACCCACCCCGCAGCAGTGCGGGGCTCCTGCCAGCAGGCCCCCACTCATGTCCCCTTGCACCCCCACCACCCAAGTAGTGCAGGGCAACTGCCAGCAGGCGCCCACTCATGTCCCACTCATGTCCCCTTGCAACCCCCCCCCCAGCAGTGCGGGGCACCTGCCAGCAGGCCCCCACTCATGTCCCCTTGCACCCCCACCCCCCAGCAGTGCAGGGCACCTGCCAACAGGCCCCCCACACATGTCCCCTGCACCCCCACCCCCCAGCAGTGCAGGGCACCTGGCAGCAGGCCCCGACACATGTCCCCCAGCCAACACGTCATCACAATCTAGATCCTTGGCCCTTATGGCCAGCCTCCACATGCCAAAGACCCACCCAAGTATTGCATCCACCCACATAGAAATGCCAATTACATGATACAGCCCCAATGGCAAGTATGTAAATGAACACATGTCCGTCATACACACACAATGGGTGCAAGTGAATGTCAAAACCCATATCATGACATGCATGAAACCAATAAGATGAAACCACAAATGGAAGTATAAAAAATTATATATTAAAGATAACATGAACGTAAATCAAATTAAACACACAACAATGGGAATAACAAAAGAAATGGTCCATGTCCGATAAATTATGAAAATCAAGAAAACATAAGCAAAAGAAATCCAAAAAGAAATGTTGTCCAAAGTCACAGTTCAAAAAATCAAATCCAAGGGAAAATAAAAAGTAAAAACCATTGCTCCATGGTGAACACAAAAAAAATATTAAAAAAGATGAATCCAATGTAAAACTATGTACAATTGAAGAATCCAGGGTCCATGAGCCCAATTTAAGAAATGAAACCTACCAAAAACTACTACCTAATAAAAGAACTATATACAAAAATGTGGTCCATTTTCCAAGCGGTCCAAAATAAAGAAAAAACCAAAGGAAACCTAATACTAACTAACTAACTATTTACAAGGGCAGCGGGCAAGTCCAACGGCTCACATGTTGATGTTCCGGGCCAGGGCATCATCGAACTCCTGCTCGATGTCCCGGAGGCGGTCCTCTTCCATGGCCCCGATGGTTCGCATGGACGATGACACCTGGAACTCCAGGTGCCTGCGAATGGCCTCGAGGCACTCGGCCCGCCTCAGGGCCCTACGCATGGAGTTCTCCGACCTGACCATCGTGAGCCATGCCTCTTCCGCCCGCTGCCGCTCCGCATCTATCGCATGGTCCAACCGCTGCCACACGGAAGACACTTCCCGTCCAGGGTCTTCCTGCCCTCCGGCCGATGCCTGCCCCTCCGATGTTGATGGCCCCGAGCCATCATGGCTCCCACCTTGTTGCTGCTGCTGCTGTGCCGCTGCCTGTGCCCTGGCTTCTGCTGCCTGCACATCCTCCTCCAGCTGGGGTGCAGTTGTTGAGGTGGCCACTCCTGCTCGACGTCCAACTCCCGACTGTGGCAGGGATGTGTCCTCCACCAGCCTGGCCGCAGGGTCAGAGGCAGCTCCACAGGGCACCCAGGTGACACATGGGTGGGAAGATGGCACGGAGGACGACTGGCGCATAGTGGGTTCAGTTGAAGAGGGGGTCGGAACAAGGTCCAGAAAACAGAGGAATCCGGCCCTGGTGAGCTGTCCCAGTGGGTCAACGCAGTCATGTGTGCCCGGCCCCCCTCCGCGAGGCGCCGGGCCTTGTGGAGGGTCCTGGACCTGAAGTCCTCCCAGCGCTTCTTGATTTGCTTGATGTCGCGGGTTGCCACCACCTCCGCGTTGATGGCAATCACTACGTCGTCCCAGATCCTCTCGCGTCCTTCCTTGTTGGCATGTGATGTTCCGAAGAGGGCATCATAATGCCCCAGGACATGCTCCACCAGGACACCAACTTTGGTGGCAGTGAAGCTGGTGGCCCTCTGCCTCTCTGGCTGGGGGTTGCCAGTGGTGCCAGATGGAGATGTGCCCGACATGGCAACCCCAGAGGAAGGAGTGGGTGGGCAACTGGGTCCTGGGGCTGGGCTGTGGAGCGATGGAATCCCAGTCAGGAGTCTTCTCTTCCAGCAGGGGTGGACACAGCAACTGGACCCCTGCAGATGGCTGACGTGCAGGCACCAAATAGCAGGGCACGTGGGCAGCAGGCAGACAGGCAGCAGCAGATGGCTGGTGGGAGCGTGCTCGGATCTCTGGGGGGCAGGAAAATGGCCTTCTGGGCAGGAGCGTGGTCTTCCGTGTGTGTACGTGTGGCCAGCTTGAAATGGAGTGATTTGGCACGTGAAAATCTTGCACGTCAGCGTGTAATTCGAGGAAAGGCCCTTAGCGTCAGCATACGTACGCGATATCATTGGACCAAAGGCCCTTAGCGCATAAGCGCGTCTGTGACGTATTGTGCACGGGCGTTGCCCTTTCGCGTGTAAAACTTGCTGCGCACCCCTGAAATTCACGAACTACCTCGACCAGGGCCCTTTCGCATGTGAACCCTGTAATACACGTACCCTGCTGAAATCACGCATGAAACTTCACGCGAACCCCAGGAATACACGTACCCTGCTGAAATCGCGGGTCAAACTGCACGCGAACCCCAGGAATACATGTACCCTGCTGAAATCGTGGGTGAAACTGCACGTGAACCCCAGGAATACACGTACCCTGCTGAAATTGCGGGTGAAACTGCACGCGAACCCCAGGAATACACATACTCCGCTCAACAGGGCCCTTTCGCATGTAAAACTTCACGCTGTACCCCAGAACTACACGTACCCCACTCGCTCGCACAGGGCCAATATTCCTGGGGTTTGCTTGAAGTTTCATATGCGATAGGCCCTGTGCGAGTGGGGTACGTGTATTACTGGGGTTTGTGGGAAGTTTCACCCGCGATAGGCCCTGTGCGAGTGGGGTACGTGTATTTCAGGGGTTCGCGGGAAGTTCCACACGCGATATAGCTGTCAGATCGGGGTACGTGAATTTTGGGGGTGTGCGGGGAGTCCTACACGTGAATTGGCAGTGTGGGTCCTCCCAGGTGTTCCCTCTACACCCTCCACGGCCCCTGCAGGCAGACCACACAACAGGGGACTACCCCACACCCCTGGTCATGTCCCACAGGCAGCCCATCCACCATGGCCATGCACCCCAGCCAAGCCACCTGTCCGCTTGCACCACTGATCACCAACTCATGTCCCCCTGCACCCCCACCCCCCAAGCACTGCAGGGCACCTGCCAGCAGGCCCCCACTCATGTCCCCTTGCACCCCCGCCCCCAGCAGTCAGGGGCCCCTGCCAGCAGGCCCCCACTCATGTCCCACTCATGTCCCCTTGCACCCGTAGCCCCCAGCAGTGCAGGGCACCTGCCAGCAGGCCCCCACTCATGTCCCCGTGCACCCCCGCCCCCCAGCAGTGCAGGGCACCTGCCAGCAGGCCCCCATTCATGTCCCACTCATGTCCCCTTGCACCCCCACCCCACAGCAGTGCGGGGCACCTGCCAGCAGGCCCCAACTCATGTCCCCTTGCACACCCAGCCCCCAGCAGTGCAGGGCACCTGCCAGCAGGCCCCCACTCATGTCCCCTTGCAAACCCACCCCCAGCAGTGCAGGGCACCTGCCATCAGGCCCCCACTCATTTCCCCTTGCACCCCCACCCCCCAGCAGTGCGGGACACCTGCCAGCATGCCCCACTCATGTCCCACTCATGTCCCCTTGCACCCCCACCCCCAGCAGTGCGGGGCACCTGCCAGCAGGCCCCCACTCATGTCCCCTTGCACACCCACCCCCCAGCAGTGCGGGGCACCTGCCAGCAGGCCCCCACTCATGTCCCCTTGCACCCCCACCCCCAGCAGTGCAGGGCACCTGCCAGCAGGCCCCCACTCATGTCCCCTTGCACCCCCCCCAGCAGTGCAGGGCACCTGACAGCAGGCCCTCACTCATGTCCCCTTGCACGCCCACCACCCAGCAGTGCGTGGCACCTGCCAGCAGGCCCCCACTCATGTCCCCTTGCACACCCAACCCCCAGCAGTGCAGGGCACCTGCCAGCAGGCCCCCACTCAGGTCCCCTTGCACCCCCGCCCTCCAGCAGTGTGGGGCACCTGCCAGCAGGCCTCCTCTCATGTCCCACTCATGTTCCCTTGCACCCCCACCCCCCAAAAGTGCGGGGCACCTGCCAGCAGGCCCCCACTCATGTCCCCTTGCACACCCACCCCCCAGCAGTGTGGGGCCCCTGCTAGCAGGCCCCCACTCATGTCCCCTTGCACACCCACCCCCCAGCAGTGCAGGGCACCTGCCAGCAGGCCCCCACTCATGTCCCCTTGCACACCCACCCCCAGCAGTGCGGGGCACCTGCCAGCAGGCCCCCACTCATGTCCCACTCATGTCCCCTTGCACCTCCAACCCCCAGCAGTGCGGGGCACCTGCCAGCAAGCCCCCACTCATGTCTCCTTGCACACCCACCCCCCAGCAGTGTGGGGCCCCTGCTAGCAGGCCCCCACTCATGTCCCCTTGCACACCCACCCCCCAGCAGTGCAGGGCACCTGCCAGCAGGCCCCCACTCATGTCCCCTTGCACACCCACCCCCAGCAGTGCGGGGCACCTGCCAGCAGGCCCCCACTCATGTCCCACTCATGTCCCCTTGCACCTCCAACCCCCAGCAGTGCGGGGCACCTGCCAGCAAGCCCCCACTCATGTCTCCTTGCACACCCACCCCCCAGCAGTGCGGGGCACCTGCCAGTAGGCCCCCACTCATGTCCCCTTGCACCCCTGCCCCCTAGCAGTCAGGGGCCCCTGCCAGCAGGCCCCCACTCATGTCCCACTCATGTCCCCTTGCACCCCCACCCCCCAGCAGTGCAGGGCACCTGCCAGCAGGCCCCCACTCATGTCCTCCTGCCCCCAGGTCATGACGATCCTCAATCATGGGTCTTATGGCCAGCCTCCCCAGACCCAACCAAGTATTGCATCGACCCACATAGAAAAGGCAATTACATGATACAACCCCAATGGCAAGTATGTAAATGAACACATGTCCGTCACACACACACAATGGTTGCAAGTGAATGTGAAAACACATATCATGACATGCATGAAACCAATGAGATAATACCACACATCGAGGTATGAAGAAAAAAATGTATTAAAAGCAACATGAATGGAATTAAAATCAAACAAACAACATTGGGAATCAAAAAAGAAAAGCCTCATGTCCGTAAAATAATGAAAAACAAGAAATCATAATCCAAAGGAAAGGTGTCCAAAGTCACAGTCCAACAAAGCAAATCCAAGGGAAAAACAAAAGTGAAAACCATTGCTCCATGGGGAAAACAAAAAATAAAAGATGAATCCAATAGTGAACTATATACAGATGAACAATCCAGGGTCCATGGTCCAAACTGAAGAAATGAAACCTATCAAAAATACTACCTATTGAAAAACTATATACAGAAACGTGGTGCATTGTCCAAGCGCACCAAAATAAAGGAAAAACCAAAGGAAACCTAACACTATTTAACTATTTACAAGGGCAGGAGCGTGTCTTCCGTGTGTGAACGCGTGGCCAGCTTGATACGGAGTGATTTGGCACGTGAAAATCTTGCACTTCAGCGAGTAATTCGAGGAAAGGCCTTTAGCGCGTAAGCGCGTCAGCGCACGTACACAACTTCATTGGACCAAAGGCCCTTAGCGCATAAGCGTGTCTGTGACGTGACACACATGGGTGTTTCCCTCATAGCACGTGATGACAGAGCACACGTGGAAAAGCTGCACATCCGAGTGTCAGCGCGTGTAATTTGAGGAAAGGACGTGTACGTGTGGGCCGGTTTAAAAGGTACGTGTAGAACGCCATTTTCTTGTATGTGCTTTTCATGGAGAACGAGTGGGTGAATTCTGTACTTCTTGTCGGTTCACACGCGATTACTTCACAGCGTTTCAAGTTCGTACTCGCTGTTACCTCTGACAGCTTTAATTTTTCTACTTTTTTTGGGCCTGTTTCCTCAAACGGTGTTCACTTCTCCTTTTGTCCTGTCTCCTCAGACAGCGTACAATTCTTCTTTTGGCGGGGGTGTTGCCAACGCACACACGCACATATTATTCACGTTCTTATTCCAGGCAGATGGTGAGTTCCGCACGTACTTAGCAACTGTGCTTGCCCCGTGTGTCGCACTCCCCTTCAGAGGTCATTGTAGGCTGCGTGTATTACGCATATGCTTATTTTTGTGTTTCTGGGTGCCACAGCGTAGTGCGGGTTCATTTTTCCACGCACGTGGTCAACGAGGGGTTGCATGCACGTTTATTTTTGTTTTTGGGCTGCCTGTGCGTTGCGTGACCCGTCATCTTTCCCCAGGGGTCACAGACAGCCTTGTTAGAGCACTAGGGTACGAATTCCATCTAGTACCCTACCCCTTTGACCCCCAATTGCCCAGGACAATAGTTTACTGCTCCTCCCATACGCGCAACAACATCAGTGCCATGGTTGGGAGGCGACCAAGCGGTAAGAGAGGCAAAGGTGGCCGACCTTCAAAAGGTGAACGTGGTGGGCACGGTAGGGGACGTGGCCAGGATTTGCAGGGTGCCCCTAGACCCCCATGTGTGGAGGACCAATCAGGGACACCCATGCCCCCCCCTGGTTGAGGGAAACGCGGCTGAGACCATCCCAGCTCAGCCCCTGTTGGACCAGCCCATTGTGGCCTCTGACCTGGCACAGGATGACTCCCTGGCTGACTTCCAGGTCAGCAAGCCTAGGCCACGTGTGGCGGTGCAAGTTGTCACCAAGGCACGTGGATCTGGGGAAGCTATCTCATATGCTGCCCCAAGTATGCAGGGTGGTGAGGCTGCAGGGGCAGCTGCAGCTCCATCCACCCCAGCTATGACTCTCCCAGCCAGGACAGTGTCGGTCCTGGTCCAACATACTGATGTTCCCCCTGCCAACATCACACTTTAGACAATGCCTGCACCAAGTCCTATGGTCAATGTGCATTTGCACACTCCAACAACCGAGTCCACCGGTGATTCTGCCCCTACTGACCAGAGCAGCGTTAGCCACTCTGGCTCCGCTCCACCTTTTAAAAAGAGGAAGACGGATGCTCTGGCACGACAGGCTGAGACCCCAGGCACGGCTACACACTCCGGCACGTCAAGGAAGGCTTGCTTTAATGACGCGGAGCTTAATGCACTTGTGAGCTATGTGTCGCAACATAGCCACAAACTGTTGGTAACTGCAGGGTCCAAGACCACACCTGGTCAACGTAAGGCACACTGGCAGACCATCGCCAACCACATAAGTGCCCTGTAACGCTCACCTGATTCCCGCAGAGGCGCCGGTCTTGACTGGGTGAATGCCGTATCTTCAAAGGTGATGTGTAACACACGGTTGGCTCTTTGGGCTGGACCTCTGTGCACTGTATGTCTGACTCGAAGAGTAAGATGTCTGCAGATAGAAAATATGGGATTAATGAACTGGGGTTATTGGGTGCCTCTCTCATCTTCCCTTTCTCTTCTCCTGTAGAACCCCAAAGGTTAACACCCTCACCTTAGGTAAGTGAACGCCGAGCTCTCCATCTGCCTCGGGGCAGGGTGCCGTAACCAGTTTCTTCACTGGATAAGGGTGCAGGCCTCTTGACCTGAGGACTGCTGTCCGTCGTTAACTGCACGAACGGTAAGTTCTGGGCACTTCAAATGTCTTAAAAGTCTTTTGTAATGATATCTCTTGTTTTGCAGGGTTCCAGCGATGGCGGGCTGATGAGAGTTGAGGATCGAACCCGCGTGAGGAATAGAAGCGCCTGGAAGCACGTAAGTAAGCGCTTGTAGCCTGCTTCACGATGCGCACTGACTGTCCCTTTTATCTTGCAGGTACAAGTTCGGAGCTTTAGAGAAGCTGAAGGGTGCTGGAATACCCACTGGATTCGGCGTGGGAAGGAGTAATGGCACGTGAGTAATAAAGTTGCCCAATGTCTTTAAACGCACCTTCTTTTGTCTTTCAGATGCGGGATGCAGCGCCGAAGGCCTCCGGAGCGTGCGAAGAGCTGGTAAGCTTTTGTCTTTCAGATGCCGGAATGCAGTGCGAAGACCTCCGGAGCATGCGAAGAGTAGGTAAGCCTTTGTCTTTCAGATGCCGGAATGCAGCGCGAGGCGTTGGTGACAGCCGATGGACCAGGTAAGAGATGCGCTGCCACTGAAGACCGTAGTGCTAACCTGTTCTTTCTTTGTCTTTACAGGTGCTGCTGAAGACTGGATTCCAGGATGGTAAGCCTTTGTTCCCTTAGGCCCAGGATCAGAAGCAGAAGACACGATGAGCGTTCTGCTGCAGAGAATGCAGAATAACGCAAAGCAAGATTCATCCATCGGGTGTGGTTTAAATAGCCTCCTGTAGTGCTTAGGTGTCTCCTTCCACAGCCACGCCTAGGTAAGAAAAGAGTTCCTGCTTTCCAGAAGAGTTCCAGTGTTCTGAACCTAGGGAGTGGCTCCTGCCCCACCCAACAGGAAAAGTAGTCCCAAACAGAAGAGGATCAGGGGTTCAACTGGCAGGTAAGTAAGCAGCATGGTCTGTTGCAGGTAAGTCCACCCAAGCATTATGAGCCCGGCGCTTCCAGCGCTGGGACTGGGCATCTTTATGAGCCTGGTGCCACTGGCGCCAGGACAGGGTCCAAAAGGTCCCAATTGGGACTGGCTGGCACTCGGAACCGGGGTTATGGGTCTGCTTCCAAGGGAGTTGGGCAAGTCCTGATCTTTTGGAAGCAGAGATCATGACAGCACCCCCCCTCAAGGCCCCTCCCAAAACGGGCTTCTGCGGGGGTTTGGGCTTGTTAGGAAATGTTCGATTAAATCTTTTGATTAGACGAGGCGCGTGGACATATTCTGCAGGTTCCCAGGATCTTTCTTGGGGACCGTAGCCTTTCCAGTCAATCAGGTAAAATAGTTTAGATTTGGAGATCTTGGAATCCAGGATGCTTTTGACTTCAAACTCGAGTTCTCCATCAACTAGAATAGGTTTTGGAGATGTAGTTAGTCGGGTTTGAGGTTGCACAGGTTTTAATAGAGAGACGTGGAAGACCGGATGTATCTTCATGTGAGGGGGCAAGTCCAACTTGACCGCTACTGGATTTACTATGGTAGTGATGGAATAGGGACCAAGGTATCTTGGGTTGAATGTGCGTGGTCCTTTTAGAGGTAGATATTTGGTGGATAACCAGACTTGATCTCCTACTTGATATTGGGGGGCTTCCTTCCGATGTTGGTCTGCTCCTTTCTTGTATTGTTCTTTAGCCCTTTGAAGGTGAGAAACGGCTTCCTTAAAGGCTTGGGTGATTGTAGAATGCAGGTGGTGTTCCAAGATCTTGGAGTGGATCCAACTCCGAGGTTCGAGGGTGACTACCGTATAAAAGAAAAAACGGGGTCTTCCCAGTTCCCAAGTGGACAGAGTTATTGTAGGCATATTCGGCTATCCAAAGGATATCTTTCCAAGTTTTTTCAGTTTGTTGTAGCATGCAGCGCAAATACTGTTCCAGAGTTTGATTGGTCCTCTCGGTTTTTCCGTCGGTTTGAGGGTGGTGGCTGGTCGAAAGTCTCACATCAATTTGAGCCGACCGACAGCAACTTCGCCAAAAATGAGAAATAAATTGACTACCTCGATCCGAAATTAGAACTGAAGGAAAACCGTTCAGTCGGACGATGTTTTCAAGAAATTCTCGGGCCAGAGTTGCTGCTGTTGGTAAGCCTTTGAGTGGAATGAAATGCGCCATCTTGGAGAATAGGTCCACGATTACTAGGATCGTATTGTATCCGGAGCATGGAGGTAGATCGGTGATGAAGTCCATAGAAAGCGTATGCCAAGGGCGAGGCGGGATGTCAATAGGGCGTAAGAGGCCGGCTGGTTTTTCCTTTTGACTCTTGTTTTGGGCGCATACTCCACAGGACATTATAAAGTCTCTGATATCTTTTTTCCAAGACGGCCACCAGAAGTAGCGCTTGATCTTTTCTGAGGTCTTGGTCATACCGGGATGTCCTTCCATTAAAGAATCGTGATAACAAGAGATTACCTTTTTCTGTAAATCTGTGCTGGGCAGGTATAACCGTTCTTGGAAATATAATAGGTTGTCCTTCACCGTGAAGTCCTTTCCCTGCAGATGCCAATTCTGTATGTCTGCTGGAGTTACCAGTAGCCTGGCTTTATCCTTAACTTCCTCTATGGATTGTGTGGTGATTACACCTAGAATTCTTTGTTCGGGAATGATAGGTACAGGTTTAGGATTGATCAAATGTTCTTCCACTCCCATCCGAGAAAGGGCATCAGCTTTACCGTTTTTGTACCAGGTCGATAGGTAATTATGAAGTCAAACTCGGCAAAGAATAGTGCCCAACGGAGTTGCCTAGAGGATTGAGCTTTTGCGGTTTTTAAATATTGCAGGTTTCGGTGATCTGTAATCACAGTAACGGTGTGTCGGGCCCCCAGAAGATAATGCCGCCAAGCCTTAAAGGCGGACTTGATAGCTAGAAGTTCCTTATCAGTAATAGTGTAATTGATTTCAGGAGGCGAGAATTTGCGGGACCAAAATGCCACGGGATGCAACTGATTGGTTACTGGGTCCTTTTGTGATAGAACTGCCCCCATGGCAAGGCTCGAAGCATCAGTTTCAACGATGTAGGGCAGTTCTGGACGAGGATGCTTTAAGATCGGTGCAGAGATAAATCTAGTCTTCAAATTCTGGAAAGCTTGTTCCGCCTCGGTAGACCATTCAAAACGTTTGTTTTTCTTTAACAAGGCGGTGATGGGCTGGACTATTCGAGAGAATTCGGGGATAAACCTGCGGTAAAAGTTAGCGAAGCCTAACATGCTTTGAACACCTTTTACAGAGGATGGCGATGGCCATTTGAGAATTGCATCGACCTTCTTTGAATCCATACGCACTCCGCTAGGTGATAATATGAATCCCAAGAATTCAACTTCAGTCACGTTGAAAACACATTTTTCCAACTTAGTGAAAAGTTTGTGTTGACGCAATCTCTCGAGGACCATTTTCACGTGTTTCCGATGTTCAGTTTCCGATGAAGAATAAACGAGGATGTCGTCAATGTAAACAACGACACACCCATCTATGAGCTCTCTGAGGACATCGTTCATAAAATATTGAAAGGCGGCCGGGGCATTGCAAAGTCCGAAGGGCATGACCTGATATTCAAATAGCCCATACTTGGTGCGGAAGGCCGTCTTCCATTCATCACCCTCTTTTACTCGTACCAAGTGGTAGGCTCCTCTAAGATCCAGCTTTGTATATATGCATGCTTTTCTGACTTGGTCCAGGAGTTTAGGGATCAAAGGTAACGGATATCTATTCTTAACGGTGATCTGGTTCAGGGCGCGATAATCTATACAAGTTCTAAGGTCCCCTTCTTTTTTTGGAACGAAGAACAAAGCTGAGGAAGCAGGGGACTTGGAAGGACGAATAAACCCATTCGCTAGGTATGATTCTCAGGCTCGGTGAGGGCATAAATTCTACTACAAGGAGGAGTAGATCCAGGTATCAGGTCTATCTGGCAGTCATAAGACCTATGAGGAGGTAGAGAGTTAGCCTGATCCTTCCGGAAAACATCTTGGAATTCTAGGTATTCAGGAGGTAACTGGGGAGCCTCCGAGGAAATTGCTGCCAGTGCAACACCAGGTCGAGGGTGACAAGTAGAGACACATTCGGGAAACTGAACCGTTCTTGCTCGCCAATCGATCTGAGGATTGTGCTTCTCTAACCAAGGAATTCCTAGAATAATCTGGAACTGAGGGGCCTTGATCACATCGAACACGATCTTCTCATGGTGTCCATCTTGACTTACTAGCGTCACTTCTTGGGTGGTATGCGTTACTGGTCCGGAGGCTATCTCCGTACCATCCACCGTAGTAATGACGTCCTTTACAGCCTTTGGACAAAGAGTCAGATTCATCCTCAAAACCATTTCATGATCCACATAATTGCCGATGGCACCGCTGTCGACGTAAGCTTCAATCGCATGTAATCGATCCGGATGTTCAGGGCTAATGAGGACCATAGGTATCACGAAATGCGATGTCACGGAACTGGTTTTAACGCTCGGCAAGAGAACCTCTATTCTTGTCGGACGAGGTTGTTTCCCTGCTCAGAGTTTGTGACCCTGGTAACTGCAGCTCCTACTGCCTTCTTGGCTGGTTTCGCCGGACAGTCTCGAAGAAAGTGCCCCGAGTTTCCGCAATAGAAGCATAATTGCAGCTGTTTTCTCCTTTCCCGCTCCTTTTGTGTTAGTGGTCCTTTCAGGCCCCCTATTTGCATGGGTTACCCGGAGTCTACTCCTTTGGTAGGAGTTGGTGGTTTGGAAAATACTCGAGCATCAAACTTGGAACGATCGGCCTTCCTGTTCTGCAGTCTGTGGTCAATTTGAACGACTAAGTCAATATAGTCCGAACAGTCTTGCGGGGGATTCACTACTTGGGCTAACACATCTTTGAGCTCTCCACGTAGACCTCTATAAAACAGCGTAATCCTTTTGTCCTCAGGCCATCGAGTTTCCACTATCAGTCTGTTGAAAGACGCAATATAAGCCAAAAGGTCTTGATTACCCTGTCGCAATGAAAGGAGCTCATTGTCCAAGGCCTGCCCCAGTGAATGTCTTGCAAACAGTTTTTCCATACTGAGCTGAAAAGCTTGAAAATCATGGAGAACCGGATCATCTTGATTAACTAGAGGGATCGACCAGTCTGCCGCATTGCCACTAAGGTACGAAAGCACGAAAGCTACCTTAGCTTGATCAGTTGGAAAGGCTGCTGGCCGGCATAAGAAGTGGAACCGGCACTGATTAATAAATACTGCAAACCTCTTTGGGTCACCAGAAAATCGTTCGGGCGGAGCCAGAGGTACATTCCCAGGTAGGTTGATCTGCACTGGGTTCGTAGAGGATGTTGAAGGAAGATTTGCCCCTGATGCGGGTAACAGAGTTTGTCCGGCTTGTGACTGTAGCAATTGTCTAGCGAGATCGTCTGTTCGCTCCTTGGAAATAATCAGTTCCCTTCTTAGAGCATTCGTTTCCTGACGGGCTGCATGCACTTCTGCTCTTAGTTCCCCAAGTAACTGGGCTAGCTGGTCGGTATCCGAGGTTTCCATAGCGCCTGGATGGGAGTTTTGCGATAGGCTTTGCGCTCTGTAACGCTCACCTGATTCCCGCAGAGGCGCCGGTCTTGACTGGGTGAATGCCGTATCTTCAAAGGTGATGTGTAACACACGGTTGTCTCTTTGGGCTGGACCTCTGTGCACTGTATGTCTGACTCGAAGAGTAAGATGTCTGCAGATAGAAAATATGGGATTAATGAACTGGGGTTATTGGGTGCCTCTCTCCTCTTCCCTTTCTCTTCTCCTGTAGAACCCCAAATGTTAACACCCTCACCTTAGGTAAGTGAACGCCGAGCTCTCCATCTGCCTCGGGGCAGGGTGCCGTAACCAGTTTCTTCACTGGATAAGGGTGCAGGCCTCTTGACCTCAGAGGACTGCTGTCCGTCGTTAACTGCACGAACGGTAAGTTCTGGGCACTTCAAATGTCTTAAAAGTCTTTTGTAATGATATCTCTTGTTTTGCAGGGTTCCGGCGATGGCGGATGGCGGGCTGATGAGAGTTGAGGATCGAACCCGCGTGAGGAATAGAAGCGCCTGGAAGCACGTAAGTAAGCGCTTGTAGCCTGCTTCACGATGCGTACTAACTGTCCCTTTTATCTTGCAGGTACAAGTTCGGAGCTTTAGAGAAGCTGAAGGGTGCTGGAATACCCACTGGATTCGGCGTGGGAAGGAGTAATGGCACGTGAGTAATAAAGTTGCCCAATGTCTTTAAACGCACCTTCTTTTGTCTTTCAGATGCGGGATGCAGCGCCGAAGGCCTCCGGAGCGTGGGAAGAGCTGGTAAGCTTTTGTCTTTCAGATGCCGGAATGCAGTGCGAAGACCTCCGGAGCATGCAAAGAGTAGGTAAGCCTTTGTCTTTCAGATGCCGGAATGCAGCGCGAGGCGTTGGTGACAGCCGATGGACCAGGTAAGAGATGCGCTGCCACTGAAGACCGTAGTGCTAACCTGTTCTTTCTTTGTCTTTACAGGTGCTGCTGAAGACTGGATTCCAGGATGGTAAGCCTTTGTTCCCTTAGGCCCAGGATCAGAAGCAGAAGACACGATGAGCGTTCTGCTGCAGAGAATGCAGAATAACGCAAAGCAAGATTCATCCATCGGGTGTGGTTTAAATAGCCTCCTGTAGTGCTTAGGTGTCTCCTTCCACAGCCACGCCTAGGTAAGAAAAGAGTTCCTGCTTTCCAGAAGAGTTCCAGTGTTCTGAACCTAGGGAGTGGCTCCTGCCCCACCCAACAGGAAAAGTAGTCCCAAACAGAAGAGGATCAGGGGTTCAACTGGCAGGTAAGTAAGCAGCATGGTCTGCTGCAGGTAAGTCCACCCAAGCATTATGAGCCCGGCGCTTCCAGCGCTGGGACTGGGCATCTTTATGAGCCTGGTGCCACTGGCACCAGGACAGGGTCCAAAAGGTCCCAATTGGGACTGGCTGGCACTCGGAACCGGGGTTATGGGTCTGCTTCCAAGGGAGTTGGGCAAGTCCTGATCTTTTGGAAGCAGAGATCATGACATGCCCTTGGATTTGTGAGGTGCTCAGCTGATGATTGCTACAAGCGGTGGAACGACCTGAAACGCAGAGCAAAGGACAAGCTGGCCTCAAATCATGCCGCTACTCTGGTGACTGGCGGTGGGTCTCCACAAGAGGACAACGAACTCACTGAACATGAGTCTGTTGCTGGGACCTTCGTCACAGAGGAACAGATCCGAGGTGTGGGAGAACTACCTGATTACGAAGCATTGTCCGGTGAGTGCCCACGTGTGTGTGTGTGTAGTGCATGTGTATGTATTTTGGGTGACGGGTTCTGATTGAGTGCCAGGTGAGGGTGTGTACTCCAGAGTGTTATGGGTCACCCATGTGCTTCCTCACATGGGATCACGTGCCTTGTATTTGGCTATGACTGCATCCCTTCTGCCCACAGTATCCTATTAGGTCCACAATTGTGCAGTTGACCTTGTACTGCCATCTTGCAACTACATTGGTCAGAATTTGTAAGTGTGCCTTCAGGATAATATTTTCCACTCTCCCCTTTTTTGCTAGACATTTATCAACCATATTGTGACATATGTGATATACTTCGGTCTTTGTTTACTGGCCACACTGGGGCAATGCTTTACCTGGCTATGTACACAATGAGACCAATGAGACCATTCAGGCTGATGGAGTATTGGCCAGCACAAATGTTTAGATGAGTGCCTGTTTGCATGTGGAAAATGGCAGATGTTTCCTGCGATGTAAATGTGACAAAAAATAGATCAGCCAACTATTACTGTATTCTTGTACCTTGCATGTGTTGCAGTGAGTGGCACATGTGTACTGTATGCAGCATTTTTCATGTCATCATGTCCATCTCACATGGATGGGTGAAAGTACTCAATCACTGCCATATGGCTGTACTTGTCAAATGTACCATGGCTATGCTAAATGCCATCTGTGTGCTGCTATGTGTCATGTATGTGTATTGGACATGCCACTCACAGGCCAATGTGTGATGGAAGTGCTATGCAGCATGCAGCAAATGTGTTGCTCTCACATATTGGTGTCATCAGTGTCTGCCTTTTGCCTCCCCTTACTACTCAGTGCAGGCATGGGAGGGTTATAGTCATGTTGGACATGTGTGAATCATGTACTGGTTCTATAGCTTGACAGGCCTATTTGTGTGCTATGGTGCTAATGCCTGTTTCAATTTTTTCTCTTTCATGTTTTTGCAGGGGATGACTGTTAGGGAGAATTCTCTGTTTAGGCTGAATTTCCTAACCTAGTGAGTCCCCCAGCAGCTTTGCTGGATTTCAGGAGTTTGTTTTTTCCATCCTGCCAAGAGTGAGACTCTATTCCTCCCACTCTTGGACATGAATGTGTGTAATTCCTTTGAATAGCAATGTGTTCTATGGGGACTTTTACTCCATAGGGTCTCATATGTTTTTCTATGTGTGTTACACCGCACCCTACGTGCCGTAACACTGGGGCATCCCAGCAGACCTCCACCATAGACTCCATACCCGGGGACTGACTACTGTCTCCCCGGGCATGTAAAGTCACCATTGGCTTTACTAGACCTAAATTTACTAACAGAACTAGTACAAACCATCTTATTGTGGATGTATTAGTAGGGGTAATTCGATTACTCCTGGATCTGTTACTCGAGGGGGCACTGTCCCGTCCCCCCTCGTCGAGTTTTGGCTGGTGGCAATGGAAATTACTTGTTATGTTCGAACATAACCCTATGGGATTCGTACCTTGTATGTGGAGAGACAGCTCCGGCGGGGGCAGTTGTTCCTGGTGGTGGATGCAAGTCGGGGCTTTGCTAAGAGAAGAGATGCTCTCGTCGTCGAAGGAAAGTTGAAGATCGTTGCACCACCAGGGAAGAGACCAGCCACGGAGTGCTCCGTCACAAGGCACCACCTTTTGGTCGCGGTACGGGTTAGTGGCTATCCGGTTGCCGGGGTGCTCAGCACGGGCAATTCAACCACTACTCCCTGGAAGCGAAGAAAAAGCAAAGGGGACTGGTTGTTCCCACCAATCAGGGGAAGAGACTCTCCAGCCGCGAGATCTCCTCTGTCGTTGGGAAGTGGTGAGTCGGTACAGCAGGGCTCCACCGGAGGTGTCGTCATTGCAGGTCGACTCAGCTTTACCCTCGTCGGATTCTTAGTTCCTGTGGCGACTTCTGAAGATCCAGTCCCAAAAGCCCTGCTTTAATGCAGAAAACCCCCATTCATTCAGCCTAGCTGTCACTCAAAACACGCTAAGTGGTGAGCGGGGTGGCTCACCACTTGGGCCAATCACACCAGAGTGCGACTTGAGTTGGCAAGGCAACTCAGTCCAGGGTGCCTAAACCCCCTCCCACACCCCCTGTGGTACTCAGACAGAATGGCAACACTTTGGAGGGCCTCTGTGCAGAAGCCCGCCAAAAGTGGAACAAAGGGCTCAACCTTTGGTTTAGGGGTCACAGAGACGAACACAGAGGCCATTTTAAAAACCGAGATCTGGCAGAAAATACCAACCGATAGATTTATTTAAGATAAATAAACCGGTGGTATGTTAGAGATTAACGAGAAAAAGTATTAACCTCCAACAATGGGAAGAATCCCATAGGGTTATATTCGGGGTCGAATATAACGAGTAGTTTCCACTGCCACCAGCCAAAACTCAACGAGGGGGGACGGGACAGTGCCCCCTCGAATAACAGACCCAGGGGTAATCGAATTACCCCTACTAGTACGTCCACAATAGGATGGTTTGTACTAGTTCTGTTAGTAAATTTAGGTCTAGTAAAGCCAATGGTGACTTTACATGCCCTGGGAGACAGTAGTCAGTCCCAGGGTATGGAGTCTATGGTGGGGATCCTCTAGGATCTAGGACGCCCCAGTGTTACGGCACGGAGGGTGCGGTGTAACACACATAGAAAAACATATGAGACCCTATGGAGTAAAAGACCCCATAGCCCATAGAACACATTTACATTCAAAGGAATTAACCACATTCATGTCCAAGAGTGGGAGAAAAAGAGTCTCACTCTTGGCAGGATGGAAAAAAACAAACTCCAGAAATCCAGCAAAGCTGCTGGGGGACTCACTAGGTTAGGAAATTCAGCCTAAACAGAGAATTCTCCCTAACATCAGCATCAGTAGAAATGATGGCTCAGGCAATGAAGAGGATGGCCACTTCCATTATCCCCCCTGAAAGGCAGATGGAGCAACTACAGCAGGCAACAGACTCCATTTGCCAATCACACAGGGAAGACATGTTGGCGTCCAACAGGGACCGACGGGCGGCACTGGAGACTCTGCGCCAATCCATCTCAATAGAGTCCCAGGTCCACAGGGAAGCCCTGAATGAAGAACTCCATAACCTCAGGCAGACTCTTCTTGAGCTTGAGACTTCTGCTAATTTTAGGGCAGAACAGCGGCTGGAGCACCTCACAAGTACGCTCTCAGCTGAGATGCGGGCAACTCGGGAGGAGATCCGGGCATCACGTCAGGTGTTGCATGGGGATCTCCGCACTATAATCCTCCAGAACGAGACCTTCCACACCCGGATGCTTGCTGCCATGGATGACCATACCAGGGCTTTGCGTGGGCTGCCTCCCATAGCACCACCACCTCCTGATGCAGCAGCAGAGGGTCATGAGAGCGACGGCAGCAATTCTTCCACATTGGCATAGCCGTGCAGGCCATGAGCCCATGGAGATGTATTTGTTCTCAACATCCACACAGGTGGCTGTTGGTGCGCACCCTGTCCTCGGACCTCCTGGGTGGCTTCCCCCCCCCGGCCGCCACATGGCCATTTTTGATTTTTGATTTAAAAAAAAAATAATTTGAGAGTGTGTTGCCTTGTGTGGCTCCCGTGGGCATCCACTGTATTCCGGCTGGGCACATGCAGGCTTGTCCTGAGTTTGGGTTAGATGCTTGGGTTCATGAGACACACACCCCTCCTGCTTCCCGTTTCCATGGGCTTGTAAAGGGTGTGACCAAGTGACAGTGATGTACACAGTGACGTTGGGCTCCCATGAGCTGTGTGGGCAGTCTGTAGTCAATACTGTGTAGACATTCCTTGTGTATATTGTTGTTGTGTTGTACACTGCATGGTGTATTAATGTATGATTTTGCTTCCATGTCTCCCTCTGAATTTGCAGGTTCATGCCTCATGTCTTCACAAAGCCGTCTACTTTGGAGATGGAGTTCATGTTTTATGCAGTACACAGACCAGTTTTGAAAGCTGCAAGACCACAGTTTGAAGGGGGCGATGTGGTGGCATATTCAGGTTGTATGACTACGACTACTTTAACTTAGTACTGTCATGTTTTAGAAATGTTTGAACTTGTCTAGATGCATTGTTTAGTTGGTAAGTATTTGGTCATGTGTGTTGTTAGTTCAACATTACTAGGAGCATATTGTGTGTGGCCAGTTTCCATTAGGGACACTTTACTTGGTGACACTTGTGTCAGGTTTTTGGGATTGCTTTGTTTGCTCTCACATAGAATGACATGCCATGGTGTGTTGGGTGGCGGTGCTGGGGAGGGGTTGGGTGACATGGCACTGTTCTCATGTTGTATTTTGCAAGGGGGTCATGCATTTAGCAGCATATGTGTCTTTTGATGACAGAGCATTGGTGGTGTTTCTGTAGGTAGGGATGCACACATTGTGACACTTCCAGGTGACCAATCTCAGGATGGTATGGTTGTGACAGTTAACTGTCCCTCATGTCATCATCATTGATTGTCAGCTGGTATGTGGCAGGGCTGTGTGCACTCCACAGGGGTGTGATTCTAAGTGAAGTAATTAGCCACCAGCTGTGTTCGGGCTGCCTCACCCAGTGCCCTTTCCCCTCCCATGCACAGCGGGGGTGCATGTGGTTAGGGATGTGGGGGCACTACCATGTCCACCGGCAGGCCCCGGCGTGTTGCAACGTTGTGCAGGACACATGCTGCCACTATGATCCTGCACACTACTTGGGGAGCGTATAACAGCTGCCCACCAGGACGGTCAAGGGAGCGAAAGCGTGACTTGAGCACTCCGAATGTGCGCTCCACTATGCCCCGGGTTGCAATATGGGCTGTGTAGTATCTTACCTCGGGTGGTGTGGTGGGATTCTGAATTGGCGTCATCATGTGGGTGCTCAGAGCGTAGGCACTGTCCCCTGGGGAGGTGGTGATGGGTATCATTAGTGGGGTTGTGACATTACTCAGTATCTGGCATGCATGCATGTGCTGTGGCATTTATACTTACCAAGCAGCCATGTATCGCCATGCCGCCCAGCTTCTAGGTCCCGGTTTAGGGTTGACATTCTGTAAATGAAACTGTCGTGGGTGGACCCTGGATAGTTGGCATATACTGAGGTGATGATTCCCTTGGCATCACATAATACCTGCACGTTGATGGAATGCCAGTGCTTGTGGTTTCTATAGATGTGCTGTGATGCCCTGGGGGGACGTAGGGCCACATGGGTGCAATCAATGGCTCCTAGGACTTTGGGGAATTGTGCCACCCCGTAGAAATCCTGGACGACAGCCTGCCTTTCTGCAGGTGTTCTGGGCAGGTATATGTGCATGCGCACTGATGGGCGTGCAGTCATGATGGCTAAGACCTGGTGTAGGCAGCGTGACTGTGTGGCCTGTGACAACCCCCCCCCACTATGGCATTTGTCCGCTGAAATGATCCGGTGGCCAAAAAGTGCAGTACATTGAGGACTTTCTCCTGGGGGTTGAGTGCTTGGGAGCAGAGGGTGGGTGATGTGAGGTCATCAACCCACTCACTGACCAAGTCGAGTATTATGTCAGGTGGAAACCTGTACCTCCCATACACCTGGTCATCAGGCATGCCAAAAAGGCTGGTTCTGGGTGTGAAAATTCTGGGCCTGACTATCCTCCTCCTCCTCCTGCGGTATCCCACGACCACTGCTGCTAGGAACGGTATATTCATCCTGGCGTCTGTGCTTGTTTGTTGTTTGCGCGCACTTTTATGCTGCGCGGGTCCACGTACGCCTGCTTCCTGCTGGCGTACGTGTTTCCGGATTAGTGCTTCTTTTTTGGCGCGTGCTTGTGGGCCTTCCACGCATTTGCCTCCTGTACTTCCCCGCCCACCCCAGATTTACACGTACCCCGCTCGCACAGGCCCAGTCACGTGTAAAACTTCAAGTGAGCCCAACTTCCCGCGAGCCCGACTTCCCGTGAGCCCCTGAAGTACACGTACCCCGCTCGCCCAGGCAAAATCGCGTGTGAAACTTCCTGCGCACCCACGAAATACACGCTATTGTTGACACAGCGGGTGTCCGTGTTTGTTGCGTACCCCTTTGCACGTCATTTGTCCTGGAGGGCCACAGTATGGGAAATTCATCAGAGCTGTATATATGTGCTTTTTGATAGCGCACATTTTTTAATGCGCAGGGACGCTACCGCCTGCCTTCGTGTGGCGGACATGTGTTGATGTACATCGTTGACTTTTGGTTTGTGTCATGGAATCACCATTTCACTGCTGGGGGGTGGGGGTGCTGGGGGACATGAGTAGGACATGAGTGGGGGCCTGCTGGCAGGTGCCCTGCACTGCTGGGGGGTGGGGGTGCAGGGGGACATGAGTGGGGCATGAGTGGGGGCCTGCTGGCAGGTGCCCCTGACTGCTGGGGGGTGGGGGTGCAAGGGGACATGAGTGGGGGCCTGCTGGCAGGTGCCCCTGACTGCTGGGGGGTGGGGGTGCAGGGGGACATGAGTGGGGGCCTGCTGGCAGGTGCCCCTGACTGCTGGAGGGTGGGGGTGCAAGGGGACATGAGTGGGGGCCTGCTTGCAGGTGCCCTGCACTGCTGGGGAGTGGGGTGCTGGGGGACATGAGTGGGGGCCTGCTGGCAGGTGCCCTGCACTGCTGGGGGGTGGGGGTGCAGGGGGACATGAGTGGGACATGAGTGGGGGCCTGCTGGCAGGTGCCTCTGACTGCTGAGGGGTGGGGTGCAGGGGGACATGAGTGGGACATGAGTGGGGGCCTGCTGGTAGGTGCCCCTGACTGCTGGGGGGTGGGGGTGCAGGGGGACATGAGTGGGGGCCTGCTGGCAGGTGCTCTGCACTGCTGGGGGTGGGGGTGCAGGGGGACATGAGTGGGACATGAGTGGGGGCCTGCTGGCAGGTGCCCCTGACTGCTGTGGGGTGGGGGTTCTGGGGGACATGAGTGGGGGCCTGCTGGCAGGTTCCCCTCACTGCTGGCGAGTGGGGGTGCTAGGAGACATGTGTGGGACATGAGTGGGGGCCTGCTGGCAGGTGCTCTGCACAACTGGGGGGTGGGGGTGCAGGGGGACATGAGTGGGGCATGACTGGGGGCCTGCTGGCAGGTGCCCCTGACTGCTGGGGGGTGGGGGTGCTGGGGGAGATGAGTGGGGGCCTGCTGGCAGGTGCCCTGCACTGCTGGGGGTGGGGGTGCAAGGGCACATGAGTGGGGGTGTTAAGCAGAAACCTGTGCAGTTCCTTCTGGGACCACTGCAAAAGATTTAGTCTTACAGGTGTTTGGCAGTAAACCCACTTGGTAGCATTCTGTACCACACAGGTTCACCTGGTAGCTGTGGCTGAGCAGTCAGACTTCCCTCAAGAAGAGTTAGGCAGTGTGGGGAGTATACAAGATAGGGCAATTTACACAGTAGAACAAGCAGAAATGGAACAGAGCTTGGGTGTAAAGATATATAATTATTTATTTTAAGGACACATCTATGAAAACACACTGGCACTAATTCGGCAAATAACTTCAATTACAATTACTATAAGTATATCAATCCCCTAACAATATTTTGACAAGTCTAGGTTCAACGGCACCACTTATTTGCAGACAGAGGTGAATGCTTTAACCTAGATGGCACTCTAATATTCGTTAGAACAGGAGAGAAAAGGCAGGGTATGAAACCAACTCGGTACCAACACTTTTACGAAGCAAATGTAAGGCCCGCACGGCAGGGTCTACTGTGGATCACAAGGTTCAGAGGCCAGGCCCACTCGGAGAGAGGCAAGGCGATATGTCCCAACAAGTATCAAAGTGGAAACGCACTTCGAGTCTTTGTAGCAAATTGTCAAAGGAAGGTTGGACCAGTTTAGAACAAAAAGTTAAGAAGGTCTGGAGGCGACCCAATGGAAAGGTAAGGATTTAAGACACCTCATGCTAACCATCACAAAGGAAGCCAGGTGGACACGGTACCTTTTAAGTGAAGAGACAGCTCCGGCGGGGGCAGTTGTTCCTGGTGGTGGATGCAAGTCGGGGCTTTGCCAAGAGATGAGATGATCTCGTCGTCGAAGGAAAGTTGAAGATCGTTGCACCACCAGGGAAGAGACCAGCCGTGGAGTGCTCCGTCACAAGGCACCACCTTTTGGTCACGGTATGGGCTAGTGGCTATCCGGTTGCCGGGGTGCTCAGCACGGCAATTCGACCACTATGCCCTGGAAGAGAAGAAAAAGCAAAGGGACTGGTTGTTCCCACCAGTCAGGGGGAGAAGACTCTCCAACAGGGAGATCTCCTCTGTCGTTGGGAAGTGGTGAGTCGGTTCAGCAGGGCTCCACCGGAGGTGTCGTCGTTGCAGGTCAGCTCAGCTTTACCCTCGTCGGATTCTTAGGTCCTGTGGCGACTTCTGAAGATCCAGTCCCAAAAGCCCTGCTTTTATGCAGCAAACCGCCATTCATTCAGCCTAGCTGTCAATCAAAACACGCTAAGTGGTGAGCGGGGTGGCTCACCACTTGGGCCAATCACACCAGAGTGTGACTTGAGTTGGCAAGGCAACTCAGTCCAGGGTGCCTAAACCCCCTCCCACTCCCCCTGTGGTACCCAGACAGAATGGCACCACTCTGGAGGGCTTCTGTGTAGAAGCCTGCCAAAAGTGGAACAAAGGGCTCAACCTTTGGTTCGGAGTTACAGAGGTGAACACAGACGCCATTTTAAAAACCGAGTTCTGGCAGAAAGTACCGACCGGTAGATTTATTTAAGACAAATAAACCGGCGGTATGTTAGAGACTAACGGCAAAAAGTATTAGCCTCCAACAATGGGAAGAATCCCATAGAGTTATATTCGGGGTCGAATATAACAAGTAGTTTCCATTGCCACCAGCCAAAACTCGACAAGGAGGGACGGGACAGTGCCCCCTCGAAAAACAGACCCAGGGGTAATCGAATTACCCCTACTAGTACGTCCACAATAGGATGGTTTGTACTAGTTCTGTTAGTAAATGTAGGTCTAGTAAAGCCAATGGTGACTTTACATGCCCTGGGAGACAGCAGTCAGTCCCAGGGTATGGAGTCTATGGTGGGGATCCTCTAGGACGCCCCAGTGTTACGGCACGGAGGGTGCGGTGTAACACACATAGTAAAACACATGAGACCCTATGGAGTAAAATACCCTATAGCCCATAGAACACATTGACATTCACAGGAATCAACCACATTCATGTCCAAGAGTGGGAGAAAAGAGTCTCACTCTTGGCAGGATGGACAAAAACAAACTCCAGAAATCCAGCAAAGCTGCTGGGGGACTCACTAGGTTAGGAAATTCAGCCTAAACAGAGAATTCTCCCTAACAGGGGGCCTGCTGGCAGGTGCCCCTGACTGCTGGGGGGAGGGAGTGCAGGGGGACATGAGTGGGACATGAGCGGAGGCCTGCTGGCAGCTGCCCCTGTCTGCAGGGGGGTGGGGGTGCAGGGGGACATGAGTGGGACATGAGTGGGGGCCTGCTGGCAGGTGCCCCTGACTGCTGGGGGGTGGGGGTTCTGGGGGACATGAGTGGGACATGAGTGGGGGCCTGCTGGCAGGTGCCCCTGACTGCTGGGGGGTGGGGGTTCTGGGGGACATGAGTGGGGGCCTGCTGGCAGGTGCCCCTGACTGTTGGGGGGTGGGGGTGCTAGGGGACATGAGTGGGACATGAGTGGGGACCTGCTGGCAGGTACCCCTGACTGTGGGGGGGTGGGGGTGCTGGGGGACATGAGTGCGGGCATACAAAGTCTGAAAACTGACAGCCTAGGCCAAAATCTGGGTGAAGTACCCGGGGCTACCTGAATGAGAGCTGTCACAGGAGTACTGATGAAACTTTAATTTGACCTAAAACTAAAATATCTGCTGAATTAGCAAACATAAACAGGATGATTGCCAAACAGGAATACAGATTTTAGTTGTGTTTGTGATCCCACAGATTTTAAGGCCAAGAAAGAAATGTATTTATATGTGATGCAACAAATGTGGTTTTTCCTAGGTTTAAGTGAATTAGCCCCGTTACAAGGGCAACAGACCCATCCTGGGCTATGTGTGGACTCCTCCAGCCCAAGGCGGGGGTCCAACCAGGCGGCTGCCAACCCAGGAAACTTCCATCCTCACTTTCCCTAGGAGCGCAGTAATCCCCCAAGTGCTAGGTTGAATTTCTTTCCCCGGTACTCGCCAAACCTCAACTCCCAAAACAACCCTTCTTTCTTTCCCACTTTCCTGAGCCCAGACAGCTCAAGAGGGGAGGCCAAGGGGGGAGGCCAAGGGTGGAGGGGTACCAAAACCACCCTAACCGGGGGTATTATGGGAGAAGGGACAGTTACCCTTCGCGTGATCAACCAAGGGTAGATCAGAGTACCCCGTACTAGCCAGAGCGGGTGTCCCAACTGGAGCGCCAGGTCCAGAACTTGGCACAGGATCTGGGTCACATGTTGAGGGAACAGCAAAATCCTCCAATAAACATGGAACAGAACTTCTCAAATCAAGGTTCTTGTGCGCCAGAACAATGACGGGGGAAGAACCCCAACAACCCACCGGTTCCCAGGGAGGAGGCACGTGGGGGAAGGGGGGTGTAAAGCTTTAGAGGAAGCTTCCTTCCCCACTTGTGGAAAGCCCCTGGAAACCCAGAAAACGGAACCAGAATCTCCTGCCCCCGAATGTCTGCAACCTAAGGAACAGAGGGTGGTTAGGTGAAATAAAGAGCCTAAAAAGGCCCATTTTGTTGAGGAGATACAAATCTTCAAATTTGAAGGAGAGGGGTCCTCAGAGGATTCTGGGAAAGGAATCTTCTCCTTCAGGGATGGGGGAACTCCTCCCAAAGAGAAATGGGTCCCAAGAGATCCGGATCAAGACTGGGTAGATGTGGAGACCGAGTCAAAACCGCCCATCATCAAACCCCCAAATGACCAGCAAGAAAAACCCTTGTTCAAACCAGTTCTGGTAACTGCCTCCAAAAGGAGGGGGGGCAGCCCAGAATCAGAACCAGGGGTTCCCAAAACTTCCCCCATATCCAATTGCCACCTTTTTCTTACAGGTTCCCAAGAGCCCACACAATATCCTTCCCAAATCATCCCTTTTTCAGAATCCAAAGCAAAGAAATTAACCCATCAATTGGCAAAAAACGTGCATTATCTTTGCCCCCTTGAGGAGAAGGAGGGATGATTTTATCCCCAGGTCAAAATACAGGGGCAATGTACATTTTTGGCACTGGTGTACACTGGATCCCAAGCCACCCTTCTGTCAAAAAGGACCTTTGATCAGCTGAATTCGGGAATGGGGGAGAAATACCAAATTCCTCTCACCCCTCTTCATGGACAACTTCAGAACTTCGATGGGAAGGAAATTCCTGTTGAGGGGACTGCAGATTTAGACATTAAAATTGGATGACACAAGGTGAAGCACCCGGTCATAGTTGTGACTCCAGAGGGCACACCATGTTCACTAGAGAATGACATTCTGTGTAAATTGGCCCCCCTCATAGATTGTGTAAACAAGGTCCTCTGGACCCAGACTAACCGACCAATACAATTAAAACACAGTGACAACCATGTAAGTTCAAATGGCACATGCCACATGGTTGAACAAAAACCTGACCAAATTGAATTCCATTTCCAGAATAACTGAATCCCTGATCCTGACCAAATTGAATTCCATTTCCAGAATAACTGAATCCCTGATGTGACAGTAATTACAGTAGGACAACAAACTGGTGATGGGGAGTCCTCTCTATTTCTGAAAATCAACCTTCCAGTCTAAGGTGGCATTCCACACTGGAAGGAATACACTCTGAAATTCTATACAAATTCACAATCCGAAAATCCTACTTGCATAGTCCATAATGATGAGAAATCAGCTCAAAGCTTGGCTGGCATTCAGAAAATTGGAGAGCAGTTGTTCATCCCTGTTCAGTTAAATGAAGGGAAGGACTCTGTTCTCGCCCGAGTATGCGTGAACAACGGTAAGAGCTTCATCAGCGAGGCCATGTTCCGAAAACACCCAAAAGATCCATCCATTCCCACCTTTAAACTGTTAGACAAATGGGAAATGGACCTGGAAACACCCAATTCCAAACATCTCCTGCTTAGCAGGTGTATGCTCAAAATGTCCATAGGTAACAAGAGCATAGTCCATAATTGTTGGGTCGTGCGAGATGTCCCTGCTGCATTTTATTGAGGCAGTGACATTCTCAATCGCTTTGCCATTAGTTTGGACCTAATAAACTTCAAAGCCTGGTCCCGATTAGCGGGTAATCTCATGGACTTTGATAACCCAGAGAAAGCATTTCGGTCAGCCCAACTGCTGCCATATGCAGTTGAAATTCAGATTGGAGAGAAAGTCACCATCCCAGAACGGACCCGACAATTCTCACTGGAAGTAAAAATTAAGAGGACAGAAACTGAAAAATCCTGATGCCTATGTTCATCTCAATGCTTATTTCCAACAGCAAGGGTTGGGGTAAACCCAACACCACTAGTCAATGTAGAACATGACACCATTCCAATAGAGGTGGATAACAGCGACCTAAAGAGTATCACTCTGGCCGGAGGCACCATTATTGGAATGGCGGTTGATGACCAACATTTTTCCATAGATTTAGGTAACAAACTGTTAGGACCAATCCCCAAGGACTGTTTTGACAGTAATAGCGATGATGACACAACACCAGACCGGATCTTCACCCGGCATGGGGGGAACTTCCTGGTGTACTCTTCCTGCCCTTATGGTAACGAAGATGTGACCTGTGACTTCAGGAGGGATAAGGTGATCTTTCAAGTCCACCAGGACTGCGTTCCCCATCTGAAGCCATCAGACCAAGTCAACACTCTGACCAGGGACTTCTCCACCCAGCTGGAGGAGGCCGCTGGGATAGCCAAACCAGAAGTCTTTCCGGGCTTCAGGCAGATGGTTGAAGAGAGAGTCAACCTAGCTGATGCCTGTGAGACTCTGGAGCAAAAGCAAAAATTGAAACAAGTTTTCTTAGACTTTCAAGATTTCTTTGCAGTGGACTCATATGACTGTGGTCGCACCGACATCCACACAACAACAATTCCCACGGACCCTGACATGACTCCAGTGTTTGTGAAGCAATATCGCTTGCCTCTCGTATCAATGCAGTCCCTTACTGAAATAATAAAGAACCTTGAGTCCAGTGGGATAATTCGTTCAGTCCACAGCACCTTCAATAATCTGGTGCTGGGGATTTTGAAATCAAACGGCCAGTGGAGACTCTGTGCTGACCTAAGGGAGCTCAACAAACGGATCTATACTTCCCGATTGCCTCTTCCCTACATTGACCAAGGGCTGGCCCAGATCCAGGGGTCAAAGGTATACACTGCCATTGACCTGACCAATGGGTACTGGCTGTAGCTGTCAGTAGGGAGGACCAATACAAGATGGCCTTTACCATCGGGGGGGCAGAAGTACACTTGGACCTGGACTCCCTTCGGATACATCAACTCCGGCCATGAATTTAACATCTTTCTGCATAAGGCAATGCCCGACTTGGGTGAAAGGGGTAACCTGGTCTATGTAGATGATGTTCTAAATAAAAGCTCAACTGTGGAGGAACACATAGCGGAGATCCATTATGTTCTGACACAGTTGAGGGCTGCAGAAGCAAAACTCTCTTTCCAAAAGGCACTGTGGTGCAGGATCCGTGTCAATTTCTTGGGGCATGAGATAACTCCTGAAGGTCTCTGTCCGCAGGAAAAGAAAGCAGAGCACTCCAGAAAATAAAAGACCCCACAACTCTGCGGGAACTAAGGAGCCTCGTTGAACTGACTAATTACAGCAGAAGGTTCATTGAGGATTACGCAGAGATCACAAGACCCCTGATCCATCTGTTGAAGGGGGGGTCAAGTGGGAGTGGGGTCCAGAACAAGCCAAGGAAGTAAGACAACTCAAAAGAAGACTCTCACAAGCGCCTTGCCTAGCTTATCCTGTCAAAACAAGGAGTTCTTCTTGGAGACAGGGTTCTCAAATACATGCTTGACTGCAGTATTATATCAAAAGCATGACAGGGTTAATAATGTTATCTCCTATGCGAGTAAGACATTATCTTCTGTGGAGGAAAAATTCAACGATTGTGAGAAGCCACTCCTGGCAACGGTTTATCCAGGGGGAACACATCATAGTGGAGCCTCCACACCAACCTTTGCAATTTCTTCAAAATGCCAGAATCTGGGCTGAAAATGTGAGTAATTCCCGAATTACTTCCTGGATTCAGTCAATGCAAGGCTTTCCTGTGGGGGTCAGATATGGCCAAAACAAGAAGAGTCCCCTCGCGCAAGGTCTGGCTGACTTGCATGATTGTGCCAGAGAAAGCTGTCTCGAGGATGAAAGTCTTAAAATCAAGGACAACATGGAGGCCTACCTTAATTCCCCACACAAAGTATATGAAGAAGACAAGTGTGAGGGAATGCCCACTGTCTATGTGGATGGGTGCTCCTACCATGTTGACAACAATGGGGAAAAGGATCTTGTGACCGGTGTGAGGAATGCATGGGTGAATGATGCCCCAGAACCAGAACTGGATACAAAATTGGTCACTGAAGTAGTCAAGTGGCCGAGCTGATGGCTGTGCATCAAGCCATCCTCAATACTGTCCACCACCAACTCCACGAACTAGTCATAATCACTGATTCAGATTATGTACGAAACGGGTTTGTGGAGCACCTGGTTAACTGGAAAACCAGAGGCATGCTATGTGCTATAATAAACCTTTAAAACACGGAAAGTTAATACAAAATATTGATGATCTGTTTGTTTGTTTGTTTTGTTTATTTGGTATAGCGCAGAGGACCAAACCCGCAAGGGTAACTGGGCGCAGGCAGTACAAGGATACTTGAGAACATAGTTACAATACAAGAAACGGTTGTACAGATGAGAGGAAAGCATATACAGGCAGTACAGAAATACAGAAATGTAGATAGAGTATGTTGTCTAGCGACCAGTAATCTAGTTATGCTCATCCGCAGTCTCTAGATAAGTGGCGGTAAGGTGGTCAGGCTAAGTGTCAGAGGAGCGAATCCAGGTGAGGACTTTCCGCCTGAAGCTAGTGTAGGGTTGGTCCATTCTGAGGTCAAGGGGGAGTCTGTTCCAGGTTTGAGCAGCTATGACCGGGAAGCTGGAGCCGCCCGCTGTGCTCTTTTTATATCTGGGCACCACTAATGTGTAGGCATTCGTCATTCTGGTGGGTCGGTTTGAGATTCTCTTGTTGACTCTGTGTGCCAGGTAGGGGGGCGCTATGTTGTTAAGGCATTTGGAGGTAAGGGATAAGGTCTTAAGCGCAATCCTGTCTTTGATTTTTAGCCATTGAATATTCTTCCTAGCGGTGGAGATATGAGCTCTGTTAGGAATGTTTAAGGCTACTCTGATAGCGTTGTTTTGGAGCGTTTGGAGCTTGTCATGGATGTATTTGTTAGAGCCAGCATATAGGGCATTGCAATAATCCAGCTTGGATATGATAAGTGCGTTCGCTAGGGTGATGCAACTAGCTTCCGTTAGGAATGGTCTGCATGCTCGGATTAGTTTGCAGGTGTATGCAGTGGAGGATGCTAGTGAGTTAGTTTGTTTCTTGAAGTTGAGCGCTGAGTCGAGATAGACCCCAAGAGTTTTAACTGCAGGCATCACTTTGATGATATTATTGTCTATGTTAAATGAGGCATAATTAGGGTCCAGTTTTTTGATGGCCAACTCTGAGCCGAGGATCAGTAGCTCAGTTTTGTCGTCGTTCAGGCAGAGGCCGTGAGATGCCATCCATGCCTGAATGAGGAGATATATCTTATTCACTAAGGCTGTGTCCGCCAAGAAGTTGCCTGAGAGAGGAATGAGGATCTGCGTGTCATCAGCGTAATTAGTGTAGATGACACCCAGTCTATCCAGCTTGTCGAACAGAGGCTTAGTGAAGATGTTATACATCGTTGGAGATACACATGATCCTTGGGGGACACCGCATGAAACTTGTGTGGGATCAGCAGCTGCTAGGGTGGAGAATACTCTCATTGTCCGGTTTGCCAGGAAGGATTGTACCCAGGCTATGGCATCACTTGAAAAATGAGCGGCAGAACTGAGGTGATTGCATAAAACTGCATGATCTACTAAGTCGAAGGCCGCAGAAAGGTCAAGGAGGAGTAGCATAGCTGATTTGCCATTGTCCTTCAACTCGTCAATTTGGGTCTTGAGGTCAATCAGGGCTGTCTCGGTTCCATGAAGGGGACGGAAGCCTGATTGCCGAGAGCCTAGTAAGTTGTTAGCTTCTAAGTAATCCTGTATTTGCAGATACGCTACTCTGTCAATGATTTTAAGCAAGAATGGGACGGTGGTGATGGGTCTGTAGTTAGTCGGTATAGCAGGGTCAAGTGTTTGTTTTTTTAGGAGGGGGAGCACCCAGGAGTGTTTTAGGTTATTAGGCACCAGGTTTGACTTAAAGGATGCATTGATGAGTTTAGAGATGAAGGGGGCTAGGTCTCTTGCTGCATCTTTTATGATTTGGGGAGGGCAGTTGTCTCCTTTGCAGTTGGAAGGTTTTAGAGTTAGTATGATTTTTTCTGTCTCTAGTATGGATACTTGTCTGAAGCTGAATGGGTGAGGAATGTTAGGCTGGTTTAAGGGCGGCACTGAGTGAGGTATGGGTTCAGTTTGCAGGAGCAGGGCGGCTTTTTTATTTGCGATTTTGGTTTGGAGCAGACTAATTTTGCCCGCGAGGGCATTTTGTATATTGGTGCACCAGAGTTTATTTTTGGGGATGTTATCAGTCGGGGGTATGGGTGATTCCATTTCCCTGAGGATAGAGAATAGCTCCTTGGTATCTGATTTGGCCTTAGATATTCTGTTGTTAAAGGTGTTCCTTTTGGTGGTTATAATTTCCTTTTTATACTGTTTGGCAAATGTGGCTAATTTGATTTTGTTCTCCAGCGTGGGTGAGTGTTGCCAAATTGATTGTAGCTTTCTTTTTTGGATTCTGAGGTCTTTCAGCTGTGGTGTGAACCAGTTGTTCAGGTGACAGAGTTGTTTACTTTTGCGAGTTTTGGTGGGAGCAATCAGATCTAGTGCCTTAGTCATCGTGTTGTTGTATACTTCCACAAGCAGAGTAGGGTCTGTAGTAATGTCTAGATTGTCGAGTGTAGGGAGAAGGTGAGGTAGGAGTCTTTCTACTGTGATATCTTTTTTATTTCTGGTGGGGAGAGGCGGGGCCATGAATATTGGTTTGGGTCGGATGAGGTCAAGTGAGGCGTTGAAAACAATTAAGTAGTGGTCGGTCCACGATTGTGGCAGAATGTTGGTGATGCTAATGTTGCAGTTCCGATCAGCGACCCAGTCTAAGGTCCTACCTTTGACGTGAGTGGGGGAGGGGACTTTTTGAGTTAAGGCATAGTCGTTCAAGAGTGTAGCAACGGATAGGGCGTGTTTGTCATTACAGTCATTGAAGCCCAAGTTAAAGTCTCCCAGTAGTAGGATTTGGGCATGGTCTTTAGTGTTATTGGTTAGGATACTGGTTAGGTCATCTTCGAAGGATCCTAGTGGTCCAGGGGGTCTGTAGATGACGTGCATGGTGAGGGTACGGCTGCGCGAGAGGTGGAGTTTAGCGGTAAGGAGTTCACATGATTGACATAGTACTTTAGTAGCTAGTTTGATAGGTAGAGAGGATTTGTGGATAATGGTTAAGCCACCTCCTTTAGTGTGAGGTCTGTCAACTCTTAGTAGTTGGTAGCCATCAGGTATTGCTAGCATGATGGCTGGGCCAGCCGCCTCATGGAGCCATGTTTCGGTTATGACTAGTAGGTCTAGGTTCTCATTAGTTAAGGTGTCAGAGATCTCTGTAGCGTGGGCTACCATGGATCTGGCATTGACTAGTGAACCAGTAAGTGATAAGGTTTTGGCTGGTGTAGTAGTAGGAGGTTGTCTATTTTTAGTTAGGGTGTCTCTTTGTGACGGTGTCTGGTTAGATGTAGTGCAAGGGGCAGATTTGGTATGTTGCGAGCGTTTGTTTGCTAGATCAATGTAACCTCTATGGTTATGGTAGGATGATGGTTCGTGTAGGCTGGGCAATCTTGCCCTCAGCCTCATGTTTCTGTCTTTAGGAGGGTGTGAGGCGGCAAGTGCAAGTGCCATAGTGGTGAGGAGGCTCAGTATAAGGTGAAGTGTTTGCTGTGGGGTAGTTTTCATAATGGTCATAGGCAGGGAGGAGTTGGTGAGGCAACTCCAGTTTGGGCTAATGGGTGTAGGCAGGTGGCGTGTGCAATCTAGTGTGTTAGTCTAGGCGGGAGCAGGGGTGCTAAGACCTATGTGGGCCGGTGAGCTGGGCAGGCAGAAGTGGTGGCAGGCTGGCAGTGCAAGTTAGTTGGCAAGGCAGTATTTCGCCTAAATGCGAGAGTCACAGTGCAGCCAGAAATCACATTAAAAGCATAGTAAAAACCAGGGCAGTGTTTCACCTAGATGCGAGAGTCACAGTGCAGCCAGAAATCATATTAAAAGCATAGTAAAAACCAGGGCAGTGTTTCACCTAGATGCGAGAGTCACAGTGCAGCCAGAAATCATATTAAAAGCGTAGCAAAAACCAGGGCAGTGTTTCACCTAGATGCGAGAGTCACAGCGCAGCCAGAAATCACATTAAAAGCATAGTAAAAACCAGGGCAGTGTTTCACCTAGATGCGAGAGTCATAGTGCAGCAGAAATCATATTAAAAGCATAGTAAAAACCAGGGCAGTGTTTCACCTAGATGCGAGAGTCACAGCGCAGCCAGAAATCACATTAAAAGCATAGTAAAAACCAGGGCAGTGTTTCACCTAGATGCGAGAGTCACAGTGCAGCAGAAATCACATTAAAAGCATAGTAAAAACCAGGGCAGTGTTTCACCTAGATGCGAGAGTCACAGTGCAGCAGAAATCACATTAAAAGCATAGTAAAAACCAGGGCAGTGTTTCACCTAGATGCGAGAGTCACAGCGCAGCCAGAGATTATATTAGGGAACAATATGTAGCTAATGTAGCTCTCAGTGAGACGTTGTTTGCGATGTTTGGTCTTCTCGAATGGGATGACCATCTACTGGAAAATGATTAAGGGTCATTTCAAGGTAGAGGGAACTGGAAATGATCTAGCTGACCAGCTGGCCAAATCTGGAGCCATCCACAGGGATTTACTTGCGATTGAGTCCCTGTTGGGGGAAATCCAGGTCACTACTATCACTAGGTCCCAGACAAATGCTCACAATGAACTCTCAACTGCACAATGGAGTAAGGAGACCCCAGATGCTGATTTCATTACGGCTCAAAAAGGGGATCCAATAACAAATTGAGGACCCTGAGAACTTTCCCCTGACGGATACCGATTACATTGGGAAAGAGGAACTCAGGGTGTTGATGAAATGTCCAAAAATATTCTGAATCCAAGACGGTTTGCTGGTAATGAGATCCATATCTGACCATGACCAGTGGGTGGTCCCTATCTCATTCCGAAGCCTAATGCTAAGTCACGCCAATGATGCGGCCACAGCCGGTCATCAGGGGTTTCATACGACATTAGAAATCTTGCGAGAGGTTGCATACTGGCCCACATGGGGCAGGAACTCAACCAATACTTGAAGAAGTGTCTTATGTGTGCACAATTTCAGCCAACATCACTCATACACGGTGCTCCCCTCCAAAAGAGGGGGATGATACTGCCTTGGTCAGATTTCCAAGTCAATTTTATCGGGCCCGTGATTCGCTCCTCTAGGGGGAACAAGTACATGTTGAATGTAACATGCTTGTTCACTAAATGGGTGGAATGTCTCCTGGCCCCAAATTGCAAGGTAGAAAAAGCAGCTGCCCTGATGATCAATCACATCTTCTCGCATTTTGGACTACCCTAAAGGATTGAGTCAGAACGAGGTAGCCACTTCACTAGCGAAGTGATGACAAAGATGTGGGAGATACTTGGGGTCAAAAGGAAACTACACATTGCCTACCGGAAGTCCTCTAGTGGTGGAGTTGAGAGGTACAATAAAACTATTATGAGCATATTAAAAAAGTAGGTGGCAGATTCTGTGCCAAGTTAGGACATTCAATTACCCCTTGTCCTGATGGCTATCAGATATACCCCTTCTTCTGCAACAAAAATGTCTCCATTTGAGCTGATGACTGGATGAAGGATAGTGCTAATACAGCATCTGCTCTACAGAACCCAAGAGCAGACCTTGATAAATGCCTCCACAACTCATGAGTATGTTGAGAATCTGAGAAAATACCTTCAACATGCTTTTGCCTATGCTCAGTGGAATCTAGAGAGATCTGCAGACTGTATGAAGACCCACTATGATCTCAAGACAACTAAAAAGGAATAGCAAGTAGGAGACCGGGTCTACTTGTACAATTTCCAAAGGAATCAAGCCAAACAGCGCAAATTCCTCCCAAGTTGGCGGGCCCCTTTGAAATTGTGGACAGAATCTCACCAGTCGCCTACAGAATCCGCATCCCCAAGGGCAGATAAGTGGGTCGACATAAACCAGCTGAAGAGTTGCCATCCGAGGTATACCTTGCAGTAAATAGAGGAACCAACCGGAAACTCAGAGGGGGAATAGGTCCAATTATAACCAATGTAATTGTCTTTCCCACTGCTGACATCCCCAGATGACATGTGGACACAGTAGTGGGAATATATCCATAACCATGCTATGTTCTATCTTCGAGCATCTGGACTAAGAATCATCCAAAGGACTACCAAGGGGGACCACTCGGGGACTAGGAGGAAAGACCCAAGGAGCCCGGAGTGCCGCTCCATTCTCCCAACCAGAACCAGCAAGATTCCTGACCAGAACTGGCAAGGAGAGCGTGTCGCTTCATCACTGACGGCAGAAGCCACTGAAGTTCTCCACACTGACAGAAAAAGAACATCCCAATCTCCCGACTTCCCCTTGACGGACGGTCAAAATCAAGTCGGGAGGGGGAGCTCTGTGGGATGTATTGATCCACGCCGCTATGCTATGCGGCATCACTCTGCCAGTTGTGGTGAAAGAAACAGCAACAATACCAGCAAAACTCTTGTGCATGCCAAAAATCTACAAAAACCGTGTGCTTCAGCACACAAAAAGAGGGATGGACAACCGCCCACCCATGGTACAGGCACGGTGGAATAGAGCACACCCTGCAGAAATGTGCCAGTGGGTCCCATGACCAGCAAACAGAGCGCAGAGAGAAAAGCAGCACTTTGCAAGTGAAACCCCAAAATATGCCAACAAATTACATTTGCTTTGTTGCTTAGAACTCCAAAATGCCTATAACACAACACTTTTCAACATTCACAATCTTGCCTGGTGGTAAAATTCATGTATCAAATGAAACATTGTGAAACATACAAAGTCTGATAACTGACAGCCTAGGCCAAAATCTGGGTGCAGTACCTAGGGCTACCTGAATGACAGCTGTCAGAGGAGTACTGAAGAAACTTTAATTTGACCTAAAACTAAAAAGTCTGCTGAATTAGGAAACATAAACAGGATTGTTGCCAAAAAGGAATACAGATTGTAGTTGTGTTTGTGATCCCACAGATTTTAAGGCCAAGAAAGAAATGTATTTATATGTGATGCAACAAATGTTTTTCTGCTAGGTTTAAGAAATGAATCAGCTTGGCTGAAGGGGCAAGAACTGGAAAAGCAGGTTTTTCTCCCAGAAGGAGGGCCTTCCCCTCAGTAGGAACTCACTGGGAGGTGTTAATTTCAGGTTAGAACAGAATCTTGTCTACAGAAAGCAAAGGAACAATGACAAAGCTGCAGCCCAGGAAACTAGAAGTGTGACAGGGGTCGTAAATGGCCTCTGGAAGGAACAAACATTGAGGGGGATGCCCTGGAATACAGGGAGACAAAAAGAGGCAGAGCCATGCGACCATCTGTTGCTAAACATGAACAAAGAACACATTTTAAAAGACTCATAACTTGCTATTAAAAATGGTGAAAAATATAAAAAGGACAGAGTTGTTAATTTAATTTCTGGCTGCATGTGTGGAGAGGTGGTAGAACTGTGTGACATGTTCTGGACAGGAATGGCAAGATATGTGGTTTTATGCAAAATGTATTACTGTTAGAATTGTGAAAATGTACACGCATGTCCCCATGTTAAACACGCACATTTGTGGAAATTTGCATAACAATTTGGAAATTGTGTTCATAGCGAAAAGGGCAGAATTCTGTAGAAAGTGGAGACAAGATCCCACCACTGCGGGGTTTTGAGGAATAGCTGCTATGTGCAATATGGCATCTTTAAGTGTGATTTGTATAAAGGTGACCAATGTAGAAATGTACATTTAGTATCAAATCCGATTTTGAGACCAGTGGCTAAAGGGAGGTCTCTGAGGATTGTAAAGCAAATCAGAAAACGTGACATAACCCAGCCTTGATCCAATCACTGTGGTCCTATCCCAGCTCACAGGGGCTAGCTTAGCTAAGCCGGCCCATACACCCCCTTTGTGATGTCATTTTAAGGCATAAATAGAGGCAGCTGGCAACACATAAGATACTCACTGATCCAGCCACTTTCCTGATTCCGGTGAAGCATTCTGATCCAGCATCCTACATCCAGCTTTAAATATTCTTCCAGATCCAGATGCCAAATCTCTTGCCAGCAATAGAGACTATTGATTTCCATCAAGGCCCCAATCCTCAAATGTATTCTCGCCACTCAGTAAAGCACTGTGTGGTGTGAGAAGGCCTTTAGAACCAGTAGCCTGAAATTCTCTAGCTTGCCACCACTCGGCTTGCCTGAGGAACTCGCCATCCAGCTGATCCAAATACCCACAGACTAGGAGAGCAGATCCTGTGCCAATCCAGTGACCGGCCTAGATGATCCAGTACCATGCCTGATGTGCTGTCTTTCCTAGACCAGACCCAATCCCTGACCAGAGCTGATGGTCCCATTTAAAAACGTATCCTGTGAGTATTCATAGGAAGAACTGTGGCCCTTAGTATAATTGCATTGTCTTATCCCTATTTCCAACCCATCCATCTTTCGTTCAGAACGAGTATTGCTAGAACTATCTTTGCGCTGACCCTTTTCTCATCTGGACAAGTCGAGTTTCCTTAGCAGGTGGGTCACCTAGATCCAGTGACTGTAAGATCCCTGTGTGGTATTCGCTTCTTCAGAGTCATCCCCTAGTGTAAGCAAACCCATTTGTCTTTTTCAAAAGTGTCTTTCTGTTTTCCATTCTCGTGCCTATTTTACAAAAACAACCTTTACTAAAACCTCTATAACTCTCTCAGCTTTTGTGATAGAAACTCCTACTTGTACCCAACATCCATAGCTATCCACAGAACCCAAAACCGTGCGATTCTCCAGTTATCGCGAATATCGTGCGATGAAAAGTTTGCCGCGATTTTAACAGTCAAACTTTGCCTACTTTCTGATTTAGTATGATTACTGATGTTTGAGTATCTTCAGCCTCCCCATTCATCTCAAAGTATTGCTACCTCATCTCAAAGGGCTGGGACAGCTGTCCCGGTTCACGTGGTAGCAGAGAGATGATGGTTAAAAGTCCATCAACCTAAGTAAGCTTTGGGGTCCCGGCAATATCGAATGTCCTCTGCCATTCTGCTGAAAGGACGTGAAGCTCCCCGTAGATAGCAGAAACTAATTTAAAAACAAAGCTTGCAAGCGTTTGTGAGACAGGTCCCTTATTTTCAGGCAGAATCCCCTCCCGATTTCTACAGGAAGCTGAACGGATGGAAGGTTGAAAAGGCTGGTTAAGGAGGCGACGACCCCGAGAGTCAGAAGTTGAAAAAGCGAATGGTGTAGTAGAACTGAGTGAGCTGGCAAACTATGAATGGGCAGTGAATGGAGAGAGTGATAAGGGGAAATAAGTCACGGAGGAAAGCTTGGGTAAAACAACTCGAGATGATGAGCATCGAGGAGCTATTAAGTAATTGACTTGAGGAAACAATTACCAAGCAATTGAGAAACTGTGAGACAAAGAAAGTCACAGTAAATTAATCTCAGTACCCTGCGTCATAGCACGTATCAGAAGGAGTCCAATAGTGGATGAGGTAGACTACGGACGTGTTTAAAGAATGTCTAAAGTGAATGACTCAAACTCCGTAGGAGTATTTTTAGGGGCGTCATGAAGCGCATGAATAAAGGAATAGCCTTGAGGAGCGTAAACAGTGATATATGTGGGCCGGTCAAGCCTGTCAAGTTTGTCCGTTTGTTTTATTTATTGTAATATATATGTGGTGAAGAAATAGTGAATAATTTAAGAGATGTAAAAAGGAAAGAATGGAGATTTGAAATTTGATTATTTGTTTATTTCATTGTACTGATGATGCTTAGTGAATAAGTAACTTAAGGTAAAACGTGATATAAAAGGCTTGGAGCTGTGATGATTGGTGCACACTCATATTGTGTTATTTTTCCGAAACATATTTTTGAAAAGTGAAAAGTGTAAAGGTGAATATGGACAGTCAAGTGTGACGAGTAAAAATGGAGGATATTATTCTGCTTATACATCTATGCGAGCAGTTGCCAAAACACGCGCTGAAGCTTAAGCAGTACAGTGTGGATTGGGTAAAAGGCATGGCAGATAAGATGTTCATGCCATGGCCACAAGGTGGATCACTATCAAAGGCAGTTTTGCAACACATGACCACATATTTGCACACAGCATATACGGGAAAAAAGTTAGACAAAGGGCTAGCGAGCTTGGCTCTCTGGAAAATGTACCAGGAGGAAAGGGAAGAGCAACCTCCTGAAGACTGGATACTTAACATATGCAAAGAGGGGGGTGAGGAGCCTTCTGCTCCCCCCCGCCGCACCAGCAGTAAAAGGCATGTGAGTTTGGGATCACACAGTTTCCTTTGTTAGACAAAGGTGGAGCCAGACCACAGTATATACCATGGCCACAAATGGATAATTATCTGACGGATGGTCTCATTCATGGTGTGTCACCCTTTCTCAACTCTCATGCTGAACTTCCTTTGCATCTTGTACTCATGGTGGCCCTGAATCATGCTGTTCCCATCTTCATCTTGTATCCTGGCTTGCAACATTATGTGTTACTACTGACTTCTGAAATTGTATCCACTCTCCCCTCTTGCTTCTCCCCTCTTTTTAACTGCTTACTCTCTGTTCTCTCCTCCTCTCACTTTCTCCCTTTTCCTATCTCCTCCCCTCCTCCACTTACTTCCTTCTGTGCACTTGCTCTATCAGAATTGTCCAAGGACCTAGTCTGATAGCAACCTTGTCTGTCCCCCCCGTAGTTGTCCCCCCCTCCAGAACTATCTGAAATGTCGTCAGGCCTAGTACGATAGTCGCTTGTTTTGTCCCTCCTCTCCCTTTCTGCACCCCTCTCCCTCACCTTTTGTTTTTCTCTGGCTCTACCAGAAATGTCGTTAGACCAAGTACAGTAGTCACCTGTCTGTTTCCATTTCCTTCTCACTCTCCTCCTCCCTGCCTTATCTATGTCTTAGCTCTTGCACTATCAGAAATGTCTTCAGGCCGAGTATGATAGTTAATTTCACATCCTTACTGTTCATGTCTTGTAAGAATGTCACTGTATTTTCCGTAGTTCCCTCCCTTGCCTTGAAGCGCTTTGAAACACATTGTGTATAGGCGCTATATAAATAAACTATCATATCATATCATAGCAGTTCTCATGCAGAGAACTATGTTGGGGTACAAGCCCCTTGCATATTACAGTGGGATTCTGGACCCAGTAATGAGGGGTCACTTTTCATGCGAACAATCTTTGGCAGCCGCCATGTTTGCTATTGAGAAGGCTACCAGCATAGTGATGGGGTGTTCTATGACTTTATTTGTTGAACATGCTTTGTTTGCCAATTTGGAAAAACCTAAGGGTACGTTGACTTCTCAAAGGGCTTCTGCTGATGAGGTGGTCATATTGATTTCAGTGATTAAAAATAGTCAGATGCAGAATAGTGAACCCTGCCATGTTTGTAGAAGAAGCACTGGCAGAAGACGAGCATGCACATGATTGCTTGAATTATGACGAATTCTATGATGAGATCCCGAGGGTGAAAGAAAATGCTTTGCCAACACGGGAAATTCTCTTCATTGACGGTTCTTCTAGAATCGATCAGAATGATGGACAAAGATATACAGGTGCCCCTATGGTGAAGCACTGGGCCAATGTGGAGTTTGAAGTATTGATAAGTGCATGACTACCGTCTTACTTTTCAGCACAGGCTGCAGAATTAGTGGTGCGGATTGTCGCACTCGAGAAAAATGCAGACCAGGAGGTAACGGTGTACAGTGACTCTGCCTATTTGACTTCGACAGTGTTAGGGAGAATTCTCATTTATGGCTAATTTCCCTCACCTAGTTAGTCCCCCAGCAGCTTTGCTGGACTTCTGGAGTTTATTTCTTTCACTTGGTAAGAGTGTGAGCTTTTCCCCCACTCTTACCCATGTTTTGCCATGTGTCGTTTACCTGTTTTTATGATTGTGGACTCTGGAATACACCACTTCAGTAGCCCCCTTCTTTTGTGTGTTACACAGCACCTTCAATGCAGTGACACAGGGTTGTCTTTTAGACTTCACACCAACTTCATTTCTGGGGCTGACTACAGTCCCCCAGAAAAGGGTAAAGTTGTCATTAACTTTACTTAGTCAATTTACCACAGATCCAGTACACCCCATCTTCCATGGAGTACTGGAAAAGGTTTACTTCGTATCCCTTTGTTACTGTACATCCTAGAGCATTTTTTCGCTCTTTTAACATCTACAGGCCGATTCATGGAATTAATGTGCGCTGAAAATATCAGCGCAAGCGTGTGAAAACGTGCGATTCACAGTGAAAGAGCGAAAATCGCAGTGCAAGTGCGAATATCGCAGGGAAACCAGCACACATCTATTCATGGAAGTCCGTGCGCGAGTAAAATCTGGGATGTGCGCTGAAAAAGTGCACGGCGCACATGTCATCTAACGGCGTGCGCTAAGGCCACAGCGAAAGCGCACATAGCGCGGCACACATAACAAAAGTAGGCGGAACACGGGGCGTGACACACGGAATGGGGAACAACTCGTGAAAATGTGGGCGTCACGGGGGAAGTACAGGAGGCAAGTGCGCGTAACGCCCACACGCTCACCTACAACAGGTATTCATGGAATCGAATAGGGCAAAACAGCGCACGGGCAAAGATGCGCACAGGCCTAAACACGTCCGCCACACGAAGGTAGGCGGTCGCATCCCTGTGCATGAAAAAAATGTGCGCCAAAATGTGCGCCCACAAAAAGCAGGTATATACAACTCTGATGAATGTCCCATACTGTGGCCCCCTAGGACGTGCAAAAGGGTGCGCAACAAACACGGACAACCGCTGCGTGAAAAATAGCGTGTGCGTGTATTTCGGGGGTGCGCGCGAAGTACGACACGCGATTGGCCCTGGGGGAGCGGGGTACGTGTATTTCAGGGGTTCGCGTGAAGTTTCACATGCGATAGTCCTTGGGCAAGAGGGGTACTTGTATTTCAGGGGTGCGCTGGAAGTATCACACGCGATAGGCCTTGGGCGAGCGGGGTACGTGTAAATCTGTGGTTTGCGGGAAGTATCACACGCGATTGGGCCTGGGTGAGCGGGGTATGTGTATTTCAGGGGTGCGTGGGAAGTTTTACACGCGATTGGCCTGGGTACGTGTATTCAAGGGGTGCGTGGGAAGTTTAACACGCGATTGGCCTGGGTACGTGTATTTCAGGGGTGCGTGGGAAGTTTCACACGCGATTGGCCCTGGGCGAGCGGGGTACGTGTATTTCAGGGGTGCGTGGGAAGTTCTACACGTTATTGGCCTGGGTACGTGTATTCAAGGGGTGCGCGGGAAGTTTAACACGCGATTGGCCTGGGTATGTGCATTTCAGGGGTGCGTGGGAAGTTTCACACGCGATTGGCCCTGGGCGAGTGGGGTACATGTATTTCAGGGGTGCGTGGGAACTTCTACACGCGATTGGACTGGGTACGTGTATTCAAGGGGTGCGCGGGAAGTTTAACACGCGATTGGCCTGGGTACGTGTATTTCAGGGGTGCGTGGGAAGTTTCACACGTGATTGGCCCTGGGCGAGTGGGGTACGTGTATTTCAGGGGTGCGTGGGAAGTTCTACACGCGATTGGCCTGGGTACGTGTATTCAAGGGGTGCGTGGGAAGTTTAACACGCGATTGGCCTGGGTACGTGTATTTCAGGGGTGTGCGGGAAGTTTCACACGCGATTGTGTTAGGAAGAATTCTCTGTTTAGGCTGAATTTCCTAACCTAGTGAGTCCCCCAGCAGCTTTGCTGGATTTCTGGAGTTTGTTTTTTCCATCCTGCCAAGAGTGAGACTCTTTTTCTCCCACTCTTGGACATGAATGTGGTTAATTCCTTTGAATGTCAATGTGTTCTATGGGCTATGGGGTCTTTTACTCCATAGGGTCTCATATATTTTACTATGTGTGTTACACCGCACCCTCCGTGCCGTAACACTGGGGCGTCCTAGAGGATCCCCACCATAGACTCCATACCCTGGGACTGACTACTGTCTCCCAGGGCATGTAAAGACACCATTGGCTTTACTAGACCTAAATTTACTAACAGAACTAGTACAAACCATGCTATTGTGGACGTACTAGTAGGGGTAATTCGATTACTCCTGGGTCTGTTATTCGAGAGGGCACTGTCCCGTCCCCCCTCGTCGAGTTTTGGCTGGTGGCAGAGGAAACTACTCATTATATTCGACCCCGAATATAACTCTATGGAATCCTTCCCATTGTTGGAGGTTAATACTCTTTCTCGTTAACCTCTAACATACCACCGGTTTATTTATCTTAAATAAATCTATCGGTTGGTATTTTCTACCAGAACTCGGTTTTTAAAATGAGGTCTGTGTTCGTCTCTGTGACTCCTAAACCAAAGGTTGAGCCCTTTGTTCCACTTTTGGCGGGCTTCTGCACAGAGGCCCTCCAAAGTGGTGCCATTCTGTCTGGGTACCACAGGGGGTGTGGGAGGGGGTTTAGGCACCCTGGACTGAGTTGCCTTGCCAACTCAAGTCACATTCTGGTGTGATTGGCCTAAGTGGTGAGCCACCCCGCTCACCACTTAGCGTGTTTTGATTGACAGCTAGGCTGAATGAATGGGGGTTTTCTGCATAAATGCAGGGCTTTTGGGACTGGATCTTCAGAAGTCGCCACAGGACCTAAGAATCCGACGAGGGTAAAGCTGAGCCGACCTGCAACGACGACACCTCCGGTGGAGCCCTGCTGAAGCGACTTACCACTTCCCAACGACAGAGGAGATCTACCGGCTGGAGAGTCTTCTTCCCCTGACTGGTGGGAACAACCAGTCCCCTTTGCTTTTTCTTCGCTTCCAGGGCGTAGTGGTCAAATTGCCCGTGCTGAGCACCCCGGCAACCGGATAGCCACTAACCCGTACCGTGACCAAAAGCTGGTGCCTTGTGTCAGAGCACTCTGCGGCTGGTCTCTTCCCTGGTGGTGCAACGATCTTCAACTTTCCTTCGACGACGAGAGCATCTCTTCTCTTGGCAAAGCCCCGACTTGCATCCACCACCAGGAACAACTGCCCCCGCCGGAGCTGTCTCTCCACATACAAGGTACCGTGTCCGCCTGGCTTCCCTTGTGTCGGTTAGCGTGAGGTGTCCTAATCCTCGCCTATCCATTGGGTCGCCTCCAAGCCTTCTTAACTTTCTGTTCTGAACTGGTCCAAACTTTCTATAACAATTTGCGACAAAGACTCGAAGTGCATTTCCACTGTGATACTTTCTGGGACATATCGCCTTGCCTCTCTCCGAGTAGGCCTGGGCTCTGAACTTTGCGATCTACAGTAGACCCTGCCTTACTTGCCTTGCATTTGTTCGTAAAAGAGTTGGTACCGAGTTGATTTCATACCCTGCCTTTTCTCTCCCATCCTAACGAATACTACAGTGCCATCTAGTTTAAAGCATTCACCTCTGTCTGCAAATAAGTGGTGCCGTTGAACCTAGACTTGTCAAACTATTGTTAGGGGGATTGCTTTACTTATAGTAATTGTGATTGAAGTTGTTTGCTGTATTAGTGCCAGTGTGTTTTCCATAGATGTGTTTTTATAAATAAATAACTGTATATCTTTACACCGAAGCTCTGTTCCGTGTTTGCTTGTTCTACTGTGTAAATTGCCCTATTTTGTATACTGCCTAACTCTTCTTGAGGGAAGTCTGACTGCTCAGCCACAGCTACCAAGTGAATCTGTGTGGTAAAGACTGCTACCAAGTGGGTTTACTGCCAAACACCTGTAGTCCTAAATCTTTTGCAGTGGTCGCAGAGGGAACTGCACAGGTTTCCGCCTAACACTGGTGTACAGCGGTGGGATTTGTATCGAGCATACAGTTTACAGTGCTTTTCAACACTTTAGGATAACTAACCACAAAGCTTAGCACTAAAAGCAACTTTCAAAAACATGTCTACTATGGAAGTTTACAGTCAAGAATCCTTGTCAGGTGAAAATACTGAGAGTTTACGAGCCCTCTGTAGACAAGAGAATCTTTCTGTAAGAGGCAAGAAAGTAGAACTGATAGCGAGATTGCTGGGAAACCAAAGTCTGGGTACTGGTTGAGAGGAACCAACTTCTCCAGCAAATGTAGATAACAGTAATGGTGTTGATCTAAATCAAAGTTCTGATGATAGTGATGAAGAGGCTGAGAGGAAGGAGAGGCTAACGAAACTGTCTCCCCTGCTCCTCTGTCTGCCTTACCAGCTGTACCTACGGGGCCCATACCAGGTCCCACATGTAACCCTGCTTATTTTGAACTTGAAAAAATGAAGCTCGAATTAGAATACAAACGGTTTTTGGCCCAGTCTGAAAGAAACCAAGAGCTAGAGGTCAGACGGATGAATGCCCAGGCCGAGCAGAAGCAAGCTGAGTTAAAGCTCAGAGAAATAGAACTTAATCACGAGTTAGAGATGAAAAAGTTGTCTGTGGAAAATGCTTCTCTCTCCTCTGGTTCCTCCAGAAGCTCCAGTCCCAAAAGACCCCGGATGCCGAAGGAATTAGTGGGTATGTATGAACCGAGATTGGATGTGTTGGATTGGTTAAAACTGTTTGAATATAATCATGGGCTCCAGGACATCACAGGGAATGAGTTACTGCCCTGGTTGTTCTCTAGGCTTCCCCCTGTTGCGACTGATGTGGTAATGGAGTTGGGGGAGGTGTATAAGAAGGATTACGAAAGTGAGAAACTAGCTTTGATAGCTAGATTTGGGAAGACCCCTTCCCAGTATCTTAAGAGGTTTAGACCCCTCAAAAAGCATGATGGTACCCCTTGGGCTACCTGGGTGATTGAAGGGTTGAAAAACTTAGAGGGATCGATTAAGGGTTACAAAGTGAAGAATCTTTTTATGTTGGAGTCTACTTATGATGCCTGTTCTCCTGAGCTCAGACAGCACTTGGCTGATTCGAAGGAATTGGATTCCAGGAAATTAGCTAAGGCTGCTGACTTGTGGGTTGCCAACAGTGCTACTCATAAGGATTCTGGGGCAACTCAGAAAAAGGATGAGGGAAAACAGCCTAAAAAAGACTCAAAAGAGAATTCGAATAACTCAAAGTCCAAAGAGGGCCCCAAACAAAACCAGAAGGGTAAGCCAAAAGGAAAACCACAGCAGAATAGTGTGTCTTCTGGTGTCAAACCGGAAGGAGGCCAGAACAAGCCACCATTCCAGAAAGCATTCAGAAAATGCTATGTTTGTGGCTCGACTGACCACATGAAAGGAGATCCCAGATGTAAGAGTAAACCTTCAGGGGTCCAGCTTGTCTCCTTAGCCTTCGCTCCAGAGGAGGAAGTCCAAATGGCAAGTGGAAACTTTCTACTGCTGGCTGATGAACCCATTGGAGTCTCAGCCAGTGTTTCTTTAGTATCTCTGGGGTTGTGGGATCAACAGAATTTAGATGTCTATAATTCTATCCCTGATAATACTAAAGAGTATTATAAGGACAGTGTCCAGGTGAATGGTCAGGAGACTCCTGCCATTAGGGACACTGGCGCCAGCATAACTGTGGTGGATAAATCTTTTTGTCAGGCTGAGGATGTTGCTAAGGCACCCAAACACCTCACCAAGTTAGCTGGAGGGCCTGTGCAGATGCTTCCCCAATTACCAGTTCTCAACCAGTGTAACGACATGACTGTGAAGATACCTGTCAGCATACAGAGTGAGGTACCAGGACGCGTTCTGTTGGGTAACGATTCGAAAACTCTCGGAGTTGTGTCGCATACCCCCAGACCTCCTAGTAAACGGTTACAGGAGCTAACCAGACCTGCAAGGGAGAGAACCATGCGAGGTACTCTCCAGGAGATGATGAAGAAAGATATCACTCCTGCTCCACTGGAATTGTCAGCTGCTGTCTCCAAGAAATCAGAAGCGAAGGGGAAACCTAAGACTTCTATACCGAAACCAGCAGCCACCATTTCAGTGCAGCCCACAAGGACTTCCCCGCGGTTGTCCAAAGTTACACCCGTAACTCCACCTCCAGCTGAGGCTGAGAGGGAGGTACAACCCTGTGTGGTAGAATTAGACTCTGAGGAAGAGCTAACGGAAGGCCAGGAACTCATTGGAGATCTGGATCCTGTTGACCATCCTGAGCTGCAGTCTTTACTGGCAGAAGGTGGACCCAGCAGGGCAGACTTCAGTAAGGGACAGAGAGAATGTCCAACTCTGGAAGGTCTTCGCCACCAGGCAGAAGCTCAGGCTGAAGGCCAAGAGCCTGGGAAATACCGGTTGCACTGGGAAGATGGCCTCTTCTACAGTGAACTGACCGAGTCTGCACCTGGAGACTACAAACGACTTGTAGCACCCCAAGAGAACAGACCACAGTTCTTGCAGTTAGCCCACGAGATTCCTTTGGCTGGTCACTTGAGTTTCAAGAGGACTAAAGAAAGGCTCTCTCTCTACTTTTATTGGCCGAAGATGGGGGCCGAAGTAGAAAAACACTGCAGGAGCTGCCACACCTGCCAGACCTCTGGTAAGGTTGGCTCCAAGAATGTGGCACCTTTAGTGCCTCTCCCAGTTGTGGGAGTCCCATTTGAGAGTGTAGGGATTGACATTGTTGGTCCCCTTGATCCTCCAACCTCCTCAGGCAACAGGTTTATACTTGTTGTAGTAGACCATGCTACTAGGTATCCTGAGGCAATTCTTATGAGGATTGTTACAGCTCCGTCTGTGGCTAAGGCCCTCCTTGGTATTTTTACCAGGTTCGTGTTTCCTAAGAAAGTAATCTCTGACAGGGGGCCAAACTTTATGTCCCACTATATGAAAGCCATGTGGAAAACCTGTGGAGTTACTTACAAGTTCTCAACAGCCTACCACCCCCAAACCAATGGGCTGGTAGAACGGTTCAACCGAACCATGAAGAGCATGATAGGTGCTTTAGAGGAACCCCTTAAGCGTAAGTGGGACCTTCTACTGCCATGCCTTCTCTTTGCTTATAGAGAAGTCCCTCAGGAGGGAGCAGGTTATTCTCCCTTCGAACTTCTCTATGGTCATCCCGTCAGAGGTCCATTGGCCCTGATTAAGGAGGGGTTGGAGAGTGCTCCTTCCCCCAAGCCAGTCAGAGTGACTGACTACGTGATAGGTCTCTGGAGGAGAATGTCGCACATGATGACAGAAGCAAGCGATAACTTGAAAGCTGGACAAGCATTGGTCAAGCACTGGCATGATCAAAAGGCTAACATGGTTGAGTTCGCTCAAGACCAGCTCATTCTCGTTATGATCCCAACAAGGCAGAGGGCCTTGCAAGACAAATGGATGGGACCCTTCAGAGTTGTGGGTAAACTCGGAGAGGTCAACTAGCTGGTGGACTTGGGCAATCCCAAGGAGGCTCTGACAGCCTTCCACACCAACCGACTCAAAGCGTATGTCTCAAGACTGGATGTAGGAGCGTTGCTTCTAGCATCATCAGAGGAAGAAGAAGAGAGTGAAGCTCTTCCGGATCTCCTCAGAGGCTTACCTCAAGATGATAAAATTGAAGGAGTAAACCTCTCTTCAAATCTGACACCCGAGCAACAAGAAGAGTGCAAATCTATGTTGAATCAGTTTGCCTCTCTGTTCTCGCTTTCACCAGGCTTGACCCCTTGGGGCCAGCATGACATACTCACTGGTGACTGTCTGCCAGTCAAAAGCAGAGGATACCGAATGTCAGCAAACGTACGAACCCACATCAAAGGTGAGGTCAGCAAGATGCTTGATCTCGAGGTAATAGAGCCCTCTACTAGTCCATGGTCTAGCCCAGTTGTGTTAGTACCAAAGGCTGGATCTAAAGAACTTAGATTCTGCGTGGATTATAGAGCTCTTAATGCAGTCACCAAGACTGATGCCCACTCTTTGCCAAGAACAGATGAGTTGGTGGATAAACTTGGCGCAGCCAAGTTCCTCAGCACATTTGACTTGACGTCAGGCTATTGGCAAATAGCCTGTAACGCTCCCCTGACTCCCACGGAGGCGCTGGCCTGGTTCGCACTGCTGTGACCTCTTCTAAGGTGATGTGCAGGGTTCGGAAGACGGACTGGACCGGGCCCCCAAATCTGGCTTGTCTGGCTCGCAGAAGTTTCCTTCTGTAGGCGAAAATAGGGGATTAACTGTCTGCAGGGTAATGCAATCAGCCTCCCACTTTCCCCTCTCACCCTCCTCGAAACCCTTCTGTGATTCCTCATAGCGTCTCACCTTAGGGTCTGGAAGGACGAGCTCTCCATCCTGCTTCTGATGCAGGGGCGCGTTGGTATCCAGTTACTTCACTGGATTTTCGGATTGGTGAGAACCAAACTTGCTTGGCTTCCAGGTAAGTTTTTTGATAAGAGGTTCCCCTTGTGTCCATGCATTAATGTACTAATGCTAGTGTCTTTTTCCCCATAGGGGCCGGGGTACGAATGCCGGGGAACAGGCACCGACCCGAAATGAGAGGTGAAATCCTTGTAGAAATCAGGTAAGTCTTTAATGAGCGTTTTTTGGTAATGTCTTTTCATTCGCTCATTAACGCTGATGTCTCTTTTTCCCCTTAGGGGCCGGGGTCCGGAAATGCCAGGATGCGGCGCGGACCCGAAATGAAGAGGGAATGAATCAACAGGTAAGTCTTAACATGGAGATTTAGCTTTCCTTATTCCCTTCTCTCTCTCACCTTTTGTTCTGGTCTTTTTCTCCCTAGCCGCTGGGGCGTGACTGCGAATCCGGATGATCGCTGCTGAACATGGAGGCGCCCAGTAAAGGTGAGTGGAATGCGGCGCTGCAGCGATCGACGCAATGAGCTTTTAAATAAAAGTCTTCCTTTTCAGGATTGTCGGCGAGATGTCTCCGGGATGCGGATTTAGCAGGTAAGGACTTTTCCTTCTTCTGTTCTCTTCTTCTCTTCCTTTGCAGGTGATCCAGGATGCTGGCAGGCATGGCAGAAGTCAGGATGCAGGAGCAGACACGGTGAGCATCCAGCTGCTAGATGCAGAACAACGCGAAGCACGTGTGGCTGTTCGGGTGGGGTTTAAATAGCCTTGGAAGAAGTTCCAGGTATGTATCCTTCCTCCAATCAGGTATGTATCCTTCCCTGACCACGCCCGGATGGTAAATTAGTCCCACAGGTAAAGTAGTTCCTTTCAGGCATCAAGGAGGCCGGGATCCTGCAGCATGGTCTGCATCAGGTAAGTGCACCCAAGCACATCCATAATGAGCCTGGCGCCTATGGCGCCAGGACTGATGTCTTTTATGAGCCTGGCGCCATAGGCTCCAGGACACTGTCCAAAGGGCCCCTATATGGGGTTGCTGGGTCCTTCCTTGGGGACTGGATGTCTGCTTTCGGGGACGCAGGGCTTGAAAAGGCTAAAAGGTTAGATGGAACGAGGAGTGCAATCAGGCTTTTGAAAACCTGAAAAAGGCTCTTTGCCAAGCCCCAGTACTCAGAACTCCTGATTAAAACCAAACTTTCATTGTGCAGACAGATGCTTCAAATGTAGGAATAGGTGCGGTACTCAGTCATCTGTAAGGGAAACGTAGGGAGCACCCCGTTTGCTTCATCAGCCGCAAGGTGAAGGATCCTGAAACAAGGTGGGCAACAATCGAAAGAGAATGCTTTGCTATTGTGTGGGCTCTGAAGAAGTTCAGGCCATACTTGTATGGTTCTACTTTTGTCATTCAGACTGACCACCAACCCTTGAGATGGTTAATGCAAATGAAAGGAGAAAACCCAAAACTACTGAGATGGTCGATCTGCCTGCAAGGGTTTGATTTCACCATTGAGCACAGGTCAGGGTGTCACCACCAAAATGCTGATGGTCTCTTAGGATGTATGTCATCGACTAGAGGTATGAGATTCATCCAGGAGTGGATTAAATCCTCCTGTCCCTTAGTCTGGGGGGGCGAGTGTTAGGGAGAATTCTCTGTTTAGGCTGAATTTCCTAACCTAGTGAGTCCCCCAGCAGCTTTGCCGGATTTCTGGAGTTTGTTTTTTTCCATCCTGCCAAGAGTGAGACTCTTTTCCTCCCACTCTTGGACATGAATGTGTGTGATTCCTTTGAATGTCAATGTGTTCTATGGGCTATGGGGTCTTTTACTCCATAGAGTCTCATATGTTTTTCTATGTGTGTTACACCGCACCTACGTGTCGTAACACTGGGGCGTCCTAGCGGACCTCCACCATAGACTCCATACCCGGAGACTGACTACTGTCTCCCCGGGCATGTAAAGTCACCATTGGCTTTACTAGACCTAAATTTACTAACAGAACTAGTACAAACCATCTTATTGTGGACGTACTAGTAGGGGTAATTCGATTACTCCTGGATCTGTTATTCGAGGGGGCACTGTCCCGTCCCCCCGCATCGAGTTTTGGCTGGTGGCAGTGGAAACTACTTGTTATGTTCGACCCCGAACATAACCCTATGGGATTCGTCCCATTGTTAGAGATTGATACTTTTCCTCGTTAATCTCTAACGTACCACCGGTCCACTTATCTTAAATAAGTTTATCGGATGGTATTTTCTGCCAGAACTCGGTTTTTAAAATGGCGTCTGTGTTCGTCTCTGTGACTCCTAAACCAAAGGTTGAGCCCTTTGTTCCACTTTTGGCGGGCCTCTGTACAGAGACCCTCCAAAGTGGTGCCATTCTGTCTGGGTTACCACAGGGGTGTGGGAGGGGGTTTAGGCACCCTGGACCGAGTTGCCTTGCCAACTCCGGTCGCACTCTGGTGTGATTGGCTCAAGTGGTGAGCCTCCCCGCTCACCACTTAGCATGTGTTGATTGACAGCTAGGCTGAATGAATGTGGGTTTTCTGCATAAAAGCAGGGCTTTTGGGACTGGATCTTCGGAAGTCGCCACAGGACCTAAGAATCCGACGAGGGTAACGCTGAGCCGACCTGCACGACGACACCTCCGGTGGAGCCCTGCGGAACCGACTCACCACTTCCCGACGACAGAGGAGATCTCCCTGCCGGAGAGTCTCTTCCCCTGACTGGTGGGAACAACGAGTCCCCTTTGCTTTTTCTTCGCCTCAGGACGCAGTGGTCGAATTGCCCGTGCAGAGCACCTCGGCAACCGGATAGCCACTACCCCTGTACCGCGACCAAAAGGTGGTGCCTTGTGACGGAGCACTCCGCGGCTGGTCTCTTCCCTGGTGGTGCACCGGACTTCACTTTTCTTCAACGACGAGATCATATCTACTCTTGGCAAAGACCCGACGTGCATCCACCACCAAGAACAGCTGCCCCCGCCGGAGCTGTCTCTCCACAAACAAGGTACCGTGTCCGCCTGGCTTCCCTTTCGATCGGTTCGAGTGAGGTGTCTTAATCCTCTCCTTTCCGTTGGGTCGCCTCCAAGCTTTCTCACGTATTGTTCTGAAAAGTTTCAATCTGCCGATAACAATTTGCTACAAAGACTCGAACGCATTTCCACTAGAGACTTTTTGGGACATATCGCCTTGCCTGTCTCCGAGTGGGCCTGGCCTCTGAACTTTATGATCTATTGTGGTTCTTGCCTTCTTGCCTTGCATTTTTCCCGTGAAGTATTGAACTGTGTTGATTTTTTAACCTGCCTATTTTTCTCTCCCGTCCTAACTAATATTAGAGTGCCATCTAGGTTGAGGCATACACCCCTGTCTGCAAATAAGTGATGCCGGTAGAACCTAGACTTGTCGACATATTGTTAGGGGGATCGATCGTTTCTTCGTCGTAGAGTAATTGTGATTGAAGTGTTTGCCGTGATAGTGCCATAGTGTTGTTCATAGATGTTCCGTTATAAATAAATACCTTAATATCTTTACACTGAGTCTCGTTTCGTGATTGCTTGTCTTACTGTGAAGAATTGCCCTATCTTGTATACTCCACATACTGCTTAACTCTTCTTGAGGGAAGTCTGACTGCTCAGCCACAGCTACCAACTGAATCTGTGTGGTACAGACTGCTACCAAGTGGTTTTACTGCTAAACACCCGTAGTCCTAAATCTTTTGCAGTGGTCCCAGAGGGAACTGCACAGGTTTCCGCCTAACAGTGCTAGAGACATGTGTGGGGGCCTGTTGGCAGGTGCCCCTGACTGCTGGGGGGTGGGGGTGCTGGGAGACATGTGTGGCGGCCTGCTGGCAGGTGCCCCGCACTGATGTGGGGTGGGGGTGCTGGGAGACATGTGTGGGAGCCTGCTGGCAGGTGCCCCTGACTGCTGGGGGGTGGGGGTGCTGGGACACATGTGTGGGGGCCTCCTGGCAGGTTTCCCTGACTGCTGGGGGGTGGGGGTGCTGGGAGACATTTGTGGGGGCCTGCTGGCAGGTGCCCCACACTGCTGGGGGTTAGGGGTGCTGGGAAACATGTGTGGGGGCCTGCTGGCAGGTGCCCCTGACTGCTGGGGGGTGGGGGTACTGGGAGACATGTGTGGGGGCCTGCTGGCAGGTGCCCCTGACTGCTGGGGGGTGGGGGCGCTGGGAGACATTTGTGGGGGCCTGCTGGCAGGTGCCCCTGACTGCTGGGGGTGGGGGTGCTGGGAGACATGTGTGGGGGCCTGCTGGCAGGTGCCCCTGACTGCAGGGGGGTGGGGGGGCAGGGGGACATGAGTGGGACATGAGTGGGGGCCTGCTGGCAGGTGCCCCTGACTGCTGGGGGGTGGGGGGGGCATGAGTGGGACATGAGTGGGGGCCTGCTGGCAGGTGCCCCTGACTGCTTGGCGGTGGGGGTGCTGGGAGACATGTGTGGGGGCCTGCTGGCAGGTGCCCCTGACTGCTGGGGCGTGGGGGTGCTGGGAGACATGTGTGGGGGCCTGCTGGCAGGTGCCCCTGACTGCTGGGGGATGGGGGTGCAGGGGGACATGAGTGGGGGCCTGCTGGCAGGTGCCCCTGACTGCTGGGGGGTGGGGGTGCTGGGAGACATGTGTGGGGCCTTCTGGCAGGTGCCCCTGACTGCTGGGAGGTGGGGGTGCTGGGAGACATGTGGGGGGCCTGCTGGAAGGTGCCTGTTAGGGAGAATTCTCTGTTTAGGCTGAATTTCCTAACCTAGTGAGTCCCCCAGCAGCTTTGCTGAATTTCTGGAGTTTGTTTTTTTCATCCTGCCAAGAGTGAGACTCTTTTCTCCCACTCTTGGACATGATTTGTGGTTGATTGCTTTGAATGTCAATGTGTTCTATGGGCTATGGGGTCTTTTACTCCATAGGGTCTCATGTGTTTTGCTATGTGTGTTACACCGCACTCTCCGTGCCGTAACACTGGGGTGTCCTAGGTGATCCCCACCATAGACTCCATACCCTGGGACTGACTACTGTCTCCCAGGCCATGTAAAGTCACCATTGGCTTTACTAGACCTAAATTTACTAACAGAACCAGTACAAGCCATCCTATTGTGGACGTACTGGTAGGGGTATTTCGATTACCCCTGGGTCTGTTGTTCGAGGGGGCACTATCCCGTCCCCCCTCGTCGAGTTTTGGCTGTTGGCAGTGGATACTACTTCTTATATTCGACCGCGAATATATTCCTATGGGATTCTTCCCATTGTTCGAGGCTAATACTTTTTCACATTAGTCTCTAACATACCGGCGGTTTATTTGTCTTAAATAAATCCACCGGTTGGTATTTTCTGCCAGAACTCAATTTTTAAAATGGCGTATGTGTTCGCCTCTGTAACTCCGAACCAAAGGTTGAGCCTTTTGTTCCACTTTTGGCGGGCTTCTGCACAGAAGCCCTCCAGAGTGGTGCCATTCTGTATGGGTACCACAGGGGGTGTGGGAGGGGGTTTAGGCACCCTAGACTGAGTTGCCTTGCCAACTCAAGTCGCACTCTGGTGTGATTGGCCCAATTGGTGAGCCGCCCCGCTCACCACTTAGCATGTTTGATTGACAGCTAGGCTGAATGAATGGGGGTTTTCTGCATAAAAGCAGGGCTTTTGGGACTGGAACTTCAGAAGTCGCCACAGGACCTAAGAATCCGACGAGGGTAAAGCTGAGCCGTCCTGCAATGACGACACCTCCGGTGGAGCCCTGCTGAACTGACACACCACTTCCCAACGACAGAGGAGATCTCCCTGCTGGAGAGTCTTCTTCTCCTGACTGGTGGGAACAACCAGTCCCTTGCTTTTTCTTCGCTTCCAGGATGACTAGGGGTCGAATTGCCCATGCTGAGCACCCCGGCAATCGGATAGCCACTAACCCCTGTACCGCAACCAAAAGGTGGTGCCTTGTGACGGAGCACTCCGCGGCTGGTCTCTTCCCTGGTGGTGCAACGATCTTCAACTTTCCTCGACGACGAGATCACCTCATCTTCTGGCAAAGCCACGACTTGCATCCACCACCAGGAACAACTGCCCCCGCCGGAGCTGTCTCTTCACTTACAAGGTACTGTGTCCGCCTGGCTTCCCTTGTGACGGTTAGCGTGAGGTGTCTTAAATCCTTACCTTTCCACTTGGTTGCCTCCAGACCTTCTTAACTTGTGTTCTAAAGTGGTCCAACCTTTCTGTGACATTTTGCTACAAAGACTTGAAGTGCATTTCCACTGTGATACTTTTGGGACATACCACCTTGCCTCTCTCCGAGTGGGCCTGGCCTCTGAACTTTGTGATCTACAGTAGACCCTGCCTTGCTTGCCTTGCATTTGCTTCGTAAAAGTGTTGGTACTGAGTTGGTTTCATACCCTGTCTTTTTCTCTCCCGTTCTAACAAATATTAGAGTGCCATCTAGGCTAAAGCACTCACCTCTGTCTGCAAATAAGTGGTGTCTTTGAACCTAGACTTGTCGAAATATTGTTATGGGATTGATATATACTTATAGTAACTGTGATTGAAGTTGTTTGCCATATTAGTGCCAGTGTGTTTTTCATAGATGTGTTTTTAAATAAATAATTATATATCTTTACACCCAAGCTCTGATCAGTGTCTGCTTGTTCTACTGTGTAAATTGCCCTATCTTGTATACTCCAAATACTGCCTATCTCGTCTTGAGAGAAGTCTGACTGCTCAGCCACAGCTACAAGGTAAATCTGCGTGGTGCAGACTGCTACCAATTGGGTTTACCGCTAACTCCTGTAGACTTAAACTTGTTGCAGTCGTCCCAGAGGGACGGTTTCTGCCTAACACTGGTGTACAGAGGTGGGATTTGTATCGAGTATACAGTTTAGAGTGCTTTTCAACACTTTAGGATAACTAACCACAAAGCTTAGCACTAAAAAGCAACTTTCAAAAACATGTCTACTATGGAAGTTTACAGTCAAGAGTCCGTGTCAGGTAACAATACTGAGAGTTTGAGAGCTCTCTGTAGACAAGAGAATATTTCTGTAAGAGGCAAGAAAGTAGAACTGATAGCGAGATTGCTGGAAAACCAAAGTCTGGGTAATGGTTCAGAGGAACCAACTTCTCCAGAACATGTAGATAACAGTAATGGTGTTGATCTAAATCAAAGTTCTGATGATAGTGATGAAGAGGCTGAAGAGGAAAGAGAGGCTAATGAAACTGTCTCCCCTACCCCTCTGTCTGCCTTACCAGCTGTATCTACTGGACCTATAGCAGGTCCCACACTAAGTCCTCAAGTCCTTGAACTAGAAAAAATGAAAATAGACTTGGAATTCAGAAGGCTTACTGCTCAAACTGAACAGAAAGACCAAGACATGCAACACATTCTTAGGCTCAGAGAAATGGAGCTCAAGCATGAGTTAGAAATGAAAAAGTTGTCTGTTGAAACTGCTTCTGTCCCTGGCTCCTCTAGAAGTTCCAGTCCAAAAAGACCCCGCATGCCTAAGGAATTAATTGCTATGTATGAACCAAATTTGGATGTGTTGGATTGGCTGAGTTTGCTTGAGTACAATCATAGGCTCCAGAACATCACAGGTAATGAGCTACTTACCTGGTTGTTCTCTAGGCTCCCCCCTGTTGCAACTGATGTGGTAATGGAGTTGGGGAGGAGGATAGGAAAGAGTATGAAAGTGTGAAACTAGCTCTGATAGCTAGATTTGGGAAGACCCCTTCCCAGTATCTTAAGAGGTTTAGATCCCTCAAAAAGCATGATGGTAGCCCTTGGGCTACCTGGGTGAGTGAAGGGTTGAAAAGCTTAGAGGGATGGATTAAGGGTTACAAGGTGAACACTTATGAGGGTATGAAGAATCTTTGTATGTTGGAGTCTATTTATGATGCCTGTTCTCCTGAGCTCAGACAGCACTTGGCTGATTCAAAGGAATTGGATTCCAGGAAGCTAGCTAAGGCTGCTGACTTGTGGGTTGCCAACAGGGCTACTCATAAGGATTCTGGGGCAACTCAGAAAAAAGATGAAGGAAAACAGCCTAAAAAAGACTCAAAAGAGAATTCTAATAACTCAAATTCCAAAGAGTGCCCCAAACAAAACCAGAAGGGTAAGCCACAAGGAAAACCACAGCAGAATAGTGTACCTTCTGGTGCCAAACCAGAGGGAGGCCAGAACAAGCCACCATTCCAGAAAGCAATCGGAAAATGCTTTGTTTGTGGCTCTACTGACCATGTGAAAGGAGGTCCCAGATGCAAGGGTAAACCTTCAGGGGTCCAGCTTGTCTCCTTATCCTTCGCTCCAAAGGAGGAAGTCCAAATGGCAAGTGGAAACTTTCTACTGCTGGCTGATGAACCCATTGGAGTCCAGCCAGTGTTTCTTTAGTGTCTCTGGGTTTGTGGGAACAACAGAATTTAGATGTCTATAATTCTATCCCAGATAATACTAAAGAGTATTATAAGGACAGTGTCCAGGTGAATGGTCAGGAGACTCTTGCCATTAGGGACACTGGGGCCAGCATAACTGTGGTGGATAAATCTTTTTTTCAGGCTGAGGATGTTGCTAAGGCACCCAAACGCCTCACCAAGTTAGCTGGAGGGCCTGTGCAGATGCTTCCCCAATTACCAGTTCTCATCCAGTGTAATGACATGACTGTGAAGATACCTGTCAGCATACAAAGTGAGGTACCAGGACGAGTTCTGTTGGGTAACGATTTAAAAACTATCGGAGTTGTGTCTCATACCCACAAACCTCCTAGTAAACGGTTACAGGAGCTAACCAGACCTGCAAGGGAGAGAACCATGGGAGGTACTCCCCAGGAGATGATGAAGAAGGATATCACTCCTGCTCCACTGGAATTGTCAGCTGCTGTCTCAAAGAAATCAGAAGCGAAAGGGAAACCTAAAACTTCTATACCGAAACCAGCAGCCAGCAATTCTGTGCAGCCAACAAGGACTTCCCCTCGGTTTTCCAAAGTTACACCCGTAACTCCCCCTCCAGCTGAGGCTGAGAGGGTGGTACAACCCTTTGTGGTAGAATTAGACTCTGAGGAAGAGCTAATGGAAGGCCAGGAACTCATTGGAGATCTGGATCCTGTTGACCATCCTGAGCTGCAGTCGTTACTGGCAGAAGGTGGACCCAACAGGGCAGACTTCAGTAAGGGACAGAGAGAATGTCCAACTCTGGAAGGTCTTCGCCACCCGACAGAAGCTCAGGCTGAAGGGCAAGAGCCTGGGAAATACAGGTTGCACTGGGAAGATGGCCTCTTCTACAGTGAACCGACTGAGTCTGAACCTGGAGACTACAAACGGCTTGTAATACCCCAAGAGAACAGACCACAGTTCTTGCAGTTAGCCCACGAGATTCCTTTGGCTGGTCACTTGAGTTTCAAGAAGACTAAGGAAAGGCTCTCTCTCTACTTTTATTGGCCAAAGAAGGGGGCCGAAGTAGAAAGACACTGCAGAAGCTGCCACACCTGCCAGACCTCTGGTAAGGTTGGCTCCAAGAATGTGGCACCTTTAGTGCCTCTCCAAGTTGTGGGAGTCCCATTTGAGAGAGTAGGGATTGACATTTTTGGTCCCCTTGATCCTCCAACCTCCTCCGGCAACAGGTTTATAGTTGTTGTAGTAGACCATGCTACTAGGTATCCTGAGGCAATTCCTATGAGGACTGTTACAGCTCCGGCTGTGGCTAAGGCCCTCCTTAGTATTTTTACCAGGGTCGGGTTTCCTAAGGAAGTAATCTCTGACAGGGGGTCAAACTTTATGTCCCACTACATGAAAGCCATGGGGAAAACCTGTGGAGTTACTTACAAGTTCTCAACAGCTTACCACCCACAAACCAATGGGTTGGTAGAAAGGTTCAACCGAACCATGAAGAGCATGATAGGTGCTTTAGAGGACCCCCTTAAATGAAAGTGGGATCTTCTACTGCCATGCCTTCTATTTGCTTATAGAGAAGTCCCTCAGGAGGGAGTAGGTTATTCTCCCTTTGAACTTCTCTATGGTCATCCCGTCAGAGGTCGTTTGGCCCTGATTAAGGAGGGGTTGGAGAGTGCTCCTTCCCCCAAGCCAGTCAGAGTGACTGACTGTGTGATAGGTCTCTGGAGGAGAATGTCACACATGATGGCGGAAGCAAGTGATAACTTGAAAGCTGGAGAAGCATTGGTCAAGCACTGGCATGATCAAAAGGCTAACATGGTTGAGTTCACTCAAGACCAGCTCATTCTCGTTATGATCCCAACAAGGCAGAGGGCCTTGCAAGACAAATGGATGGGACCCTTCAGAGTTATGGGTAAACTCGGAGAGGTCAACTAGCTGGTGGACTTGGGCAATCCCAAGGAGGCTCTGACAGTCTTCCACACCAACCGACTCAAAGCGTATGTCTCAAGACTGGATGTAGGAGCGTTGCTTCTAGCATCATCAGAGGAAGAAGAAGAGAGTGAAGCTCTTCCGGATCTCCTCAGAGGCTTACCTCTAGATGAAAAAATTGAAGGAGTAAACCTCCCTTCAAATCTGACACCCGAGCAACAAGAAGAGTGCAAATCTATGTTGAATCAATTTGCCTCTCTGTTCTCCCTTTCACCAGGCTTGACCCCTTGGGGCCAGCATGACATACTCACTGGTGACTGTCTGCCAGTCAAAAGCAGAGGATACCGAATGTCAGCAAACGTACGAACCCACATCAAAGGTGAGGTCAGCAAGATGCTTGATCTCGGGGTAATAGAGCCCTCTACTAGTCCATGGTCTAGCCCAGTTGCGTTAGTACCAAAGGCCGGATTTAAAGAACTTAGATTCTGCGTGGATCATAGAGCTCTTAATGCAGTCACCAAGACTGATGCCCACCCTTTGCCAAGAACAGATGAGTTGGTGGATAAACTTGGCGCAGCCAAGTTCCTCAGCACATTTGACTTGATGTCAGGCTATTGGCAAATAGCCTGTAACGCTCACCTGACTCCCACGGAGGCGCTGGCCTGGTTCGCGCTGCTGTGACCTCTTCTAAGGTGATGCGCAGGGTTCGGAAGACGGACTGGACCGGGCCCCCAAATCTGGCTTGTCTGGCTCGCAGAAGTATCCTTCTGTATGCGAAAATAGGGGATTAACTGTCTGCGGGGTAATGCAATCAGCCTCCCACTTTCCCCTCTCACCCTCCTCGAAACCCTTCTGTGATTCCTCGTAGCGTCTCACCTTAGGGTCTGGAAGGACGAGCTCTCCATCCTGCTTCTGATGCAGGGGCGCGTTGGTATCCAGTTACTTCACTGGATTTTTCGGATTGGTGAGAACCAAACTTGCTTGGCTTCCAGGTAAGTTTTTTGATAAGAGGTTCCCCTTGTGTCCATGCATTATTGTACTAATGCTAGTGTCTTTTTCCCCATAGGGGCCAGGGTACGGAATGCCGGGGAACAGGCACCGACCCGAGATGAGAGGTGAAATCCTTGTAGAAATCAGGTAAGTCTTTAATGAGCGTTTTTTGGTAATGTCTTTTCATTCGCTCATTAACGCTGATGTCTCTTTTTCCCTTTAGGGGCCGGGGTCCGGAAATGCCAGGATGCGGCGTTGACCCGAAATGAAGATGGAATGAATCAACAGATAAGTCTTACCATGGAGATTTAGCTTTCCTTATTCCCTTCTCTCTCTCACCTTTTGTTCTGGTCTTTTTCTCCCTAGGCGCTGGGGCGTGACTGCGAATCCGGATGATCGCTGCTGAACATGGAGGCGCCTAGTAAAGGTGAGTGGAATGCGGCGCTGCAGCGATCGACGCGATGAGCTTTTAAATAAAAGTCTTCCTTTTCAGGATTGTCGGCGAGATGTCTCCGGGATGCGGATTTAGCAGGTAAGGACTTTTCCTTCTTCTGTTCTCTTCTTCTCTTCCTTTGCAGGTGATCCAGGATGCTGGCAGGCGTGGCAGAAGTCAGGATGCAGGAGCAGACACGGTGAGCGTCCAGCTGCTAGATGCAGAACAGCGTGAAGCACGTGTGGCTGTTCGGGTGGGGTTTAAATAGCCTTGGAAGAAGTTCCAGGTATGTATCCTTCCTCCAATCAGGTATGTATCCTTCCCCGACCACGCCCGGATGGTAAATTAGTCCCACAGGTAAAGTAGTTCCTTTCAGGCATCAAGGAGGCCAGGATCCTGCAGCATGGTCTGCATCAGGTAAGTGCACCCAAGCACATCCATAATGAGCCTGGCGCCATAGGCACCAGGACACTGTCCAAAGGGCCCCTATATGGGGTTGCTGGGTCCTTCCTTGGGGACTGGATGTCCGCTTTCGGGGACGCAGGGCTTGAACCGGCTCCCCGGGAGTGAGCATCATGACAGCGCTCCCCCCCCAAGGCCCCTCCCAAGGTTGTTCCCTCCAGGGGTTTTGGTTTGTATGGGAAGAGTCGGTGGAATTTCCTGACTAATCGAGGTGCATGCACATGGTCGCTGGGTTCCCACGACCTCTCCTGAGGTCTGTACCCCTTCCAATCAATTAGGTAGAACAGTTTTGACCTAAACATTTTTGAGTCTAAAATGTTCTTCACTTCGAATTTGGACTCCCCATCTATTGAGTAGTCGGGTCTAGGTACCACTGGTTTCAGAAGTGACACATGAAAAACAGGGTGAATTCGCACACTAGCTGGTAAATCTAGTTTAACAGCCACTGGGTTAATTATTGCCGTAATAGAATAAGGTCCCAGATATTTTGGGTTAAAAGTTCGAGGCCCTTTGAGTGGTAAATGTCTGGTAGCTAACCACACTTGATCCCCAATCTGATACGGAGGTGCTTCACTCCGATGTAGATCAGCATTCTCCTTGTATTTTCTCTTGGCTTGTTGTAAATGCGTAGTTGCCTCTTTGAAGGCTTGGGTAATTGTAGAATGCAGATGTTCTACTGCAGGCATTCTGAGGTTCTGAGGTGAGTCAAGGTTTGAGGTTTGAGGGTGATGCCCAAACAAAGTATAAAAAGGACTGTGGCCAGTTCCAGAGTGTACCAAATTATTATATGCGTATTCGGCTATCCAAAGAATGTCTTTCCAGTTGCTTTCAGATTGCTGTAACATACACCGTAAGTATTGCTCAGGGGTCTGATTTGTCCTCTCGGTCTGACCATCGGTCTGAGGGTGGTGACTGGTCGATAATCTTAAGTCGATCTGCGCCATTTGACAATATTTGCGCCAGAAGTGGGAAATGAATTGGCTTCTCCGGTCAGAGATTAGTATAGATGGGAATCCATGTAGCCGAACAATATTTTCGAGGAATTCTTTGGCTAGGACAGAAGCTGAAGGTAAACCTTTCAAAGGAATAAAGTGGGCCATTTTGGAAAACAAATCCACAATTACCAGAATAGTATTGTACCCCGAACAAGGAGGCAGGTCCGTAATAAAATCCATTGATAGGGTGTGCCAAGGTGCTGGCGGTATGTCTAGAGGTTGAAGGAGAACGGCTGGTCTTTTCTTTTGACTTTTATTTTGGGCGCAAACACCACAGGACATCACAAAAGATTTAACATCTTTTCGCCAAGAGGGCCACCATAATTGTCGTTTCACCTTTTCCTCTGTCTTGGCAATACCGGGGTGTCCCTCTATTAATGCATCATGATAACCGGAAATAACTAGTTCGTGTAATTCCTTATGTGGTAGGAATAAGCGTCCTTGAAAATAAGGTAAACCATTATCTATGGTAAAGTCTGATCCCTTTTGTATCCAATCCTGTAAGGTTGTAGGGTCCAGGAGTTGTTTCACTCTGGCTTGAATGTCTTCAAGCGTCTGTAACAAAGTCATGCCTAGAATCCTCTGTTCGGGAATTATTGGTACTGGTTCTGAGTTTGTATCAGATTCTCCCATTCCAATTCGGGATAAGGCGTCTGCTTTGCCATTCTTGCAGCCAGGTCGATATGTAATCACGAAATCAAATTCAGTGAAAAACAAAGCCCATCGGAGCTGCCGTGATGACTGAGCCTTGGCGGTTTTCAAATACTGTAAATTCCGGTGATCAGTGATCACTGTGATGGTATGTCGAGCGCCAAGCAGATAATGCCGCCAGGCTTTAAAAGCGGACTTAATGGCTAACAGTTCTTTGTCCGTGATTGCATAATTAACCTCGGGTGTCGAGAATTTTCTGGACCAAAATGCTACGGGATGCAGTTGGTTGGTTTCGGGATCTCTTTGGGACAGGACAGCTCCCATGGCTAGGCTGGATGCGTCAGTCTCGACGACATAAGGGAGATCTGGACATGGGTGTTTCAATATAGGTGCGGAGGTAAACTTAGCTTTTAAATCCTGAAAGGCCTGCTCGGCTTCTTCAGACCATTCAAAACGTTTATTTTTCCTCGAGAGTGCAGTAATGGGTTGTACCACGCGTGAAAATTCTGGGATAAACCTGCGATAGAAATTGGCAAAGCCGAGCATGCTTTGAACCCCTTTTACAGAGCTAGGTGATGGCCATTTGAGGATGGCATCCACTTTTCTTGAGTCCATTCGGACTCCTTTGGCTGTCAGGATGAAACCTAGAAACTCGACTTCTGTGGTATGGAAAACACATTTCTCCAATTTAGCAAATAGTTTGTGTTGGCGCAGTTTTTCAAGTACTGCCCTGACGTGTTTTCTGTGATCAGATTCCGAAGAGGAGTACACCAGAATGTCATCGATATATACGACAACACAAACATCGATGAGTTCCCGAAGGACATCATTCATGAAGTATTGGAAGGCAGCCGGCGCGTTACACAATCCGAAAGGCATCACCTGGTACTCGAATAATCCGTATTTAGTACGGAAGGCAGTTTTCCATTCGTCGCCTTCTTTAACCCGTACCAGATGATAAGCCCCCCGGAGATCTAACTTGGTGTATATGCAAGCGTCCTTCACCTGGTCAAGCAGTTCAGGGATCAGAGGCAGAGGATAACGTTTTTTAACCGTTATCTGGTTCAATGCGCGGTAATCGATACAAGTTCTAAGGTCGCCTTCTTTTTTGGGCACGAAGAACAAAGCCGAGGATGCCGGGGACTTTGACGGGCGAATAGAACCATTAGCTAGGTATTGATCCAAATATTGTCTCAAATGCAGATTCTCAGGTTCGGTAAGGGCATAAATCCTGCTACAAGGGGGTTGTGCACCGGGCACCAGATCGATTTGGCAATCGTACGATCTGTGAGGAGGTAACGTGTTGGCCTGTTCCTTTTGGAAGACGTCCTGAAAGTCTTGGTATTCCGGAGGTAGTAGCATGGAGGCAGAGGTTACAGATGCTAGATTAATCTTCAGGTTTTCTGGGTAGCAGGTTTGTGTACAATCCGGGAAGGTTATTCTCTTAGCTCGCCAATCAATTCGCGGATTATGTGTCTCTAACCAAGGGATTCCAAGAATAACCTGAAACTGTGGAGCCTTGATTACATCAAACACAACACCCTCCCGATGGCTGTCGGGATCAATAAGAGTCACCTCAGTAGTGGAATGTGTTACCGGTCCAGAGGCAATTTCAGTTCCATCGACTGTGGTGATGACATCTTTGCTGGTTTTAGGACAGAGAGGGAGGTTAATCCTAAAGACCAATTCACGATCCACATAGTTTCCAATAGCCCCACTATCGATGTATGCCTTTATTGCATGCAACCGCTTAGGCTGTTCCGGATCTACGAGAACCATTGGCACAATGAAATGTGAGGTCTGAGAGTTAGTTTTCAAGCACGACAAGCAGACCCCTACACTTGTCGGGCGGAGTCGTTTCCCGAAACAGAGTCTTCATGGTTTTTATCAGCGGCTCCTACCGCCTTTCGGGGCGGTTTTGCCGGGCAATCTCGTAGAAAGTGTCCAGAATTCCCACAATAAAGACATAATTTTAACTGCCGCCTCCTTTCACGTTCCTTTTCAGTTAAGGGTCCTTTAACCCCTCCAATTTGCATAGGCTCAGAGACATCAACTCCCTTGGGATTAGCATGGGTCTTGACCAAAACCCGGGTCTCAAACCTGGACCGATCTGCTTTTCTGTTTTGAAGTCTGTGATCCAATTGGACCACTAAGTCTATATACTCTGTGCATTCTTGGGGCGGATTTACAACTTGGGCCAAGACATCTTTAAGTTCTCCGCGTAGGCCTCGATAAAACAACGTGACTCTTTTATCCTCTGGCCATCCCGTTTCCACAATTAGTCTATTAAAGGTTGCAATATAGGATAGGAGGTCCTGATTGCCCTGTCGCAGGGATAGAAGTTCGTCATCCAGAGCCTGCCCCTGAGAGTGTCGAGCAAATAACCTTTCCATGCTTGCTTGAAACCTTTGAAAATCACGGAGAATCGGGTCATCTTGAGTAACCAGTGGAACTGACCAATTGGCAGCGCAGCCGCTGAGATATGACAATACAAAGGCTACCTTGGTCTGATAATTAGGGAAGGCCCCAGGTCTGCATAGGAAGTGCAAACGACACTGATTCATGAATACGGCAAATCGCTTGGGGTCCTCAGCAAAGCGTTCGGGTAGGGCCAGCGGCATGTTTCCAGGTAGATTAATCTGCACAGGGTTACTGGAAACCACAGGAGCGGGGTTCCCTCCGGAACCGGGTAGAGGAGTTTGCCCAGCTTGACCTTGCAAAAGCTGTCTGGCCAGGTCATCAGTTCTTTCCTTTGATATTATTAATTCCCTCCTGAGGGCATTAGTCTCTTGACGAGCGGCATGTACTTCGGCCCGTAATTCCCCCAGTAATTGGGCCAACTGATCAGTCTCAGAACTTTCCATAGCGCCTGGGTGGGAATTTGTAGGAAGGCTTCACGTTCTGTAACGCTCACCTGACTCCCATGGAGGCGCTGGCCTGGTTCGCACTGCTGTGACCTCTTCTAAGGTGATGCGCAGGGTTCGGAAGACGGACTGGACCGGGCCCCCAAATCTGGCTTGTCTGGCTCGCAGAAGTATCCTTGTGTAGGCGAAAATAGGGGATTAACTGTCTGCAGGGTAATGCAATCAGCCTCCCACTTTCCCCTCTCACCCTCCTCGAAACCCTTCTGTGATTCCTCGTAGCGTCTCACCTTAGGGTCTGGAAGGACGAGCTCTCCATCCTGCTTCTGATGCAGGGGCGCGTTGGTATCCAGTTACTTCACTGGATTTTCAGATTGGTGAGAACCAAACTTGCTTGGCTTCCAGGTAAGTTTTTTGATAAGAGGTTCCCCTTGTGTCCATGCATTAATGTACTAATGCTAGTGTCTTTTTCCCCATAGGGGCCGGGGTACGGAATGCCGGGGAACAGGCACTGACCCGAGATGAGAGGTGAAATCCTTGTAGACATCAGGTAAGTCTTTAATGAGCGTTTTTTGGTAATGTCTTTTCATTCGCTCATTAACGCTGATGTCTCTTTTTCCCCTTAGGGGCTGGGGTCCGGAAATGCCAGGATGCGGCGCGGACCCGAAATGAAGAGGGAATGAATCAACAGGTAAGTCTTAACATGGAGATTTAGCTTTCCTTATTCCCTTCTCTCTCTCACCTTTTGTTCTGGTCTTTTTCTCCCTAGGCGCTGGGGCGTGACTGCGAATCCGGATGATCGCTGCTGAAAATGGAGGCGCCCAGTAAAGGTGAGTGGAATGCGGCGCTGCAGCGATCGACGCGATGAGCTTTTAAATAAAAGTCTTCCTTTTCAGGATTGTCGGCGAGATGTCTCTGGGATGCGGATTTTAGCAGGTAAGGACTTTTCCTTCTTCTGTTCTCTTCTTCTCTTCCTTTGCAGGTGATCCAGGATGCTGGCAGGCGTGGCAGAAGTCAGGATGCAGGAGCAGACACGGTGAGCGTCCAGCTGCTAGATGCAGAACAGCGCGAAGCACGTGTGGCTGTTCGGGTGGGGTTTAAATAGCCTTGGAAGAAGTTCCAGGTATGTATCCTTCCTCCAATCAGGTATGTATCCTTCCCCGACCACGCCCGGATGGTAAATTAGTCCCACAGGTAAAGTAGTTCCTTTCAGGCCTCAAGGAGGCCGGGATCCTGCAGCATGGTCTGCATCAGGTAAGTGCACCCAAGCACATCCATAATGAGCCTGGCGCCTATGGCGCCAGGACTGATGTCTTTTATGAGCCTGGCGCCATAGGCGCCAGGACACTGTCCAAAGGGCCCCTATATGGGATTGCTGGTTCCTTCCTTGGGGACTGGATGTCCGCTTTCGGGGACGCAGGGATTGAACTGGCTCCCCGGGAGCGGGCATCATGACATAGCCCTGACAGACCATGCCAAGGAGAAAACTGCATTTTCTACCCCCGTTGGCTTATACCAGTTTAAGGTAATGCCTTTCGGATTGAAAAATGCACCTGCTACATTTCAACGGATGGTAAACCAGGTTCTGAATGGGATGGAGGACTTCTGCATGGCATACTTGGATGACATAGCAGTGTTCAGCAATTCCTGGGAAGGATATGTAACCCACCTGAGAGATGTTTTGCAGGCTCTTGGATGAACCAATCTGACCATAAAGGCGAGTAAATGCGAAATTGGACAGAGTAAGGTAGTCTATCTTGGACATGAGGTAGGAGGTGGAGAAATAAGTCCTTTGCTCAGTAAGATTGAAGCTGTGCAAAATTGGACAACACCTACTACTCAGACCCAAGTGAGAGCCTTCCTAGGCCTCGCTGTGTATTACAGGAATTTCATTGAGAACTATGGGACCATAGCTTCTCCTCTGAATGTCATCTCCTCTCCCAAATTTCCTAAAAAGGTTAGATGGAACGAGGAGTGCAATCAGGCTTTTGAAAACCTGAAAAAGGCTCTTTGCCAAGCCCCAGTACTCAGAACTCCTGATTAAAACCAAACTTTCATTGTGCAGACAGATGCTTCAAATGTAGGAATAGGTGCGATACTCAGTCAACTGGATGGGAAAGGTAGGGAGCACCCCGTTTGCTTCATCAGCCGCAAACTGAAGGATCCTGAAACAAGGTGGGCAACAATCGAAAGAGAATGCTTTGCTATTGTGTGGGCTCTGAAGAAGTTTAGGCCATACTTGTATGGTTCTACTTTTGTCATTCAAACTGACCACCAACCCTTGAGATGGTTAATGCAAATGAAAGGAGAAAACCCAAAACTACTGAGATGGTCGATCTGCCTGCAAGGGTTTGATTTCACCATTGAGCACAGGTCAGGGTGTCACCACCAAAATGCTGATGGTCTCTCCAGGATGTATGTCATCGACTAGAGGTATGAGATTCATCAGGAGTGGATTAAATCCTCCTGTCCCTTAGTCTGGGGGGGCGAGTGTTAGGGAAAATTCTCTGTTTAGGCTGAATTTACTAACCTAGTGAGTCCCTCAGCAGCTTTGCTGGATTTCTGGAGTTTGTTTTTTCCATCCTGCCAAGAGACACTTTTTCTTCCACTCTTGGACATGAATGTGGTTAATTCCTTTGAATGTCAATGTGTTCTATGGGCTATGGGGTATTTTACTCCATAGGGTCTCATATGTTTTACTATGTGTGTTACACCGCACCCTCCGTGCCATAACACTGGGGCGTCCTAGAGGATCCCCACCATAGACTCCATACCCTGGGACTGACTACTGTCTCCCAGGGCATGTAAAGTCACCATTGGCTTTACTAGACCTAAATTTACTAACAGAACTAGTACAAACCATCCTATTGTGGACGTACTAGTAGGGGTAATTTGATTACTCCTGGGTCTGTTATTCGAGGGGGCACTGTCCTGTCCCCCCTCGTCAAGTTTTGGCTGGTGGCAGTGGAAACTACTCGTTATATTCGACCCCGAATATAACTCTATGGGATCCTTCCCATTGTTGGAGGTTAATACTCTTTCTCGTTAACCTCTAACATACCATCGGTTTATTTATCTTAAATAAATCCATCGGTTGGTATTTTCTGCCAGAACTAGGTTTTTAAAATGGCGTCTGTGTTCGTCTCTGTCACTCCTAAACCAAAGGTTGAGCCCTTTGTTCCACTTTTGGCGGGCTTCTGCACAGAGGCCCTCCAAAGTGGTGCCATTCTGTCTGGGTACCACAGGGGTGTGGGAGGGGGTTTAGGCACCCTGGACTGAGTTGCCTTGCCAACTCAAGTCGCACTCTGGTGTGATTGGCCCAAGTGGTGAGCCACCCCGCTCACCACTTAGCGTGTTTTGATTGACAGCTAGGCTGAATGAATGGGGGTTTTCTGCATAAAAGCAGGGCTTTTGGGACTGGATCTTCAGAAGTCGCCACAGGACCTAATAATCCGACGAGGGTAAAGCTGAGCCGACCTGCAACGACGACACCTCCGGTGGAGCCCTGCTGAACCAACTCACCACTTCCCAACGACAGAGGAGATCTCCCGGCTGGAGAGTATTCTTCCCCTGACTGGTGGGAACAACCAGTCCCCTTTGCTTTTTCTTCGCTTCCAGGGCGTAGTGGTCAAATTGCCCGTGCTGAGCATCCCGGCAACCGGATAGCCACTAACCCGTACCACGACCAAAAGGTGGTGCCTTGTGCCAGAGCACTCCGCGGCTGGTCTCTTCCCTGGTGGTGCAACGATCTTCAACTTTCCTTCGACGACGAGAGCATCTCTTCTCTTGGCAAAGCCCCGACTTGCATCCACCGCCAGGAACAACTGCCCCCGCCGGAGCTTTCTCTCCACATACAAGGTACCGTGTCTGCCTGGCTTCCCTTGTGTCGGTTAGCGTGAGGTGTCTTCATCCTCGCCTATCCATTGGGTCGCCTCCAAGCCTTCTTAACTTTCTGTTCTGAACTGGTCCAAACTTTCTATAACAATTTGCGACAAAGACTCGAAGTGCATTTCCACTGTGATACTTTTTGGGACATATCGCCTTGCCTCTCTCCAAGTGGGCCTGGCCTCTGAACTTTGCGATCTACAGTAGACCCTGCCTTACTTGCCTTGCATTTGTTCATTAAAGTGTTGGTACAGAGTTGATTTCATACCCTGCCTTTTCTCTCCCATCCTAACGAATACTAGAGTGCCATCTAGGTTAAAGCATTCACCTCTGTCTGCAAATAAATGGTGCCGTTGAACCTAGACTTGTCGAACTATTGTTAGGGGGATTGATTTACTTATAGTAATTGTGATTGAAGTTGTTTGCCGTATTAGTGCCAGTGTGTTTTCCATAGATGTGTTTTTATAAATAAATAACTATATATCTTTACACCGAAGCTCTGTTCCATGTTTGCTTGTTCTACTGTGTAAATTGCCCTATTTTGTATACTCCACATACTGCCTAACTCTTCTTGAGGGAAGTCTGACTGCTCAGCCACAGCTACCAAGTGAATCTGTGTGGTACAGACTGCTACCAAGTGGGTTTACTGCCAAACACCTGTAGTCCTAAATCTTTTGCAGTGGTCCCAGACGGAACTGCACAGGTTTCCGCCTAACAGATTGGCCCTGGGCGAGCGGGGTACGTGTATTACTGGGGTGCGCGTGAAGTTTCACACGCGAGTGGGCCTGCGTGACCGGGGTACGTGTATTACTGGGGTGCGCAGGAAGTCTTACACACTCGCCTACAACACGTATTCATGGAATTGAACGGGCCTAAGGCATGCGCCAAAAAAGACGCGCCAATCCAGAAACACGTACGCCAGCGGGAAGCAGGCGTACGTCGACCCGCGCAGCATAAAAGTGCGCGCAAACAACAAACAAGCTCAGACGCCAGGTTGAATATACCGTTCCTAGCAGCAGTGGCCGTGGGATACCGCAGGAGGAGGAGGAGGATAGTCCGGGCCAGAATTTTTACACCCAGAACCAGCCTTTTTGGGATGCCTGATGACCAGGTGTATGGAAGGTACAGGTTTCCACCTCACATAATACTCGACCTGGTCAGTGAGTGGGAGGATGACCTCACATCACCCACCCTCTGCTCCGAAGCACTCAGCCCCCTGGAGAAGGTCCTTAATGTACTGCACTTCTTGGCCACTGGATCATTTCAGCGGACAAGTGCCATAGTGGGGGGGGTTTCACAGGCCACGCAGTCACGCTGCCTACACCAGGTCTTGGCCATCATCAATGCACGCCGATCAGGCCGCAGGCACATATACCTGCCCAGAACACCTTCAGAAAGGCAGGCTGCTGACCAGGATTTCTATGGGGTGGCACAATTCCCCAAAGTGCTAGGTGCCATTGATTGCACCCATGTGGCTCTACGTCCCCCCAGGGCATCTGAGCCTGATCTATAGAAACCGCAAGCACTGGCATTCCATCAACGTCCAGGTAGTATGCGATGCCAAGGGAATCATCACCTCAGTATATGCCAACTATCCAGGCTCCACCCACGACAGTTTCATTTACAGAATGTCAACCCTAAACCGGGACCTAGAAGCTGGGCGGCATGGCAATACATGGCTGCTTGGTGAGTATAAATGCCACTGCACATGCATGAATGTCAGATACTGAGTAATGTCACAACCCCACTAATGATACCCATCACCAGCTCACCAGGGGACAGTGCCTACCCTCTGCGCACCCACATGATGACGCCAATTCGGAACCCCACCACACCACCCCAGGTAAGATACAACACAGCCCACATTGCAACCCGGGGCATAGTGGAGTGCACATTCGGAGTGCTCAAGTCACGCTTTCGCTCCCTTGACCGTTCTGGCGGGCAGCTGTTATACACTCCCCCAGTAGTGTGCAGGATCATAGTGGCAGCATGTGTCCTGCACAACGTTGCAACACGCCGGGGCCTGGCCGTGGACATGGTGGTGCCCCCACATCCCCAACCACATGCACGCCTGCTGCGCATGGGAGGGGAAAGGGCACAGGGTGAGGCAGCCCGTACGCAGCTGGTGGCTAATTACTTCACCTAAAATCACACCCCTGTGGAGTGCACACAGCCCTGGCACATACCAGCTGACAATCAATGTTGATGAGTCAAGTGACAGTCAACTGTCACAACCATACCAGCCTGAGATTGTTCACCTGGAAGTGTTCCATTGTGTGCATCCCTACCTACACAAACACCACCAATGCTGTGTTATCAAAAGACACACTTGTCTGCTGCTAAAATCATTACCCCCTTGCAAGATACAACATGACAACAGTGCCATGTCACCCAACCCCTCCCCAGCACCGCCACCCAACACACCATGGCATGTCATGCTATGTAAGAGAAAACAAAGTAATCCCCAAAACATGACACAAGTGTCACAAAGTACAGTGTCCCTAATGGAAACTGGCCACACACAATATGCTCCCATCAATGTAGACAAGCCTGCATGTGCCCAGCCGGAATACAGTGGATGCCCACGGGAGCCACACAAGGCAAAACACTGTAACAAAAAATCAAAAATCAAAAATCAAAATTCAAAAATGGCCATGTGGGGGCCAGGAGGGGTGGTGGAGGCCACCCAGGAGGTCCAAGGACAGGGTGCACACCAACAGCCACCTGTGTGGATGCTGGGAAAAAAGCACCTCCATGGGCTCATGGCCTGCACGGCTACGCTATTGTGGGAGATTCAGATTCGCTGTGGTCGCTCTCCTCAACCTGTGCTGCTGCCACCACAGGAGGTGGTGGTGCTATGGGATGCAGCCCACGCAAAGCCCTAGTCTGGTCCTCCATGGCAGCAAGCATGCGGGTGTGGAAGGTCTCGTTCTGGAGAATTATAGTGCGGAGATCCCCATGCACCACCTGACGTGATGCCCGGACCTCCTCCCGAGTTGCCTGCATCTCAGCTGAGAGCGTACGTGTGAGCCGCTCCAGCTGCTGTTCTGTCCTCGTGTGAGTGGAAGCCTCAAGGTCAACAAGAGTCTGCCTGAGGTGATGGACTTCTACCCTCAGGGCTTCCCTGTGGCCCTGGGACTCCATAGAAATGGCTTCCCGCAGAGTGTCCAGGGCCGCCTGTCTGTCCTTGTTGGACGCCAACATGTCCTCCCTGAGTGATTGGCAAATGGAGTCTGTTGCATGCTGTAGTTGCTCCATCTGCCTTTCTGGGGGGACAATGGAAGTGGCCACCCTCTCCATTGCTTGAGCCATCATCTCAGATGATGCTGCCTGTTGGTTTGTCATACCGTATATGGATTGCTCCCATGCGGTATTGCCTGGTGGCGTACGACCACCACGTTGGCGGGCACCACACCTGTCTGGGGCAAGGTGAACTGCACCCTGCTGTGTCGGCACTGCCTGAGGCTGCAGAACTGCATTTCCCCTCTGATCTGCTGGCCCAGGAACAGTATCAGATGTTGTGGAGTGTGGCCCTGCATCCGTAACCACCAAAGGCAGACCTACCAACACTGACATCCCCATAGTGGTCTCTACCCCTGGTGCAGGTGGGTAGGACAGAACAGAATCCCTTCCAGAAACACTTACCTGCAACAGCACATAGGTCTCATCATCCGAATCAACACCTGAATAGAGGTCTGGGGAGGTGCACCCAGAGACACCCCTGGAGAGAATGGTCTGTAGCAAGAGAGGGTTCTCCCCCACCACCACACCACGTCCCCCACTGGTGCCCAGTCATGCCTGATATCCCTCCTGGATCTGCACCATCTCCTCAGCCTCAACAGCATTAAATGCGTCATCCCCTGCAAAAACATGAAAGACAAAAAATGGAAACAGGCATTAGCACCATGGCACACAATTAGGCCTGACAAGCTACAGAACCAGTACTTGATTGACACATGTCCAACACGACTATAACCCTCCCATGCATGCACTGTCACTGAGTTTGAAGGGGAGGCAAATGGCAGACACTGATGACACCAAGGTGGAAGAGCAACACATGAGCTGCATGCTGGCTAGCAGTGCCATCACACATTGGCCTGTGAGTGGCATGTCCAATCCACATACATGACACATGCCATCACACAGATGGCATGTACCATAGGCATGTCACATATGTGACAATAGGGCTGAGAACTGTGTAGTAAAAGTGGGGGAATTGAAACAATCAGCCTGAATGAACACTTAAAAATACGGAACAATGTTGTTGCAAGATGCCACTTCAAGGGCAACTGGCGTGATGTAGCACAAAATGTCTACTGTGGGCAGAAGGGATACTGTAATACCCAAATCCAGGGGCACAGAATGTTTTGTATGAAGCACATGGGTGACCCAAATCACTCAGGCACACACACCCTGACCTGGCACTCAATCAGAACCCCTCACACACACAACATACACATGGATCACACACACATGCATGTGCACTCACCGGACAATGCCTCGTAATCTGGCAGTTCTCCCTCACCTTGGATCTGTTCCTCTGTGACGTAGGTCCCAGCAACAAACTCATGTAGAGTTCAATGTCCTCTGCTGGAGACCCACCTCCAGTCACCAGAGTAGCGGCATGACTTGAGGCCAGCTTTTTCTTTGCCCTGCGTTTAAGGTCATTCCAGCGCTTGTAGCAATCACTAGCTGTGTGCCTCACAATTCCAAGGGCACTTATGATGTCCGCGACGGTCTGCCAGTGTGCCTGACGTTGAGCAGGTGTGGTCTTGCACCCTGCAGTTATCAACATTTCGCGGTCATGTGCGGACACATACTGCACAAGTGCATCACGTTCGGCATCAGTGAAGCTAGGCTTCCTTGGCGTGCCGGACTGTGTAGCCGTGTCTGGGGCATCAGCCTGTACTGGACGTGCACTCTTCCTCTTTCTCTTTGAAGGTGGTGGGGATCCTGAGTGGCCTACGCCACTCTGGCCACTAGGGGCAGGAGCACCGGTGGACTGGGTAGTTGGAGTGTGGGAATGCACACTGACCATGGGACTTGGTGCAGGCATTGGCTGAAGTGTGATGTAGACAGGGGAACGTTAGCAAGATGGACTGGGACCAACACTGTCCTGACTGGGAGAGTCAGGGCTGGGGTGGATGGAGCTGCAGCTGCCCCTGCAGCCTCCCCACCCTGCCTACTCGGGGCAGTAGATGACATAGCTGCCCCTGATCCACGTGGCCTGGTGACACCAACTTGCACCGCCACACGTGGCCTAGACTTGCCAACCTGGAAGTCAGCCAGGGAGTCACCCTGTGCCAGGTCAGGTGCCACAATGGGCCAGTCCAACAAGGGCTGAGCAGGGATGGTGTCAGCCACGTTTCCCTCAACCATGGGGGGGGACATGGGTGGCCCTGACTGGTCCTCCACACATGGGGGGCTAGGGGTACCCTGCAAATCCCAGCCACGTCTCCTACCATGCCCACCACGCCCACCTCTTGAGGCTCGGCCACCTTTGCCACCCTTACCACTTGGTCGCCTCCCAACCATGGCAGTGGTGTTGTTGTGCATATGGGAGTTGCAGTAAACTATTGTCCTGGGCAATTGGGGGTCAAAGGGGTAGGGTACTAGATGGAATTCATACCCTAGTGCTCTAGCAAGGCTGTATGTGACCCCTGGGGAAAGATGACGGGTCACGCAATGCACAGGCACCCCCAAAAACAGAAAATAACGTGCACGCAACCCCTCGTAGACAACGTGCGTGGAAAAATGAACCCGCACTACGCTGTGGCACCCAGAAACACAAAAAATGAACGTACGCGTGTGACATGCAGTCTACAATGACCTCTGAAGGGGTACGCAACAAACGGGGCAGGCACAGTTGGTAAATACGTGCGCGACTCACCGTCTGCCTGGAAAAAGAGCGTGAAAAATATGTGCGTGTGCGCGTTGGCAACACCCCCGCCAAAAGAAGAATTGTACGCTGTCTGAGGAGACAGGGCAAAAGAAGAAGTGAATGCTGTTTGAGGAAACAGGCCCAACAGAAAATCAGAAAAAACTGTCAGAGGTAACAGGGAGTACGAACTAGAAACGCTTTGAAGTAAATCGCGTGTGAACCGACAAGAAGTACAGAATTCACCCACTCGCTCTCCACGAAAAGCACATACAAGGAAATGGCGTCATACACGTACCTTTTAAACCAGCCCACACGCCCAACGTCACTTCCGCGTGTACGCGCTAAGGGCCTATCCTCCAATTACATGAGCTGACACACGGACGTGCAGTTTTTGGACGTGTAACATGCACCCCCCGTGTTCAGGGAAACGCCCGCGCGCACGTCACAGACGCGCTTATGTGCTAAAGGCCTTTGATCCAATGAAATCGCATACGTGTGCTGATTCGCTTACGCGCGCGGGCCTTTCCTCGAATTACACGCAGATGTGCTGGATTTTCACGTGCCAAATCACTCCGTATCAAGATGGCCGCACGTAAGCATACGGAACACCACGCTCCTGCCCAGAAGGCCGAATTACTGCCCCCCAGAGCCCCGAGCACGCTCCCACCTGCCATCTGCTGCTGCCTGCCTGCCTGCTGCCCACGTGCCCTGCTATTTGCTGCCTGCAAATCAGCCAGGGGTGCAGTTGCTGTGACCACCCCTGCTGGAACCGAAGACTCCCGACTGGGATTCCATCGCTCCACAGCCCAGCCCCAGGACCCAGTTGCCCACCCACTCCTGCCTCTGGGGTTGCCATGTCGGGCACATCTCCATCTGGCACCACTGGCAACCCCCAGCCAGAGAGGCAGCGGGCCACCAGCTTCACTGCCACCGAAGTTTGTGTCCTGGTGGAGCAAGTCCTGGGGCAGTATGATGCCCTCTTCGGAAGTTTGCGCGCCGACAAGGAAGGACGGACCAGGATCTGGACGGACATCGTGACTGCCATCAACGCGGAGGGGGTGGCAGTCCGCCAATTCCATCTTGTCAAGAAGCACTGGGAGGACTTCAGGTCCAGGACCCTCAAGAAGGCCCAGCGCCTCTTGAAGGCAGCGGATGCTAAGGGGCGCCGGGGCCACCTGTCGGAAGATCAAATGAGGGTCCTGGAAAGCATATCCCCAGCGCTCCACGTCCAAGTCCTTGAGAGGCAGACCCGTCTGGAGTTGTGTGGTAAGTGTACATGCATACTGATTGTAAGATGTGCATGTGGTGGTGTGCCAGTAGTGTGCAGGTTGCACATGTGGTTTTGTAGGGCCATGTATGGATGTGTGTGTACAGGGCCGTGAAGCTAACACATGCGAGGCCTCTCATGTGTGACACATGGATGGTGCATGTGTGTGTAAGCTTGCATGCCAAATGCAGATGTGTGAGCACACATGTTTGAATGACTGTGTATGTAAGTAGGCATGGTCGTGGTGTCACACATGGATGTCGGTTCCAGCTGCATGTATCTGCACCGTGTACATGTGCATGTGTGTGTATTTGACAAGGGTGCAACAGTAATGCAACATGGATGCTTGGGACACTGATATGTAGAAGACTGATGGCCAGATGTGACATGGATGCCAATCTCATCACTGTGACACTTGTTGGAGGTGTACACATGCATGTAAGTGTGGTGGCGTGTGTGCATGTCTAGTGCACTCCCTGTGTCTCATGTGATGTCTGGCTCATCTTTGCCTGCTCATGCTGTTGTATGTGTATGGATGGTGCTGGCTGTTGCGATACAGCTGTGGAATAGCTCATGTGTGTGAGTTGAAATGACATGTGTGTTGGGGATTGTGATGGCATGTCTGAAGTTTGACAATGACACTCGTGTGCCACTGTCATGTGTGTATGAGTCCATTGTACAGTGCCCTGATGCCTGTCTCCTATCTCTCCCTGTCTGCAGCGTCAACTGATGAAGAGGGCGGAGAGGGTGCTGTGGAGCACAGCGGCGGGGATCGCACCGCCAGCCGGAGACGCAAGGCCTGGCTCCCCTCCCAGGTTGTCATCTCGTCAGGGAGTGAGGAGTCCGGTGCCGCGTCCCATGTCGCAGCTGCCGAGGGGAGGTCCAAGAGGCGGAGGTCGGAGTTGGACTCTTCGGCAGCAGAAGGGGCAGCTGAGACACCACAGGGCCCGACGGAGGAAGATGGCACGGAGTCATCCAGGTTGGTGGGGGGTTTGGTGGAGGAGGAGGCCGTGCAAGGGACAGAGACGGGGTCCGGAGGTGGGGATTCCACTGGTGCTAATGGTGCAGTGCAGGGGCAGGGACAGGAGGCAGCACAGGCCGCCGTGGAGGTGCCTCTGTGTAATCCTGTCCCCGATCCTGTGACTGCATCATCCTGCACCAGCAGGGATGCCTACGTCCAGAACCATTTTCAGGCAGGGGATGAGCTTACGACAACTGGCCTTCCTCTGCCTGCAGACGTGGCTATCCGGGACCGGGTTGAGCCTGTCCTGGGTGGTGTGGCGTTGCGTCAAAGGGCCATGCGAGGTGACCTGCAGTCTTTTCATGAGGAGACTGCACGTCATCTCGAATGTCTCGCTGACCACGTCAGTCTACTGGGACAGGTCAGCCAGGCCGGATTCCTCCATTTACTGGAACTTGTTTCGACCCCCTCCTCACCTGAACCTCCCATGCGCCAGTCGTCCTCCGTGCCATGTTCCCACCCATGTATCACCTGGGTGCCCTGTGGAGCTGCCTCTGAACGTGCGGCCAGGCTGGTGGAGGAAAGATCCCTGCCACAGTCGGGAGTCGGACGTCCAGCAGGGGTGGCCACCTCAACAACTGTACCCCAGCCGGAGGAGGATGTGCAGGAAGCAGGAGCCAGGGCATGGGCACAGGCAGAGCAGCAGCGGTAACAAGGTGGGAGCCATGATGGCTCAGGGCCTTTGACATCGGAGGGGCAGGCATTGGCCGGAGGGCAGGAGGACCCAGGAAGGGAAGTGTCTTCCGTGTGGCAGCGGTTGGGCCACGCCATAGATGCAGAGCGGCAGCGGGCGGAAGAGGCACGGCTCACGATGGTCAGGGCGGAGAACTCCATGCGGAGGGCCCTGAGACGGGCCGAGTGCCTCGAGGTGATTCGCAGGGAGTTGGAGGAGAACATGTCGTCATCCCTGTGAACCCTCGGGGCCATGGAAGAGGACCGCCTCCAGGACATTGAGCAGGAGGTTGATGATGCCCTGGCCCGGAACATCCAGAAGTGAGCCATTGGACTAGCCCACTGCCCTTGTAAATAGTTCTTTAGTGTTAAGTTTCCTTTCATTTTTTCTTTATTTTGGTTGCGCTTGGACAATGCACCACGTTTCTGTATATATTTTTTTAATAGGTAGTATTTTTGATAGGTTTCGTTTCTTCAGTTGGGCTCATGGACCCTGGATTGTTGTATATAGTTCACCATTGGATTCCTCTTTCTTTTTTTTAAATTTCACCATGGAGCAATGGTTTTCACTTTGTTTTTTCACTTGGATTTGCTTTGTTGGACTGTGACTTTGGACACCATTTCTTTTGGATTTCTTTGGATTATGATTTCTTGTTTTTCATTCTTTCACTGACATCCAGCTACTCTTTTTTTATTCCCATTGTTGTTTGTTTGATTTTAATTACATTCATGTTGTGTTTAATACATTTTTTTCTTCATACTTCGATGTGTGGTATTATCTCATTGGTTTCATGCAGGTCAAGATATGGGTTTTCACATTCACTTGCAACCATTGTGTGTGTGTGACGGACATGTGTTCATTTACATACTTGCCATTGGGGTTGTATTGTGTAATTGCCTTTTCTATGTGGGTGGATGCAATACTTGTTTGGGTCTTTGTGCTGGGTAGGAGTGCCATAAGGGCCATTATTGGGATCGTCATGAGCTGGGGGCAGGGGGACATGAGTGGGGGCCTGCTAGCAGGTGCCCCTTCTGCTGGGGGTTGGGGGTGCGGGAGACATGTGGGGGCCTGCTGGCAGGTGCCCCTGACTGCTGGGGGTGCTTGTTAGGGAGAATTCTCTGTTTAGGCTGAATTTCCTAACCTAGTGAGTCCCCCAGCAGCTTTGTTGGATTTCTGGAGTTTGTTTTTTTCCATCCTGCCAAGAGTGAGACTCTTTTCCTCCCACTCTTGGACATGAATGTGTGTGATTCCTTTGAATGTCAATGTGTTCTATGGGCTATGGGGTCTTTTACTCCATAGGGTCTCATATGTTTTTCTATATGTGTTACACCGCACCCTACGTGCCGTAACACTGGGGCGTCCTGGCGGACCTCCACCATAGACGCCATACCCAGAGACTGACTACTGTCTCCCCGGGCATGTAAAGTCACCATTGGCTTTACTAGACCTAAATTTACTAACAGAACTAGTACAAACCATCTTATTGTGGACGTACTAGTAGGGGTAATTCGATTACTCCTGGATCTGTTATTCGAGGGGGCACTGTCCCGTCCCCCCTCGTCGAGTTTTGGCTGGTGGCAGTGGAAACTACTTGTTATGTTCGACCCCGAACATAACCCTATGGGATTTGTCCCATTGTTAGAGATTGATACTTTTCCTCGTTAATCTCTAACGTACCACCACCGGTCCACTTATCTTAAATAAGTTTATCGGATGGTATTTTCTGCCAGAACTCGGTTTTTAAAATGGCGTCTGTGTTCGTCTCTGTGACTCCTAAACCAAAGGTTGAGCCCTTTGTTCCACTTTTGGCAGGCCTCTGTACAGAGACCCTCCAAAGTGGTGCCATTCTGTCTGGGTTACCACAGGGGTGCGGGAGGGGGTTTAGGCACCCTGGACCGAGTTGCCTTGCCAACTCCGGTCGCACTCTGGTGTGATTGGCGCCAGTGGTGAGCCTCCCCGCTCACCACTTAGCATCTGTTGATTGACAGCTAGGCTGAATGAATGTGGGTTTTCTGCATAAAACAGGGCTTTTAGGACTGGATCTTCGGAAGTCGCCACAGGACCTAAGAATCCGACGAGGGTAACGCTGAGCCGACCTGCACGACGACACCTCCGGTGGAGCCCTGCGGAACCAACTCACGACAGAGGAGATCTCCCTGCCGGAGAGTCTCTTCCCCTGACAAGGTGGTGCCTTGTGACGGAGCACTCCGCGGCTGGTCTCTTCCCTGGTGGTGCACCGGACTTCACTTTTCTTCGACGATGAGATCATCTCTACTCTTGGCAAAGACCCGACGTGCATCCACCACCAGGAACAACTGCCCCTGCCGGAGCTGTCTCTCCACAAACAAGGTACCGTGTCCGCCTGGCTTCCCTTTCGATCGGTTCGAGTGAGGTGTCTTAATCCTTTCCTTTCCGTTGGGTCGCCGCCAAGCTTTCTCACGTATTGTTCTGAACTGGTTCAATCTGCCGATAACAATTTGCTACAAAGACTCGAACGCATTTCCACTAGAGACTTTTTGGGACAAATCGCCTTGCCTCTCTCCGAGTGGGCCTGGCCTCTGAACTTTATGATCTATTGTGGTTCTTGCCTTCTTGCCTTGCATTTTTCCCGTGAAGTATTGAACTGTGTTGATTTCATAACCTGCCTATTTTTCTCTCCCGTCCTAACTAATATTAGAGTGCCATCTAGGTTGAGGCATACACCTCTGTCTGCAAATAAGTGATGCCGGTAGAACCTAGACTTGTCGACATATTGTTAGGGGGATCGATCGTTTCTTCTTTGTAGAGTAATTGTGATTGAAGTGTTTGCCGTGATAGTGCCATAGTGTTTTTCATAGATGTTCCGTTATAAATAAATACCTTAATATCTTTACACTGAGTCTCGTTGCGTGTTTGCTTGTCTTACTGTGAAGAATTGCCCTATCTTGTATACTCCACATACTGCTTAACTCTTCTTGAGGGAAGTCTGACTGCTCAGTCACAGCTACCAAGTGAATCTGTGTGGTACAGATTGCTACCAAGTGGGTTTACTGCCAAACACCTGTAGTCCTAAATCTTTTGCAGTGGTCCCAGAGGGAACTACACAGGTTTCCGCCTAACACTGGTGTACAGCGGTGGGATTTGTATCGAGTATACAGTTTAGAGTGCTTTTTGACACTTAGGATAACTAAACACAAAACTTACCACTAAAAAGCAACTTTCAAAAACATGTCTACGATGGAAACTTACAGTCAAGAATCCTTGTCAGGTGAAAATACTGAGAGTTTGCGAGCTCTCTGTAGGCAAGAGAATCTTTCTGTAAGAGGCAAGAAGTTAGAATTAATAGAGAGATTGCTGGCGAACCAAAGTCTGGGTACTGGTTCAGAGGAACCAAATTCTCCAGCAAATGTAGATAACAGCGATGGTGTTGATCTGAATCGTAATTCTGATGATAGCGATGAAGAGGCTGACGAGGACGGAGAGGCTAACGAAATGTGTCTCCCCTGCTCCTCTACCTGCCTTACCAGCTGTGCCTACGGGGCCCATACCAGGTCCCACAAGTAACCCTGCTTATTTTGAAGTTGAAAGAAAGAAACTCGAAATAGAATACAAACGGTTCTTGGCTCAATCTGAACGAAACCAAGAGCTCGAGTTCAGATGGATAAATGCCCAGGCTGAGCAGAAGCAAACTGAGTTAAGACTCAGGGAAATAGAACTTAATCACGAGTTAGAGATGAAAAAGTTGTCTATCAAAATGCTTCTCTCTCCTCTGGTTCCTCTAGGAGCTCCAGTCCCAAAAGAACCCGGATCCCGAAGGAATTAGTGGGTATGTATGAACCAAGATTGGATGTGTTGGATTGGTTAAAACTGTTTGAGTACAATCATGGGCTCCAGGACATCACCAGGAATGATTTACTTCCCTGGTTGTTCTCTAGGCTCCCTCCTGTTGTGACTGATGTGGTAATGGAATTGGGGGAGGCGGATAAAACGGATTACGAAAGTGTGAAACTAGCTTTGATAGCTAGATTCGGGAAGACCCCTTCCCAGTATCTTAAGAGGTTTAGAACCCTCAAAAAGCATGATGGTACCCCTTGGGCTACCTGGGTGAGTGAAGGGTTGAAAAACTTAGAGGGATGGATTAAGGGTTACAAAGTGAACACTTACGAGGGTATGAGGAATCTTTTTATGTTGGAGTCTATTTATGATGCCTGTTCTCCTGAGCTCAGACAGCACTTGGCTGATTTGAAAGAATTGGATTCCCGGAAGCTAGCTAAGGCTGCTGACTTTTGGGTTGCCAACAGGGCTACTCATAAGGATTCTGGGGCAACTCAGAAAAAGGATGAGGGAAAACAGCCTAAAAAAGACTCAAAAGAGAATTCGAATAACTCAAATTCCACAGAGGGCCCTAAACAAAATAACCAGGGTAAACCCCAGGGAAAACCACAACCGACTAGTGTACCTTCTGGCCACAAACCAGAAGGAGGTCAGAACAAGCCACCATTCCAGAGAGCATTTGGAACATGCTATCTCTGTGGGGCAACTGACCATATCAAAGGAGATCCAAAATGTAAGGCTAAACCTACTGGGATCAGCACAGTCTCCTTAGCCTTCACTCCTGAGGAAGAAGTCCAAATGACTAGTGCTCACTTTGAAGTCGTTGCTGAAGAACCTTGGGTTCTTCAAGCAAGTGTATCAGTAGAGTCGATGGACCTGGTTAGTAATCAGAATAGGAGTGTGTATGACTCTATACCAGAAAACTCTAAATGTTATTATGTGGACAGTGTTCTTGTCAATGGCCAGATACTCCTGCCAGGCGAGACTCTGGGGCCAGCAGAACAGTAGTGGACGAAAGCTTTTTCAGACCTGAGGATGTTGCTAAGGCACCCAAAGGTCCAGCTAAGATGTCTGGAGGCCCTGTCCAAATGGTTCCAATTCTACCAGCCCTCATCCAGTGTAATGATATGACAGTGTTGATTCAGACTGAGGTGTCTGGGAGAGTCCTGTTGGGGAATGATCTAAAAACTCTAGGAGTAGTATCCAGTACCCCCAGGCCTCCCAGTATGGAGACCCAGAACCAAACCAAATTGGCTAGAGAGGCCACCTTAAGGAACCACTCTATGCCTGTGGGAACCTCTACTGAGAACCCCACTACAAGCCCTGGTGTTGGTAAGTTGACCTCTGACCCAGGCAAATTTCAGGCTAACATGTTAGGAAAATGGGAGCCCCAACCAAGCCCCATCATTGTTCCCCCAGTTATAGAGTCTGTGACTCCCCCTGCTTCTGAGGAAGAGGTGGATAGACCTACTGGAGTCCTAACTAGGCCTAAGAGAACTGGTAATTCTCAGTGCTGGTGGAAAACCAGAAAAGAAAACTCTAAGTCCAAAAACCTTCAGACTGTTGGACCTTCCACAGAAGACTCCAACCCAATTCCTAGACTTAAGGGGGAAACTCCTAAAGTAGGTAAAGGTAGATCTAAGAAGGAGGAGAAGCATGTACCTGGCTTATCTCCATCCCCTCCAAACAAGAGGCCAAAAACTCAACCTTCTCTCAACAGAGAGGTCGGGAAAACCTCTGGAGGGCCCTCTCAATCTAAGGAGTTTCTTTATAAGAACTCCTTGAAAAAGCCTATCATAGGTTCAGTAGTTGTATCAACTTCTGAGGGACTGACCAACCAGATCCCCTATAAACTTAAAAAGACTGATGTTCCTAGGAAGGTTTGTAGGTCATATAGCTTACAAAGGAAAACATTGGACCCCATTGAACATAAGTCAGGGTGTCACCACCAAAATGCTGATGGTCTCTCTAGGATATAGACTAGAGGTATGAGATTCTGTCCCTAGAGGTAAATCCTCCTGTCCCTTAGTCTGGGGGGGGGGGCGAGTGTTAGGGAGAATTCTCTGTTTAGGCTGAATTTCCTAACCTAGTGAGTCCCCCAGCAGCTTTGCCAGATTTCTGGAGTCTGTTTTTTTCCATCCTGCCACGAGTGAGACTCTTTTCCTCCCACTCTTGGACATGAATGTGTGTGATTCCTTTGAATGTCAATGTGTTCTATGGGCTATGGGGTCTTTTACTCCATAGGGTCTCATATGTTTTTCTATGTGTGTTACACCGCACCTACGTGACGTAACACTGGAGCGTCCTAGCGGACCTCCACCATAGACTCCATACCCGGAGACTGACTACTGTCTCCCCGGGCATGTCATTGGCTTTACTAGACCTAAATTTACTAACAGAACTAGTACAACCATCTTATTGTGGACGTACTAGTAGGGGTAATTCGATTACTCCTGGATCTGTTATTCGAGGAGGCACTGTCCCGTCCCCCCTCGTCGAGTTTTGGCTGGTGGCAGTGGAAACTACTTGTTATGTTCGACCCCGAACATAACCCTATGGGATTTGTCCCATTGTTAGAGATTGATACTTTTCCTCGTTAATCTCTAACGGTCCACTTATCTTAAATAAGTTTATCGGATGGTATTTTCTGCCAGAACTCGGTTTTTAAAATGGCGTCTGTGTTTGTCTCTGTGACTCCTAAACCAAAGGTTGAGCCCTTTGTTCAACTTTTGGCGGGCCTCTGTACAGTGACCCTCCAAAGTGGTGCCATTCTGTCTGGGTTACCACAGGGGTGTGGGAGGGGGTTTAGGCACCCTGGACCGAGTTGCCTTGCCAACTCGGGTCGCACTCTGGTGTGATTGGCGCCAGTGGTGAGCCTCCCCGCTCACCACTTAGCATCTGTTGATTGACAGCTAGGCTGAATGAATGTGGGTTTTCTGCATAAAAGCAGGGCTTTTGGGACTGGATCTTCGGAAGTCGCCACAGGACCTAAGAATCCGTTGAGGGTAACGCTGAGCCGACCTGCACTACGACACCTCCGGTGGAGCCCTGAGGAACCGACTCACCACTTCCCGACGACAGTGGAGATCTCCCTGCCGGAGAGTCTCTTCCCCTGACTGGTGGGAACAACCAGTCCCCTTTGCTTTTTCTTCGCCTCAGGACGCAGTGGTCAAATTGCCCGTGCAGAGCACCTCGGCAACCGGATAGCCACTACCCCTGTACCGCGACCAAAGGTGGTGCCTTGTGACGGAGCACTCCGCGGCTGGTCTCTTCCCTGGTGGTGCACCGGACTTCACTTTTCTTCGACGACGAGATCATCTCTACTCTTGGCAAAGACCCGACGTCCATCCACCACCAGGAACAATTGCCCCCGCCGGAGCTGTCTCCCCACAAACAAGGTACCATGTCCGCCTGGCTTCCCTTTCGATCGGTTCGAGTGAGGTGTCTTAATCCTCTCCTTTCCGTTGGGTCGCCTCCAAGCTTTCTCACGTATTGTTCTGAACTGGTTCAATCTGCCGATAACAATTTGCTACAAAGACTCTAACGCATTTCCACTAGAGACTTTTTGGGACATATCGCCTTGCCTCTCTCCGAGTGGGCCTGGCCTCTGAACTTTATGATCTATTGTGGTTCTTGCCTTCTTGCCTTGCATTTTTCCCGTGAAGTATTGAACCTGGTTGATTTCGTAACCTGCCTATTTTTCTCTCCCGTCCTAACTAATATTAGAGTGCCATCTAGGTTGAGGCATACACCTCTGTCTGCAAATAAGTGATGCCGGTAGAACCTAGACTTGTCGACATATTGTTAGGGGGATCGATCGTTTCTTTTTCGTAAAGTAATTGTGATTGAAGTGTTTGCCGTGATAGTGGCATAGTGTTTTTCATAGATGTTCCGTTATAAATAAATACCTTAATATCTTTACACTGAGTCTCGTTGCGTGTTTGCTTGTCTTACTGTGAAGAATTGCCCTATCTTGTATACTCCACATACTGCTTAACTCTTCTTGAGGGAAGTCTGACTGCTCAGCCACAGCTACCAAGTGAATCTGTGTGGTACAGACTGCTACCAAGTGGGCTTACTGCCAAATACCTGTAGTCCTAAATCTTTTGCAGTGGTCCCAGAGGGAACTGCATAGGTTTCCGCCTAACAGTGCTGGAGACATGTGTGGGGCCCTGCTGGCAGGTGCCCCTGACTGCTGGGGGGTGGGGATGCTGGCAGACATGTGTGGGGGCCTGCTGGCAGGTGCCCCGCACTGCTGTGGGGTGGGGGTGCTGGGAGACATGTGTGGGAGCCTGCTGGCAGGTGCCCCTGACTGCTGGGGGGAGGGGGTGCTGGGAGACATGTGTGGGGGCCTGCTGGCAGGTGTCCCGCACTGCTGGGGGGTGGGGGTGCTGGGAGACATGTGTGGGGGCCTGCTGGCAGGTGTCCCTGTCTGCTGGGGGGTGGGGGTGCTGGGAGACATGTGTGGGGGCCTGCTGGTAGGTACCCCACACTGCTGGGGGGTGGGGGTGCTGGGAAACATGTGTGGGGGCCTGCTGGCAGGTGCCCCTGACTGCTGGGGGGTGGGGGTACTGGGAGACATGTGTGGGGGCCTGCTGGCAGGTGCCCCTGACTGCTGGGGGGTGGGGGCGCTGGGAGACATGTGTGGGGGCCTTCTGGCAGGTGCCCCTGACTGCTGGGGGGTGGGGGGGCAGGGGGACATGAGTGGGACATGAGTGGGGGCCTGCTGGCAGGTGCCCCTGACTGCTGGGGGGTGGGGGTGCTGGGAGACATGTGTGGGGGACTGCTGGCAGGTGCCCCTGACTGCTGGGGTGTGGGGGTGCTGGGAGACATGTGTGGGGGCCTGCTGGCAGGTGCCCCTGACTTCTGGGGGATGGGGGTGCAGGGGGACATGAGTGGGACATGAGTGGGGGCCTGCTGGCAGGTGCCCCTGACTGCTAGGGGGTGGGGGTGCTGGGAGACATGTGTGGGGGCCTGCTGGCAGGTGCCCCTGACTGCTGGGGGGTGGGGGTGCTAGGAGACATGTGTGGGGCCTTCTGGCAGGTGCCCCTGACTGCTGGGGGGTGGGGGTGCTGGGAGACATGTGTGGGGCCTGCTGGCAGGTGCCTGTTAGGGAGAATTCTCTGTTTAGGCTGAATTTCCTAACCTAGTGAGTCCCCCAGCAGCTTTGCTGGATTTCTGGAGTTTGTTTTTTTCATCCTGCCAAGAGTGAGTCTCTTTTCTCCCACTCTTGGACATGATTTGTGGTTGATTGCTTTGAATGTCAATTTGTTCTATGGGCTATGGGGTCTTTTACTCCATAGGGTCTCATGTGTTTTGCTATGTGTGTTACACCGCACTCTCCGTGCCGTAACACTGGGTTGTCCTAGGGGATCCCCACCATAGACTCCATACCCTGGGACTGACTACTGTCTCCCAGGCCATGTAAAGTCACCATTGGCTTTACTAGACCTAAATTTACTAACAGAACCAGTACAAACCATCCTATTGTGGACGTACTGGTAGGGGTATTTCGATTACCCCTGGGTCTGTTGTTCGAGGGGGCACTATCCCGTCCCCCCTCGTCGAGTTTTGGCTGGTGGCAGTGGATACTACTTCTTATATTCGACCGTGAATATATTCCTATGGGATTCTTCCCATTGTTCGAGGCTAATACTTTTTCACATTAGTCTCTAACATACCGCCGGTTTATTTGTCTTAAATAAATCCACCGGTTGGTATTTTCTGCCAGAACTCGATTTTTAAAATGGCGTATGTGTTCTCCTCTGTAACTCCGAACCAAAGGTTGATCCCTTTGTTCCACTTTTGGCGGGCTTCTGCACAGAAGCCCTCCAGAGTGGTGCCATTCTGTATGGGTACCACAGGGGGTGTCGGAAGGGGTCTAGGCACCCTAGACTGAGTTGCCTTGCCAACTCAAGTCGCACTCTGGTGTGATTGGCCCAATTGGTGAGCCGCCCCGCTCACCACTTAGCATGTTTGATTGACAGCTAGGCTGAATGAATGGGGGTTTTCTGCATAAAAGCAGGGCTTTTGATACTGGAACTTCAGAAGTCGCCACAGGACCTAAGAATCCGACGAGGGTAAAGCTGAGTCGTCCTGCAATGACGATACCTCTGGTGGAGCCCTGCTGAACCGACACACCACTTCCCAATGACAGAGGAGATCTCCCTGCTGGAGAGTCTTCTTCCCCTGACTGATGGGAACAACCAGTCCCTTGCTTTTTCTTCGCTTCCAGGATGACTAGGGGTTGAATTGCCTGTGCTGAGCACCCCGGCAACTGGATAGCCACTAACCCCTGTACCGTGACCAAAAGGTGGTGCCTTGTGACGGAGCACTCCGCGGCTGGTCTCTTCCCTGGTGGTGCAACGATCTTCAACTTTCCTCGACGACGAGATCACCTCATCTTCTGGCAAAGCCATGACTTGCATCCACCACCAGGAACAACTGCCCCCGCCGGAGCTGTCTCTTCACTTACAAGGTACTGTGTCCGCCTGGCTTCCCTTGTGACGGTTAGCGTGAGGTGTCTTAAATCCTTACCTTTCCACTGGGTTGCCTCCAGACCTTCTTAACTTGTGTTCTAAACTGGTCCAACCTTTCTGTGACATTTTGCTACAAAGACTTGAAGTGCATTTCCACTGTGATACTTTTGGGACATACCGCCTTGCCTCTCTCCGAGTGGGCCTGGCCTCTGAACTTTGTGATTTACAGTAGACCCTGCCTTGCTTGCCTTGCATTTGCTTCGTAAAAGTGTTGGTACTGAGTTGGTTTCATACCCTGTTTTTTTCTCCCGTTCTAACGAATATTAGAGTGCCATCTAGGCTAAAGCACTCACCTCTGTCTGCAAATAAGTGGTGTCTTTGAACCTAGACTTGTCGAAATATTGTTATGGGATTGATATATACTTATAGTAACTGTGATTGAAGTTGTTTGCCATATTAGTGCCAGTGTGTTTTTCATAGATGTGTTTTTAAATAAATAATTATATATCTTTACACCCAAGCTCTGATCAGTGTCTGCTTGTTCTACTGTGTAAATTGCCCTATCTTGTATACTCCAAATACTGCCTATCTCGTCTTGAGAGAAGTCTGACTGCTCAGCCACAGCTACCAGGTAAATCTGGGTGGTGCAGACTGCTACCAATTGGGTTTACCGCTAACTCCTGTAGAGTTAAACTTTTTGCAGTGGTCCCAGAGGGAACTGCACAGGTTTCTGCATAACAGTGCCCCTGACTGCTGAGGGGTGGGGGTGCTGGGAGACATGTGTGGGGGCCTGCTGGCAGGTGCCCCTGACTGCAGGGGGGTGGGGGTGCTGGGAGACATGGGTTGGTGATCATATTGCAACGTGACATGTGGCTTGGCTGGGGGGCATGCCCATGGTGGATGGGCTGCCTGCGGGACATGACCAGGGGTGCAGGGTAGTCCCCTGTGGTGTGGGCTGCCTGCAGGGGCCGTGGAGGGGGTAGAGGGAACACCTGGGAGGACCCACACTGCCAATCGCATGTAAAACTTCCCGCGCACCCTTGAAATACATGTAGCCAGGCCATTCGCGTGTGTAACTTCCCTCGCACCCCTGAAATACACGTACCCAGGCCAATCGCGTGTGAAACTTCCCGCGCACCCCTGGAATACACTTACCCAGGCCATTCGCGTGTAAAACTTCCCGTGCACCCCTGAAATACACGTACCCAGGCCTATCGCGTGTAATACTTCCCGCGCACCCCGGAAATACACGTACCCAGGCCAATCGCGTGTGAAACTTCCCGCGCACCCCTGGAATACACGTACCCAGGCCATACGCGTGTATAACTTCCCACGCACCCCTGAAATACACATATCCAGGCCAATCACGTGTGAAACTTTCCACGCACCCCTGGAATACACGTACCAGGCCATTTGTGTGTAAAACTTCCTGTGCACGCTTGAAATACACGTACCCAGGCATATCGCATGTAATACTTCCCATGCACCCCGGAAATACACGTACCCAGGCCAATTGCGTGTGAAACTTCCTGCACACCCCTGAAATACACGTACCCAGGCCTATCACGTGTAATACTCCCCCGCGCACCCTGGAAATACACGTACCCAGGCCAATCGTGTGTGAAACTTCCCGCACACCCCTGAAATACACGTACTCAGGCCATTCGCGTGTATAACTTCCCGCGCACCCCTGAAATACACGTACCCAGGCCAATTGCGTGTAATACTTCCCGCGCACCCTGGAAATACACGTACCCAGGCCAATCGAGTGTGAGACTTCCCGCGCACCCCAGGAAAACAGTGCCCCACTCGCACAGGGCCCTTTCGTGTTTGAAACTTCCCGCGCACCCCTGGAATACACATACCCAGGCCATTTGCGTGTAAAACTTCCCTCGCACCCCTGAAATACACGTACCCAGGCATATCGCATGTAATACTTCCCATGCACCCCGGAAATACACGTACCCAGGCCAATCGTGTGTGAAACTTCCCGCACACCCCTGAAATACACGTACTCAGGCCATTCGCGTGTATAACTTCCCGCGCACCCCTGAAATACACGTACCCAGGCCAATTGCGTGTAATACTTCCCGCGCACCCTGGAAATACACGTACCCAGGCCAATCGAGTGTGAGACTTCCCGCGCACCCCAGGAAAACAGTGCCCCACTCGCACAGGGCCCTTTCGTGTTTGAAACTTCCCGCACACCCCTGGAATACACATACCCAGGCCATTCGCGTGTAAAACTTCCCTCGCACCCCTGAAATACACGTACCCAGGCCAATCGCATGTATAAATTCACGCGAACAACAGTTATACACGTACCCCACTCGCACAGGCCCTTTTGCGTGTGGAAGTTACCGCGAAACCCGTAATACACGTTCCCCGCTTGGCGTTTGCTGTTTGGCAGTCCGGTAAACTGGTCCAGGGTTGGCGCAGCCCTTTGCGCTGGATTGGGTATTTTGATGGCTTTTCCTTGCGCGAGGGCGTTCTTGGGGATGTAACTGGCACTGCTGCAGGGTCGCTGCGCCACTCTGCGCCACGGCTGCTTTTGGAGGCTAAAATCCATGAATACGCTGTTCGCGGAAATCGATTTTAGCGCACGTGGCTGGCGCAGACATTCGTACAGAAACACTGTGCACCAGCCGCGTGTGCCACTTTTGTGCGAATTTCTATGAATTACCCCCTTATTAAACTTGGCTGGTGGCAGTGGTATCTAAACTACCTTTTCTACCGCGATTATATTAGATAAACATGGTATTGTTTTAGGCTATTATATTAGCCTCGAACTTAAACCCACTTGACCAAATACTTTTTCTTTTGGTTCCGGTCGGGTTTGTTCGCCATTTCTTTTTGGTAAAGTCCTTCTGTGTCTTACTTTACGCGGCAAACCAGGTTTGCCTCCTTTGTTCACCGTCTTTTGGCAGGCTTCTGCTCAGAAGCCCTCCTCCAGGCACCTGTGTGTCTAGATGGGCTCAATGTGAGGGAGAGGTGTAGTCACCCCCTGCACAGGGTATCCTAGGAAACCCAAGTCACACTTTGCCATGATTGGCTGAGGTGGTTCTCCGGGCCGGACAACCCCCCTGCTGCTTGATTGACAGTCAGGCTGTGTGAATGGTGGTTTTTCGCATAAAAGGCAGGTCTATTGGGCTAGAAGTCAGAGAGTCGCCACTGGAACTACAAGGAACCGAAGAGAAGCAGAGAAGAAGTCGGCTGCTGCAACTACCCCGTCCCGGTGAAGCCCTGCTGCAGTCCTGAGCTATCTACCCTTCGACAACCAGAGAAGATCCAGTCCGGAGTCTTCTTCCCTTGAGCTTGGTGGGGATAACCAGCTCATCTTCCACAGCCACAGGATCCTCTTCTTGGTCGAAATCGCTGCACACTGCTGTAGTGGTCCGGATAGCCATCTGAAGAGCCTCTCCTGTTTTTAAGGAGCACACCTTTTATTCACCGTCGCTGGTGCCGGCTTCATCCCTGTGTGCTGCACCCCTCCAGACGTCCTCCTTCACATCGAAGCTCCAGGAACTGTGGGTCTGGGGGAAACCAAAAGGAACAACTGCCAGGGCACCAGCTTCTCCATTGAATAAGGTACTGTGTCCTGCTTGAGGAATTAGGGTGAATCCCTTTTACTTCATCTCCAAGGCTTGCCCTTGTCTTCCCTCCTTCTTATAACTTTTGCTTCCGAACATTGACAATATCAAAGTACTCTTGGCTAAGTTGAATCGTGAACTGTCCGACTGTGTGATCCTCAACAACAGGCACCCTGGCTCCGGTTCTTTGACTCTTGAATTCCTGTCTATGAGTGTTCTTCGATTCTGTCTGCCTAACTATAATATTGCCTATGATTTTTGCCTCCAACTCTCTCTCAGTATCTCAGGTGCTAAGTGTGTTTTTGCCCTGGTAGCATTTCTTGTCACGGATATGCGTTTATTTAGTAGACCAAACTGTCAAAAAGTGATCGCAATCGTATTCACGTTAATGTGTCTTGTTTCATAATACCGGCCCATTCAAACACAGGGTACTTACCTTGAGTCATAGAGTACAAAGTGAATTGGTTAGTTGTAGTATATTTTATGTGTGGTTTTGAATTTAATGGAAGTGTGTTATAACAAATGGTTTAAATAAATGCACTTATATTTTTCTACCTGAAACCTTGAGTCAGTGTTTGCTTGAGTCACAGTAATTGTGGTCCCTTTGTGTAATCTCTGCTACTGCTCATATACTCTTGAGATAAGCCTGGCTGCTCCGCTACTGCTACCACTTTAACATAGTAGTACAGGCTTGTACCAAAGGTAAAACTTGTATTACCACCTGTAGTATTAATTGTGTGTAATGATCCCTAAGGGCACTGCACAGGATTCTGCCTAACAGACAGTACACGCAGGGTTAGCATGTTGGAAAAGGAGGGGCTACCTCCGAGCTGATGGCACTGCAGTGCAACATGCCACCTTATTGGATAGACTCATTAGAGCACTACAACTACCAGTAGCCATTGCAGTCGTTAAGTGCACAGCTCACACCAAGAAAGCAGACTTTATCTCGCACAGAAATCAACTTGCAGACGGGGAAGAAAAACACATTGCATATTCAGAAATAATAATGAATTTTAATACGCCTGATGTGAATGAAAGCATGTTGGTGATGATGAGTTTGCCTGATAGCTTTAACAGCTTGTATAAGGTGCAACTAATGGTGATACAAGGGGAAGTGCTGCAGGATGAGAAAGACTTGTGGACGTGGAGGGGATGTTCTTTAACCCCTTACGAAATATTATGGCATCAAGGAAAGCACTGGTAAACAGGTGATGCCTGTAACCTTATTGAGGGTGGCATTGGAACCGCTGCACTACCCTGCGCGTGTCAATAGAGAAAGCCTTGCAACAGCTATTGCTGAGGACTGGTTCGTTCTGAACCTGTTAGAACACGTTGCACTTAATGTAGTAAACTGCATCATATGTCAAAAGTTTACTGCTGGGCACACACTGAGTACAGTTAGAGGAGTTATCCCAAGACCTAATGGTCCTTTGCAGCATTTACTCGTTAACTATGTCGATATGATGCAGGTCTGTATTGGATACAGATATATGATAGTGGTAATATGTCCCTTTTCAAGGTGGATTGAAGCTGGTCCATGCACACATCCAGATTCCACCTGCACAGTGAAAGTTTTAGTATGAGAAGTGTTTCCTAGATGGGGAATATGTGATGTATTAAGATCTGATAATGGCCCTCATTTTGTCAATGACGTCTTTGAGCAAATAAGCTTGTTGCTTAACAAAAAGCACAAGTTTTCATCAGCTTATCACCTGCAAGTGAACGGAATATGTGAGAGACTCAACGGCCTGCTTAAAGAAAGAATAGCCAAAAATTGAAACTTACCTTGAAGAAAGGATGGTTATGTTACCTGCCACTTGCACTATATACGTTGAGATATCAACCAGGCTCTGACCATCATTTTACGCCCATGAAATAGTGACAGGGATGAGGGCACCCCTCATACCTCCATCTAGAACTAGAAGTGATGCTCATATGACAACAGAATTGTTAGGAAAGGAGTTACATGCCTACTTAACATGTATGACTACAAGTATCCCTCTCATTGCAGGTCAGCTCAAGAGGAAGGGGTGTGAGGCTCAGAACAAAGATGTAGACCATACAACAACCAGATATGAAGAACTACGTCTTCCCAAACATTTCCCTGGAGATGAGATCCTAATTCGGAATTTTACTCGAAAGTGGTACGAGCCACAATTTATGGGCCCGTTTGTCGTGGAGGACGTAACGCCATCAGCTGTGAAGGTGCTAGGAAGAGGCGCATGGATATTTCTCAGAGACGTAAAGATCTACACTGGAGAATCCCCTTCATCCCCACCCCAGTCGGAAGCAAGCATCAGGGAAGAACCTCAGCACATATAGACTAGATCCATGGCAAGGAAGAAGGATGCAGGGACTGTCAAATAGACAGACAAAGAATACATTGGACTGTGGTTCTTTTCAGGACACTATTTTAAATTGCTAAAAATTGAGGGAAAGAAGGGGTTTTGTTCTTGTGCCACAGGAGCCTGTTAACATTGGACTGGGACACATTTAAGTCTTGATCGAGAAGGAAAGATGCCAGATCTGGAGTTCCTTTTCGACAACTTGAAGATGGAACAGTTCCCTGATACCTTTCTCACTGAGTTTCTTTTCGGAGGCACCCATGGTAGTGTCTAATGGCCACATTTGTCAGATCGTTCTTACAGGTTTTTTCTTTATTCTTCATGCATATCCTGCACTTGTGGGGAGAACGACAAGTGTTCATCTGTTCCTGTAAAATCCTAAGAATTGTCCAATCATGAGAAGATTGCTCACAGCCATAATAGTGCAAGTTCTCCACCTTCCTGAGTACAGTGGGGAAAACACAAATGCCCCTATCTGATGATAATGCTCATATACTGGTTGGAATGTTCTTCTATTATTTGATTGAGGAATGTCCGCATATTGTTGGAAGACAAACTGATGTTCATTCCTTCCTGAGAGAAGCAAGAAATACAGTGGCACTTAATGAATTACTACATGACATCATTGAACAAGTCAATCGATATTCTGAGATAACATTGAGAACATCCTGAATGAGGCATTCGGGGGAAGAGATCTAGAACTTACTGTCTGTAGTCTTTTATTTCTTGCTGGAAACACACCCTTACTTTGTCTAGCAGAAGGATAGCTCCTTTTTATACATAAGGAATCCTGTTAATAGTCTTACGATCAGCCAGTTGCTTGAAGAACTTGTGAAGCAGATCCAGATATTGCAGAGTATTTCACAATGTTACCCAAATAAATTTTGCTTTTTCCGGCCTTAAAAATGATAGAGAATAGGTAACATTGACAGCAATAATAATGTTGATAACAACAAGAGGTCACCACAATGATCAAGGAGCTACTGCTGCATCAAGTGGGCCTACTGGTATATTATTTATACCTGCATCTTATTTATTGTAATTCTTCTCTCACTTACAGTACGCACTATGTACTATGTAGATCCAAATAAAGCGGGGATACCTGTGTATCTTCCTATTCAGAAGGAGGGTACAGATATGGCAACTACAAGGCATCCAAGACCTTATGTGACTGGTCCTACACAAGTAGCTCATGTAAAAATAACAAGTTTGATGACAAATATTTCTATAGTTGGTCCAGTAAAGAGGAATTAAGCTGACATACTTCATGAGATGATTATAGAGGCTCAAAAGAAAATAATGCAACCTTAAATAAGTGCTAGGGAGCATGATCATGAGTTGAATGATTACCTGGATAGTGCAGCACATTTGGGAACCAACATATGGTATCAGCATGTGAAAGAAGTGGGAAATTCCTCAAAGGAGGAATGCTTTGTATATGCACTCCTGCCTTATAGTATGGGGAAGTCGAAAAATCTTCATAGCTATTGAAATAGACGTCCAGACAGCACATTGTCTATCTCACATTGCGTTCTGCTGTACAAGGGATCAGTTCATGAGCCGAACAGCCTATCTGAAATGGTCAACTGAATGGACAGATCCAGAAGAAAATAATGATGTCCAGGTCACAAAGACAAGACTCATATCAAGAATCACGTAATCAGATACGAAAAACCTGAAGTAAAAAGAACCTGAAATCAGATGGGAAGTAAACAGAAAACTGCAGAGCCGAGGAAAAACTAAAGAGGAGATCTGAAGATGGAAAGAAAGAGGCCGAATGCAGATCTGGGGGTCAGTACTCTCTCCAGACAGATGGGAAAAAGGTGTGGTAATCTGCAGAGAATGGGCAATAGTTTGTTATTTCCAACCAACTGATGAAAATACAGAAAAACTGTGAAAACCTTTATGGCTTGTGGTACGAGCCACAATTTATGGGCCCGTTTGTCGTGGAGGACGTAACGCCATCAGCTGTGAAGGTGCTAGGAAGAGGCGCATGGATATTTCTCAGAGACGCAAAGATCTACACTGGAGAATCCCCTTCATCCCCACCCCAGTCGGAAGCAAGCATCAGGGAAGAACCTCAGCACATATAGACTAGATCCATGGCAAGGAAGAAGGATGCAGGGACTGTCAAATAGACAGACAAAGAATACATTGGACTGTGGTTCTTTTCAGGACACTATTTTAAATTGCTAAAAATTGAGGGAAAGAAGGGGTTTTGTTCTTGTGCCACAGGAGCCTGTTAACATTGGACTGGGACACATTTAAGTCTTGATCGAGAAGGAAAGATGCCAGATCTGGAGTTCCTTTTCGACAACTTGAAGATGGAACAGTTCCCTGATACCTTTCTCACTGAGTTTCTTTTCGGAGGCACCCATGGTAGTGTCTAATGGCCACATTTGTCGGATCGTTCTTACAGGTTTTTTCTTTATTCTTCATGCATATCCTGCACTTGTGGGGAGAACGACAAGTGTTCATCTGTTCCTGTAAAATCCTAAGAATTGTCCAATCATGAGGAGATTGCTCACAGCCATAATAGTGCAAGTTCTCCACCTTCCTGAGTACAGTGGGGAAAACACAAATGCCCCTATCTGATGATAATGCTCATATACTGGTTGGAATGTTCTTCTATTATTTGATTGAGGAATGTCCGCATATTGTTGGAAGACAAACTGATGTTCATTCCTTCCTGAGAGAAGGAAGAAATACAGTGGCACTTAATGAATTACTACATGACATCATTGAACAAGTCAATCGATATTCTGAGATAACATTGAGAACATCCTGAATGAGGCATTCGGGGGAAGAGATCTAGAACTTACTGTCTGTAGTCTTTTATTTCTTGCTGGAAACACACCCTTACTTTGTCTAGCAGAAGGATAGCTCCTTTTTATACATAAGGAATCCTGTTAATAGTCTTACGATCAGCCAGTTGCTTGAAGAACTTGTGAAGCAGATCCAGATATTGCAGAGTATTTCACAATGTTACCCGAATAAATTTTGCTTTTTCCGGCCTTAAAAATGATAGAGAATAGGTAACATTGACAGCAATAATAATGTTGATAACAAAAAGAGGTCACCACAATGATCAAGGAGCTACTGCTGCATCAAGTGGGCCTACTGGTATATTATTTATACCTGCATCTTTATTGTAATTCTTCTCTCACTTACAGTACGCACTATGTACTATGTAGATCCAAATAAAGCGGGGATACCTGTGTATCTTCCTATTCAGAAGGAGGGTACAGATATGGCAACTACAAGGCATCCAAGACCTTATGTGACTGGTCCTACACAAGTAGCTCATGTAAAAATAACAAGTTTGATGACAAATATTTCTATAGTTGGTCCAGTAAAGAGGAATTAAGCTGACATACTTCATGAGATGATTATAGAGGCTCAAAAGAAAATAATGCAACCTTAAATAAGTGCTAGGGAGCATGATCATGAGTTGAATGATTACCTGGATAGTGCAGCACATTTGGGAACCAACATATGGTATCAGCATGTGAAAGAAGTGGGAAATTCCTCAAAGGAGGAATGCTTTGTATATGCACTCCTGCCTTATAGTATGGGGAAGTCTAAAATCTTCATAGCTATTGAAATAGACGTCCAGACAGCACATTGTCTATCTCACATTGCGTTCTGCTGTACAAGGGATCAGTTCATGAGCCGAACAGCCTATCTGAAATGGTCAACTGAATGGACAGATCCAGAAGAAAATAATGATGTCCAGGTCACAAAGACAAGACTCATATCAAGAATCACGTAATCAGATACGAAAAACCTGAAGTAAAAAGAACCTGAAATCAGATGGGAAGTAAACAGAAAACTGCAGAGCCGAGGAAACACTAAAGAGGAGATCTGAAGATGGAAAGAAAGAGGCCGAATGCAGATCTGGGGGTCAGTACTCTCTCCAGACAGATGGGAAAAAGGTGTGGTAATCTGCAGAGAATGGGCAATAGTTTGTTATTTCCAACCAACTGATGAAAATACAGAAAAACTGTGAAAACCTTTATGGCTTGCAAAACTATTGACATGGGTCGAAGACAAAGGAGGACCCTTGCAGATAGTGCCCTTGGAAAGTGCAAAGCTGTGCTTTAGAAGTAATGGCACAAGAAAAGTTGGAGAGAATCAGAATTGTGGTGGAATTTTTGATGCACCTGTAATGAGTGTTGGAACAGCAGTGATAATGGATAATTAATGGGCTTGTGGACCTAGAGCTTACATGAAGCTGCCCAAGGATTGGGGAGGACGATGTTCCATAGTAAATGTTCATGTTCCAGCGTTGGTGATTCCGAAAAGTGATTTGAACATTGGTAACTTTCCAAAATCAGATGCACACCTGAGGCAGAGAAGATGTAGAGCTGATAAATCAAATGAAGAGAGAGAACTTTGTCTCAGCAAAATCAATGGAAACTTTTGACTCTATTCCTTATGAGCACAGACTGTTCGGCAAGACTTCTTCGATATTCATAATAATCTTTATGCCCAGGATCCAGACAGATGCAAACACCAAATGGTTACAGATAACCAAATGGGAGTTGTTGTAGACAATCAACACTACCATAAAGGGATTCAATGCTATCAAGGAAGATCTGAGAGGCATTCGACTGATGACTCTTCAGAATAGATACATCCTAGATATGATCACAGCTATGGATGGAGGTGTTTGTGCCAAAATTGGAGAATCGTGCTGCACGTTCATACCTTCTCATGATGATGAGAATGGTACCTTGACAGAGGCCATAGAGACGCTGACAAAGCTACAAATTCAAATGATAGACGAAGTGGAAGATATTGCTGATGATAGTTGGGATGGATCACTCTTGTTGTGGGTTCCACAATGGATGGAAGATATGTTCAAGTTCCTTGGAGCCCTGTTGGTGATGATCATACTTGGATTCTGTGTAATCAGATTGGCTATCTCACAATGCAAGAAGACTGCAAAGAAAGCCATACGGCTAAAGATCATGATCAATGTTGAATCAGGATAGAAAACCAAAGAGCTGACAGATGAAGAAATCAGAGATTTCATGAAAGCCACTATCCATGCACCTGAGGGAACGTAGTTCCTGTATCCAAAGAACCATAAGAGGTATGTGGGAAAATTGATTTATTGCAGTCCAAGTGGACAGTGCATGCTCATGACTTGGAATAAGGATGAGCATGTGAAATCAGCTGGATGTCTGAAAGGAGTAATCAAGATATGGGTCCCAAAAAAGCATTTCTTCAGACAAGGATGTCTAGAGGTGAAAAATAATGGGAGAGCGGTCGATGAATCGCCCAGAGGGGGGAGTGTAGAGAAGGAGCCAAGTACCCCCACCTCAAGCATCTTGCCCATATTACCTATATGTTGGGAACCAGAGTTTGAAATACATGCAGTACCAGTGAAAATGCCAATACCAACGAGGGTACTGGAAGCAAGGTTCCCATTGAGAAAGCCATACCTGCATACAAGACAGTATGATGGTCATTTGAATGAAATCCCAGAAGAAGAGTCAGAAATGAGCAAAATAGCAAATTGGTGATGTCACAAGAAGTGAGAATGATGCACCCAGAAGAGAAGCAGAGATAAGAAAATGAAGATAGTCTATAAACATCGAAGAGAAGTAACATTTCAGGATCGAAATGAAGAGGCTTATGCTACAGATGCGATAAAGATATCAAGTTATTTTACACATGTACAGATGCAAAGAAACGTAAGCAGACAAAGTATTCTTGATGCTAGCTAAGTAGTGATTAGATTGTGGCAAGCGCCAATGTGTATTACACAGCCCACGGTAGTGGCTGTGTAGTTATGGTTAAGTTGCTAATCCCATAGGAAGAGTACTTTTTGGGCGGCTTATAACTTCGCTCCACCTGGACGAATTCTCAGCAAACATTGCAAAAATAAGTATATGGCCCACTCTGTATTTATTTGCAAATTGTGGTGAGGTTTGGTCCAGGGGGGGCAAAGTTATAGGGGGTCCCAAAATGTATTTTTGACCATGGACATAATGGGAAAAAACCTTGCGCACGCCTACAGCTCAAACCGCTGGGTGGATTTCCTCCACATTTGCGGCAGCCGTGGTGGCTTAGTCCTCAAAGTGTGCTTTTGTTAATTTGGTGTAAATATGTCCAGTAGTTTTTTTTTTATGACCAAAACGCAAGGCAAAAAAATTAGTGATGTCTATGTCCGCTCCGCGGATGTGCTTCCCTGTTCACTCCGCGGACAGAATACCGATTGGCTGAGCAGCTTTCGTCATGTCCACGGACACGCAACGTGTTCGCTAATTGGCTGGGGTGAGGCATGAGGTGCGTCACATTGTTTCGATGAACCCGCCATTTTGCATCCGCCAACAGCGCGGCGGCAAACAGAGGCAAAGTGCAATTTTGTGGAGTGTGTTGTGTGCAGAAGTGCTTCAGGAGGGTTGGTGAGTAAGAGATTGGTCAAATACTGTATTTGTTTAGGTGGCAGGTGCCCCTGATGTGATCGCCATGTCCGCAGTCTTCACGGCTGTCCGAGGACATAATAAATGCACTACTGGCTATTTTACTTTAGTATGATGTTGGTTTTGGGTTGTTGGTAGAGGATTGATTGTAATTAATATCCCCTATAAGCAGCCAACATACCACTGTCAAAGTGTTTGGTAGCATAAGTGTGTTATGCTGCGGTGGTTGTGGCCAGGGCCTAAAGTCTTGGGTGCATGGACGAAGGCCGTAGGTGGTAGGCCATGCACCCAAGAGTCTAGGCCCTGGCCCAACCTCTGTAGCATAACACACCCATAGAATCAAACACCCATCAAATATCCAGAACCCACAAGTTTGTGTACTGTTTCATTTGTAGAGTTTGTATGTGAAGTTTTGCCTAGGCTATGCAGTTAAGATTGTAGAGTTTGTAATAGGACTGCATTATAAGATACCATTGGAAGTAAATATTTTGGATTGTGGTATATGAGTGTGTACATATTCTTGGAGATCTAATGGTAAACAAACTACTTTGCCATGAATGCCTTTCATTCATTTTGTAATTTTGGTAATTTTGCTGTTTTTGTTGAAGGTGTATTATTACTTGAAATGGGTGCACTGTTTGAATTATGATGCTCTCATATAAATTTAGTTGTTGCAGGCATTTTGGTAGTGGGAATAATTCCAAGTCATTTGTGATAGCACGTGAAGGTGTTTGGTTGCTGTCAAGTTTTGCAGTGCAGTAATTGCAAAGTATAAGGGGTCAGTAATTTTGTATTTGCTTTCTGCTATAAGGTAGAGAGCTAATTGGAAGCATTTGGAATCTTCATTGTCTTCTATTTTGTAAGTTATGTCTACAGTTTTTGTGCTACTTTTATTAAAAAAAGTCCTGCGGCAACACACACTCATGGTTTGGTACTTCAGCAGAGGTACTTTTAAACTTTAGTATTTCTTTTTTGTATGGGTTTTATAGAAGGTTACTATTTGTACAGTAGTTGTAGTTTGTTGTAAAGCTAATGCATTTTGTTAGTGGCTTTTACTTACAAAATATTTTCTCTGTATATGCTCTATTTCTTCCAGTAGTTGTTTAACTATACCATGTAGAAGATTGTTATTTAAATTGACTAGTGCTAAAGCAGGACTTTTAGCATACTAGAGTTTATGGACCAGATTGTTATAGTTCAATGATGTGTTGACATCATTTTGATATGATGGAAGGTGCTTTTGCAATAGGTCCTGAAATGCAGGCTAATGAATGTCCTTGTAGTCCTGTGTATTTGCGCACTGGACAGGCATCCATATTTTGTAGTAGTTTCATTCTGATTTTGTCTTTGCTCTTTACATACTGATTGAGGAAGTGGCGCACAGATCTGAAAGATTTTTTGGCAATGTTACACATTGATGTGCACATCCATTTGTAGACTGGATGTTTTGGTTTATTAGAATGGAGAGGTGATACTGAGATTTCTGGGGATATTTTTGTGAGCAGAGTTTCTTGTTCCATAATGGTGTTATTCAGTTTTTCATACCCTCGTCCACTGCTATGTAATGCAATTGGGTTTGTTTGCTTTTGTTTATATGCTTCTTCATTAAAATATGGTTCTGTGCTCGTGGTGTGACTCAATTCACTTCCACAGATGTTTAAGGAGCTATTTTTGGGTTCCATGTAATAATGTCGCCACAAAAATCTCGCCATGCAAAAATATTGCCGAAAAATTGCTGTTTTTTGTGGCGACATTATTGCATGGAACATGCGGGGGACAACCCCGCAACCCCCAAACTTGTTTTTTTCTTTTTTAATTTTTTTTTGCCCCTGTCCCCATATATATATGGTCACCCATATAATATCGCCGCGACCCGTTCCCGCAATATTATTTACGGCGACCATATATATGGGGATAATATTACCTGATACCTATTTTTGTTGATATTCAGTTTATTGAGAATTGTTTTTTGTAATTTAGTTGTTAGTTTTGTTAGTGGTTTCATTCTGTTTAAAAAGAAAAAAATAAATGACTTCCTTTTGAGAAGGATTGCACTGTCTATCAGAGCTTTTAGGATTACTTTTCTACGGTATGTTTTAAGGGTTGTCCATGATTTCTCTCCTGTTTTTATAAGGTTCTGAAGAACTCTGTTGCTGAACATTTTTTGTAAAATATTTTTTTGGGTATGGTTAGTTGCTACTATATCAAGATTTATAGGTGCAGCATTAGCAGTAGTGGTAGCTGAAGTCTTGTTAATCACTTTTTGTTTCATTTTACATTTTGATAGAGGAGGGAAAGTTTCTGTACTCGAAGCTTGTTTTGTTTTGCTTAATGACTGTATTAGCTGCTTTCTTTGAACTTTTTGTACAAAATCTGCTAGAGATGGATGATTATTTTGGACACTTTTATTTTGATTTGTTCTTCTTCTGTGTTGCTTTCTACAGAGTTGCTTTTTGGTAGGCATTCTTTGGGGTTCTTTGGAGAAAAAAAGAAAGTGTGGTTTGGGCTGTTGTGCAGTGTATGCATGCTTTTGTGCATGAGTGTCTGAGTATGATAGAAATGATGATTGTGGATGTGTGTGATTGTACAGTGGGCAGCTATATCAAGTTGGGAAGGTTATTCTTGTATTTTTGTGTTACTATAGAGGGGTTGAGATGACAATATAAAGTATGCAAGGGGAAGCGCTAATAATACATATAATGGGAAAGGGTCAATACACTTCTTTGTTCTACAATACTAAAATGCTAGTGTGTTTGAGTAATAGTTAGAACATTATGTTAGTATTGTACTTACTTTTTTGTATGGAAAGAGTAGGTTTCTTCGAAGTCATTATTCGTACTTCAGACGCTGCTACTTTTCCGGAGAGTGTTCTTCAATGCAATTGTAAAATAAAGAAGTTAGTGAATATGTGTGTTTATAGCACTTTTGTTAATGTAGACATTGGGCCTCATTACGAGTCCGGCGGTAACCACGGCGGTAAAACCGCCTGGTTACCGCCGGACTCGTATTACCATTCCGCCTCCGTGATTCCCGGAATTACCGGGGCATTACAACCCCGGTTTTCCGGGAATCACGGAGGCGGAATGGTGTAAATCCCCATTCCCATTGAGTCCTATGGGACTCAATGGGAATCGGGATCATGGAAACACCGGCAGCATCTCGTAATGCTGCCGGTGTTTCCTCGTCCGCCTGCATGCGGGAGGTGTTAAACCCGCCAGGTCAGACCTGGCGGGAACATCACCTCCCGCCTGCAGGGGTCGGGATCAGGCGGTCCGGAAACAACGGTGGCGGCGGGTTTACCGCCACCGTTATTTCCAGACCGCCAGGGTCGTAATGAGGCCCATTGTTTTTTGTTTTGTTTTTGTAGTTGTATTGTTTTCTTACAACTGAGCATAGTATGCATATGCACTTTCCTTTGCCTATGTGCATCCTGTATATTTTATTTAGAATCTGTTAGTTGAATACGTTTTACAAATGAGTATAATAGTAAATGCATAGAGCACACTTGTTTTTTTTTAATATTATGTTATTGGATGGTAAGAGGTAGAAGAAATAATCATATGCATTTTTTTGCTATTTTTACAGGGTAAATGGCAACGATTGTACAGATAAACATTCAATGTATGCATTTGTGAAGGTGTGGGAAATAAAGGAGTAGGATTTCATATAGAGGCACTGGTGGTGTTTGAGCTGGGAGCCTTTGTAATGATATTGTCTATGTGTGCTTGAATAAAGATGCATGTACTCATCCTGGCTGCGTGTAATTTTATAATACACTGGACAGTCTTTTTCATAATTATACTGTTATTTCTCCCATCTTTTAATATGAAATAAAAAATATGTAGATAGCTGTGTCAGTAAACAAAAATTTGGAAAGGAGACAGGTTTGCAATTGACACTTCATCATAGCAGAAGGGAGAAATGACAGTAAGTTCATTTTACAGTTTATACAGCGTAAGTGGCAGTTACTCTTTTTCTATGTATTCCTAGAAGAGCTGTACATGTACTGTGTAGAAAATATTCATACCTGTAGTCTGTGTTCATACATGTGGATGGACATGAATCTGCAAGTAGAAATATTGGGCAGTTTTATAGTAGTTGTTGCTGTAGGTCTGCTGCAGTGACAGCCGAATTGTACTGAGAGTGATCAATAGCACATCTAAAGTGCTGATGTGTGATGATAGAGTTAGATGTAGAGTTCTTGGATGTGATTGGTGGATGATTGTGTGGCTGTTTAACAGTAGCCAATGAGGAAATGGTGCAGAGAGTGAAGTGGAAAGGGTGGTAGGGCTGCCCAGTGTTACGCACTCCTCAGACACTGCAGGGGTCCGCGGGCAGGGCGTGCCACATCCAGGGTTTCTCAGCAAATGCAGCATGGAAAGGGGACTGTAGGGATCAGCCAATCAGATGTTGAGGTTGTGGTTTGTGTTGAAAGAGGCTGTGTGTAGTGAAGATGGTAGAGGTGGAGAAAATCAGGGTGTTGGTGGTTGTATGTTTGTGCATGGATTGGTGTAGTATGCTAAATGTAGGAATGTGGCAAACAATTTTGATGTTAAAGGAGTGGAGGTGGTGTGGAGCACTGTGCCTGGTTTCAATGTGCAGGGTATTGTTCAAGTTTGTGGAGATATGGGCAGGGTAAACATTCCACATGTAGTTGTTTTGCACTGTGGTGCTTTGTATTTGGGGTATGTCAGTGCTCCTACTTTGTTGGCAGATTTGGAAAATTTGGTTCAGGCAGTAATGAAAATACTTGCAAATGTCAAGGTTATTTTTTCTGGTTTGGTAGCTAGGGCAATATGGGACAATAGTTTTGTTTTTTGTCCTCAGCAGGTGGAAAGAAGAAGATGTAAGGTTCGGTTTATTTAAGTAGGTCGCTGACCTTCTCATTCTCTGTTTTACAGTAATGTTGGTATCATCATATTCGACCCATCCACACATCTTTTCTATATATGCAGTGTAGTGATGTGCATTGGTTGTGGCTCCTGCGTGTGGGATTATACCTACTGTTGTGAAGGTTTTTTACCAAGTGATAGTTTACCATGTGTAAATCCAGTTAGCTTGTAGTTGTTTTTTGTACCATCTGCATTCTAACGTGGAAGTATTACTATTATGTATTTACTATGTTTTGTAAGGTGGCAAGACGCCCACACCATTCATCTCGCTAGTGACCGAAAGTGCGATAGTACAAACACATGTGTGCAAATTATAGGCCTCTAATATATAACTGCGGTCATTGGGGCCAGGGTACGTGGCGTGGCCAGAGGAGTTTGCAGCAGGGTTTGCTCAGACATTCTCATACAAGCACATTTTGTCAGGGATCGAGACTTGTTCCTTTCAAAAATGTTTACGTGATTTGCCGTGTGAAGAGGAGATGGGATGAGGTGACAGGTGGTGTGGCCTGACTGTGGGAGTCGCTGGGAGAGTACGAAATTCTCCAGAGTAACAAAATAAATCCGTAGAAATGTCACCCACATTGGTGAATGGTAGCAAACAATTCATATGTTTTTCAAAAATATTTGTAATGCCACTGTGGTCTGAAGGGCTATCGGCTCCCATTCTGAGTGAAGGTCAGCGCGGTTCAATTTTTGTTTCCTAGCTGAGCAAACCTACGCATGGTACACAGTATAAGGCTCAATTGTTTTTTTGACCTTGAAGGGAGGATTCCGAAAGGAATGCATGAAGGGAGGGATGTAAGCCTTTCAAATATGATAATGTTCACCATTCAAAAATTGGACAAAGGAACATGTAATTTAATTTTATAAAAATTCATTGACCTGAACGGAGTGTCTGCGTTATGCCGATAGAATGGAAATGCTGAATATTATGTAAGTTTTACTTTGGACGATTTTATACACAAACTAGTTAAATTATCATTCGGTGACCATTATTGGTGGGTTACATTGTATTGTTTGTTGTGTGTGGTATATTGCAATGACATGCAATTACAACTTTTGTGTGTAGTTTGTTTTGTCTTGGGCACATGGGCAGTGCAGCATCGAGATGCGTGTAGTCAGTGGTGGGTTCCCCCAGGATCTACAAACGCGTAATTCAATGCTAATATTTAATTAAAATTCCATCTATGTGTTCTTTTTGGCTTTATCTTGCTCCCTGATTGCAGCGTAATCCTCCACATCCCATTTCGAGCTGACCATACTCCATAGCAGTAACGTGTAAAGCAAATTGAAGAGTACTTTGCACATTGTTTTGTCTGAGTTCCCATTGTTTCACGTCCGTGTTTATCAATAGTTGTAACAGGGGGCCAAATTAATGGTTAAAATGCGAAACTGTAATGAAGATCGGGTACTGAGACACATTTCTGTTATCTTTTTTTAAACAGCTACATCTTGGCTTTCTGCGATTGTCATGGATTCAGATACTACTGATGTTTTTTTAACCGTCAGCTACAGATACACGTGAATGGGTGGATCACAGTGATGATTTTTTGGGACGATCGCCACGGGCCCATATGCCCTTACACCGTACCAGCGATAAGGAGCAACTTCACATCGTTTACGGTGGCCTAGCGCCAAGTTCATGCCAAAGCCTTGCGATTCACAGTGCGTCCAATGCGCTTCTTATACCCAAAAGGAACACTGCGTGAGCCACGATAACATTTGTGGATGGAGAACGAAGACAAAAATTACCTATTTGGATGAATATGGCAATCGCTGGATGTTCTCTGAGAGTTTATTGTGAAATAAAAGTACTTTACAAATTGTGCAGTTTTGCTATTTCCTTTAAAAGTATGGTTTTATATTCATAATTGGGACGCGCTGTGTTGTGAGATGATGTGCATTGATATTCCGGGTTCTGCATCAAGTAACGTTATCACGTAGGTGATGATAGAATGTGTTTTACTACGCTGTATAGAAATGTCCTGGAGATAGGTGGAGAATATCACTAGGTTTGGTGATGTCAGCGTCTGGGGCGGGGCATATGAATTAGTGCTGCAAGGGCAGTCCACCTTGGGCGATGTGGCAACGGATAAGATTATCACAAGATGGCCACGCTCTGGTGCCTGATTTTGCATGTGTAAATAAGAGGAAAATTACGGTAAGGTGCATAGGAAATGTTTGTATGATCAATCAACATATGCTTAGAAGCACATACCCGAACAATTGGGAAAATAATATTTATGAGTGCACTATTTTTTAATAGATCTATTTTTTGCTGCATTCGCTGCAGATGATTTTCTAAGGTCTGTTTCTGTATTATTTTTAATGTCTGTATGGGGTGTTTAAAAAAACAATGGTGAGTACACATAAAGTAATGGGTAATACGTTTATATAGAGAAGTGTAGTGTCTTCCATTAATATCAATGTTTTCACTTATTTCATTATGAGGAACATTTTCTTCCAGCCATTCCAAAGTAGTAGACATTTCTGTATAAAAAGAAATATATATATTAGTTTTACTGTACCTAATACAGAAAGTTTATAAATATATAAAATAAATGTTGCCTACTCACTAGTTTGTTTTGGTGTTACTGCTGCGTACGTGTGCTGCTGATTTTTACTGTGCAGTTTGTGTGAGGTAATTCTGTTGGAGGCATAATTATTTTGTTTTGGTATATGGCATTATGTTGCATATGTTATGTAATTGGAAGGTTGGTGTGATACATATACAGTTTCCACTTCTTATTTATTATTGAATGTAATGTATTTATGTGGTGCTTTTTGAACATGTTTGGTGTTATTATTGTATGATACAATAATGTAAGATACCCCCTGAGTTTTTGCATTCTTGATGGTGACCGCGTCCGTATGTGGACATGCGCATGGTCCGTGGGCCTCAAAATCACTAGCGGGGAAGGGGGTTTAGTATTTTCTATGTTGTATGTATGTAAGCTAAGGGAGCCTTAGTAAACATTTATAACATTTACATTATCTATGTCAATATTCAGTGAAAAAACTTTGTTAAAGGGACATTATGGTTAAGTTGCACTACTAAAAACCTAGGGAAGTCAGTGAAAAAAATGTGTCAAATGGATGTTATGGTTCCAAGTAAATCCGAAAAACCCCTGAAATTTGCCAGTTATAATAAGCTAAGCAACCATAACTCACGCCACTACTGCGCACTGCTAAGACTAACACCCAGGACATCAAAGATGACATCACAAATAATTGCATTGATGACATCACTGATGACATCACAGTTCTGGTTCCCTTTTTTCTGTGCACTGACATATGTAGGGCAGGTGTGAAAAGAGTGAAAATATATTCGCCTCTTGGCCAGCATATCACAACCTGTGACGAGAAAAATGAAATATTACAAGGTTACCAATTAAAATTTCCAGAATTCAAGGATACATTTAAAATAAGCAAAGACACTGTTGCATGCGTCTGCACTTAGCATTTACCAAATTACCGATTTACAAAGTTCACGAGATGGGTGAAACTTTGTGTATCTATAAACATATTCCCTGTGAGGTCTGTGAAGCTCAAGGACTTGTCCAGATTCGTGTAACTGCCTGAAAACTCTATAAATACACAGACATGTAGCCAAAAAAAACAGGAACACATCACACATGTGCAAACACTCTGGAGAGAACTGGAATAGTGTTAGGAATGCCTTAAATACTTTCCTGGTTTTGTTAATGAAAGTGTGATGTTGGAGCAAGAATCTGGAGTATGGAGTTGGCTGGAGAAATATGGGTGTTGAGCAGAGGGTAACAGGAAGGTGATAGGTAGTTTAACAGGTGAAAGTGCCAGTATTGAGGAGGGGGTGATAAGGCCAGTAGTGAGGGTGTGGTTACCTCGGAGGGCGGTATTGGTAATATATGTGAATTTTGGTGAGTTGATTGAGGAGGTAGATACCGCAGAGTGTGGTAGTGGCAGTACCAAGGAGGTAGATGATGTACACCATTAAGAAGTGATTGAATCAAAAAGATGTGGTTGGAGTCTGGCAGAGGTGGCTGCAGTGGGAGTAGGTGGTAGTAGTGAGGAGGCAGTCGTACAGAGGACTCTGGGAACAGAGGTAATGAGGGATCCAGAAGACTCAGTCTGGTTAGAGTCAGTCAGTAGAGATAAGCGATAGAGAGAAGGGAAGCAGATTTCAGCAAAACACTACTAGAAGAGGAAGAGTATGGGGAGTCCTGCATAAAAGGGGTGGTAGTACAAGGAAGAGGTGGTAACCTTAAGAATTAAGTGGCAGCAACAACAGGTGTTTGTACATTGAGCAAAGGTTAGAGCCATATAGAAACCAATTCACAATTCCCAGAGAGCTGAAGGAGGATGAGGTGACTACCATTTGAGACAGACCAAATTGGGAGAACATGAAAGGAACAAGACAAGCTCAAGAAGCCCGAGCCAGAATATTCAGTGGGACCTTGTGGGGCTCAGCACACTGAACAGGGGTGCAGACAGGAGTAGAGGACATGAGCACTTGTTAGTTTGTATTTCTCTTCCTCATTATTATTTTTGTCCCAGCCCTGTAACCAATTCTCTTATTAAAGACTGTAATATCATGTAAAACGTACTAGGCATTGAGATCTTTCCTAATGAGTCCAAGTTCAGGGAGAAACTGTTGCTTCTCAACATATATTACCCCCCCTCCCTCGCCCCGGGTGGCTCCCAAACTGAATCCATCTATGAGTCTATATTGGCCTTGTTAGTGAGGTGAGGTGTTACTGGGTGGAGACCAAAACGCATATTGCCTAGACACTCAGGGAGCTGGAGAGACTGTTTATGTCAGGGCCATTAGCACCTTGTCCCAGAAGTGTTCTAATAGACAAGGGAGTTATTGGTCTCGATTTATGGGGGAGTGGGATTTTACAATATTGAACGGGCACCTCATGGGAGACATTCCCTGCAATTACACATGGTGGTGTGGTAACAAGAAGGCAACCCTAGATTATTTCTATGGACATTTTGGGGTATTGGCTTGTGCTGACCACCTACATGTATAAAATAAGGACTTGAGTGTCAATACACCCCCAACCTTACATATTAGAATGGACTGGGAAACAACGCATAACATTATTGTAGGAGATACAAATATAAATAGTGTGGGGAATAAGATAACCTGGACAGATACAAATGTAATAGCATTTAGTTGTCAGCTTCCATCACCTAATGCGGCTTCTGTATCCGCCCTGAGGGACAAGACGGCTAATCAGATGCAATGGAACAAACACTGGACCACCACTATAGCTGTAGTTGGGGGTGCTTACTCCATATAACAGGGACCGGTGCACCCTAATATTTATGGAACAGAAATCCGGGATGCCAAATGCCCCCTAAGGCAGGATATTCCATGTATCACCAGGACGTATATGGGTGACACTGAGAAGGGAGTTTATGATAAAGAAAACTAAGAATCAATGCAATGATTGGGTGAGAAGGTGGAGCTTTTCACTTAAATTCTGACATACCTTAAAATCAGTCAAGGGCAATAAAGCAGCCATAATCACCAACCGCATCAGTGAAGGAGTATGTACTAAGTATTGGATGAGTCTCAAGGGACTTGTGACACACTTCCTTATGTAATATCACACTGCAGCTTTTATACATCTAGCCAGAGGTTCAACACTGAAAAGGTTCTAACAGCCAAAAGGAAACAAATCCAGGGCTCTGAGGCCTGAAGGACTGGCTGATGTAGTCCTGTGTAGGGATCCTGGGATCTGGGCCCCCAGCCTAGCCTTGCTTTTCAACAAGGTATTTGATGAAGGAATAATGCTGAAGTCTTGGAAAAAGGCAGCACTTATTCTAGTATTTAGGAAAAACTCCAGGGCTGACCACTCTAATTACAGGATTTTATCCCTGCTAAATGTGATGAGTAAGGTATTTGCAACCTTTATGTTAAAGGACCTTCAGAAATGGTCCGAGGAGGCCAATCTATTGAGTGCTTTTCAAACAGGGTTCCATATAGGTTCAGCCTCGGCCCACTTTATATTGGCCTTAAATACAATGAGACACACTGCTCAAAGACATCAAAATCCCCCCATCATCCATCTTGTATGTGGATTACCAGGTTGCCTTTGACTCAGTGGGCAGCGACTACTGTTCAAAGTTATAGAGCTGGAATATACCTTCCAATCTGCTTAACTTTCTAGTACAGCTGCATGACAACACAAGTGTTCAGGTAAGGCTGAGCAGTGTGGGCGCTTGCACCAAGGACATCCCTCTACACAAAGGACTTAACCAGGGGTTTCTGCGTGTGTCCTTACTGTTCAGGCTGTACCTTGCTGATTTCCCTGGATGGCTGCCCAGTGTTAAAAACATACCCCCAGGCCCACATCACCTGGTTGTCCTATGCTGATTACGTGATTCTGGCTGACCTCACATTGATGGTTTTACAAGATCTGCAAAGGAATTGAGTGCATAAGCAATTGAGAACGGGCTTGTGCTCAACATAGATAAGAATTAATGCATGTATTTTGGCCGCGCTAGATGTCCGCTTCACCCTCTCCATATTTCTGAAGGTTCAATTGAGCAAGTGTCATCATATAATTATTTGGGGTACGTAATCAGCACGCAGCAAAGTAATAAGAAATGTGCAGAACGGACACCTGGATACAGCTTGAAAGGTGTAATTCTGGCATACAAACAGAGTATTATTCTGCTATTCTATATGGGCTGGAGGCGACCTATGTAAACACGCATGCCTGGCTGAATGATCTAGAAGGTAAAATCTGGTGAGGAGTAATCGGTTTACCACTGTGTATGTCGCTAGAAGCAATTATGCTGCAGTTGTGCTTAACCTCACTGGTGAGACTAATCCTACTCAAGCATGGAACATTTATTTCAAAGGATTACAAAATGTGGCATGCCCTTTTCTTAAAATTCCTGCTAAATCTATGGAGAAATGCCTTCAGACAGCATTAAATTAATTTGAAAGAGTTATTTATTTCAGTCAATTGGATGGGCCCCCAACTGGGAGTTGGATTATTTCCAGATAAAAAAAAAACATTTGAAAAGCAATAAAAAAAATGTGGGAATGGAATAACAACTATGAGCCTGTAGTGTGCAAAATGATTGGTGCTCCGAGATAAACACAGACACAAGTTAGCAAGATTCAAAACTTTTTTTTATAAAAAGCGGGGTTTGGGGAGTGCCTAATCCTGCCCTATTTCTAAATGGGAGTAGTCTCCACCAGAAAAGTAAAAGAAAAGTCTGTTAGTCAAAATAAAAGAGTCTGTCTGTGTCAAACAGTCAAACATATGCTTGCCCTCACTTTCTAACTTAACATAGGGTCTTGGGCAAAGTATATAAGTGTCTAAAAAAAATATCGGGGTGACCAAGGAGCTTCTTCTCAACTCCCTTCCTCAAGCTCAAGTTGCTTGCGATATTCACATTTCTGTTTGTTTCAAACAGTTCCAAGAAAAGGTAGTTCAAGAAATGTCTATTGTAACACAGCCCTGTTTTAACAATTCCTGAATATAGTACCTTTAACTGTCAGTAATTCGATTCACATTATTTCCTCTTTCTTGACACACAGGATTTCCTTCCCCAGTCTGCTTGCTTTCTTTACATGCTTTATGTCAAAGGCTTTTGAAATGGCATGGCTTTACTCAATCCTATGCCGGACCACTCCGATGTTGTTGCATTCTGGTTTTTGTAGTCTATTAGTTCTTTTTCAAGCGTGCTTACTTCGCAACACAACACCTTGCATACGTTTTAAGATGTTGTATAGGTATGACTAAGTGTATTTGTATTAGGATTCTCTGGCACTTTATGATGTGTATATACTTGTAAAGTTTTTAGCTTTTTAAAGTGGCTTTATTATATGAAATTGTAGTCTCTTCTATTTTTATGTCATGAAGAGTTATTGATTTTTCCATGACCGACATGTAAGGTTTTAACTCAATATGTATATTTTATTGAGTGTCTAAATGTGCTATGTGTGAACTTACTACGAGGAGGCCAAAATAAAATCTTATTTAATTGAATTGATTATGTTTTTTTATCTTTCAGCATGTCATATATTATGTATAGGAATATTATGTATAGTAATGGAATATTTGTTTTAATTTAATAATTATTATTGCTATGTGGAAGAAATGTGCATATGATATAGTTTCAAATGAAATTTTAAGTAATTGTGCAATGCTTTATAAAATAGAGATGTAAAAAGTACTTTTGAACTATAGCACACTAACAATAGATACCAAGGGCCTGATTCACAGAACGTTTACCTATGGCATTGAGCCATTATAAAACACTGCCATGAATCAGTCCCAGAATTTCATACAGTAGTCTTGGCATACGTCTAGAGAATACACAAGCCCAATGACAGGGATGCATCTAAAAACATTCCTCACCAACACACATCAGAGAGTATACACATTAACACTTCCTGCAAATAAAGCATGCATAATAACACAAACACACATACACACAAGCACATATGGTCACTACACACACTCATAACCACAATGCACTCTTTGTAGTGTCCATGTACCCTAAACACTGTACACTCAGCAGACGGTAGAGTGAACTACAACAAACACAGAGCTCTAAAGACTTACTGTGTCACATGACACCTTAATATAAGAGCTTTCCACCAGGTCTTTTAAGAAACAGGTAGCCAATGGCAGTCCAGGGACATTAGTAAGTATGGTGGAACATCTTCCCCTGTAGTATTACGTGCATTGATGACTATAATTGTTTGGCGGTGCCAACAACTGTGCTACTCAAGTTCTGAGCTGGCAGAGGCACCACCCTCCCTGACTTAAGGGACCCCTGAGGGTTTCTGGGGCATAGAACTGAAGTACCAGGCAGACCAATTCCGAACAGAGATGGTTGGCATGCTGCTGCTGTTTTTCAGAGTTCAAGTAAACAAAAGTGAAACAAGAAAGAGAGATTACAGAAAACCGAGTTTTCACTGGAAAACAAAGCTCTACTGAAAATTCCTGAACAGAAAGTTAATAAATTGGGTGAACTGGTAGTTTAGAAAAAACGTATACTATGCACTTAATAAACAAGACACAGCAAGTAGAGCTTGTAGACATTGATGAGAGTAGAGGGCAAGGGGCGGGCATTACCAGCATTTGAGGTGAACTGGTCTTGGAGAGTGCAACCATATTAAGACATTACAAATGGGCGTACATACATGGACAACTTCTGAATTGCTCCTACAAAGTAATACTTGAAGGAAATTCAACTAAGTGACACAGGGTGCAGAGGGGTTCTGGGTAAGGATGTGTTTCCCTGCATTAGAACAGCAAAGGAGAGAGTACCTAATGGGGATTGGGAAAAATCTATTTTCATTTTGAATCAGTATAAACAACTTCAATCAGGCCTGGAACATAATAGCAAAGATTAGGCAAAGTATGGAAACCACCTTTACGGGAATGTAATGATCGGCAACACAAAATATGGAAATTATAATTTAACATACATGCCCTGATATGGCAGATACCGCACCCCATAGTGCCAGAGGATAGCCAGTTGGAGCCCTTGGTGGCATGTGGGTTGCAGTTACAGTTTAGTTTACAGCAAATATAAGACACAGAAGCAAAACGGGGGTAGCCACCCACTTGGAAAGGAAATTCATCCAGAGAGATTACATTATGAAGGGTTCTACGTTGACTTGAGATTTCAGGTTTGGAGAACGTGGTATAAAGACATGAAAATTCGAATTTGATGTTACCAAGAGTTTGCTCGATGTACATAGCGCTAGAGGGCTTAGTATACAGATTTCAAGAGGTATGAAAGCTGTGTTGGCTAAAAGTGTTTTGGAGAGTTTACAATTCCTTCTCCTTTACTTCTATCTCACCTTCTGCCTTCTTCTTTCCATCCGCCACATCCCCATCTTGTGGCGTGATTCCTCACACCCCTGTCAAGTCTTTAGCGGTTTATATAATGGGGAGGGTATACCCCTGGGTTCCCCTGTACTCAACTATGTCCAGCTGGGCTGGGTACTCTTGGCTTGGCACCATTTGTGCATTTGAAGGTTAATGAAGGGAACCTTTACTCCTCTGTCTCTGAGAGGCAAACTGTGCCTTCTTGAATGTGGGCCACTATCTTTTTTTTAATGGCATCTGCACATCATTGAACGCCGATGGAGAATGCCAAAAAGCCACTGCATCAGATCGCTCTCTTGGGGGTCTGAACATCCACCTTCACTCAGTGTTCAGGATTGTTGCTCTTCACAACCTAATTTCCTTGAACTGTACTCCTCTCAGTCATGGTAGTGTGATATTGCAGATAGGGCAGATGCAACATCACACACTGCCTCCCAGACCTCCTAAGCAAGTACGGAAATATAAAATAAGAAAACTCTTTTAGTAGAGGTTTTTAGGCCTTTGTTGCTTGTATAGCTGCCATGTTGCTTTGTAGATTGTGGACACAAGTAGTGTAGAGTTAATTTTGCCACAATTTAGGGAACTAGTTCTGCTGCACTTCAGGGAGCCTTGGGTTGCTGAATATACAGACATCACAAAGAAACAATGATGTGTGGCATGTTTAGCTGAACAGGGTGTATAAATATATATGAGAGCATTAGCTTTGAGGAGTATTGTTTGTAACACGTAGCAAGGGCATCAGAATTTTGAGACAAGATCCCATTCGAAGCTGTAAAATTGTTATTTTAGACTGTTGTTAAAGATCTATTTGTTTATTAAAAGATTTTCTTTTCACTTCTGGTTGAAGAGCACTGGGCAGAAAAGAGCAGGATAAAAGGGAAGGATAGAATGGTGTAGCTGAGGCTGTGAGAATCAGCTCTTTCAAGGACTCAAAACTAGATATGCAACAATTACTTTTATCACAGACGATAGCTAGATGAATACACAAAGCTTTGATCGACAGGTGCACGAGGATCCATGTAGTAACATTGCCAAAAATGCAAAGCTTAGTTGCAGACACAGTGCCCCCAATGACAAGTTAGTGCCATCACACCCATGGTAGAATCTATTGGTGTGACCAATAAATACAAGAAATGATTTTCTGCACACAGGGCATTCACCATGTTTTTCTAAAACAGCTATTCATCCCATGACCTGATTAGAAGACAGTGCACCAGTGTTGGCCAGATTTATCGAGATGAGAGATGCAGAATGAGCTATTCAAGGTTAAAGAATGGTCTGGGATCATCAGGGACAACCATGGAAGGTGAGATTGGAGTATCTGTTGTTTTTGTGAAGCCAAGTTTCAATCTCTGTTCACATGAATTGCTAATTGGGTTGCCTCAGAAGAATACAACATCGAAGGCCATCGTAAGAAGTACCAACCAATGGTATACAGACATTTTGATCACTCGCAGCATGGAACCTACCAGCCAATCAAACAGTGAGTTAAGGATGCTCAGAGTGATGATGTTGTAACTGATGGGTTGGACTTGGGTAGTTCTGAAGATAGTGGATTAGCCCATGGTAGATTCCAATGTACAGAGGTATATAGGGTCTTGATTCGAGTAGCCAATGACTATGTTAGATTTTTATGACATGATTTTTCGTAATTATGAAAATTCTGTGGTTTTCTGGCTTATATTCCTTAACAGGATGTGGGTGGGTTGAGAGAGTTATTTTATTTTTTTCCCAGGCTGGTACTTTTCCAAAAGAGATTAAATAAAGCAGTTTTTTCCTTGCATCTGCGCACAATCATTTTGTGTATTTTGATTGATTTTGGTGGCACTTATACAGTAGCACTGTGTTTATTTTCCATTACCCACTTTACTCCAGGAGGGATGTTTTTCTGATAGTCTCTTATGAAAAGCCCTGCGTGTTCTGCTTCATCTGCATGTTTTGCTAGCTACAGTGAATGAGAGATGGAATGTTGGTGAATGATGGGTGCCTGTCAGCTCACAGATAGTTGGAATGCTGTGTAGGTGCTGTGAATGCGTTTTCTGTGTGCTGTGTCAGTTGGGGACTGAGGTGAGTGAAAAGGCTTAAGTTGTCACTGTAATTTGCTTAACGTGTAGTAAAGTCTTCCTATACGTATTGTTGGAGAATTATATTTAAAACTAGATTGCACAATGCAGGTGCATTAACCCTACATCAAAATGTGTGATCTAAAACTAGTTTTACATGCATTAGTTTATGCCTGTTGGTTAGGCTACTGATAGCACTAAACAGAGAACTGTGATATACTTCAAGTTTGTATTTGCAAATTTGTGAAAATAATTTAGGATGTGGGTAGAGGTCTTGGGAAGAACAAAAACATTGTTAATTCTTGAAGCACATACACAAACTATGAAACAGGATAAGGCAAACATGAACCAGGCATTCTGAAACTGCTACCACGTGTGTTCTGATACCATTATGCATAAGAAATTTGAATCTTGAAGGAGAGAAAAACATTTCTGTGAATAAACCAAGTTGCATTGTTCCACACAAGACACACAATGAAATGTGTGTTTGTGGAAAGGAGGTAATAAAAATATATCTAAGCCTTTCCATAAATGAGGGAAATACAAATCTTTCATTGTTGCAATGATGAGTGCAATGATGAGTGAAAACAGAATACGTTGAGCAATAAGAAAACTACAGAAGTGTCACATGAGAGAGAAGGCTGATATGGTATGAAACCTGTGTTGGGAGGTGAGACAAGAACAAAGGAAATAAATGCAGCTGCAAACAGGCACCAGGCTCCATCTTGTTGGGGATTTTTCCTTTAGGTTTATCTTTCTTTGCGATTTGTCATTTTTGGTCCTTTGGAGTAGGATCGCTCTGTGGCAAGGAGAGAAGATCTGAAGGGAGAATAGCTCTGTGGCAACGTGCAGGTCTTGGAAGCAAGACCATTCTCAGCAACACAGGTTTGAATCCTGGATCCGTGCTTGAAAACGATTTTGGGATTAAGCGCGTTATAAATAACCTGAACTTGCACAATCTGAATTCACAAGACCTAGTAGGATGGTTCCTCCCTCCAGCTTGCTTTGTTGCGCCTTGAGACACATGTGTATATGCACATAATAAATTACCAATAAAATAAAATAAATAGGGTAGTATGGTCTTTTGGCTTTCAGAGGTTTTGCCTCTGATTGTGGACCTTCTGTTTTCCTGCTTTCTGGCTATTTAATTTGTTTGCTGGGAGTGAAGGCTGCTGACTGGGTTCAGCATGCACACTGAAGATCATTTCCTCATGTCCCTGGTGGGGTTCCAGCCACTTGGCAGAAAACGAATGACTGATTCCTGATCCAGAACTATTGAAAGATAAACAACATGAGCTAAATTGAGTCATTTTTCACAATTACTAAAATGTCTCAGCACCCTATGTGATTGGTGATATGTTATATTTTGACAGACCAACGTGGTAATTTGTTATACAGTTGGTACCTCTATGGTGAATTTCATCATGTTTACTCAATTTAGTTTAAAAGAAAGTGTTCTTTCTATAAAGTGAAACAAATATGGTTTGGCTTTCCATTAGATAAATGACCTTTATTCAAATTTTCTAATATACTGAAAATTAGAGAAATAAAGTAATTATGTTTCCCTCCCTAAACAGAAATTAATCTTAATTGTTTTACCTTAATAGCCGTTCCATCTTTTTATATTTGTAAGTGTTGCAAGGTAACACATGTTCTGTTGTCAAATATTTTGTTGAACAGTTTTAAAAATGTTTAATGTTTATTTCTTGTCCTTGTTAAATTAGTTTAATATTATTCTTCACATTACCATGCTTTGCTGAAAGTCCGTAATATTACATTCAGGAAATGCAAATACAATATACAATGATTGTATTGAAAGCTTGTATTTTATTCACATTAGCATTGATGTTTGTTTGTTTATTTATTTATTGTGCGCACCAAACCCAGAGGTATCTTGGTGCATTACAAGAATATGCAGGTTTATAGTTACACACAGTAAATATACAATAGGCAATACAGAAAAGGTAAACATTTTACAGTGAAGATGAAGTTAAAGTTATTTACCAAATGGGCCATACAAATTAGGCAGACAGTGTCAAAATATACAGAGTATTTACAGTTATTACGGTCAGTGTACATAAACAAATATGCTATACATGGTTCAAGGTGCAGAAGGTCAGCATAGACTAGTAAGGTGCATCATTATCGATAAGTGGTGGGTAGCGAGTTCCAGAGTTGGGCAGCCATAACTGGGAAGCTACTACCGCCAGCTTTTTTAAGTTTATACCTTGGCACTTGTAAGCAGCCTGAGTTATATGATCTGGTAGGTCGGGCAGAGTGGTGTTTGGTGAATTTATCAGTGAGATATTGAGGGGCTGATTTGTTGAGACATTTATAGGTCACAGATGCTGTTTTAAGTTGTATTATTTCCTTGATGGAGAGCCAGCTGTTGCCACATCTAATTGCGGAGATGTGTTGTCTACGAGGTATACTCAGGGCAGTTCTGAGTGCATTATTCTGCATGGTCTGTAGTTTCTTAATAATTAGTTTATTGGCACCGAGATACAATGTATTACAATAGTCAATTTTGGATAATACTAAAGGTCTAGACAGTGTGATGCAACTTTTTATGGAGAGAATAGGTTTGCAGGTGTGGATGAGCTTAGAAGTATATGCTGTTGCAGAAGCTGTAGCACTACCCTGTTTGCGCACATTCAAGGAGGAATCTAGATAGAAACCCAATGTTTTTACCTCGCTGGCAACCATGATATTGTTACCATCAATGTTAAAGGACCGGTATTGATCGCCTAGTTTTGTAATGTTGGTAGGGGTGGCTAAGAGGAGTAGCTCAGTTTTCTCATCATTCAGGCACAGGACATGTGTGGCCATCCAGGCCTGAATGATGAGATAAATTCTGTTTATGAGAGCTGAGTCTTTGTCATAGTCCCCAGAAAGAGGTAAGAGGATCTGGGTGTCATCTGCATAATTAGTGTAGGTGACACCCAGATGGTGAACGCATTACACATGGTAGGCGATACACACAATACTTGTGGAACTCCACAGGTAATAGGGATAGGGTCAGCTGCAGCAGACGCTGAAAAGACTCTCATGGATCTATTGTTTAAGAAGGAGTTAATCCATGCTGTTGCTTCTGTTGAGAAATGAGCTGCTGTAGATAGTTGATTACAGAGACCTTAGTGATCAACCAAGTTAAAGGCAACAGAGAAATCTAACAGAAGCAAGAAGGCTGATTTCCCTTTGTCTTTCAGATCATCGATCTGGATCTTTAGGTCAATCAGGGCTGTTTATGTGCCATGTTGGGGCTTAAAGCCTGATTGACGCAGACCTAATAGCTTAATAGTCTCTAGATAATGTTGTATTTGGTTATAGGCTGCTTTATGTAGGATCTTTAATAAGAAAGGGACTGTCGTAATTGGTCTAAAATGTGTAGTTATGCTAGGGTCCAGTGTTGGGTTTTTTAAAAGTGGGAGCACCCATGAGTTTTTCAGGTTCAAAGGGATAGTGGATGTGTGGAAGGAGGCATTGATTAGCGTGGCGATGAAGGGAGTGAGTACACTTGCTGTTTCCTTTATGATAGTAGCTTGGCAGTAATCACCTTGACAATTAGACGGTTTGAGAGAGGCTATGATTTTTTGCACTTCTTGGGTAGATACTGTAGGGAATTTGAAAGGTTGAGTTGGTTTAGGGAGAGTGGGGTTCTGAATCCCGATGTTCCTTTGAGGAGGTAGGTTGTGTTTTTTGTCAGCTATGTTGTTTTGAAGTAGCGTGATTTTATTGGCAAGGGCCTCTAGGATTTTAGTGCACCAGCTATGGTCCTTGATGCAGTTGTCTGTAAGGGGAGTAGGAGATTCAAGTTCTCTTAGGATGGTGAAAGGTTCTCTGGTACTGGAGCTAGCTTTATCAATCCTATGGTTATAGATTTGACTTTTTACTAGGAGAATTTCTTCTTTGTAGATTTCTGTGATTTTTAGCAGGGTGTCTTTATTAGCTGTAGAGGGGATGTTTATCAAAATGGTTTCACATTTCCTTTTTTCCTTTTCTTAAGTCTTTAAGTTTAGGGGTGAACCATATGTTCAGGTGAGCTGTAGGTTTACTTTTGAGAATTTTGAGAGGTGCAATGAAGTCTAACGCTGTGGTGATGGTTTTGTTATAAAGCTCCACTAAATCCACTGGTTCAGAAATAGTAGGTAATGGTTTAAGCAGAGGTTGGAGAAAAGGCGTAAGGTTATCTACCGTGATTTTTTTCTCATTACTTGTTGGAATAGGCGGAGCAATATAGTTATTCCTAATAGGATGTATGCAATCTTGCAGAGTGAATGCCAGTAGGAAGTGGTCTGTCCAAGGTTGTGGTTCAATAGAGGTTATATTAGTTGCACAATTGAGGTCTGCTACCCAGTCTAGGATTCTTCCTTTTCCATGTGTAGCTAGGAGGGATCTTTGAGTGAAGCCTAGATCGGATAAGGAATTGACCAGTAGCACTGCAGATTGGTCTGAGCGGCCATTGAATCCTAAGTTAAAGTCACCTAGCAATAGGATTTGCAAGGAAAGTTTTGTGTTGCTGGAAAGCAAGGAGATAATTTCTTCTTCAAAGGAGCCTATGGGTCCTGGGGGTTTACAGACTAAGTGAGAAAAGGTGAGGGGGAGTTTCACTGTCAATAGTTCACATGAAGTGGTGGGGTTGTGTGGGACAATTGTGAGTCCCAGCGTGGCTCTAGCGACAAAGGCAATACTACCGCCTCTGGATGACTCTGTCTGATCTGAGGATCGTGTAGTTATCAGGGGTGGCGATGAGGAGAGATGGGCCTGCTGCTACATGTAGCCAGGTCTTAGTAACTGCAAGGAAATCCAGATTTTGATCTATAATCAGGTCAGCAATGTCAGCTGCATGGGCTACTAGGGATCTGGTATTGATCAGTGCCCTGAAGATGGCAGTAGGGCTGTTACTATGGTCAAGTGGGTTGGGTGTGGTTAGTGTCAATCAGGATCTCTTAGGAGCTTTATGATTTTTTAGTGGTTTTCTTTTTGGACATTGTGGGGGGCTATTTATGAGTAAGGTGTCTGGAGGTATTTTATATGATTTGCCTAGTCTGGAGCCAAGCCTTTGCATTTCTTACTGTGGTTGGGTAAGGACGATTAGGGGTGGATAAGGAGTAGGGGAGTACAGGATTAGCAACGGGAATGCTGGGCCGCCTAGGAAGTTGGATGGTACCTAATGGCAAGATTTGATCATTGACAGCATTCGTGCCTCATGGTTGTGGCAAGGCTTTAATGGTTAGGTTAGTGTGTGATAGTTTCAATGGTGGTAGGAATGGTGTAGGTTTCATCCTGCTCGTGAGCATCAGTGGTGGGAGGAAGATGGTGGGTTTGACATAGGCATCCATATGAGAAAGCTTAGACATAGTAATGGGGTTTCTAGGCTTGTGGGAAAAAGAGCTAACGCTGGCAAGAGGAGATTTGGATAGAGTAGTGATGGCGCTTATAAAGAAGACAAGGGTATGCAGGCTCACCCAGGGTAGGGTCTTATGGTATTTACTAAAGGCATGCATATTATCACAGTCACAGTAAATTAATGCAGATTGCAGGCATTAGTTGTTCTTGAATAACCAGCAGAATGCTGTAAATTGATGTGTACAAGCGTAGTATTTGTCGGTGTACATAGCATGGAGAAATTAGGCTGTTGAAAGTCCAGTAAGGCACACAATGGACCGGGTGCAGCCAAATCTAGATTCAGACTACTCAGGTCAGGCACAAATGTTTAGATAAGGTTGGCAGTGGGTCAAGATAGTTTACCATTGCATATTTCTGTTGACATGGCAATAAGTAAATGACTTCAGGCACTGTAAGATCCTATAGGGCACACGTTAGGCTAAGGTTCTAACAGAGATATGCGTGAGGTGGAGCATCCAAGTATAGCATCAAGTATAGAGACACACTAGTCGGGTAAGGCAGAAATATTTTGATTCAGTTAGCAATGGGTCAAGACAAATTAAAGTTACACTTTTCTAGTGACCCAACAGTAAGTAAACGGTTTCACGCAGTTTAGAATCCTGTGGGGCATGCGTTAGGCTATGGTGCCACCGGAGAAACGAGCGAGGTAGTCGGTGTGGGCATACAGTGCTGGGGGTGCAGCTAACAACAGGTCAGGCTGCTATGACTGCATTTGCCAATTTCTAAAGCTGGTGTGCTGCCCACATAGTCTGATTGTGATTTTGTGTATCCCCGTTGGTACATTTCCAAACTATGTAGGGCAATCAAATGCAATTCGAACTAGGAGAGGGACATGAGGGCCAAATGAATCAAAAGCTGAGCGATCTCATTGAAGACAACAAGGTAGTGATACATTTCTCTATAGTATGCAGTTGCCTCCTTCCTGATCTTCACGGGATTGGACAATGTTTGAATTACAACACTGAGTTTATCGTTGGGAGTGACTCCAATTGACAAGTTCCCACTTTGATGCTGAACAGGAGAGGCGATCTTGGTTACCCTAAGTGTTCCACCGCAGGGCCAATCTCTACATAGGGAATGCGCTACTTGAACCCAAAGGAACACTCTATATATACCCTGTCTCTTGGCACAACCTGAGAACTTGGTCACATGCCATATGCCAAACACAATTAAGTGCCACAGTAACACTACCCAATGGCAGTTTGTTTGAACAAACACGCAAGATTGGACAATGGGCCTCATTACGACCCAGGCGGTAAGTTACCGCCTGGGTCGTACCCTTACCAACATGGTGTAAACTATGTTTGCACCATGGTGGATGGCGGATTTACCGCCCCATTCCAAGGTGAGTGGGGCGGTGAATCCCCATTTCCCATTTTACCCTTCCCCATTCCCATTTTTGCCCCATAGGGCATAATGGGAGTGGGGAAGGCGCTAATTACGCCACCGTAAATTACGGTGGCGTAATTAGCACCATGGTCCCTTAGCGCCATGGATTTTAACGCCTGCAAAAAGCAGGCGTTAAAATCACCATGGCGCTAAGGGACCTTGTAATCAGGCGTTAAGGGTCAATGCCGTTTACGGCGCCGTTAACCCCTTAACGCCTGACTCGTAATGAGGCCCAATAACTCTCTTCAATCTTTGTGAATTTCTCCAACCCATGTGAAACGTTTTTGTTTTTGTTTTTAATTCAATCACGGTTTTGTTCAGTATTACTGAATTCGAGTTTTGGCAAGATGCGATCAATGCAGTATCTGTAAAACTGTGTAAGCAAACATTGCAGCTCCTTTGAACATGTATGAGAGCACCAGAGCTCTTGAGACTACATAACAAATGTACAGGGCCACTTTTTCCCCCGTCACCTTTTGGTTGAGGGGCCTTTTAAATGTGTGATTTAAAGGCCGATTAATGGAATTAATGTGTGCCAAAAATTCCGGCGAAGAGGTGCCAAAACGTGGGAATCGCAGTGCAAGTGCGAAAATCGCAGGGAAGCCAGCGCACATCGATTCATGGAAGTCCGTGCGCGAGAAAAATATTGGATGTGCGCTGAAAAAGTGCGCGACGGATGCCGGCGCACAGATCATCCAACGGCGTGTGCTACAGGCACAGCGAAATCGCACATAGCGCGGGGCACAAAACAAAAGTAGGCGGAACACGGGGCGTAGCACTCGGAATGGGGAACAACGCATGAAAACATGGGCGTCACGGGGGAAGTACAGGAGGCAAGTGCGCGGAACGCCCACACGCTCGCCTACAACTCCTATTCATGGAATCGAATAGGGCAAACCAGCGCACAGGCAAAGACGCGCACAGGGTCAAACAAGTCCGCCACAAGAAAGCAGGCGGTAACGTCCCTGCGCCTGAAATAAATGTGCGCCAAAATGTGCGCTAACAAAAAGCACCTATATACAGCTATGATGAATGATCCATACTGTGGCCCTCTAGGACAAATGAGGTGCAATGGGGTAGCCACAAACACGGACACCCGCTGTGTGAAAAATAGCGTGTGCGTGTATTTCGGGGCGCGCGGGAAGTTCCACACGCGATTGTCCTTGGTACGTGTATTTCGGGGTGCGCGTGAAGTTTCACTCGTGATTTCAGCAGGGTACGTGTATTCCAAGGTGCGCAGGAAATTCCACACGCGAATCCAGCAGCCTACGTGTATTTCGGGGGTGCCGGGGAGTACTACACATGAATTGGCCGTGTGGGTCCTCCCAGGTGTTCCCTCTACACCCTCCACGGCCCCTGCAGGCGGCCCACACCAGAGGAGACTACCCTGCACCCCTGCACATGTCCCGCAGGCAGCCCATCCACCATGGCCATGCCCCCCAGCCAACCCACATGTCACCTTGCACTACTGCCCACCAACGCATGACTCCCAGCACCCCCACCCCCCAGCATCCAGGGGCTCCCTCCACCAGGCCCCCACTCATGTCTCCCACCCCCCACAGCCCCCAGCAGTCAGGGGCACCCTCCACCAGGCCCCCAGTCATGTCCAACTCATGTCGCCCTGCACCCCCACCCCCCAGCACTGTGGGGCACCCTCCACCAGTCCCCCACTCATGTCTCCCAGCACCCACACCCTCCAGCATCCAGGGGCACCCTCCACCAGGCCCCCACTCATGTCTCCCTGCACCCCCACCCCCCAGCATCCAGGGCCACCCTCCACCAGGCCCCCACTCATGTCCAACTCATGTTCCCCTGCATCCCCACCCCCCAGCACTGTGGGGCACCCTCCACCAGGCCCCCACTCATGTCTCCCAGCACCCCCACCCCCCAGCATCCAGGGGCACCCTCCACCAGGCCCCCGCTCATTTCCAACTCATGTCTCCCTGCACCCCCACCCCCCAGCACTGTGGGGCAGCCTCCACCAGGCCCCCACTCATGTCTCCCTGCACCCCCAACCCCCAGCATCCAGGGGCACCCTCCACCAGGCCCCCACTCATGTCTCCCACCCCCCCACCCCATCAGCAGTCAGGGGCACCCTCCACCAGGCCCCCACTCATGTCCAACTCATGTCCCCCTGCACCCCCACCCCCAGCACTGTGGGGCACCCTCCAGCAGGCCCCCACTCATGTCTCCCAACCCCCCACCCCCCAGCTGTAAGGGGTGCCCTCGACAAGGCCCCCACTTATGTCTCCCTGCACCCCCACCCCCCAGCATCCAGGGGCACCCTCCACCAGGCCCCCACTCATGTCACCCAGCACCCCCACCTCCCAGCAGTCAGCAGTCAGGGGCACCGTCCACCAGGCCCCCACTCATGTCTCCCACCCCCCACCCACCAGCAGTCAGGGGCACCCTCCACCAGGCCCCCACTCATGTCTCCCAGCACCCCCACGCCCCAGCAGTCAGGGGCACCCTCCACCAGGCCCCCACTCATGGCTCCCACCCCCCCGCCCCCCAGCAGTCAGGGGAACCCTCCACCAGGCCCCCACTCATGTCTCCCTGCACCCACACCCCCAGCATCCAGATGCACCCTCCACCAGGCCCCCACTCATGTCTCCCAGCACCCCCACCCCCCAGCATCCAGGGGCACCGTCCACCAGACCCCCACTCATGTCCAACTCATGTCTCCCTGCACCCCCACCCCCCAGCACTGTGGGGCACCCTCCACCAGGCCCCCACTCATGTCTCCCACCCCCCCACCCCCCAGCAGTCAGGGGCACCCTCCACCAGGCCCCCACTCATCTCCAACTCATGTCCCCCTGCACCCCCACCCTCCAGCACCCTCCACCAGGGCCCCACTCATATCTCCCACCCCCCAGTCCCCAGGAGTCAGGGGCACCCTCCACCAGGCAACCACTCATGTCTCCCTGCACCCCCACCCCCCAGCATCCAGGGGCACCCTCCACCAGGCCCCCACTCATGTCTCCCACCCCCCACCCAACAGCAGTCAGGAGTACCCTCCGCCAGGCCCCCACTCATGTCTCCCTGCACCCCCACCCCCCAGCATCCAGGGGCACCCTCCTCCAGGCCCCCACTCATGTCTCCCTGCACCCCCACCCCCCAGCATCCAGGGGCACCCCCCACAAGGCCCCCACTCATGTCTCCCACCCCCACCCAACAGCAGTCAGGGCACCCTCCGCCAGGCCCCCACTCATGTCTCCCTGCACCCCCACCCCCCAGCATCCAGGGGCACCCTCCACCAGGGCCCCACTCATGTCTCCCAGCACCCCCACCCCCCAGCATCCTGGGGCACCCTCCACCAGGCCCCCACTCATGTCCAACTCATGTCTCCCTGCACCCCCACCCCCCAGCACTGTGGGGCACCCTCCACCAGACCCCCACTCATGTCTCCCACCCACCCCACCCCCCAGCAGTCAGGGGCACCCTCCACCAGGCCCTCGCTCATGTCCAACTCATGTCCCAATGCACCCCCACCCCCCCAGCACTGTGGGGCACCCTCCACCAGGCCCCCACTCATGTCTCCCTGCACCCCCACCCCCCAGCATCCAGGGGCACCCTCCACCAGGACCCCACTCATGTCTTCCACCTCCCCACCCCCCAACTGTCAGGGGCACCCTCCACCAGGCCCCCACTCATGTCTCCTACCCCCCCACCCCCCAGCAGTCAGGGGCACCCTCCACCAGGCCCCCAGTCATGTCCAACTCATGTCTCCCTGCACCCCCACCCCCCAGCACTGTGGGGCACCCTCCACCAGTCCCCCACTCATGTCTCCCAGCACCCACACCCCCCAGCATCCAGGGGCACCCTCCACCAGGCCCCCACTCATGTCTCCCTGCACCCCCAACCCCCAGCATCCAGGGGCACCCTCCGCCAGGCCCCCACTCATGTCCAACTCATGTTCCCCTGCATCCCCACCTCCCAGCACTGTGGGGCACCCTCCACCAGGCCCCCACTCATGTCTCCCTGCACCCCCACCCCCCAGCATCCAGGGGCACCCTCCACCAGGCCCCCACTCATGTCTCCCAGCACCCCCACCCCCCAGCATCCAGGGGCACCCTCCACCAGGCCCCCGCTCATTTCCAACTCATGTCTCCCTGCACCCCCACCCCCCAGCACTGTGGGGCAGCCTCCACCAGGCCCCCACTCATGTCTCCCTGCACCCCCAACCCCCAGCATCCAGGGGCACCCTCCACCAGGCCCCCACTCATGTCTCCCACCCCCCCACCCCATCAGCAGTCAGGGGCACCCTCCACCAGGCCCCCACTCATGTCCAACTCATGTCCCCCTGCACCCCCACCCCCAGCACTGTGGGGCACCCTCCACCAGGCCCCCACTCATGTCTCCCAACCCCCCACCCCCCAGCTGTAAGGGGTGCCCTCGAGAAGGCACCCACTTATGTCTCCCTGCACCCCCACCCCCCAGCATCCAGGGGCACCCTCCACCAGGCCCCCACTCATGTCTCCCACCCCCCACCCACCAGCAGTCAGGGGCACCCTCCACCAGGCCCCCACTCATGTCTCCCAGCACCCCCCCGCCCCAGCAGTCAGGGGCACCCTCCACCAGGCCCCCACTCATGGCTCCCACCCCCCGCCCCCCAGCAGTCAGGGGAACCCTCCACCAGGCCCCCACTCATGTCTCCCTGCACCCACACCCCCAGCATCCAGGGGCACCCTCCACCAGGCCCCCACTCATGTCTCCCAGCACCCCCACCCCCCAGCATCCAGGGGCACCGTCCACCAGACCCCCACTCATGTCCAACTCATGTCTCCCTGCACCCTCACCCCCCAGCACTGTGGGGCACCCTCCACCAGGCCCCCACTCATGTCTCCCACCCCCCACCCCCCAGCAGTCAGGGGCACCCTCCACCAGGCCCCCACTCATCTCCAACTCATGTCCCCCTGCGCCCCCACCCTCCAGCACTGTGGGGCACCCTCCACCAGGGCCCCACTCATGTCTCCCACCCCCCAGTCCCCAGGAGTCAGGGGCACCCTCCACCAGGCAACCACTCATGTCTCCCTGCACCCCCACCCCCCCAGCATCCAGGGGCACCCTCCACCAGGCCCCCACTCATGTCTCCCACCCCCCACCCAACAGCAGTCAGGAGTACCCTCCGCTAGGCCCCCACTCATGTCTCCCTGCACCCCCACCCCCCAGCATCCAGGGGCACCCTCCACCAGGCCCCCACTCATGTCTCCCTGCGCCCCCACCCCCCAGCATCCAGGGGCACCCTCCACCAGGCCCCCACTCATGTCTCCCACCCCCACCCAACAGCAGTCAGGGCACCCTCCGCCAGGCCCCCACTCATGTCTCCCTGCACCCCCACCCCCCAGCATCCAGGGGCACCCTCCACCAGGCCCCCACTCATGTCTCCCAGCACCCCCACCCCCCAGCATCCTGGGGCACCCTCCACCAGGCCCCCACTCATGTCCAACTCATGTCTCCCTGCACCCCCACCCCCCAGCACTGTGGGGCCCCTCCACCAGACCCCCACTCATGTCTCCCACCCACCCCACCCCCCAGCAGTCAGGGGCACCCTCCACCAGGCCCTCGCTCATGTCCAACTCATGTCCCAATGCACCCCCACCCCCCCAGCACTGTGGGGCACCCTCCACCAGGCCCCCACTCATGTCTCCCTGCACCCCCACCCCCCAGCATCCAGGGGCACCCTCCACCAGGCCCCCACTCATGTCTTCCACCTCCCCACCCCCCAACTGTCAGGGGCACCCTCCACCAGGCCCCCACTCATGTCTCCTACCCCCCCACCCCCCAGCAGTCAGGGGCACCCTCCACCAGGCCCCCAGTCATGTCCAACTCATGTCTCCCTGCACCCCCACCCCCCAGCACTGTGGGGCACCCTCCACCAGTCCCCCACTCATGTCTCCCAGCACCCACACCCCCCAGCATCCAGGGGCACCCTCCACCAGGCCCCCACTCATGTCTCCCTGCACCCCCACCCCCCAGCATCCAGGGGCACCCTCCACCAGGCCCCCACTCATGTCCAACTCATGTTCCCCTGCATCCCCACCCGCCAGCACTGTGGGGCACCCTCCACCAGGCCCCCACTCATGTCTCCCTGCACCCCCACCCCCCAGCATCCAGGGGCACCCTCCACCAGGCCCCCACTCATGTCTCCCAGCACCCCCACCCCCCAGCATCCAGGGGCACCCTCCACCAGGCCCCCGCTCATTTCCAACTCATGTCTCCCTGCACCCCCACCCCCCAGCACTGTGGGGCAGCCTCCACCAGGCCCCCACTCATGTCTCCCTGCACCCCCACCCCCAGCATCCAGGGGCACCCTCCACCAGGCCCCCACTCATGTCCAACTCATGTCCCCCTGCACCCCCACCCCCAGCACTGTGGGGCACCCTCCACCAGGCCCCCACTCATGTCTCCCAACCCCCCACCCCCCAGCTGTAAGGGGTGCCCTCGACAAGGCCCCCACTTATGTCTCCCTGCACCCCCACCCCCCAGCATCCAGGGGCACCCTCCACCAGGCCCCCACTCATGTCACCCAGCACCCCCACCTCCCAGCAGTCAGCAGTCAGGGGCACCGTCCACCAGGCCCCCACTCATGTCTCCCACCCCCCACCCACCAGCAGTCAGGGGCACCCTCCACCAGGCCCCCACTCATGTCTCCCAGCACCCCCACGCCCCAGCAGTCAGGGGCACCCTCCATCAGGCCCCCACTCATGTCTCCCACCCCCCCGCCCCCCAGCAGTCAGGGGAACCCTCCACCAGGCCCCCACTCATGTCTCCCTGCACCCACACCCCCAGCATCCAGGGGCACCCTCCACCAGGCCCCCACTCATGTCTCCCAGCACCCCCACCCCCCAGCATCCAGGGGCACCGTCCACCAGACCCCCACTCATGTCCAACTCATGTCTCCCTGCACCCCCACCCCCCAGCACTGTTGGGCACCCTCCACCAGGCCCCCACTCATGTCTCCCACCCCCCCCACCCCCCCAGCAGTCAGGGGCACCCTCCACCAGGCCCCCACTCATCTCCAACTCATGTCCCCCTGCACCCCCACCCTCCAGCACTGTGGGGCACCCTCCACCAGGCCCCCACTCATGTCTCCCTGCACCCCCACCCCCCAGCATCCAGGGGCACCCTCCACCAGGCCCCCACTCATGTCTTCCTCCTCCCCACCCCCCAACTGACAGGGGTACCCTCCACCAGGCCCCCACTCATGTCTCCCTGCACCCCCACCCCCCAGCATCCAGGGGCACCCTCCAAAAGGCCCCCACTCATATCTCCCAGCACCCCCACCCCCCAGCAGTCAGGGGCACCCTCCACCAGGCCCCCACTCATGTCTCTCACCCCCCCACCCCCCAGCAGTCAGGGGCACCCTCCACCAGGCCCCCACTCATGTCTCCCACCCCCACCCAACAGCAGTCAGGGCACCCTCCGCCAGGCCCCCACTCATGTCTCCCTGCACCCCCACCCCCCAGCATCCAGGGGCACCCTCCACCAGGCCCCCACTCATGTCTCCCAGCACCCCCACCCCCCAGCATCCTGGGGCACCCTCCACCAGGCCCTCACTCATGTCCAACTCATGTCTCCCTGCACCCCCACCCCCCAGCACTGTGGGGCACCCTCCACCAGACCCCCACTCATGTCTCCCACCCACCCCACCCCCCAGCAGTCAGGGGCACCCTCCACCAGGCCCTCGCTCATGTCCAACTCATGTCCCAATGCACCCCCACCCCCCCAGCACTGTGGGGCACCCTCCACCAGGCCCCCACTCATGTCTCCCTGCACCCCCACCCCCCAGCATCCAGGGGCACCCTCCACCAGGCCCCCACTCATGTCTTCCACCTCCCCACCCCCCAACTGTCAGGGGCACCCTCCACCAGACCCCCACTCCTGTCTCCTACCCACCCCACCCCCCAGAATTCAGGGGCACCCTCCACCAGGCCCCCGCTCATGTCTAACTCATGTCCCCCTCAACCCCTACCCCCCAGCACTGTGGGGCACCCTCCACCAGGCCCCCACTCATGTCTCCCTGCACCCCCACCCCCCAGCATCCAGGGGCACCCTCCACCAGGCCCCCACTCATGTCTTCCTCCTCCCCACCCCCCAACTGACAGGGGCACCCTCCACCAGGCCCCCACTCATGTCTCCCCGCACCCCCACCCTCCAGCATTCAGGGGCACCCTCCACCAGGCCCCCACTCATATCTCCCAGCACCCCCACCCCCCAGCAGTCAGGGGCACCCTCCACCAGGCCCCCACTCATGTCTCTCACCCCCCCACCCCCCAGCAGTCAGGGGCACCCTCCACCAGGCCCCCACTCATGTCTCCCAGCACCCCCACCCCCAGCAGTCAGGGGCACCCTCCACCAGGCCCCCACTCATGTCTCCCACACCCCCACCCCCCAGCAGTCAGGGGCAACCTCCACCAGGCCTCCACTCATGTCTCCCTGCATCTCCATCCCCCAGCATCCAGGGGCACCCACCACCAGGCCCCCACTCATGTCTCCCAGCACCCCCACCCCCAGCATTCCTGGGGAACCCTCCACCAGGCCCCCACTTATGTCCAACTCATGTCTCCCTGCACCCCCACCCCCCAGCACTGTGGGGCACCCTCCACCAGGCCCCCACTCATGTCTCCCACCCCCCCCCCGCGCCCCCCAGTAGTCAGGGGCACCCTCCACCAGGCCCCCACTCATGTCCAACTCATGTCCCCCTGCACCCCCACCCCCCAGCACTGTGGGGCACCCTCCACCAGGCCACCACTCATGTCTCCCACCCCCCACCCAGCCCCCAGCAGTCAGGGGCACCCTCCACCAGGCAACCACTCATGTCTCCCACCCCCCTCCCCACCCCCCACAGTCAGGGGCACCCTCCACCAGGCCCCCACTCATGTCTCCCGGCACCCCCACCCCCAGCTGTGAGGGGCACCCTTCACCAGGTCCCCACTCATGTCTCCCACCTCCCCACCCCCCAGCAGTGAGGGGCAACCTTCACCAGGCCCCCACTCATGTCTCCCACCTCCCCACCCCCCAGCAGTCAGGGGCACCCTCCACCAGGCCTGCACTCATGTCTCCCTGCACCCCCACCCCCAGCATCCAGGGGCACCCTCCACCAGGCCCCCACTCATGTCTCCCAGCACCCCCAACCCCCAGCATCCAGGAGCACCCTCCACCAGGCCCCCACTCATGTCTCCCACCCCCCCACCCCCCCTGCAGTCAGGGGCACCCTCCACCAGGCCCCCACTCATGTCCAACTCATGTCCCCCTGCACCCCCACCCCCAGCACTGTGGGGCACCCTCCACCAGGCCCCCAACCATGTCTCCCAACCCCCCACCCCCCAGCTGTCAGGGGCACCCTCTGCCAGGCCCCCACTTATGTCTCCCAGCACCCCCACCCCCCAGCATCCAGGGGCACCCTCCACCAGGCCCCCACTCATGTCTCCCAGCACCCCCACCCCCCAGCAGTCAGCAGTCAGGGGCACCCTCCACCAGGCCCCCACTCATGTCTCCCACCCCCCACCCCACAGCAGTCAGGGGCACCCTCCACCAGGCCCCCACTCATGTCTCCCAGCACCCCCACCCCCCAGCAGTCAGGGGCACCCTCCACCAGGCCACCACTCATGTCGCCCACCCCCCACCCCCCAGCAGTCAGGGGCACCCTCCACCAGGCCCCCACTCATGTCTCCCTGCACCCCCACCCCCAGCATCCAGGGGCACCGTCCAACAGACCCCCACTCATGTCCAACTCATGTCTCCCTGCACCCCCACCCCCCAGCACTGTGGGGCACCCTCCACCAGGCCCCCACTCATGTCTCCCACCTCCCCACCCCCCAGCAGTCAGGGGCACCCTCCACCAGGCCCCCACTCATCTCCAACTCATGTCCCCCTGCACCCCCACCCTCCAGCACTGTGGGGCACCCTCCACCAGGCCCCCACTCATGTCTCCCACCCCCCAGCCCCCAGCAGTCAGGGGCACCCTCCACCAGGCAACCACTCATGTCTCCCTGCACCCCCACCCCCCAGCATCCAGGGGCACCCCCCACCAGGCCCCCACTCATGTCTCCCACCCCCCACCCAACAGAAGTCAGGGGCACCCTCCGCCAGACCCCCACTCATGTCTCCCTGCACCCCCACCCCCCAGAATCCAGAGGCACCCTCCACCAGGCCCCCACTCATGTCTCCCAGCACCCCCACCCCCCAGCATCCAAGGGCACCCTCCACCAGGCCCCCACTCATGTCTCCCACCCCCCACCCAACAGCAGTCAGGGGCACCCTCCGCCAGACCCCCACTCATGTCTCCCTGCACCCCCACCCCCCAGCATCCAGGGGCACCCTCCACCAGGCCCCCACTCATGTCTCCCAGCACCCCCACCCCCCAGCATCCAAGGGCACCCTCCACCAGGCCCCCACTCATGTCTCCCACCCCCACCCAACAGCAGTCAGGAGTACCCTCCGCCAGGCCCCCAAACATATCTCCCTGCACCCCCACCCCCCAGCATCCAGGGGCACCCTCCACCAGGCCCCCACTCATGTCTCCCTGCACCCCCCACCCCCCAGCATCCAGGGGCACCCTCCACCAGGCCCCCACTCATGTCCAACTCATGTCTCCCTGCACCCCCACCCCCCAGCACTGTGGGGCACCCTCCACCAGACCCCCACTCATGTCTAGCACCCACCCAACCCCCCAGCAGTCAGGGACATCCTCAACCAGGCACTCACTCATGTCCAACTCATGTCCCGCTGCACCCCCACCCCCCAGCATCCAGGGGCACCCTCCACCAGGCCCCCACTCATGTCTTCCACCTCCCCACCCCCCAACTGTCAGGGGCACCCTCCACCAGGCCCCCACTCATGTCTCCCTGCACCCCCACCCCCCAGCATCCAGGGGCACCCTCCACCAGGCCCCCACTCATATCTCCCAGCACCCCCACCCCCCAGCAGTCAGGATCGCCCTCCACCAGGCCCCCACTCATGTCTCCCACCCCCCGCCACCCCCCAGCAGTCAGGGGCACCCTCCACCAGGCCCCCACTCATGTCTCCCAGCACCCGCACCCCCCAGCAGTCATGGACACCCTCCACCAGGCCCCCACTCATGTCTCCCTGCACCGACAACCCCCAGCATCCAGGGGCACCCTCCAGCAGGGCCCCACTCATGCCTCCCAGCACCCCCACCCCCCAGCATCCCGGGGCACCCTCCACCAGGCCCCCACTTATGTCTCCCACCCCCCCAACCCCCAGTAGTCAGGAGCGCCCTCCACCAGGCCCCCACACATGTCCAACTCATGTCCCCCTGCACCCCCACCCCCCAGCACTGTGGGGCACCCTCCACCAGGCCCCCACTCATGTCTCCCACCCCCCCAACCCCCAGTAGTCAGGAGTGCCCTCCACCAGGCCCCCACACATGTCCAACTCATGTCCCCCTGCACCCGCACCCCCCAGCACTGTGGGGCACCCTCCACCAGGCCCAAACTCCTTTCTCCCACCCCCCAGCCCCCAGCAGTCAGGGGCACCCTCCACCAGGCAACCACTCATGTCTCCCACCCCCCTCCCCACCCCCCATCAGTCAGGGGCACCCTCCACCAGGCCCCCACTCATGTCTCCCAGCACCCCCACCCCCCCAGCAGTCAGGGGCACCCTTCACCAGGCCCCCACTCAGTTCTCCCACCTCCCCACCCCCCAGCAGTCAGGGGCACCCTCCACCAGGCCCCCACTCATGTCTCCCTGCACCCCCACCCCCCAGCATCCAGGGGCACCCTCCACCAGGCCCCCACTCATGTCTCCCAGCACCCCCAACCCCCAGCATCAAGGGGCACCCTCCACCAGGCCCCCACTCATGTCCAACTCATGTCTCCCTGCACCCCCACCCCCCAGCAGTCAGGGGCACCCTCCACCAGGCCCCCACTCATGTCTCCCTGCACCCCCACCCCCCAGCACCCAGGGGCACCCTCCACCAGGCCCCCACTCATGTCTCCCAGCACCCCCAACCCCCAGCATCAAGGGGCACCCTCCACCAGGCCCCGACTCATGTCCAACTCATGTCTCCCTGCACCCCCACCCCTCAGCACTGTGGGGCACCCTCCACCAGGCCCCACTCATGTCTCCCTACACCCCCACCCCCCAGCATCCAGGGGCACCCTCCACCAGGCCCCCACTCACGCCTCCCCCCCACCCCCCAGCTGTCAGGGGCACCCTCCACCAGGACCCCACTTATGTCTCCCTGCACCCCCACCCCCCAGCATTCAGGGACACCCTCCACCAGGCCCCCACTCATGTCTCCCAGCACCCCCACCCCCCAGCAGTCAGCAGTCAGGGGCACCCTCCACCAGGCCCCCACTCATGTCTCCCACCCCCCCACCCCCAGCAGTCAGGGGCACCCTCCACCAGGCCCCCACTCATGTCTCCCAGCACCTCCACCCCCCAGCAGTGAGGGGCACCCTCCACCAGGCCCCCACTCATGTCTCCCACCCCCCCCCACCCTCCAGCAGCCAGGGGCACTCTCCACCAGGCCCCCACTCATGTCTCCCTGCACCCCCACCCCCCCAGCATCCAGGGGCACCCTCCACCAGGCCCCCACTCATGTCTTCCACCTCCCAACCCCCCAACTGTCAGGGGCACCCCCCACCAGGTCCCCACTCATGTCTCCCTGCACCCCCACCCCCCAGCATCCAGGGGCACCCTCCACCAGGCCCCCACTCATGTCTTCCTCCTCCCCGACCCCCAACTGTCAGGGGCACCCTCCAACAGGCCCCCACTCATGTCTCCCTGCACCCCCACCCCCCAGCATCCAGAGGCACCCTCCACCAGGCCCCCACTCATGTCCAACTCATGTCTCCCTGCACCCCACCCCCCAGCACTGTGGGGCACCCTCCACCAGGCCCCCACTCATGTCTCAGCCAGCAGTCAGGGGCACCCTCCACCAGGCCCCCACTCATGTACAACTCATGTCCCCCTGCACCCCCACCCCCCAGCACTGTGGGGCACCCTCCACCAGGCCCCCACTCATGTCTCCCTGCACCCCCACCCCCCAGCATCCAGGGGCACCCTCAACCAGGCCCCCACTCATGTCTCCAACCCCCTCACCCCCCAGCTGTCAGGGGCACCCTCCACCAGGCCCCCACTTATGTCTCCCTGCACCTCCACCCTCCAGCATCCAGGGGCACCCTCCACCAGGCCCCCACTCATGTCTCCCAGCACCCCAACCCCCAGCAGTCAGCAGTCAGAGGCACCCTCCACCAGGCCCCCACTCATGTCTCCCACCCCCCACCCCCCAGCAGTCAGGGCACCCTCCACCAGGCCCCCACTCATGTCTCCCAGCACCCCCACCCCCCAGCAGTCAGGGGCACCCTCCACCAGGCCCCCACTCATGTCTCCCACCCCCCCACCCCCCAGCAGTCAGGGGCACCCTCCACCAGGCCCCCACTCATGTCTCCCTGCACCCCCACCCCCAGCATCCAGGGGCACCCTCCACCAGGCCCCCACTCATGTCCAACTCATGTCTCCCTGCACCCCCGCCCCCCAGCACTGTGGGGCACCCTCCACCAGGCCCCCACTCATGTCTCCCACCCCCCAAACCCCAGCAGTCAGGGGCACCCTCCACCAGGCCCCCACTCATGTCCAACGCATGTCCCCCTGCACCCCCACCCTCCAGCACTGTGGGGCACCCTCCACCAGGCCCCCACTCATGTCTCCCACCCCCCACCCAACAGCAGTCAGGGGCACCCTCCACCAGGCCCCCACTCATGTCTCCCTGCACCCCCACCCCCCAGCAGTGCGATTGGCCTGGGTACGTGTATTTCAGGGGTGCGCAGGTAGTCTTACACGCAATTTCATCAGGGTACGTGTATTACGGGTCCGCGTGAACTTCCACACGCGATATCAGCAGGGTACGTGTATTACGGGTCCGCGTGAACTTCCACACGCGAAATCAGCAGGTTGTGTGTATTACGGGGTTTGCGTGAACTTCCACACGCAACTGGGCCTGGGAGAGTGGGTACATGTATTCCTGGGGTGGGCGGGAATATTTACACGCGACTGGGCCTGGGAGAGCGTGTTACATGTATTCCTGGGGTGGGCGGGAAGATTTACACGGTCGCTTACAACGCGCCAAAAAAAAGGTCCAATCCGGAAACACGTATGCCAGCATGAAGCAGGCGCACGTCCCGCGCAGCATAAAAGTGTGCGCAAACAACAAACCAGCTCAGACGCCAGGATGAATATACCGTTCCTAGCAGCAGTGGCCGTGGGATACCGCAGGAGGAGGAGGAGGATAGTCAGGGCCAGAATCTTTACACCCAGAACCAGCCTTTTTGGTATGCCTGATGACCAGGTGTATGGGAGGTACAGGTTTCCACCTCACATAATACTCGACCTGGTCAGTGAGTGGGAGGATGACCTCACATCACCCACCCTGTGCTCCCAAGCTCTCAGCCCCCTGGAGAAGGTCCTCAATGTACTGCACTTCTTGGCTACCGGATCATTTCAGTGGACAAGTGCCATAGTGGGGGGGTGTCACAGGCCACACCCCCCCACCCCCAGCAGTGAGGGGCACCCTCCACCCACTCATGTCCAACTCATGTCCCCCTGCACCCCCACCCCCCAGCACTGTGGGGCACCCTCCACTAGGCCCCCACTCATGTCTCCCTGCAGCCCCACCCCCCAGCATCCAGGGGCACCCTCCACCAGGCCCCCACTCATGTCTCCCGGCACCCCCACCCCTCAGCAGTGCGATTGGCCTGGGTACGTGTATTTCAGGGGTGCGCGGGTAGTCTTACACGCAATTTCATCAGGGTACGTGTATTACGGGTCTGCGTGAACTTCCACACATGATATCAGCAGGGTACGTGTATTACGGGTCCGCGTGAACTTCCACACGCGATATCAGCAGGTTACGTGTATTACGGGGTTTGCGTGAACTTCCACACGCAACTGGGCCTGGGAGAGCGTGCTACATGTATTCCTGGGGTAAGCGGGAAGATTTACACGGTCGCCTACAACGCGCCAAAAAAAAAGGTCCAATCCGGAAACACGTACGCCAGCATGAAGCAGGCGCACGTCCCGCGCAGCATAAAAGTGTGCGCAAACAACAAACAAGCTCAGACGCCAGGATGAATATACCGTTCCTAGCAGCAGTGGCCGTGGGATACCGCAGGAGGAGGAAGAGGATAGTCAGGGCCAGAATCTTTACACCCAGAACCAGCCTTTTTGGTATGCCTGATGACCAGGTGTATGGGAGGTACAGGTTTCCACCTCACATAATACTCGACCTGGTCAGTGAGTGGGAGGATGACCTCACATCACCCACCCTGTGCTCCCAAGCATTCAGCCCCCTGGAGAAGGTCCTCAATGTACTGCACTTCTTGGCTACCGGATCATTTCAGCGGACAAGTGCCATAGTGGGGGGGGTGTCACAGGCCACGCCCCCCCACCCCCAGCAGTCAGGGGCACCCTCCACCAGGCCCCCACTCATGTCCAACTCATGTCCCCCTGCACCCCCACTCCCCAGCACTGTGGGGCACCCTCCACCAGGCCCCCACTCAAGTCTCCCTGCACCCCCACCCCCCAGCATCCAGGGGCACCCTCCACCAGGCCCCCACTCATGTCTCCCACCCCCCACCCCCCAGCTGTCAGGGGCACCCTCCACCAGGCCCCCACTTATGTCTCCCAGCACCCCCACCCCCCAGCAGTCAGCAGTCAGGGGCACCCTCCACCAGGCCCCCACTCATGTCTCCCACCCCCCCACCCCCCAGCAGTCAGGGGCACCCTCCACCAGGCCCCCACTCATGTCTCCCTGCACCCCCACCCCCAGCATCCAGAGGCACCCTCCACCAGGCCCCAACTCATGTCTCCCTGCACCCCCGCCCCCTAGCACTGTGGGGCACCCTCCACCAGGCCCCCACTCATGTCTCCCACCCCACACCCCCCAGCAGTCAGGGGCACCCTCCACCAGGCTCCCACTCATGTCCAACTCATGTCCCCCTGCACCCCCACCCTCCAGCACTGTGGGGCACCCTCCACCAGGCCCCCACTCATGTCTCCCACCCCCAGCCCCCAGCAGTCAGGGGCACCCTCCACCAGCCAACCACTCATGTCTCCCTGCACCCCCACCCCCAGCATCCAGGGACACCCTCCACCAGGCCCCCACTCATGTCTCCCAGCACCCCCACCCCCCAGCAGTCAGGGGCACCCTCCACCAGGCCCCACTCATGTCTCCCACCCCCCACCCAACAGCAGTCAGGGGCACCTTCCACCAGGCCCCCACTCATGTCTCCCTGCATCCCCACCCCCCAGCATCCAGGGGCACCCTCCACCAGGCCCCCACTCATGTCTCCCAGCACCCCACCCCCCAGCAGTCTTGGGCACCCTCCACCAGGCCCCCACTCATGTCTCCCACCTCCCCACCCCCCAGCAGTCAGGGGCACCCTCCACCAGGCCCCAACTCATGTCTCCCACCCCCCCACCCCCAGCAGTCAGGGGCACCCTCCACCAGGCCCCCACTCATGTCCAACTCATGTCCCCCTGCACCCCCACCCCACAGCACTGTGGGGCACCCTCCACCAGGCCCCCACTCATGTCCAACTCATGTCCCCCTGCACCCCCACCCCCCAGCACTGTGGGGCACACTCCACCAGGCCCCCACTCATGTCTCCCTGCACCCCCACCCCCCAGCATCCAGGAGCACCCTCCACCAGGCCCCCACTCATGTCTCCTAGCACCGCCACCCCCCAGCAGTCATGGGCACCCTCCACCGGGCCCCCACTCATGTCTCCCTGCACCCCCACCCCCCAGCATCCAGGGGCACCATCCACCAGGCCCCCACTCATGTCTCCCTGCACCCCCACCCCCCAGCATCCAGGGGCACCCTCCACCAGGCCCCCACTCATGTCTCCCTGCACCCCCACGCCCCATCAGTGCGATTGGCCTGGATACGTGTATTTCAGGGGTGCGCGGGTAGTCTTACACGCAATTTCATCAGGGTACGTGTATTACGGGTCCGCGTGAACTTCCACACGCGATATCAGCAGGTTACGTGTATTACGGGGTTTGCTTGAACTTCCACACGCAACTGGGCCTGGGAGAGTGGGGTACATGTATTCCTGGGGTGGGCGGGAAGATTTACACAGTCGCCTACAACGCGCCAAAAAAAAAGGTCCAATCCGGAAACACGTACGCCAGCATGAAGCAGGCGCACTTCCCGCGCAGCATAAAAGTGTGCGCAAACAACAAACAAGCTCAGACGCCAGGATGAATATACCGTTCCTAGCAGCAGTGGCCGTGGGATACCGCAGGAGGAGGAGGAAGATAGTCAGGGCCAGAATCTTTACACCCAGAACCAGCCTTTTTGGTATGCCTGATGACCAGGTGTATGGGAGGTACAGGTTTCCACCTCACATAATACTCGACCTGGTCAGTGAGTGGGAGGATGACCTCACATCACCCACCCTGTGCTCCCAAGCACTCAGCCCCCTGGAGAAGGTCCTCAATGTACTGCACTTCTTGGCTGCCGGATCATTTCAGCGGACAAGTGCCATAGTGGGGGGGGGGTGTCACAGGCCACGCAGTCACGGTGCCTACACCAGGTGTTGGCCATCATCACTGCATGTCCATCAGTCCACAGGCACATATACCTGCCCAGAACACCTGCAGAAAGGCAGGCTGTCAGCCAGGATTTCTACAGGGTGGCACATTTCCCCAAAGTGCTAGGTGCCATTGATTGCACCCATGTGGCTCTACGTCCCCCCAGGGCATCTGAGCACATCTATAGAAACCGCAAGCACTGGCATTCCATCAACGTCCAGGTAGTATGTGATGCCAAGGGAATCATCACCTCAGTATATGCCAACTATCCAGGGTCCTCCCACGACAGCTTCATTTACAGGATGTCAACCCTAAACCGGGACATGGAAGCTGGACGGCATGGCGATGCATGGCTGCTTGGTGAGTATAAATGCCACAGCACACGCATGCATGACAGATACAGAGTAATGTCACTACCCCACTAATGATCCCCATCACCACCTCCCCAGGGGACAGTGCCTACCCTCTGAGCACCCACATGATGACGCCAATTCGGAACCCCATCACGCCTCCCGAGGTAAGATACAACACAGCCCATATTGCAACCCGGGGCATAGTGGAGCGCACATTCCGAGTGCTCAAGTCACGCTTTCGCTCCCTTGACCGTTCTGGCGGGCAGCTGTTATACGCTCCCCCAGTAGTGTGCAGGATCATAGTGGCAGCATGTGTCCTGCACAATGTTGCAACACGCTGGGGCCTGGCTGTGGACATGGTGGTGCCCCCACATCCTCAACCACATGCATGCCCACTGTGCATGGGAGGAGAAAGGGCACGGGGTGAGGCAGCCCGTACGCAGCTGGTGGCTAATTACTTCACATAGAAATCACACCCCTGTGGAGTGCACACAGCCCTGGCACATACCATCTGACAATCAATGATGACTCAATCTGACAATTCTGATTAATTAAGGGACAGTCAACTGTCAGAACTATAGCAGCCTGAGATTGTTCACCTGGAAGTGTCACAATGTGTGCATCCCTACCTACACAAACACCACCAATGCAGTGTCATCAAAAGACACACTTCTATGCAGCAAAAATGAATACCCACTTGCAAAATACAACATGAGAACAGTGCCATGTCACCCAACCCCTCCTCGGCACCGCCACACAACACACCATGGCATGTCATGCTATGTGAGAGCAAACAAATTAATCCCCATAACATGACACAAGTGTCACAAAGTACAGTGTCCCTAATGCAAACTGGCCACACATGAAATGTTCACAGTAATGCAGGACCAACAACACACATTACGAAATATTTACCAATAATACTGTTCACCTACACAACCTCCAACCTACCATAAACATGACAGTACGGATTTAAAAAATTGGTAGTCTCACTACCTGATAATGCCAGCACTTCTACTACTTCCAACTGTACAGTGTTAGCGCCACGCAAAAGTGTAGGTGCACTGCTTACAACATGGACTCCATTTCCAAAGTAGACCGCCTTGTGAAGACATGAGGAATGGACCTGCAAATTAGGAGGATGAGATGGATGCAGAGGCACATATCAATACACCATGCAGTGTACAATACAACAACAATATGCACTAGGAATGTATACACTGTATTGACTACAGACTGCCCACACATCAAATGGGAGTCCAACGTCACTGTGTAAGTCAATGTCACTTGGGCACACCCTTTGCAAGCCCATGGAAACGGGAAGCAGAAGGGGTGTGTGTCACACAAACCCAAGCATCTATCCCAAATTCAGGACAAGCCTGCATGTGCCCAGCCACAATACAGCGTATGCCCACGGGAGCCACACCTGTGTGGATTTTGCGAAAAAAAACACCTCCATGGGCTCATGGCCTGCACGCTGCACGGCTACCCTATTGTGAGAGAATCGCTGCTGTCGCTCTCCTCATCCTCTGCAGCTGCATCAGGAGGTGGTGCCACTATGGGAGGCAGCCCACGCAAAGCCCTAGTCTGATCCTCCATGGCAGCAAGCATGCGGGTGTGGAAGTTCTGGTTCTGGAGGATAATCGTGCGAATGTCCCCATGCAACAACTCACGGGATGCCCGGACCTCCTCCCTAGTTGCCTGCATCTCAGCTGAGAGCGTACGTGTGAGCCGCTCCAGCTGCTGTTCTGTCCTTGTGTCAGTTGAAGCCTCAAGCTCAACAAGAGTCACCCTGAGCTGACGGACTTCCACCCTCAGGGCTTCCCTGTGGCCCTGGGATTCAATAGAAATGGCTTCCTGCAGAGTCTCCAGTGCCGCCCGTCTGTCCCTGTTGGACGCCAACATGTCCTCCCTGTGTGACTGGCAAATGGAGTCTGTTGCCTGCTGTAGTTGTTCCATCAGCCTTTCTTGGGGGACAATGGAAGTCACCCTATCCATGGCCTGAGCCATCATCTCAGATGATGCTGCCTGTTGGTTTGCCATACCGTATATGGATTGCTCCCATGCGGTATTGCCAGGTGGCGTATGGCCACTGCGTCGGCGGGCACCACACCTGTCTGGGGCAAGGCGAACTGCGCCTTTCTGTGCCGGCACTGCCTGAGGCTGCAGGACTGCATTCTCCCTCTGATCTGCTGGCCCAGGAACAGGATCAGATGTTGCGGAGTGTGACCCTGCATCCGTAACTACCAATGGCGGACCTACCAACAATGACATCCCCATTCAGAGTTCTACCCCTGGTGCAGGTGGGTTGGACAGTACAGAATCCCTCCCAGAAACACTTACCTGCGGCCGCACATAGGTCTCATCATCCGAATCGACACCTGAATAGAGCTCGGGGGAGGTGCACCCAGAGACACCCCTTGAGATAATGGTCTGCAGCAAGTGTGGGTTCTCACCCACCACCACACTACGTCACTCACTGGTGCCCGGTCGGGCCTGAGACCCCTCCTGGGTCTGCACCATCTCCACGACCCCAGCAGTATCAAGTGTGTCATCCCCTGCAAAGACATGAGAGCAAAGAAATGGGAACAGGCATTAGCACCATGGCACACAATTAGGGCTGAGAAGCAACAGAACCAGTACTTCATTGACACATGTCCCACATGACTATAACCCTCCCATGCATGCACCGTCACTGCGTATGAAGGGGAGGCAAATGGCACACATTGATGACACCAAGATGGAAGCGCAACACATTTGCTGCATACTGGCTAGCAGTGCCATCACACATTGGCCTGTGTTTGGCATGTCCAATACACATACATGACACATGCCATCACACAGATGGCATGTACCATAGCCATGTCACACATGTGACAATAGGACTGAGAAATGCCTAGTGAAAGTGGTGGAATGCAAACAATCAGCCTGAATGAACACAGAATAATACGCAACAATGTTGTGGCAAGAAGACACTTCAAGGGCAACTGGCGTGAGGTTGGGCTAATTGTCTACTGTTGCCAGAAGGGATACTGCAATACCCAAATCATGGTGCGCAGAATGTATTAGATGAAGCACATGGGTGACCCAAACCACTCAGGCACACACACCCTCACCTGGCACACAATCAGAAGCCCTCACACACACCATGCACATGGATGACACACACATGCATGTGCACTCACTGGACAATGCCTCGTAATCTGGCAGGTCTCCCACGCCTTGGATCTGTCCCTCCATGACATAGGTCCCAGCAACATACTCATGTGGAGTGAGTTCAATGTCCTCTGCTGGAGACCCACCTCCAGTCACTAGACTAGCGGCATGACTTGAGGCCAGCTTTTTCTTTGCCCTGCGCTTCAGGTCATTCCAGCGCTTGTAGCAATCATTAGCTGTGCGCCTCACGAATCCAAGGGCACTTATGATGTCCGCGATGGTCTGCCAGTGTGCCAGACGTTGTGCAGGTGTGGTCCTGCATCCTGCAGTAATCACCATTTCGCTGTCATGTGTGGACACATACTCCACAAGTGCATCAAGTTCGGCCTGATTGAAGCTGGGCTTCCTTGGTGGGCCGGACTGTGTAGCCGTGTCTGGGGCATCAGCCTGTACTGGACGAGCACTCTTCCTCTTCCGCTTGGAAGGTGGTGGGGATCCTGAGTGTCCTACGCTGCTCTGGACACTAGGGGCAGGAGCCCCGGTGGACTGTGGACTAGGAGTGTGGGAATGAACACTCACCATGGGACTTGGTGCAGGCATTAGCTGAAGTGTGATGTAGTCAGGGGGAACGTCAGCAGGATGGACTGGGACCGACACATCCAGGCTGGGAGACTCAGAGCTGGGGTGGATGGAGCTGCAGCTGCCCCTGCAGCCTCCCCACCCTGCCTACTCGGGGCAGCAGATGACATAGCTGCCCCTGATCCACGTGGCCTGGTGACACCAACGTGCACCGCCACACATGGCCTAGACCTGCTGACCTGGAAGTCAGCCATGGAGTCACTCTGTGCCGGGCTGGTGCCACAATGGGCTGGTCCAACAAGGGCTGAGCAGGGATGGTGTCAGCCACGTTACCCTCAACCAGGGGGGGCATGGGTGTCCCTGAATGGTCACCCACACATGGGGTGCTAGGGGCACCCTGCAAGTCCCGGCCACGTCCCCTACCGTATCCATCACGGCCACCTTGTGAGGCTCGGCCACCTTTGCCACCCTTACCGCGTGCTCGCCTCCCAACCATGGCACTGATGTTGTTGTGTGTATGGGAGTTGCAGTAAACTATTGTCCTGGGCAATTGGGGGTCAAAGGGGTAGGGTACTAGATGGAATTCGTACCCTAGTGCTCTAGCAAGGCTGTATGTGACCCCTGGGGGAAGATGACGGGTCACGCAACGCACAGGCACCCCCAAAAAAGGGAGATAATGTGCACGCAACCCCTCCTAGACCACGTGCGTGGAAAAATAAACCTGCACTATGCTGTGGGACCCAGAAACACAAAAATGAACGTATGCGTGTTACACGCAGCCTAGAATGACCTCTGAACGAGTATGCGACACACGGGGCAAGCACAGATGTTAAATACGTGCGCGACTCACCGTCTGCCTGGAAAAAATGTGTGAAAAAGACGCGCATGTGCACATTGGCAACACCCCCGCCAAAAGAAGAATTGTATGCTGTCTGAGGAAACAGGCCCAGGAAAAAGACAAAAAGAGAAAAAGCTGTCAGAGGTAACAGGGAGTACGAACTTGGAACGCTGTGAAGTAAATCGCGTGTGAACCGACAAGAAGTACAGATTTCCCCCACTCGCTCTCCACGAAAAGCACGTACAAGGAAATGGCGTTCTACACGTACCTTTTAAACATGCCCACACGTCCAGCGTCACTTCCGCATGTACGCGCTAAGGCCCTATCCTCCAATTACACGAGCTGGCACTCTGACGTGCAGTCATTGGACGTGTAACATGCACCCGTGTACAGGGAAACGCCAGCACACGCACATCACAGACGCGCATACGCGCTGAGGCCCTTTCCACCAATTACATGCTATGACACTCTGATGTGCTTATTTTTTCTACGCGCCATGGAAAACGCACGTGCGCGTAACCTCATAGACGTGCCTACACGCTGGGGGCCTTTGGGCCAATGAATTCGCATATGTGTGCTGACGAGCTTACGCGCTAAGGCCCTTTCCTCGAATTACACGCAGACATGCTAGATTTTCACGCCAAATCACTCCGTATCAAGCTAGCCACGCATAAGCACACGGAAGACCACGCTCCTGCCCAGAAGGCCTAATTACTGCCCCCCCAGAGCCCCGAGCAGGCTCCCACCTGCCATCTGCTGCTGCCTGATTGCCTACTGCCCACGTGCCCTGCCATTTGCTGCCTGCACATAAGCCAGGGGTGCTGTGCTGTTGCTGTGACCACCCCTGCTGGAACCGAAGACTCCGACTGGGATTCCATCGCTCCACAGACCAACCCCAGGACCCAGTTGCCCACCCACTCCTGCCTCTGGGGTTGTCATGTCGGGCACTGCAATATCTGGCACCACTGGCAACTGCCGGCCAGAGAGGCAGAGGGGCACCAGTTTCACTGCCACCGAAGTTGGTGTCCTGGTGAAGCAAGTCCTGGGGCAGTATGATGCCCTCTTCGGAGGTTTGCGCGCCGACAAGGAAGGATGGACTCAGATCTGGATGGACATCGTGACTGCCATCAACGCGGAGGGGGTGGCAGTCCGACTATTCCATCATGTCAAGAAGCGCTGGGAGGACTTCAGGTCCGGGACCCTCAACAAGGCCCGGCGCCTCTTGAAGGCAGCGGATGCTAAGGGGCGCCGGGGCCACTTTGTCGGAAGATCAGATGAGGGTCCTGGAATGCATATCCCCAGTGCTCCACATCCAGGTCCTTGAGAGGCAGACCCGTCTGGAGTCGAGCGGTAAGTGTACATGCATCCTGATTGTAAGCTGTGTGTGTGGTGGTGTGCCAGTAGTGTGCAGGTTGCACATGTGTTTTAATGGGGCCAAGTAGGGGGGGGGGTGTACAGGGCCGTGAGGCTAACACATGCGAGGGCTCTCATGTGTGAGACATGGATGGTGCTTGTGTGTGTAGGCTTCCATGCCAAATGCAGATGTGTGGGCACACGTTTGAATGAATGTGTATGTAAGTAGGCATGTTCTTGATGTCACACATGGATGTTGGTTTCAGCTACATGTATCTGCATTGTGTACATGTGCATGTGTGTGTATTTGACAAGGGGGCAACAGTGATGCAACATGGATGCATGTGACACTTGGATGTGGAAGACTGATTGGCAGATGTGACATGGATGCCGATCTCAACACTGCAACAGTTGGCAGAGGTGTACACATGCATGCAAGTGTGGTGGTGTGTGTGCATGTGTAGTGCACTCCCTGTGTTGCATGTGATGTCTGGCTCACCTTTGCCTGCTCATTCCGTTGTATGTGTATGGATGGTGCTTGCTGTTGCGATATGGCTGTGGTATGGCTCATGTGTGCGAGTTGAAATGACATGTGTGTTGGCGATTGTGATGCCATGTCTGAGGTTTGCCAATGCCACTCATGTACAACTGTCATGTGTCTATGTGTCCATTGTACAGTGCCCTTATGCCTGTGTTTTATTTCTCCCTGTCTGCAGCGTCAACTGATGAAGAGGGCGGAGAAGGTGCTGTGGAGCACAGCGGCAGGGATTGCACCGCCAGCCGGAGACGCAAGGCCCGGCTCCCCTCCCAGGTTGTCATCTCGTCGGGGAGTGAGGAGTCCAGTGCCGCGTCCCAGGCGGCAGCTGCCGGGGGGAGGTCCAAGAGGCAGAGGTCGGAGTTGGACTCCTCGGCTGCAGAAGGGGCAGCTGGGACCCCACAGGGCCCAATGGGGGAAGATGGCACGGAGTCATCCAGGTTGGTGGGGGGTTTGGTGGAGGAGGAGGCCGTGCAAGCGACTGAGACGGGGTCTGGAGGTGGGGATTCCACTGGTGCTAGTGGTGCAGTGCAGGACCAGGGACAGGAGGCAGCACAGGCCGCCGCAGAGGTGCCTGTGTGCAATCCTGTCCCTGATCCTGTCACTGCATCATCTTGCACCAGCAGGGATGCCTACGTCCAGACCCGTTTTCAGGCAGGGGATGAGTTTACAACAACTGGCCTTCCTCTGCCTGCGGACTTGGCTATCCAGGTACGGGTTGAGCCTGTCCTGACTGGTGTGGCGTTGCGTCAACGGGCCATGCAAGGTGACCTGCAGTCTTTTCTTGGGGAGACTGCACGTCATCTCGAATGGCTCGTTGACCGCGTCCGCCTACTGGGACAGGTCACCCAGGCCGGATTCCTCCGTTTGCTGGAGCTTGTTCCGACCCCCTCCTCAACTGAACACCCTATGCGCCAGTCGTCCTCCGTGCCATCTTTCCACCCATTTGTCACCTGGGTGCCCTGTGGAGCTTCCTCTGACGGTGCGGCCAGGCTGGTGGAGGATACACCCCTGCCACAGTCAGGAGTCGGACGACCAGCAGGGGTGGCCACATCAACGACTGCACCCCGGCCAGTGGAGAATGTGCAGGCAGCAGGAGCCAGGGCACGGGCACAGGCACAGCAGCAGCAGCAACGAGGTGGGAGCCATGATGGCTTGGGGCCTTCGACATCGGAGGGGCAGGCATCGGCCGGAGGGCAGGAGGACCCAGGACGGGAATTTTCTTCTGTGTGGCAGCGGTTGGGCCATGCCATAGATGCGGAGCGGCAGCGGGCGGAAGAGGCACAGCTCACGATGGTCAGGGCGGAGAACTCCATGCGGAGGGCCCTGAGGCGGGCCAAGTGCCTCGAGGCAATCCGCTGGGAGATGGAGGAGAACATGTCATCATCCCTGCGGACCCTCGGGGCCATGGAAGAGGACCGCCTCCGGGACATTGAGCAGGAGTTCGATGATGCCCTGGCCCGGAACATCCAGAAGTGAGCCGTCGGACTGGCCCACTGCCCTTGTAAATAGTTCTTTGTGTTAAGTTTCCTTTCAGTTTTGTATTGTTTTGGGGCGCTTGGACAATGCCCCAACTTCTTGTATATGTTTCTTCATTAGGTAGGATTTTATTTCATACATTTCATTTAAAGGATTGGGCACATGGACCCTGGATGTTCACTTTGTACATAGTTTGACAATGGATTTGGATTGTTGATTTTTTTTTTCCCATGGGTCAATGGTTTTTGATTATTTTTGCACCTTGGATATATTTTCTCAGACTGACACTTTGGAGACTTGCTTTTGGATTGCTTTTCATTTGGATTTCATGCGTCTTTTTCATTTATTGGACATGCTGAATTTCTTTTTTTATTTCCATTTTCTTCTGTTCCATTTCATTGCCTTGCTTTTCTGTTTAATACATTATCAATTGGTACTTCAATGTGTCGTATTCTCTCTTTGGTTTCATGCATGTCGCAATGTGTGTTTTTTTCATTCACATGCTGTCATTGTGTGGGTTTGACGGATATATGTTGATGTGTAGACTAGCCATTTGGGATGCATCATGTGCTGGTGATTCCTTTGTAGGGTGGATGTCATACCTGGTGGTGTGTTCGGACTGGGGTGGCGTGGGCAGTGTATTGAGGGGGCATGCCGTCCCTGATTATGGATCGTCATGAGGTGTTGGGGGGACATGTATGGGGGCCTTCTGGCAGCTGTCCTGCACTGCTGGGGGGTGGAGGTGCAGGGGGACATGAGTTGGACATGAGTGGGGGCCTGGTGGAGGGTGCCCCTGACTGCTGGGGGGTGGGGGTGCAGGGAGACACGAGTTGGACATGAGTGGGGGCCTGGTGGAGGGTGCCCCTGGATGATGGGGGGTGGGGGTGCATGGGGACATGAGTTGGACATGAGTGGGGGCCTGGTGGAGGGTGCCCCTGGATGCTGGGGGGTGGGGCTACTGAGAGACATGAGTGGGGGCCTGGTGGAGGGTTCCTCTGGATGCTGGGGTGGTGCAGGGGGACATGTGTGGGGGCCTGGTGGAAGGTGCCCTGCACTGCTGGGGGGTGGGGGTGATGGGAGACATGAGTGGGGGCCTGGTGGAGGGTGCCCCTGGATGCTGGGGGGTGGGGGTGCTGGGAGACCTGTGTGGGGGCATGGTGGAGGGTGCCCTGCACTGCTGGGGGGTGGGGGTGCTGGGAGACATGTGTGGGGGCCTGGTGGAGGGTGTCCCTGACTGCTGGGGTGTGGGGGTGCTGGGAGACATGAGTGGGGGCCTGCTGGCAGGTGCCCCTGACTGCTGGGGGGTTGGGGTGCAGGGGGACATGAGTTGGACATGATTGGGGCCTGGTGGAGGGTGCCCCTGACTGCTGGGGTGTGGGGGGACATGAGTTGGACATGAGTGGGGACCTGGTGGAGGGTGCCCCTGGATGCTGGGCGGTGCGGGTGCAGGGGGACATGAGTTGGACATGAGTGGGGGCCTGCTGGCAGGTGCCCCACAGTGCTGGGGGGTGGGGGTGCTGGGAGACATGCGTTGTTGATCAGTAGTGCAAGGTGACATGTGGCTTGGCTGGGGGGCATGCCCATGGTGGATGGGCTGCCTGCGGGACATGAGCAGGGGTGCAGGGTAGTACCATGTGGTGTGGGCTGCCTGCAGGGGCTGTGGAGGGTGTAGAGGGAACACCTGGGAGGACCCACACGGCCAATTCACTTGTAGTACTCCCCGCGCACCCCTGAAATACACGTACCCTGCTGAATTCGCGTGTGAGACTTCCCGCGCACCCCTGGAACACACGTACCCAGGACAATCGCGTATGGAACTTCCCGCGCACCCCTGGAATACACGTACCCAGGACAATCGCGTGTGGAACTTCCCGCGCCCCGCTGAAATACACGTACCTTGCTGAATTCACGTGTGAAACTTCCCGTGCACCCCTGGAATACAAGTACCCAGGACAATTGCGTGTGGAACTTCCTGCGCACCCCTGAAATACACATACCCTGCTGAATTTGCATGTGAAACTTCCCCTGAAATACACTTGCCCTGATGGAATCGCATGTGAAACTTCATGCGCACCCCTGAAATACACGTACCCTGCTGAATTCGCGTGTGAAACTTCACGCGCACCCCTGGAACACACGTGCCCTGATGGAATCGCGTGTGAAACTTCACGTGCACCCCTGAAATACACGTACCCTGCTGAATTTGCGTGTGAAACTTCACGCGCACCCCTGGAACACACGTACCCAGGACAATCATGTGTGGAACTTCCCACGCACCCCTGAAATAAACGTACCCTGCTGAATTCGCGTATGAAACTTCCCGCGCACCCCTGGAATACACGTACCCAGGACAATCGCGTGTGGAACTTCCTGTGCACCCCTGAAATACACGTACCCTGCTGAATTTGCATGTGAAACTTCCTGCGCACCCCTGAAATACACGTGCCCTGATGGAATCGCATCTGAAACTTCATGGGCACCCCTGAAATATACGTACCCTGCTGAATTTGCATGTGAAGCTTCACGCGCACCCCTGGAACACACGTACCTAGGACAATCGTGTGTGGAACTTCCTGCGCACCCCTGAAATACATGTACCCTGCTGAATTTGCGTGTGAAACCTCCCGCGCACCCCTGGAATACACGTACCCAGGACAATCGCGTGTGGAACTTCCCGCGCACCGCTGAAATACACGTACCCTGCTGTATTCGCGTGTGAAACTTCCCGTGCACCCCTGGAATACAAGTACCCAGGACAATTGCGTGTGGAACTTCCTGCGCACCCCTGAAATACACATACCCTGCTGAATTTGCATGTGAAACTTCCCGTGCACCCCTGAAATACACTTGCCCTGATGGAATCGCATGTGAAACTTCATGCGCACCCCTGAAATACACGTACCCTGCTGAATTCGCGTGTGAAACTTCACGCGCACCCCTGGAACACACGTGCCCTGATGGAATCGCGTGTGAAACTTCACGTGCACCCCTGAAATACACGTACCCTGCTGAATTTGCGTGTGAAACTTCACGCGCACCCCTGGAACACACGTACCCAGGACAATCATGTGTGGAACTTCCCACGCACCCCTGAAATAAACGTACCCTGCTGAATTCGCGTATGAAACTTCCCGCGCACCCCTGGAATACACGTACCCAGGACAATCGCGTGTGGAACTTCCTGTGCACCCCTGAAATACACGTACCCTGCTGAATTTGCGTGTGAAACTTCCTGCGCACCCCTGAAATACACGTGCCCTGATGGAATCGCATCTGAAACTTCATGGGCACCCCTGAAATATACGTACCCTGCTGAATTTGCATGTGAAACTTCACGCGCACCCCTGGAACACACGTACCTAGGACAATCGCGTGTGGAACTTCCTGCGCACCCCTGAAATACATGTACCCTGCTGAATTTGCGTGTGAAACCTCCCGCGCACCCCTGGAATACACATACCCAGGACAATCGCGTGTGGAACTTCCCACGCACCCCTGTAATACACGTACCCTGCTGTATTCGCGTGTGAAACTTCCCGCGCACCCCTGAAATACACGTGCCCTGCTGTAATCACGTGTGAAACTTCATGCGCACCCCTGAAATACACGTACCCAGGACAATCGCGTGTGAAACTTCCCGCGAACCCCTGAAATACACGTTCCCCGCTTGGTGTTTGCTGTTTGGCAGCCCTGTGAACTGGTCCAGGGTTAGCGCAGACATTTGCGATGAATTGGGGATTTTGATGGCTTTTCCTTGCGCGAGGGCGTTCTTGGGGGCGTAACTGGCACTGTCACTCTCCGCCACGGCTGGTTTTGGAGGCTAAAATCCATGAATACGCTGTGCGATGAAATGGATTTTATCGCACGCGGCTGGCGTGTGTGCCACTTTTGTGCGAAATTCTATGAATTACCCTGATAGCCTCCAGATGAATATCTGAAATGTTCAGAATCCAGGCTGACCCTGCGTTGACTCTGAATTATGTGCTAGCCGACATGGATTCGGGTTGCTACTGTACATTGTCCAGTTGATCCAACAGTAGCATGTTCTGCATAATAAGAACAAATGGCACTTAAAAGGGCATTTTACTGTAAAAAAAGGTTTGAAGGGATCTGCAACTTTGGTGGAACTGATTGCATACAATAACAGGCCAGTTTGCACCCAAATCAGCCTATGTCAGAACCTAATGTGACTCAGTTGTGTATAGAAGCAAAACTGCACCAAAAAGCCAAGTCCTAAAAGTGTACCCCAAACATTCTGCATACTGAAGTTCTTGCAAAAAATAAGTCACCATATCTGTGTGTGCACGTGTGTGTGTGTGTGTTCATCATTATGGGTATATGTGTCATTCATTATAGCATGTTATCATGAGCAAAGTGATCTACAGATTGTTTGAGACCCTAGTCATCATCCACAACAATGTCTTTGTGTAATGTCTAGGGTCTGGATGCATCTCGGGCAATTTTGCACTGGCATTTGTCAGTTGTTCCAAACGTCAGTGAAGGAAAAAAAAATACCACTGCTGTGAAACTTGCCAAGCACATTTACAAAATGTCCTGGCCAAGTGGAATTTTTATGATGTGATCCATGTTTCTTTGAAAGCATCTTTTGCAGACAAAGCCTGCAAAGTGGTACAGAAAATGTAAATCAGGACACGATTCATTATTTTTCTGACAATTCTTTTTTCACCTGTGTCAGAAATAAAACTCCAAGTGGCATGAAACCAGTGTGGCCAGGAGTCCACTGCCCTGACTGGATGGATCAACATAGTAGGTAGCCTCTGTCACCGTTTACCATTCATTAAAAAAAAAATCTTACAATTCCTGTTTTAATTCATTAATTTTATTCATTTTCAAAACCATCTGCATCCCATCCAGTCTGATGTCCTGTTTATACATCATAGGAATGGTTTATTTATTCAAAAGGTATAAAGTATTCTTGCTTTCTACATTTTTGTTTAATACACCCTTATTCTATTTCCTGTTTGAATTATACAGTTTGCTTAACTTGGACCCCTCTCTTCCTGTATCACTTCAGAAGGTATACTGTGTGCTCCACCAGATACCAGAGTATTCAACCTTCCCGATTTTAAGAAACCATTATTCGCTGTATTCTATTAAAGCCTGATTCAGGTGATAGTTCTGACTCAGGTAGCTTCTAGTTAGCTACCTGTCTTTATTCCTTAATGAACATTGAGAAAAAAAAATCACGAACCATTTAACTAAATGACCGGTTGCAACTTGCATGCACGAATGATAACATTGAACACCATAAAAAGGCATACCACAGGATGCATTTAGCCAAATGATTGGGATTCTTAAATCGATAATGAACACTATTAACTCACCAAGCATTGTGAAAGCCCTTCTGTTGGTGTACTGCCATTTCATTTTCAATGGATGCACAATTCCCTGGTGTCTTTCTACTGCAATGCAGGTCATGGTGAGGATTTCTGTCACAATGGCTGTGGACTGGACAAAAGGAACCATCTTACAAGCGAAGGCACCTACAAAAGTAGAACAAAAATGATCACGAAAGACAAACATGTACAAATGAGCATCCAAAATGTACATGATGCACAGGAGAATACTCTGACGTTTTCGGAATATAATTGTAGAACATTCTTTTTCAGTGTAAGACACATTAATTACAATGCTACTGAAATTTAAAACCAACAGACCCAATATTGAATTGTCTCTTTGCTCTCCGATTGTAAGTTTCATCAATAACCAAATGCAGGGAACTTGTTTTATTGCTATCAAAAGGATCAGATGAGCAGGTGCACTGAAATTAAAACCCGAGATCTGCATATTTAAAAGACTAAGCATTTAGTTCTGAAACTGTAGACTATGCTCTTGACAAAATACTCAAATGTAAATGCAATTCATCTGAGAAGAAAATAATATTTATGGTGCAGACATTTTCTGGATAAGTTCCAACTGTACACATTATACATGTTGATGTTCTATTTAGTCGTTTTAAATTTCCGCGACTAAGACGGTACACAGGACTAAATCTATTCCAGCTATAATCCATGGAGCAGAATTGGGGGGCCACACGTCACCTGTCTCTCTTCTGATAATAGAAAACACATTTCTGAAACATCTTCTTGGTCTCCCTGGCAGTACTGCCTCTGCACCATTGGCCTGTGAAGTAGGGGATGTCGAAATCAAATACAAGGTGATGATCAAGCCCTTGTTGTACTGGCTCCGATTTTGGGCTTCGGATGACCTTGCCACATATAGAGACAGTTCGGTAGATAGTTTAGCCATGAATGGTGCAAAGGCAATGCCCTGGCTGAAACAGGTCAAACATCTGCTTACAGTGTTGGTCCTTGATCTTTTGTAGTCTGATCGTAACAACATTAATTCACAATACAAAGCAGTTCTGAAGAGGAGATTCTCTGATTCTGTCCTGGGGACCAGACTATATATTTGCTATATTGGTTGATAGTCAGCAAGCTATTTGGTATTGAAATCTGACTCGGCCATGGAACCATACCTAGATTACATTGGGAATGAAGAGGACATTTTAGGTATTTTCCCCTTGCAAAATGTATGCGAGATTGGTGAAAGGGATTGTCTGCGATTTGGTCTCTATGTTCTATCCTAGTGGAAGATGAATTGCGCTTTATGCCCTCTTGTCCATTCTATAAAACTTTTTAGACAAACGTGACTGGAGCCATTATTAAGCTCATGTGTCTTGTAATTATGAAATTAGGTTTGACACCCCTGTCTTTTAACGCAGTCTCTATGTTATTATTTACTGCAGTTAAAAACAGAGATAGCTTTCTAAAGAATGTTTAGTTAATAATTCTTTTAATAGAAGTCGATCGTGTTCGCATAAAGGGTGGTTTGGTTTATTTGTCTGTTTGCAGACAGTTGTGTTCAAGAATTGATGTAATCTGATGCTGAAAATCTAAGCTTTGATATTTCTGGAAAAATCAATATCTACCCTAACTGGAAGGAATTGTGTAAACGTGTGTTGTGTGATTTTATCGATGTGAATGCATAATTGTCTGTTCTGCTTTTATAAAGCCGATTTGATTGATTACTATTCTTCTACATCTAATTTAAAAATTCAACAATCTGAATAACTTCAGTCGCTGCATTGCCAGCGTTGTGGGAAGAGAAGGCAGGATCATTTGATTCAACAACCTATTAATCCTGCTCTATTAAACTGCTACCACTGACCCCGGACGTAGACTCCATCATGCAAAGACGCATCTAGGCTGTGATGCCCCCACCAACTTTAATTTAAGTGAAGTTGCTTCAGGACAAGTGGTAAGGAAATATGTGCGATTTAGTTTGATTCAGCACCAAAGCAATCCAGGTAATCCGGTCCCTTTAAAATGCTAGCATCTGTAACCGGAACACAGAAACGAACATTAAAAAATTAATGTAGGGCATGAAGCACATATGAAGGACACTTTAAGTGCAATTCCTGCAGGCCCAGTTGTAAGGGAAAGTGATGTGGGTTTGCTTGATTCAGCACTTTGACAATCCTGGATATCCCGGCCCTTTAAAATGTTAGTTCCCACCCCCTGAACACAGAGACCAGTGTTAATAAATACATCCATAGTGGAAGGGTACTGTTCAAACACCTATTTTTATTTTTCATTGCTGCATGTGATAATTGAAAATAAGTCAAACTACAGAAGCTGAGCTAATCAAAGTCACTTCATCAAAGGTGTGGTTGACAGTTTTGTTTTTTCCATCTGTCGCCTTAAAGGAAAAGTAAACTTGAGCAACAGTGAACTGAGTTTGTCTTTTAGAATTCCTTGGACAGTCATATCAGAGTTGCAAGTTGGTGCTAGACTACTATATTAATTATCCAGGACTTGAATGGTCGATCACCCAATTTACAGGCAGATTCATGGAATCAATGTGCGCCGAAAAAACGGCGCACGTGTGCGAAAACGTGCGATTCGCAGTGAAATAGCGAAAATCGTAGTGCAAGTGCGATTATCGCACAGAAAACATTGCACATCAATTCATGGAAGTCCGTGCACGCGCAAAATGTGGGATGTGCGCTGAAAAAGTGGGCGGCTCACGCTGGCGCACAGGTCATCGAACGCCGTGCGATAAGGCCACAGCGAATTCGCACATAGCGCGGCGCACATAACAAAAGTAGGCGTAACACGGGGCATCACACGCAGAATCGGGAACAACTCGTGAAAATGTGGGCGTCATGGGGGAAGTACAGGAGGCAAGTGCGCAGAACGCCCACACGCTCGCCTGCAACACGTATTCATGGAATCGAATAGGGAAAAACAGCGCACGGCCAAAGACGCGCCTAGGCCCATACATGTCCCCCACACGAAAGCAGGCGGTAGCGTCCCTGCGCAGGAAAAAAATGTGCGTCAGAGAAGGCCCACACGCGATCGGGCCTGGGGAGGCGTGTGCGTGTATCTCAGAGGTGCGCGAGAAGTTTCACACGCGATCGGGCCTGGGGGAGCGTGTGCGTGTATTTCAGAGGTGCGCAAGAAGTTTCACACGCGATCGGGCCTGGGGGAGCGTGTGCGTGTATTCCAGAGGTGCGCGAGAAGTTTCTCACACGCGATTGGCCTGGGTGCGTGTATTTCAGGGGTGCGCGAGAAGTTCCACACGCGATTGGCCTGGGTGCGTGTATTTCAGAGGTGCGCGAGAAGTTTCACACGCGATTGGCCTGGGCGCGTGTATTTCAGGGGTGCGTGAGAAGTTCCACACGCGATTGGCCTTGGCGCGTGTCTTTCAGGGGTTCGCGAGAAGTTTCACACGCGATTGGCCTGGGTGCGTGTATTTCAGGGGCTCGCGGGTGTTTTCACACGCGATCGGGACTGGGGTGAACGGGGTATGTGTATTTCAGGGGCTCGCGAGTGTTTTACACGCGATCGGGCCTGGGGGAGCGGGGTATGTGTATTTCAGGGGCTCGCGGGTGTTTTCACACGCGATCGGGCCTGGGGGAGCGGGGTACGTGTATTTCAGGGGCTCGCGGGTGTATTTACACGCGATCGGGCCTGGGGGAGCGGGGTACGTGTATTTCAGGGGCTCGCGTGTCATGATCTCTGTTTCCAAAAGATCAGGACTTGCCCGACTCCCTTGGAAGCAGACCCATAACCCTGGTTCCGAGTGCCAGCCAGTCCCAATTGGGACCTTTTGGACCCTGTCCTGGCGCCAGTGGCACCAGGCTCATAAAAATGCCCAGTCCCAGCGCTGGAAGCGCCGGGCTCATAATGCTTGGGTGGACTTACCTGCAGCAGACCATGCTGCTTACTTACCTGCCAGTTGAGCCCCTGATCCTCTTCTGTTTGGGACTACTTTTCCTGTTGGGTGGGGCAGGAGCCACTCCCTAGGTTCAGAACACTGAAACTCTTCTGGAAAGCAGGAACTCTTTTCTCACCTAGGCGAGGCCGTGGAAGGAGACTCTAAGCACTACAGGAGGCTATTTAAACCACACCCGATGGATGAATCTTGCTTTGCGTTATTCTGCATTCTCTGCAGCAGAACGCTCATCGTGTCTTCTGCTTCTGATCCTGGGCCTGAGGGAACAAAGGCTTACCATCCTGGAATCCAGTCTTCAGCAGCACCTGTAAAGACAAAGAAAGAACAGGTTAGCACTACGGTCTTCAGTGGCAGCGCATCTCTTACCTGGTCCATCGGCTGTCACCAACGCCTCGCGCTGCATTCCGGCATCTGAAAGAAAAAGGCTTACCTACTATTCGCATGCTCCGGAGGTCTTTGCGCTGCATTCCGGCATCTGAAAGACAAAGGCTTACCTACTCTTCGCATGCTCCGGAGGTCTTCGCACTGCATTCCGGCATCTGAAAGAAAAGCTTACCAGCTCTTCGCACGCTCCGGAGGCCTTCGGCGCTGCATCCCGCATCTGAAAGACAAAAGAAGGTGCGTTTAAAGACATTGGGCAACTTTATTACTCACGTGCCATTACTCCTTCCCACGCCGAATCCAGTGGGTATTCCAGTACCCTTCAGCTTCTCTAAAGCTCCGAACTTGTATCTGCAAGATAAAAGGGTCAGTTAGTGCGCATCGTGAAGCAGGCTACAAGCGCTTACTTACGTGCTTCCAGGCGCTTCTATTCCTCACGCGGGTTCGATCCTCAACTCTCATCAGCCCGCCATCCGCCATCGCCGGAACCCTGCAAAACAAGAGATATCATTACAAAAGACTTTTAAGACATTTGAAGTGCCCAGAACTTACTGTTCGTGCAGTTAACGACGGACAGCAGTCCTCTGAGGTCAAGAGGCCTACACCCTTATCCAGTGAAGAAACTGGTTACGGCACCCTGCCCCGAGGCAGATGGCGAGCTCGGCGTTCACTTACCTAAGACATCTTACTCTTCGAGTCAGACATACAGTGCACAGAGGTCCAGCCCAAAGAGCCAACCGTGTGTTACACATCACCTTTGAAGATACGGCATTCACCCAGTCAAGACCGGCGCCTCTGCGGGAATCAGGTGAGCGTTACAGAACGCAAAGCCGACCGCAAAACTCCCACCCAGGCGCATGGAAACCTCGGATACCGACCAGCTAGCCCAGTTACTTGGGGAACTAAGAGCAGGAAACGAATGCTCTAAGAAGGGAACTGATTATTTCCAAGGAGCGAACAGACGATCTCGCTAGACAATTGCTACAGTCACAAGCCAGACAAACTCCGTTACCCGCATCAGGGGCAAATCTTCCTTCAACATCCTCTACGAACCCAGTGCAGATCAACCTACCTGGGAATGTACCTCTGGCTCCGCCCGAACGATTTTCTGGTGACCCAAAGAGGTTTGCAGTATTTATTAATCAGTGCCGGTTGCACTTCTTATGCCGGCCAGCAGCCTTTCCAACTGATCAAGCTAAGGTAGCTTTCGTGCTTTCGTACCTTAGTGGCAATGCGGCAGACTGGTCGATCCCTCTAGTTAATCAAGATGATCCGGTTCTCCATGATTTTCAAGCTTTTCAGCTCAGTATGGAAAAACTGTTTGCAAGACATTCACAGGGGCAGGCCTTGGACAATGAGCTCCTTTCATTGCGACAGGGTAATCAAGACCTTTTGGCTTTTATTGCGTCTTTCAACAGACTGATAGTGGAAACTCGATGGCCTGAGGACAAAAGGATTACGCTGTTTTATAGAGGTCTACGTGGAGAGCTCAAAGATGTGTTAGCCCAAGTAGTGAATCCCCCGCAAGACTGTTCGGACTATATTGACTTAGTCGTTCAAATTGACCACAGACTGCAGAACAGGAAGGCCGATCGTTCCAAGTTTGATGCTCGAGTATTTTCCAAACCACCAACTCCTACCAAAGGAGTAGACTCCGGGGAACCCATGCAAATAGGGGGCCTGAAAGGACCACTAACACAAAAGGAGCGGGAAAGGAGAAAACAGCTGCAATTATGCCTCTATTGCGGAAACTCGGGGCACTTTCTTCGAGACTGTCCGGTGAAACCAGCCAAGAAGGCAGTAGGAGCTGCAGTTACCAGGGTCACAAACTCTGAGCAGGGAAACGACCTCGCCCGACAAGAATAGAGGTCCTCTTGCCGAGCGTTAAAACCAGTTCCGTGACCTCGCATTTCGTGATACCTATGGTCCTCATTAGCCCTGAACATCCGGATCGATTACATGCGATTGAAGCTCACGTCGACAGCGGTGCCATCGGCAATTATGTGGATCATGAAATGGTTTTGAGGATGAATCTGACTCTTTGTCCAAAGGCTGTAAAGGACGTCATTACTACGGTGGATGGTACGGAGATAGCCTCCGGACCAGTAACGCATACCACCCAAGAAGTGACGCTAGTAAGTCAAGATGGACACCATGAGAAGATCGTGTTCGATGTGATCAAGGCCCCTCAGTTCCAGATTATTCTAGGAATTCCTTGGTTAGAGAAGCACAATCCTCAGATCGATTGGCGGGCAAGAACGGTTCAGTTTCCAGAATGTGTCTCTACTTGTCACCCTCGACCTGGTGTTGCACTGGCAGCAATTTCCTCGGAGGCTCCCCAGTTACCTCCTGAATACCTAGAATTCCAAGATGTTTTCCGGAAGGATCAGGCTAACTCTCTACCTCCTCATAGGTCTTATGACTGCCAGATAGACCTGATACCTGGATCTAATCCTCCTTGTAGTAGAATTTATGCCCTCACCGAGCCTGAGAATCTTCACCTCCGACAATACCTGGATCAATACCTAGCGAATGGGTTTATTCGTCCTTCCAAGTCCCCTGCTTCCTCAGCTTTGTTCTTCGTTCCAAAAAAAGAAGGGGACCTTAGAACTTGTATAGATTATCGCGCCCTGAACCAGATCACCGTTAAGAATAGATATCCGTTACCTTTGATCCCTGAACTCCTGGACCAAGTCAGAAAAGCATGCATATATACAAAGCTGGATCTTAGAGGAGCCTACCACTTGGTACGAGTAAAAGAGGGCGATGAATGGAAGACGGCCTTCCGCACCAAGTATGGGCTATTTGAATATCAGGTCATGCCCTTCGGACTTTGCAATGCCCCGGCCGCCTTTCAATATTTTATGAACGATGTCCTCAGAGAGCTCATAGATGTGTGTGTTGTTGTTTACATTGATGACATCCTCGTTTATTCTTCATCGGAAACTGAACATCGGAAACATGTGAAAATGGTCCTCGAGAGATTGCGTCAACACAAACTTTTCGCTAAGTTGGAAAAATGTGTTTTCAACGTGACTGAAGTTGAATTCTTGGGATTCATATTATCACCTAGCGGAGTGCGTATGGATTCAAAGATGGTCGATGCAATTCTCAAATGGCCATCGCCATCCTCCGTAAAAGCTGTTCAAAGCATGTTAGGCTTTGCTAACTTTTACCGCAGGTTTATCCCTGAATTCTCTCGAATAGTCCAGCCCATCACCGCCTTGTTAAAGAAAAACAAACGTTTTGAATGGTCTACCGAGGCGGAACAAGCTTTGCAGAATTTGAAGACTAGATTTATCTCTGCACCGATCTTAATACATCCTCGCCCAGAACTCCCCTACATCGTTGAAACTGATGCTTCGAGCCTTGCCATGGGGGCAGTTATATCACAAAAGGACCCAGTAACCAATCAGTTGCATCCCGTGGCATTTTGGTCCCGCAAATTCTCGCCTCCTGAAATCAATTACACTATTACTGATAAGGAACTTCTAGCTATCAAGTCCGCCTTTAAGGCTTGGCGGCATTATCTTCTAGGGGCCCGACACACCGTTACTGTGATTACAGATCACCGAAACCTGCAATATTTGAAAACCGCAAAAGCTCGATCCTCTAGGCAACTCCGTTTGGCACTATTCTTTGCCGAGTTTGACTTCATAATTACCTATCGACCTGGTACAAAAAACGGTAAAGCTGATGCCCTTTCTCGGATTGGAGTGGAAGAACATTTGATCAATCCTAAACCTGTACCTATCATTCCCGAACAAAGAATTCTAGGTGTAATCGCCACACAATCCATAGAGGAAGTTAAGGATAAAGCCAGGCTACTGGTAACTCCAGCAGACATACAGAATTGGCATCTGCAGGGAAAGGACTTTACGGTGAAGGACAACCTATTATATTTCCAAGAACGGTTATACCTGCCCAGCACAGATTTACAGAAAAAGGTAATCTCTTGTTATCACGATTCTTTAATGGAAGGACATCCCGGTATGACCAAGACCTCGGAAAAGATCAAGCGCTACTTCTGGTGGCCGTCTTGGAAAAAAGATATCAGAGACTTTATAATGTCCTGTGGAGTATGCGCCCAAAACAAGAGTCAAAAGGAAAAACCAGCCGGCCTCTTACGCCCTATTGACATCCCACCTCGCCCTTGGCATACGCTTTTTATGGACTTCATCACCGATCTACCTCCATGCTCCGGATACAATACGATCCTAGTAATCGTGGATCTATTCTCCAAGATGGCGCATTTCATTCCACTCAAAGGCTTACCAACAGCAGCAACTCTGGCCCGAGAATTTCTCGAAAACATTGTCCGACTGCACGGTTTTCCTTCAGTTCTCATTTCGGATCGAGGTAGTCAATTTATTTCTCATTTTTGGCGAAGTTGCTGTCGGTCGGCTCAAATTGATGTGAGACTTTCGACCAGCCACCACCCTCAAACCGACGGACAAACCGAGAGGACCAATCAAACTCTGGAACAGTATTTGCGCTGCATGCTACAACAAACTGAAAAAACTTGGAAAGATATCCTTTGGATAGCCGAATATGCCTACAATAACTCTGTCCACTCGGGAACTGGGAAGACCCCGTTTTTTCTTTTATATGGTAGTCACCCTCGAACCTCGGAGTTGGATCCACTCCAAGATCTTGGAACACCAGGAGTAGACCACCTGCATTCTACAATCACCCAAGCCTTTAAGGAAGCCGTTTCTCACCTTCAAAGGGCTAAAGAACAATACAAGAAAGGAGCAGACCAAAATCGGAAGGAAGCCCCCCAATATCAAGTAGGAGATCAAGTCTGGTTATCCACCAAATATCTACCTCTAAAAGGACCACGCACATTCAGCCCAAGATACCTTGGTCCCTATTCCATCACTACCATAGTAAATCCAGTAGCGGTCAAGTTGGACTTGCCCCCTCACATGAAGATACATCAGGTCTTCCACGTCTCTCTATTAAGACCTGTGCAACCTCAAACCCGACTAACTAAATCTCCAAAACCTATTCTAGTTGATGGAGAACTCGAGTTTGAAGTCAAAAGCATCCTGGATTCCAAGATCTCCAAATCTAAACTATTTTACCTGATTGACTGGAAAGGCTACGGTCCCCAAGAAAGATCCTGGGAACCTGCAGAATATGTCCACGCCCCTCGTCTAATCAAAAGATTTCATCAAACATTTCCTAACAAGCCCAAACCCCCGGAGAAGCCCGGTTTGGGAGGAGCCTTGAGGGGGGGTGCTGTCATGATCTCTGCTTCCAAAAGATCAGGACTTGCCCGACTCCCTTGGAAGCAGACCCATAACCCCGGTTCCGAGTGCCAGCCAGTCCCAATTGGGACCTTTTGGACCCTGTCCTGGCGCCAGTGGCACCAGGCTCATAAAAATGCCCAGTCCCAGCGCTGGAAGCGCCGGGCTCATAATGCTTGGGTGGACTTACCTGCAGCAGACCATGCTGCTTACTTACCTGCCAGTTGAGCCCCTGATCCTCTTCTGTTTGGGACTACTTTTCCTGTTGGGTGGGGCAGGAGCCACTCCCTAGGTTCAGAACACTGGAACTCTTCTGGAAAGCAGGAACTCTTTTCTCACCTAGGCGAGGCTGTGGAAGGAGACACCTAAGCACTACAGGAGGCTATTTAAACCACACCCGATGGATGAATCTTGCTTTGCATTATTCTGCATTCTCTGCAGCAGAACGCTCATCGTGTCTTCTGCTTCTGATCCTGGGCCTGAGGGAACAAAGGCTTACCATCCTGGAATCCAGTCTTCAGCAGCACCTGTAAAGACAAAGAAAGAACAGGTTAGCACTACGGTCTTCAGTGGCAGCGCATCTCTTACCTGGTCCATCGGCTGTCACCAACGCCTCGCGCTGCATTCCGGCATCTGAAAGACAAAGGCTTACCTACTCTTCGTATGCTCCGGAGGTCTTCGCACTGCATTCCGGCATCTGAAAGACAAAAGCTTACCAGCTCTTCGCACGCTCCGGAGGCCTTCGGCGCTGCATCCCGCATCTGAAAGACAAAAGAAGGTGCGTTTAAAGACATTGGGCAACTTTATTACTCACGTGCCATTACTCCTTCCCACGCCGAATCCAGTGGGTATTCCATCACCCTTCAGCTTCTCTAAAGCTCCGAACTTGTACCTGCAAGATAAAAGGGACAGTGAGTGCGCATCGTGAAGCAGGCTACAAGCGCTTACTTACGTGCTTCCAGGCGCTTCTATTCCTCACGCGGGTTCGATCCTCAACTCTCATCAGCCCGCCATCCGCCATCGCCGGAACCCTGCAAAACAAGAGATATCATTACAAAAGACTTTTAAGACATTTGAAGTGCCCAGAACTTACCGTTCGTGCAGTTAACGACGGACAGCAGTCCTCTGAGGTCAAGAGGCCTACACCCTTATCCAGTGAAGAAACTGGTTACGGCCCCCTGCCCCGAGGCAGATGGAGAGCTCGGCGTTCACTTACCTAAGACATCTTACTCTTCGAGTCAGACATACAGTGCACAGAGGTCCAGCCCAAAGAGCCAACCGTGTGTTACACATCACCTTTGAAGATACGGCATTCACCCAGTCAAGACCGGCGCCTCTGCGGGAATCAGGTGAGCGTTACATCGCGGGTGGTTTTACACTCGATCGGGCCTGGGGGAGCAGGGTACCACTCACCGTCTGCCTTGCGTGTAGAAGAACGCGTAGCCAACACCCACCCACTGTGAAGTAATAGCGTGTGAACCCCAACGCCTGCAAAACACACACACCGCACCCCACGAAAAGCAACGCCCGTGTGCGATACGTCACAGACACGCATACGCGCTAAGGGCCTTGGTCCAATGGAATCGCGTATGCGTGCTGACGCTCTTCTATCAAGCTGGCCACGCGTAAGCACACGGAAGACCACGCTCCTGCCCAAAAGGCCAAATTACTGCCCCCCAGAGCCCTGAGCAGCCTCCCACGAGCCATCTGCTGCTGTCTGCCTGCCTGCTGCCACCGTGCCCTGCCATTTGGTGCCTGCACATCAGCCATCTGCAGGGGTCCAGTTGCTGTGTCCACCCCTGCTGGAACAGAACACTCCCGACTGGGATACCATCGCTCCACAGCCCAGCCCCAGGACCCAGTTGCCCACCCACGCCTGCCTCGGGGGTCGCCATGTCGGGGCAAACACCATCCGAGACCACTGGCGACCCCCAGCCAGAGGGGCAGAGGGCCACCAGCTTCAGTCAGAAGGAAGTTGGTGTCCTGGTGGAGCTTGTCCTGGGGCATTATGATGCCCTCTTCGGATCAGCACGCGCCAACAAGGAAGGACGGGACAGGATCTGGGACGACTTTGTGGTTGCCATCAACGCGGAGGGGGTGGCAACCTGCAACATCAAGCAAGTCAAGAAGCGCTGGGAGGACTTCAGGTCCAGGACCCTCATAAAGGCCCGGCGCCTCGTGGAGGGGGGCCGGGGCAGCATGAGTACCATCCCGCTGAGGTCCTGGAACGCGTACGCCCAGCGCTCCATGCCCAGATCCTTGAGAGGCAGACCCGTCTGGAGTCGAGCGGTAAGTGGCCAAGCATTGCTGTGTGAGACAGGGCATGTTGCAGCGTGCTGGTTGTCTGATACTTGCCTGTATGTGTGACATAGGCCATGTTCGCGTGTGTGTGTGCAGGGACATCATGGTCATGCATGTGAGACCAGTAATGTGTGAAGCACACGGTTGGTGTATGTGTTTAAATGTAACATGGGGAGCCCTATGCGGAATGGACACATGAGAGCATGCCAGTCTCTGTTCCTGGACATGGGTGTGGGTGAGGGATGGGTGCTGATGCCATGTACATGTATGGTGTCCATGTCTGTGTTTCTGACCTGCGTGTCTGTGACTTGTGGATGCCATGGATGCATGACACATGTCTGTGACAATGTTCAGATTCACTGATGCAGCCTAGTTATCCTTGCATCCACTGTGTCTGGGGTGTACGAGTCCAGATGGATGAAAGTACGTTGAAGTGTGTGCATGTGATAGGCATGACCCATGATGCATGTGAGTCCAAAAACAACATTGTATGCTTCAAGAGTCCCTTGGACATGTTTGCTTATGTCCATAGCATGCGCCATGCCTGTTACCGCATGTGTTTTGCCTGCACTGACCCATGTGTTGTGGAGGGACATGATGGAAGTGATCTTTGACAGTGCCACTCATCTGCTATTGCTTCCTGTCTAGGGGACCATTGTACAGTACCGTGATGCTTGTGTTCTGTGTCTCCCTCTACACAGAGCAAAGTGAAGAAGAGGGCGGAGACGGCGCTGTGGAGCTAAGCGGTGGGGATGCCCCCACGGCTGCAGCGGAAGGGGTGGGTGAGCCCCCAGAGGGGCTTGCAACGGCAGAAGACGGTGTGGAGCCATCCAGGTTGGTGGTTTCCACAGAGGAGGAGGAGGCCGCTACTGAGCCGCACATGGTGGGGGCTTCCCTGCTGGTGCAAGTGGTGCAGTCCAGGGGCAGGAGGCAGCACAGGTCGCCGTGGAGGTGCCTGTGAATGTCACTGTCCCTGACACTGTGACTGCACCACCATGCACCAGCAGGGATGTCCTATCCCAGGCCCGTCCGCAGGTAGGGGGGATGTCCATGTCATCTGACTCCCCTCCACCTGCGGACGAGGGGACCCCTGGCCGTATGGAGAAGGTCCTGATTGGTGTCGCGTTGCGCACGGCTGTCATTCGTGATGAGGTGCGTGCTTCCCGGGGGGAGCACGCACGTCATCACGAAGAGCACCGTGCCAACGTGGCCCAGTTGGGAGCGGTCATGGTCGGGGGTCTCGTACATGTGTCAGGCACTCTGGCGACCCTCTCCTCCTCTGTGGAGGCTATGCGCCAGTCGTACTCCATGCCGTCTTCTGGCCCAGATGCCACCAGGGCCCCCTGTGGACCTGCCCCGACCAATGCAGCCACCTCGGTGGGGATCCCATCCCTGCCACAGTCGGGAGTCGGAGGTCCAGCAGGGGTGGACACACCAGCAACTGGACCACAGCAGATGGAGGATGTGACGGCATCATCGGGCAGGGCACGTGCACGACAGCGTCAGTGGTTTCCATCAGCCTGGATGCCGTCGTGCTGACACAGGCAGTTGCATCGGAGGCAGCGGCAGGCTCGACGTGGGAGGCATCATGGCTCGGGGCCATCAACATCAGGGGTGCAGGCATCGGCCGGAGGGCAGGAGAACCCTGGAATGGGAGTGGCTTCCGTGTGGGAGCGGTTGGGCCAGCAGATAGGTGGGGAGCGGCAGCGGGCAGAGGAGGAACGGCTCACAATGGTCAGGGCGGAGGACTCCATGCGGAGGGCACTGAGGCGGGCTGAGTGCCTCGAGGGTCTTCGCAGGGAGTTGGAGCTGGACACTGCATTATCCCTGCGGGACCTCGGGGCCAGGGAACATGCCCGCCTCCAAGCCATTGAACAGGAGTTTGATGATGCCCTGGCCCATGACAACAACCAGTGAGCCGTCGGATTAGCCCACTGCCCTTGTAAATAGTTATGTAGTTAGTGTTAGGTTTCCTTTGCTTTTTTATTTATTTTGGACTTTTTGGACAATGGGCCACAATTTTTGTATATAGTTTTATTTTATTAGGTAGTATTTTTATGTAGGTTTCATTTGTTCAGTTGGGATCATGGACCCTGGTTTGTTTATCTGTATATAGTTGACTGTTGGATTTTTTTTTTGTTTTTTGGATTTACCCATGGAGCAATGGTTTTCGGTTTTGTTTTTACCTTGGATTTACTTTCTTGAACTGTGACTTTGGACACCTTTCCTTTGGATTATGATTTGTCGTTTTTCATTATTTTACGGACATGCTGCTTTTGGTTTTTGATTCCCATTGTCATTTGTTTATTTTTAATTCCATTTATGCTGTTTTTAATACATTTTTTTCATCAAACTTCAATGTGTAGTATCATCTCATTGGTATCATGCATATCATGATATGGGTTTTGAGATTCACTGACACCCAGGTGCCCCGCAATGCTGGGGGGTGGGGGTGCAGGGGGACATGAGTGGGACATGAGTGGGAGCCTGCTGGCAGGTGCCCCGCAATGCTGGGGGGTGGGGGTGCAGGGGGACATGAGTGGGACATGAGTGGGGGCCTGCTGGCAGGTGCCCCGCAATGCTGGGGGGTGGGGGTGCAGGGGGACATGAGCGGGACATGAGTGGGGGCCTGCTGGCAGGTGCCCCGCAATGCTGGGGGGTGGGGGTGCAAGGGGACATGAGTGGGACATGAGTGGGGGCCTGCTGGCAGGTGCCCCGCAATGCTGGGGGGTGGGGGTGCAGGGGGACATGAGCGGGACATGAGTGGGGGCCTGCTGGCAGATGCCCCGCAATGCTGGGGGGTGGGGGTGCAGAGGGATATGAGTGGGACATGAGTGGGGGCCTGCTGGCAGGTGCCCCGCAATGCTGGGGGTGGGGGTGCAAGGGGACATGAGTTGGTGATCAGTAGTGCAAGGAGACATGTGCCTTTGCTGGGGGGCATGCCCATGTTGGGTGGGCTGCCTGCGGGACATGACCAGGGATGCAGGGTAGTCCCCTGTGGTGTGGGCTGCCTGCAGGGGCCGTGGAGGGTGTACAGGGGACACCTGGGAGGACCCACACTGCCAAATCACATGTAGGACTCCGCGGCACCCCTGAAATACACGTACCCTGCTGAAATTGCGTGTGAGAATTCTCGCGCACCCCTGAAATACACGCACCCTGCTGAAATCGCGTGTGGAACTTCTCGCGCACCTCTGAAATACACGCGCCCAGGCCAATCGCGTGTGGAACTTCTCGCGCACCCCTGAAATACACGCACATGCTCCCCCAGGCCCGATCGCGTGTGGAACTTCTCGCACACCTCTGAAATGCACGCGCCCAGGCCAATCACGTGTGGAACTTCTCGCGCACCTCTGAAATACACGCGCCCAGGCCAATCGCATGTGGAACTTCTCGCGCACCTCTGAAATACACGCGCCCAGGCCAATTGCGTGTGGAACTTCTCGCGCACCCCTGAAATACACGCACACGCTCCCCCAGGCCCGATTGCATGTGGAACTTCTCGCGCACCTCTGAAATACACGCGCCCAGGCCAATCGCGTGTGGAACTTCTCGCGCACCCCTGAAATACACGCACACGCTCCCCCAGGCCCGATCGCATGTGGAACTTCTCGCGCACCTCTGGAATACACGCGCCCAGGCCAATCGCGTGTGGAACTTCTCGCGCACCCCTGAAATACACGCACCCAGCCCGTTCGCATGTGAAACTTCTCGCGCACCTCTGAAATACACGCACACACTCCCCCAGGCCAGATCGCGTGTGAGACTTCTCACACAGACGTGTTCCCGAAACCCGTAATACACGTTCCCCGCTTTGCGTTTGCTGTTTGCCAGTCCGGTAAACTGGTACAGGGTTGGCGCAGCCCTTTGCAATGGTTTTGCGATCTTGATGGCTTTTCCTTGCGCGAGGGCGTTCTTGGGGGCGTAACTGGCGCTGCTGCAGGGTCGCTGCGCCACTCTGCGCCACGTCTGCTTTTGGAGGCGAGAATCCATGAATACGCTGTGCGTGGAAATTGATTTTATCGCACGCGGCTGGTGCATACATTCGCATGGGCACGCTGTGCGCCAGCCGCGTGCAACACTTTTGTGAGGAATTCCATGAATCTGCCTGTTAGTCACTCATAACTGAGAGGACTGCAAATTCTAATCCGTAAGAGTGTAATGAGTAAAATAGACACATTATTTGCTATTGTTTCTTAAATTAATATTTGTGGCATGATTATATGGTTATCATATCAATTTCTACATTTCAATAACAATTGTTTTTTATTTTAGACGATTCATATTATAAGGACATTAGTAAGAGAAAAGCCCCAAATATCACATTCCCAATTCATGTGGAAAAAGAAATCTGCTACAATACCTACATTGATTACCAAAGCAAATATCTTGATACATTAAATCAAATTACTACTGGAGGATTTGGGCAGGGAAATCCACAATGTTACCAATGAACGAGAGTCAGAAAGGGGACAAACCCAAACCAGGATTGAGTAGACCTGGAGATGGACCCAATAGAAGCAATCCCTGGTGCATGTAAATCCTTAAATGTGCCTGTCCCACTACAAATGTGATTAATAATAGTGGATCTGCGGGGTTAGTATACCATTTAATGCCCCTCCATATGGGGACGTTTCTCAGAACCCAGATCAAAGAAGGAGGAAAATGATAGAGTCTTAGGTAAAGTTTATGCCCATACTGATATTGGTAGTGTGGAGTGTCACAAGCATATAATATCACATTTGCATGTCCCAAAACAGTAGCTTGAATTCATGTCACATTAATTAATAACACATCCTCTTAAGAAAAAAGTCCTTCTATGTATTATCGAAGAAAGAGTGTAAAGAGAGGGTTGTAGAAGAAGCTGCTTGCTTCACTACAAAACTGGTAGCATGCTCTGATAGAATTACCATCTCAAATGGGCTTGCCCCTTTAATGGATAGCGATAATAGTGTTTGGCATGAGACCAGAATTCCTACTCATAATGTAAATTTGACCAAACCTATCAAATGTATATGTCCATCGCAGGCTAAGGTCAAAGATGTAACTAAGGAACAGAGAATGTGTCCAAAGAGAGTAAAAAAATAATTCTGGAATAATGTTTCCATGGAATGATTACACTTGTGCCGTAAACTATTCAAATTGTGGAGAAATTTGCCTAATTGAACTTGACTCTGGAATTAGTGCAAGGCAAATTGACCACTAAGAAATAAGTTGTGTTATGTTTCTTGAAAAATACTGACTGTGTTTGTCACACATTTGGATGATGGGTGTTCAACAACAACACTATCACCTCCTTGAATTGAATGTTTATGGATACCTACCAATGTGGACGTTATTAATACTCAACCGCATCTGGGTGCATTATAGGGGAAGTCCCATAAGTACCATCCTCAGGATTCTAATCTTTGCCTGATCTTTGCTGGAGTTATTTCAAGCTTTGAAAGCAAACATGAAATGATCAGACCTCAAAATCAAGGGAAAGGCATTATCACTGCAGAATTGAAATGGTTATGTGAGGACTGTGACCCTTAGAGATATGGAACCAAGGCACTAATTAACTAAGTGTCTTTATAGCAAAGTGGTCCAGTGTATGGCAGGAGGTAAAGCTGAGAGAGGAGACATAGACATATTAAATAATACATTAAGTGTCACTGGCATAGATATGTAAGGTGGGGTACATTTATAAGATGTGTAGGCATCTCAAGGCCCATAGATATTTTCTATGAAAGCACTTATGATCTGGACAACAGCAAACTAAAACTGATCAAGAGAAATCTGGCAGAAAGGCTCCTTACTATACAATTCATAAGCACCCTACATAGACAGTCCAATATTCAGCTGCGGGCAGTCATGCCTAAAATAAATCTGAAGAAAAAAATGAGTTTCCACTCTCAGGGTAGCCCAAGACATGGAGATAATGTCATGTAAAATAAATAGTTTGACAGCCCTGAACATCGTATAGCTCTAGATTGACCTCTCCAACTCTCCCAGGCCTGCTGCTTTTGACTCCTAAATAATTCTAAGTGACCAAATCGATAACACCAGGCATTGACCATGTCTCAATTATATCATGCAGAATTGTAGGGTTCTCAGGTAAAATGTCCAATCCCGAATGTCAAGATTTTGTAGTGAACCAAAAGATTGTTTGCCTTTTAAAACATGGGGCCTCATTACAAGTTTGGAGGTAGCCATGCTGCTTTTAGCAGCATGTCTACCCCCAAACCGGGTACCGGGTCCGGGTACCGAAAATAGGGAATTATCGGGCCATTCCAACTTTGGCCGGCCCGGTAATTCCCATTCTCAGGACCGGGACCCGGTACATCGCCATTCCCATTTGAGCCCCCATCGTGCCCAATGGGAATGGGGAGGATGCTAACAACGGGTCCGTTAATGATGGGCCCGTTGTTAGCATCCTGGTCTGCTCGCGGGTGCCACTAAGGACGTTTCGTCTGACCAGACGTCCTAAGCGGCACCCGCGAGCAGACCTCGTAATGTGGTGGCCCGGAATGAACGGTGCCGGTCCCTTACCGCCACCGTTCATTCCGCAGCCACCTAACGTATAATGAGACTCATGGTCTTTGCATATTATTTACAAACAGGGCTTCACAAGCTTTTTTATATCGACCCAAACAAATGTCACAGTGGCAGACGGAGTAGGGATCTACAAACTTAGGTGTTGCTGGAAATTGATGGATCCATTTCTGTTATTGATAAAATGAATGTTGATATGCAAGTTTAATAGAGTCTATGTGGGTGTATGGCAAAGGTGGGTCTTGGTCTCATTGTTGCTCTTGTCATACATCAATGGGATTTCTGAGAAAATACAGAATGTAAATACTTATGCCCCAAAACATGATGAAGAGACAGTTGGTGTTCTGTTCCTCATGGACAATGCAGTGCTGATAATCAAGCCACCCAGGGGATATATTTGATTGTCTGTCTATTACTATTTGGAGCACGCTCAATTCTACTGAAACATGCAGGTGCCATCCTAAAAGAGGGACAAGATCAATGGTAAATGTAAGAGGTACAACTATACAAAAGTACATACTTTTCACTGAGAATGAGTCATAGACGGTCATTAATCTGACAAGACAGAAGCAGGGGTTATGAAGCATTTCTCACAGTGATGATGGATAGGCTGTTAGCCTGACCCTAGATGTCTACAAAGTCAAGAATTCGCTGCTTCAAGTTAAGGAGCTAGATTATGGGGGTGGGGCCTGGGAGACAGGATATTTTGATGAAGAGAGAAAATGTGTTCTTAAATCCATTATTTGGTTTCCCAGTCAGTACACAGAATGACCCTTCCAGGTCAAGATAGCAATGTAGAAAGTTGCCTGTGAAGCAAAGTTAAAACTGCTTTTTCGCTCCATGTATGCAGCAAGTCTTCATTAATGGTGTATTGCAGGGCCCTTGAATAAGTGCTCCCTGAAGCCGGAAACAAATCACTGCCATGGTTCTAATCTATATGTCAGATGTACTTAAACCTGACTTTAGCCAATCTCTGATGCGACTGGGATCAATGCTATCACATTAAAGTGTTGATATTTGCTTAGACAATATTTTTCTAGGTATTTTGTCTGATTGCTGAAAGGACAGTTTGGTGGATTACTACTTAGCAAAGAAACATACGTTGGGTTGTGAGCCCTACTTGGATTTAATCAAAAATGTCCATTGTAAAGAGCTTTCCCTGAAATTCTGATGGGGCAATTTTCCTAAGACACCTTTGCTTGCAAGTACAAACAAATTAAAGGAATATGTGTAGACTTTGTGAGAATGTCAACTACAAAATCCAGCATTTCTTCTTATTCTTCCTAGTGCATAACATACTTACACAATCTCAATTAAGGAAAAAGTACAAGAATACAATGTAGTGATCTACAATTGGTTACCAGAGTAAACAGAGATATCTACTATGTTAGCAACAGCTTGAAAAATGTGTTCAGGATATTCTATATCGGCTGAGAGGAAGGCTGAGGCAGTATAATGTGCCGTTCTTTTCTTGACTAATTGGAGGAAGTTTTGAAAAGTGGCTTAACAATATTTTCATTTGAAAGTATATTGAAATAGGTAATTTCGTTTAGGACACATCCTATACATTTCATTCTTTCATTTTTTGCCAAATAAGTGTGTATATTAATACATATATCTTTATTGACTTTTAATGTTGGTTTATAAAGACATTCATTATTCTAATGAAGGTCATATTATAATATGTTTATGGACTTTGCCCGAAATCAACTTGAATTTTGACTTTGAATAAAGAAGGACGACGTATTGCTTACTTGGCTCCGTATGCTGCAACTTTAATTAAGCTTTGTTTCACACAATATAATTATTATATATTTTAAAAGTATGTATGGAGTGCTGGGTTAGCCAAAAGGCAATGGAACAATTTGCAAACAACAAAGTAGATACTATAGCTTTCACGCCCCAGCAGGGGGGAGGACATAGGCTTTAACAGCCCACTCGGGCTTCAACTCGAGCTGCGGGATTCAGGGCTTGAAACCTATTCACACCCTGGGATTTACCAGGGTGCAGGAGATCAGCTCAGCGCAAGCCCATCTCCTGTCAGACAGAAAAGAATGTAACACAAATGTCTGCCACCATTAAAATGGAAAAGGCACTGTGGGCCTCATTCTAAATTTACCGGTCCAGAAACAACCATGCCGGTAAGATTACTGGCACTGTTGTTTCTGGACCGGCAAACTATGGGTTTGCCTGCCGATGCCTCTGTGCCTGACGGGTCTGACCCTGTCGGGCACAGTGGTCACGGCAGGCAAAGCCATCATGGAAGCACCGGCACCGTTAAGAACGGTGCCGGTGCTTCTGTGTCCCCATTCCCATTGAGTCCTCTGAGACTCTATGGCAATGGGGAATAATGAAATTGCCGGTGACTGACTTCCCGGCCGCCACACATGGAATAGCCCGGTGGCACCGGAAAGTCAGGCGCCAGTCATTTTTTACGGGTCCAGCGGCAACCCACCGGTAGCACCAGCACAGTTACTGCATGACCAGTAATGAGGCCCTATGTCCCTTTTGGATGACAGCAGCCATGAAAAACATGTTCCCCCATGGCCGCCGTCATCCGAAAGGGACCTAGTCCCTTTTCTACTTTAATGGTGGTGGAGCAGGCGGTGAAAGCACAATTGCAACCAGGAAAGGCAGATTGCGATTGGATGTATTGAGAAAGATTAACTAGCATAGTCAACTTCTGACATGATAAATATCCCGCAATCCAAAAGTACCACCAGAATCTGATTGTCATAACTTAAAACAAACACGCTGTGACCTCTCAAAGCACACTGTGCAGCCCAACATTAACCTTGCAGGTCTTGTTTCAATGATATAATGTGAGGCATTGTGTTTGGGCTCTCTGTGTTTGCAGATGCAGAGACTGGGTTTCTACTTTGCAGTAAACGAGAAAAGGAGAGAGTAAAAGGAATGGAACCATATGTGAAACAAGCATTGGCAAAGCTAAACATTTTGGCGTTTGTATAGGTAGTCATGTTCCTCCATTCAGATATTTTTTATATTAATCATTTTACATATCACACATGTGTAAATTACCCCAGTGCATTTTTGGGATTCTTTTATTTGGTGTTTAATATAGTGAAAACCTAGCTAGGAAGCAACAGAGGGTTGTACAAGTCACTGAGGGTAACATATGAGGTAAGGATGGGAGTTTCAGTATGTGTCATGGAATGTCCAAGGCTTGGGGGAAGAATGTTATGTGGGAAAAGGAGGACACTTAGGTATTGACTGAAGAGTAAAGTGTTGAGTTCCTTTTGTTACTTTAAGAGCATTGGTGTGGTTTGGATTGCCACTTGGGTGGTGTTCCAGTAGGCAGGGGTAAGAGAAGACTTCATTCCTGTGTTTTTTCCTGTAGTGCACCTGTTTTATTCTTGAGCTTAGCAGTGTCCTGGCTCCCTGAGGGACAGGACCTCACTCAGCTATGGGTTTTGCAGCTAGGAATGCAATTGCTGTGAACACTCTAGTTGCTTCAAGGTAATCCTTAAAGAGGCTTTAAGGCAGACATGAGCTCATTACTAGTGGGCCAGTGCAGTAATAACATCCCGGTATTAATGTATACCGGCACATTACCGCAATGGCCATTTTCGAGTTTCCCGGTAAGTCAGCATATTGACCTCCAGCTAAGAGTTGGACGTAATTCCGCCATGTTACTGGCAAAAATTGGGACTCCAGGTAATGGTGACTAACACTGTCTACCACAACTCGTAATCCGGTGGAAACCACTGGACCGTGTGGTCTATCAGTAGGTTTGTTTGCAAGCATTCTGGTGGATTTATCAATAGAATACTGGCAAATTTGTAATGAGGCCCACAGTCTAAAATAATATTCTCGCTTTAACGGTAAGTCAGTGCATCTCCCATAGAATGGAAGAAATGTGATTGAATGTATTGATTCCCATTTGGTCATGCCACAGCATGTTGGTCTGCTCTAACTAGGTCCAAGTGCATTGTCGAACACAGGAGAGGATGACACCCCTATTGATGTGGGAGATACTGTGGTTCTGAAGTCCTCAGGTGAAAGGGAGTGTTTTAGCTTCCAAAAGGAGGGTTAGGTTGTTTATATGTTGTAAGAAGTAAAGAGTAATGCTGCCTATATTCAACACAATTAATTTGCCAGACGGCACCATGGTGTAAAGCCATCAAGGTGCATGCTGGCTGTCTACTTGTGAATGGTATCCTGATTTGATGGGTGATTGAGTAGGACGTGTTTCATCTTTGTGGGATTGAACTTCAGGGATGTGTTTGCCATCCAGCCTTGCATTTAGCCGAGGCAGTTCCTGGAGTCTGATGTATAATTAGTAACATGCCAACACTGGTCTTTAACTTCTCTTTACACAAAAAAGGAGATATTGCGTTTTTTCTAGTTTCCACGTGATATAGACAATAGAAAACATTTTGCGCTCTCTGCTCTTATGCTGTATTGCTTAGAAATCAAGTGGCTGAATGTACACTTGTTAAAAAGTTGCATTAGAGCAGAAGCTGCCTAATAGTTGCAATTGGTCCATCACTGTTCAGACAGTCACTTTGCATAAAGAAATGGCTATTTTAAATCAATTAAATGTTGCATGAATCTAAATAATGTTCAGTTGCATTGCTGAAATGCATCCATTACATTACAGATGACATAGGCAGATGAGTGTAACATCAAAGACAGCCAATATAATGAAAGGGAGGATAATCAAAACTGCTTAATATTTGCCAAATTGCAACAAATCAATTTAGTGTGACATGTGATTGATATGACATAGGATGGACCCATCTTCAATGCTGTAAGAGTGTGCCACCCTATAATGCATTATTGTATACCATCAATTTAGTTTAAAAGCATATGAGACACTATTAAAAAAACATGCATGCATGCAAAATCTTTGAACACATTTCATTTGTTTAAACGTATTCCTTCTCTTTGCTTTTATGGGGGTTCCCTCCTCCCCCACATAGCTATTATCATCTGTTGGTCTGAACCAGTTTGTTTTAATATCGAGCCTCAAAGGGAATTTCATCCAACTAATATGGACCTCTTTGAATTCCGACTAACAATAAAGCCAGACTCTGTCAAGCTAATGAAGCAGAACAAAGGAGACCTGGCATCTCATTTTGAAGCACTCATTCACTGAACCCATTACATACATTTATGGTTATATGATTAATGTGCTGAAACACACAATATTATCCATAGGGAAATTAAGGTAATGATTCAAACATTGCATTATACATAGAAACAAATTTGGCTCATAACTTTGAAACCATACCAGTTACAAATATGTGACTGTATACATTTTGAAGTGGAGGGTCGCGTCCCTTATTTGACAAATTATTAAAATGATTAATATTCATGAAAATTGTGAACACATTTGCTAAGGTTTATGCTAATGTATATATGTTGCATGCCCAAATGTGCATCTGCTAGCACAGATTACATAAATCATTCTTTCCATGGGGTGGCAGGTTGCTACTTTGAATTATGGAATAAAAATAATTTAGCATTTAAAGTATAAAGAGCAGATTGGGCCCCTACCTTTTCTTTCTGGTCACAGATATAGAAATGATATTCAACCAATGGAGATTGGGGGGTGTATTCTACAGGTGTGTCCGACCCATGAGGCAGGCCAATAGGGCCAAATCACATAGTCAGACATACTCATGACATAATCATGGATATACTTTACACTTTAAAAAGTGGGGCATGGGATTCTGACTCTGGGAAAAGATGCAGGAAAGAGTAGCACCTGCTCCTTTTGAATGAATTCTGAGGATAACCAGGCTTTGTCCATGAGGGATTGTCAACCAACTTAACTTGAGGCAGATCTGCTAATTTCTGAAAAAGCAAGGAAGGGACCAGGAGCGGCCTGCTGATTGAGTATTCCCTGGGAACATTCGAGGGTGTTTGCTGGTTCTGCACCATTAAAGACTAATCCAAAGTGAGTAAGATAATTCCCCAAATGAAACGGTCTCTAGACACCATTTTCATTTTCATGCTGAGTCCCAGAAGGGGTATGGTTTGGGAAGGTAATATCAACATCCTTTGATTTTAAATGGGAAATGAACAGTGCATTCTCACTGCATGTGAAATTAAGTAAGCTGTCAATTTAATTCAGCCCAAAAGAAATGTTTGAGCTGTTTACACAGTGATAAATATGCATTTAAGCAGTCAGTGCACGATTCTTTGCCATTTAGAATATTGTTAAATTGTACCCAAAGTAGTTTCACAGAAAGAGTTTACATTAACCTGTGATATGAAGATGTCTGCACTCTAGTCTAATGATGATCTGTTTGATAATGTGTGTTCTGTGAACACCATAGCTATTTAATAAGGATTGGGAAATGAGAGCGAGATTAACTGTGCCATTCCTCCATAGAAAATGATGTGAATGTAACTCCTATATACTTCTTATTCTTGAAACTACACAGTGGGACTCTATTTGTGAGGTGAAAGAGGATTCTACTTATTCTTTCTGAACTGATAATATTGCTTCCCTAATCAAAACCTGCAGAACTGTGATGGAATTCAAAATAAGTTTATTTTAAACTGCACATACATCATAATCCACAGCACTATATGCATCTGGGAAAAGTGAGACATTCATCAGTTCTTCGATTCCATAAATTGCTGGTGTATTGGGCACAAAGTTATTTGATTTATTTGTAAATGTAAAATTGTGTGTACTTGTGTGGAGATGTTTTGACCACAAAGTGGCAGAATTATGTTTAGAATGCTTATTGCTATTCAGGATTAAACATATAGTAATTTGATTATGTAAAAGGATGTTTGTGTTTGAGAAATAGTGAGATTCAAGCAGGCAGGTTATTTTCATTTTTGTGGACAAGCAGTCTGTGGTTGTGTAATATTGTCGTGACTTCCCTTTACAGAAAGCTTGGCGACCACCTTTAATCCATTTAATTAAAAACATATGAGCTTTGATCAAATCGGCTGTTTCTTACCCAGAATTCTTGGGTGGGCTGTATACTATGGGGAATTAGATGAGGGGTGCCCACTTGGTGAAGAAGCCATACATTAAGCAAACTATATCCTACAAGATGTGCAGGTTGACTCTCAAATCCGAAGCAGATGCACCAAGCAGGAGACCTTCATACCTTTCACAGACTGGGTAGGAGGTATGCTTGGATTGTGGGGTGCGCTGAAGCTGAGTATGTATTTCCTGCCCCACCCTCTTACACAGCCTGATTCCTTAGAAAGTGTGATCGGGGACACAGGTGGGGCAAGGGCATTGTGGAGGCAGAAGAATACATATGTTTCCCCTGCTGCATTGCATATCTCCCCTGCTTGTGGTCTCTCATAGATTCCACTATTAACAAAGGAGTAAATGGTTCAGGCACCCTGTGCTTCAATTTCCTACAGACATTAACTCTGGAGGCCTTTCTTACTACCTAATGGGCAGCAAGAAAATACTGTGTTTGTGGCATAGCATCATCCTTGCATACCTATGGATTTTTCTAATGAAAAACAGAGATGAAATTATATGAGAAATTTGGAGCTACAGGAGAGATGCACATTTAAAAAATGATGACAGAAAAAGAGAATGCAAATGAATGACAAAAAAAAGACAATTCCTGAAAGGGGAAAAGCATCAAGAAAAGAGAAACAAAATGCAGGAATAAGAAGATAGTACAGTAAAAGGTAGAACCTAATAGGAGATGAATTGAAAGAAAACATTTGGGAAAAAGGGTGTGGCAGAGCATTTATATCAACAAAACAAGAATGACAATAAGTGACAGTGATCAGAAAACAGAAGCAGCAAGTTAAAGGATTTAAAGGAGAACAAATGCTGCACAAAAAGAAAGAATGAGGTGAAAATTAAACAATCATTCTTTGCAATGACAAAACATTTCTCCTACGAGAGACTGAATTGTATATCGTGTTGTATTATATGAAATGTGTATGGGGCAGGTGTCTGCCTTGGAGAGCAAGAGCATAAGTTGCTGAACCATATATGTTCTGTTTTCAATGGTGTCTGAAATCAAGCTGGAAGCCTTATGAGAATGAGTGTCCTGGATGACCCTGAAAAGGTGAATGTGGAAGCTTCCCAATGACTGGGTTTTCACAAAATATATGAATTGATACAACACAGTGATTGGAAGCCGATTTACCTCACAAGCTCCCCATTTCCCTTTTTAGTCAACATAGTTTAATTTGGAGTTTGCATCTCTGTAAAAGCATTCAAATACAAAACAAACCTTCAAATAAAGGTTCTAGTTCAATATTTAACTTTTGTTTAAAAGGAATGGCAGCCAATCAATAAAAGTGCATTATTTCTATTTAATCCATACATAAAAATGAAATAAAACATTTACAAATTATTTTCCAAAAATACTATATCATAAATATATCACAACCGATAGGGCCATATAACAGTATAAACCTCATATTTCCAGCTATGGTACATCGTGCCCCCTCGATTCACTTAGTTGTTTAGTTCTCCATCGCATGACATGTGTTGACATCCTTATGCATAAATATTTAAAGCCATTTGCCTTCAATAGAGGTCTAATATAGTGCCACATTTCCTTTGCATATTATAGACACAACTAGACTAAGAGAGTTGCCTGTAAATCTCCTGTTCTGCAGAGGAACATCATATCACATGCCAGTTAGGGTTACAAAGAGAAACAAACCCATCGTAAAATGGGTAAGGATCTTGTGATGTGTTATATCATGGAACATATTAGAATATTCCTCTGATCAACTAATGCAGACCATTGTTAAATATGTACTGTAGCTTTAACTAGCAGGGTTCTGTCGCTAAATTCAAATAGATTATCTAAAAAACTGTTTCTTTTGTCTTGCCATTTGGTGTGATACACTTTGGATCATTACACCCATGGTTGTATCTCAAGTTATTCAAGTTACTCTAAATATATCACAACCAAAGGATTGCATTTACTGGCAACAGTGTACCACATATTCAATGATGGATGACGCATGTTTTTTCATCCATCAGAAACCCACACATGTCAAGGTTGGGAGGATTATAAAATGTCACACAAATATGGCATTTCTAACTCCTGATGGATGCTGTAGGCACAAGTTGCATGGGAGGCATGCAGGTGAAGTCATAAAAACATATTTTTATTCTATTGGAATTTGAATGTGTCCTACCCATTGGGGTTCCAATCTCATCATAGAGCTTGATTCAGATGACTAAGAACAAAGAAGATTCCAGCCGGGAAGGCGGTTGTCAGATCATTTGGACTGTGTCCGTCCTGGCTACTCTGTTCTGTTAAGACTACTACCGGGCTCTGCATTCATTGACCATCAAAGCCAACTCAGACAACAGGTTTATGTGATATATGGTGTGGAGTAACCTCCTTCTTGTGGTTTTAAAACTTGTCAAGATAGCATCAAACAAGAAAATAAACTACTGTCTTCCCTGATAAAACAGAAATCACAATCAGGCCCAACAACCCTTTGATACAACCGTGGCCTACAAGAATTGAAACCAGACCAGAAGCCTTCAAAGTGGTTACAATTCCTGATGGACAATGAGCAAACATTGGAGCCTCAAATTAACACAGTACTAAAGAAATGCTTCTTCCACAGATGGATATTACCCTTTCTAACTTTTCTACACAGAACACTCACCATCATCTTGTGTGTCATGTCATGAATAGACTATGCCAACAGTAACAGTAACAGTAACATAATTGATGGAAATACTGTCACCGTCTCTAAAGAAATTAAAACGCTGGGCGTGTATTTGGGCTCCTCGTTAACCTTCTCTAGACAAGTTTATTCCATAATCTCATCAGCAGCCTACACTGCCAAACTCATCAAAGCTTGCAGGCCCTACTTATCAACAGACAGTTGCCTAACCTTAGCAAGAGCCCTCATTCTGTCAAAATTCGACTATTGTAATATCCTCCTGGCTGGCACACCGACTAGTAGTATAAAAAAAATTACAAGTCACTCAAAACAAAGCCTTACGGGCAGCACTAAACATACCAAGAATAGAACAATTCTCTGAAATCAGACGCAAAGTGCGCTGGCTACCGGTTCAGTACCGGATCAAATTCAAAACAATGGCAATAGCCCACAAATGCCTCACTAATCTAGCTCCTAAATACCTTACTAAACTGCTCACTCCTACCTAAACCACCAAGCCCATGTGCTCTGCCTCAGCCTTCCTTCTCACTGTCCCTAAATTCAAAAGAACCAAGGCTGGGGGACGCAGCTTCCCAGTTGTGGCAGCCACAGGCTGGAATGCCCTACCTCTAACCATCAGAGTCGACCCTTCCCAGGCCTCATTTCGTAGAAAACTTAAGGCATGGTTCCTCATGTCTGATTTGTAGCCCTCTCTGCCTCAATGCTTACATTATCTACACTATACAATATGCTTTTGTACATACATCTGTTCTATTTTTTCTAAAACTTCTCCTGTGATTAAGTTTGCACTCGCAAATACCATTGATTATTATGTTACGTGTTTCTACCTATGGGACCAATGCATCTGTAAATATCCTGAACCTGTAAATATGTTGAATGTGAAATATGTCCAGCCTATGTTATCTTTTGTTGCCTGTAGTAACTCCTGTAATGTGAATAACATGTTCTCCAGCGTCCAGATGCCCACAGGTTTGGCGCGCACTACAAATGGTAAATAAATAAATAACAAATAAATAAACTACACTGGCATGCCTGACTGCCTCACCAAAAAAACTACAACAAATACAGAGCACACCAGCAAGACTACTTTCAAAGCCTCACAAGAGAGAATACATCACAATAGCAATAGGATTGATGCACTGGCTATCATTTTCAAAACACTCTGCTTTCTCCATAGAGCAATTTACAGGACAATTGCAGAATTCCTGCAAGAAAAAAGCTCCAGCTACAGACCAAAGAAAATCCTGATGTCTAGCAATGACATGTGCCTTGAACTCAAATGTTCTTTGAAAATTAGCTATGGTGGAGCAGTATTTTCAAGCATCTGAGCAAAACTCTGGAACTCCCTCACCAAGGGAATATGTAAAAGAGAGGAACACCAGACATTCAAGAAAGCAGTAAAAGCATGGCTATGATATGATAAGATAGTTATAACACGCATGTGTTTCTAGGCGCCACAAGACAAGGGAGGGGAGAGAGAGTGAAGACAATACAAATGATCCTACTAAACCTTGTGACATTCGGATCGTGTAAGTGTAATCAGAGCAGTATGGCTCTGAGTAAGTGCAGTCAGGGCAGCAAGGCTCTTGTTAAGTGTAAAGAGGCAGGGGGGCTGGACGGGTTGCATGGTAGGCCAGGAGGCTGTGCAGAGAAGCCTGGTCATGGTGGAGCCTGGTACCAAGTGAGACTCTGAGGTTACCAAGCAACCAGTCGGCGCAGCAGACAGGTAAGTTAGCAAGGAAGCGAGAGAGAGAAGGTAGAGGAAAAAAGGAAGACTTTGAGCCGCTTCTGGAAATGTAGGTGGTCTGGCTCAAGTCTGAGAGGGACAGGGATGCATTCCAGAAGAAGGCACCTGCAGAGGAGAGAGATCTACCCCCACTCTCTCCTTGGAGAAGCGCCTGACCCTCATAGAGTTAGAGGAGCGAAGGGCACTAGGCGGAAAGTATTTAGGCAGGGAGAGTTGTATATAGCGAGGGCTCTGGCCCCGGAAAGCCTTGTGGATGATGCAGAGGGTCTTGAAGGTTATCCTTGCAGCCAACGGGCTGTTTAATATGCCGAGCTAATTTACAGCCCATAAGCTATTGTCAAAGAGAGAACAAACATATGTGATGAATCCAAGGATAACGTCGCTTTTCATAAGCAAGCAAACAGTGCTCCTTTAGCCAGACCTCGACATTATCAAAAGGTTTCTACAACTTCCCCTACTCTAAACCGTCAAATGCCATGTAGCTGCATATACTTATGCAACATGACACCAGGAACATGGAGAAATAGTACTGACACAAGGAGGCCCCATGGGGATGGATAGATAAAAAATGGGAGTCCTAGTCAGCGCTCTATTCATTATCCCTTCAAGGAAAATATTCAACAAATAAAAAGGGAAGGAGGAGGAAATAACGGGTGATTGAATAGTGGCAGCAGCAGCCCTCCGTGTCAAAGCAGTAGTGGCAGAAAGAAGCAGAGAAGCAGTAATCAAATGACCACCCGACAGTGGACAGGGAAATCAGGCACCTGTTTGTGGATAGATAAGGGGAAAAGAGTTGGACTACAGAACGTCGGAAGACACCATAGAAAATGTCATTCTGGTCCAGGGATCTCCTACTTGAGTGGGAGAATGGAGAAGGAACCCGGAAAGGGTTTGTGTATGTGAATGGGGCTGCTGCCGTGTTGAGCGTGGGGAGGGGAAGAGACCTAGGAGTTCTGTGGGGACAGCGGCAAGTGACACACAAACGAACCAAGCACCTGGAGAGTTTTCAGTGAGAAAAACATTTGTCTTTACGAATGGTGCTGCTGCAGTGTCAGAGAGGTGCAGCGGCATCCTAAAAAGTACAGCAGACAGAATCGGATGATAACTATACGAGTTGTGTGTCGGAAGAGATCTGGGAACTCAAAAGAGGTCATTACAACACATGTGGGGTGGTAAGTGAAACGCAGAGGAAATCTTGTACGAGAGATCAACAAAGACTGTATAAGAAGCCAATAGTGGTTTGGGCAGGAGAGTAAACCCAAACTACTATGGAATATAATACAAAGAATAAACTGACATAAATGTCATGTTTGTGTCGATTGAATAAACCCTGCTCTTCCTCGTCTCAGTGTATGAGGAAAACACAGGCCGTACTTGGTGAGTCGTGCATATAGATCTTGACAGGAAAGTACACCAAGACTGTGAATCAAATTGAAGCCCAGAAAAAACCCTGTCTGCCAAAAGAGCCATCACACACAGGAGGCTCAAGCAGGCCTTGGCAGAAGAGTATACGAAGGCTGTGATGCAACCTAAAGTATCCAACGTTAGGAGGACATTCTTAAACCCACAGAGACGGTCAGAGGAAAGGGAAATAACCCTGTTTGAGCTGTGTGGAACTCTTCTTTTGGAGCACCTTGGATTTTCATTTTGGAACTTCAATATTTTAGGATCAGCCAAAAGACATGATTTCCCCTTTTCTGCACCTTTTTGTTGAGTTTGGATTGTGAGGGTCAGATTAGGTTTTGGACACAGGACAGAGAACTTTATTTTGGACATTCTGGCAGACACTAGTTAGTTTTGTTGAGTCAGGGAAGACCTTCTTAGAATTAGGGATAGATAGAAATGTTCCCAATCCCCCTTACTTTTACTTTCAATAAAAGTGTATACCAAACAAATTACTAATATGGTGTCTGTCTCCTACCTCCGCACCCTTACACATAGCTGACCTGGGCACACTGGTTTCCAGTTACACACCAAGCTACTAGAACAATTTAACCAGGTATCCAGATGCTATGATGATCTCCTTCCCCACTAGTTCATACCAAAGCTTGCATACTCCATACAAACCAGCTGTGCCACACACATAAACACCTAAAACACCCAACCCCACACTGAAACCGAACAACAGATCCCCACACCTCCTACAATAACTCACAACCTCAACACGGCTAATGCATTCTTACACCATGGCATACCCATCACCCCAAACCACCTAGAAGCAAACCCATTCACAGTGACTGGTTTTCTGAAATGCAACTACCAACACCATAGCAAAATAACTTCTGGGCTCTCTATCTCCACCCACTAACAAACCAGCTCCTCTTTTATTTTAAGATCCACCAGAGTACCTGGATACCATAAAAATGGCAGCAGTGTACTGTATAATTCCCACTAATATGACATAACATAATAGAGAGACGGAACTTCGTTTGTAAGCTTGCCCAGAGCATCCTACTCTTACAGAAAGTTAAGCTGTATATCAATAAACTCTAACAAAAGAAGTGTGCCTGTCTAATAACAACAACATCAGCGAGTTCACAGCTACAGCCAGCATCCATTTTTGAGATGGAAGCAACAGCATACAACAGGCAGTGTAGCTGTTCTTCTTGGAGCTGGTATTGTGGGTGTTAGGACAAACAGTGTTTCTGGTCGCCGCATGTACCTACCGGGTGCCCTGGAGATTGGGGACTCAGTAGGGTGAGGGTTGTTGGCTGAACTCCACGCATTCCTGAGATTGAAGCAAGGCTACTTCCGGATGCGGCATGATGCACACCTCATATCAGGATCCTTTCCTCTGATTGCTCAGTGCGCGTTGCGCTGTATCCGGAGGCAAAGCCCAAAAAACTTGAAACGCGACACGAGCCATTGTTCTCTCAATGGTCTACTTTGGTACTTACGTTCCTGATCCTTGTTCCCTGCAGGAATACTGCTCCAGATTGAGAATCAAGTTTCCTTCCTTTTTATAGGTAATTAGGTTAGTTGTCTTAGTTAGGGTTTTCCTTGTTAATGATTTGTCACACCAGTGAATTCCTTCTTTTCTTTCTTATAAGGATTCCAAAAAGCCTAAGGATACCAGCAAGGTACTGCACAGCAACAGGTAAGTCGCTGCCCAGTGCATTGGGTATGTGTTAAACGTCTTTTATAATTGTGTGAAATGCCATATTGATACTTGTGTTCCCATGCAGCTGCAGCTCCAGTGGCTCTATCTCTTGGTTCCACGGAAGGGTGTGTGTCAAGTAGCACTCCTGTCTTCTGGGATAGTGATGATAAGAGGAGATCCATCTCCGGTTCCGGAAGCACCTCAGACCTTCCTCTTCGCTTCTGCCTTTGCCCCTTCTCCCCTGCTAACCTGTTTCTCTCGGCACCGTGCACCTGACCACACTATGTCCTTTGGGCCCAGGTACCTACGCACCCTGCCTCCCTCCTGCACTGCCTCTGGCCACCGTTGCACTGGGGTCTGTATCTGTACCCATACAGTCCCCCACTCTTCCTCTGCACTTATCGGATATATCTGACTAATCATGCACTTGCCACATGTCTGGCTGCACTACCTTTTTGTCTGCACTTATTTATTTATCCCACTTACTATTTATTTTGTTCTCTCCTCTGTCCGCACTTTCCACTTCTCCTCCTCCACGCACTTTCCCCATCCTCCCTTTTCCATGCACTTGCATGTTCTTAATATAACTGGGCCTAGTAAGATCGTATTTTGTTCTCCCCTGTTCCCCTCCCTTTGCTACCTTAGCTTCCAGGATCTGTGGGAAATGTAGTTGTGCGCCAGACTTCCCCAGCTCACATTAACACTGGGGCAGAATACTCCCACACGTCCCCCATAATTCCTGACACTATGATACATGCACCTATGACACATGCACCCACGGCACATGCTACTATGACACATTCATCTCCAACACCTGCTACTATGCCATACCCTATGACAAGCGCTCCTACATCACTGAATCCTATGATACATGTTCCTATGACATGCACACCTAATACATATGTGCTTGCTACACAGAAGATGTGAACATACAATAGGTGCTCTGACATGAACCTATGACACATGCACCTATCACACATTTTCCTAAAACTCATGCTCCTACGACACATGATCCTAGGATGCCTTCTCCTACCATACACACTCTTAAAACACACATTTAATGCACACTCTTACAACACACACTCTAATGCCACACACTCTTCTGACACGTGGACCTAATACAAACATACTTAATAAGCATAACATTTAGACGTACAATCAGTGCTCTCACATGCACCTATGGCACATGCACCTAGGACACATGCACCTATGACACATGGACATATGACACATGAACCTCTGACACATACCCCTGCCACATGTGCTCCTACCACACCATGCTCCTACCACACACACTCCTACCACACACACTCCTACTACATGTGTTCCTATGGCATGTGCTGAAATAACATGCACTCCTACAGCACACATGTGTACGACATGCACACCTAATACACACAGATAACACATTACACCATTAACATCTCTGAAAAACTCACATTGAAGGCAAGTCACAGCTGACTCATGTCACTTTTCAGGTGATGGAATAAATGTACACTTTTCACATAAACCGTAGCAAGAGGAGTATGAGTTTAACAGTTTAGACATTATGCAGTTTACATCTGAAAACACATCATCAAAGTCAGGGCTGATTTTGCACATGTGCTCACTACACATAACATGTGTACATACAACAAATGCTCTCACATGCACCTATGGCACATGCTCCTGCAACACATGCTATAATAACACATGCTTCAATGATACATGCTGATACTACACACTCTTTTACAACAAACACTTACTGCACACTTCTACGATACACTTTAATGACACACACTCCTATGACACATGCTCCTATGACAGATGCTCCCATGACATGTGTAGTTGTGACAAGTGATCCTACACTCACACCTCTATGATACATGTTCCTGGGACATGTGCATCTAGTACACATGCACCTACTACACATAACGTTTGGATTTATGGCACATGCTCTTACATGCATCTAGGGCACATGCACCTACGGCATGTGCTCTGCTCCTACAACACGTACTCCTACAACACATACTTACCACACACTCTGACACACACTCCTATGACACAAGTTCCTATGACACTCGCTGCTAGAACATGCACTCCTACAATACACACTCCTATAATGCATGTTCCTATGACATACACGCCTACTACAAATGTGCCTCCTATACATAACATGTGGATGTACAACACATGCTCTCACATACACATCGGACATATGTTCCTATGACATGTTCTCGCTCATATGATGCATGCTCCTATGGCACGTGCTCCTACGAAACGTGATTCTACAACAGGTGCTTCTACGACACATAATGACTGCATACTCCGACACACTCCTGCAACACATGCTGCTATAACACAAGTTGATAGAACATGCATTCACACTAGATACACTAGTATAATACATATACCTATGACACAAACACCTACTACATGTGTCTACTACACATAAAATTTGAACTTGCATGTGCTCTTATAACACATGTTCCAAGCACACACACTCTTATGACACAAACACTTACAACACGCTCTTAATGTGCCTACAACCTATAAGCAACAAAACAATCCTTGAACAATTGACAATGGAGAGTGTTGAGACAGTTACTGTGGAGCCCTCCCTGCAGTCTTCACTAGAATTGCTGGAGCAAAGTGATGTAGAAGCTCTTCAATGGGACCAGATTAGCCCAATGCAATGGTTGCAAATCAAGGAAAAGATAATTGGGGATATGAATATATGCAAAAATGTTACAGATTTTTGCGCTTCGATAGACGTGATGTATAAGATTGGAGTGCAATTCCAGCCAGATGAAGAAGATAAATCCTGCCAATGGGATCAGCTTACTGATAAAAAAAATCAAAGTTACCAAAGTTTAATAATTCTGACATTCCATAAAACTCAATGAACTTGAGTCACTTGGCCCCTACAGGTATAAACCAGCCATTAGTGGATGGGAAGGGAATAAAAATCGTGAATATTAGGGACACTTCTTAGACGACTCCTGAGTTAAGGAACACTGTACACTTCCTGATGACAAATCCATGAAACTGAGGAAAATTTGACCCAATCCATAAGCCATGTCCTCTAATACATTCATCATAATTGGACAGCAAGCACAAGCACCTATGTCAACTCTGTGGGTTGAATCAGGGGAGTTGACTCTATACATCATACCCAACAGTGCATCACCAACCCTAAAAATTGCTTCCCTAAAGGTTTGCATATTGGCGAAACTTGTATGCCCCAGGTGAAGATCTCGTGTGGACGACTGTGATGGATCATAGACATGTTATTATCACAAATGTGGAGACACCAGCAGGATATAGACCTAGGGATGCTCTGTGAAACAAGGAGCTGGCGTGGTTCCATCAGTAGACTGGGCCTGGTGTTGTAAGAGTATCGGATCGCAAGATTATTGGAAGGATCAAGATTGACTAGTGGTGTACTCAGAATGGCAGGGATTGTAAGTTGGTGGTGTATTGTAGAAGTAATCTGCCATCATATCTGTCCACTTGCAATTATCTTTTGAGAGCTTCATCAGACCTAAAGTAAGTAGTTGAATTTGCAGCCTTATATTATATTTGACTCTGCGAATCACAGATTTTTTTCTTGTACACTTCCCTATATTATTTGCTATATTGTGTGTTTGTTTTGTGTTGTGGTGCTCTCAGAGACCCATGGGCGTGTAAAGCATTATAAAAATGAAATAATAAAAAAAATGTAGTCATTTTACCCCAACAAACAGCCTCAGAAAACCCTGTGTGCTACAATTAGGTGATATTAGTGTGTCCATTATTTCACAGGTTTTTGTCAAGGCTCTTTTCTAGAGCTTAAGAGAAATGAGATGTGTACACATAGTTTCACTTCTGATTGACTTCACAGAGACAGCATACAAAATTTGACTATCACAAAAACGGTATGATCATTTTTGTTTCTCATTTTTGTCAGATTCTGGTTATTTTGTTGTACTGTTAAAGGTAAATAAGTATTTGGATTTTACATATATATTAAGTCCTAACCTTTATTATGACGTCTCTGCATGTGCTTCTCACACGACAAAAAACTTTAATACTCTTTGACTGACTCTGATTTCCTGTTACAATCACTCCCAACTACCTCACCAGCGGGCGCACCCTATAAATGCAAATATATCACCTCAGGTGACTGCCTAGAACATGTTGGACATGAGACAACTGAATCATAAACATTTTCTGGAAGGGTCCTACTCTTTAATAGCACATCACTCAAAAGCCTGTATTGAATCATGCATTCATTGCTAACCCTAGAACTAAGGGATTTAGCAGATTTACATGGCTCTACTCTTTTGTCTTATTTTTACATGCGTACACGTATTCAGACAATCATTAATATTTTTTTGTTCAGGCAGATATATGAAAAACATGCCTTTGGTACTTTGATCTGGAGCTATTTCTGCAACTATGAAATTATGTCAAAGCAACCTCCTTTCCACTAACACCACTTTCGATGCATTTCATTTTTAATTAAGCTTGATTCTTCCTTCTGCTTTCCATGGCAGTTAATTGCATGATGTCCATTATTGACCAGCCACATGTCTAATGAGTCCCCTATTTAGGATACAGAGCATTGCTATATTCCGTAAATTGCCGCAAATTGGAGCTACGACTAATAGCCCTAGTGATTAACAGTTTGACAATGGAAACATAATATGGACGAAGCAACATGTTATTATGCAACAATTCTACCTATTTTTGTTTAATTGACTGATGTGCATTTCTCACTTTCTTGGTTGGGATGAATAGAAAATGGAAGACTTCAACCCTGGTATCTGGAAGCAAGTGAGCTTCAGGTGGGTGCAGAACAGCAGGGGCTACCACCACGACAATACCACTGATTGTCTAGTTAATGAAAGCACCTATCACCTCCTCCCACACTACAATGGTCATGACAAATACACTGAGTATCACCTGATAAGTAGTTTACTCTTTCAGATTATGTCATAGATAGCCATACACCTATTTGCAAAATGTTTTGAGCAATGTGATTGGCATTAGCTACAACCTCATGCCACTCTATCTTTGATGTCATTTGATTTGATTTTCCACACAGAACGATAGCTGATGTTGCACAATGGGATTCAGTGACAACTTCAATTTCCCGAAAATCAAGTGCAGGGAAGTGGACGAATTGTATAATACTGTAAAGTAAAAAGCAAATGACACAGACATTAAAACACATTGTGTATTGTTACACTTTTACTCGCACCTCTCTTGCGCCACACACCATGATGTCTGACTTCATATACAGTTAATCTTCAAAGCAATTCAGTTAGGATTGCTCAAATACTTGGTGAATGTCCATTCCAACAACACAAAACAGCACCAAAAACATCATTGGAGATGATATTCTCTTGTCTTTACTTTAGTTCATCCACTTGTTCCGAATGTGAGTGTATTCAAATACAGCCTGCATGTGTTTCGCATTGCCCCCAAAGTGCAGTTCATTGGAGGCTAAGGAGCTTCTTCATTGCTTTTACAGAATAAGAATATCTATGAAATAAATGTGATATAATCTGAAATTACTCACCCACACACTGAAAGACTAAGAAAACACAGTCAACAATAACACTGGTAGTACTCTTCAACAACATACAATTATATCTGAAATGGTTGTGTCCTCCTCTTCTTGCACACTAGCGAGTTATGCTTATTAGAAAACCCTCAAATCTGGATAAAGGATTCATGTGAACTATTGCTAACAAAGACTAGCAGACATGCTCCCTACAAAAACAGCACAGTTAAAATAATTGATTTGCAACACACACAAGTACTAAACAAGGAGGTCTAAGAAAACAAGGACAGAACAATGTAAGCAAGAACATATGGATTAATTTACATATGTGTCTTTCGAGAGACAACATATGCCATGCCTCTCGAAAAACAACCCTCTCTCCAACCAAAAAGAAACAGAATTAGCAGGCCCTGTACCACAGCACACAACTCAAAAGGCCTGCAACCCATCATGTTACAAAACATTTGGTAAAGAGCCTAATTACAAATACCACATTAAAAGAATTAGCAATTAATGCAATTGTTTTAATATACATTGCCATGTTTACAGAAACACAAAATAAGAACAAAAGGGGCAGAACAACTGACCATGATAGGAAGCACAAAAAAATGAAGATGCTCAAGAAGCAGCATCATCATCATTCCTAAATTCAAAAACATAATCACTGCAAGATGTTGTAAATCATGTGGTACTTTTCATGTGCAACCAAAGCAGGGTTGTTCAAACGCAGGTACTGTCCCGTTCGATCAGCGTAGAAGATGTGCAGGCGTTATTTTCAAGACGCTTTTAATGGAGGAGGGTACTTGGATTTACTAAACCACTGGTCTTTGAACCATGTGCTTACCACCCTATTGGGCCCAAAGTATGTCCAGTGGGTAGATTTTCATCTATAAGTATATATGCACATCTACATCCAGCATCTGCTTACCAAGTGCCACTGTCAAAGAACTATGTCAATAGGCACCACAATCACCAATACAGAAATGTCACTCGTAGGGATACATAGGAAAAGGTATCAGCAAGAAATAATATGGTCGGTGCACCTACAAACTATTATACTCTAGCTACTCAAAAAGTATCAATACCTACAATAAAAAATGTTAGCAACCCACCCACTACAGTTAAGCAAAACTACAACGTTTTGCAAGTAAAAATAGGGGTTGTAAGAAAAGATAATGTAGTATTCTGGATGGGTAGCTATATTTCAGTGAGAATTTCAGAGTGTTATTAGATAAACAGTGAGGGAGAACCTTGATTTGTTTATGTCAAAGTAAAATTAATATTAGTTTGGATAAAATAACTTTGTTCATAAAAGCATAAATACTAAAGCATTGTCCCGATTCTCAAAGCACCATATATGAATGTCTCTATGTCAAACAATACAAAAGAATCAACAATTATTTGTACGAAAATCAAAGCAGGACAACATTGTTCCCATTTAAGCACTAGAAAGAGTTCTGGATAGTAAAGCAGCATAGGGAGCGCACGCATAAAAGCATAGTGTAGCAGGTTCTCCTTCATGTCAAGATGACACGTACAGTATTTAAAATGTTGAGGATTGTACCATTTTACTAATACTGAATGTAGTTAGGAGCAGCTGATTTCATCTAATTCATGTTCAAAGAGAATGTTTATACATATTCCTAATGTACATTATGCATGTTTCAGGGACGTTAATTGTCTTTAATTAAAAAAAAAAGAATACAGAGAGGGTTTCATTTCTTCAGAGATTTCTCTCTCATGGGTATGAATTTGGGCCTTTGCAGTTTGATATGAGTGAGAATATGTGGTATAAAAGTGATTAAACCATGAGATAAATCCTAATGTAAGAACCTCAGACATACAACAAGACAGCCATTGGTTTACAGCAAATCTAAAAGTATTCTGGATTATGTAGTAATTTGGACCACCAAGGTTGAATGCATTCCAGTCGTAAAAGTTACCAAAATAGACCTTTTGCACAACTTTTGCACCGCCTATGATATACCCATAGACCATTGTTGAACAGTAGGGAGGCAGAGGAACTATTTTAAACATGAACAATACTATGTGACATTGCCAGACATTATAGCAGTGGTCTGCAACTGTCTGCTCTCCAGTTGCTTTGCACTATAAGTGCCATCAACGGTAGCCAGCATAGTCTATTGTGAGATATCATGAGAGCCAAATTTCAAAACATCTGGAGTGTGGCAGGTTGCAGACTCCTACCCCTCATCAACCCAAATATTAGAATAAACAGTCAGATATATGATATTATAACAGGCAATTATAATTCCATACTGCCCTGGCACGATTTTTCAGCAGAAGGATAACACATATAGAAAGTGAAGTAATATCTAGTGGCTTTCAATGGTAGCTGTTTACAACAAAGTGTTTCTATTTTACAATTATACAGCTAAATAGCAACATGTGAAAGGTTTCAATAGCAAAATGTGCACATCTCTTTCCAATAACAACATGTACACCCTACACAGTTATTACATTGACCACAGTTTGTTTGAGGTCTTCTAGTTCGACTCTTGCAAGTCAACCTTTCATTTCTTTTTTTTATATATATATATCATGTGTGCTTGTGTGCGTGCGTGTGTGTAGGGGTAGCATGGGTAGGAGGAAGAGTAGGGGCAGGGGAACAATGAGGAACTCCCATTTAAGAAAAAACGCTGAATTACAAGATTCGCACTAGAAGGCCACAAACCAATTATGGTCAATGTAATCACATACAACCCATGTACACAATGTGGCACCGTGTGGGGTATTTTAAGGCCTAAGGCAGACCCCCTTGAAACAAAACTGCATTTAGCAGTTACCAAGAAACATAGCGGCGCTGTGTTTGCTAAGCACCTATTCCCTGGCATCACAAACTGCATTTAGCAGCTGCCTAAATAATGGCTTTCTTCAATAATTTGTTTCTTCATTCAAAGAAAAGAAAGTAAATGAAGAATGGCTCTGCACTTCAATTGTCCTCCTTTCGTTTTAAAACATCCCAAAGCTGTGCCCTTCATGGAAACCTACCCTGGCACTTGTGGCGTAGGCATTTTCAACACTGCAAACAAAAACAGGCCTGCATGGCCTCAGTCCCTTGAATGACAAAGTTATGTGCAGCTTTGAAAAATGACATGCATTGCGGATGACTTTGCCCTGGTGACTTTTTCGATTTAAACAGCACAAAATTTGTTTTATGCAAAAAATGTGTCTTGCATCTGAATGCCATGAAATAAGATAAACCCTGTAGAACAGCATTGATTTCATTTGGTCAAGTCTATGAAAAACATGAATTACATTTCCGTTTGCACGGCTAGCATTTTGCTTTGAAAACAAAGTAACACCCAAAATTTTTCAAAGAAGCATTCTCTCTCATTTGTTATGTGTCAGTTTCACAGAACTCATATGCCATGCCTATTCCTGTATAAAATATATTGACAAGAGCTATGAAAAGCTGGTTAGAAAGTAAATGCCCAAAGAAAATTTGAGCTGCAGCACCGCATTGGGAATCTCAATATGAACTGAAATAAACACATGCGTGAAATCTGCTTTTGTAAAATAAGAAAACTGCTCTTTGAAAGTTAAAAAGGGAAATAATACTGTAGCTTGCACAGGAACACAATTGTACATTATGAGGAGAAAAGCTGCTAAAATGTGTACATTATGCTATGTTGTATTTCCCCCCAAAGACAAATCCTCCTAGCTAGGCCCAGGAATTGCTGTTAAACCAGTCTTGCAAGAAAGGCATTTTCTCCACAAACTCTGAAAAGGCCAAGGTGGGGGATTTCACAAACTCGTCAGACTGCCTGGCATTCTGCAGCCAAACGACAATGGGCAGCCCTGTCACTGAGGTGCAAATTCCTGTTAACACCTCTCCTCAGCTGCAACTGCCTCGGATCAAAGAAGTAGTCATGACAACCTCTATGCCAGTGGGCCAGAGAAAGACATTTGGCTTGGTGGGTTGGAAAGACTGCCCATCTTTTGGGACAAAGCCAGCCCACCTGGGTCAAAAGACTTCTCTTATTAAGACTTTTATTTCTGCAACCTGAAAACGCAGTAATGTAAAATGTTAACAGTTTGAATGTAATTTGTGCGCCTTTAAAACAAGACAATGTGTCCTTTCTAGCATGAGGAGGACGCAAATGCCAGATTTCTGGTAAAATTGTACATGACACGCTTTTGAAAGTTAGATGCAAATATGTCCCAAATCGATATGCTTCAGTGTACCTATTTGTAGATTTTTAGAGGAAACAGTTCCCACCAAAAATTCCAAAAGATTATTAGAAGAAAACAACACCGTTCAAACTTGTGAGATGCAATGGCATGTTCTCTGTAAAATATGGAATCTGCCTATGTAATTTTCAAAAGCGTAACAATTGTAAAAAGGTGCATTTTTGTGTCATAACTGATTTTGGCAAAAGTAATTGTGGGGTGGCCATGTACATCATAAAGCATAAAGCATAAAACTGATGTTATGTCCCACCGACTGACAGCTAGCAGCAGACATCCACAACTAACCTATCTGATTTGAAGAGGTATGTCCAGCTTGAGTCGGTCCCCGTAGTAAAATCCTCTGATGTCATGCTCCTTATATAAGGGGGAGGCATAGGGAGCTATGGACTCTTCTGACTTTTCCAGCTGCAGCATTTCCAGAGATCCAGACGTTCCATGTTCACCCTGCAAGATTCCAGATTCCACTGCCAGGCCAGGGGGAGCTAATCCTGATCCTTGCAGTACCTCCTGAAACTACAGAACCACCATCCAGAATTAAACCCTACAAAAATCCCTTCAATTCAGGGAGAAAGGGGCAAAGGCTGTGGAACCCTTTTTGGGGATGATCCAGTGACCAGACGACTTTTGCCCCGCTACCTCTTTTGCCCAGCTGATGCCCCACTGTCTACAGAGACCAGACCAGGCTCAGTTGTTCCCCCACGAGATCCGCTGTTGCACCATGACCAGATTCTTGTCCCGCTGTCCTAGACCTGGTTGGCTGTCCAAACTACCCTATTCAAGTATTGTTGTAAGTATCACCTCTCCTCAATATCAAAACAATTATGTGGCATTAATTCTGTGTATACCCTGTATGTATATTTGTAACTTACTGTGTAACTAAGCTCTAAGTATACCTAATGTTGCACCTAGCTACCTGGGGGTTTGGTGCGCTATACCAAATAAATAAACAAACAAACAAACAACAAAATGCAGCATATCCCGTTCTGTTACCTTGCCATTGATTCAGCACTATAAGAAATCCTATAAGTATCCTAGTACCTTCTTAAAATTGTCAGAATTTCCTGTGTATCCTGTGCTTTAATCTCCATGTGTTAGCGCCATTCTTTCCAATCATTTTAGTCCGATGTATAAATCCTTAGTACTATTTGGAATAAATTAATGAATTGCCAACTGAAGAGAAACATGGCGTGAGGGGGTTAAAACTGCATCTCAACCATTTTCATGGGCAGTGTTTCTCTTTTTTATAATCTAGTCACGAAAATATAGTTTTAGTAGAGCTGGTCACTTTCCTTTTGAAATTGAGTTTCCCAGTGTACTGCTTTTATTATAAAATCCGATTTTCTCTCCCTCTCAAGAATCCTATCCTGTCACCCATCAAAAGTCACCCTTCACTGTAGTCTCATCCCTGCTATGTGCCTTTGTATTTTAGCCTAAAAACCATTTTTGTTTATGTTTGATTAGCTAAATTTATAATCTGTTTTGTCATTTTAAACCTGTGAAACTAAGCAATTGCAAATTTTGCCACGTGTGATTCTCGCTGCACTGTCTGTCCTTCCAAACTCGATTTTCTAAATTGTATGCCTGTGCTCAGTACATTGTATGGTAGTTTGCGAGTTTTCTTGCTTTAGTGATCCAGCCACACACATTTGTGCTTTCTCCATTCAACTGTACATGTAAAATGACTGTTTAATAATTCTGAGTGCTGTTTTGCTATTTTCAAGGAAGCTCAATCAGATTTTTGCCTCCCATTCAGTGAGGGTAAATCGGATCTTCATGCCGATTTTTGCATAGTATTCCTGACTCCTTGCTACACCTCTCCATCCAATTTTAGTTAACAGGGTTTTGGAGGAGTGTTGCAGGGGGAATGCATAACTGGTGTGCAATCACAAAATAATACTAAAAAAGTAATCTTGTTTTCATTAATTGCGCATTGTGTACCTTATGCTAGAAGGTCAAGCTAAGTATATTCTATCCTTTCTGTGTGTAATTATCACCATACTGGTGATTTCTGGCCTATATTGATTTGTATTCAAAATTAAAATAAATAAATATTACCTTTTACACAACGGCCTGGTTCATGGTCCATTGCGACACGGGGAGAACTTTAAGAGGGGTGTCAGACGGGTCGGCTGCCTTCTCAAAGAAATTGAACATGTACGTCATAAAAATGAAAGCCTTTTAATTGTGCGCTACAACCCTGTCCAACAGAAAGGGTCTTGGTCTGGAGTGTACCGCATCTTTGCAAATCCTTTACAAAGTGGGGGCTCATTATCCGGAATTGAGATAAGTGTTTCCACCCATGACAGCTTAACACAGCAGGCTAACCGTAGAGGCAGTGATACTTTAGTGGTTAGAAAGCTGTGTTACACTGTAAAAGCACCTTCCCAAATCATAGACCCCAAGTATCTGGTCTGTGTGTAAGAATAAAGTAAGAACTACCCTGAACTAGACAAAAAGCAACAGAATACAGGTTACACTTACATAAATAATTTAATAAAGGAAGAAAACTCTTCATAATGACAACAGTGGAGATAAACACGGCTAGGCAGCACCTTCTCAAATTATTTGTCAGAGGGGAATGGGCACAGCAAGATGAGGAGGCCTGGCTAGGAGAAATTATGCAACAGGTCACTGCCATGAACATGGATGTGTGGCAAGACGGGGGCCTTTTACATCAAGCCTTGAACTAACTGTATATGACTCCAAGCATTAAAGAGGAACAGATTAAAATGGTCCGATTCAGAGCCTACATATATCTCCACATGGGAATTATGGAGGAAAAACATGAAGAAAATAGAGCCCTTGCGCAAAACCAGTCTGAGCGCTTAAACCAAAGCCAGAGTGAACTAAAACTAGTAGAAGAGAAATTGGAAAAGAGCCGAGATTCTAAAGTAGAATTTGAAAACTACATCCAATGGCTAAAAGAGGACTTGGCTCTACATCAACAAAATAATTCAGACCAAGAGGCCCAATTAGATGCATTAAAAGTGGAGTGTCAGGAAAAGGTTGATTCTCTGGGAGAGAGTCAACAGAATCTGAATCAACAACTAAAATATAATAGGGCCTGCTCAGAAGAAATAGTCATTTTACAAAATCAGATCAAAGAGTTGGAAGAGGAGAATAAGAAATTAATCAGCAAAGAACTCCACCCCCAGTCAGAATTTAACCAAGAGCCCCAGACATTAAGTACAATCAAACAACAGCGGGGTGACCTGGCTGAACAGAGGGGTGCCCTGCATCAGGAAAAAGATGCCCTAAGTCAGGAAATGAGGAACCTAAAAACAGATCTACAGAAAAGAGAGTTAGACCTCTAGAAACTAAATTAACTAAAAGTAGAATATGAAATGTTATTGGGGCACACCAGACGAGTAGAAGGTGCTCTCGTAGAGAACCCCCAAGCTAAAAAATTTGCAAAATCAGGAGATGAATCTCCTTCAACAGAAAATGTCTCAGTATTCCCAGACCATACAGGCAACACAAAAGGACAATGAGGCCCTCTGTGAGGAGAACAGTGGACTCCAGAGTCAGGTACCAGCTCAAGAAAAAGTCATAGAAGTAATTCAATCCATGATAGCAGAGCAAAAGGCTCATGCATTTGCCTACCATCAGGAAATAGGGGCTGAGAAGGAGAAACTTGAGCAGTTAGAAAAAGAGTGTGCAAGGCTGAACCAAAACTTGAGGGATCCCAAACAAGTAGAGAGGGACAGGGCAACCCCTGATCACAGTGTGGTGCACTCTGTACTAAGGGCTTCAAACCCATTTACTGCCTTGTATGCACAAGACACTTTGTGACTTAAGGTCCACTGGTTCACAAGAACCGGCAAGCATGAAGTAGCCAGACTCAAGTAGGTCAAGCATGACTGAACAGCCAGGCCACCGCCCATCAGAGATTGATGGATGGGCGTCCCTGTATAGATTCCGAAATGTTATGGCTGAAATATCTGATCAGGAAGACTCCTATGAGGAGAAACTCAGAGAGCTAAACCTGCAGAAGCATCACTTACAAAGGAACCATTTGGTTCACTTTGTAGAAAAACAGCATGAATTGAGGCCCCAAAAGAGCATTCGAAAAACCTCCTTCCAAACAGGGCACTGGGAGGAATTCTCCATTATCCACCGACCCTGTAAGCAGAGAGGCGCCAGAAGACCACTCTCCTTTTCGAAAGAGGGAGTCCAAGGGGAGTGACCCAGAGAGCTCAAGGTACAACAGGGGAGATGAAACTAGGCCCCACCATTCTGCGAGCCACTCACAGGCTCAAAGAATCAGGGAGCACCTAAAAGATAATGAATGGACCTCAAACAGTAGCAGCTCTGAGTCTGAGGGCGAGTGAACTCAGGTGACACAGCAAAAGAAGGCCAATAAACAAAAGAGAGCTCTGCTGAATTACCCCATTAAGCATATTAAGGCTATTATGAATTTTAGAACCCTGTATCACAAAAATGCAAAACATTTTGTCTGGGAGCATCTGGAACTATATGAACAAATGATGGACTCCTTTCACATCAAAAATAGCCAGAACTGCATAGACTATGCCAAATGGACATTCTCTCCAGAGTACTCCAGATTCTTTTCAGGGCTGCAAGACCAGAACCATTCAAAGTGGTCCACCTATAGGGCGGCCATCTTGAAGCACTTTTCTGCCCACAGGAACACCCAAGAGGCTTGCAAAGTGGCCTGCAATCTGCAATGCAGGGAGGATCAGGCCCCAAGAGAATTTGTGCAGGAGCTAAAACGCGCCTTTGAACACACTACCAGGTGGATGCACACGAATAGTAGAGAATTCATAACCATATATTTTCATGAGCTCCCAAAATATATAATGACCCAGTTGGTAAGGGATTTTCATGACAACAGGACCCTGGACTGGTTAATAGAGTAGGCTATCTGGATCTACGAAGTTCAAAAACCTGCAGAAAACCCCAAACCAACCAACAAACCTGCTACTGCTAAGGTGGCGGAGGTGAAGGTTGCCCCCCTTTTGGATCTAGAAATGGGGGGGGCAAAAAACACATCTTCCCCAAACCAGCCAAATCAGAGGCAAAGAAGGCCTTCTGGTCAATCAGCAGCAGGTGGTAGTCAGGTAGGTAATCCCACCAATGTGAATGCTAACTCTGCTGATTACATCAGTCCCAAATATAAGGGCAACAGACCAATCTTGGGGTACGTTTGGACTCCCCCGGCCCAAGAGGGGGATCCAACCAGGTGAGTACTGCCACCGGAAACTTCCCTCCTAACTTCCCTCAGGAGGGCAGTAATCCCCCAAATCCTGAGTTAAGTTTATTTCCCGGTTTATTTCCCGGTACCTTCCCAACCCCAACCTGCAGGACAACCCTCCTTTCTTTCCCCACTTTCAGGAGGCCAGACTAGCCAATCCAGCAGAGGGGAGGCCAAGGGTGGAGGGTTACAAAGGGAATCCCCAATACCCAGGTTACTCCTGGAGAAGGGATAGTTACCTTTCCCGAGAACAACCTAGGTTTGAACAAAGACCACCGTACCAGCCGGAGAGGGTGTCCCAGCTGGAGCGCCAGGTCCAGAACCTCACCCAGGATCTGAGTCGCATGTTGAGGGCTCAGCAGAATCCTCAGATGAACATGGCGGCTCAGAACCCTCAAACCAATGGTCTGGCACCCCGGAACAATGATGGGGAGAGGACCCCGAAAACCCACTGGTTTCAGAGGAGGAGGCACGGGGGGGCTGCAAAGCCCTAGAGGAAGCTTCCTTCCTCACCCATGAAAAGCCCCTGGACACCCCAGAACCGGAACTAAAATCTCTTGCCCCTGAAAACCAGCAACCCAGGGAACAGAGGGTGTGTAAGAGAAATAAAGCAATCAAAAAGACCCATTTTGTGGAGGAAGTCACTGCCCTCCAGTTTGAAGGGGAAGAATCCTTGGAGGATTCTGGGAAGAAAATCTTCTCCTTCAGGGACGGGGGAATTCCTCCCAAAGAAAAGAAATGGGTCCCAAGAGACCTGAATGAAGACTGGGTGGTTGTGGGGACTGATTCAGAGTCACCCATCCCTGAACCCCAGCATTGTCATCCGGAGACAATATATTAATGGAGGGATCCTCCCCACAAACTGGTTCTAGTGACGGCCACCAGGTAAGAGGCGGAGACACATAGCTAAGGGAAAAAGGGGATTTCAAAACCCCACATATTTCATGATGCCACATTTTTGTTACAGATTCCCTGACTCCGCCACAGAAAATTGTTCAAAACTCCACCGTGTCGGAGTCCAAAATAAAGAAATTAACCACCCATCTTGCCCAAAATGCCCATTACCTTTGCCCCTTGGAGGCGAAAGTAGGTAGATTCTACGCCCCGTCCGAGTGCAAGGGCAATGTGCTTTTTCAGCACTGGTGTACACTGGATCCCAAGCCACTTATCTGTCAAAATGGGCCTTTGAGCAGCTAAATTCAGGAAAGGGGGAGAGATACCAGATGCCTCTCATCCCTCTTCCTGGACAACTCCAGAACTTTGACGGGAATGAAATTCCTGTTGAGGGGACTGCAGGTCTGGAAATTAAAATTGGGCGACATAAGGTGAAGCATCCTGACATAGTCGTGACTCCAGAGGGGACCCCATGTCTATTAGGTAATGACATCCTCTGGAGGTTGTCCCCCCAATAGACAATGTCAATAAGGTCCTCTGGATTCAGACTAACCAGCCAAAAAAATTAAAACAAAGTGTCAACCATGTAATTTTAAATAACACATACCACATGGTTGAACAACAATCTGATCAAATTGAGTTTCCTTTCCAAAATAATCAATTACCTGACATTACAGTAATTGCTGTAGGACAACAAACTGGTGATGGGAACTCCTGTCCATTCCGGAACATCAACCTACCTTCCATTTTCAAGTGACATTCAATTCACAATCGGAAAATCCAAACTCTATAGTGAAAAGTGATGATAAATCAGCTCAAGGTTTAGCTGACATTCAGAAAATTAGAGAAAAGCTGTTCCTCCCTATTCAGTTAAATGAGGGGAAGGAGTCTGTTCTCGCCAAAGTGTGCCTGAACAACAGAAAGAGCTTCATCAGCAAAGCCATGTTCAGAAAACTCCCAAAAGATACAACCATTCTCACATTTAATTGATTGATAAGTGGGAAACGGGCAAGCAAACTCCCGATTCCAAACATTTCCTGTCTAGCAGGCGACAAAAGCACAGAACATAATTGTTGGGTCATGCGAGATGTCCCTGCTGCATTCTATTTAGGCAGGGACATTCTCAATCAGTTTGCAATTAATTTGGACCTTAAAAATGACATGGCCTCGTCCCGACTAGGGGGCAATCCCATGGGCTTTGATGATTCTGAAAAAGCATTTCGGTCAGCTCAATTGCTGTCGTATGCGGTTGACGTTCAAATTGGAGAGGCAGTCACAATCACAGGATGGACGCGACAATTCCCAATTTACTTAAAAATTAAAAGAGGACAGAAACTACAAAATCCTGATGCCTATGTACACCTCAATGCCCCTCTCCAACAGCAGAGGTTGGGGTTAAACCCAACACCATTAGTTAATGTAGAACACAACACCTTTCCAATAGTGGTGGATAACAGCGACCTCAGGAGTATCACTCTGGGTGCAGGCACCATTATTGGAATGGTGGTTGATGACCAGCGTTTTTCCATGGATATAGGAAATGAACTGATAGGACCAATCCCCAATGACTGCTATGACATACTGCCAGAAAGGATTTCCTGGTGTATTACACCTGCACTTACAGAGGGAAGAAGTGACCTTTGACATCATGAAGGATGAGGTGATCTTCCAGGTCCACAATGACAGCCTCTCCTACCTGAAACCCCCTGTCCAGGTCCACACCCTAACCAGAGACCTCTCCACACAACTTGAGGAGGCCGATGAGATAGCAAAACCTGAAGTCTTTCCAGGCTTCAGGCAAATAGTTGAAAGAGCGGGTCAACCTCACTGATGTCTGTGAGACTGAGGAACAAAAGCAAAAGTTGAAACAGGTGTTCTTAGATTTCCAAGATATCTTTGCTGTGGACTAGTATGACTGTGGTCGCACCGAGATACATAATACCTCTATTCCCATAGACCCTTGGATGACTCCTTTGTTTGTGAAGGAATATTGCTTGCCTCTCACATCTATGGAGTCCCTGACTGAAATTATCAAAAACCCAGAGTCCTGTGGGATAATTTGTCCAGTTCACAGCACCTTTAATAATTCAGTGCTGGGGATTTTAAAACCAAATGTCCAATGGAGACTTTGCGCAGACCTTAGGTAGCTGCACAAATAGGTCCACATGTCCCGATTGCCTCTTCCCTACATTGACCAGGGGCTGGTCCAGGTCCAGGGGTCAAAGGTGTACACTGCCATTGACCTGACAAATGGATACTGGACCGTGCCCATTAGTAGGGAGGACCAGTACAAGCTGGCCACTACCTTCAGGGGGCAGCAGTACACATGGACACGGACTCCCTTTGGATACATAAACTCTGACAATTAATTCAACATCTTCCTGCACAAGGCCATGCCCGACTTGGGTGAAAGGGGTTACCTGGCCTATGTGGATGATGTCTTGATTAAAAGCTCAATTGTGGAGGAACACATAGCGTAAATCTGCTATGTTCTGACCCAGTTGAGGGTTGGTTGCTGGAGAAAAACTGTTCTTCCAGAAGGTATAGTGGTGCAGGACCTGTGTCAACTTCGTGGGACATGAAATAACCCCTGAGGGTCTCTGTCCCCATTTGAAGAAAGTAGAAGCAATACTAAATCTAAAAAAAAACAGAACTCTGCGTGAGCTAAGAAACCTCCTTGGACTGACTAATTACAGCAGGAAGTTCATTGAGGATTATGGAGAGGTCACAAGACCCCTGGTCCATCTGTTGAAGGGGGGGGGTCAAGTGGGAGTGGGGTCCAGAACAAGCTGAGGCAGTAAAGCAACTGAAAAGAAGTCTCTCACAAGCGCCTTGTCTAGCTTACCCTGTCAAAAACAAGGAGTTCTTCTTGGATAGGGGGTTCTAGAATACATGCTTGACAGCAGTATTATACCAAAAGCATATGCAAGCAAGTCTTTATCCTCTGCAGAAGAAAATTCAACGATTTTGAGAAGGCACTCCTGGCAACGGTGTGGGCATTGAAAAAGTAAAGCCCGTTCGTTCGGGGGAGCACATCATAGTGGAGACTCCACACCAGCCTTTGCAATATCTCCAAAGTGACAGAATCGTGGCAGGAAATTTGAGTAATTCCAGAATGACTTCCTGGATTCTTTTTTTATTTTTTTATTTAGTTGTTTTTCAGTTCATAAAACTATACAACGTTTACATACAATCATACTATCTTACAATTAATTAATTACTATAAATACTCAGAAATACATATTCTTTAAATATCCATCAACTTTGATTACTTTAAAAAAAAGGGAGTCATACTGTCCAGTTATCTAAAACCATTTTCCAAAACCATTACAACTGCTTAAGGAATTTCAGCTATAGGAGGAACAGTTTGCCATACCCTGTAAAGTACGATGTACACAGCTTCTGATTGCACATTCAAACACCATGTCCAGAAATCCTCAGATTGTACATATTCCATGTTATGGACAAAACGGCTGTAATTCACCATGTAGTGTTTTCGTCTTTCAGGGCTGCATGTAAGCACATGTCTCACAGCCTCTAACGTGTCAGCATTTTGGCACATGCGACAGTATCGGTCCTTTTTCATGATCTTCCATTGGTGTCCAAAGATGGATTTCACTGGGAGTTGATTGGTTCTCATTAGTAACCTAAATCTACGAACCCATGGATCTGGGAATCGTATTAGGTACCTCTGGGGTTTAAAGTATGTATGTGAAATCCATTCAATGTATTTAAAGTTTTTAAATTCATACATACAAATGAAATTCCTCTCCCAATCATTTCTCTTGGCTTTAGTTTTAAACGCTCTTTTAATTGCAGGGAAACATTCACACTGGTTAACTTTAGTTACCCACTGCAACTCTTGAAAATATTCACAGCAGCTAGTCACATATTTACACCTGGGTTTAGTGCCATCAATTTTAGTAATATGTGTACTTATAATTTGTAATAGTTCACTTTCGAGGTGGCACACTGCTTTCAAAGCTAAAAATCCTTGCTGTTGTCTAACAATAGAACACAATGACTGGATGCCAAGTTCCACTCTAATATATTGGATGGGGCAAGAGCGAGGTACACCCAAAATAGTATACCAAAATTGACCTTCAATCCTATCAAGAAAAGATAGATCGGTGATGGTAATGGCTTCAAGTCTGTATACCAAAACCGTAGTAAACCATTTTCGGTATAATGTCAAAATCCGTTGTAGAGAATATCCTGCATAATTTTTTACAAATTTATTCACCATTATGGTGATTTGTTTGGCTCATCTAACTTTATTCTCAATTAAGCAACGCTAGCCAACTTTACAATTAAAAGGAGCTCCCAAATATTTGGACTCCTCGGTATATTCAACAATACCCCATGATAGTTCCTTTTTTACTTTATTAACTCTCTTACAAGAAAATAACATAACCTGTGTTTTCTTTAGGATGATGGACAAACTGTGTTCTTCCGCAAAGCTGCCAAGTTCTTCAAGCATCGCTTTCATCCCTCTAAATGAATGGTCTATCATTACTAGATCATCTGCATATAACATGGCAGATATTATCATGTTCTCAAATTTAGCTGTGCAACTGGCTTTAGCAGCCAATCGTCTGATCATATATGCTAAGTAGAGATTAAAAAGAAGGGCAGCCAAAGGACATCCTTGTTTCACACCTCTATTCACTCTAATGGACTGTGTTAAGTTGCCTTCATGAACGAGGCGAATTTGTACACTGTTGTTATCGTGTAAATTAACCAGAATATCTACAATCCAACTAGGACATTTCAGCTTCATCAATATTTCCCACAATTTGCCATGATCAACACTATCAAATGCAGATTTAAAATCTACAAAGGTGACATACACGGAAGGGCCTGAATTCTGTCCATGCAAGGCTTTCCTGTGGAGGTCAGATATGGCCAAAACAAGAAGAGTCCCCTCAAGCAAGGTCTGGCTGACTTGCATGATTGTGGTAGACAAAGCTGTCTCGAGGACAAACTCCTCAAAAGCCAGGCCAACATGGAGGCATACCTAAAATCCCCACACAAGGTCTATGAAGAAGACAAGTGTGAGGGGATGCCCACAGTTCACATGGATGGGTGCTCCTACCATGTTGACAACAACGGGGAAAAAGAACTGGTGGTCAGCTTTGGGAATGCCTGGGATAATGATGACCCGGAGCCCTCCGCTGGGTACAAAATTGGTCCCCGCAGTAGTCAGGTGGTGGAGTTGATGGCAGTTCACCAGGCCATCCTCACTGCCGTACAGCACCGACTCCACGAACTGGTCATAATCACCGATTCAGATTATATCCGGAACAAGTTCATGGAGCATTTGATCAATTGGAGATCCAGAGGCATGCTGTGTGCTAGTAACAAATCACTCAAACATGGCAAGCTAATACAAAATATTGATAATCTGGTCACCTCTAATGGGATGACTATCTATTGGAAAAAGACTAAGGGTCATTCCAGGATAGAGGGACCAGACAAAACTGGAAACGACCTGGCTGATCAGTTGGCTAAAACCAGAGCCATCCAGGGGGATCTCCTCGAGATCGAGTCCCTGTTGGGGGAAATCCAGGTCACTGCTGTCACCAGGTCCCAGACAAATGCTCAGAATGAACTCTCAACTGCCCAGTGGAATAAGGAGACCCCAGATGCTGATTTAATCATGGCACAAAAAGGGGATCTGATTATTGGGAAATGTTACCAACACCTTGAGGACCCTGAGAACTTTCCTCTGATGGAAACTGATTACATTGGGAAAGAGGACCTCAGGGTGTTGATGAAGAGTCCCAAAATGTTCCGAATTCAAGACGGTTTGTTGGTAAGGAGATCCATCTCTGGATGCGACCAGTGGGTGGTTCCTACCTCATTCTGAAGCCTGATGCTAAGTCACGCCCATGACGCAGCCACAGCTGGTCATCAGGGGTTTCATAGTATTCTAGATATCTTGCGGGAGGTTGCATACTGGCCACACATGTTGTAGGATCTCAACCAATATTTGAAGGGCTGTCTTGTGTGTGCACAATTTCAGCCAAGTTCATTCACACATCGAGCTCTCCCCCAGAAGAGGGGGATGACAGTGCCTTGGTCAGATTTACAAATAGATTTCATCGGGCCCCTGATTTGTTCCTCTAGGGGGAACAACTACATGTTAACAGTAACATGCTTGTTCACCAAATGGGTGGAATGTCTCCAGGCCCCAAATTGCAAGGCAGAAACAGCAGCTGCCCTGATGATCGACCACATCTTTTCGCATTTTGGCCTTCCCCAAAGGATTGAATCAGACCAAGGAAGTCACTTCACCAGCGAAGAGATGACAAAGATGTGCAAGATACTTGGGGTAAAAAGGAAACTTCATATTGCATACCACCTACCTCTAGTGGCGGAATTAAGAGGTACAATAAAACCATTGTGAGCATACTTAAAGAGTTTATGGCAGATTCTGGGCTTAGTTGGGACATCTGATTACCGCTTGTCCTGATGGCCATCAGATCTACGCCATCTTCTGTGACCAAAATGTCTCCATTTGAGCTAATGACTAGACGAAAAATGGTGCTACCTCAGCATCTGCTCTACAGAACACAAGAGCAGACACTGAAAACGCCCCCACAACACATGAATATGTTAAGAATGTAAGAAGACACCTTCAGCATGCTTTTGTGTATGCTCTGCAGAATCTGGAGAAGTCGACAGAGGGTATGAAAACTCAATATTATTTCAAAAACAACCAAAAAGGAATACCAAGTAGGAGTCATGGTCTACTTGTACAATTTTCAAAGGAACCAGGCTAAGGAGCGGAAATTTCTCCCTTCCTTGCGCGGTTCTTTTGAAATTGTAGATAAAATTACACATGTCGCCTACAGAATCCGCATCCCCAAAGGAGAGCTGTCAGAAGAGAAATGGGTCCACATGAATCAGTTAAAGAGTTGTCACCCCAGGCACACTTTGCAGCTGATTGAGGAGCCCAAGGAAAGTCAAATAGAAGAGACACCTGGAGAATAAGAAGTAAGAAAAAGAAAAAGCAGACGGGAATAGGTGGGTCCATAGGTATATCTATCGAACGGAGAGTACTTTTCTTCATTATCCTTACAAAAATGTATCAAAAAACCATGGTGTAAAAGTTCAATAACTATCATTGCCTTGTTAAGTCATTTGTCTACTGCTAATTGTAAATGTGTGTCTTGTTCCACTGATGACAACCTTCTGGGAAGATAGTCAGTGAAAAAATTCTAAAACCTGTCTTTATCTATCTCCTATTTAGTACTAATTCCATTCCTTCATAGACAGATGAGGAACTCCCGGGACCCGCGAAGGGAAAGAAGGAAAGGGGGTGTCGCTCCCACTCGCCAATGAAATACACAATAAAGATCTGGGCGTGTAGCTCCATATTCTCCAACCAAAAGATGGAAGGAGATCTGGGCACACCGCTCCCCGATGAAAGAAGGACTACACTCGATGAACCCCACTTTGCCCTATTCTCCCTCAACAAGAAGTTCCGGGAAAGCAGGGAGTGGGGGGACTGTGGGGTATTTTAAGTTCTAAGGCAGACCCCCCTACAACAAAACTGCATTTAGAAGTTACCAAGAAACCATGGCAGCGCTGTGTTTGCTGAGCACCTATTCCCTGGCACCACAAAACTGCATTTAGCAGCTTCCGAAATAATGGCTGCACTTTGTTTCTTCATTCAAAGAAAAGAAAGTAAATGAAGAATGGCTCTGCACTGCAATTGTCCTCCTTTCATTTTAAAACATCCCAAAGCTGTGCCCTTCATGGAAACCTACCCTGGCACTTGTGGGGCAGGCATTTTCAACACTGCAAACAAAAACGGGCCTGCATGACCTCAGTCCCCTGAATGAAAAAGTTATGTGCTGCTTTGAAAAATGACATGCATTCCGGATGACTTTGCCCTGGTGATGTTTTAAACATCACAAAACTTGTTTCATGCAACATAGCAGTGCCTGTGTCTTGCATCTGAATGCCATGAGATCAGATAAACCCTGTGGAACAGCATTGTTTTCATCTGGTCAAGTCTTGTTTGCTATGTGTCAGTTTCACATAACTCCTTTGCCACGCATATTCCTGTATAGAAGGTATTGACCAGAGCTATGAAAAGCTTGTTAGAAAGTAAATGCCCAAAGAAAATATGTGCACTGCAGCACCTCATTGGGAATCTCAACATGAACTGAAATAAACGTGTGAAATCTGCTTTTGGAAAATAAGAAAACTGCTCTTTGAAAGTTAAAAAGGTAAATAATTGTTACGGTCACCTGGGTTCCACAAGGGCGCCGAACGAAGCTGGACTGCAGCGATCTCCACCAATGAGCGACTGAACTTGTTCACTCAGTTTCATCTGTCTGGCACGTAGGAGGTTTTTCCTAAAGTAGTAAAATGGTAATTAGCTGACCGTGGTAAAAGGGGTTAACTTTGTCTTTTCCGAAACCAGCTTGTGTTCCCCTCATCATGTCTCACCTTATTGTAAGAAGGATGGGCTCTCCATCCTGCGTCGGTGTGCAGGGGTGCATAGAAACCAGTTAACTTCACTGGTCCGTAAGTTTATGGCAGAGTTTTCAGACAACGATGACTTCGAGGTAAGTTTTATGCCAATCGAAAGTATAATGCAATTCTTAGAGATCGATTGTCTTATAGTTCACTCTTGCTCCTTTTATATATTTCTTCCCTTGCAGAATGGCCCAAGGTGTATGTTCTGTCTGCGAAAGGATTGAGGTAGCGCCAAGCTAAGAGTCAGTTTTGCACCAAGCACTAATCTTAGCAAGCAATATTGTTTATTAAGAGATTTAACCAATTGTCCTCTCTATATTTTGCAGGTGTGGCACTTCTCCGGAATGAGGGACGTAGGATGACAGTGCAGCGCTGTAACAGATGTTTTCTTTTCCTCACAGGTGCGGCGACTCCCCGATGAAAGCGACGACTAATGGTGTGGCTCCTGTTCTAATCTGCTTTTCCTCTTCTCTTTTTCAGGTTCGGTTCACGGAGAACAAGACAGATGTAGCTGTAGACTGGATGCTGAGCTGCAGGCACGGTGAGCGTTACGCTGCAGAGATGCAGAATACCACGAAGCGTGTGCTGCTCTCCGTGCATGGTTTAAATAGCCACCATAAAGTAGTTCCCAGGTAAAATAGTTCCAGCAGCACATCCAAGAAAAATAGTCCCTGGAAGAAAGTAATCCCTTCAAGACCTCACGGTGGCCTGTGCATGATTTCTCTACAGGATGTCCTGCTTAGTTTAAAAAAAGGCAATATGAGCCTGGCACCAACGGCGCCAGGACTGGGTCCATAAAGCCCCTAGGCGATCCCTTGAGCCTCCCTAAGTTCTCATGGGTGCCTGTACTCTGGGCAGATGGGTCTGCTCCTGATGTCTGGGGGCAAGCATTGTGACAGCACTCCCCCCCAAGGTGGTCTTTCTCGCTGGTCCCGGTTTGTTTGGGAAGTTCTGGTGGAACCGTTTTACTAGTCGAGGTGCATGAATATAGTCAATTGGTTCCCATAATCTCTCTTGTGGCCCATAGCCTTTCCAATCAACTAGATAAAAAAAGTTTTGATTTCACTAATTTTGAGTCCAAAATGTTTTTTACTTCAAATTCTGGTTCTCCGTCTACTAGGATGGGGCTTGGTGGTTTTGTTAGTCTTGTTCCTGGATATACTGGTTTTAAAAGTGAAACATGAAAAACCGGATGGACTCCCATATTCAGCGGTAACTCCAATTTTACAGCCACGGGGTTGATAATGGCCTTAATGGCATAAGGTCCCAAATACCTGGGGTTAAATGTGTGAGTCCCCTTTAATGGTATATGTCTTGAGGCTAGCAAAACTTGGTCTCCAATCTGGTATTTTGGAGCCTCGCTCCGATGTTGATCAGCGGTTTTCTCGCACCTCTCTTTGCTTGTTTTACAGGTTCAGTTGCCTTTTGAAGGCCTGTGTTATAGTGGTGTATAAATTACTTACGGCGGGCATCTCCAAGTGTTGAGGTGGGTCGAGTTCAGAGATTCGAGGATGCCGTCCATATATGGTGAAAAATGGACTTTGTCCTGCCCCAGAGTACAAAGAATTGTTGTAGGCGTACTCGGTCATCAATAAAATATCCTTCCAGTTACTTTCAGTTTGGTGTAACATGCACCGTAGGTATTGCTCTAACGTTTGGTTGGTCCTCTCGGTTTGACCATCGGTTTGTGGATGGTGGCTGGTTGAAAGTCTTACATCAATTTGGGCCAATTGACAGCATTTTTTCCAAAATTGGGAAATAAACTGACTGCCCCGATCTGAAACTAGCACAGAGGGAAATCCATCTATTCGGACGATGTGTTCAAGAAACTCTTTGGCCAGAGTCGAGGCTGAAGGTAAGCCTTTTAATGGGATGTAGTGGGCCATTTTGGAAAAAAGATCCACTATTACTAAAATAGTGTTGCACCCATTACATGGGGGAAGATCTGTGATAAAGTCAAGAGATAAGGTATGCCAAGGTGTAGGTGGAATGTCCAAAGGTTATAATAGCCCCGCTGGTCTTCTCTTCTGGGTCTTGTTTTGGGCGCAAATGCCACAAGATAATATAAATAACTTAATGTCTTTTCGCCAAATAGGCCACCAAAAATGTCTCTTGATTTTGGCTTCACGGAAAACAAGACGGATGTAGCTGTAGAATGGATGCTGAGCTGCAGGCACGGTGAGCGTTACGCTGCAGAGATGCAGAATAACGCGAAGCGTGTGCTGCTCTCTGGGTGTGGTTTAAATAGCCACCATAAAGTAGTTCCCAGGTAAAATAGTTCCAGTACCACACTCAAGAAAAATAGTCCCTGGAAGAAAGTAATCCCTTCAAGGCCTCACGGTGGCCTGTACATGATTTCTCTACAGGATGTCCTGCTTAGTTTTAAAAAAGGCAAGCCCCTAGGTGATCCCTTGAGCCTCCCTGAGTTCTCATGGGTTCCTGTACTCTGGGCAGATGGGTCTGCTCCTGATGTCTGGGGGCAGGCATTGTGACAATAATACTGTATCTTGCGCAGGAACACAATTGTACATTATGGGGGGAAAAGCTTCAAAAAATGTGTACATTGTACTATGTTGTATTTTTCCCCCCAAAGACAAATCCTCCTAGCTAGGCCCAGGAATTGCTGTTAAACCAGTCTTTCAAGAAAGGCATTTTATCCATAAACTCTGAAAAAGGCCAAAGTGGGGGATTGCACAATCTCGTCAGACTGCCTGGCATTCTGCAGTCAAAGGGCAATGGGCAGCCCTGTCAGTGAGGTGGGAATTCCTGTTGACACTTCTCCTCAGCTGCAACTGCCTTGGATCAAAGAAGTAGTCATGACAATCTCTGCCAGTGGCCCAGAGAAAGACATTTGGCTTGCAGGGGTTGGAAAGACTTCCCATCTTTGGGGACAAAGATAGCCCACTTAGGTCAAAAGACTTTTCTTATTAAGGCCTATTTCTGCAACCTGAAAACGCAGCAATGTGAAATTTTGACAGTTCGTATGTAATTTTTGCCCCTTTAAAACAAGACGATGTGGACCTCTCTAGCATGGGGGGATGCAAGCACCAGAAAAGTGTCATTTCTTGGAAAATTGTACATGACACGGTTATGAATGTTAGATGCAAATATGTCCCACATTGATAAGCTTTAGTGTAACTATTTGTAGATTTTTAGGGGACTAAACAACATCATACAAACTTGGAGTTGGAATGGCATGTTCTGTGTAAAATATGGAATCTGCATATGTGAGTTTCAAAAGTGTAACAATTGTAAAAAGGTACATTTTTGTGTCATAACTGATTACGGCAAAAGCAACTGTGGGATGGCCATGTACATCATAAAGCATACACCATAAAACTGATATAATGTCCCTGAGTCAACCGACTGACTGGATTGCAGTGACATCCACAGCTGACCTATTCGATTTTAAGAGGTAGGCCCAGCTTGAGTCTGCCCCCATAGTAAAAATCCTCTGATGTCATGCTCCTTATATAAGGGGGAGGCATAGGGAGCTGTGGACTCTTCTGACTTTTCCAGCTCCAGCACATCCAGAGATCTAGACATTCCATATTCACCCTACAAAAATCCCAGTAATTCAGGGAGAAAGGGAGAAAGGCTGTGGAACCCTTTTTGGGGATAATCCAGTGACCAGATGACTTTTGCACCACTACCTGTTTTGCCCAGCTGATGCTCCGCTGTCTACAGAGACCAGACTAGGCCCAGTTGTTCCACTCCAGGAGAGCCACCGCTGCACCGTGACCAGATCCTTGTCCCGCTGTCCTAGACCCGGTTGGCTGTCCAAACTACCCTATGCAAGTATTGTTTTAAGTATCACCCCTCCCCAATATCAAAACACAGCTTATCCCATTCTGTTACCTTGCCATTGGTTCAACCCTATAAGAAATCCTATAAGTATCCCCGTAACTTCTTAAAATTGTCAGAATCCTCTGTGTATTCTGTCCTTTAATCTCCATGTTTTAGAACCATTCTTTCCAATAATTTTATTGATGTATAAGTCCCTAGTACTATTTGGAATGAATTAATGAATTCCCACCTAAAGAGACACACGGCATGAGGGGGTTAAAACTGCAGCTTAACCCTTTTCACAGGCAGCGTTTCTCTTTTTGATAATCTAGTCACAAAAATATAGTTTTAGTAGAACTGGTCACTTTCCTTTTGAAATCGATTTTCCCTGTGTACTGCTTTTATTATTAAATCCGATTTTCTCTCCCTCTCAAGAATCCTATCCTGTCACACATCAAAAGTCACCCTTTCACTGTCGTCTCATCCTTGTTATGTGCCTTTGTATCTTAGCCTAAAAAACGATTTTCGATTATGTTTGATTAGCTCAATTTCCAAGCTGTTTTGTCATTTTAAACCCGTGAAACAAAGCAATTGTGAATTTTGTCACGTGTGATTCTCGCTGCACTGTCTGTCCTTCCAAACCCGATTTTCCACATTGTATGCCTGTGCTCAGTACATTGCCTTGTAGCTTGCGAGTTTTCTTGCCTTTCTGATTCAGCCATTAACATTCTCCATTCAACCTCACATGTAAAATGACAGTTTAGTAATTCTGAGTGCCATTTTGCAATTGTCAAGGGAGCTCAATCCGATTTTCGCCTCCCTTTCAGTGAGGGTAAGTCGGATCTTCATTCCAATGTTTACATAGTATTTCTGACTCCTTGCTACACCTCTCCATCCACACAAAGTTTGGTTAGCAGGGGTTTGAGGGAGTGCTGCAGGGGAAATGCATAACATTAGTGCAATCAGAAAATAATACCCAAAAAGTAATCTTGTTTTCATTCATTGTGCATTGTGTACCTTATGCTAGAAGGCTAAACTAAGGGTATTCTATCCTTTATTTGTGCAATTATCACCGCACTGGTGATTGCTGTCCTATATTGATGTGTTTGATGTGGCTCACTCCCACAGAAAACACAAACTCCACCACACATACACACCTACTGACACAACACCCACTGTGGACACTCGGACTACCAACACTATTCTCAGCTCAACTACAGAAAATACACCAACCGTTATGCACCAAAGAAAACTCTCACTGAAAAACAACCCTAACTCACTTTCACTCCACATCACAAGACTACTCAACCCTCCCTCCTACCCCACTCTCAATAACAACACACAATCAGAGTAGTTAAACATCCACTATCACTACAAAAAACACATTACACATGCCTCCCCCACAGACTGACCTGTCTCACCTGGGCCGTACGTATCGACAAGTTGTGCTCTTGTATGTAGGAATATCTTAAGGTTCTGCATCAAGAAGATGTAATCATGGCCACAGCCGTCATTTGCTATTTATGTTGGGTCCATTTGGAGTAGAAAATACTCATGAGTACAGCCTAGATACGTTGTGTATGCTCATGCATGTCTGCAACGACACTACAACATTTTCATTAAAGCCACTCTGATCTGGTGAGTGCACCTGTAAGTACCCCCTGTGTGATTTGAGCTACTGCTCATTTTAGCCCATATTTACTTTTAATGTTAGTGTAATTGCTGGATTTTGCCCCTTTGCAGTGTGTCTCTGCACTCCCCCACCTCCAATAGCCCTCTTCCTTATTCACTCTCCCCCTCCCACTGCCACCCCCACCCCCAACCCCTGATTGGGCCTGGTGCCCTGATAGTAACACCTAGAGTGTCTAGTCCCCTCGTTTGCAGTCCTTGGGCCTCATTACGACTCAGGCGGTAAGGGTTTTACGGCGGCGTAAACAGCGCCGACCCTTACCGCCTGAGTACTAGGTCCCTTAGCGCCATGGCGGATTTAACACCTGCTTTTAGCAAGTGTTAAAATCCATGGCGCTAAGGGACCATGGAGTTAATTACGCCACCGTAATTTACGGTGGCGTAATTAACGCCTTCCCCACTCCCATTATGCCCTATGGGGCAAAAATGGGAATGGGGAAGGGTAAATGGGGATTGGGGACTTACCGCCCCGCCAACCGCGGAATGGGGCGGTAAGTCCGCCAACCACCATGGCGTAAACATAGTTTACGCCATGGTGGTAAAGTCACGGCCCAGGCCGTAACTTACCGCCTGGGTCGTAATGAGGCCCCTAGAATCTTTTCCAGTTGCCGCTCTGACCTGGTGAGTGTCCCTGCAGGTGCAAACTGTGTGATTTGAGCTACTGCTCATTTTAGCTCTATGTTTGTTTTAATTTTAGTGTCATTTCTGGATTTTGCTGCTTTGCAGAATGTCTCTGCACTCTCCCTCCTCCCATAGCCCTCTTCATGATTCACTCTCCCCCTCATACCTCCCACCCCGCCCCAACCCTTGATTGGGCCTGAAGCCCCACTAAAGTCAACCCATCATGGCAGTCTCGGACCAGGCACCCACTGACTAACAGCCAAAAGACAGGGTGGCTCCCGAAGAAGCAGCTCCACTCCGTGTTTGCTCATGTTCACTTGGAAAGCCTGCTGCAGTCAACCAGCAGTGACTGTCAAGGTAAGTGTGGGCTGGGCAGTGAGTACAACCGTTACTGTACTCCAGTAAAGCGCCACCAGTCTTACTACCTACCGTAACACAGCCCATCAATGTTAGTCAGCTAGTAATTAGTTTCCCCATTACAGCTGTGTTTCTAATCTAGCTATTTTATTTTGACACTACTTGTGTATTTCAATTCTAGGTTGTCTTTACCATTACCGCTGTGTAGCTACTCTAGGTGGTTCTCCCAATAATGCTCTAAGCGTGTTTCTCATTACTGCAGTGTTTCAATTCTAGGTGTTTCTCCCATTACTTCTGTGTTTCAATTCTAGGCATTTCTCACATTACTAGAGTGTTTTGAATCAATGTGTTTCTTTCATTACTGCTGTGTTTGAATTCTAGGGGCCTCATTACAGCTTTGGGGATGGCCATGCCGCTATTGGCATCATGACTGCCTCCAAAACCGGGTCCGGGTTCCCTGAATTGGGAATTACCGGCCCATTCCGAGTTAGGAGGGCCCGGTAATTTCTCCCTCAGGTAACCCGGGCCCGGACCTTCCCAATTCCCTTTCGAGCCCCCATAGGGCTCAATGGGAATGGGTGCAGGGAGCTAACAATGGGCCCGTTTAACCAGGCGTCCTTACGGGGTCCCGCGAAGGGACCTCGTAATCAGGCGGAATGGGAATAACAGGTCTGCATCCATTAGCGGACCCCGTTAACCCATTTCGCCTGACTCGTAATGAGGCCCTAGGTGTTTCTTCCATTACTGCAGCGTTACAAATTTAGGTGTTTCTCCCATTACTTGTGTGTTTCAATTCGAGTAGTTTCTCCCATTACTGTTGTGTTTCAATTCTAAGTGTTACTCCCATTATTGATGTGTTTCAATACTAGGTGTTTCTCCCATTACTGCTGTGTTTCAAATCTAGGTGTTTCTCCCATTACTGCTGTGTTTCAAATCTAGGTGTTCCTCCCATTACTGCTGTATTTCATATTGGGGTGCTTTCCCACTACTGGTGTATTTCAAATCTGGGTGGTCTGCCCCATAACGTTGTGTTTCAACTCTAGGGATTTCTCCAAATACTGCTGTTTATCAAATCTAGGTGTTTCACCGATTACTGCTGTGTCTGAAATCTGGGTGTTTCTCCCATTACTGCTGTGTCTCAGATCTAGGTGTTTTCCGACTACTGTGGTTTGTCAATTCTAGGTGTTTCCCCAATACTGCTTTATTTGGAATTTAGGTACTCTTCCCTTTACTGCTGTTCTCAAGCAAGTTGACCTATCACCCCTGTCCTAACCTCCCTCAAACCCGGCCATTAAACCAAGCCAGACTCTGAACAGCATGACAGCCAACACACAATCAAGCTGGGAACAGCAACAACCTAGACCACCATTCCCCTCACACAATTCACATTCCTCAGAGCCACACTCGCCCAGAGTCACACGCCACACATGGCAGCACATCACACACCCACCAACTCACAAATAAGAGGAGCTCTGTGGCATTGGAAAACAAACCTATTCCACTCCACCTGCTTAACCCTTGCACCCTCATTCAGGAACCCTCCTGATGATTTGCAAACCTTCTTCATCCCCAACCCATCTTAACCCTTCCCATGTACCGACCCACCACCTCCTCTCACTGCACACTATCCAACTCTCAGACCAGAGGAGCTCTCTTGCATACCCTCTTCATCTCCATGCCCCAAACCCACCTACCATACCGGAGATTTATACCCACCCACAGCCACACACCACACAGCTTCCAAATCTCAGGCCAGAGGAGCCCACTCGCACTCCAAAAAACAGGACTCCCCCACCACTAGCTTAATCCTCGCGCCAACTTTCACAAACTGGTTTTCCTCTTCCATACCCTGTTTCACACCTCTTTCCTCCCTAGCCAGAACCCCAAGGACCTCAAAACATCACACATTGTCCAACTCTCATACCAGGGGAGCTTCTCAGCATTCCAAAGAACACAACCACCTCCTCCATCCACTGAATTTGCACCCTCTATCCTGATCACTCCTGTCCCGTCCCTCACCCTCTCCAACCCCCCTAACATGGAAATCTGGCAGCACTCTAATAGCCACAGCGCCATCCCACTGTCCTCTATTGCCGCCCGTGCTAGCATGACCGGCCGAAGCTCCGCTTTCCTCGCCCCGCCCACCTCCCACTTGTTAAGCATGGCTACTCACCACTAAACCCCTTCAAACACACCCAAGCCCCACTAACCTCACCTACACCCATCATCATCACCTACCCCTTTCCAAAAATATTGCTTCAACCCCCTTCCTTGCTGATGCACCCACCCTCTTGCACCCCACTGTAGCACCCAAATGCACAAAACACAGAGGCAGGGACTGGCCCTTCCCTCAGAACTACATGCCTTTTCAGCCCTGCATAATCTACATACCACACCTTTCCTACCCACTCCATCATGCCACCCTGATTCCCATGTGAAAAACAAAAGTGACTTGGGATACCAGGTATATCTCTGTGTTGTGGTCTATCCTGGACCGTACCGAATTATATATCCTTAAGCATAACTATCACAACATTAGTGTTTCTATTGGCAAGCTCTAGATGTATGTACACCTCTGTATGGCCAACATCTCTTGGCTACATACTATAGAACTTCATCAGTTAACAAACCAAGGTACATGACAATTAAATTCACATCACTCCAAGTTATAATTCGTAAAAACATGTTTTATTATTTGTTCATACATTATTTGATAAATCATTGAACCAATTCTAAAAATATTTAAATATTGCAATATTGTGGGATACTACACAAATATTGTAAAGTGCTTGAATGGATCAAGATCCCATCAATACATACACACAACCTTCTTACATACCCTAGAAGCAAAATCCAAACATACCTCTATCATACACATTCAACTCAGCATTCTTATTTCATCATTCAAAAACCTCACTATTACCATCACAATTTAAAAAGAGGACAAAAGACAATACTAAAAAATACCAGCAGTTGTCTTATTGTTTCTGAAATAGTAAACATAAATCTGCGACTTTGCAGAAACAATTTTGACAGTCAGGTCAAAGTATCTAACTGTTTGTTGCATTGCTTATTACACAACATATTCATAATCCCCACCCAACATGTTTCTTTCCATGTGTCTTTTATTAAGTGGAAATTCTTCAGGGGTAAGTCTGTCTGGAACCTTCAGGTAATGTTATGCTGAAGTACAGATGCGTAGATGACATTAATAGCTTGCCTATAATTAGAAATAGAAACACATTCAGTCGGAACATTGTCTAGTTATACCAACTGAATCTATGCAAACCACAAAATAAATAAGTGGAGTACACTAAGGGGCACCATGCACCCTTTCTTATCCAAATCAAATAAGTACATCTAGTGTGATTAGCACTAGATGTAATAGGAAAACCATCTTAATTGGTTCAACCTGTTTGAACAACCACCACCAAATTATGACCCTGTGTTGTCAGTAGAGACGTTTGCCATTTAAGACCTTATAACCCTTTATTTGACATATTGTTATAATGTGAAAACTAGGCTTCTTATTGCCACCGTTTATATTAAACACTCTAATTTATGAGAAGTTCAATCCAGTCTGTTCACTAGAATTTAATCGTACCATCATTAATACTTCAATGAAGATCGTCGTCGATAACACGTAGATTTGAAGAGGCATCCATCTACTATTTTTAAATTGACGCGGTGTATATTAGTATCCTTACTTCATTTCACATCAACCGTGTTTCACTGTCATCAAGGAATAAAGCGACATACAGGATACTCCTTATTATGTTGCCCATTACTGTGTTCTAAAGAAGTTTGGACTCGACAACATATTCACTCAATAACCAGACTATTACTGTCCTGGTTTCCAATTTTAACAGTGTACAGTTTGAATCGTCACAGTTTTGCAATCTTTCTGGTTCTCATTCGTCCAGTATAGGAACCTTAATGGCGTCTTGTAGTTCTAGTTGCATGAAACATTGCCGTATCTAGAACGTGACAAACAAGGATATTATTGGTATCAGTATGTCTCTCTATCTTTGAATAATCTCTGTTTAAGATAGATTCATATCTCAATTTCAACGGAATCTACTATATAACATGTGGTCTTATAGGGACCATTAAAGGTTCCCACGGCGGCCCTCGTTCGTATCGAGTCCCGTTTTCTGTCTTTTACACATTATCTTAATGCTTACCGTCTGTGTTATCAGCCGTATCGTGGGTTATTCCTGTTTGTCTGAATTACTTCCAGGAAAGGGTAGGGACAGTGAATAATTAATTGTTCTTAAACATGAGTCACGTGTGGCCAATGTCACAACGTGATCACATGGCAATGTGCCGTCGCCATCTTGAAATGGGTTAAATACTGGGCTTGCAAAGCACTAGTATGATGTTATATTTATACGTCTCTTCCTATTTAATATGTTATACAGATTCATAACATTATATCTAAGGTGATGTGCGCATGAAATTTGCAACGTGGGGTAAGAAAATACTTTGTTATCCTATGAACAATTAGTACATGAACGTAAAGTAATTCTCAGAATAACGCCATTTAAACAGTATTTTATACATTCCAGTCTACGTTTAATCTCTTCTCTTGCTAGGGTTTGTTTCTCCAAAGAGTTGTTATTCATTACAGGTATCTTCTTAAGGATAGTACATTTCAACTCATCGTAGCTATGGTTATGCATAATGAAATGTCGTACCATAGGAGCCGTTAGGGTTCTGTTCCTGATACAACTCCTATGTTCACTCACAAGGGTTTTAATCTTACGTTCAGTGTTCCCTATGTACAATTTTGGGCATGGACACAATATGGCGTAAACTACATTCATAGAATTACAATTTTAAAACATTCTCTGTTCCCACAATCTTGGTAACCCAATATCTACTTCAATAGTCCTTTGTGTAAATTGGCAACAAACACACATACCACATGGGGCATGGCCTCTCAATTTGGCTAACCCCCATTTTTCTGTGATAGTCACCTGTGTATTTCTTCTTTCTTTCACATCATTCCTACTTATTCTTTTATGTTATGTCCTGGTTTAAAAGCACTATGTGGTGCATCAATAGGAATGTTTGCATGTGCCAAAATGTGCCAATGTTTTTTGACAGTTTTCACCACTTGATTAGACAAGTGGTTGAAAGTACTCAGAAACACTAACATGTCTGGACCTGCAGGTATTGGTTTTGGCCTCTACTCTAACAGAGCTTCACAGTGGTTATTTGAGGCTCTTTTTAGTGATCGTTTCACTATCTTTTTGGGATAACCACATTCAATAAAATGTTTACTCAGTATGTCAGCTTCAGATAGAAATACTTCTTTGTTGCTACTATTGCACTTTAGCGTCAAAATTTGGCCAAAGGGCAAATTATCTCTTAAAGATTTTGGATGGAAGCTATAATACCTTGATAAAGAATTGCGATCAGTGGCTTTGTGAAAGGATTTTAACTCTAGCCTCTTGGTGGAATGATTCACAATAATTGTAAGATCGAGAAAGTCTATCTGTTCTTTATGATAGTTCAGAGTAAATTTTAAGAATGGATTAATCGCATTCAACCATACAAAAAATGCCAACAGTGTGGGTTCATCTCTGTGCCAAACTAAATGCACATCATCAATGTATCTTTTCCACACAGTAATATGTGACTTAAAGTTGTTGTTCTCACTGTAAATGTTTATATGTTAAAAAAAGTCAACATACAAATTGGCCAGGGAAGGGGCCACTGCTGACCCTGTTGCCGTACTGTGAATCTGTTGGAAAAATTGCCCTTTAACCTTGAAATAGTTCTCAGTAAGGGCAAGCATGGTACACCACAAAATAAATGAATTAGGTGTCATCCCTGGATTACGTTTGGTCATAAGTAATTCTTCTATTACTTCCAAGATTGCGTTTTGGGGAATCTTAGTATATAGTCAGAAAATATCCATCGTCACTAATATATCTTGGTCTGGGTCAAACTGAAAATGTTCAACTAAGTTGATCGCTGCCATTGAGTCTTGGATAAAAGAAGGCATCTTACTCACAAACCCTTTAAAAAAGGAGTCTGCAAATTTTGCCAAAGGTTCTAATAAAGAGTTGGTACCAGACACTATCGGTCTTCCCGGTGGATTCACTAGTGTCTTGTGAACCTTTGGCAATATATAAAACAAGGGGATGCTCAGATCCTGTTTAACCAAATATTCAGTTTCCTTTTGAGTGATCCAGCATCTCTCTCTTGCTTTTTCAACTTTGTTTATTATTAGCGTTTTTAATCGTGACGTCGGATCATGTTCAACAAGTTTGTAAAACATGTTGTCTGATAACTGTCTTTGGCATTCATTGATGTAATCGGAGCGGTTTAGCAAGACGATTGCACCGCCCTTGTTCGCTCTACGAATCACTAGGGATTTGTTGTTTTTCAACTTGTCGAAGGCTATCTTCTGTGCCTTTGAACAGTTTTGAAAGTGTTTCTTCTGATGAGTTTGCTCGAGGTATTCTAAGTCTGACAGTACTCTCCTTTCGAACACGATTGATTCAGGACTGTGACTACTGACCGGAGGGAAGAAGCTTGATCGATTATGCAAGCCACTATTAGACTGTTCAATGTCAAAAGGATTATCTACTAAGAATTGTTTAAGATGGATCTAACTAAAGAGCCCTTCTATTTCCATCCTTGAATTAAACCGATCATAAGGAATGGTTGGAACATATCCAAATCCTTTTTCCAACACAGATTTTTCGATCTCTGATGGTTTGTAAACAGACAAATTGATCAGTAGGCTCTGCTGCTCCTCATTATTCGGGGTTCGTAATCCCAAATTTGTTGGTCCTGATCTAAAAAGCCAGTCGACGGGCCTCTACCACGTTGGAACGGATGAGAATTTTGTGCTCTCCATCTATTCGAGTTACCAAGGCCACGACCATAACCTCGTCTTTGAGGTCTGGTATTTAGTTCATTTAATCGAGATATCTTCATCTGAACTATGGGAATTATATGACGTGTTAGTGAATCTTACATTATTTTTCTGTTGTCTCTGGGCTCTGTCATATTGTTGGTCAGGTACATAGCTGTCCTGTGTGTACCGGAAGGCTTTCTCATGAGAGAACTCAGTAATATCATTTTTCAGACGTCTGATCCTGTCACGGACATTTGATTCTTTGAACTCATTCATCTCTTTAATTATTTCATCTAGTCTCTTGGTATAGACCTCTATTGGGACGAGTTTTTTAATAGAATCTTCCAACTTAGTTAGTTCTTCTACTTGTTTGACAGACATTTCTTTGGCTGTATCGATTATAAGGATGAGCCAATCCCTCCAGCATTTATTTGCAATATAGCTCCACCTGATGACAAATTCCTTATTATAAAGAAATAGTCTGGGCTCATTACGGACCACAAGACCTTGGGGTAAAACCCTGTTCCGTAGGTACTGTAACATAATAGTACCGTGGAGTTCTGTGCGGGTCGATCTTTGTTTAAGTTGGAATAACTCGTCCCAGTTGCTGATATTAGTTAACGGAGAGCCATCTCCATCATCAGAGAACAAAGACGACCTAGCCAATAAATCTGCTACATATTTCTCGTCGTAGCTACAAGTTTTATCTGCTGCCATGTTTAATGCAAGATATTCCACACTGCTTGTATATGTAGTTAGACATTGGCCCTCATTACGACCCTGGCGGTAAGCGAAAAACGATGGCGGTAAATGATTACCGGCATCGTTTTCCGCTAGGTCCGATCATGACCCGTGACCGTTAACTGCAACAAGGTCACGCGCATGCGACCCGCCACGCCGTAAATACCGGCATGGCGCAAAGTTGCGCAGATCACGACCCAAGCGGACATGCATCTAACGCCATCACAAAGCCCGTTAAGTACCTTACCGCCATGGTGCTAATTACGCCATCGCGAACCAACCATAAATGGCCATGTGCAGTGAATCCAGCTGCCACAGGTGCACAGAATCAGCACAGGTGGAGGCAATACAGACTCAGGAAGTACAAAAATAGCACACCCCACCCCTTCCCACACCCAGTCACACTCCACAATGATACCAATAGGACTAGCAATGTTGGGGCTGGAGGACCTGATAGCAATGCAAGTGCTACAACAACAACAACAACCACAACAACAACAACAACAACAACAACAACAACAGGCTGCACAGAGGAGACGCAGGAGGAGAAGGAGGGCAAGGCAGGGCCAGCAAGCCCCACCAGCACAGCCAGTGGCACAACACAGGCAGCCCACAATCCCACGCATCAGAGCCAGTCCATTCAACCTCACCGCTGAGCAGATCCACACCCTGTACCGTTTGGACCGGGACACCATCACCGCCATCGTAGACATGACACACAACGACATCGTCAGCATGATAGAAACACCAACCGCCATCCCACCCCTACTGAAGGTAGTGTCTGTACTCCACTTCCTGGCCACAGGCACCTACCAGCACACAGTGGGGCACTTGCATGGCATTTCACAACCATTATTCTCTCGTACACTGATCTAAGTGCTCGATGCCCTCCTCAAGCACACAGACGACCACATCTCATTACCACGGACTGCCCAGGAGATTGCAAACACCAAAGTGGGTTTCCATGCACTAGCCGGCATACCTGGTTGCATTGGTGCCATCGACTGCACCCATGTGGAATTGGTGGTCCCACATGCCATGGAGGCACCGTACCTCAACCGTAAACTATTTCACTCAATCAACGTGCAAATGGTCTGTGACTCCAACAGGATCTTCACACATTGTTGTACCCGATTCCCCGGAGCAACCCATGATTCAATGGTCCTGAGGAACTCCACAATAGCTTGCCACATGGAGCGACATGCAGGCCCAAAATCCTGGCTACTCGATGAGTCTAATGTCATGACCATGGAATTGCGAAGTGGGTAGGCGAACGACGCACCAATGCATGCTCCACCTGGCTGTGAGTAGCAAAGACAATGGAGCCAGATCATACCCTAATGCATCACAAACCTCAGCTGACACCAGTAAACCTAAGGCCTGATGTATGCAGCCCTACCATGTGAATGAAGGTGTGTCCCAACCATAACACAACCATCTGCAAGTGCATTGAACCAATTCAGACCACAATGACTTCAACAAAATGCACCTACATGCACGTCACCAAACACCATCAAAAAGGCCTGTCCCCCATAACTGCGCACGAAGGAGGCACATGACCCCCCTGCATACATTGGTTGATGGCATGCACAACAGTCCATAAGAGCCATGAGCATATTCCTGTCGCATAGTGTGAATCAATTAGTGCATTTCAAAGTGGTCCGAAGTAACAGTTGGATGCAAGCCATGGTGGCACGTCAAGTTTTGAGTTTGACGTCATGACTGACACATACATTCTCGCCCACATACAGGTGATGCAGGCTATCCCCTGAAGAGGTGGCTACTTACACCAGTCCGGAACCCACAGAACCAGCACGAGGAGGACTTCAACCGTGCACATATACGTACCCGTGTGGTGATTGAGCAGGCATTTGGCCTATTGAAGGCACGGTTTCGCTGCCTCAGCAGGTCTTGTTGGGCCCTCCTGTTCCGCCATGAGAAGGTGGCAAATATCGTCATGGCATGTGTCATGCCACACAATATGTGCGACAGAAGAAATGCGGCCCTTCCCCCTGACGCTGAACTGCAACCACCTGACAATGAGGATGAGGAGGGTGTGGATGGTGCAGCACCTCATGGAGGCTACGATGCACAGGAGGGGCGTGAAATGCGTCAAAATATCATTGACCAGTGCTTCTAGCACACACGGCTGGTGTGTGTAACATGGAGACGGCACTTGAGGCACCTTGTGTGTCTGGGACATGCACACTGTGGACTGTACACCAATAAAGCACACATACGAAATGAGCAATATCCACACATTTGATTTGTGCAAAAGGAAAAAGTGTATTATGAATGTCAATAGGTTTGACACACCCAATCCTCCCCCCCCGAACTCCCCAACACACACAATCCCCCCTCCCCCCTGTACTCCCCAACACACCCAACCCCCCCTGAACTCCCCAACACACCCAATCCCCCCTACCCTCTCCCCCCTGAACTCCCCAACACACCCAATCCCCCCTCACCCCTGAACTCCCTGCAAAGGTGTGACGGTGCCCGTGATGAAGTGGGTAATGTTCCATTCGTCCACTGGGTGGCCACTATTGGCAGCCCCCTCTCCCGGCCCCTGGGGCCCCCCTGCCTGTATTCCGCAGGTTCCTGGCTGACCTGCGGACGGGGCTGGTTGCGGCAGAACTGGCAGCGGAGGAGGTACTGGGCTGCACGGTACGCCGCGTGTCCCTTATTGTCTGTACAAGCTCACCGAGCACATTCCGCACCGCGGCTAGTTCCGCACATATGTCTTTGCTTGCGGATTGGATGGCTGCCTTGACAGTCTCAGCACATCTTTCCATGTCTGCACTGGCCCCTCCACAATCAGCCACATGCTGCGTGAGTAGTGAGGACAGTTGTTGTTGCCTCGTCATTATTTGGTTCAGCAACTGTTGGAAATCTGGGGCATTGGATGTTGCAATTGCCGGGGTAATTGGGCTACTCCCCTCCTCCCCTCCTCCCACTGGGCTGGGCGTGGCTGGCCATGACTCTTCAGGGGATAGCCCCTGTGTGCCGCCTCCGTGCAGGCTACTTAGGGACAGGTGGGGGGAATGAAGGTGGGCAGTGGGGGGACCTTCTGTGTCATCCTCCTCATTCCCCACATCGCTGTCAGAGCAGGCTGCGATGGCAGCAGTCTCCCCAATTGTACTGCTCCCCGCAGACACATTCCCCTCAGTGGGCAGCAGTTGTTGTGTGTCTCCTGTGGGTGGTGCCATGCTGCTTGCCTCGGGGATCATTGCTACCCTGGGCTGTTTTGCGACAGGCAATTTTGGCTGCTGTGGTTGGTCTTTGGGTCCAGCAGAGGTGGAGGGTTGGTGGGCTCTTGCCTCTGGCCTGGCCTTCTTGGCAGGTGTGGTGCCACTCTCATCCCTGCCGGTGTCCGATTGGGAGCCTGTGGTGGAGCAGAGGAAGGAAAGTGTTATTGATGGGTCAGCGGACATTGAGCAGGCATTGTGATGACTGCCATGAATTTGATGGATAGATGGTGCACTTTGTAGGCTGTGACATACAAGTTGTCTCCCTTTTGGGTGGGTTGAACATGCAGGAATGTGGGTGCCTGCTGTGGAGTGTGCATGCTGCATGTGTGCAGGGTGTAGGTCTTCTGCTGATGTGTTGCGTTAACCCTATAGGGCAACATTGTGATGCACAAGTAAGTGGAATTCAGGGGGTTTTGCATGGCTAAATTAGAGGCACCTACCGGTGTCTCCTGATGTCGGGGCTCCTCTCTCCATTCCACCGACCCCCTCGATGCTCTCCATGCCGATTGTTGAGGCACATATCTCCTCCCATGGCTGCATCTTAATTGGGGAGTCTGCTCCTCCGCCAGTTGCCATGGCCATGTTGAGGTTGGCCGACAGTATGCTCCTTACTCGGAGTCGGAGGTCATCCCACCTTTTGCAGCACTGTTTTGAGGTGCATGGGTGGTTCTTACAGCACTGACCCGTTGTGCTACAAGTTCCCATATGGCCTTTTTGCAGGTTATGGCTGGTCTTGTCATTTCTGCAGAGAAGACGATGTCTGCCTTTTCCTGTAGCGTTTCAGCCAACATTGTTATTTCCTCCCTGCTGAAGCGGTCCTGCCGCTGCCGATCGCAGGCTTTTTTAACAACTTTTGGCATTGTGGGGATGCGTGGATGTGGCTGTAGCTTTCTGCAAGGTCTCGGGGTCAGATGTGCAGTGGTAGTGGAGGATTACAATGGATTGTGTTTTTAAAGATGGCCGCCGTGCTCTTTCCCGTTCCGCCGCGATGACGCTACTTCCGGTTCCGCTTAATGGCGGTCACCGCTAATTACGGTCAGTGCTAAGATCGGTGGCCGGGATTGCGGTAGTGCACCTTACGCGGCATGCGATGCCGGTAGGTGCCGTTTTGTGGGCAGTTACGCCATGGCGCTGTTTACATTACCCCCATGGCGCAATGCTCGTGCCCGATGGGTCGTAATGTCCTGCTTTTTACGGCTTCGACCCAGCACGGAAACGTTAATTACGCCATGGTGGTAATGTACGTTACTTACCGCCAGGGTCGTAATGAGGGCCATTGTCTTGAAAAGGGGTGTTTCTTTCCAGGGTCCAGCCCTTGAGAGCATAAATTACCCAATTCAGCCCAAATTACAGGTCCTATCGTGCCAAGCAGTGAACTCCTGCTAGTGAAATGACACCGTCAGTATAAATGTAGCATTTATTAGACAAAAAGCTAAAGAAGAGTACAAAACTCATTAGAGAAATCACAAAACTTAGAGAAACACAGTCTTACGTTCCTTGAGATGGTATCATTAATCAGAGCTAGGAGACCCAGGGTCATCTTAAGCTAACTGCTGCCAGCCCCGCTCACAGATAACAGCGCTGCAAGGTGCTGCAAGGAGCCTCGTCATGTTCAGGGCCCTCACTCTTGCTCGAAGTCAGTCTGCGGATGGATCTCCCACCTGGGTCACGTGGGCATGCATTTTTGTAACCTCATGCTGTCAGTCAATGTGATGCACAGTGCCAGAACCTTCCCTGAGCAAAATATATTTGCCGATGGAAAAACCCAACTCTCTCTGAGATGCTCCCTGCTCCTACCCCTCCCTTGGAGCCCTCTCCGTGAAAGCACTGGAATGTCTTATCAGCGTGTGGGCAAGGCCATACCAGGCCTTCTCAGGGAAAGAGGATTTGTTTACAAAGCCATGCAGGGCTACAATGGCAAAGACAGAATATTCTAGGAGAAGCTGAAATCAATTAACCCCTAGTGAGCAAGCTCTACCAGGCCTGCACTCATAGCTGTGTCTATAGCACTTCAAAGATTGGATATCTAAGCGCTATATAGGTGCTATAATACTCCAAACACTCCAATACAAGTCTCTATTAGCTATCAAACTGGGGTCTCTGCCCTGCCTGTCTATGCACAAGGCATAATGTAACCTTCCACCCCTACTAGGCCTGCATATTCCTTGTAGCTTACTACTGCGTAATGGATGCGCTACAACACATTATTTTCAGCATTTAGCACATACTTTGAATAAGCTATTTGTTTTATAGCTGCTAATGCAGCCATCTAAGGCCCTAAAATGGAAATATGGCACTTTGTATCTCATGACAGACATATACAAGCAGTCTTGTATATGTACTACTTGTATATACTGTCATATACTGTCTGACCATTTACCTTCACAGTAAATGGTCAGACAGTCTCTAGTTCACAACAAAAAATCAAAATCAAAGATAGTGGTGCACTCATAGAAATGGATATATAATCCCACGGTTATCAACCGTACAAGAACTGTGAAAAACAAAAGTGACAGGGGATACTAGGTATATCTCTATGTTGTGGTCTATCCTGGACTGTAACGAATTATATATCTTTGAGCATAAAGATCACAACATTAGTGTTTCTATTGGCAAGCTCTAGATGTATGTACACATCTGTATGGCCAACATCTCTTGTCTACTTACTATAGAACTTCATCAGTTAACAAACCAAGATACATGACAATGCATGTGAAACAATTAAATTTGAATCACTCCAAATTATAATTCATAAAAAAAGTTATTATTAATTCATATTGTCTAGTTATACCAACTGAATCTATACAAACCACAAAATAAATAAGTGGAGTACACCAAGGGGCACCATGCACCCTTTCTTATCCAAATCAAATAAGTACATCTAGTGTGATTGGCACTAGATGTAATAGAAAAACCATCTTAATTGGTTCAACCTGTTTGATCAACCACCACCAAATTATGACACTGTGTTGGCACTAGAGACATTTGCCATTTAAGACCTTATAACCCTTTATTTGACATATTGTTATAATGTGTTAACTAGGCTTCTTATTGCCATCGTTTATATTAAACAGTCTAATTTCTGAGAAGTTCAATCCAGTGTGTTCACTAGAATTTAATCGTACCATCATTAATACTTCAATGAAGATCGTCGTCGATAACATGTAGATTTGAAGAGGAATCCATCTACTATTTTTAAGTTGACGCGGTGTATATGTCACGCTCAACTGATTCCCACGGAGGCGCAGGTCTGGCTTCGAGTGCTGATGCTTCTTCTATGGTGAAGCGCAGGACTCTGAAGATGGACTCACTGGCTCGCAGGAATATTCCCCTGTACGTGAAAAGGGAGCATTACCTACTGATGGAATAATGCTCAAGCCTCCCACTCCCTTCCAACCCTCCACGATACTCTTCCTCGATTCCCCGTGAAGTCTCACCTCAGGGTCTGGAAGGATGAGTTCTCCATCCTGCTTCTGATGCAGGGGCGCGTTGAAACCCAGTTACTTCACTGGATTGGGGTTTGATGGGAGTTCAAATAAGCTTGACTATTCAGGTAAGGCGCTGTATGAGTTCTGTAGCAAGTTCAAAAGTTCAAGCTTAATAATAATGTTCATTGTCTTATTGCTGCAAGCGCTAACGCTTATGTCTTTTTCCCCTTAGGGGCCGGGGTTCGGAATGCCGGAGATATGGCGCCGACCCGAAGTGAAACGTGCAGTTCCAGTAAATGACAGGTAAGTTCTGGATGAGCGTTCGGGTAATGTCTTTGCATTCGCTCATTCAATGTCTTTGTCTTTTTTCCCCATAGGGGCCGGGGTCCCGAATGCCAGGAAGCGGCAGGACCCGAAATGAAATGGGAATGACCCAACAGGTAAGTCTTAGAAGGAAACTGAGCTTTTCCTATTCCCTTCCTTCTCTCACCTTGTGTTCTTGTCTTTTTCTCTCTAGGCTCTGGGAAGTGGCTGCGGATCCGGATGATCGCTGCTGAAGATGGAGGTGCCCAGGAAAGGTGAGTGAAATGCAGCGCTGCAGCGATCGAAACGAAATGCTTTTAAAATGATGTCTTTCCTTTCAGGATCGTCGGTGTGAAGTCTCCGTGATGCAGCTTTAGCAGGTAAGGTCTTCTTTCTCTCCAATTCTCTCTTAGCAGGTGACCCAGGGTGCTGACAGGCATGGCTGAAGTCCAGATGCAGGAGCTGACACGGTGAGCGTCCAGCTGCGAGGAGCAGAACAACGCGAAGCGTGAGTTTCTGATCTGGCATGGTTTAAATAGCTTTGGAAGAAGTTCCAGGTATGTATCCTTCCACCGATCAGGTATGTATCCTTCCCCGACCACACCCAGGGGAAAGTAGTTCCACAGGTAAAGTAGTTCCATTCAGGCCTCAAGAGAGCCTGGATGTAGCAGCATGGTCTGCATCAGGTAAGTGCACCTTAAAACACATGAACACATGTCTAGCTTTATGAGCCTGGCGCCTAAGGCGCCAGGACAGGGGTCCAACATGAGCCTGGCGCCTAAGGCGCCAGGACTGTGTCCAAAGGGCCCCAGCTTGGGCCCACTGGCACTTCCCTGGGGGAAATGATGCCTGCCTCTGGGGTTGCTGGGTCGGACCTGGCTCCTTGGAGGTAGGCATCATGACAGTACCCCCCCCCCTCAAGGCCCCTCCCAAGGTTGTTCCCTCCGGGGGTTTTGGCTTGTTCGGAAATCTCTGGTGGAACCTTTGTATTAATCGAGGTGCATGAACATGGTTACTAGGCTCCCACGATCTCTCCTGAGGTCCATATCCCTTCCAGTCAACAAGATAGAAGAGTTTGGACTTTAACACCTTGGAGTCTAAAATGTCTTTAACTTCGAATTCTAATTCCCCTTCAATTTGAACTGGGTCTGGAGGCTTGGACAGTCGGGTCACTGGTTGTACTGGCTTCAAAAATGATGCATGAAAAACTGGATGAATACGCATGTTAGACGGTAAATCCAGTTTAAAGGCCACGGGATTGATTATAGCCTTGATGGGATAAGGTCCTATGAACCTGGGATTGAAGGTTTGCGGGCCCTTGAGGGGTAAATGTTTCGTTGCTAGCCATACCTGATCTCCTACTTGGTAAGGAGGAGTTTTACTTCGGTGCAAATCAGCGTTTTCTTTATACTTTTTCTTGGCTTGCTGTAAATGAGTTGCAGCTTCTTTGAAGGCTCGGGTTATTGTGGAATGCAGATGATTTACTGCGGGCATTTCCAGGGCCAGAGGTGGATCTAGATCAGAGGTCCGAGGATGGTGACAATACAAAGTATAAAAAGGAGTTTGTCCGGTTCCAGAATGCACTGAATTCTTGTATGCATATTCTGTGATCCAAAGGATGTCTTTCCAATTTAACTCGGATTGGTGTAACATGCACCGAAGATATTGCTCGAGAGTCTGATTGGTTCTCTCGGTTTGTCCATCGGTCTGGGGGTGGTGGCTGGTGGATAGCCGCACATCTATTTGTGCTAGTTGGCAACACTCCTTCTAAAAATGGGAGATAAATTGACTTCCACGATCCAAGACTAGTATGGAAGGGAAACCATGTATGCAAACTATATTCTCCAGAAATTCCTTGGCCAAGGTGGAAGCTGAAGGCAAACCTTTTAAAGGGATAAAGTGGGCCATTTTGGAGAATAGATCCACAATTACAAGGATAGTGTTGTAACGAGCACAAGGAGGCAGGTCAGTAATAAAGTCCATTGACAAGGTGTGCCATGGTGCCGGTGGAATATCCAAGGGTTGAAGTAGGCCGGCTGGCCTTTTTTTTTTACCCTTGTTTTGGGCGCAAATTCCGCAAGACAATACAAAAGACTTTATGTCTTTTCTCCAAGAAGGCCACCAGAAGTGGCGTTTGATTTTTTCCTCCGTTCTAGCGATACCAGGGTGTCCTTCCATTAATGATTCATGATGATGGGCAATAACAAGTTCTTGCAATTCTTTACTAGGCAGAAACAACCGCTCCTGGAAGTAGGGTAAGTCATCCTTAACGGTGTAATGAGGACCCTTTTGACTCCATTCCAGTAAGGCTGAAGAGTCTAGAAGTTGTTTTACTTGCGTTTGGATGTCCTCAATAGTTTGCAATGAAGTTAGGCCTAAGATTCTTTGTTCAGGTATGATTGGCACAGGTTCTAAACTCGAATTGGGTTCTTCCATGCCAATCCGGGATAAGGCGTCCGCTTTACTATTCTTGCAGCCAGGGCGATAGGTAATTACAAAATCAAATTCTGCAAAGAATAGAGCCCATCGGAGTTGTCGTGAAGATTGAGCCTTGGCCGTCTTTAAATACTGTAAATTTCTGTGGTCCGTAATTACGGTGATGGTGTGTCTTGCCCCGAGAAGGTAGTGGCGCCAAGCCTTGAAAGCAGATTTAATAGCCAGTAACTCTTTGTCGGTAATTGCGTAGCTGATTTCAGGAGGAGAACATTTCCTGGACCAAAAGGCCACAGGGTGTAGTTGGTTAGTTTCTGGGTCTCTTTGCGACAGGACAGCTCCCATGGCCGAACTGGATGCGTCGGTTTCCACAATGTAAGGGAGATCTGGGTGCGGGTGCTTCAATATAGGTGCAGAGGTGAATTTGGTTTTCAGGTCCTGAAAGGCTTGTTCGGCCTCAAGAGTCCATTCAAAGCGTTTGTTTTTCTTTAGGAGAGCTGTGATGGGTTGGACTGTTCGGGAAAATTCCGGGATGAATCTTCAATAGAAATTGGCAAAGCCGGGCATGCTCTGAACTCCCTTCACCGAGCTAGGAGATGGCCATTTGAGGATGGCGTCCACCTTTCGCGAGTCCATTCGGACTCCTTGAGGTGTCAGGATGAATCCGAGAAACTCCACTTCTGTGGTATGAAAAACGCATTTTTCGAGCTTTGCAAATAGACTGTGCTGGTGCAATTTCTCAAGAACTGCCCTAACATGTTTTCTGTGATCGGATTCTGAAGAGGAGTACACCAGGATGTCGTCAATATAAACAATGACACAGATGTCGATAAGTTCCCGAAGAACATCATTCATAAAGTACTGAAAGGCGGCAGGTGCATTGCACAAACCGAAGGGCATCACCTGATATTCGAAGAGCCCAAATTTGGTGGGAATGCAGTCTTGCATTCGTCGCCTTCTTTTATACGCACCAGGTGATAAGCTCCTCGGAGATCTAACTTGGTGTACACACAAGCGTCTTTCACCCGGTCGATAAACTCAGGGATCAGGGGCAGAGGATAACGATTCTTAATTGTTATTTGATTTAGAGCGCGATAGTCTATACATGTTCTAAGGTCGCCCTCTTTTTTCGGCATGAAGAACAGAGCTGAGGAGACAGGAGACTTGGACGGGCGAATAAAACCATTGGCTAGGTACTGATCTAAATACTGACACAAATGTAGGTTCTCAGGTTCCGTAAGAGCATAAATCCTACTACAAGGTAGTTGAGCATTGGGTACCAGATCGATTTGGCAATCATAAGACCGATGGGGAGGTAACGTGTTAGCCTGTTCCTTCTGAAAAACGTCTTGGAATTCTTGGTATTCTGACGGTAGCTGTACAGGGGTGGAAGTTGCTGAGGCTAGACCCATAACTGGATTTCTTGGGTATCAAGTTGGTTCACAATCAGGAAAACGTATCTTCTTTGCTCGCCAGTCAATTCTGGGATTATGTGTTTCTAACCAAGGAATTCCAAGAATTACTTGAAATTGTGGGGCCTTGATCACATCAAACACGATTGCTTCCCGATGTCCATCCTGACCCACCAGTGTAATTTCAAGAGTGGAATGCGTTACAGGCCCTGAGGCTATTTCGGTTCCATCTACTGTAGTAATGACATCTTGGGTTACTTTCAGGGGGAGAGGGAGCTTAATCCTGGAAGCCAATTCACGGTCTATGTAATTTCCAATAGCCCCACTGTCAATGTATGCTTTTATAGCATGCAACAGCTGAGGCTGTTTTGGGTCCACGAGCACCATTGGCATGAAAAAAATGCGAGGTCAATTTGTTTGCATTCAAGCTCGGCAAGCGGACCCCTACGCTTGTCGGGCTAGGTCGTTTCCCGAATCAGGTGTCAATAAATCGTTATCAGTGGTTCCAACCACCTTCTTAGGTGGTTTAACCAGACAATTTGGAAGAAAGTGACCGGAAGTCCCGCAATACAGGCAAAGTTGCATTTGCCGCCTTCTCTCTCGTTCCTTCTGTGTTAATGGTCCTTTAACACCGCCGATTTGCATAGGTTCGGATACGTCGGTACTCTTGGAGTTAGCGTGGGTTTTGATCGGTACTCAGGTTTCATACTTGAACCGATCTGCTTTTCTATTTTGAAGTCTGTGATCAAGTTGAACCACCAAGTCTATGTAGTCTGCGCAGACCTGGGGTGGATCTGCTATCTGAGCTAGAACATCCTTAAGCTCTCCGCGCAGGCTTCGATGAAACAATGTGATCCTTTTGTTTTCTGGCCATCCAGTTTCCACAACCAGTCTATTAAAGGTGGCAACGTAGGACAGAAGATCCTGATTACCTTGTCGTAAGGATAGCAGTTCGTTATCAAGGGCCTGTCCTTGAGAGTGTCAAGCAAACAATCTTTCCATGCTGGCCTGGAAACCCTGAAAATTCTGGAGAATGGGATCATCCTAATTTACCAATGGAATAGACCAATCGGCAGCACTGCCACTGAGGTAAGATAGTATAAAGGCTACCTTGGTCTGGTCGTTAGGGAAGGCCCCGGGTCTGCATAGAAAGTGTAAACGACATTGGTTCATAAAGACATTTCTTGGGATCCCCCGAAAAACGTACAGGCGGGGCCAAAGACATGAGTCCAGGTAGATTGATTTGTACCGGGTTATTCAAACCCATTGATGGGGAAATATCTCCGGAATTAGGTAAAGGAGTGTGCCCTGCCTGGGCCTGCAATAACCTTTTGGCCAGGTCATCTGTTCTTTCCTTGGATGAGACTAACGCTCTCTTTTGAAAGCGTTAGTCTCCTGGCGGGCTGAGTGCACTTCTGCCCATAATTCCCCCAAAAGCTGGGCCAGCTGATCTGTCTCGGAAGTCTCCATAGCGCCCGGGTGGGAAATTGTGGGTAGGCTTCGCGTTCTGTCACGCTCACCTGATTCCCACGGAGGCGCAGGTCTGGCTTCGAGTGCTGATGCTTCTTCTATGGTGAAGCGCAGGACTCTGAAGATGGACTCACTGGCTCGCAGGAATATTCCCCTGTGCGTGAAAAGGGAGCATTACCTACTGACGGAATAATGCTCAAGCCTCCCACTCCCTTCCAAACCTCCACGATACCCTTCCTCGATTCCCCGTGAAGTCTCACCTTAGGGTCTGGAAGGATGAGTTCTCCATCCTGCTTCTGATGCAGGGGCGCGTTGAAACCCAGTTACTTCACTGGATTGAGGTCTGGTGGGAGTTCAAATAAGCTTGACTATTCAGGTAAGGCGCTGTAAGAGTTCTGTAGCAAGTTCAAAAGTTCAAGCTTAATAATATTGTTCATTGTCTTATTGCTGCAAGCGCTAACGCTTATGTCTTTTTCCCCTTAGGGGCCGGGGTTCGGAATGCCGGAGATATGACGCCGACCCGAAGTGAAACGTGCAGTTCCAGTAAATGACAGGTAAGTTCTGGATGAGCGTTCGGGTAATGTCTTTGCATTTGCTCATTCAATGTCTTTGTCTTTTTTCCCCATAGGGGCCTGGGTCCGGAATGCCAGGAAGCGGCAGGACCCGAAATGAAATGGGAATAACCCAACAGGTAAGTCTTAGAAGGAAACTGAGCTTTTCCTATTCCCTTCCTTCTCTCACCTTGTGTTCTTGTCTTTTTCTCTCTATGCTCTGGGAAGTGGCTGCGGATCCGGATGATCGCTGCTGAAGATGGAGGTGCCCAGGAAAGGTGAGTGAAATGCAGCGCTGCAGTGATCGAAACGAAATGCTTTTAAAATGATGTCTTCCCTTTCAGGATCGTCGGTGTGAAGTCTCTGTGATGCAGCTTTAGCAGGTAAGGTTTTCTTTCTCTCCAATTCTCTCTTAGCAGGTGACCCAGGGTGCTGACAGGCGTGGCTGAAGTCCAGATGCAGGATCTGACACGGTGAGCGTCCAGCTGCGAGGAGCAGAACAACGCGAAGCGTGAGTTGCTGATCGGGCATGGTTTAAATAGCTTTGGAAGAAGTTCCAGGTATGTATCCTTCCACCGATCAGGTATGTATCCTTCCCCGACCACACCCAGGGGAAAGTAGTTCCACAGGTAAAGTAGTTCCATTCAGGCCTCAAGAGGGCCTGGATGTAGCAGCATGGTCTGCATCAGGTAAGTGCACCTTAAAACACTTGAACACATGTCTAGCTTTATGAGCCTGGCGCCTAAGGCGCCAGGACAGGGGTCCAACATGAGTCTGGCGCCTAAGGCGCCAGGACTGTGTCCAAAGGGCCCCAGCTTGGGCCCGCTGGCACTTCCCTGGGGGAAATGATGCCTGCCTCTGGGGTTGCTGGGTCGGACCTGGCTCCTTGGAGCTAGGCATCATGACAGTATATTAGTATCCTTATTTCATTTCACATCAACCGTGTTTCACTGTCATCAAGGAATAAAGCGACATACAGGATACTCCTTATTATATTGCCCATTACTGTGTTCTAAAGAAGTTTGGACTAGACAACATATTTACTCAATAACCAGACTATTGATAACCTGGTTTCCGATTTTAACAGCGTACGGTTTGAATCATCACAGTTTTGCAATCTTTCTGGTTCTCACTCGTCTAGTATAGGAACATTAATGTCGTCTTGTAGTTCTAGTTCCATGAAACATTGCTGTATCTAGAACGTGACAAACAAGGATGTTATTGGTATCGGTATGTCGCTCTATCTTTGAATAATCGCTGTTTAAGATAGATTCATAGCTCAATTTCAACAGAATCTACTATCTTACATGTGGTTTTATAGGGACCACTAAAGGTTCCCATGGCTGCCCTCATTCATATCGAGTCTCGTTTTCTGTCCTTTACACATTATCTTAATGCTTACCATCTGTGTTATCGGCCGTATCGCGGGTCATTCCTGTTTGTCTGAATTACTTCCCGGTCGGCATCTTGAAACGGGTTAAATACTGGGTTTGCAAAGCACTATTATGATGTTATATTTATAAGTCTCTTCCTATTTAATATGTTATACAGATTCATAACATTATATCAAACGTGATGTGCGCACGAAATTTGCAAACGTTGGGTAAGAAAAGACTTTGTTATCCTATGAACAATTAGTACATGTACATACAGTAATTCTCAGAATAACGCCATTTAAACAGTATTTTATATATTCCAATCTACTTGTTTGTTAAGGCCAGACTGGTGACTCTTACTCAAGAAAATAAGTTTCATCTCTTATGTGGCTAGGGTTTGTTTGTCCAAAGAGTTGTTATTCGTTACAAGTATCTTCTTAAGGATAGTCCATTTCAACTCATCGCAGCTATGGTTATGCATAATGAAATGTCCTGATTCCCTTGCCTTCTATTTCCCTCTTTGAACACAACCACTCCCCCTCCATCACCAAACACCAACATCAACACCACCCAACCCATTCTCTGGACACCAAACCCAAACAGCACCAAGCCAGCCACCACTGAATACCCCCTCTCCACTCACCACACTCCCCAACCAAGCCAATCACTACCAACTTAACCTGTCAACCCATGCTTGTCCTCTCTCGAAGGCCTGTCACTGCCTGCTGCCTCTACCCACACCTGACACACCACCGACACCTCCCTCCTACCAACAGAATCCCCCTCTGATGATCACCATCCCTCCAGTCACACCAACCAACCCAGTACAAGCAGTCACACTGTCCTCCCCAGTGACCAATATCCTCCCTCTCATTACACCGACCACCCCAGTCCTGCCAGCCCCTGACACCCGGGGAAGCACCACCCTGCCACATCGCACAAGCTCACTAGCCTCCTTAATGAATGCACGCTCTGTTATCAAGAACAGACACAGCATCTTTGCTCCCCTAACCTCCGATAATCAAAATCTCATATTTATCACTGAAACGTGGTTCTCAGATGACTACAAACTGATTGCACAAGAAGCATTCCCACTCGACTACTCACTTTTCACCCAGAACAGACCCTTTAGAGCAGGCAGAACATCCCTCCTTCACAAACCACATATAATCATCAGCTTCTCCGAAACTCAGCCTTGTACAGCTAACTGTGAATCCATACTAGTCAAACTCTCTCACCCGCCCACTTTCTCCCACAGCTTCCTACTCATTTCACCAACATTCTATTGATTCGCTAGCAGCCACTTTAGTTACCCAACCAGCACTCACCCTAATGGGTGACTTCAACATCTGGTTTGAAATGCCCAACAACCCCATGACTCAACCCCTGGTAGAAAGGCTGGAGGCAATCAACCTTACTCAGCAGATTACAGGACCCAGCCACACTGCAGGCCGCACACTTGATGCCATTTTCAGCTCAAATTACCTAATTTCCACATCCACCCCCAGATCCCTCATCTGGACAGACCACTCAGCCAACTCTTTGTCTCTGCATACACCCTCCAACTCTAAAGGCTCGCTCTATTCTTCACTCACAGTTTATGTGCTGGAACAAGGTCAAAATAATAACAGACCTGGCAGAAGCCCTGCTCCTCGCCTTACCCTCACTCCCTGCCACAGATAGGTGTCAAATGGTCGACCCCTTCGACTCTTGGCTCACAACTCCTTCCTCTCACTGGCTCCAGCTCTGCTCCTATCCACCAAGGACCAACCCGCAAGTGGTTCACTCTCCACCTAAATGTATTCAAAACTCAAAACCATTCTGTCGAGAGAAAATGTCGAGCATCGTGAACTCCTCAAAACAAATCTTTGTACGCCAGCCATCACCGCAATTATAAATCAGAGATCCGCAAGGCAATAAAAGCCTATTACAATAACAGAATCCTGAGCTGTCAAAGCAGCAATAAAGAGCTCCACAATAGCATCACTGAATTACTGAACACTTCTTTCACCTCTGCCCCGATCACTTCCTCCCAAACACTCTGCAACTCCCTCTCTGAACACCTCCACAAAACAGCACTAGACAGGACGGCAACCCTCGAAGCCAAACTTTCCAACCTCACTGCCTGCCGAACACCCGCTCCTCAAGAATCATCCCACATGCCTGCAGAGACCCCTCCATTCTGCTTCTTCAGCCCCATCTCAAGCGAGGAGCTCATCAAACTGCTGTCCGACAGCCGACCTTCTAGCTCCCTCCTCGACCATTGTCGAGCCTCACTCATCAAAGAAATTTTCCAATACATGTGCAAGGGCACTAGCAAGGTCAAATCTTAATGACTCCCTTACCTCCAGCTTCTTCCCAGAACCCTTCAAAATCACACATGTCAAACCCCTTCTAAAGAAACAACCCCTCGACCATCTCCAACCAATCAATTACAGGCCGATTTCCAACACCCGATTCCTGTCAAAGCTTATTGACCGCACTGCATACTCTCAGTTCAACTGTTTCATGGAAACCAATAACCTCCTAGACCCCAAGTAGTCAGGTTTACGTCTTCACAATGGAACAGGAATCTCTATCCGGGATAACCTCAAAGTCATCAGAAGGATGTGCAACCCTTGTTATTCATGAACTCTCAGCAGCTTTTGACACTGTTAAACACACCATCATCCTTGACAGATTAAATTACCTAGGATATCTAGATTCACTTCCTCTCTTACAGATAGCAAATCACCTATCTCCCCCATTTCTTCTGCACTTCACACCCAGTGAACACTGGAGTACAGCAGCGCGCCTGCCTCTCACCCCTTCTCTTCAACCTTTACATGAACCCTCTGCCTGGGCTCATCTGCTCTCACATTCTCACCTGCTACAACTATGCAGATGGCACACAAATCATCCAGAGGATTCCCAAATCAACCTCCCACCCTCGCCCTGACCTAGCTGCATGCCTTACAGACATTGACCTTTGGATGACGAGTAACCATCTCCTTCTCAACAGTGGGAAAACAGTGATCATGGTGTGTGGTAAAACAGCTCTATTCTCACAACCCTCTCCCTGTCCACCATCCCTTTCCCCCCCAAACCCCACCTACACCTATGTCAAAAACCGTGGCTGCACAATGTATTCTGACCTAACTCTGTCACACCACATTAGCAATGTATCCACATCCTTCAGCTTCCACCTTAGGCTTCTGAAACACATCTTCCCTTACCTCACCTACCCTAATAGGCTGGCAGCAAATATGACCATTGTCATGTCCAGGCTGGGCTATGCAAACTCCCTTTACCTGTGTGCACCAACCTACCAACTAAACAAACTCGAAAGAGTCCAAAACACAGCAGCCAGACTCCTCCTTGCCCTCGGGCGAAGGGATCATATCTCACTTGCTGTCTGCACCTTTTACTGGTTCGTGATCGGGTGACAGGGCACCTTCAAAATCATGTGCATTACTCACCAAGCTGTGCACAAAGCCAGCCCCAAATAATTCCAAAAAAATATTACACCTTACCCACAATCTAAGGTCAAACACTACCCTCCTCCTAGTGATCCAGCCTCCAATTCAGTCAGGATTGGTGGGTCTACCTATTCAACCTTGGTGCCAACAATCTGGAACTCACTGCCCCCATCATTCGACACATCCAAGACTACATGGAATTCCTGGAAAGCACTCAAATCTTGGCTCTTCCCCTAAATAGTGCAAAGGACCAATTTGGCCTTCGATCCACCATGAAACCATGCTTCCTGACCAACCCCCTGGCAGTTATTAAATGGCCTACGTGCAGGTAACAATAACCAGAACATGGAACCTGGTTGTGAGTAACAATTGTGGTGAACGTTATGATCATGGTGGCTCCTTACATACTTGGCTATGAATGCCCAGTAGGACTTATGCACTAACATGTTTGTGTTTACACTTTATTTGTCTGGAAACAAATGCCCAGAACTCAACACACTAGGCCTGGTAGCAATTGTTTGTTTTATTATTTAAAATGCACATCATACCCGGGGGTAACAGGGTGCAGCAGTTACAAGTATATGCAAGGCTTAGTTACAACAGAAAAGGTATAAAATCTACATACAGGTAATTAATTAGAGGAAGGTATATACAGATGGTACCTATTTAGAGGCATGGGGTACAAGAGGGTATATACAAGTGATACAAACATCTTACAGAAGCAGTAAATGTAAGGTTTAAAGTGTTTATGGATATAACCGGATGGGCAGAGATAAATACAAGTATACAGGCAGTGAGTTGAGTAGGGCAGTTGTAGTTACCTCAAGGGTAGCAGGTTGAGAGAAGCAGGAAGGATACAGGCATAAAGTATCGTAGCAGTGAGTCCTGGCTGCTTGCTGAGCAGGAGTTCTCATTTATTGGTCATTAGATTTCAGACACATAATGATGTTGGATCTGAAGTTTTGGTAAGATTGGTCTAATCTCAGTGCGGGAGGCAGGGAGTTCCACAATTTGGCTGCTTTCACAGGGAAGCTGTGATTATGTTCTAATGATTTGATTGGGCTTGCTCTGGTCTTCTACCTGGAATCCACTATGCTCTCAGATCAGGTGAAGTCTCTGGCAGGCCAAGTTCTCATAAGGGACAATGATGCAGTGTCGTTCACTGTTCAAACCATAAACTAGTACAGGAACACTGAACCATCCCCTGAAAAGGAATACCCGGGTCTCAGAACCCTGGGCCTATTAGGACTTAAGTTCTAACGTTATGATTGCACTGGATTTGTTTCACTGGCAATGTACTATGCTCTTAAATGAGGTGAGGAATCTGGCGAGGCAGGCTCTTGTAAGTGACAATGATGAGCTGTCACCTAATTCTCACACCATACACTACACCTGCACCTAAAAATGTCAGACAGGCAAGCACTAACAGCACAGCCTGGTTTTGATGCTGGACCTTTCGAGTTCATTGAGTACCCAAACATGTATCTAGGAAATACTCATAATTCCGACAAAAAAGAACTGTATATAACTGGTCACCAGGAAGGTGTTAACCGACAAGCAATTGTCCGCTCAAGTAGACTTGGATGGCTGACTGTAGATCTGTAATTGCATAGCCCACAAAAGTACCATGACTTTTACCAACAGAACAGCCACTATCATTCTCTGCCCCATCATGCCTAGACCTAAACACTCAACATTCCAAAGCACAGGGAAACTAATAACGTGGTATAGGAAGTTTGAGAAACTCCTGACTCAACATTGATGATATTGTTCAGCCAGGGAGAGATACAGCCATGCTTGGTGAAACAGAATTGACTTCACACTAGATCGAGAGGTTCATGGAGAACTAAAGCACCAAACATCTTTTTTTTTATTAAACCTTTACAAAGAAATGTACAGAAGTAAAGGAAGATCTTTACAAACAAATTCTAAATGGAAATTCACAATAAAATAATCAACATAACAGAAGTATATCAACAAAACATTCACAAAATAAAAATTTAAATTCTAAAAGATTACCAAAAGATTTACATCCTTAAAATGTCAACGTATGTTAAAAAAAACAGAGTGAACAAGCAATCAAATAGATTCAGGCAACAACAAACAATTTCTCCAAAATTATCTGGGACGATCTAAATGGAGATTCCAAATAAATCCAGAAAGAGCCAATCCTTCTTGTGTGTTTTGTACACATAGACAGCGTTGCCAGAGAAGGGTCAGTAGGTTGGCCAGAGTACAGGTCCTTCAATAAGCCTAAACAGGAATCTCTTAGGGCATTTATTTGAGTGCAGTGAAGGATGAGATGTTTAGCTGTTTCAGGTACTAGATGACAAAATCTACATACGCTGTCCTCCACCTTAATTTGATTTCTTCTCAACATAATATCCAAAGTGGAGAGAATATTCCAATGTAATCTTAGCATAAAAGCCTGATATATTCTATTTGGGAACATATTGAGAATCTTGGAGAGGGAGCCTCTTTTCTTATGTTCGTGTGATAAGTGACTCGTCGATTTATATGAGTGAAAGCTATCTCCAGTAAGGGACCTATCATAGTTCAGCTACTTCTTTTTAGTTTTCATCGGGTTAGTGTTTAGTTGCCCCAAATCAGAGTCAACACTTTGGAGACTCTTTTCACAAGTGTTACAACATTTTAATAGAAAGCCAGAGATATCAATGTTGCTTCCTACAAACTCATATAAGGTGTTTACAGATAGGGCCTTAATTTTTGCATATAACGTAAGCATCCTCCAATGCACACGTGCCACTAAAGAGGCATATCCTGATTCATATTGGATTGCATTGAGGGGAACCGCATTCGGGAGGCAGAGGATCTGTCTCCAAATTCCACCCTCAATTACATTCAATTTAGACACAATTTGCTCCGTACATAGTTCCAGGCCATAAGTCAATTTGGGAGCTAATTTCCCTTCAAAGAAAAGGAGAGCTGGTTTTATGGAGAATCTCCCATATTTGCGATCGATTTTTAGGATCTGATTTTTCAATAATTTTGCTTTATTAGAAAGCACATCAAGCTGCCCTCTGGAACCCCTATACACACCAACATGATAGCCTAAATGGACAAGGCTGCTAGAAATGCCCACCTTCACCCCCTCCAAGTTCCAAGAATGACTCGAGTTCTTATGGGCTGCTTTGGCAAATGCAAGAATTTTTGTCTTGCTGGGGTTGATAATCAAACCATTGATCTTGGCATAGTTGGCAAAAGAGTCCAGGAGGCGCTGGAGCCCCACTTTAGCAGAGTCAAACAAAAGAAAGTTGCCCGCATAGGCCGTCTCTTGGAGCTGGTAATCCCTCTTTATACAGATGTTCAGCTGCATCAGACACGTATTGTTTGAAAACCCAAGGGGCCAGAACACACCCCTGTCTGACCCCACAAAATGTCTGAACGATATTTGACATATCTCCCTTTTGATTGAGGCGGATTCTTATGCCACCATTTTTATAGGCCCCTTCCAGCAAACTCAGTAAGCCCCTTGGTAGACCCCATAATGCAATCTTACGCCACAGCCTTTGGCGATCGACACAATCAAAGGCTACAGAGAGGTCGACTGAGGCCTGACCATAAAAATATGGCCCTTGTCCCTACTCCAAGCCGCATCCTGGACACATTTGACCACAATGCCATTGATGTTAATAGAGTGGGCTTTGTGAAAGCCTGTCTGAAAGGTGGCATCTTTTTTCCTAATCTTCAAGATGTGAAAGAATTAGGGCAGAGAAGATTTTACAGTCTGCATCAATCAATGCAAAAGGCTGATAGTTGTTAGGATATGACCTACTGCCACACTTGAAGATTGGTATAACATGTGCTAATGACCAAGATTGGACAGACCCCAGATTTAAGGATATCCTTGAATTTATAGTACAATAGATTGGCCCATACATTTGGATCTGACTTGAAGGTGTTCTTAATTAACACATTAACCCATTGGGTCCGGGTGCGTGAGATCTTTTACATTTTAAGATTAGCCCCAGAACAGTATCGATCTCAAGAGGGGGCTCCCATTTAACAATAGGGCCAGTTAGTATAATATCTTTAGGCTTCTCTGCCCCCAGTGATGATTTAGGGGCAAATCTATTGCCATAGAAATCCAACCATGCTTGTTTCGAGATCGGGTTTAATTGGGATACGGCCAAATTAGTGTCTTGACCATTCACAATAGACCAAAAGGCCCCCACATTAGACTGGATTAGGATCTGCAGCATAAGTTCAGCACAATCAATATGCTTTTAGAACCGCAGCAAAGCCGTTCTATATAAAGTGGACGCTTTTTTGATGCTTTCCCGGGAAAGCGACATTAGTTTCAATAACATTGTTAAACGTAGCGTGGTTACGTTAATCACGTGACTACAGGAATTATATTAGGTTCCTTCCTCTAACAGAATGCTGCTTTTGATTGATGTATTTCCATGTTTCCTGAAGCTGCCATGATCGTGTAAATCTGCCATTTCCACGTTACCGGCATTTCTTAGCAACCTTGCCTCATCTTCCTAGCAGTTATTATTTCTGTTACTCTCAAGATCCTTCCGACTCGACTCGCGAGGCGGAGTTCATTTCAGCTGATTACTTATACAACTGCCTCCTGCTACAACCTGTGTCTCACGGTTCCGAGGAACACGAGTGACTTTTTCCGACTTGGCTCTCGAGTCGGAATACAACTCAACTGCTTTACTTCATACGGCTGTCTTCTGCCATTCTGAGGAACGTGTGCATCAGGTCTCCCAAGAATTCTATTTTGAACGAATGAATCCGACACATGCTTCGGTTCTCACTGACGTTCCGTGGGAAGCATATGACACAGAGGGGATTGTTACAACTCTTCATGCACTGGTAGAAGATACTCCAGCCAGTATTTTTCCATATTTTTGTTAAGACTATTCAAGGGCATTTGTTCTATTTTCCAAGAAGAGGATTTATTTCTGATCTCCATTTTGAACATATCAGTTCCAAAGTTCTACACATCCAAGTGAGGATTCCGTTTTGGATTTCTGTTTTCTTTTCCTTTTGTGCACTGAACTTGTGGACGCTTTCCTCGGTGCACCAACCCGGCTCTAGTTAGACCCTTGTTCTGTGCGGGAGTAGTTTCCTACTAACATTCCTCTCCCTGGCCATTGTTTTTTGTTTTATTTTGTGGATTACCTACACTGGAACTCTTCTGTATTCAAGACTCCTAATAAGGTTAGTGGAGACATAGTGAAAGGTATATGCAAGAATCATTAGTAGACACATACTTATCTTGTTGTTTCTTTTGCACAGATTGGAGAGTGATTTCGTTTCATGCCCTTTTAATTGATTCCTCTCTTTGACTGTGATTATCTATCAGATAGAGAGTGTCATCATTAGAAAGGTTTTCTACCACGTTAATTAACTCTATAATACAAGGTGAAGGAATACCTCTGCAAGTTCCAAAACTACAGACTACCTGTATCCTTTTATGGTTGCAAACAACTTGTATCCTTTTTTGGTCTAGTTGCATGTCTGTTGGCATTTGATTTAGTGGGCATACCATGACACCAATCCAAAGTGGTTTGGTTGAGCTGGGCGCTCAGGTTTTGATTTAAGATAGTAATATTTTTACGGGACCATCTAACGGCATGTCCAGATGGGCTAGGTACAACCTGTAAATGTGTCTGTAATTTCCCGTTAGAGAGATTCGACTTAAAAAATACTGTTAAAATCCCATGATCACTCCAGTTGTTCATATTGATTTTAAACAGTGTACATCTTTTACTCAGGAAATCGTCCAGAAAGATAGATTCAAGCATGGAAGAAGAATCTCCACGTCACCAAGTATGCCAAGTGGTATCTCCAATTTGCACTTTAGAATACCCGACCAAAGCCTGAAGCCCCACATTTCCCAACCCCACATATCAGACAAAGCCCAATAGTTTTTTCCTAAAGGGGCCCAAAGACTCCATATTCATCTTATAGGTTTCCCAGGTGGGAAATTCAAATTTACATTCACAGTTTAGATCGCCCGCAATCAGGACGTGACCATTCTCATTAGCAGAGGACCAATCCGATATTACATGGTAGACAGATGTAACAAAAACATCAATCGGTAACATGCCACTATGCCAATAGATGTTTATAATTAAGAGCTTCAGAGCACCATTCCTGGTTGAAAGATCCACTCCCAATGCCCCAAAGGAACGACCCAAAAAAGCAATACCCCTGGCCGGTCTGCTGCGCAAGCTCTGTCTGGACAACTGGTCAAAGATATGGTAAACATTCAGGTGGGGAGTAGAGGTCATCCAGATCTCTTGTAAGCATACAATGTTGGTCCCTCTCAGTTGCAACAAGCAGTCAGGGTTATTAAGTAAGTGGGAGTTGCTTCTTGAATTCCAAGACTTAACACATAGATCACAACTTCCACTAAGATCTGTCGGACAAACTGATTGACTAGGGCACAAGTTTCTGCCACAGGGTCGAGATGATGGTGGCCCAATCAACATCTGAATCCTGTTTCTTTACTGGTTTAGTCAATTCAATCGACCCCTGGGGGCCCCAGAGGGGACCAAAGAAGAATTTACCCTTTAACTGGTCATTAGGTAACTCCAACTACTCTGCTTCCAAGGATATTCTGGAGTCAAATTCAAAGCCCAGGTTCTTCAGGGAGCCAATCTGGGTAAGGATAAGTTCCTTAACCAGAGGAGAAGAGAGGAATAGCAGACTTATATCCCAACTCTCTCTGTCCGGGAAAGCCACCCTAGCATTATCCTTAGAGGAAATAAGGGTAAGAGCAGGGATTTCTGTGATGATAGTCAGGACATTAGATCTATTTAAGATTGTTACTTCCAGATCCAACAGACCCTTTATTCTGACTAGATTCAAAGGCTTCCAGTGGAACTGGTGTTGCGTGTGTAACCCTGTGGGGTGCACAAATGTTGTTTCAGTGGGCCTCTTTGTCCCATTCCTTCTATGTTAGGTATATTATTCTGGGGAATCCTGATCAATGGTTTATGAAGTCGTTGCACCAAATCTCTTATACCTGAGGAAATATGTGGATAAAGAGTTTCTGGCAGGACATTTTCGTCCTGAAACTTCCCCCACCCAGCCCCGATATCTAGAGGAGGCAGAATAATGTCAGAGTGGCTAGGTTTCTCCTTAGGAATTACATCACCCTGTAGAGGGCCCCATATAGAAGATGGAATTTGCAGCCCACATTATTCGCTGCAAAAGGCCCTTTGAGCATTCGCAGCGCATTTGGACTGCTGATCAAGGGCTAGTGAATCATCTCTTGTGATCAAAGGGCGTAACCTCTGTGACAGGGGTAGATCAATTGGTAAAGCCACTAGGTCAAGCACTTTGGTTTTCCCAGAGCCACAGCCCCATCGAGGAGACAAAGGAGCGGGGCATGAACCAATGGCTGCTGAGAGCCGTCAGGTTTAGGGACCTTAAGTGTCCCCAAAGCCATCTCTGAGTCGCACAATTGCACAGCACATGGGTCCTGAGCAGGGCTGGAGGAGGCCATGCCAGTTTGGACAATTGAATCCACCAAGTTAGGTTTCAATGCAGTAACAAGAGTGTTCACACCCACCTCTGAAATAGACATTAGTTCTGGTTTAAATAGAGAATGGAGCAATGTTTTAGTATTAACAGGGCTAAGACGCTTCATTACAAATTTGTGCTTAATTGATCTTACTTTACGATGAGGAGGGGCTTTTTGGAAGCACCAAACATCTATGAAAGGGAGTAAAAGTTAACTCGGCAGGCACAGGAAGGTAATCAGATACAGGAAACCTCTTCCAACTGCACAGATACACATACCTACCGATATGCTGACTCTTTCCTCTGAACCAGAAAACAATTTAAATGTAGTGAGTCCCCATGCTTTCCTTCAGCCTAGCTGAACACATAATTATACACTACCATGCACCCTTGATTATCTTTAGGATGCAGATTTACCCCATGAAACAAATCAGCTTAGATGCACGCATAATCTAATATACAAACACCACCTCTGCTAAATTGCAGCTACCCAAGACAATTTGCCCTAGCAGTCCACATACTATTGGTCTCATACAACCTCCACACCACTCGTAGCATTAGAATACAGTTACCCACCACACAGTCTCAGCCTAGCTGCACACATACTTAAAGAACACATGCGCTACTTACCACCCTATTTTTCCACTGACCTGGACTGTGGTCCCCAAGGGTGTTCAACCCACAGCGAGTTGAGATCATACCAATGGTGAAAGGTGCTATAAAAATGCCCAATAACATAACATAACATAACATAACATACAAAGAGCATCTCAATAGGACACGCCCCACTATGCACTTCCTATTCCAATAACATCCCCAACACAACAGCGAGGTTTAAAAAAAATACGAAGAAAATAAATATGTTACACCACTCTCCTGCAAAGACAGCAACTGAAAACAATAAAAGTGTTCCCCACCCAGTGTTGGTGAGCCCTACTCTGTACGAAGACCAGAAGTCAAAATACAAAATAAATACTATGGCATCTGTTGGAGCCGTCAGGAAAGGTCCCAATGATGACGAGGGGTTTATGTTGCACGTGGCATATTTGTGACTGGGGTGCAGTGAAATGGGCACGATGTTACAATTTCATTTGTATCCAGTGTAGTTAAATGTGAATGGGATATGCTAGGTTAGTGTTATTTTGTGTACAAGTTAATACATATTAGATTAGCACACAAGTAGAAAGATAAATGCCAACAATGTCAAATGAGATCTAAAACACGATCCAGATATGGTGTGCTATGCAGTGCCTAGAGGCTGGGCGGCGGGGAGTTTCATAATACACATGCACGGAAGGGGACTGGTCATGCAGAACCCACTGTGAAGAAAACAGGACAGTTTTTAAACATGCAGGCACACTGATATACATACACAGGGAATTATAAATCTACATTTAGTGAGCTTTTTTATAAATGGATTAAACTCGGCAATCAGGGTTTTGCAAGATAAATATTAAGTGTCTTGGAGAAACTGATTGTGCAGAGTTTCAGAGGCCAGGGGAAGGGTAAATGAGTAACTACGACCTTAGCAGATGGTCAGCTCAGCTAACAAACCGGGCAGGGTTTTTACGGCCTGATAGTATCGCAAAGGCCGATGTAATCTTTTTTTAAGTGCATGGGCACTTGCAGAGGGATCTGAACATTTGCTTTTGATCAACAATAAATATGGAGTGAAGGACGCCTGGGGCCAGTGTTGACCGATGCTCCCTGTGTTTCAATTGTTTTCAGGATGTGCCATGAGTGCTAAATTGGTAGTCATTAGATTCAAATTTTCCAATGCTCCAGTAAGCAGGGGTGGTCGAGATATTTATGGACAGTTCAAAGGGAACCTGTCTATTATGCTCTCGCACATGTAGTTTGAAGTATCCGTGCAAACCATGTAAAAATCACATTTAGGAATAAGAGGTCTCTGTCATGATCACATACAGGGTTTCTGGTTTAGATTCAGGAGTTCAGACAAGGCTGGATTCTTTGTATAGATCTGTAGGCTTTAGGTTGGTGTTTGCTTGGCAAACTTTGCATTTTCAGAGTTCGCAGTATTAAGTTAACCCTAGACTTCCATAGGGATTCAATAGCATACCAGTACCCCTAAAATGGCCACCCTGTGGGTCACTGATAAGTTATAGCAGAGAACTAGGCATTGGGTATTGAAGGCTACTTAAGCCCCACCTCCTCAGTGATGCACACTTCACGTTAGGTCCGCTGACAGCGGTGTAACGCTACCGGCGCTTGGCTCAAAGAACCTGCAGAATGAAAGGAAAGTCATCTTAATTATCTGAAAAGCTCACAGAATATTTAACAGAGCACAGATTATAATTACCTGACTAAAGTTTCCTGCTGCAGTCTTCAAAACAAAGAATTTCTTCCGTCATAGTTCCAGTCAGTCATCAGCCTTCGTTCGCAGCCGCAGCAACATTCTGAGGTTTTTCCATCTTCCGAAGACCTGCAATACAAGGTACCATAGTTATAGAATGAACATTACAGAATTAAAAGTAAAAGATCATTCCTACGTGCATACGTACCTGAAGCTCCCATGAGGTTTTCCTCACAGTTAAAAGCTGTGCTTCACAGAAGAAGGCTACAGTTTAGAAAATAAACTTTTGCTGTTCAATGTTCTTTTCCCTTATACACACACATACTTACCACAATCAAAAAACCCTGTCAGGTTAGTGAAAATACTCCGTTTTTTACACGCTTCAACCCAACAAGCGTGTTTACTTACCTCAAGAAAAGGTCTTCATGTTTCTTCCTTTATAACTCTGAATACTTCAGTTAAAGCTTATTTCTTCAGAGAACCTGCAAAAGGAAAGCAGAATGAATAGTTATCAAGAGAGATCTCTCCAACTTTAGAACTTTTTACCTCAGTGACATTTGCCTTTTCCCTTGGTTCTGTCAGAGACTATTATTATATTTTAAGACACTTACCTTCAGAGGCTTACCAGAGTTCAAAAGCATCTTAGTCTTCATAACGTCAACATCTACGTGCCCCTGTGTAATAGCAGGATGGAGAGCCCCAAAAACACAAAACACACAGGTGAGGAGAGTGTGGGTCTTAGAATTAAAAGGGGAGTTTATTCAGGGTGGAAGAAAGAAGAGAGTCCTAGACGAAATTATCATTTTTATCAATTACAGTACCTCCGTCATTGGTATCTCTTTTTCATGACAGGACAACCCTTTAATAAACAGATTTGCCAGATCAACAGGGCTCTTGGATCATTACGATCCTGTGAAGACCAGGTAAGCGTTACAGCCTCGGACCAGCTACAATAAGAGGATATTGGAGAACTTGCATACTTTTTTAACTACTAGACACAAAGGTTCAAAGTTAGAGTAGCGGTTAAACCTCTTAGAACTATGGAAGATGTATTAAAAAGGTGGGAAGGCCCATAATGTTAAAGTCTCAGAGGAAGGGACAAAAAAGGAGGATGCAGGAATTTCTTCTGCACCACACCCTTATGAGTGCTATCTTTTATCGCTTTCAGAGGGGTATACAGACGCCGAGTTCAAACCTCCATTTTCTCCAGCGGCCACTCCAGTGGTTGCAAGACAGATGCAGGTAATGCCTCCATTAGCTACAATGACTAGGGAGTGGGATAGCGAGGAAAGTGGAAGGGTAACTTCTATCATGGTTAGGGCTGAAGAAATGTTGAGAATGAGAAGAGAAAGGGAATACCTCCCATGTCTGCTAGGTTAGAACCAAGATTAAGGGTGGAGGAACAAGAGAGAGAGAGAGAGAGACCATCAGCTAGAAGAGCAGATGAAGGGTTGAGAATAGCCAGAAAGAGGAGATTATGCCATTTACAACTAGGATAGAGGATACATTGTGAATGGCAGTAGAGATACATGAGTGGGAAAAATTGGAAGAAGCACTGCGACCAGCGGAGGAAGAGGTATTGCTGTTACGGGAGTAGAGAAATGAAAAGAGGGAAGAAGTGAATAGACAGGCAAAGGATGTAGAGGAAAGAAGGTGGAAGCACGGACAAGTTCTTGTTAGGTTGGATAAATCAATTATCAAAGAGGTCAATGTGGACCAGGAGAACAGAAATATTGCTATGAGTACTGGATTCAGGCAGGGAGGATGAGAGCCGGCAACCTATGGCAGTGCTCAGCATGCTTTTGCGCCCATAGAAGTGTCAGTGGAAGTGATAACAGGAGTAGGAGACAAAGAGGAATGGGAAACGGATGTCGGGCAAGCAGAGAAGGGGGTAGCAGTCCCTCCCCCCACTCCAGCAGCAGTAACAGAGAGTACACCATGAGGTCTTAGCACACACCGTGGTACTTGAATGGCCGTAGTAAGGCAGAGGAGAGATGGGAGAGGCCCCAGGAAAATCGGGTGTAACTAATTTTCCATTGCTCGGAAGGGTTTGGGAAAGACGTATTATGTCCCATGGTAACACATGGACTAGAATAATTTGATGAAAACACTCCCTTCACTCACTGCAGGGGTGGGGAAGTGGATTTATGCATTAGAGAAACACACTGCCAGTGACATGTTGACCATAGGGGATATGAAAATCTTATTCATGGCTCTAATGGTGGAACGGTCAGACGAGCTTTGCAGAAGATCACTGTATCTGGTAGTTCAGTTGGATACAAATGCCCATGATGTAGCAGCTTTTAATAATGTCAGGGCAAAGGTATGGGGGCCCCTATGGATTATGTATCCTGATAAACCGGGCATAAATTCTATTTTAGGTAGAAAGATTAAGTTAGAGGATGATCCTGCGGCACATATCCAGTTAATTCAGGAGCTGCAGATGGCAGAGATGGGATAAACATGGTATAGGAATGTTCCAATGTTTTACCACATGCTAAAGGGACTCCCCAAGGAATTCCAGCACGATCTAGATAAAGTGGTAGGGATGGAGGCCAAGAGTTGGCTAAAATTCAGGCACATATCAGGCCCATTTTTGTAAAAGGAGGCAAGAAAAGGAAAGGGAGAGTATAGAACAAGCACACAAGGCAGAGACCAAGCTTGCAACAAAACTAGCAAAAATCTGTTTGGAAGGGGCAGTGATTACCAACTCCATGGAAGGACAGCAGGGGCAATTGGGACAGCAGGGACATTGTGAATCGGGGCTGACACAGGGCTGGATATGATATGATAAATCATTTAAAACGTGCCTGTACACAAGTGTTTCTAGGCGCAATGGAAGGGTATGCTCCAGGTCCAAGGCAAAGAAGAGGGTTTCTGAGGGGTAGTGGAGGAATTAATGAGGAAGTGGATCATTTGTCAGGTCCGTAGGAATAGGTCCTCGATTTAACAGGCCAATGGGAAATAACTATGGAGGGTTGTATGGGATTCAGTGTTGGTCATGTAGAAGGATGGGACTCGCGTCACAAGATTGTCGAGACAGGCAACCGTATTTTAACGTGGGAGCTAAGCAAATGCAATCCCCGACATGCCATATGCCCCAGGTTCTGTGCAATCACAGGAGGTACGGGTTGAACAGAAACCAGCGACTGGGGCTGCACAGACCTATGAGATTCTGCCGAATATGCCAGTACAGGCATCGGTACAGACATGAGAGCAAAATCCTTTACCCCAAAGAACGGTTACTCATTACACTGGAACAAGTGTTTTTGTAGGGAATCCTTTTCTGCTACCTTGTGCTTCAATTTACCAAGAGTAGGACAGCCCACAGGGATCTCTGATGTGTCCAGTCCTGTCCATTACCACTGATCCAGAAGAGGAACCCCGGATAGGTGTGCAGGTAGGTGATCGAACGTTTTCATTTATTGTCGATACAGAATGGAGCAAACTTTTATTTTCACATTAGGTAGCCACATATACAACTGTATCTCTTTGTTTGGGAAAGACTAGTTTTGGAAAAATACTTGTGCGTATTTGTATCATGGTGCAATACCCAGTAATATTTTACAAATTAAACACGTAATTATAAGGAAAAGTTGGTGTAATTTGTTGATAATGGTAGTAAATCCTCCTATCCAGGGGGTTCTCCATGTTGGTTTGTCCCAAGAAATAAACAGCATGACCTTGAAATCTGCTCCATGTATGTGGCTACGTATTCTAGCCACGTTATCAACACATAACAGCAACTTTCCTTATAACTACGTTTTTAATTTGTAAAATATTATGGGTATCGCATCACGATAAAAAAATTGCACACATATTTGTCCAAAAATAGTCTTTCCCGAACAAACACATTTGTTTTTCAGGCATAAGTGCTGGCAAATGGATTTCAGTTCCATAATGTTATCCTAATGCATATTAGCAAACAGTAAGGTTTACACATAATTAGATCAATCAAATGCTCATTCGCTAAAATAAAGGAGGATTATATGTTTATATTCGAAATGTCAGGGTCAGAGAATGTAAACAGCAGTTATCTTTTCTAACACAATTTTGCATTAAATACCACATGGAATGTTAACATTAACACAGTAATGTCATATGTGTATATGCAATGGCATTACTGGACATACTTAATAAGATATTTTAAAAAATGGTGCTGAAATGCCACATGGAACACCATACAAGGCTGGAAGTAGGATGCAAGAGGAAACTCTACTCCTACATAAGTATTGTCCTGAATAAGCCAGAATCTTACATTGCACTAGAGGTATATATCACAATAAGCTAACAAGCTATTATCATAATTTTCTTCACGCAGAATCCATATGATGGACCTAACAACACAACAGCAACTTAAATGACAGGAACATTCCCTAATAAAGTTAGTATTGTGAGAAAGCTGAGGATATTCTCCCCAAGAAACCTGGAGAATCCCTTATTCCAGTGGCCAGACAAGGCCATTGCTGTTGGATCCAGTTCCTGGGGGTGGACCAGTGGGGGAGGATCACCTGGGGAGGGGGACCCAAGGTTATGCTCAAGGGAATACCGCAGGTGAGATGCAATACCATCATTGAGAGGATGGTGAGGAGAATGAAGTCTCTGAAGCTTTCATAAGCTAATCCCGCTCGTCATCTCTTCCACTCATTGAATCTCCCTTACCCAAAGGTAAAGCCAACAAATTACGAACCACAACTCCCAGAATCCTGCTTTTCCTGGTTGCTTTTCAAATACTCCCGACCACTCTTCTCTTCCAACCTCTGGTTATTCTTTCCTGAATACCAAATCCACCTTGAAAAAACCCTACCAATCCCATCCTTCTGACTATCTTTTCCTGAAATCCCAACCTGCTCAGACCAATCACTAGAGTTCCCACAAACCCCGCTGGGTGTCTTTTGACAATATTCCTGGTCATTCCAGTTTGTTCCACACCCCACAAATCTCACCCTTCCGAATTTACACAAATCACTAGTAGAACTAAAATCTCATACACCTCTTCCTCGGTATACCCTGTAGAATACTCGAAATCTCGAACTCCCTTCTTTCTGACACAAACACCTTTACACAACAGACTTGTAATAAAACTGTTTACCTGACATGTCCCGACACAAGGGTAAGGCAAAGTCAGGCAATTGACTTAAATCACTCACACCGGACAGCCCTTCCTTTTGCCCACAGGGATAAAAAGGTGGAGCAAGAGAGCACAGTACAATCTCAGCAGACGGTACAACACGACGGCTAAGAAGTGACCTTGCCCTTTTCATCCCAGGCCCACGGAACCTTCATGGAAGAGAGCCTAAAACCGCGAACAATAGCACAAGTCTCTTGCAACAGATGTCAACAGTAAACACCACAAGCCTATGCCAATAAACAGGAGTGAGGGAAGCACCTGCGCCCGTGGTACCGGCCTGGACTCCAATGAAGAGGAAACCCAAGCAGTTCATCACAGCCGGTGAGTCGAGGGTAGAACTCATAAGAACCGGGCTGTGCTGAAGGAGGATCGCAAAGTGGCAAGTTTGAACCAAGTTCAATGAACTGTGAAAGAACTGTAAAAAGTATTAAGGAGAGACTAGCTGCAGAGGGAAACAGGCACCACGTGGGTGCTAACTCCAAAGACTCTGGTCGATCCTCATCTGAGCAAAACGACAAATACCAAAAGGCTGTAGAAGAGCCACTGAAATAGGTCAAAGTGGTCCTACTGAGGGTCAAGCAAAATCCCCATACAATCGAAAGACTTTGATCTACAAACTGTGTGAAAGAAAGGAAAGTGAATCCCGCAGTGAGAGCAAACAAGGGAAGTGAATCCCACCAACATTGAACTGTGTAAAAGAAACAGCAAGAGTGAACCTGACCGAGGGATGCCAGTGAGTTAAAGATACAGCAAGAATAAACCTGACTGAGGGATGTCAGTGAGAAGGGGCAAAGTCTAAAGTCCCAGGAAACAGTGTGTCAACAGATGTGAACCCGGCTGAGGGATGTCCACTATGAATTGTTTGAAAATACATTGAGAAACTGAGAGCAGTGAAAGCCCGCTAAAGAGAAGAGAAGGGTCCGAGCCCGACCGAGGGAGATCCAGAGGTGAAGCCATCACTCAAGTTTTGGCAGTCAAAAGGGGTTCGAGCCCGACCGAGGGAGATCCAGGTGTGAAGCTATCATCCAAAGTTTATAGAGAAAAGAACTGATATATATAATTCTGGAATACGATAAGTCAGGGGTCAGCGCCAGGAAGAGGGGGATCCAGGGGTCAACCAGTATCATCCTAAAGAACTTTAATTTGTTGAAGGAACTTATTATTTTGAAGAAATCAGGTCTTCGAAGGCATGAGACTTTCAAGGGAAATGAGACTTGGCCATTGACGGGCCTGATAGCTGAAAGCTGAACTGTCATCTCATGCTGGGAAAGCTCGAGAGTGTGCTGTGCATCCCGATCCTACCTTGCCACGTGCTCAAAATGTGTGGAAGGGAGCCCAGGCTACCGCATCCTGATATATTATTTGAGAACACTTATTTCTTTTCTTGAAAAAACTATCCCATGCCTTTTTTGTATTAGTTGTAAAGTTTGGCAATAGGTTTCTTAGTATGGGCCCTTATATTTTGACACAACACAACTAGGACTGCCTTATTTTTCATTTGATGGTTAAAGCTTGCTCCCATCTTAGATGTAGGTTTAGATTAGGTGTTTTTCCAACCTGCATAGAGGATTCATTGTTCAATAAACACTCTTGAACTGTGATCACTTATGTCTGCCTTACTTGTTGCCACCATGAGTTCCTTGCAGTACCTTTAGAACAACACTTCCAAAAAACAAGTAGCTCATTACATGTGTTTATTGGCAGGTACTAATGACTAAATTATACAATACTGATTCTTACGTGACTCTAAATTGGTTATGGACAGGACTAAATAGATTTGTCTTTCTCGCATGGCAACAATGTCCACATTGAACTTCAGTTTACAAGGGTTCGGGAAACAGAAAATAGTAAGTGTTGGGTTATTTTATTGTGATTTGAACAGTTAGTGTATCTTGCCACTTATACATATTCTCTGTTGCAAACTACTGGATTGTGGTTGAGCGTGAATTGACTTTGTCTTGTTATACTTTTTCTCCCTCTCTCCTCAATTGACCTCTGCATTTTTCTCTTTCCAAATTTTTTCTAATTTACAATATTATTGTAGAAGTTCTAAGACATTGTAATTATAGTTTTTGCCATGAAAAAGCCCAAGGTGGGCGAAACTCGTGGCCATTTAGTTGGCAGTTTTTTGTTAATTATGACAAAACACCTATGGTAGCTTGTGTTAATATTTATGTAAATTCACCTACTAACATTATCACTTCAAAATTATCAAGACTACATGCACTTTAGTGTTCTTTGTTTTACTATGGTTTCAATGAATCTAGTTAATTGTATAAAGGAAGCATAATTAATAGTACAGACAGTAGCATAGCAGAGGCCCCCATAACCCCTGCGGTGCGGGGCCCCACTGCCAGGTGTCCTGGAGGTGGGGGGAGGGGTCACTGACTTCTTTATGAAGTCAGAGTTACTTAAAAAATAAATAGTTTCTTTTTGAAGCCCTTCTAACAGAAAAAAATGTCTTTATGAAGTCATAAGGACTTAAAAAAACTATTTCTTTTTTAAGCCATAGGTGCCCGCCCACCCCCACACGCCATCTCATGACATGGAGGCTTCAGGGTTGGTGGCCTCCATGTTACGGGGACCAGTTTCTTTTTGAAGTCTTTCTGTGTTCATAAAAAACAAGAATCTTTATGCATGCAGAGTGACTTCAAAAAGAAACGATTTCTTTTTGAAATCACTGGGATCCCCCACATACCGTGACATGGACGCCTCCAGTTCCATGACGGGAACAAGCGCTCCTGCTGCATGGCGTTGGAGGTCTCGTTATCTGTTCTGGATCAATGGATTGAAATGTAAGAAAATGTCTTTTTTCTAAATGTGTGTGCGTGCGTGTAATTGTGTATGTAAATAATGTAATGTGTTTGAATGAGTGAGTGCATAATGTATGGGTGGCTGCCTGTTTGTATGTGTGAGTGAGTGTATGGTGAAAGGATGCACATGTTAATGTATGGGTGGCGGTGTGTGTGAGTGCATGGTGAATGCTCTGATAAATTAATTGTAGTCTTTATTACTCCTAATCCCACTTTTCCCCATCCCAGTGCAATGTGCCTCATAGGTAAGTACTGGGAAGAGGCAGAGTGATGTGGAGGTCATTCCGGGCCAAGGAGCCGATTTCAGCGGTTGTGGTGGTGGTCTAGGCCAGCCCAGAGTGTGATGCAACCCGTGATTTGTTCCTGGGGATGTGGGTTCCCCTCAGCAAGACTTGCTGGGGGATCCCCATATGTTGTGCTTCACCACTGAGAACAGAGCGCGTGCTCAATGGGGAATTCTTTCATACAATTGCAGTTATACTTTGCCACTGACAATGCTAACTAGGTATGTTGATATTTGCAGTCTAAAGTGTCTGGGGAGAAAAAGGTGGCAGATCCCTGAGTGTAACAATGTTTGTGCTATGCTGGATTAACTAGTGCTAGGTTATGTTTTGATGTTTTTAGATATGATGTACCAGTTTGCGAATGATGCCACCTGATAACAAAGAGCAGTGGCATATTCCACTACACAGCATAGACAAAAGGCTTGAGTGCGGAAGTCAAAGTGTGTCTGTTTCTGTTCAAACTGTATGGGGAATATGCTTTGAAAATAAAATGTTAAAAGAAACGTGACACAAAATGGGCCATCAGAAGCTAAACAGCAGTATCTTGTAAAAAGCAAGAACCTCATTAATGTCAAGGTGTTCAGAGAGACGAGCTGTTTGTAAAGTATCTTACAGGGGCATATGAGTGCACTCATCTATCCCCTCAGCCTCAGCCATTTAAGCTGTGACAGTAATTGCAGCGCCACTCATATTTAAGCTTTGACTACATACCATCTTGGACCAGGGCTCTCAGCCCAATCTCCTGCTTTTCGATAGGCATTTCCCAAGACTTATCAACTTTCTCCCTTCTTGTGGTATTCCCTCTAACACTTCCCTGAGTCCTCTGCCTCCTCCTTCCTCCGCCGCGTCTCTGGCACCCACCTCCTCCTCCTCACTGAACCTCAGGCCACCACCAACTACTGCCTCTGCCCACTCTCGGGCCTCTCAGTCACTGCTGCTGGGTGTCCTACACTCCTGTACCCCACCCCGTAAGTCCTTCAAATGTGGCAACTTGCTCCACATCGCTACTCTAAACTCTCTCTCTGCTGTCAAACATTCCTCTGACATCTGCAACCTCCTCATAGACCTTGACCTGGATGTCCTCTCACTCACAGAGGCATGGTTCACAGCCAGCTCTGTCACAAATTTTGACACTCTCCTCCCTGAAGGCTACAAGATCCTCTCCTAGCCCAGAACCAACCGGTCGGGAGGAGGAGTGGCCCTGATCTTTATGGAGTGGGTCCCAAAGATTTAACTTGTGATCAAATCCTTGAGAATTATTTGCATTTGATAACATACAGAAGAATCGCAATTAATTGGGTACAGACTCTCTAATTCTTATGAGGTGGGGGCAAAGCCTCATTGTGCCCTCGATTACAACTCTTCACAACTCACATATGTTTAAATTGATTTAAGTAGTAGAAAGCGCACGTTTACCTTTCAGGGTTAGCCCCAAAAACATGTTCTCTACTGTACAGGTACAGTTACTGCTAGTTAGTTAGTCATATAATCATATGCAACCTAAACGACACTTCAATCAAATTAACTGTTCCCACATGATGATAAGTATCCCTAGATGTTGGTGATGGGCTGCCTACCTAGAGTGATGGGACAGAAAGAAGCTTGCCATATCACTAATAGAAGCAAAAAACTACAAACACCCCACAACACTTCGCACTGTTCCCCAGAGTGCAAACGTTCTAGCAAGAAACCTGATTACTTTCATTTCCCTGCTTCTTGAACTCGGATTCAATTAAAACAAATAAAACACAGTTCAAAAACGTGTGTGCTTATTCGTATATACATAAACACTTCTAGGGGATACTTAAATTAACGGAAAACTCCAGAAAAAACATTGGTTGACCGGTTTCAGTGGTGTGTTTTAGTACAACCACTTTCTTCAGGGCCTGTGGTGCTTTAGTTTGCACCTGGTGGAACTGCTTGATAGGAGGCAGGGGCTATAACTCTTAGGAAAACAGGGAAGCGGGAAAGGGAAGGACAGACATATGTTGTGCTTGTTAATGTCCTCATTGTGCATCCTATCAATAGGTGTGTCACAGCCATGAATGAAGTATAAGGGTCCTTACCCCAACATGTAGCCCTGTGCGGTATCCCTGCCCACAGGGGGTAGTGCCTCTTAGAGACTGGACTCCTTATTGATCCAGATGACCTATAAGCAATTGTAACACTGTATTAGGTCTGGCAGAGAGTGATACTAAGCATTGCTTTCTATCATTTACTACTGCAAATGTATTCGTTCTGTGGGTACCACAGGAGGGCCCAAATGAAAGACTCCCCTGTGTGTTCTGCCAGGCATCAGTGTCCTTACCTAATAAATGCTCTGTATGGAAGCGTGCAGTTCGAAATGATGTGCGCGTCGCTCCCCTGGTTTGCTGGATAAACACACTGTGCACCATGCGCATGTGCGCGAGGAAGCCACTTGTCTCATTCGTTTCTCTCTCCTCGTGGAAGGGGTTCTGAATCAACCTGAGCTGTCGGTAAATGTTATTGCAACTGGCAGCACATTTAGCAAAAGGCAACAAGCCTGTTATTGTAAATGTACATCGCTCCTCAGAGCTAAAGTGGTTGGAAAAAAAAAACATAAGGGCAAAGTGAAAGATAAATCCGGAAATTGATGTTAAAATCCAGGTTATATGTCTGCTATATACACAGACCGACCTAATATGTAGTTTGTCTTTGCTCGAGCCTTGTGAACAACAAATCTTGGCCGTATCCCCAGTAGTGAGCCAACCTGCTGGATGTTCCGTGATCAGCGTGTCTTTTGCCTTGGACACTCCATGGCTGTCTGCTCGCTATGTGAATTTGAGCAGCGGCGAGGTACTAATCTCTGGTTGTATGGCCCCTCATAGTTTATACGGTGGTGCTATTCCATATATGCAGATTTGGCAATGGTTGGATGGAAACTATGTCTAACTGCGACACATGTGCCCTACCTCCCAAGTGAAGCGAGATCTGTATGGCTCTGTGGTGATTAACAATTTTGTTAGATAGTAAGGGGTTATTTTTGCATATTGATGTTGCCAACCTACAGAGTTCCCAGTGTTTGCCAACTGGTATGGTCATTGAGGCCAGTGTTATCTGAGCAGAGCCGAAGAACCACAGTTCTCTTCTGTATAATGATGCATGTAGGTTGCCTCCTTTGTGGGGGACCACAATTTATTCCAAAATGGTCCATGTGAAATCAGAGGGGACATGCCCCTTACGAAGGAAATGCTCGACTAGATGTGCAATGATCCTTTTTTTGTCCTAATGCAGGACCGATGGTCCCCAATATGTGTTTTTACAGGCCGAGAGATCATCATCCCCACATTCCTTAAATTGCAAGAGCACGTTATGATGTAAATGACATTGCTACTGCTGCAATTAGTAAAGGATTTTTGATTCCAGGGGTAATGCCATGCTATGTTGATGGAAGTGCTCCTTCTGGTTTGTGGACACACACTGCATAGGCCGCATGGGGCATGTCTGTTAAGATGGATTTCTGAACTCTGACCTGGAGGGGCAGAGGTTCAGAAGGCCAGCCTTGTTTCTTGGAACAGGGTAACCTCTGGATAAGCCAGACCGATCAGGGTAGCGATGGCGGCGGTCAAGACTAAGTCTCAAGAGGGGTGAGGGTGACTGAAAGACCTCAATGAGCACACAAAGCAGGGACACTTACAAATTACTCCGGAAAGGTGTATTAAAAATATAGACACATTTATTACAAGACCTTTGTAACATCGACCATAGCAAAGAATCACAATAATACTAAAGTAAACCAACACATCACAATCCATACAATATATATACAAGACCGAGGGGTCTAAGGAGTTAGAAGCACGGAATATGTAGACCACCTAGATGGGGAGGAAAACAGGCAGTGCAAGTAATCGTTAGACCCAGTTCAACATCAGAAATGCACCTAACTAGGAGGTAGTCCAAGCCCAACGAAGAGAGGAGCCTTGTGCTCAATAGTACATGCATGCTCTTGTGCCAGTGGACAAAATAGGGTCTCTTCAAGGGTCTCTGACAGTTCAGTAAGGTGGATGAAGCGATGAAGAACAAGTCCCCACTACTCAAGCAAGACCTCCACTTGCGGCAAGAGGCAGGGTGAGAGTGCGGGATGAATCTGCTATTTCGCAACAGCGGTAGAAAAGAAATGGGTTCCTGTGCTAGGGGCATCCGGTTGGGCTATGGACCACTCACCGGTCCCTGACGCAGGCAGACCCAGACTTCGCCAGTTCAGTTCACGTTGCTGGCAGGTTCGGATGCGACAAGCAGGATGTCTCGACACCGTGTAGATTCCGTGGTAGCAGGATTCTGGGTCGAGGGGGTCACAAATGCAGCGAACGTGCACAGGCCGTTACCACAGCAGGGCAACACGGCAACCGCATTTACTCTGGTCCGGGCGCACTCGTCCCACTTCAGACCTGGGAATGCCAAGTGTACGAAATTCGGTGTGAGGGTGCTGTGGAAAAAGAGCTAGCAGTAGGCCAAGTTTCGAGGGCTTCCACAAAATGGCGGCGGTGACAGAGCAAATATCCTGGGTAAGCTGGTCAGCCCACTGGTTGGCCCAGGGACACTTCCGAAGAGGCTTACTTGCAGGGTTTGATGAAGGTGCCGAGAATAGTTGGTCCCACTATTCCAATGGGTCGAAGCGCCTTTCGTAGACCTTCTAGGACGATCAGATGCAGAGGGGTCTCGCAGGACGACAGTGGGCTCAGGGTGCCAAACCTTCCAGCGGGTCACCAGTGGTTTCTCCACTCAGCTTCTTGTTGCAGGATACTTGGCTCCTTATCCCTTGTTCGGTGTGAACTCAGGAGATCGACATGGTAGTGGTGTTTCCGGCCTCCTCTTATCCAAAGTTCCCTTCGCACCAAAACAGAGAGGATCCAATGGGAGATCTGCTCACAAACACTCACTCCATACGTGACCAATCACGGACCACGCTGGTCCCAGGCATTCAGGACACTCCAGACTCTCTAGCACCCAGGATGTGTATTATGAACAGACATCCCAGCCCACATCCTGGAGGCACACACACAAGGCATGCAGAAGCCCGCAAAAGCGTTGGGTTTCGCAGGAAAGTGCATGACCAAATAAGGACTGACCAGGGTCGGCTCGACCTGGGGAAGGTGAAGGGGCAAGATGGCCAAAGGACAGGACAAAGAACCTTGTGGCATGGCCATTTTGGAGCCAGGCCACCTATTCATGCCTAACGCTGTAAGCGCGGATTACGTGGCAAAAAAGGGTTCAAAACATAAGATAAATGATAGCTGCCACCACTCCTGTCCGTGACACACCTGCACAGTTCATGATAAGTCCAGTGATAGTTTCTAAGGCCTTTTGAATGACTAGAGACCCAAGAGTGCGGTAAAGTAAGTTACCTTGCACTCTTGCTACATGTTGCACAACAGCTGCAACATGAGGAAAGGACTAAGGGAAACAAAGTCTCCCAGTACTGACTGTCTTAAGTGCATGTCAGTTTCCCCATAAGAATTGAGCGAAAGCCCAGAGGAGTGCGGCGGAGGGCTGCGCTTCTCTGGCAAAGTTTAGATCAGGGTGTAAAACAGCAGCAAAAAGTTTGGGGGTTGCCACATGGAGGGAAATCTTTCATAACACTCGCCCCTCCCAGACTAAGGACAGGGGGAACTAATCCACCCCTGGATGAGTTTCTTGTTCAGGTCGGTTAAACATTCTGGACAACCCATCAGCATTGCTATGTTGGACACCTGGCCTATGTTCTAAAGTGAAGTCAAATCCTTGCAGATTTATGGACCACCTAAGCAACTTTGGATTTTCTCCCTTCATGTTCATTAGCCACTTTAAGGGCTTATGGTCGGTTTGCACAGTGAAGTGGGTCCCATATAGGTAGGTATATACGTAAAGATGTAACCCACCCTATAGTCTCAGTAGAAAAGGCCCATTTGGGGTGATGACTCAATTATTGCTTTGCTGGTGACCTTAAAATTGCATCAATCATCTAGTAGAATTGTTTATAAACATTTTAGAATAATTGAGCTGGTTGGAGAGAGAAAACATTTTAAATAATGTGCTTTTGATTCGTGTAAATGGAAATACAAAAGTACTTAGTGCTCAACATAGATATCCTTGAGGAATTCTGTAGTGGACATATCTTAATCAACAAGAGAAAAACAAACATTTATCTTCATGATTCATCACGAAAAAACATTACACAATCTGACAAACAAAATTAAAAATTTCAAAGTGTGACATTCAAAGTGCGTTGAGAAAAGGAAAAACTTGAATTGAGTTCCCTGATTTGGCCCCCTGTAGTGGATATCTTGGAAATAATCTATTTTGTTTCCTTATAATTATTCTGTTGTGGAAGACGAAGCAGGGGTTAATGAGAGTTCTAAGAATTGTTCTGAGGCTTTGATTTTAGCCACGTGTCTGGGTCTTATCTGGTAAAAGAATTCTTTGCCTACGTGGGGCTTGGTTTTCCACCAAACTTTCCATGTTTCGGCGGTCAATCTATTTCATTGTTCGTCCGCCTTCATCAGGGCATTTTATTTGAAGACCCTGTATAGATATGAAAGAAAAAGAGAAAAAAGAACAAAATAGGAAAATTTTGAGATTCCCTCTCTCAATATAAGTCAGTGTGTGTCTGACTCCATGATGTAAAATTAAGAATAAAGTACCTCTAATTTGTCGGTGGTGTCTTTTTTTACCTACCGATAGCTTAATCCCAAGTCTTGGGTCGTATCTGGTCTGGCGTCCCGGGCCGTCCCTCAGCCTGGTAAGCGGCTGCCGTTACACTTATGTGCTCCCAAAGTTCTCAAATGGGTAATGCGGAGTCCCTTGTCCTAATTCTTGTGACTCCTATCCCTATGATGGTGGGACAAAAAAGGGACAGAGGGGGCTCGGGTTAAGGATAACCAAAGAGTTTTAGGAAAGAAGGTGGTGCCATTTTGGAAATTGTGGGCCCTGGTGAGTTACCTGGCAGTGGGTCCTGACTTCAAAAATCCCAGAGATGTCGGGGGAGGTTGCTGGAAAGATGTCCCAGGTGGTACAAGATGTTGTGTCCTACTTGGAAAATATAGGTAGGGTCTCAGCTTCCGTAGGGCCCACACAACAGAGAAACATTCTTTCTCTACTGTGGACCATCTGAGCTCTCTGTCCTTAAACTGGCGGCTAATGAAGCCAATAGGGTGTTCCTTACCCTTCTCATCTACTTGTGATAGTACAGCTCCTATCCCAGTGTCAGAGGCATCTGTCTGCACAATAAGAGGTCTTTGGTAATCAGGGGCCCCGAGAACAGGGGCCTGGCACAAGGAGTCTTTTAAGCCATTGAAGGCCTTCTCACACTCTTCAGTCCAAGTTACCTTCTTGGGTTTCTTCAGAGTGGTTAGAGCAGTCAGAGGGGCAGCTATGGTGCCATAGTCTGCCATGAAATTTCTGTAATAGCAAGTGAGTCCTAAGAAGGCTCTCACTTGGGTCTCTGTAGTGGGGGTAGGCCAGTCTTGTACTGCTTGTACTTTACTGGGTAGAGGCTGTATCCTCCATCCACCTACTTCATGTCCAAGGTAAACCACTGTGCCTTGTCCAATCTGGCATTTACTGGCCTTTATGGTCAAGTGGGCCTTCTGAAGAGCCTGTAACACAATCCCAAGGTGTTTCACATGGTCTTCCCAGGTGGCACTGAAAACTGCTATATCATCCAGATATGAAAGACAGAATTCATCCAACCCATTCAACACATGATTCACCAGCCTCTGGAAAGTGGCAGGTGCATTCTTCAACCCAAAAGGCATTACCCTGAACTGGTAAAGACCCTCTGGAGTTGAGAACGCTGTCTTCTCCTTGGCATGTTCTGCAAGGGCTATTTGCCAATAGCCTGCAGTGAGGTCAAACGTGCTGAGGTACTTGGAGGCACCCAAGGTATCCACCAGCTCATCTGTTCGAGGCAAGGGGTGTGCATCTGTCTTGGTGACAGCATTCAGAGGCTGTAATCCACACAGAACCTCAATTCAGAAGTATCTGCTTTTGGAACCAAAACCACAGGGCTGGACCAAGGACTACTAGAGGGTTCAATCACCCCAATATCCAACATTTTGTTGACCTCTGTCTTAATGTACGACCATACTTTGTCTGACATTCTGTATCCCCTACTTTTGGTAGGTACAGTGTCTCCTGTGTCTATGTTATGTTTGCACCAAGGTGTCAAACCAGGGGACTGTGAAAACAGGGGGGAAAAATGCCTAAGCAAACTGTTCACCTCAGACTGCTGATCAGAAGTCAGGTGAGGGGCCACTCGGACACCATCAAAGGAGCTATCTGAAGGACTGCTTTGAAAAGGGTCGGGGAAAGTTTCAGACTGCTCTTCCTGAACATCTGAAGCCAATAGCAGTGCTACGATTTCAACTCTTGGGATGAAAGCCTTCAGCCTATTTACATGGAACGCTTTTGGAGCCTTTCCAGGCCTTCCAAGGTCCACTAAATAGTTGACCTCACCCAGGGGTTCCACCACTGTGTAAGGGCCTGACCACTTATCCTGTAAAGCTCTAGGCCTTATGGGATTCATGATCAGGACTTGCTGACCAGGTGTGAAGTTGATGAGGGAAGCTTTCTGGTCACACCAATGTTTCTCCAGAGCTTGTCCTGCCTTCAACTTGTCACTAGCCAGACCCATGAGGAGTACCATCCTTTTTCTGAGCCCTAACACATAGTCTACTACGTTGGCAGTAATAGGGGGAGTGGGCATCTCCCATCCCTCCTTGACTAAAGGACCAAACAGAAGGACCAAACAGAAGGGTGACCAAACAGAAGTTCAAAGGGGCTGAAGCCAAAACCCTCTTATGGTACCTCTCTGTGGGCAAACAGTAAGCATGGTAAAAGAAGATCCCATTTTCTTCTTTGAGGTTCTTCCAGAGCCCCAATCATACTTTTTAAGGTCCTGTTAAACCGTTCCATCAGACCATTGGTCTGGGGGTGGTATGCAAAAGAAAACGTATAGGTGACCCCACATTCCTTCCACATAGCCTGCATATACTTAGACATAAAGTTGCTGCCTCTGTCAGACACAACTTCTTTAGGGAAGCCAACCCTGGTAAAGATGCCAAGTAAAGCTTTTGCAACTGACTTGGCAGTCACAGTTTTCAATGGGATGGCCTCAGGATACCTGGAGGCGTGGTCGACCAGCACCAGGATAAACCTATTGCCTGAGGATGTTCGGGGGTCAAGGGGACCAACAATGTTGATCCCTACCCTCTCAAATTGTACCCCCACAACTGGGAGTGGTACCAATGGAGCTTGGATTGTTGAGCCACACTTACCAGATAACTGGCAGGAGGCACAACTCCTGCAGTGACTTTCTACTTGCACCCCCATCTTGGGCCAGTAGAAGTGCATGGATAACCTTTGCTTGGTCCTCTTAATACCAAGGTTACCAGAAAGGAGCACTTCATGCGCCAGCTGCAGGAGGAAGGGTCTTACAGCAAGGGGAACCACCAACCTCCTATGGTCTGCTTCTGTAGACTCTGTAGGCTCACTATACAGGAGCCCACCTTCCCAATAAATCTGATGCTTCCCAGGAGGTTCACCCTCAAGCTGGGAGCAGGCCTGTCTCCATAGGCCTTCCAGAGATGGGCACTGACGTTGGCCTTTACTGAATTCTTCCCTGTCAGGACCACCTTCTACTAACAAATCGGTTAGTTTGGGATGGTCATTGGGGTCAAATACTTCAGGCATCGCCACCTCCTCCTCAGGTCCCGTGATTGACCAACTACCTCCACCTCAGTGGTAGGCGAGTTAGGGGGAATATTCTCTTTCCCTCTTTTTGGTTTTTTGACTCCTTTAGCCTTGGGTTTCCCCTTTGGCTGGGGCAGGGCATTGGTCTTGGCCAGTGCTGCCCTCGTTTGAGACCTTGTGCAGGGTCTGTCAGCAGTATCTCCCACAAGCCCTAAACCTCTGACATCGTTGCCCAACAAGACCTTTCCTGGGTCACTCCTCTGAATGCTCACTGGAATCCTGACTGCTGTACCATTGATAGTAAGATTTACAGGTATTACTGGGAACATGAGAGGTGGGCCGTCAGCCAATTTAGTGGGCATCAGAGTAGCTCTGGCAACTTCCTCTGGGTCTACCAAGGTAGAATCCACTACAGTCCGACTGCACCCACTATCCCTAACAGCTGGAGTATCTACTCCATTGATCAGCACACTGTCTTTAAAGTAATGCTTGGTGTTATCTGGAATCCTAGCATAAGCCTCTGAGACTTTAGGCTCCCAGAAACCCAGGGAAACTAAAACTACCTCAGCTTCTATCCCACTGGGGAAGGAGTCTGAGGAGAAGGATGCTCCGGTAATCTCTTCTTCCTCGTAGGAGGAGAAGGCCAGATTAGCAGAGTGGACCCCCAAGGATTTGACCTTACATCTGGGATCCTCCTTCATGTGGTCAGTTGCTCCACAAGGGAAACAAGATCCATTGGGCCTGTTCACATAGGCAGTCTTCTTATAACCAGAGTTCTGTTTCGGAAGCTGACCTCCACTACCCTATGACTTCTCTTGCGTCTTACCCTTATTTTTCTTTTTGTGGCCTTGTTGGTAAGAAGATTTATCAGTTTACCCACCCTCCTTATCTTTGGACTTTTTCCCTTCCTCCTGCTTACCAGGATGAGTCTTGTCCTTATGGGACACTCAATGTGACACCCATAAATCTGCTGCAATGGCTAGCTTCTTAGGATCTATCTCATTTGAATCTCCCAAGTGCTGCTTAGGCTCGGGGGAAGAAGATGCAAAAATATGTTCGAGCATGACAAGACTTATCATACCTTCAAATTTAGAAACCTTATAACCTTCGACACAGCCAGTCAAGTTTTTTAAGGAGTCAGTTACATAAGATACCCAAGTACCACCTTCTTTTTTCTTATACTCTCTGAATCTTTTTAAGTATTGGGCAGGAGTCCTTCCAAACTTTAAGATTAGAGTTTGCTTCAACATTGCAAAATCTGCTCTCTCAGATTTTGACATTTCCATAATTGCACTGCAGCCAGAATGGGGCAGTCTGCTAAGTAACCAGGAAATTTTATCAGCATTGTCAACTTGTTGAACTTCACATGCATACTCAAATGTATTCAGCCAGTCCATAGTGTCATTCTTTTCCTCATACACACTAAGCAGATCTTTTGGAAACCTTGAATGAGAGGAGGCCCCAGACCCATGTCCAGGACCCTTGGATCCATTGGCAACTTGAAGCTTGGCCAGTTCCAACTGGTGATCCCTGTCTTTCTGTTTTTCTGCCTGCTCTATCTTTAGTTTGGCCATACTGAACTCAAGCTCCTTCTGCCTAAACAACAGCTCTTGCGTCTTGAATTCGAGTGTGGCCTCACCATCAGCACTGGCAGAGGAAATGTTAGGCATTACATCCTCCATGCCTTCATGGTTACCGTGGACCAGTGCAGCGGCAGAACTATCAGTTCTACCAGTGAGAGTAGCCCCACCTCCTTCTGCACTGTCCTCTGAAGCTATAGCACTAAGCTGAGCTTCTTGCCAGGCTATGATTCTTTGGATCATTTCCATTTTTGTACCTTGAGAGGAGACACTTCTCTCAGCACACATCTTTTTCAATGTTTCGTATTTAGAAGCATTTAAAGTTGACAAGGTACTTGATTCCATACTGTTAGATAGGACTATGGCCTTTAAAAAGTTATACTACGACAATTCACTATGTATCCTGGTAGAACTAACTCGAAATGCCTTCGCTCGTGCGCAACACTGGATTCCTTCAGTCTGTAGAGGAGGTCCCAGATATGACCCGCACCCCTGCCCCCCATTGCGAGTTGCCAGTAAGGTACTCACCGTGGTATGTGATGTATGAGGAGCAAATGAACCAACAGAGAGCCGCACTGGGACTCTGCTCCTTGTATGTAAGGAGATCAATACCGGTTGAAGCAGCCATAACGTGACAACCCTGGGCAGCACGGTACCCTATCAGACAGCCATACCAGCCACTGATACGGAATGAGGAATACCTGCACACGGTCCACGAGGAGACCCCTAAAGTCTTAATGGAAGGCCAATGAAAATAAACCAAGGGCCCAAGCAGCCCCGAGAACAAACAGACTTGGCTACTGAAAGCACGAATGCCAGTACTAGTAACTGCAAGGATAATGATAATGGACGCAGGGGAGAGACACTGTTAAAACATAAGAGAATGGGGCCACAAGGCAAGATGGAAGCGACCGCCCTGTTGAATGTGTGTAAATAAGCTTGAAATGCAAGATGCTAAGAAATCGATACTTGTGGCAATGCTTAGTAGAAGAATAGAGCGGCAAGCGCCAACCATATATCTACCTCAATACTGCACAATATACACGTGCAACTCCATTTTGTGGAAGCAGAAATGTACCCAGGTGGCCAAAGGCCTGACAGGCCAAGTTTAGAAGCCCAGCAAAGACCAGAGAAGGAGCGGAATCGAAACTCAACAAAGAGAGGCTTATGTCGGGGAGATCGAGGTCATCCAGAGAAGGGGAGGTGAGCATGAGCTTACGAGACTCTAGCTACAGAGAATACCAGCTCGCCCGTGTAGGTCAAGATAAGAGAGGCCTAAGCAGGTGGCCAAGCGCACACAGAATTAAATGCACAAAAGGTTGGAAACTGAAGTAGATTCACGGTGAACCAACACGTGACCAGACAGGCGCGAAGATGTACCACCGCCTGATGTCATCCAGAACCAGAGGGTGCCATAACTTTTCCTGATAAGAGACTACAGATCCGAGGCCATACCCAGCCAGCTAATTGACACACACCCCTAAAACACTGATTGATGGAAGGGAGGAAGGGTGAATCTTGGGACACTGGGTACCTGGGTGTCGACTCTAAAGCTGCTAATTAAAATGGAGATTTATGGTTAGGGGTGTACCTTGCCCAATCACAAGGGACCATGTAATCTAGGGTCCTATAAACCAATGAGACGTCGTATTTGTAGTGACGTCAATCACGTGTGGTGTAGAGGGAAGGGCGTAGACGCCCACCCGATAAGAGTTATCCAATCCACTTGCGTTATTTCCATATACAGATATAGCACCTATACTTAAGTTACCTTTCCCAACCAATTGTATTGCATGATGATTTTTTGTAGAATTTGACGTAAATGATGATGGATTTTGCCCATAAAAGAGTGGTTGGACTAATGTTCGAGGAAGTCGGGGTGAGGCAGGTGTTTGTGATGCTGCTGATTTCCATAAGCTGATGTATGTATCATTAAACGGACTTCCCTTTGCCAATTTACTGAGTCCTGATTATTGATCCTTGCCGGAGTATGTGAATCCTCACTCTGTCCTCGCATGGTGCAGCTATCTTGTATTACTAGTTTTCGAGGGTGAGTACTGACCAATGGGCCCGTCAGTAATTTCCTCTCCTCGTCAACACTTGGTAGCGTGAGGATCGTTTCGGCCATCGATTGTAGATTATCGATTGATATAGTATAAGACACCTTAAGACCGACGGCACGAAGTATCTCTGGGCCTTCAGTTACATCACGAGTCCTTTCACTATTCCGGCTGAGTAGGCTGAGAAGCTCCCCGTGGACAATGATAGTGTAAAAAATCTGTAGTAGGTCTGAAGGAACCCGCCTTTCCAAGCATAACCCTTCTCAATCCCACGGGCAGCGGATCGGACGAAAACCATAAAAGCAGGAAGAGGAAGGGGCGGTGATCCTGAAGTTCCAGAGAGGAAAAGAGGCAATTGGTGAGTGAAAAACGAAACTCGTTACCTTGGCAAATGTCTTATAGGAGTAAGAAGGGGAAAGGTAACGGAGGGTGGTGGAAAGATTAATACAGTTAAAAGTAGGAAAGACTGTAGCGATATAAAGGGTAAAAACCCGGGCACCTGAAGTAATTGGGAGGAATACCGGGGGGGCACCCGAGAAAATAACTGTAAGGAATACCGGGGGGCACCCAAGAAAAAAACTGTAAGGGATACCGGGGGGCACCCGAGAGAAAACTGTAAAATTCGCCTTGTTCCTGCGCTTTAAAGAGTGGTCAGAAGGAACTTGAACCCAGAGCCCACAGAGGGGGGACTTTAGGCTATGATGACGTTTAAAAACGTCATAAAGGGGTTAGTTCAAATCCCATGACGGGGTAACAATTAGAAGGCAGGTACACGTATGACCAGCTGGTGTCCGTCTAGTCTGTCAAGCGTCTGTCCTATATGTTCTGTGTATGTTGAATGTGGAATTATTGTGTTATTAATTGATGGCAATGTATTTTTGCTTTACGCGATTCTGTAAATGAGAGGGAATCGCCACTGAATTGATGTGTTTTGAGTAAAACTGTTGGTATAAAATTTTGCGGACAAAATTGGATTGGAGCTCGCGTATGTGGTGCTTGCTCATAATAGCGTAAAGTTGAAAAACTGTATGAACTTTGTTAATGACAACAGTAAGGATGGAAGAATTTAGCCCCCTTGCACACTTATGCAAGCAGTTGCCAAAGCCCGCAACAAAATTGAAGAAATATAGCCAGGAGTGGGTTAAGGGCACCGCAAATAAAATGTTTATGCCGTGTCCCCAAAATGGGTCATTGTCAAAGGCTGTTTTACAGCACATGACCACCTTCCTACATTCCACATATAGTGGGAAGAAGCTCAAAAAACGCCTTGCTGTTCTCGAGCTTTGGAAAATGTTTGAACAAACAAAAGAAGAAGAACCCCCCGCAGACTGGATATTAAATGTATGTACAGAGGAGTGTGAGACGCCTACCGCGCCACCTGCCCCGCCGGAACCAGTTGTTGAGGGAAGTAAGTCAGAGGGTCTTTACCCACTAAGAGAGCTTAAGGCAGCCACAGGTTATAGCAACCATGCATATGAGTCACCTGCGTCTAGCAGAAACAAGACGAAAGAGAAGGAACAGGAAATTGACTCGGCCTCCACAGTCCCATGGGGATAAGAGAGGCGAGGTGAGGAAAGGAAGGACCAGGCACAAACGAGTACACCTCTAGATAGGGAGAGAGAGGGAAAGAAGCAGAAAGGAACCGATGAGTTAACATGTACAAAGGACGAATGGATGGGAGGGCAGATACTATTGAAATTAGATGGAAAAGGAAGTGATGGTGGAAGGCCGAGGGAACGGTCAGATGAGGGGCAAAGAAAGGAAAGAGAAAAAGAAGTGGAAATTAGAAACGAGAGGGCAAGAAAGAAGGATAGGTTGAGGCGAGAACAACTATATCGTGAAGAGCAAGGTATACCGCTCAGTCGCACGCAATATGCAGCCTATGAAAAGTACAGGCAGAACATGCTTAGGTTAGAGGAAGAAAGAGAGTGCACGAAAGAAAGGTAAAAAAACCAAGAAGACGAGGAAAGTAGAAGGGCAAAAGAACATAGAAATGAATGGATGAGGGAACTAGATAAGGCTAGAGAGGAAGCGAAGAAGCGGAGAGAAATGGATGAGGAAGCACAGCGTAAACGGAGGCAAAGGGCACGAGATTTAGAATATTTGCAACAGGAAGTTAAAAAACCCAATCCTGTTGTAGGCTGGGAAGACATAGAAGAATTCTTTCCTGCAAACGATGCGGTACCAAGTACAAGCGGGACAATTATTGTTGATGACTTCGACACCCGAATCATTGGGGAAGCGATTGATAAAATATATGATGAGATGGGATTGGAACGAATCTCCCAAGAAGGAAGGGAAGATGAGCGCTTAGAGAGCGCTTAGAGAGCACTCAGTTATATGACACTGAGGATGTCACCCGAAGTAGTAAGAGTAGGGGACGTTCCCTAGATAGACTAGAAGATGGACAGAATGAAGATGATGCAAGAAGTTGTGCAAACTGGGAGTATTTTGAGTTAGACTCCGATGGAGAAGCGGAGAAAGTGATGTATGATGAAGGGAGGCTGTGCGAAACGCGGCTCCCAGGGAGTCGAGAAGTACGGTGGTCAGACGTGGGCGAGTCCATAAGTAGCACACTTAAGTTCGCTAGACAGTCCAGTTAAGATGAAGACGCGTGCCCCGGTCAGAGGGGGCGTCGGCACCTGCCTATACTGATAGATTAAGGGCATTGCCAGGTAGACGGCAAAGAGGGAACGCCACCCCGGCGAGAGACCGAGGAGGTGTAGAGAAGGGAAAGGAAGATTGTGCATTCCAATTCCCGCTGTTAGAAAAGCGGGAGGAAGACCGCAATATATTCCATGGCCACACATGGACCGAGAGAATCTCAAAAATAAGCTTCCAATGTTGACATCGGGAGACGGGAAGTGGATACATGAGCTAGAAAAGATGACGGGGGCGTCACCCTAGCCATAAGGGCAGGCTACCCTAGGGTAACCATAACTAACACCACTCATGACGGAGCGCCATATAATAACTGTAGAGCAGCAGTATGGAAAGCGCTGCATACGCTAAATCCAGTAACGTCTTATATGGGAGCTATAATGACTCGAAAAATGAAGGAGTCACAGGATCCGTTACTTTATATCTAGAATTTTCAAGATGCGTGGGTGCTCTAAACGCATGAGTCTTGGACGAAATCGATCCCTGTATTCTACTATATATTGTGCCAAGGATTACCAGAACCGGTGCAAAAACAGCTAAAAAAAATTGGTAGGAACAGAAGCTAAACCGTGGGCTGAGATCCAGTTGACAAATGCACATTACTGTAGGCTGTTGCAAGAAAAGAATCGAAAGAAAGAGGCAACGCGTAAGGGAGAAGAGGCAAAGCTAGTGCAAAGGAAGCTCTCAAAATATGCTCTCGAGGGAGCCATGCTAACAAGCCCAGCCGAATCGAGTGCACAGCGTGCAGCTAACCCGCCCCAGAGTAATCAGGGTAATGTGGGATATTATCCGAGAGGAAGGGGATTTGGAGGAAGAGGATGGCAGAGCAATCAGGGAGGCTTCAGAAGTAACCAAGGAGGTTTTCAAAATGTTCAGGGTGGTATCCAGAGCGCACCAATGGGCAGTTCAGCTATGCCAGATGGACAGATGGCCCGACCACCGCCAGTGTGTTGGCTATCAGGAGTGACAGGACATGTGGCGTGCATGTGCAGAAGCCAAGGAATGTAGCAGAACAACCAAGGGATGGGGACAGGCATGGTGAATCAACCTGCTACCCCACAACAGGGCAATGCACAAAACTATACTTTGCAGCAGCAGGCAGCTGGCCTTTAGCAAGGTGCACAGCAAATGGTCCAACCACTGAACATGGGGAAAGTACTGCAGGGACAACCCCAGCAGACACTGCCACAAGTGGTTCAGGACACTAATTCAGGTGGAGGAAACGCACAGGTGTACAATGGACTGAACCTATATATGAAATAGGACGGCTCACAGGGAACTCTGATGTGTTCTATCCTATCAGTGACACCAGACCCTAACAGGGAACCAAGGGTAAATGTCATCATAGGGGGAAAAGAATATTCCTTCTTAGTTGACACGGGTGCAACGCGCTCGTGCATACGAGAAGGCAAGTTCTCCTTGTCCGGCGAGCCAATAGATACACAGAGTTTTACTGGAGCTCACAGCAGAGTTCCCTTTGCTGATAGACTCCCAGTTTCCGTGGGAGAGTGTGACATGAATGTACCTTTATTGTATTCTCGACAGTCCCCAGTAAATATCATGGGTCGGGACTTGATGACAAAGTTGAATATGACCATCTCATTCACTGAGGATGGCATAGTGTGCTCCACTCCAGGAATGCATTATTCAAACGTGTGCGAAATGATCAGAGCATACTCTGGACGTGCAGCTATGAGGGCTGTACCGCTGGAGCCAGAAGTATTTGTATATGGCGTACGAGTGCTTATGGCGGGGTTGTCAGGCCTCGCAGACAAAACTATGTCTGCGAGGCCTTCTATTCAGACCAAGAATACCCATGCACGAAGAGGAGGGACAAGTATTTCCCTTAATGATATACTCTGCCGCAGTGCGAGAAAAAATGGTATTGGTTGAGGGATGTGACGATGAGGGCAGACCTTGGTGTGTGATTGTCGCCATCGAAGAAGGGTATCGAGTGACTGACGTCACCGATGACGATCTGTTCGAAGAACACCATGACCTAGAAGAGACGCAGGTGGAAGTGAGTCTCATATTTTGGGTCAAAATGATCAGGCGGTAGGTACCGCAGAGGATGATGTTAGCATTAGTACGTCCAGAATACTTTGATAACGACATGGCACTGGTGCCGGCCAAGGTATGGACTACAGGGCCCTATGACGCAGGTCTCCTGAAAGGGGCCGGCGAAGTAAAAATTAAATTGAAACAAGGAACAATTCTGACATGGGCATAACATTATCCCATGTCCAGAGAAGTGGATGAAGGGATTGCAAAGACAATCTCTGCCATGATGGAGCAGGGCATCCTTGTGACGTCAGAATCGCCTTGCAACACAGTGATTTATCTTGTCAAGAAATCAAAGGGAGGGTCTTGGCGTTTAATCCAGGATTTACGAGCATTGAACAACATAGTCGAAGCCGAGTTCCCTCTAGTCCCGAATCCATCCACAATATTGTGCAACATACCCACTGAGGCAAAATACTTCACGGTGATCGATTTGAAAAATGCATTTTTCTCGATTCCATTGCACCGTGACTCACAAGACCTGACGTCATTTACTTTCAGATTAATGTGCCTGAAAAGTATGAGGCTGCCACAGGGGTATTGCGAGTCTCCATCCATTTTCAACAGAGTCCGGCAAATGGACCTAAGCAATATTGCGGTGGACAGTGTTGTTTTACAGTATGTAGATGACATTCTAATCTGCAGCATCACTGAAGAGCAATGCCGACAGGACTCCGTCCAGCTATTGACTATACTGGCTTAAAAAGGATACAAAGTAGACAAAGACAAGCTGCAGTACTGCCAACAGGAGGTGTTGTACATAGGGCAACTAATCTCACATGAGGGGAAAAAGGTAACCCCAGAAAGGGCCGAGGCTATCATGCACACGGCCAAGCCGTGCACAATAAAGCAAATGCAAAGCTTCTAAGGCGTGTGGAATTTTGTCAGAGCATGGGTCTTTGACTACAGCTCATATACCAAGCCCTTGTTACAGGCCCTTAAAAAGGCCCAGGCAACAAGAGAAAACATTGAATGGAATGAAGAAATGGAGAAGGGGTTTACAGAACTAAAGGGGGCAATTTGTAAGGCCCCAGTCCTCGGGATTCCTAATTATGCTGAGTAAATTCTATCTGTTCTCTCATACCGATGGCAGTTTTATGACAGCAGTGCTCGCGCAGCAAACCTCATTGGGATATAAACCCCTAGCATATTACAGCGGGAGTCGGGACCCGGTCATGAAGGGCCACTTCCCGTGCAAACAAAATTTAGCTGCCACCGTGTTCGCCATTGAAAAGGCGTCATCCATTGTGATGGGGTGCTCCATGACATTATATGTTGAGCACTCACTATTCGCCATACTAGAGAAGCCAAAGGGCACGCTGACTTCGCAAGAGCATCAGCCTACGAGGTGATTATCTCTAACCCATCGATCCAAATAGTGCGATGCAAAATGGTGAACCCTGCTAGGTTTATAGCCGAGCCAGTCGCAGAGGGAGAACCTGTGCATCACTATGCAAACTATGAAGAATACTATGATGAGATCTCCAGGGTCAAGGAAAATGCCCTGCCAAGTGGAGAGATCGTCTTTATTGACGGGTCATCAAGAATTGACCAAGATAACGGGCAGAGGTATATAGGCGTGACCGTAATCAAACACATGGCGAATGGAGAGTTCCGAGTACTTGTCAGTGGGCGAATACCATCTCACTATTCGGCACAGGCTGCAGAACTAGTGACATTGATACTCGCCATCGAGAACCATGCAGACCAGGAAGTAACAGTGTACAGCGACTCCACCTATGTGACATCAACAGTGCACGCAGGATTAGCGCGCTGGATGTGGAGGGGCTACCTCCGAGCAGACGGCACGCCAGTGCAACACGCAGCATTGTTGGACAGGCTGATAAAAGCACTACAGCTCCCAGTGGGCATAGCGGTCGTAAAATGTGGCGCTCATACCAAAGGGACAGATTTTGTGTCGCGTGGAAATCATGAAGCGGACACGGAAACTAAACGGATGGCATCCAAAACTGAAACAATCATGGACGTGGAGGTGGCTCGTACCCATGAATGAATGATGGTAGCACGAGCCACTCCAGAAGCCTGTAGCAATATGGGGCAGTCTCAATTGATGGAGCTCCAGGGGGAGGCACCTCAAGAGGAGAAAAATGTATGGAAGCATCGAGGGTGTTCTTTAAACCCCTCTGATGGATTATGGAGGCAAGACAACACTGGTAAACCAGTAATGCCTGTCGCCCTTCTAAAAGTAGAGCTAGAACAGCTTCACTACCCCATTCATATGTCAAAAGAAAATCTTGCTGCAACGCTCACAGAAGACTTGTTTATACCGAATTTAGCCGAGCATGTTGCATTCTTTATGGTAAACTGCATTATCTGCCACCAATTCACTTCTGGGCACACATTAAAAGTAGTGAGAGGAGTCATCCCCAGACCAAATGGACCTTTCCAGCACCTACATATTGATTATGTCAATATGATTCAGGTGTGTAATGGGTACAGGTATCTACTTGTGGCGGCGTGTCCCTTTTCCAGATGGGTAGAAGCAGGCCCCTGTACACACCCTGACACTGCCTGTACTGCTAAATTCCTGGTGAGGGAGGTTTTCCCTAGATGGGGGGTGTGCGAGGTAATGAGATCTGATAATGGGGCACATTTGTAAATGCAGTATTTGAGCAGATTAGCTTGTTGCTTGGTATAAAGCACAAATTCTCATCGGCGTATCACCCAGAGGGAAACGGGATATGTGAACGGATCAACGGCTTGCTTAAGGAAAGGATAGCCAAGTTGAAGCTCACATTAAGAAAGGGATGGATGCACTGCCTACCATTGGCATTGTATGCTCTTCGGAACCAGCCAGGCTCCGACCATCATCTAACGCTGCACGAAATAGTCACGGGAGAAGGATGAGGACCCCTCTTACCCCCCGAGACAGAGCTAGATGTGATGCCCAGTCAACTAGGGAGGTTCTGGGAGAGGAGATGAAGGCCTATCTGGATTGTCTCACATCCAGTTCCACTCTCATTTCAGGCTATCTGCAGCAACGGCAGAAAAGAGACGACACAGCACAAACCACAAAAGACAGTGCTGATACTGACGCAGCTCATAGCCTATGCGTGCCTCTTGTCTTCCCTGGAGATCGCGTCCTCGTGAAGAATTTCACCAGAAAAAGGTGGGACGAGCCGAGGTTTAATGGCCCATTCATCGTAGAGGACTGCACCCCGTCAGCTGTCAAGCTCAAAGGCAGAAGAGCCTGGATCTTCACGAATGATATAAAATTCTTTATAGGAGAGAGCACTGCTACTACATCTACTGCCGAGGAATCCACAGACAACGGGGAAGGACCGCAGCATGTGCAGACAAGATCTATGGCAAGGAAGAAGGATGCATGAGCAGACAAGTTACAAGAACGAAGAAAAAAAAATACAAAAGTGAGACTTTCAAAACAAGACAGTTCTTCAAACCAAGTGAAAGGTGACAAAAGGACAATTAAATGAACATTCAATGTAGCCAACAAAAGAACTTTTGTGAAAATCTTGTCCACGCTGAACCTTTACTTTAGGCATACAAAAGACAATAAGAAGCACGCAGACACCCTGTGCAGCCAAAGGTGCAGGGTAAAAGAAGAAAATTGCGTACTCATATCAACAGAAGCGCTAATCTCATGAACATTGAAAGCCACACAAAGCATTTGAAGCCTAAGACTCTGATAAGAAGTAAAAGTAAGATCAAGACTTTATTTATGGACATATGGTTCATCCCAGCAGAAGTCTCAAGTGGGATGTGCTCACATATTTTCAGCTGGTAGTACTGTCCTACCCTTCACTTATAGGCAGAGAAGCCAGCGTTTACTGAATTCATTTAAGACCCTGCAAACAAGAAAATAATCTGACAACTACTGACTGTCAAAGCGGAAACTTTCATTACACTTCTGGAACACAGTCGAAAAGACAGAGATGCTTCCACCACAAGTAATCATTGACGAGATCACATATACTTTGTTCTTCCGCATCATCGAAGAATGTCCAGGACTTATCGGGAGAAGTACAGATACATTGACATTTAGTAGAGATCCAAAAAACAATGACTTTCTCAACCAAGTGTGGTACAAGCTGAACCACGTGGTTGCAACTCACGCAGCAGGAAAGTGCAAAACTTGTTTGCATCAAAAGAAGGGACTGTGATAAGGACCAAGCAGACGAGGCAAATATCCCTATCACCTGAGGATACACGGCTGGCACCCAATGTTTTATTTCGATTAGTCACAGACTATCCGGAAATGGTGGGGAGACCTGCAGATGTTGACGTCATCACCTTTCTTAGGAATCTGGCCAACACCCCACACAATGGCGCACTCCTCCAAGGCATCATGCTCCAGGTGGAGCTGTCCAATTTCCAGCGAGAATTCCTGAGGAGATTTCAGTGAGACTAACCGACGGGGGACAGATCGAAGAGAAAAAAAAACACAACTGATCACACTGCAAGAGAAGGCCTGTGACTTTAGAGCCAAAGAACCAGACAAATGTCATTAACACCTGAAGACAGTCGTTATGCTTTTCGAGTTTTCTTTCATCTCATTGAAAACTTTCCAGAACTAGTGGGCAGGCCCCGAAACATTGATGTGCCTGCCTTTCTTAATGATCCAGCAAAGAATGCCCAACTGAAAAGGCTCCTAAGAGCTATTGCATCACAACTCAGAAGCAACTATGGACATCCACATCTAAGAAGAGCCTTAGAAGGGGGCGTTCCAAAATAACCCTTTTCATCATCCCCAACCGGGGACAAGGCAAGAAAACAAAAGACACAGTTCTTCATGCTTCCAACACAGGACAGATCGAAAAGAGCAGAATCAAGGATAACGACATCCGTTCTTATTTTTCTTGTTTTGTGTTTTCTATTTGTTCACCAACTCGACTTTGAACGACCAGGTGAAAGGAACAGAGACATGAACTTCACTGCCGTGTTTACCTTTTTCAACCTTTTTCTTATTTTTTCCTACCTTCTCATATGTTCACTTTTATTTTTTAAAATTTTTCTATTTTTTCAAAATTTTATTTTGCGTGATTTGTAGCGAATCCATCCTTTCATGGTGTCACAGCAAACAAGGTCCTGTATGTCCCCAGGGCCAAGACGAGTTGGAAGAGTGCCCTGGGAATACGCTGGCCATACAAATACAGGATAATTATGATGTAATGAAAACGATAGTCTAACCTTTTTCCATAGTTTAGCAAAGGAACTGTACTCCATACTCAGAGACTATCATCATCATCACTCGTAAGAGGGGGGACATTGAACTGCACTTGTCACTTTAGTGTTTATTGAACTTTGAATGACGAAAACAGAATAAGAAGAAAAATAAACTATTGACTGTGGACGTATTTGAAATGGGGGCCCAAACCAGTAACTTAGTCGTGCCACCAGCGGAAGGGTGCCCCCGGTTTCCCGGAAGGAGATGCTGTAAACTGTCTTTTAAGGCTGTCATATGTATATGCATTGTGACTATTGTAATATTTTTATCATTAACTATTAGAACTGCATTTTTTATTGGTGCACGAAGCGTCCCAATGTCTGTGCTTCCACCATGTAATGAACATCTGGGGCCCACAAAAGCACCCAGACCTTACATTGTCATCCCTGTTCCAAGAAAAACTGATGATAAAGCAAACGATTTACAGTTGAATGTAATTAGGAGTAACACGCATACACTTGAAGAAATGAATGGTGAGAAAGGATGGAGACAGGGTCATCACGGAATGAATGATAACATAGCACTGTCCACGGCATGCACCCATACACTGAGTGCACACAAACAAGGGCAAGTGTCAATGGCTACGAAACCGCAGGCCAAACCAACTGAAAGAGAGAAATCACCTGTGGAACAAACAGCTCCAGAAAGCAGGGAGCAACATGCGAAACCGAACCGAAGTGAAATAGCAAAATCACTCAATAGAACAGAGGAAGCAACGGAAGAACTCACTGAGAAAACACATGCGGTAGTTGAGTATGTGTTTCCACTCATGCTTAGAGCAAAGAAGCTACATGAGGAGCTGAGCAAGACAACCACCACAACTGTGATAGCGAGCACGCCAGCTCCAATGCCAGAAGTAACTACCGAGCCTACGACACAGCCACGTGTTGGAAGGATGATAAAACACATGCGGTGCAAGTAGGTCTACAAAAGAATGCAGGAGGGAAGGAAAAAAAGCGCAAAACCTCCCCATATTACTGCAGGGCAGGAAATGAAACCTGCCCCTCCAAGGATAACGCCCGAGAGTCTGCCTGAACGAAAGAGCAGTACAGACGCATTCAGAGACATAGTGATAGCCAACCACAGAAAAACGCTAAGAATCAAGAGAAGTCCATATGAAACCGATAACAAGTTAAACGATTACTTGGACAGCATGGCCCATCTTGGAAACAACATATGGTACCAGCACATGAAGGAAGTTGGACGAAGACAATCAGAAGGAGAATGTTTCATCTGTGCACTCCTGCCGTACAGCATGGGCAAGTCCAAAATCTTTGTGGCTGTCGAAATAGATGTCCCCATGCACACTGCATGTCACATGTGGCAATGTGTAACACCAGAGGACAATTCATGGGGAGAGACGCCTCGTTGATATGGGCCAACGAAAAGGAATACCCTGATGAAGACGTATATGTCCAGGACATCAAAACAAGAAACAGGGCGCACACCAAGAATCATGTGATTAGATATGAAAACCCTGACGTCAAGGGATCAGGAATAAGGTGGGAAATAAACTCAAGACTGAACGTCCAAGGGAAAACGGCACAAGAAGCCCAAATATGGAAGAACCGAGGACAAATGCAGATCTGGGGATCAGTAGTCTCCCCAGACGGATGGGAAGAAGGAGTAGTAATCTGCCGAGCTTGGATGGTCCTTGGAGCCTGCAAAGAAACAATAGAGAACTCACAGAGACTATGCAGACTATCGTGGCCAAAATTGGTAAAGCTGTTGACATGGGTCGAAGACAGGGTAGGACCCTTGCAGTTAGTACCGCTGGAAAACCTGAAACTGTGCTTTAGAAGTAATGGCACGAGGAAAATGGGGGAGAATCAAAACTGCGAGCGAATATACGAAGCCCCAGGGATGTCGCAAGGGACTGCAGTCCTGATGGACCACTATTGGGCATGTGGATCCAAGGCATACATAAGGCTACCAAAGAACTGGGGAGGCATATGCACACTGGTGAACGTTCCAGCACTAGTGATTCCAAAAAATGAACTGAATTTGGACAGTTTCCCGAAAGCAGATGCTCACCTGAGGAAAAGGAGGTCTGTGTAACTAATGTCAAGGATGAAGAGAGAGAATTACTTCTCCGCCAAATCAGAGGACGCATTTTCTGCCATTCCCTACGAACACAGGCTGTTCAGCCTAACTTCATCAGTATTTACAACAATACTCTTGCCGCATATCCAAGTTGGTGTAAACACCGAGTGGTTGCAGATAACGAGATGGGAGTTACTGCAGACCATCAACACCACAATAAAAGGATTCAATGCGATCAAAGAAGAGCTGAGAGCAGTCAGACTGATGACCCTCCAGAACAGATATGTGCTTGACATGATCACTGCAATGGATGGAGGTGTTTGCGCAAAAATTGGAGAATCATGATGCACATTTATACCATCACACGATGAAGAAAATTGAACCCTCACAGAGGCCATAGACATGTTAACAAGCCTGAAACACCAGATTACTGATGAGAAAGATGAAGTGGACGACGACAGCTGGTTTGGGAACCTATTCTCATGGGTCCTGCAATGGATGGCAGATATATTCAAGTTCCTGGGAGCTTTGCTAGCAATGGTGCTGCTAGGAGTCTGTGTTATCAAGATAATCATCACACAGTGCCAGAAAACAGCAAAGAAGGCCATTGGTGTGAAAATTATGGTCGATGTTGAGCCAGGCTGGAAGCCCAGAGACCTGACAGATGAGGAGATAAAAAACTTTATGAAGGCCAGTGAATTTGCACCAGAAGGAACAAAATTCACTTATCCCAAGAAACAAAGAAGGTACGAAGGCTAATGGATTTACTGCAGTCCAAATGGACAATGCCAGTTGATGACCTGGAACAAAGATGGGCATGTGAGAACAGCAGGAAGCTTGAAAGGGGTGATAAAGATATGGACACCAACATTGCATACCTTCACGCCTTCTTGTGTAAACCCAGGAGACGATGAGCAAGAAGCTGAGGAATCAAAGAAACTGAATATAAAGGAGGAAGTAGGAGTGGTCGATGAACCGACCAGAGGGGGGAGGGTAGAGGAGGTCCCAGATATGACCCGCACCCCTGCCCCCCATTGCGAGTTGCCAGTAAGGTACTTGCCGTGGTACGTGACGTATGAGGAGCAAATGAACCAACAGAGAGCCGCACTGGGACTCTACCCCTTGTACGTAAGGAGATCAATACCGGTTGAAGCAGCCATAACGCGACAACCCTGGGCAGCACGGTACCCTATCAGACAGCCATAACAGCCACTGATACGGAATGAGGAATACCTGAACACGGTTCACGAGGAGACCCCTAAAGCCTTAATGGAAGCCAATGAAAATAAACAAAGGGCCCGAGCAGCCCAGAGAACAAACAGACTTGGCTACTGAAAGCACGAATGCCAGTACTAGTAACTGCAAGGATAATGATAATGGACGCAGGGGAGAGACACTGTTAAAACATAAGAGAATGGTGCCACAAGGCAAGATGGAAGCAACCGCCCTGTTGAATGTGTGTAAATAAGCTTGAAATACAAGATGCTTAGAAATCGATACTGCTTGCAATGCTTAGTAGAAGAGTAGAGCGGCAAGCACCAACCATATATCTACCTCAATACTGCACAATATACACGTGCAACTCCATTTTGTGAAAGCAGAAATGTACCCAGGCGGCCAAAGGCCTGACAGGCCAAGTTTAGAAACCCAGCAAAGACTAGAGAAGGAGCGGAATCGAAACTCAACAAAGAGAGGCTTATGCCGGGGAGATCGAGGTCAACCAGAGAAGGGGAGGTGAGCATGAGCTCACAAGACTCTAACTACAGAGAATACCAGCCCACCCGTGAAGGTCAAGATAAGAGAGGCCCATGCAGGTGGCCAAGCGCACACAGAATTAAATGCACAAAAGGTTGGAAACTGAAGCAGATTCAGGGTGAACCAACACGTGACCAGACAGGCGCGAAGATGTACCACTGCCTGAGTCATCCAGAACCAGAGGGTGCCATAACTTTTCCTGATAAGAGACTACAGATCCGAGGCCATACCCAGCCAACAAATTGACACACAGCCCTAAAACACTGATTGATGGAAGGGAGGAAGGGTTAATCTTGGGACACTAGGCACCTGGGTTTCTACTCTAAAGCGGCTAATTAAAAAGGAGATTTATGTTTAGGGGTGTAACTTGCCCAATCACAAGGGGCCATGTAATCTAGGGTCCTATAGACACTGTAACCAATGAGACGTTGTACTTTTAGTGACGTCAATCATGTGTGGTGTAGAGGGAAGAGCGTAGACGCCCACCCGATAAGAGTTATCAAATCCACTTGCGCTATTTCCATCTACAGATATAGCACCTACACTTAAGTTACCTTTCCCAACCAATTGTATTGCATGATGATTTTTTGTAGAATTAGACGTCAATGAAGACGGATTTTGTCCATAAAAGAAGCTGTTGGACTAATGTTTGAGGAAGTCGGGGTGAGGCAGGTGTTCGTGATGCTGTTGATTTTCATAAACTGATGTATGTATCATTAAACAGACTTCCCTTTGCCAATTTACTGAGTCCTGATTATTGATCCTTGCCGGAGTATGTGAATCCTGCACTCTGTCCTCGCATGGTTCAGCTATCTTGTATTTCTAGTTTTCGAGAGTGAGTACTGACCAATGGGCCCGTCAGTAATTTCCTCTCCTCGTCAACAAGTCCTATCCCACCGCTGTACACCAATTTGTTAAGATGGATTTCTGAACTCTGACCTGGAGTGGCAGAGGTTCAGAAGGCCAGCTTAGTTTCTTGGAACAGGGTAACCTCTGGACAAGCCACACCAATCAGGGTAGCGATGGCGGAAGGTCAAGACTAAGTCTCAAGAGGGGTGAGGGTGACTGAAAGACCTCAATGAGCACACAAAGCAAGGACACTTACAAATTACTCCAAACTGGTGTTATATTAAAAATATAGACACATTTATTACAAGGCCTTTGTAACATCGACCATAGCAAAGAATCACAATAATACTAAAGTAAACCAACATATCACAATCCATACAATATATATACAAGACCGAGGGGTCTAAGGAGTTAGAAGCACAAAATATGTAGACCCCCTAGATGGGAAGGAAAACAGGTACTGCAAGTAATCGTTAGACCCAGTTTGACATCAGAAATACACCTAACTAGGAGGCTGTCCAAGCCCTACGAAGAGAGGAGCCTTGTGCTCAATAGTACATGCACGCGCTTGTGCCAATGGACAAAATAGGGTCTCTTCAGGGGTCTCTGACAGTTCAGGAAGGTGGATGAAGCGATGAAGAACAAGTCCCCACTACTCAAGCAAGACCTCCACTTGCGGGCAGAGGCAGGGTTAGAGTGCGGGATGGGTCCGCTATTTCGCAACAGCGGTAGAAAAGAAATGGGTTCCTGCGCTAGGGGCCACCGGTTGGGGTATGGACTACACACCGGTCCCTGACGCAGGCAGACCCAGACTTCGCCAGTTCAGTTCACGTTGCTGGCAGGTTCGGATGCGACAAGCAGGACGTCTCGACACCGTGTAGATTCCGCAGTAGCAGGATTCAGGGCCGAGGGGGGTCACAAATGCAGCGAACGTGCACAAGTCGTTACCGCAGCAGGGCAACACAGCAACCGTGTTTACTCTGGTCCGGGCGCACTCATCTCACTTCAGACCTGGGAATGCCATGTGTACGAAATTCGGTGTGAGGGTGCCGTGGACACAGAGCTAGCATTAGGCCAAGTTTCGAGGGCTTCCCCGAAATGGCGGCGGTGACAGAGCAAACGTCTTGGGTAAGCTGGTCAGCCCACTAGTTGGCCCAGGGACACTTCCAAAGAGGCTTACTTGCAGGGTTTGATGAAGGTGCCGAGAATAGTTGTTCCAACTGTTCCAATGGGTCGTAGCACCTTCACAGACCTTCTAGGACGATCAGATGCAGAGGGGTCTCGCAGGACGAAAGCGGGCTCAGGGTGCCAAACCTTCCAGCGGGTCACAAGCGGTTCCTCGACTCGGCTTCTTGTTGCAGGATACTTGGCTCCTTAGCCCTTATTCAGTGTGAACTCAGATGATTGACATGGTAGTGGTGTTTTTGATCTCCTCTTATCCAAAGTTCCCTTTGCGCCAAAACGGAGAGGACCCAATGGGAGATCTGCTCACAAACACTCACTCCATACATGGACCAATCACGGACCATGGTGGTCCCAGGCATTGAGGACAATCCAGACTCTCTGGCACCCAGGATGTGTATTGGGAACAGACATCCCAGCCCACATCCTGGAGGCACACACACAAGGCATGCAGAAGCCCGCAAAATTGTTGGGTTTTGTGGGAAAGTGCATGACCAAATAAGGACTGTCCTGGGTCGGCTCGACCTGGGGAAGGTGAAGGAGCAAGATGGCCAAAGGACAGGACAAAGAACCTTGTGGCATGGCCATTTTGGAGCCAGGCCACCTATTCGTGCCAAACGCGGTAAGCGCAGATTACATGCCAAAAAAGGGTTCAAAACATAAGATAAATGATAGCTGCCACCAGTCCTGTCCGTGACACACCTGCACAGTTCATGATAAGTCCAGCGAGAGTTTCTAGGGCCTTTTGAATGACTAGAGACCCAAGAGTGCGGTAAAGTAAGTTACCTTGCACTCTTGTTACATGTTGCACAACAGCTGCAACATGAGGAAAGGACTAAGTGAAACAAAGTCTCCCAGTACTGACTGTTTTAAGGGGATGTCAGTTTCCCCATGAGAATTGAGCGAAAGCCCAGAGGAGTGCGGCGGAGGGCGGTGCTTCTCTGGCAAAGTTTAGATCAGGGTGTAAAATAGCAGCAAAAAGTTTGGGGGTTGCCACATTGAGGGAAAATTACATTCAAATATGAAATCTTTCCTATCAATCCTACTGGGCCAGGTTGATTCCACAGTTTTCCAGCGGCTCTATCCTCTACTTCCTTGTATGTGTCTACAAATGAGTCTTGAAGGTTCCGTGTTCGCTTCATAGCAAATCTAGGTGGTCCAATGTTTGATGTGCTTATGTTCAGAATTGGCCATCATTTTATCACTAGCTTTTTAATTTGTATGGCCAAGGGGGAGAAGCTGAAGACCACAGAGATGGTATCTGGTTGATCAGTTATTTTTCCAGGTTGTTCTATGGTAACATCTCAAGGGATATTCCTGGCTTGTTTTTTGGCATGTCTCAATGTGCGTCTTGGGTATCCGCGACTCCTCAGTTTATTGGCTAAATTGGTTGATTGATGGTCATAGTGTTATGTCTGGTCCTGTCCCTGTATGCATGTCCAAGGTGAGTGGTGATGTCAGTGTGGAATGTCAGCATGGAACCCTGAGTGTCTGAGAAGAATGTTGTGTGGTTGGGGTTCTGAACCAGGCAATTGATGAAGATGGAGCCTGGGCGGTGGGAGCCAGTGGGCTCTCCATACAATCTTCCTAGCTCCTTGATTACTTATGCTGATTATCTGATGATTACCTGATGTAACCTGATGAGCAAGAAACTACATGAACTATCCTACAGAGCAAGTGTATCCTTTTAACTTACAATACAGTTCATTCTGTAGAAGAGAGAAAAGTCAGGTTTTCTCATAAGCTTTGTGGGTGATAGCTTTGGAAATGTAGTAGAGAGTTCCTGTCCGTTGGTTTATGAAAAAACGGTACTCTTAATTCTTCCGTCTTGTGCACTGAGGACTAAGTCTAGGAAGTTCACCATCAAATGGCTACTAGCGTCTGTGAATTTTCGAAAGGCATTCCTTGTATTCAGTCAAACCATAAATTCATCAAGCTCCCCATTGGTGCCTTAGTTATGTTTGATGTTTAATTACATTTCTAGTTCAAAGTATCTAAATACGGATTATTCATAATTGGCCATATGCTTTAGTCATTTCACTTTTCATATAAAAGTTGTTGACATGTGATGTCTAATTAGTTAAGTAAGTGTGTTCTTAATTTCATAGGATGCTATAGGCATTGTGAACTCATAAAGTTCCAACATAGAATGTATTCCTTCTTTGTATTATTCTGGAACTGTTGATTAAAGTCAGTTGGTGTCTGTCCCTCGACAGAGTCTGCTGTCGCGTATGATTATACCAATAAATCTCAGTAAACTATAAATGCGTGTGAAGAATATCTTAACAGCCTTCAAAGATAATGAGAGTGTCATTGCTGTATATTGTCCACCCTTTGATTTTTCCAAGAAAATTGTTATCAATGTCATTAATGGTAGTGATTTCAAAATCGGGTACATCTAAGTTGGCGAGACTTGGCGTAAAGAATTGGCTCCCGTCGCTGTACTCGATATTTGCTCAAAAAAGTATTTTTTGTAGATTACGTAGTTCTAAGTCAGTGCGATTTCCGCCGCCGGCATGATGAAGGTAACAGGGACCTCTATTGGTAGTTGCCTCTCTCTGAGTATTCTATCGATACTAATGAATTCTGGTGTATAAAGATTCTATGTGAAGGGTGACCAGAATTTATTTGGTAGGGTCAAAGAGAAGATCTTTTGTTCAGCACAAAATTGCTGTTGTGTCCTTCAGGTAAGATTTCTTCTTGGTCACTTCTGTATTAAGGAAGTAATCCACAAACTGTGACAAGTGCTCCAAGATGGATCATATCCCTGTGACGATGGCCTGCCTGATGGTGTATTAATACCCTAGTGCCTCCTGGGCAATGCATAAAATGCAGGGCATTTGGAGGTGTCAAGAAGTAGAAATTCATGTTCTTTGTTGCTGATTTAACCATCCAAAAGGGCCTCATCAACAATCAGCATGATCATTTGTCTGATCATGATGGAACAGTTAGTTTGGTTGGCTGGTCATTTAGGTTGCATATGATTACATGACTAAGTAACTAGCAGTTAACTGTGCCTGTACAGTGTTTGTATGAATATGAATTCGACCTTGCCACCATGAAAAACATGTGCAGGGTGGCTGAGAGGAAGTGTAGGGCGAAGGGTGCATCATCTGACAAACTGGGCTGTCGCCTGCTCCAAAGGCAATACAGACTCTCTGTCCTCTTCAAGAAGAGGGTCCCTATCCAAGCCACATCTCTGCAGCATCTAACAACATGGGCAAACTCTTTAAAATCTGCAAGGAATTGGTCAATACTACTGCAGTCTCCACCTCTCCTGTTCCCTCCCAGGGGCTCTGCATGGTGCATTTCACCACAACAACTCAGTGCATACTGTCCTCACTTTCCTCTTCCCCCTCCTCCAGCTCTCTCTGGCACCCTCTGGCCACCTCTCCCTCTTCTCTTTCCTTTTTCCTCCTTCTCTCTGACAATGCCTGATGGTGTTTCTAGACAAGTTCTATCTATGAAATTGTCATTCAAACAGGTGCTTCCCTGCTTGTTCAGAACTATCAAGGACCACTTTCCACCCTTGACTCAGCCGTGGCCAATTTCTGCAATCACTCTTTTGTCACTGGATCTATCCCCTCTCTCCTCAAGCACTCCCTTGTGCAACCCCCTCCTTAAAAAGCCTTCTGCCAATCCTACCTGTCGGGCAAACTAACGCCCTATCTCCATTACTCCTTTCCTGGCCAAATTCCTGGAAAATCTAGCCATCTCCCAGCTTACTCTCCACACTGAATCTGTTGGCTGGCTCCATGACCATCAGTCTGGCTTCAGGACAGCCAGAAGAATGGAAACTGTTCTCCTGAAAAGTCTCTAATCTTGCTTCCAGCTCTCCCTGTGTGTGTCCTCGTCCTCATCCTCCTTGACCTTTCCTCTGCTTTTGACACAGTCAATCATGCCAATTGGTTCCTGATAAGCTGGGAATCATTGATCAGGCCCTGGCGTGCCTGAACTCCTTCCTCCTGGACCGACCTTCCCAGGACCAACTTGGGTCCTTTCTCTCCCCCAAATCCCTCCCCACATGTGGTGTCACTCAGGGCTCAACACTCTCACCCTAGTTCTTCAATGTCTATCTGGCTCCGTTGGCCCACTTAATCTCCACCTTCTCTTCTAACTTTCAGTGTTATGTGGATAACACTCAGCTTTCTTTCAGGCTACCTTCAGCCACCTCATCTCCCTCGCTCATTCCTGTCTATCCACGATCCAGGATTGGTGTGCCTTCAATGATCTCTGCCTTAATGCCAGTAAGATAGAGATCATGGTCTTTGGGACCCATGCTTCCACTTTCCCTCTCTCAATCTGGCAGCCCTCTTTGGGCCCTCAACCATGGCCTTCCTGTGAGGCAAAAAACCTTAGGGCCATCTTCGATTCCACTCTCTGCTTATCTCCTCACATCACAGACCTTGCCAAAAAGGCCCACTTCCAGCTGCACCTCCTCAGAGGTATTCAACCTTTTCTTACTTTTCCCCAGAAGCTCTTTGTCTCCATAGCCCTGGTTCTCTCCAGGATGGACTACTGCATGGGTGCACAACATACGGCCCGCGGGCCAGTTGCGGCCCACCATGCCGTTTTGTCCAGCCCGCGAGGCACAAAGACTTTCCTAATGGAGGGCGGCCCGCAAGCAGCATCGGCCGCCCTCCATTAGGAAAGTATTTGTTGTCTTTCGGGCTGGACAAAACACTGGCCCTCATTGGTTCAGTGCACACGAATCACGCAGCTCCTACGAGCCATGTAGTGCGTGTGTGCTGCACCAATGGAGAGCCAGCACTACGGCTGGCGTGGCCAGTAAGGCTTGATGCCGGAATGCATTTCAGCCTTGCTTGCCACGCCACCCGTAGTGCCAGAAGCCTCGCCAGCGTTCCAGCACGTCTGGGTAAGTACATGGTGGGGGGGGGGGGCTGTATGTTTGTGTGTGTGTGTCTGTCTCGGGTCCGTCCTGACTGTGTTTTTGTTTTTGTAGGTATGTTGAGATGCGGAGGTTGGGGGGTGTTTCGGGTGTGTACGGGTGTGTTTGTATTTGTATGTCTGCAGTGTATATTGAGATGCCTCGGTGGGGGTGGTGTCGGGTCTGCTTGAATGTGTTTGTGTGCAAGTTCAGTGTATGTTGAGATGCGGGGGTGGGGTGTGTGTCGGGTCTGCTTGAAGCTTGAATGTGTTTGTGTGCAAGTGCAGTGTGTGTTGAGATTGGAGGGGGTGTGGGGGTCGGGTCTGCCTGAATGTGTTTGTGTGCAAGTTCAGTGTATGTTGAGATGCGGGGGTGGGGTGTGTGTCGGGTCTGCCTGAATGTGTTTGTGTGCAAGTGGATTGTATGTTGAGATGCGGGGGGGGGGTCGGGTCTGCCTGAATGTGTTTGTGTGCAAGTTCAGTGTATGTTGAGATGCGGGGTGGGGTGTGTGTCGGGTCTGCTTGAATGTGTTTGTGTGCAAGTGCAGTGTGTGTTGAGATGCGGAGGGGTGTGGGGGTGGGGTCTGCCTGAAAGTATTTGTGTGCAAGGTCAGTGTATGTTGAGATGCGGGGGTGGGGTGTGTGTCGGGTCTGCTTGAATGTGTTGGTGTGCAAGTGCAGTGTGTGTTGAGATGCAGGGGTGGGGTGTGTGTCGGGTCTACCTGAATGTGTTTGTGTGCAAGTGAAGTGTATGTTGAGATGTGGGGGTGGGGGGTCCGGGTCTGTATGCGTGCATGCTTGTGAGTTTGTTTGGTGAGTTCGGGGGTGGGGGGTTCAGGTCTGTATGGATGCATGGTGTATGCATGTGAGTTTGTATGGTGAGTTGGGGTGGGGTCTGTATGGGTGCATGGTGTATGCTTGTGAGTTTTTGTGCTGAGTTGGGGGTGGAGGTTCGGGTCTGTATGGGTGCATGGTGTATGCTTGTGGGTTTGTGTGCTGAGTTGGGGGTGGGGGATTCGGGTCTGTATGGGTGCATGGTGTATGCTTGTGGGTTTGTGTGCTGAGTTGGGGTGGGGGGTTCGGGTCTGTATGGGTGCATGGTGTATGCTTGTGGGTTTGTGTGCTGAGTTGGGGGTGGGGGGTTCGGGTCTGTATGGGTGCATGGTGAATACTTGTGAGTTTGTATGGTGAGTTGGGGGTGGGGTCTGTATGGGTGCATGGTGTATGCTTGTGAGTTTGTGTGCTGAGTTGGGGGTGGGGGGTTCAGGTCTGTATGGGTGCATGGTGTATACTTGTGAGTTTGTATGGTGAGTTGGGGGTGGGGTCTGTATGGGTGCATGGTGTATGCTTGTGAGTTTGTGTGCTGAGTTGGGGGAGGGGGGTTCGGGTCTGTATGGGTGCATGGTGTATGCTTGTGGGTTTGTGTGCTGAGTTCGGGGTGGGGGGTTTGGGTCTGTATGGGTGCATGGTGTATGCTTGTGGGTTTGTGTGCTGAGTTGGGGGTGGGGGTTCGGGTCTGTATGGGTGCATGGTGTATGCTTGTGGGTTTGTGTGCTGAGTTGGGGGTGGGGAGTTTGGGTCTGTATGGGTGCATGGTGTATACTTGTGAGTTTGTATGGTGAGTTGGGGTGGGGTCTGTATGGGTGCATGGTGTATGCTTGTGAGTTTGTATGCTGAGTTGGGGGTGGGGGGTTCGGGTCTGTATGGGTGCATGGTGTATACTTGTGAGTTTGTATGGTGAATTGGGGGTGGGGGGTTCGGGTCTGTATGGGTGCATGTTTGTGGGTTTGTGTGCTCAGTTGGGGGCGGGGGTTCGGGTCTGTATGGGTGCATGGTGTATGCTTGTGGGTTTGTGTGCTGAGTTGGGGGTAGAGGGTTCGGGTCTGCATGGGTGCATGGTGTATGCTTGTTAGTTTGTATGCAGGGGTGGGGGGTTGGGGTCTGTATGAGTATGTATGCATGGTGCATGCTTGGTGGCATGGGGCATAGTGTTTGCTTGAGGGGTGGGTGTCTTGGGGCATAGTGTTTGCATGAGGGGTGGGTGTCTTGGGGCATAGTGTTTCCATGAGGGGTGGGTGTCATGGGGCATAGTGTTTGGTCGAGGAGTGGGGGCTATGGGGCATAGTGTTTGCTTGAGGGGTGGGTGTCTTGGGGCATAGTGTGTGCATGAGGGGTGGGTGTCATGGGGCATAATGTTTGGTTGGGGAGTGGGGGCCATGGGACATAGTGTTTGCATGAGGGGTGGGTGTCTTGGGGCCTAGTGTTTGCATGAGGGGTGGGGGCCATGGGGCATAGTGTTTGGTTGGGGAGTGGAGGCCATGGGGCATAGTGTTTGCTTGAGGGGTGGGGGCCTTAGGGCATAGTGTTTGCATGAGGGGGGTGTCATGGGGCATAGTGTTTGCTTGAGGGGGGTGTCTTGGGGCATAGTGTTTGCATGAGGGGTGGGGGCCATGGGGCATAGTGTTTGGTTGGGGAGTGGGGGCCATGGGGCATAGTGTTTGCTTGAGGGTTGGGGGCCTTGGGGCATAGTGTTTGCATGAGGGGGGGTGTCATGGGTTATAGTGTTTGCTTGAGGGGGGGTGTCTTGGGGCATAGTGTTTGCATGAGGGGTGGGGGCCATGGGGCATAGTGTTTGGTTGGGGAGTGGGGTCCATGGGGCATAGTGTTTGCTTGAGGGGTGGGGGCCTTGGGGCATAGTGTTTGCATGAGGGGTGGGAGTCATGAGGCATAGTGTTTGCTTGAGGGGTGGGGGCTATGGGGCATAGTGTTTAATAAAAATTAGGGGTTGAAAAAGCCTCCTGCCACACCACGCCACACCTACCGCCCCACCCACATTTACTTTTCGGCCCACTATAGCCATCATGTAGGGTACTTTCGGCCCTCTGTCAAAATCAGTTGTGCACCCCTGGACTACTGCAACATTCTCTTTCTCAAGCCTCTACTATCTGCCCTCTGCAACGAATCCAGGAAAACCAGGACTGTGAGACTTATTCTTGGCCTCAAGCCCAGAGACCATATCTCTCCAGCCCAGAAATCTCTCCACTGGCTCCCATTGGCTGCAAGGATAAAGTTATAGACCCTCTGCATCATCCACAAGACTTTCTGGGGCCGAGGCCCGCACTACATACAACTATCTCTGCTGAAATATCTTCCTTCTAGAGCCCTTCCTTCTGCTACCTCAAACTCTCTGAAGGTCAGACGCTTCTCTAGACAGAGAGTGGGGGTAGATCTCTCTCCTCTGCAGGTGCCTCCCTTTCAGAGTTATCCCAGCCACATTAAATTGATTTCACACAAGTGTCTGCCCTGGGCTCAGTTCAGCTGTGGACATATTATGTGTTTTTCTTCCAGATAAGGCCCACCCCTGTTCGCTGACAGGACTAGCCTTGGGGGATTGCTTCTCTTTATTCCTTTGAAGAGGGCATGCAACACCCTTTCCCCCAGGACAGCCACTCCACAGGACAGTGGCAGGAACACAGAAACCAAGAGGGATAGCCATGCAGGCACAGAGATCCAGGCCTCATGCCAGGGGGCTACATTTCTAAAGTCCTCCAGTTGTGGAGTGAAGGCAGAGGTTCCAAAGGCAGAAGCAAGATATGCTCCCCAACCATAAGAGGGACCATTGGGGATGAACACTGCTGCTGGACCAGAAGTCTGCCTCTCTGCCAGCCACCCTGTGCCTATGGCCTCACTGTGCTGCAGGTCTCCTGAAGGTGTGTGCCAGCCTCCCCCATGTTCAGGAGCCCATGAACGGACTGACAATGGCCCTTGAGACCTCAGAGCCTTTGCATCGAACCTACTCGCCTGCGCATCCTGGTACCACCTCTACTACCGTCGATCTTTGACCACCGAACCAGACCTGGCAACCAGCCGATCTGCAGCACTCAAGTAGACACTTTGAGACTGCAGCTCCCTTTCCGGTCGAGCCTGCCTTGATGACAGCTTGCCGCCAGCCCACTGCGACTGACATACCTGCGACCCAAGCTGACATCACAGTCGATGGGGAGAAGTCTGGGTTGATGCTGTAGAACCACCAAATCTTTGCAGAAGGAATTTGACTGATACCTGCCTCCCTGGTCTATCTTGGGCCCTAGTGTCTGGCTGGGTTATTTGTATCCCTTCTCGCAGCTTGAAGAAATATCCTTTTGAACATTGTGTTCTTTTGAAGAACTTTATCATCCTTGTCTCATCACGCAGAATGCTGCATGTATTCTTTCTGTGCATACTCTGTGTTTCTTCTTCAAGTGTGGGTTTTTACAGTGTTTTCTAGTTTGTTACTATTGTGCATGGTGTGTCTAATTGAAGAATATATTTTTGCAGAATTTTGATTTGACATTCCAAGCTGTTTTGGTTGCAACTGAACCACATTCACACACCACTAAATGTGAAGAAGGTATATAGTTTGACTTTGCCTATTTTAACTTTATGATTGTGTTGGCTCTTGGTTTGTAGAAGTGGGAGAGATGAGGGGACGTTTTAGCCTCTGCTCATCCTTGTACTCCTAAAGGGCAGAGGTCAATTCTTCACAATGACCCCCATTATTTTCCAACCAATGATATGAAGTAGAAGCTAGGGAAAGCCTAGCTGAGCATTTACACATCCCCAAACATCACAATGTGCATGTTTTGGGCAAAAACGTTCACATGAGCAGCAGGTTTCCATCTATCTATATTCAATTAAAAAAAAAACTTTAGTTAATGATCATTTAAGGTAAAAACGTATTGCAACAAAACCCTGGAAACTCAGCTAAAGCCAACTTATCTTTGTGTCCCCTGTTGCGCATCACAATGATATCACAGATGACTTAACGGATGACATCACTAATATCATGTATGACTTCACTGATGACATCACCAATAACATCATATATGACAACAATACTTATTTAAGCATAATGTAACTCTAGGTATTTGCAGATATTTAGACCACCCTTATGTTTCTAAATATGTGATTTTAGCATTTTAGAATAGTTCATAACCATGTTATGCTAATGGATTTTCTAAAGTGCTCATTCGCATTAAGCATCATGGCCCTGGAGGGTATCAGGGCATAGAGGACTTAGAACAAGTATGTTTTCAGCAGCTGACGAAAACTGAAATGGTCGAGAGTGTCCCAAATCACGAAGGGTAGAGTGTTCCACAGCTTGGCGCTGTGACCAAGCAGGAGCGGCCACCCACACGGGCACGGCAGAACCAAGGGTTAATCAGCAGTCAGGCTTTTTCTGATCTCAGTGAGTGGCATATTAGGTACTGTTGAAACTTCTCCTGGAGAGATTCTGGTCCCACACCATAGAAGGCACGCTGAACAATACAGAGGGATTTAAACATAATCCGCTTCTGAATTGGTAGCTAGTGAAGTGACTCTAAGACTGGGGATATGTGCATCCCAGAAGCAGTGTTAGTGTCCACACAAGCTGCTGAATGCTGAATTCTGTAGCAGCTGGAGCCGATGGATGATATAAGATGGCTAGGCCAAAAACAGTGAGATGCAATAGTGGAGTTTGCTAAAACAGTGAGATGCAATAGTGGAGTTTGCTTAGTACTATTGAGGAAACCACCAAGTGGTGAGGTTCATCGGAAGAAAAGGCAAATAATTCTTCGGTACTCTGAGATGGAAGTAGCCAGATTTGCATATCGAGCTGACTTGTGCTGTGGCAGACAGAGACTCAGCAAATCGAAACCCCAGGTTCCAAATTACCGGACAGGTGTAGGGCAGGAACCAGACTCAAAGGGCCAGAAGGCAGGAGACCAGAGTGATAGAGGGGAGGAAACTGAAGAAGGGAGACTCCGCAGGGAGGTGGAAGGGTCCACCACCAAAACTTCTGTTTTGTCCCTGTTAGGCTTCAGTCAGTTGCTCCCCATCCCGTCGCTCACTGCCACAAGCCACACCCATAGCTGAGATGCTGTGTCTGGCTTGGCCAGATCCAGCCAGACGATGATTTTGGTGTCATCAGCAGAGGAGTAGGACGGGAAGCCGTACGAATGGATGAGAAGCAAAAATGGCCGAATGTAGACATTGAAAAGTGCGGGCGACAGGACAGAGACCTGGGGGACGACACAAGAACGTTTATGATCACAGGAGAGAAAGCACCCCTAGGACAGAACCTGGGACCTGTCTGTCAAAAATTAGGAGAACCAGGCAAGCACTTGGCCAGAAAGGCTGGCCTGAGCGAGGCGAAGCAGCAAAGTGGGATGATCCACAGTATCAAAAACTGTGGAGAGGTCCAACAGGATTAGATCCCCCATCCCCCACTGGGCAGCCAGTCTGGTCAGGTCATCCATAACCGAGACCAGTACGCCGGAATCCAGATTGAAACGGGTCTAGGAAATGTAATTTCTCTAAGAACACTGTGAGAAGTGGAGAGATTAGGGATTCCAGAAGTTTCATCAGGAAAGGAAGCAATGAGATCTTGCGGAAATTGGCCAGGATGGCTGGGTCAAGATAGGGTTTTTTTCAGCAATGGTATAACGCGGGTTTGCTTGAGATCAGCTGGTATATTACCAGTCGAGCAATATCGATTGACCACAGTACATAGCCAGGGGCCAATGTGGTTGATAACCCCCTGCAAGATAGCTAGAGGCATCACGTCAGGTGGAGAAGTGGATGTGAGGCCCTTTGTAGCCCTGATGATCATTGGTTGTGTAAATACCGGAAAGACAGACCATTTCTCTATACTAGTAACGATAGTGGGATGTTGGTCTCTCTCAATATGTGGCAGCCGGTGGTGGCCATAGATGCTCGTATATTGTTGACTTTAGTAATAAAAAAGTAATCTAAGGTGTCACACATTGGTTGTGACGGGGAATGATAATGTCGCTAGAATCGCTGTTAGTGGACAGGCAGCGCACCAATAAGAAGAGTTCTTTTGGATTGATTTAAACTGGAGGGGCGTAAATATTTCGCCCAGATATGCCATTATGAGCAAGCTTAGCAGCGGAGCCCGAATCAATCAATGGGTGTTTGGGAAGGGGCACTTCCCCTGCAAAATATTTTAAAATAATGGGTTAAAATGGTGCATTCTAGAGCATATCCTTTAGAAAAATTGGGTAAAAAGTCAAACAGCGTGCAATTGGTTTTGTATGGTAATTCATGAAAAATTCCAATAGATGCAAGTCACCAACAGTACACAGGAGCATTTCTTCAACACATTTTCATGATGCCTTGGCCCACAAAATGTGCCACTACAGAACATGTTCACACTAGCTGTGCCCGTATATGGCCATGCTGACTGCTCCATTATACCCTAGTATTCCCAAATAAGAGCATACTCATGTTTACTTTGGCAATATTGCCAGTAATGATACTGTCCATATTTGTTCTGCCAATATATGACAGTATCCCCACGTAAGAACATACTCCAGTTGGCTTTACCATTAAACATGCATGCAAGAGTATGAAAACATGTCCAAACTTGCTGCACTAAAATGCCATTCAAGCTACATAATAATGCTTACCTTGCTTGTTTTATAAAAAATGCCCAATACAAAATGTCAAACCACAATAAGAAATGGCTAGACTGGTTGCATTAAAATGCCAGTCTTGCTTCGTAATAACACGTATCATGGTTGCTTTACCAAAGGTGTCCAATACAAAATGTCATGGAGCAGAAAGAATAATAACACTGATCATGCTTGCTTTACCAAAGATCCCATAACAAAATGTCATACCACAATATGAAATGACTAGACTGGCAGCATTGAAATGCCATTCTAGCTAACTATTAACACCTTTCATGCTTGCTCTTTCAAAGATGCCCATTGCAAAATGCCAGGCCACAGAAATAATAATACCATGATCATGTTTGCTTTATTAAAGCTTACCAATACAAAATGTCACACCACAGAAAGAACTGGCTAGGCTGGTTACATAAAAATGTCAGTCTAGCTCCGTAATAACACTTATCATTCTTGTTTACCAAAGCTGCCCAATACAAAATGTCATGCCATAGTAAGAAATGGCTATATCGGCTGTATTAGAATGCCAATCTAGCTACATAATAACACTTATGATTCTTGCTTTATCAACCATACCCAGTAAAACATGCCATGCCTGTGCCCTGGGTCGCAGTGCCTCACACACACAAGATGAATGCAATTGTGTGTATGCGAGACGCTGGGGAGCATAGGCGTCAGGCATGGTATACTTGTAATAGACATTTATCATAGATGTCCAGTAGAAAAATACCACCCCTGTGCCCTGGGCCCCACTGCGCCTAACACACGAACACAATAAAAGTGATTATTTGTGAATGCAAGACACTGGGGCACCCAGGGGGCAGGCATGGTATTTCTTTATTTGACATCTGATGTTCAGTAATCAAATGCCACCCCTGTCTCCTGGGCCCCACAGCACCTAACACACACACACAATCAAAGTGATTATGTGTGATGCAAGGTGCTGAGGCGCCCAGGGTGCAGGCATAGTATTTCTGTAATGGACATCTATGACAGATGTCCAGTAAAAAAATAACCATCCCTGTCTCCTGGGCCCCCACAGCGCAAAGACAGCTGATTTTGGCCATTGGGGAGGTGGATTGTGCAACAAAGGCATTTTTTAAATGCCTTTGTTGTACAACCGTCCACCCCACTCCACCCAAGCTCCACAGACCAGCACAAACAAATATGCACACAACATTCAAACAGCAAACACTCTTTTACACGACACAAGCATACACATATTTAAATAATAAATAAATGATGAACATACAAACACACACATTTACATAATACACACACAGCAAGCACTCTCTCATTCACACGAGCATCCATCATCATACACTCACTCTTAACAACACAATCATGCACGCATCCATACACTTATTTAAATAATAAATACATGAGCGTAAACGTACCTTCTGCCGCCGGTCCTGAAGTTTCCTTCCCAGCGTGCCAGCCCCTGATAGCATGAACAGGAATCTGAATCAGGAAACGTCCTGGATCCCGCATATGGTTGCAGGGGCCTGAGCGTGGGTGATGAGACGCCCGCTCTAGCCTGCTCTGTCTATATGTGTGAGGAGGTGCATGAGCGCCACCTTGCTACTACAGACATGCAGTTCCCCAGCCAGCATTTCCAATGAGATATGCAAGGTCGGGAAAGCAAAACACCGCAGCCTTGCATGGCTCATTGAGCTTACGCAGCTGGGGAACTAAACTGTCAATGTTTCCCTTTGACAGTTCAGCAGGCCCAGGAGCGCTCCCTCACCTGTAAAAAGCAGTTGAGGGAGCGCTCATGGGCTGGTTCCTGGACTGTCTGCTCCTCCATAATGGGCGAGAGGGGGCCAAGACCCGGTGGGTCGATGCCCCCTCACCCATTATGGATGAGCCACCACTGTCTTGATGTTCTCTTTCCATCATTCAATCTCAAATAAAGAAAGGGAGAAAGAAAGAGAGAAAGAAAGAAGAAAAGGGGAGAGATGGATGCAAAAGGAAATGAGGTCAAAAGAATTAATAATGCAATGAAGGGAAACAAAATTAAGATTCAAAGAAAGGAAAGGATGGCAAGGTTCTGGTCTCAGATCAAGTCAATGTTGCAGGCTCAAGTACGCACAAGTTCTCTGGTTTGAAAGTTTGCCCAGAGAAAGGCCGGAGCTTCACATTTATTCAAGACCTTTCTTCCAGCAATCTTCTGTGTTGTCTTGCATATGTCACCCATGGTGGGATGGGTATGCTCAGATGCACCAGTCCATCCCCAAGATGCTTCTTCTGGAGTTCAAATATGTATGCGTATTGCACCACTCAAAACTAGCTAAATCAACACCCTGCTGCATCCTTGCTCGCTCAAACCCTGTAGACTAAAGCCCTCCTGGAACTCCCTGAACGCGCCACCTTGTCACTGTCTAGCTCTCACACCATTCTCCCCTTCTTCCCTTCGTTGGAATGGAATTCGCTCTGATATTAATAACGTGACCGTTGTGCAATGCTTTGCGAATGGCCTGAAGAAGCATGTCATATCTCGCAAAGGATCTCGCGACAATTATAGCAGAATTTAAAACATCCTTTCATAATTGGCCCTCTCATAATCTGTGGATAAGCAAATTCATACAAAATCTTCCTAAGTGAACATGCTTTAAATATCCTTGATCTTTAGATGTCTTGTTTCCTGCTCATGTTCCCAATTGCAGCACTGATGTTAGATCTAACATCCACTAATCTACTGTTGTAAGGCACCTGGGATCAGTATTCCTCCACTTACTGTTTTTCTTGATGAATGTTTCACTTCAAAGCATTATGTAACCTAAAACTAACAAATGCAAATTAGGACTGCTTACAAAATAGACACATTTACAAGGTAACTCAATTTCCCTAAATGTGAAACCTTCATTTGTTTTCCGTAATTGTTGCCATATTTTATGGGGATGGGACTTGTATTCACCCCACGAATAATGCATGCAGATGACAATGTCTGTGTACATGTGACTTTATCACACAGGTATGAAAGAGCGAAAAGAGATTCCATACATCTTGATGTGGCCAATGTCTGGTGCGAGATGCTTTTAGGCTTCCATCATTTTGTATTCTGCTACTTACATACCTAAGTTTACAGTTTGAAAATGAAAATACGAATATGGTACAAGAATAGATAAAGATGTGAACTATAAAGGCAGAACTTGCAAAACATCTCAGTTGTTACAGGGGATATTTTGAAATCATTGTTTCTGGATATTTGGGAAAATGGTGTGTGAATAAGCAGCTCTTTTATTGAGATCATCTTTGCCCCCAATCCCTCTTCCTGCAGACTACTCGAGTTCTTGTAAGAGATAAGATGGGGAATCAGAGAGCATTGTTTTCATCTAGTCTAAAAAGAGACACATTTGAATCCCAAGCAGATAGCCCCCCTAGCGTGTCCTCACCATCCTGACATGTTCATAACAGATGGCCTGTTTCCTGTGATCTCACCTACAGTTACAAAGTGCCTCATTACAACGTGTGAATTATAAGTTGGGCTAAAACCACCAAATTGAATTAGTGTGGTAAATCTCTCCTTGATTATGGGTGTAAATTACTCCCAATGGACTTGATGAGTTGCAGTATTAACACATAGTAAAACCACCACCTCCATTACCATTGTAGCCATTTTCCTTGGAGGTTATATTTGTTTAATTTATTTATTATTTATATTTTTGCATTTATTTCAGCGTACAAAACCCAGGGGCATCTAGGCGCTAGTTACAGAAAGTGCATTGTACATCAGAGAAGTGCAAGAGTACGCATATTGGTTACAGACAGAATGGGGGAGTGTATACATACTAGCGAAGCCCCACCTCATGTTGCAGGGGGCTACATCAAGTGTGCAGGTACAAATAGGTAAGATACAACATAATATGTGTGCACAGATTAGGAAAGCCTCATCTCCTGGTAGAGGGGGCTACCTCAAGTGTACAGGTACAAATTGGTAAGATGCAACATGATATGGGTGCACAGATTGGTGCATATCTCCACTCACAAGCAGGTAACTTTCTTGCCTATGTGAATTTCCAAAACAATAGTCAAGGAAAGTGATAAAACAGGTCTTAATGGTATTAGTCTGATTTTACTACTATAGATGACATCATGTCGATGCCCGAAGTTCGATAGACATCTTTGGACCTCCCTTGCCACACGCACACACACAGACATGTACAATTTGAGAAGTTGGCACAAATCCACTAGTTGGGAAGTGTATCTCTTGAAAGGTAGCAACTACACAGAAAGGAGGTCATTAAAGATGGGGCAGGAAAATATGTAGTGCAAAGGACACAAAACTATGCAACTAGAAAAACCACGTTCAAAGCTGTTTACCTACTTGACCAACTTGTGCGATACTGGGCAAAGCCCTCTGCCTAAATGGATCTTATTTTCGTTGGTTGACAACATTACATAACTTACAAGGATTTCTGTTCCATGTGCACTACACAGAATGCCTCACTTGTACATGGTTTATTAAGTTATCGGTTTATGAAATAGAATATAATAATGACAATGTTTACAGTGCAGCTGACAGGATAAAGGATTCCTTAGCCAAAATTCGAATTCAAATATTGATTTATTTCAAAGAAAAGGTCTATGTTCCATGAAATCATAATTTCACAGATTACTACGTCATTAGGAACAGCACAATTTCTAGGTAAGCAGTGCAATACAGGTCTACAGTGGAAAGTCAAGGGTGCCGAAAAATCAAAAATGAAAGTTCATTGAATATTGATTGTCAGAGCTCGTAAACAGAAAAACGGCTAGGTAACCATGCTTCCTGGGCTGTTTGCTCTGTTATCCAGCTCCAACAGTTTGTTATCCCAAATTTCCTTAACCGGAACTGGAACCGCTACTGTTACTCAGCGTTCTGATGCCTCAGGATTTGTGTGCACTATACAAATGTGAAAAATAAATACATAAATAAGCAATAGAGGTGCCGGTTAATAGAACGCTCTGGTTAAGAAGTTTTGAGTTAACAAAACTTCGAGGGCCCGATTCATAGAATATTCTGCTGGGAATAAAAGAGACTTGCGCACAAAATCACGTGCAAATCCCCGTTCGTTGATTCATGGAAAGCAATGTGCCGGGCTTACCCTGGACTTGCAAGGAATCCATGTGCTGGTCCACCACGTCACTGCGACTCGACAAATGACTTGCACGAGACTCCAAGAAGAGGGTGGGCCGGGCCTGCGCAGCCAACTAAAAAGTGGGCAGAACATACGGAATGAGGAAGAACAAGCGAAAATGTGGGCATTACGAGGGACGTTCCACCGTCAAACAATCGCAACGCCCCTGTTCATGGAATTCAAAAGGGAACGCTGGATTGCGAAAAAGCACATGCAAATCCTGAAACACCTACGCCACGTGATTGCAGGTATACACGTCAACGAACACACACTAACAAATGCATAAAAATCATGCGCGCACAACAAACACACTGATAAAGCCACGATGAATGCACCATTTGTTGTAGCAATCATCCAGGGACACCGCAGGAGGAGGAGGATGGCCAGGGCCCGAATCTTCCACCCACGGGCCAGCCTTTTTGGGATGCCTGATGACCAGGTCTATTGCAGGTATAGGTTCCCCCCATATCATCCTACACCTGGTCAGGGAGTGGGAAGATGACCTCACATCACCCACCATATGCTCATAAGCACTGAGCCCCTTGCAAAAGGTGGTTCCTGCTGTGCATTTTTTGGCCACTGGGTCATTCCAGCAGACCACTGCCATTGTATGTGGCATCTCCCAGGCCATGCAGTCTTGCTGCTTACACCAGGTGTTGGCAATCATAACCGCTCATCCTTCTGTGCACCGTCATATCTATATGCCCAGAACACAGGCAGAAAGGAAAGCAGTGGTCCAGGATTTGTATGGGGTGATGCACTTTCCAAAAGTGCTAGGTGCTATTGTTTGCACCCATGTTGCTCTACATCCACCTAGAGCAACAGAGCACATCTACCGCAACCAGAAACATTGGCACTCCATCAATATTCAGGTTGGGTGTGATGCCAAGGTCATCATTACTGAAGTGTATGGCAACTATCCTGGTAGAACACAACATAGTTACATCTTTACGATGTCCCCGCTACACTGGGCCCTGGAAGCTGAGAAGCATGGAAACACATGGCTTATTGGTGAGTATGAATGTCCATGCACATGCATGCATGTTGCTCACAGACCAATAGACACTGTCAACAAATGACAATGACAACCATTCTCCCATCTACAGAGGACAGTGCCTACGCTCTGAGCACATATATGATGATGCCCATACGCAGCCCCAACACACCTGCCGAGGTAAGGTACAACACTGCCCATATTTCGACTCAGGGCATAGTGGAGCGCACATTCAGAGTGCCCAAGTCACATTTCCGCTCCCGTGACCACTCTGGTGGTGTGTTGCTATATGCATCACCAGTAGTGTGCAGGATCATTCTTGCAGCATGTGTCCTGCACAATGTTGCAACACGGCATGGCATCCCGGTGGACCTGGTGGTGGCACACCATCCACACCCAGAGGCACAATACCTGCGTATGGCTGTGCAAAGGGCATGTGGAGAGTCTGCATGTATTCAGCTTGTGCAATCTTCTTTCACCTAAAATCCTTCCCCTGTGGAGTGCATACGATCCCACAAAATTCCAGGTGCCATTCAATGATGAAAATGGGCCAATCCACTTTACCCACAAGACCACCCTGAGAAAGTGCCCATGGAAGTGCAATTTTGTGTGCATCCTTTAGAACTAAAAAGACATTCCATTTTGTGTTTCCAAAAGAAACACATTGAAGAGGGAGGACACCACTACCACCATGCCTACCATTGAATGAAATCACCCCTTTGACAACAAATAAATCCCATATGACTAACATACCTGTCAAATGCAGCAATAAATCCTGAAACTCATCAAATGTAATACCTGAGCTGCAAGCCATCCATGGCCTCCAAAAGTAACATGTCTGCAGAATACAAGAAGCACAATGGCATATTGCTGCACACATGTCCTAGAATGTGCATGATGTGCACAAAAATGTCCCTGTTGTGTGGTGTTGAAAAACAGGGCAGTAACAATCCACATATGACATAATCTGGCAAATCTGAACACAATAACCCCCATCCCAAAAGCACTAATGACAAAGAGTAAATTGACAACTGTGACAAAGAGACACACCAGAATGACACACCAGAAACACCAGAATGGCCACATCCAGACATGCACCAACTAATGTAGCCATTCCATAAGGATCAAGAAAAATGCATATCTTACCTGTCTCCTGGGCATGCAGTTGACAGTAAAAAATATTCCCAAGAAATACCCATCATTCCCTGATGGAAGGCTCTGCAGACAATGAAAAAAATGAAACAGGGTGCAGCCAACACATCCATGCACCCAAAAACACAAGACCCACGTGCCCCCCTCAGTGACATACAACACATGCAAAGAACAACTCACAAGACAACCATCAACATGAGTCCCAGCACACATGCAGCAACAGCTATGCACGCTATTCAAACACAAAAAACACACACACTGAGAAACAACAACCCCCACACTGCCTGACCCCCTGCATAACATGCAGGAAATGTGCATGTCACATATACCCATTCCCAAGCCGATGGCACATACACAACACACGCATCAGTCAACATGCTGCATGAAAATGAGAAGACATCAGATATGCAGGTGATTGAGCCTCCAACAAAGCAGGATATCCCTGGAAGGCAAGCAATGACATGAAGAGGCATGCCACCACCAGTGTTGTTTTGGGACAGTGCAGTGAACACAGTCATGGGAGCCCATGATGCAAAGCAGTAGAAGGCCAATACACAAATACTCATCTCTTGCACTCCAGGAAGGATCATGGTTGATGCAGAAATTCACAGAGGCCGATGTCAGAATGGAAGTCTGGCCACTGAGGCAACGCCATGGAAGACATAAGCTGACATGACGAAGCAATGTGATACTGCAAGCAATGATAATGCAAGCAAAAGGTAGGATGCAATGGAAAAGTGCAAGGTCAATGCAGACTTCATTGTGACAGCATACAAGTGATCCAATTGTGCATTCCATTGAATACATCTGTACCATGCACCCAGCTGTGGTCAACTTGAAGCTGCAAACACCATGGTGCAACATGCATGGGACATGCATGTGAAAACACCAACACCGCACAACGTAGAGTGCCAGCTCACAACACAGCATCCGAAAAATGTGCATTAATGGTTCCATAATTGTGGATCGTAACTGGGGCTGCACACCATAATTGGGGAACCCTGAGCAAGAGAGGGCAATTGTGTTGCCCGAACCATTACCCCACAAACATTTCAAGGGATATCGTGTCACTCAGGAGATATATGCAAAGTGCAATGAGACACACACCAGCACAACCCTCAACACCTGTCACAAGACACAAACAGCTGACCCTGCCACCCACTCCCACCCACCCAAGAAAGGCCCACACAGTTTGAACTCCCTCAATTTGGAATCTGAAACCTGTGGCCTCACCAATCCATGGAAACAACACCCCGCCTAGACCTATAATCAGAACCACACCATGTGATACATGTACCCATGAAATACTACCTGTGCCCCACAAGACAAGTCAATCCGAAGTGATCACACACAGTGGAAAACCCCCAGCAAAACACCACACATGTGTCTGCAAATGACCTTCACTTACCTGCACAGGGTACCCACCTGCCGTGCATATGATGCAACCCACCCACATCCCCTAAATGCAATGAAATGCATATTAACAACAGAAAGAACCTGCACACATACATGAGAACATATGAATGGAGCATAAAAATATGCTCAGACCACCCACTGCAGAAGGACCACAGGGTGCAAGAGGGTGGCAGGAGATAGATTGTGATCTGCCCATGACTGCAACATAGCACAACAGAGAGAGAGAGTGACAGTGAGAGGGAAGGACAAGTTAAAAACACATCACTTTGGGGTTCAGATGCCAGACCACAAGTGGCCTGGGGCATGGCATGATCCCCTGGGGCTTGGAAAGCTGCTTCCACAGCACGTCCCTCACCTTTACGGGCTGGGGCAGCTGCTTCCACAGCACATCCTGGACCCCTTGGGGATGGGACAGCTGCTTCCAGACCATGCCCATTACCCTTTTGGGCTGGGACAGCTGCTTCCACAACACGTCCCGGGCCTCTTACGTCTGGGACAGCTGCTTCCACAGCATGTCCCGGACCCCTTGGGGATGGGACAGCTGCTTCCACAGCATGCCCCTGACCCACTGGGGCTGGGACAGCTGCTTACAGAGCACGCCCCTGACCCCGGCCTGTCTGCCCCTTTACCTCTTGGGGCCTTTAGACTCATTTTCAAGGTGTAAGGGAAATATGGAAGGCACACCAAGTAATTGTCCTGGGCAACTTGAGTGAGGGGGCAGTCTACGGAATGGAAGACATTGGGCCTCATTACGACCCAGGCGGAAAACCATGGTGCTAATAGCACCATGGTCCATGCCGGTAACTTACCGACTCCACCATGGAGAAAGGGGGAATTACCACCCCATTTCAAAGTTGGCGGGGCGGTAATTCCCCCTTCCTCAATGGCCCTTCCCCATTCCCATTTTTGCCCCATAGGGCACAATGGGAATGGGGAAGGCGTTAATTACGGTACCACAAATTGCGGTACCGTAATTAGCACCATGGTCCCTTTGCGGGTCCATTCCTTAACGGCTGGTAAAACCAGCCGTTAAGGTGGGAACCCGCAAAGGGACCTCGTAATCAGGCGCTAAGGGATTACCGGTATGGGTACCCTTACCGGTACCAGTAATCCCTTAGTGCCAGGATCGTAATGAGGCCCATAGTTCTGTGGTGCAGCAAGGCTCAAATGTGGCCTAGGTGTGGATAGTACGGTACGCGTAATGCACAGGCACGTCATAAAAATAAATAAATGCGTACGCAATACCAGGATAGATTCCGAAATAAGAAAAAAGGGGTACACACTCAGAAGTGGCTCCCAGCAACACAAAAGATGAGTACTCGAACCCGGATAGCTCCAAGAAACTTTAAAATTGTGGTACACAATACACAGGGGTACCCAGAGATGAAAGAAATGTGTATGCGACTCACCGTTAGCCTCACAAAAATGTAAAGTAAATGCGTGTATGCGCAGAAGCAAAGTTCTCCCAAAAGAAAATGGGTACGCGATACCTGAATGGAATGATTCTGTATAAAAAATAAAAACATATGAATGTGGATCGTAACCTTGACCTTCACGCCCATGACTTGTGATGCGTGTCGCATGACATATATGGATTTGTCAGTGACGTGAACACGTAGGCGTTTCACGTAGGCATGCAGAGCCTATGCTTGAAGAACGCAACCTACGCTCATCCCATCACAAGACAAGGGCTTTTACTCTGCTGCTGGAAACTGCAGCTGCGTGAAGCACACCACAGTACCTCCTGCTCACACTGCTACTTGTCTTGCCTCCTCTAGCCCTGCTTTGCCCCATCCACCCCTTTACTGCTGCTGAATTCTCAAGTGTGAGTGCCTACCTGCAGCCTGCACAGTCTTCTTGTGGCAGCTGCCACACTTTTGCCTGGAATCCTGCGATGGTCCTGCAACCACCCCCACTGTACTTCCAGGAACTTCTACCTCTGCAAAGACTACCGTTGCTCCACGAAACTCATTCAGGACCCAGGAAGCCCATACCTGCCTTGGGGGTGCCATGTCTGCACCATCTGCGTCATCTGGTGAGGGCAGCACCCCCACATCGAAGCAGAGGGCACCCAACCTCTCCGACATCAACGTTGGGATACTGGTTGATTGGGTCCTGGATGCCTATGATACCCTCTACAACCTGGTGACACAGCTGGGCTCCAACGCAAAGCTGAGGATCTGGGTTGAGATCACGACTGCCATCTACGTGAAGGGGGTGGCAGTCTGCACCAGGGACCGGGTAACATTGGGACAATCACAAGACCTGCAGCCATATCAAGTTGTTGGCAACCCTCGAGACGGAACGCACTGTGGAGGTGCACCGTGCAGGCTGCCACTGCTTCCAATGGACACAGCTGCAGATACTTTAGAGGTTCTACCCGGACCTCCACTCCGATTTCTTGGACTGGAAGAGACGTCTGGATGACGCTGGTTAGTACCCAGGTGGGATTATGCCCTACAGAGTATGTGCAGCATACATGTTTGCAGGTGCCACATCCTGTTTGTGTCTTGAGTGTGTTGAGAGTTGTAGCTGATTGCGTATCATGCCAATGCTAGACATTTGTTGTGCATGACATTGCATAGTAGCAAGTGTGTGTCCATTGTTGTATGGAGCATCCATGGCTTGTTATTGGCCACATGCAGGGTGTGTGCATGGTATAGTTGCTTGTACATGGCAGATGTGGACTGGGTGGGTTGTGGGCATGTGAGTGACATGCATGGTGTTCAAGTCTATGTGTGGTAGTACTGGCAGTGCATGCATGCAGTCACATGTGTTGGATGTGACACAGGTGCTCAAATGCCTGCGTGTGTGCATTGTGTGTGACTCAGTTCATGGATGTGACATGATGCCTGACTTGCCATGTTTACTTTGTGTTTGCCAGACATCCATTGGCAACCATGACTGATGTCAATGTTTTGACTCCTATGTTTGTACAGTTGCTGTGGCTCATCGAGAGGACAGAGGCGTCGTTGTGGAGCATCATGGCAGGGACAAGACCGCCAGGCCTAGGCGCACTCCCCAGACAGGCCGACTTGAGTCCACCTCATCTGAGGGTGAGATGGCTGGGGGTGCGCATTGTCCATCGAGTGCAGCTGCTGGGGGTACATCACAGTAGGTTCGCATGGAGGGGGACTCCTCATTGGATTTCGACCAAGGTGCAGGGACGGAGGGACCATCCAGGGAGGAAGGCTCTCTAGAGTCATCCAGGGAGATGGAGGTGGTGGCGGAGGAGGAGGAAGATGAAGACCAGCGCACAGGGTTGGGTGGACACTTCCAGGAAGCGATTAAGGCTGCACCCCTGGAACAGGGATGGACGGATGTGCAGTGCACCGTGGAGGGCACTGACCAACCTCCTGTCCCTGATGTAGCAGGGATCAATCTCGTGGATGCCTCCATACAGGCCGGGTCTCCCTTTGGGGCCATGATGGTCACCCCAGAGCTTTTGCATGCCTGTGATTGCGAGGTGGGTGGGCATGATCCATGATGATGTGAGGGTGATTTGTGAGGGACTCTCAGATCATCAAGGATCAATGAGCAACTCCCTGTCCCGGCTTGCAAGTGCACTGCTCTTGGGTGGTCTTTGTGTGCTGGCTCATTCAGCTGCCCACTCCTCCACTCCCTCCTCTGTGCCCCAGTCGTCCTCTGGGGGCCTTCCTTGCAGGTTCCCACCAGAGCCCACTCTACTCCTGTCACTCCTGTCATGCCCACTGCGTCCTGTCTGATGGTTGCAACGTCCCTGCCTGAGGTGAATATCCAAGGGAGTACAGTGGAGGTAGTTGCTGTGCCTGACCAAGCTCCTACACAGGACCGGGCATTAGTGGGGCACCTGGCACAGCAGGACAGGGCTGGCACGGTACCCCCGCATCAACCAACATCAAGATGACGGGGGTGCATGAGCAGGACACACTGGAACAGGCAGCTGCACTATGGACTCTTCCCAGAGCCAATTTAGATCACAGAGGTCAGCAGTGACCAAGTAGGAGGAGCACTGCTGCTCAAGGGACATGGTGCGCGTCCAGGTGGAACTGATGATGCTGCTGGTGGCAAAGAGAGAACGGCCTTGGGAGGCGCAAGTTGCCAGAGCCAGGGCAGAGGCGGTAGAAAGGAGGGTACAGAAAGGAGGGTACAGAGGTGCGTCCAGGTCCTGGAAGAGGCTCGCAGGGATGCAGGGGTGCTGGAGAGGAGGATGAGCGGCAGCCTGCAAGCCATCCAGGACCAGGCAAATCACTGCTACCAAGAGGAAGAGGAGGAATGTGAGTCTGCCCTGGATAACCTAAGGGACTAACAATGAGCCCGCTTACAATGTAAATAGTTCATATGTGTCTCTGTATTTTCTGTTTTGCCCTTGGACATTTCCCCCTTCCAAAATCCATGCTTGATTTTGTGTGCTTGTTGGTAATACAGTTTTCTTTGTTGCACATGCTGTTTTGTAGCCTCTTTGTTCATGGGCAGCAAGTGGTTTGCATTCATTTTGCAATGTCTTTGTTATGTGACTGTCAGGTGGGTCATGGGTTTGACTGTGGAGATGTGGGAGTGCTGATCAGTCATGCATGGTAGGCTGCTTCCTGGTGCATGGACGACCACCAACACACTACACTCTCCATACTGTCTGTGCTTTCGTGTCATGCTACTCATCAGCCACTGTGGTGCTTCACATTGCATGGCATTGTTTTGCAGTGTTACTTGTGCATGGTGTTTCAATGGTGGAGCTGCTGCTATATTCAGCGGTCCTCTTGCTGTGGCACTGGTTGTGATGTGCCACAGACTACTGGTATGTGCATCCAACATGGATCTGCATAAGTACACACAGTTTGTGGATATATAGGTGGGTATTTGGCCAGTGTGTTTGATGTTGGTGGCAGGGCAGTTAAGTTGTGGCAAGTTGTCATTACATTTTGAACTGGTAGGGGAGATGGGGCAGTGCCAGGCTGAGTTGCTGAGTGGCTGGTGGGTGGTGTCAGTACTTAAGGGGGCTGCCTGTGGGTGGTGTCGGAGGTGAGTTGGGTGGTGGTGTGGGGACTGCGTGTCGGTGGTGACAGAGGTGAGGGGCTGGGGTAGTGTCAGTAGTATGAGGGGGCTGCCTGTGGGTGGTGTCAGAGGTGATGGGGCTGATGGGTGGTGTGGGGGCTGCCCGTGGGTGGTGTTGGAGGTGAGAGGGCTGGGAGTGGTCTGGGGGCTGCCTGTGGGTGGTGTCAGAGATGAGTGGGCTGTGGGGTCAGTAATTGAGGAGGCTGCATGTGGGTGGTGTCGGAGATGAGGGAGCTTGCTGGGGGTGGTGTCAGTACTTGAGGGGCTGCCTGGGGGTGGTGTTGGAGATGAGGGGGCTAAGGGTGGTGTCAGTACATGAGGGGGTTGCCTGGGGTGGTGTCAGAGGTGAGGGGCTGGTGGTAGTGTCAGTACTTGAGGGGGCTGCCTGTGTGTGGTGTCAGAGGGAAGGGAGCTGTGGGATTGGTGTCAGTAATTGAGGGGATTGTCTGGGGGTGGTGTCGGTACCCGAGGAGGCTGCCTGTGGAGGTGAAGGGGTTGGGGGTGGTGTCAGGGATTCCTGTGGGTGGTGTGGGAGGTGAGGGGTCTGGGGCGGCATCAGTACTTGAGAGGGCTGCCTTGGGGTGGTGTTGGGGGTGAAGGGGCTGGAGTGGTGTGAGGGCTGCCTGTGGCTGGTTTTGGAGGTGAGGGGGCTGAGGCGTAGTGCAGTACTTAAAGGGACTTCCTGGGGGTGGTGTTGAAGGTGAGGCGGCTGGGCGTGGTGTCAGTACTTGAGGGGGCTGTCTGGGGTGATGTCAGAGTTAAGGGGCAGTGGGGTGGTATGGGGACTGCCTGGTCTGTAGTCAGGGTGTGGGCTGGCACTTTGTGTGTGTTGGAAGTAGGGGGGGATGGTTCGCAGGGGTGCAAACATTCCTTGGTGTGTCCTTGCGCAGAGAAGCTGGGGTGCAGCCGTAACAAATGTGGATACTCGTGCAGAGTAGCTGGGGTGTAGCCTAGGCTTGCAAGGTGAGGCACACGATTTTGCAGGGGTGCAGCATGGGCCTGCGAGGTGAGACGGGAGATTTTGCTGGGGTGCTGCCGCCACTTAAAGAGAAGGCACATACTTTTGCAGGATGCAGCCTGGGCTTGCGAGGGAGGGTGCTCGATTTTGCTGGTGCTTGCTTCCACTTACGAGGGTGGGCGCGCATTCTTGTAGGCGTGCAGCCTGGGCTTGCGAGGTGAGGCATGCTATTTCACTGGGGTGCTGCCTTAACTTACGAGGGAGGCTGGCATTTTTGCAGGGGTGCAGCCTCGGCTTGAGAGGGAGGGCACACCTTCACGCACAGGTACTGGATGGTGGGTCAGGGGTGGATGTGGAGGGTTGCGCCTGGTTTGGGATTTTGCTTGTTTTTTGGGGTGCATGGGGGCGTGTTGAGGGCGTTCCCCGCGCAGCTTGTTTTTACTTGCACGACAGCTATAAATGTGCATTTGGGTCCGTGAATACGCCAGGCGCCCATTTATTTTTCTGCACTACAACTTGCGTAGGGTCCTTCTCGTCACGCTGACCTTGCGTGATTTCTGCACCCAGATCCATGAATCGGGCCCTTAGTCTATATGTAAAATGGTTCTCATTTAGCAAGAAGTACGTCGTGCAATTAATACTCATTGCAAACATCAGTAAACAAAAAAAAAACAACAGTTAAGGAAAATCAATCTTGATCTAATTAGCGCTGGCTACAAATATGGGCATATGGTGTCCATGGCAATCAGCTCTATTTTGGTACAAAGATCAAGTAATTCTTGACAGAAAAACTCCGTTGGATACTAATCGTGATAAGTCAAATTTACCATTTTGCTTCTAAATTGTATTGTACATGTCAGAAATGGTCTAGAGCAATCACAGCTCTCTGGTATAATGGAGAACTGGTGTCAGGTATCGGTGACTTACATCATCATAATAGTTAAACAATTACAGAAAATACTACAGGTTCCTGTTTCTGTCCACGCCACTTATTTGGTTATCAATTTTAAATGTTGGCACAAAGCTACTTTGCTGTTGAGCTAAATAGATGCCGAGTTGTGTCTGTGCTAAATAGCATAATTTGGGAACATCAGAGCAGCAGAGTTAATGAGGAGCTGACATGCGTATTCCTCACCCAAGTTGTTTGCTTTCTGCAGCATATATCTTCTAGGGGACTATTTCTTCAAGTCAGGTGTCTCTTGAACATCACTATCTTTTTGAAATGTAGGTTTTTTCAATAAAACTAGTCCTCCCAAATAGATTATATGGATTGGTTAGGTCATTATTTATATGTTTTATATTAAAGAGAAATAACTTTAAAGAAGACAAATAAAATGTAGTATTTATTTTGAAAAATAAAGTCATTATTGTAGACTTGTATATCTACAGTGTAGTAGTATCTCAGTAGACACAGACCCATATTAATATGCACTTTCTGCTCTGAGATGAGATAATTTGTGGTTGTGCGTTTACAGGAATGGGAACCTAGAACACTCAGGTTAGTTATGATAAGATATGATAAGGCATTTGTAACGCGCCTATACACAAGTGTTTCTAGTTACCAACAAGAACACTTACGTTTGTCATATGGTTGCCACACAGATTTGCTTTTAAAAAAGATAAGCAATAGGGTTTTATCCCCTATCTTCCTGTCCCAGCAGCAATAATTGCCAAGCCTCTACAGAAGGATTAGTAGTAGAGCATGGCAAACCACATATAAGGAAACAGTGCAGTGCTCTCAAACATACTCCAGTATACTTAAATGCTCTAACACAGTCAAAGGAGATAATCAACCATTAATACATGTACGGTTTACTGCATAACTTTAACAATGTTGCAAGGCAGGATAAACCCACCAATCAATAGGGAACTTTTCTTTCTCTTTCGGTATTAAACTTTGGTAAAAATTGTGCACATTTCATATGATGTTACAAAATGTTTGTTCGTTTGGTTTTATTTTTATTTACAGAACTTGATCAGTTATTTTATTAATTCAGCATTCTTCATTTGTTTTATGGCGACTTGTTTTCAACATTCACTGCCACAACATGTACACATTTCGATCAATCAAGATCATCTTCAGGAGGCTATGTACAGCGAAAAAGCAAGAACAAAACCAGATCTCACTATATAATCGGGCACTAGTTCTCTTAATGTCTGGCAAACTCATTTGTTTTTAAAAGAACGCATTGTAAGGCAAGTCCCAAAATTGAATAATAAAAATCAACCCAATGATCCACAAATAATGCACGAGATATGAGAAAAAGAAAAGGTTTATTACACAAACATAGCCTATGCTGGCAAATTATCAAAAAGACAATCAACATGGCCACCGAAAATGGCTGCATTTAAAGTAATTATCCGAGGTGAAATAAAAACAAATGTTACAGGTTATTCACAAATTCCCAGCCTGTGATTAGGTATCTTCATTCACACTATAGGTGAATCTATACAATACCAAGACCTATTGGCTTATTCTAACCTCGTGACTATAGAAAGACATCAGTTTATGAATTAATTGACACAGACCAATTTCTTCCCACTAGCTGCTCCCGGCATGATATACGCAGTTCTAGCATATCTTTAAGTCAATATCGGTCAGTGATTCATAGAGTCACTTCTGACCCTCTTCTTAAATATTGGATTTACCACTGATTGCTTCCAGGAAGGGGACGTAGATCCTTGTGACTTATTAATGTTCACTGAAAAGGCTAAATGTATAGGAAACTGTCTTCTTTTGAATTTGAAAGGCATATTTGTATCAGATGGAATGATAGGTATGTGCAGTATGAGAAGAGTATCATCGATTACATGGGGCTCTATGTTGTGTCTTTGTAGATGCATAACTGTCAACCTTGTTCCATTGCATAGTCTTGTGATGCATAAGATTGCAGAGTAGCATAATTACAGCACCTACTTTCAGTTTTGCTCATGAGGAGGCATTCATCCTACAGCGTTTCGCTCTTTAGAGACTGAAATGTTGAGCTGCTAATTAACCGTTCATTGACGTGCCCTGTGTGCAGAGAAGTGGAGGTGTAAAGAAGTAACTTTAAAGTATTTCGAATATTTGCTATAGTGGAATGTGAAAGTGCATAGAACCGTGCTCATTCTGTTTGTTAAAATGATAGCTATTGTTGAAATGGAAGGGCCCAAAGAGGTGCACTTTGCTATTTGGACAGCAGCTGAGTACGGAAACATATTTGTGCCTTTTATAGAAATATATAGATATTTGCAATGAAGAGGAAATAAACTTGAGGTATTAAATAATGATTCAAGCCCCAAATCTAACAGTTTCTCCTGAATGGAACTCCACTTTGTAATGTGGTCACTGTATCTTAAAGTAGAAGATTCAGACAATGTCAGATTTGCAATTCTGCCATAAAAATCCAGAAAAAAAGGGAATGCCATCCCAATGTGGTAAAGGTGTAAATTCAGCACTGCCAATGTGGGCGCACCTATCAATTGCGTAAGTGACGGGGTGACACAATGGGGAAAAGGAGGGTTCACTCATGGGGGTGAGGACTTCATTGACTGCTGCACTGTGTAACCTATGCGCAGGTGCAGCCAAATATGTCCAGAGGGAAGAGGGGAATCAGGCGTGCAAAGTGAGGTATGCGGGTGACAGGCACACAGGGAATAGGGATAAGGGGTATGGTTAGCAGGTAGAAAGGGTACTTTAGCATGATGGGATCAATATAACAGCCATTTTCTGGTATAGGCATCAGGTAAGTAAAACATGTTTGCTTCTCGCAGCTACAGGCCCCATTTCCTGACGGGACATGAATTTCTCATACACCTAGCCTTAGGAAGTGTGCTGGAGAAATGTTGCAAGTTGGCAGTTGCCAGGAGAACATGGCTGCAGTGGAATGGGACCAGTAGATTCGTTTGAGGCCAGCAAGCCAGGCACCTGGGTACTCACTGGAAATTTGTAGTGAATGAGAAATTAAATACAAACAAATCAAATTCAAACCACAATGGGGTATGATGTTTCAAATCGCCCTTGGCAGATGAGCATGAGAAGAGGGTTGATGGGTCGGGAACGAGCAGCGGGAACCAATAAACAGGGGAGTTCCAGTGTCCTTAAGGTGCAACGGTTTTTTGTGTTCCTGTGATGTTCGCGGGCCACCCCGTTGGTCGGATTCCATGTGAATGTCCCCTCTTTGCCAAGCTTAGGTTGTTGTGTGTGTTTGATGGGAACTGACCAATGGCAGATGAACAAAGTTCCAGTGGTCAGCACAATCATGTAATGCCTTGTAGTGCAGTTGTGGGTTGGTGTGGGAAGGTTTGTGATGTCATGAAGGGTGGTGTTGTGCAATGGGGGCACGGAAGGCACTAAGCAATTATGATCTTTCAATGTATGTCTGGATATAGGAGACTAACACAGTCCCACCAATTAGCAGTTGTAAGGTGTTCTAATATGTTTCAAATGTGGTGTTTGCAAATTAAGTTGTTTACATATACAAACTGTGCCCGCTGGGGGAGGCATAGGCAGCTCCCTTTAATTAGTTCAGTTCAACAGGGCTCCGTGAACTGTACTTTCCCCGCTGTTGTCTGGGCCTAGATAAATTGAGTTTCTTCTTGCTTGGTGTACGCTCCTTCTTGTACTACTTTGGTGTTCCAGTCGTTACTGGCTTTGGAGGACTCGAGGATCTCTAGGACATGTGAGTGTACCCTCGCCTGAATGTGCGATATTGTGGTTGCATGCACACTGAACATCAGGTAATATTTGGCTGACATAGAAGAGAACACGTGGCAACAGCCGGACACCATGTTCAAGGTGGCAGAGAGAGTGATAGAAAAGGAGGTGCAGAGACAGGACAAGGGGCAGCCAGGGGTAGTGATGGGTGGATATCTGGGAAGATAATGTTTAAGCTGGAAAACATAATATACAGCTTGCCTTCCCTTATGGCAGGAGTGGGAAAGTGGATATACGCCCTCGAGAAAGAGACAGCAGCGGATATGAAAAGCTTGATCACAGCAATATTGGGAGAGCTTGGAGACAGAATATGGGAACAGGTGGGATACAACAGGGTAAAACTGAGTAGTTATATACACGATAAGGCGGCCTTTAATAATTGTCACGCCCACGTGTGGAAAGTGCTAAGATGTATGTACCCTATACCTCAGACAGGGGGGCTATATTGGCCCGCAAGATAAAATTGGATGAGGACCATACAGAATACAACCAACAAATAATATAGAGGTGGATGCTAGAGACGTGGGATGTACACATACCCTTATTTTATTGTAACTTGGTTTTGTGGGCTCCCTCCAGATGTGGAGACATCCTCTGATACAGTAGTAGGGATAGAAGGTAAGGAGTAGCCAAGAGATACAATTGGCCATCATTCATTTTTGCAAATGGAAGCAAGAAAGCGAGAAAGATGTTGCAGATAATGTCACAAAGCCAGAAACAAAGTTGGTACTTTCTATGGAAGAGGCTATGTTCACCCCAGGCCCCAATGAAGTTGCCCCTGCCCAACAAAGGGGGTTTCCAGTGGGAGGAGAGCCACCACAAGGGGGGTACCCCCAGACACAGTATGCAGAGCATTGGGGGGCCCATCAGTGGGATACTACCAGCAGGGCATAGGGTACTCACAGGGTACACACAAAGGGGCAAGGGATATGGGTATGGAAGAGCAGGGCCCATGATGTCAGGACCATGTTTCCTTTGTGGGCAACAGGGCCATTTTGCATGGATGTGCCCATGTGGTAGCAACTGTATCGCAATCCTGGGGGGCCGATTCAGCATCATGTGCAGCCCATATACCCACAGGCACAGGCACACCCACAGGCCCAACAACTACTACCACATCAGTAACAGATGCCCACCCAAGCGGGGCCTGTAGGGATCCCAAGGCCACCAGCGAATGCACTGCAAGCACCCATGCAGACCCACCCACAAGGGGACAGTACATTGCTGGGCCAGAGCATAGTACACAACTACACCAAAGTAACAATTCTGAGAGGGATCTTTTTCCCATTTGCACAGGGCACGATGCCCCAATAGAATTGCCCTCAGAGAGTGTGTGGATGTCCAATCCTTGCAACAACTGAAGACCCCGAAGAGGAACCCGAGGTAGCAGTTGTGATAAGGCAGAAATATTTATCCTTTTTTATAGATACAGGGGCCTGTATAAAGGAGGGTGGGTTCCCACTGTCAAACAAAGTTATGGACACACAGGGCTTCTCTGGGGCTATTGGCATGGTTCCAATAACACAGGATTTACCACTAATGATAGGCACACAACAGCTTGTGGTGCCCCTATTGTATTCAAAAGATACTCCCATAAATATATTGGGGAAGGATTTGCTGAGTAAATTGAACGCAATTATTTTATTCTCAGAAAAGGGTATGGTATGCTCCACATCTGGCGTGTACACAGAAAGGGAAGAAGTTATCATACAGGCCTACATTTCACACAGCACCGTGAGGGTACATCCAACACACCCAAGGTGTTCTTGTACAGGGTCCAAATATTATTGGGTTTGGTGCCCGGGATGAATGGAAAAACATTCTAACTGGCCGCAGAATTCCTATTCGGACCCTCTGTGCACAAGGAAGTTGCCTCAGGCACGCAGATGATGTTGCGGTTAAATGGAGCGGTCATACGAACAGGCATGGTGATATTATGTCAGACAATGAGGACAAAATTGGTGCACAATTCTTTGTATTGAGCCCACATTGAGTTTGACCAATGTCAGAGATGAGCAGGTGTTCACAAAGGGCAAAGAGGAGGGAGAAATGGTGTTCCAGCTCCACATCTCATGCCCAATATGAGTAGTAGGAAGACTAGTGCGCAACTGACACAGGTAGTGAAGAAACAGACCGCCCTCACTCAGGTAGACTTGAAGAAGGTCCTGGAGAATGTGTGGAATAAAGGGCCCCATGATGTAGGAATGTGCAAAGGAGCAGGGGCAGTTTGCATCAAATTAAAAGAAGGGCCATTGCTGCCCCGGGTGAAACAATGCCTGTTTTCCCAAAAAGTAGATAAGGGAATATATGACACATGTGTTAGCAGGGCATAATAAAGACATCGACATCCCCATGCAATACGGATATATATCCAATTAAAAAGGCAAAAGGAGGCGCATGGACCCATATACAGGATATCAGCCCCCTGAACAATGTGGTAGAGGCTGAGTTCCTAGTTGTGCCGAACCCGGCTATGATATTATGCAACCCCAACAAATGCAAACAATTTCACAGTAATTGAGCTGAAAATGCTTTTTTCTCCATCCCATTGCATCCCGACTCCCAATACCTCACTACGTTTACATAGCGCAGTGTTCGGGTTTAGCACACACAATTACAACAGGGGTATTGTGAGCCCAAAAGTGCATTTAACAGAGTAATTGAGATGGATTTAAGCATCTTGCAAATACCCAGTACAGTAACAGTACGTAGACAACCTCCCAGTGTGTAGCATGATGGAGGAGCAATGCAAGGATTCAATCATTCTTTTGACCATGCTAGCAGAAAAAGGGTACAAGGTAGACTAGGATACACTACAGTACTGTCAGACAGAGGTGGCGTACATGGGGCAGATAATATTGGCAGAGGTGAGGAAGATAACTCCGGAAAGAGTGGAAGCCATTCACAGAAAACCACTGCCCGACACAGTAAAAGCAATTCTTGGGATTGTGCAATTACCGTAGGGCTTGGGTGTTCGACTATTCAACATTTACAAAGACCCTTCTCCAGGCACTTAAAGAAGAGCAAAAGTCTAAGAGCCCCATCCAATTGACCTCAGAGATGAGCAAAAATGGTGTCAAACTCAAAGAGGCACTGGCTCATGCCCAGTGTTGGCAACACCAAACTATAACAAGAAATTGTACTTGTTTTCACATTCCAATGACATGGTGATGATGGCCATCACCACCCAGAGAAAACCACAGGCACACAAGTCCCTGGTGGATTACAGCAGTCTGCTAGACCCAGTGATGCTAGGTCAGTTTCCATGCAAACAAGCGCTTGCAGCTGCGTTCACTGTAGAGAAGGCAGCCATCATAACAATGGGGTGCCAAGTGGTTTTGTAGGTGGAGCACTCGCTCTGTGCGATCATTGAAAAATCCAAGTTAATGACTCAGAGGACCTTTGGAGAGGTAATACTGGCAAACCCAGCAATTAAGGTTGTTAGATGTCGTGCAGTGAACCCAACAACATTCCTAGCACAGCCAGCTGCACCTAGAGAACAATGTTCTTGATTGTGCATCTTACATGGACAGAATGGAAGGGAACACCCAGGTGCAGGAAAAACCTATAGATTGGGGGAGAAATGCTCTTTGTTGATGGGTCTTCTATGATAGATTCGAAAATGGGGGGGCTGACACACAGGTGTAGCAGTAGCATAACATCATGAGGGAGAATTTTGCATTTGGTCTCAAATGTGGATGCCGGCTCATTATTAGGCACTGGCAGCCGAGTTGGTGGCTATAATAACAGCACTAAACATTTCAGAAGAGTACATGGTCAATAGTTTATCTGACACACCATACGTCACATCCAGGGTGCACTCAGGACTAGCACGATGGGAGAGGTGGGGTTTCAGGAGGAGTGATGGGTCCCCTGTTCAACACGCAGAATTACTAGCTTGGTTACTTGTGGTGTTAACCATCCCAGTGGAGGTGGCCATAATAAAATGTGTTGGCCTAACAGGCAGCATGGATTTAATTTCACATGGCAACGAGGTGGCCGACAAAGCAGCTAAAGAAGTGGCTTGTATGCCTGAAGACACCACTAAGTTTTCCCAGGTAAAAAAGCAAAGGTACCCATGATGGATCTAAGCAACCCAAGAGCACTAACACTGTAGATCCCTTTAATGCACTGTCCATTGTTCAGATAATAAAAGTTGCATGGTGATGTTCAGATAATAGAGTTGCAAGGTGAGGTGCCCCAAGAGGAGAAAGAGAAAGAGACAGAACGGCACAGGCAAGCCTGTAATTCCTCAAATATTACTTATTGTAGCATTAGAGCTGCTCCATTATCCAGCGCATGTTTTCGAAAGAACATGTGGTGGCAAACATTAATGAGGAATGGTTTGTGCCCAATCTCTATGAGTTAGTTGCTGAATTCACAAATAATTGAATGACCTTTCACAAGTTCCTGGCAGGACACACCTTAAAAATGGTCAAGGCAACATTGCCGCGCCCAGAGGAGCCCTTCCGGCACTTGCATATTGACTATGCAAGATAGATGAGACTCTTATAGGTACATGATAGTTGTGGCATGCCCCTTTTCACGATGGCTTGAGGCGGGATCATGTGCCCATAATGTTGCAAAATCAGCAGTCAAATTTTTAGTTCAAGAGGTATTCCTGAGGTGGGGAACATGTGATGAATTGAGGTCGGACAATGGGCAGCACTTTGACAATGATTTATTTAAGGAGGTTACAGCCCTCTTGAGGAAAAAGCACTAGCTATCCACAGTGTACCACACTCAAGCCAACGGATTGGTTGAACGGTTAAACAGTTTGATTAAAGAGCCCTGGACAGGCTGTCAGCGACACTTGCCAAAGTTGGCTATATTGCTTGCCTATGGCTTTATTTGCCTTATGCAATTAACCTAGCGTGGATCACCACTTAACTTTGTACAGCATTGTTACTGGCAGAAAAATACATAGGCCTCTTACTCCTGCATGTACAATTGTGGATGGCAAAACAAAAGGTGTGATGCCGACAGCTCTGCTCAGATACCTGGAGATGAATTCACTGCATACTTGAGGGAACTCACCAAATCTCTCAAAAACATATCTAATCAGGTGCACCCACGTTCAAGCCAGCCAGCCAATGGCAACGTACCAACCAGCAATGCAGGAGGAGAGACTTTTGCACCAGTGGCCCTGCCCCTCTACCCTGAGGGCTGAGTGTTGGTCCAAAATTGCACCAGATCGTGGAAGGTCCCCTGCTTTACAGGCCCGCACACATTGTCTACTTCGTACCAAAGGCTGTCAAGGTAGCCGATTGCCGTGCATGGATCCATCATACCGCCTTTCGCAAAGACAATAGCATTGGCTCCTTCAAAGGAGAAGAGAGCAGAACCACTTGATGGGGAGTACTGCTCTGTTGTCATTGACTTTTTTCTCTGCTATTAGGTTATACAGGAGGCCTGTGGAGGAAGAGGGCAATATGCCTCACGTTAATATCAGCAATGGTAGAAACCAGAAGCATAATGTATTTTGGTGTAGTGTAGCATTTTTGTGTGTTCCTTTGTTCTTCCTTTGGCTTTTAGTTTATAGGGATTAGACAGTACTATGAGGAGTAATGATGAATGAATTAGAAGCAAACAAAGCTTATTTCAAGTAGGCATGTTTTACAATGGCATGGGGATAGGCAGGACACGGCACCTGGCAATGTGTGGTATGATGACATGAGAAGTGGGATGGGAGGGGGCAAATGACACTTGTGTGATCTCTCATCCCACATGTCATAGGGACACCCACTCTTTTCCTACCCCAAGAGGTAACAGTGGAGGAAGGGGTCGCCTAATGCACCTGTCAGTGTGCAGAATGAGGAGCCTTTTTCAGGGTCATTGATTTGATGAGGGCAACAGGTGTATGCAGATAATGTATGCAGCTGGGGAGAGTGGCAAACATATAAAGCTGCCAAACACATATTTGAATATGTCACAGAGGATGCAAGGAGGGGGGAGCCATTGTTCACGATGCATAGCAGAGGGCCCTGCCAAAATGCAACACAGCATGATGAGAATTGAAGGATATGTCTTTCATGATGGGCAATGGGAAGGGGGAATGGTACAGTGTCGAGCAGACGTGTTAGTTGGGTTTGAAGAGGGTGTAGTGGCAAAACTTAATGACAGCTGTAAGGCATTATGGAATACATACATGATTGATTTAACTTGGATAGATGAGAGACACCAACTAATACACATAAAACCTCTTATGCTATTTTCCTCATGTTTCAGATCCAATGGGTCAACCCATCTGGGGTCTAATGTCGGCTGAACCAAGGTGATGAGCATTCCAGCAATACAGAGCGGGACAGCAGCGGTTATGGACCACTGGTTGGAGTGTGGGTCCAAGTCGTACAACCAGCTCCCTCCCAACTGGGGGGGATTTGCTGCCTCATCACACTGCACAGCCCTGTCCTGGTAGTGCCTCGAACAGAATTGGTGCCCTTCAGTGACCATCCTGCGGTGCTAAAGGGGAAGACAGCAGTGAAAGAAAGAATGTAAGGGGCTCGAGATCAAACACTGACAAGAAACATGTGTAGCAGTAACACTGGCTCAGCAAATCATCAGAAAATGTGACTGCAATCCCACCACAGCCTGTTCTTGAAGGGATTTATGTTTCCACATCTCTTTTTCATCCAGGAGTCCAAGTGGCAACTAATGTTAAATGGCTGTTTGTGACCAGTTATGAGGTGTTGAAACTGGCAAACTCAAATGAAAAAGGACTAAATGCAGTGAATGAAGAACTTTGAGTAGTCAGACTGGTGGCACTACAGAACAGATATATGTTGGACATGCTCACCGCAATGGAGGGTGACGTTTGCCAGAAGATAGGGAGCAGCTGTTGCACAATTGTACCAGCCAACAACGGAGATAATGGAACTTTGACAGAGTCCATAAAGGACATTTGTACACCCCCTGAGAGTATGACAAAGGAAATAAATGCAGTATCAGACAGCTGGTTTGACTCTCGTTTTGCTTGGATCCAATCATGGCAGGCAAACATTTTCAATGTAACTGTCTCAGTGCTCATTCTGGTGCTCATCACCTTCTGTGCGGGTTAGCTAGTATTACGGCACTGCAAAGGTAAAGGCAGGAGGATGAGATATATGATGTACCTGAATGTTGATGAGATGAGGGATAAGGTATGCAATAAAAATGTTGACTTAACGCAGTCTGGAGCAAATGAATACGATTTACAAGGGGTGGTTACAATGCCACCTGCAAACGTGGAAGTGTATGATGAATTTTGGGTAGCATGTTTAGATGATCAGAAAGGGTGTGTGATTACAGAATCTTCACTGGGGGAGTAAGAGGACCAAGGGGGGAGTATGGGTAGGGAAACAAGGTTCTAGATCCCCAAAGAGGCAAGTAAAAACTTGACAAGAAGGTGTTGATCGATGGATTGATCAAAGGGGGAATGCAGTAAAAGTGGAATTCAGCACTGCTAAGGGGGGGCACACCTATCAATTATGTAAGTGATGGGGGTACACAATGGGGAAAAGGCAGGGTCACTCCTGGGGGTGAGAACATCATTGAACGCTGTGTTGTGTAACCTATGCGCAGGTGCAGCAGAAGTCCACAGGGAATTGGGCATCGGAAGTACAGAGTGAGGCATGTGGTTGAGGGGCACATGGGAGATAGGGATAAGGGGCAGGGCTAATGGGTAGAAATGATAGTTTAGCACAATGTGAAAAATATAACAGCCATTTTCTAGTATAGGCCACATGTAAGTAAAACTATTTTTCTTCTCGCAGCTACAGGCCCCATGTACTGGCAGAACATGGATTTCTCGAATACTGAATCTAAGGCAGTGTGCTGGAGAAATGTTGCAAGTTGATTCGAGGCCAGTGAGGCAGGCACCTAGGTGCTCGCTGGGATTTCATAGGGAATTAAAAATGAAATACAGGAAAATAAAATGTAAACCCTGGTGGGGTAGGAGGATTCAAATCGCCCTTGGTAGATGAGCATGGGAAGAGGGCTGAGGGGCGAGGGAACGAGCAATGGGGAAGCAATCAACAAAAGAGTTTTGGTGTCCCTAGGGTGCAACAGTGTTTTGTCTCCTTGCTGATGTCCGAGGGGCACCCTATTGGTCGGATTCTTTGTGAGTGTCCCCCTTTGCCAAGCTTGTGTGTGTGTTTAATCGAAACTGACCAATGGCAGATGAATAAAGTTTCAGCGGTCAGCACAATCATGTCATGCTTTGTAGCATAATTGTTGGTCGGTGTGGGAAGGTTTGTGACATCACGAGGGAAGGTGGTGTGCTGTGGGGACTGGGGAAAAGGAAGGCATGAACCAATTATGATCATTCAATGTATGTCTGGATATAAGGGACTGACAAAGTCCCACCAATCAATGTTTCTAAGGTATTATGAAATGTTTCAAATGTGGTGCATGCAAATTACATTGTTTATCTATAAAAACTTTGCCCACTGTTGACAGCTTCCTTCATTCAGTTCAGTTCCACAGGGCTATATGAATCGTGTTTTCCCAGCTGTTATCTGAGCCTAAGTAAATTTTGTTACATCTTGCTTGCTGTATGGTCCCTCTTGGATTACTTGGGTGTTCCAGTCATTACTTGCTTTGGAGGACCCCCAACACACCAAGACATCCGAGACATCGGAAACACCTTTTTCTTCTTGAATATAATATGACTGCTTTTAATAGAGTACCCCAAGAAGTTACTAAAAGCAATTGTCCTTCTGTTATAACCTGTCAATACAGGACATACCTCATAATGCAAAGCCATACAGAGCAGTTTCTGGTACTTGAGCTCACTTAGCACACCCATGGTACCCTCACCTGAGAGACATTTTATGCGCATTTAGCAGAAAAGTTAAATAAATTACATTGTACAATGTTAAGTGGATTAGTTGTGTTTCCTGGGCCATTGGCCTCTAATTCATACATTCATTAATTTTGTCATTTGTAAAGCACCTTTCACCATAATTATGGTCCCAACGCGCTGTTAGTTAAACGCCCTTGGAGGGACCGGAGTCCAAATACTTGGGAGAATTGGGAAGTGCTATTATGCAAGTGTTCATTTCAGCCATTAAGGTTATGTGAGACCGGCCAAGACCCCGCCAGTCACCCATGTCTGAATGGAGTGTATATGGACACTGAAGAGTTATACTATGAACTTAAGGGGGAGTATTGTGCTTAAGGAGATAGAGAGTTATGTGAGAAGCTATATTGTGAATGTGCAGTGTTCGAGAGGAGAAAATGGGTTAGCTGTACAAACAATGTTTACATCCTGGATTCCATCTATGTTCATGGAGCAGTGCTATGTTTCACAGATGATCTAAGTGCTAGATGAATGCATAATACTCACCCTCAGAGAGCATCTTAGAGTGTAAAATTGCCATGCCTAGTTCCTTCTAGTGGGAAAAAGGTCCCAATTGCAGCCTCTGCGGCCTCTAACAACAGGGCCAAAATCTTTAAATAATGCAAGGAGCACGCCAATCCTTCTGCAGGTTCTACCTTTCCTGTTCCCTCCCAGGCCCTACGTATGCCATTAGCTTCTCACTTCACCACTAAAACCGAGGATATCCTGTCCTCACTCTCCTCTTCCACTCCCTCTACCTCTATCGGCCCCCATCTGGCCGCTTCACCCTCTGGTCCTAATTTCTCCTCTTTCTCTCTGACAACACCTGAGGATGTTTCTATACTAGTCCGATCTATAAAGGTGTTGTCCAAAAAGGTGCTCCCCCGCTCACTCAGAACCATTGAGGACCACATTGACACCCTTGCTCTGGCCTTGGCTGATTTCTGCCATCACTCATTCACAACTGGACCCTTCCCCTCTCTCCTCAGGCACTGCCTTGTGTACCCCCTCCTAAAAAAGCCTTCCACCAAACTTCCCGGTCTGGAAAACTATCATTGATCTCTATCACCCCTTTCCTAGGCAAACTTCTGGAAAAGCTGTCCATCTCCCAGCTTACTCTCCACACTGAATCTGTTGGTTGTCTCCATGACCATCAGTTTGGCTTCAGCGAAACGAGAAGCAAGGAAACTACTTTCCTGAACACCCGTGAAGATCTGCTCTCTAATATTGACTCCAGCCTTCCTTCTTTTCTAATCATTTGCAACATTTTTTCTGCTTTTGACATGGTCATTCATGGCATACTGATCAATCGACTCAACAAGTACCTAGGCATCACAGATCAGGTCCTGGGGTGGTTAACCTCCTTCCTCCTGGACTAACCCTCCCAGCTACAACTTAGTCCATTTCTCTCCACCACACTGTCTCCACGTGTGGTGTTCCCCAGGGCTATACCCTTTCACCATGGCTCTTTAATGTCTACTTGGACCCGCTAGCCGCACCTGATCTCTACCGTCTCCTTTCACTTTCAGTGCTATGTGGATGATACTCAGCTCTCTTTCATGCTCCCCTCAGCCTCCTCTCCTCTCTCGCTCATTCCTGACTGTCTATCCGCTATTCCGGATTGGTGTGCCTCCAAGGATCTCTGCCTTAATGCTAGGAAGATGGAGATTCTTCTCATTGGGACCCTTGCTCCCACTTTTTCTCTCTATAATGCTGGCTACTCTCCTTGGGCCCTCTTCATTCACCTTCCTATGAGCCAACAAACCTTTGTGTCATCTTCAACTCCACCCTCTCCTTCTCGCCTCACGTTACTGACCTTGCCAAGAAGGCCCACTATCAGCTGCATCACCTCAAAGATATTCTTCCTTTTCTTACCTTCCCCCAGAAGCTCATTGTCTCAAGAGCCCTGGTTCTCTCTAGGCTTGACTACTGCAACAGCCTCTTTCTCAAACTACCTTCCGCCACTCTCCTCCCTCTGCAACTAATCCAGAACAGGACTTCAAGACTTATCCATGGCTTCAAGCCCATGGACCGTATCTCCAGCCATAGAATCTTTCCACTGGCTGCCGGTGGCTGCAAGGATCAAGTTTAAGACCCTCTGTATCACCACAAGCCTTTCTGGGCCTAGGGCCTGCACTATATCCAACTCTCTCTTCCAAAATACCTTCCTTCTCAAGCCCTTCCCTCAGCTACCTCCAATTCTCTGAGCAATAGAGTGGGGGTAGATCTCTCTCTTCCGCAGGTGCCTCCTTCTGGAATGGCCTCCCCACCTCTCTCAAATTTGAGTCGGACCACTTGAAGCTCTGGAAACTACTCAAGACTTTCCTCTTATCCTCTGCTTTCTCTCTCTCTCTCTCTCTCTCTCTGTCTCTCTCTCTCTCTCCTGCTGGCCGACCTTCCTGCTGCTCCAACCGATTGCCTGGCTACCCCCAGAATCTCACTGGGTACCATTGTCCTCCAATAGCAGTCTCCCATGCACTTCCTCTGGCCCTACGGTGCACCTAGGGGCTGTAACTGTAACCTCTACATCCCCATGCCTTCCCTGCACTTACCCAGAGCCACGCTGCCCTGCTGCACTCACTCAGAGCATTCCTGCCCTGATTGCACTTCCCCTTTCCCTCACCCTGCCAATTCCCCCTCTCCCATCCCCCTACACTTCTGTGCTGTCGCACTTGCAAGATCCAAATGACACCAGGCTAGGTGAAACCTGTGTGAGAGTGGTCAGGAGTGGGCACAGGGAAAAGCATGGGGGATCATGAAGTCGGGGGAACAGCCAGAATTTGAGGGCATTCCTGAAGGCCCCCTTGTTCTCTGCCTCTGCGAGGCAGAGAACAAGGTTGAGGGAGTTCCAGATAGTGGGTGCGAGGACAGAGAAAGAGGCACCTCTTAATATGGAGAACTGAAAAGGGAGGTTTACAAGGAGGTGCGCAGAGCCTGATCTGAGGATTCTGGTGATGCAGTAGTGGGTGAGCTTGGTTTGGAGGAATTCCTGGCCTTTTTTGTGAATGGCACAGTGGGTGATGCACATGACTTTGAAGGGGGCCGGTCGGCTTATGGGCAGCCAGTGAAGTGTCTTGAGTGTGGGGGGGGGGTTTGTGTTCTCTGGGGTAGAGTGCGAGGAGGAGCCTTGCTGCAATGTTTTGAATCCATTGGAGCTTTCTGCATTGGTATGTGGATGTGCCTAGGTAGAGGGAGTTGGAGCAGTTTAGGTGCGAGGGGATGAAGACCACGATTGTGGCAACTCTATGGGGGTAGGAGGGATAAGGAAAGATCTGCTTGAGGATGCTGTAACGCTCACCTGATTCCCACAGAGGCGCAGGTCTGACTTTGGGACTCTGAAGATGGACAGGAAGGGCCCTCTACTCTGGCTTCTCCGGCTCGCAGGAATATTCCCCTGTGCGTTAAAAGGGAGTATTACCTACTGACTGAGTTATGCTCAAGCCTCCCACTCTCTTCCAACCCTCCACGATACCCTTCCACGATTCCCCGTGAAGTCTCACCTTAGGGTCTGAAAGGACAAGCTCTCCATCCTGCTTCTGACGCAGGGGCGCGTTGAACCCAGTTACTTCACTGGATTGAGGTTGGATGGGAGTTCAGGTAGGCTTGATTATACTGGTAAGGCGCTGTAAAAGTTCTGTTGCAAGTTCAAAAGTTCAAGCTTTAAATAATAATGTTCATTGTCTTTTTTCAGGTGATGAATGAAGATTCCTTTGGAAACTCCTTGCAATAAAGCGCTGATGTTGATATCTTTTCCCCATAGGGGCCGGGGTTCGGAATGCCGGAGATATGGCGCCGACCCGAAGTGAAACGTGCAGTTCCAGTAAAGATCTGGTAAGTCATAGATGAGCGCTCAGGTAATGTTTTTACATTCGCTCATCTAATGTCTTTGTCTTTTTTCCCCATAGGGGCCGGGGTCCTGCTTGGAAGCAGCAAGACCCGAAATGAAATGGGAATGACCCAACAGGTAAGTCTTAGAAGGAAACTGAGCTTTTCCTATTCCCTTCCTTCTCTCACCTCTTATTCTTGTCTTTTTCTCTAGGCTCTGGGAAGTGGCTGTGTATCCGGATGATCGCTGCTGAAGATGGAGGAACCCAGGAAAGGTGAGTGAAATGCAGCGCTGCAGCGATCGTAACAAAATGCTTTTAAAAATGATGTCTTCCCTTTCAGGATCGTCGGTGATGTCTCCGTGGTGCAGATTAGCTGGTAGGTCTCTTGTCTCCCTTTGCAGGTGACCCAGGATGCTGACAGGCGTGGCTGAAGTCCAGATGCAGGAGCTGACACGGTGAGCGTCCAGCTGCGAGGAGCAGAACAACGCGAAGCGTGAGTTGCTGATCGGGTGTGGTTTAAATAGCTTTGGAAGAAGTCCCAAGTATGTATCCTTCCTCCAATCAGGTATGTATCCTTCCCCGACCACACCCGGGTGGAAAGTAGTCCCACAGGTAAAGTAGTTCCATTCAGGCCTCAAGAGGGCCTGGATGTGGCAGCATGGTCTGCATCAGGTAAGTGCACATTAAAACATTTGAACACATGTCTAGCTTTATGAGCCTGGAGCCTAAGGCGCCAGGATTGCGTCCAGAGGACCCCAGCTTGGGCCCGCTGGCACTCCCCTGGGGGAAATGATGCCTGCCTCTGGGGTCGCTGGGTCGGACCTGGCTCCTTGGAGGTAGGCATCATGACAGTACCCCCCCTCAAAGCCCCTCCCAAGGTTCTTCCCTCTGGGGGTTTGGGCTTGTTCGGAAATCTCTGGTGAAACCTTTGTATTAATCGAGGTGCGTGGACATGGTCACTAGGCTCCCACGATCTCTCTTGAGGTCCATATCCCTTCCAGTCAACAAGATAGAAGAGTTTCGACTTAACCACCTTGGAGTCTAAAATGTCTTTAACTTCGAATTCTAATTCCCCTTCAATTTGAACTGGATCTGGAGGCTTGGACAATCGGGTTCCTGGTTGTACTGGCTTCAAAAGTGATGCATGAAAAACTGGATGAATACGCATGTTGGACGGTAGATCCAGTTTAAAGGCCACTGGGTTGATTATAGCTTTGATGGGATAAGGTCCTATGAATCTGGGATTGAAGGTTCGCGGGCCCTTGAGGGGTAAATGTTTAGTTGCTAGCCATACCTGGTCTCCTACTTGGTAAAGAGGAGTTTTACTTCGGTGCAAATCAGCGTTTTCTTTGTACTTTTTCTTGGCTTGCTGTAAATGAGTTGCAGCTTCTTTGAAGGCTCGGGTTATTGTGGAATGCAGATGATTTACTGCGGGCATTTCCAGGGTCAGAGGTGGATCTAGGTCAGAGGTCCGAGGATGGTGACCATACAAAGTATAAAAGGGGGTTTGTCCGGTTCCTGAATGCACTGAATTGTTGTATGCATATTCTGCGATCCAAAGGATGTCTTTCCAATTTAACTCGGATTGGTGTAACATGCACCGAAGATATTGCTCGAGAGTCTGATTGGTTCTCTCGGTTTGTCCGTCGGTCTGGGGGTGGTGGCTGGTGGATAACCGCACATCTATTTGTGCTAGTTGGCAACACTTTTTCCAAAAATGTGAGATAAATTGACTTCCACGATCCGAGACTAATATGGAAGGGAAACCATGTATGCGAACTATATTCTCCAGGAATTCCTTGGCCAAGGTGGAAGCTGAAGGCAAACCCTTTAAAGGGATAAAGTGGGCCATTTTGGAGAATAGGTCCACAATTACAAGGATTGTGTTGTAACCAGCACAAGGAGGCAGATCTGTTATAAAGTCCATTGACAGGGTGTGCCATGGCGCCGGAGGAATATCCAAGGGTTGAAGTAGGCCGGCTGGCCTTTTCTTTTGAGCCTTGTTTTGGGCGCAAATTCCACAAGACAGTACAAAAGACTTTATGTCTTTTCTCCAAGAAGGCCACCAGAAGTGGCGTTTGATTTTTTCCTCCGTTTTAGCGATACCAGGGTGTCCTTCCATTAAAGATTCATGATGATGGCAATAACAAGTTCTTGCAATTCTTTACTTGGCAGAAACAACCGCTCCTGGAAGTAGGGTAAGTCATCCTTAACGGTGTAATGAGGACCCTTTTGACTCCATTCCAGTAAGGTTGAAGAGTCTAGAAGTTGTTTTACTTGCGTTTGAATATCCTCAATAGATTGCAATGAAGTTAAGCCTAAGATTCTTTGCTCAGGTATGATGGGCACAAGTTCTAAGCTCGAATTAGGTTCTTCCATGCCAATCCGGGATATGGCGTCTGCTTTTCCATTCTTTCAGCCAGGGCAATAGGTAATTACAAAATCAAATTCCGCAAAGAATAGAGCCCATCGGAGTTGTCGTGAAGATTGAGCTTTGGTCGTCTTTAAATACTGTAAGTTTCTGTGGTCCGTAATTACGGTGATGGTGTGTCTTGCCCCGAGAAGGTAGTGACGCCAAGCCTTGAAAGCAGATTTGATGGCCAGTAACTCTTTATCGGTAATTGCGTAGTTGATTTCAGGAGGAGAACATTTTCTGGACCAAAAGGCCACTGGGTGTAGTTGGTTAGTTTTTGGGTCTCTTTGCGACAGGACAGCTCCCATGGCCGAACTGGAAGCATCGGTTTCCACTATGTACGGGAGATCTGGGTGCGGGTGCATCAATACAGGTGCAGAGGTGAATGTGGTTTTCAGGTCCTGGAAGGCTTGTTCGGCCTCAAGAGTCCATTCGAAGCGTTTGTTTTTCTTTAGGAGAGCGGTGATGGGTTGGACTGTTCGGGAAAATTCCGGGATGAATCTTCGATAGAAATTGGCAAAGCCAAGCATGCTCTAAACTCCCTTCACCGAGCTTGGAGATGGCCATTTGAGGATGGCGTCCACCTTTCGCGAGTCCATTCGGACTCTTTGAGGTGTCAGGATGAATCCGAGAAACTCAACTTCTGTGGTATGAAAAACGCATTTTTCGAGTTTTGCAAATAGTCTGTGCTGGCACAGTTTCTCAAGAACTGCCCTAACATGTTTTCTGTGATCAGATTCTGAAGAAGAGTACACCAGGATGTCGTCAATGTAAACAATGACGCAGACATCAATACGTTCCCGAAGAACATCATTCATAAAGTACTGAAAGGCGGCAGGTGCATTGCACAAACCGAAGGGCATCACCTGATATTCGAAGAGCCCAAATTTGGTGCGGAATGCAGTCTTCCATTCGTCGCCTTCTTTTATGCGCACCAGGTGATAAGCTCCTCGGATATCTAACTTGGTGTACACACAAGCGTCTTTCACCTGGTCGATAAGCTCAGGGATCAAGGGCAGAGGATAACGATTCTTAATCGTTATTTGATTTAGGGCGCGATAGTCTATACACGTTCTAAGGTCGCCTTCTTTTTTTGGCACGAAGAACAGAGCTGAAGAGACAGGAGACTTGGACGGGCGAATAAAACCATTGGCTAGGTACTGATCTAAATACTGACGCAAATGCAGGTTCTCAGGTTCCGTAAGAGCATAAATCCTACTACAAGGTAGTTGAGAATTGGGTACCAGATCGATCTGGCAATCATAAGACCGATGGGGAGGTAACGTGTTAGCCTGTTCTTTCTGAAAAACATCTTGGAATTCTTGGTATTCTGACGGTAGCTGTACAGGGGTGGAAGTTGCTGTGGCTAGACCCATAGCTGGATTTCTTGGATAACAAGTTGGTTCACAATCAGGAAAACTTATCTTCTTTGCTCGCCAGTAAATTCTGGGATTATGTGTTTCTAACCAAGGAATTCCAAGAATTACTTGAAATTGTGGGGCCTTGATCACATTAAACACGATTGCTTCCCGATGTCCATCCTGACCCACCAGTGTCACTTCAACAGTGGAATGCGTTACAGGCCCTGAGGCTATTTCGGTTCCATCTACTGTAGTAATGACATCTTGGGTTACTTTCGGGCGGAGAGGAAGCTTAATCCTGGAAGCCAAGTCACGGTCTATGTAATTTCCAATAGCTCCACTGTCGATGTATGCTTTTATAGCATGCAACTGCTGAGGCTGTTTTGGGTCCACGAGAACCACTGGCATGACGAAATGCGAGGTCAAAGAGTTAGTTTTCAAGCTCGACAAGCTGACCCCTACGCTTGCCGGGCTAGGTCGTTTCCCGAATCAGGTGTCACTAATTCGTTATCAGTAGCTCCAACCACCTTCTTAAGTGGTTTAACTGGACATTTTCGAAGAAAGTGACCGGAAGTCCCGCAATACAGACAAAGTTGCATTTGCCGCCTTCTCTCTCGTTCTTTCTGCGTTAATGGTCCTTTAACACCACCGATTTGCATAGGTTCAGATACGTCGGTACTCTTGGAGGTAGCGTGGGTTTGGATCGGTGCTCGGTTTTCATACTTGAACCAATCTGCTTTTCTATTTTGAAGTCTGTGATCAAGTTGAACCACCAAGTCAATGTAGTCTGCGCAGACCTGGGGTGGGTTTACTATCTGAGCTAGAACATCCTTAAGCTCTCCGCGCAGGCCTCGATGAAACAATGTGATACTTTTGCTTTCTGGCCATCCAGTTTCCACAACCAGTCTGTTAAAGGTGGCTATGTAGGACAGAAGATCCTGATTACCTTGTCGTAAGGATAGCAGTTCGTTATCAAGGGCCTGTCCTTGAGAGTGTCGAGCGAACAATCTTTCCATGCTGGCCTGGAAGCCCTGAAAATTCTGGAGAATGGGATCATCCTGATTTACCAATGGAATAGACCAATCGACAGCACTGCCACTGAGGTAAGATAGTATAAAGGCTACCTTGGTCTGGTCGTTAGGGAAGGCTCCGGGTCTGCATAGAAAGTGTAAAAGACGGCATATTTCTTGGGATCCCCCGCAAAACGTTCAGGCGGGGCCAAAGGCATGTGTCCAGGTAGATTAATTTGTACCGGGTTACTCAAACCCATTGATGTGGAAATGTCTCCGGAATTAGGTAAAGGAGTGTGCCCTGCCTGGGTCTGTAATAACCTTTTGGCTAGGTCATCAGTTCTTTCCTTAGATAAGATCAGTTCTCTTTTGAGAGCGTTAGTCTCCTGGCGGGCTGAGTGCACCTCTGCCTGTAATTCCCCCAAAAGCTGGGCCAGCTGCTCAGTCTCGGAAGTCTCCATAGCGCCCGGGTGGGAAATTGTGGGTAGGCTTCGCGTTCTGTAATGCTCACCTGATTCCCACGGAGGCGCAGGTCTGGCTTCGGGACTCTGAAGATGGACAGGAAGGGCCCTCTACTATGGCTTCTCCGGCTCGCATGAATATTCCCCTGTGCGTGAAAAGGGAGTATTACCTACTGACTGAGTTATGCTCAAGCCTCCCACTCTCTTCCAACCCTCCACGATACCCTTCCACGATTCCCCGTGAAGTCTCACCTTAGGGTCTGAAAGGACGAGCTCTCCATCCTGCTTCTGACGCAGGGGCGCGTTGAACCCAGTTACTTCACTGGATTGAGGTTGGATGGGAGTTCAGGTAAGCTTGATTATACTGGTAAGGCGCTGTAAAAGTTCTGTTGCAAGTTCAAAAGTTCAAGCTTTAAATAATAATGTTCATTGTCTTTTTTCAGGTGATGAATGAAGATTCCTTTGGAAACTCCTTGCAATAAAGCGCTGATGTTGATATCTTTTCCCCCTAGGGGCCGGGGTTCGGAATGCTGGAGATATGGCGCCGACCCGAAGTGAAACGTGCAGTTCCAGTAAAGATCTGGTAAGTCATAGATGAGCGCTCTGGTAATGTTTTTGCATTCGCTCATCTAATTTCTTTGTCTTTTTTCCCCATAGGGGCCGGGGTCCTGCTTGGAAGCAGCAAGACCCGAAATGAAATGGGAATGACCCAACAGGTAAGTCTTAGAAGGAAACGGAGCTTTTCCTATTCCCTTCCTTCTCTCACCTCTTACTCTTGTCTTTTTCTCTAGGCTCTGGGAAGTGGCTGTGTATCCGGATGATCGCTGCTGAAGATGGAGGAACCCAGGAAAGGTGAGTGAAATGCAGCGCTGCAGCGATCGTAACAAAATGCTTTTAAAAATGATGTCTTCCCTTTCAGGATCGTCGGTGATGTCTCCGTGGTGCAGATTAGCTGGTAGGTCTCTTGTCTCCCTTTGCAGGTGACCCAGGATGCTGACAGGCGTGGCTGAAGTCCAGATGCAGGAGCTGACATGGTGAGCGTCCAGCTGCGAGGAGCAGAACAACGCGAAGCGTGAGTTGCTGATCGGGTGTGGTTTAAATAGCTTTGGAAGAAGTCCCAAGTATGTATCCTTCCTCCAATCAGGTATGTATCCTTCCCCGACCACACCCGGGTGGAAAGTAGTCCCACAGGTAAAGTAGTTCCATTCAGGCCTCAAGAGGGCCTGGATGTGGCAGCATGGTCTGCATCAGGTAAGTGCACATTAAAACATTTGAACACATGTCTAGCTTTATGAGCCTGGCGCCTAAGGCGCCAGGACAGAGGTCCAACATGAGCCTGGCGCCTAAGGCACCAGGATTGCGTCCAAAGGGCCCCAGCTTGGGCCCGCTGGCACTCCCCTGGGGGAAATGATGCCTGCCTCTGGGGTCGCTGGGTCGGGCCTGGCTCCTTGGAGGTAGGCATCATGACAGATGCAGAGACGGAAGATGCATGACCTGGAGACTGGATTGATGTGATGGGAGAAGGTCAGTTCCGAGCTAAAAGTGCATCCTAGGTGGGTCCTGATGTATTCAGCCAAGGGAGAGCTTGCAGTAGGAGATTTGTGTTGCTGCAGATTAGGATTTTGTTTTTTCCCGGGTTGAGGAGCAGGTGGTTGTTCATCATCCAGAGGCCAATGTCCGAGAGGCAGGATGCCAGGACTGGGTGGGATGAGGGTGAGAAGAGGAGTTGGGAATCTTAAGGATGATCTGAGTGTCATCAGCATAGTCGTAACAGGTGAGATTGTGGGAACCGATGAGTGTGGTGATGGGTGAAAGGTAGGGGTTGAAGAGTAGGGGAGAGAGAGAGGGACCCTGGGGGACTTGGTAGAGGACTGAGTCAGGGGAAGAGAAGAAAGGATGAAGAAAGGCAATTTGGGAGCAGTTGGAGAGAAAAAGAGGAGATCCATCTGAGGGAAGAGTCCCTTATGCCTAGGTCAGAGTCTATTCGTGAGGATGGAGTGGTTGACCATGTTGAAGGCTGCTGAGAGGTCAGGGAGGATTAAAGCAGCACAGCCCTCAGAGTCTGCTGTTCTTTTTAGGTCATCCCAGATAGAGACCAGGGAGGATTCAGTTCCATGGAGGGGTCTGAAGCCAGACTGGACAGGGACAAAAAGGCTGTGGGTTTTGATGAAAATACTGAGCTGGGAGTATGCCGTGTGAGCTAGTACTTTGGCTATGAAGCGATTGTTGGAAATGGGGCAGTAATTGGAGGGGAAGAGGAGGTCAAGAGAGGACTTTTTTAGTAGTGGTTTGACATAAGAGGTTTTGAATGCTGATGGGAGGATTCCAGTTGTTAGTGAGTGGTTGATTATAGATCTGGAGACAGTGTCTGCACAAGTGAGATAGTTTAGTGTGGATAGCGATGTTCCTTTCATTGGCTATGTTGAAGTAGGGGTCAGAAAGTAGGGCTCAGGAGATGGGACAGAGAGGAAGAGGTCTTGAACGCAGCTATAATCTTGTTGTGTTCTTTGCATGGGTTGTTTGCATTGGCGATGCAGGTGGTGTAGGCTCTCGTCTGTCCAGTCAGAGTGGCTTTGGTTTGAGCAGACGATTGGGCTGCCAGTTTCATTCCAGGCAATGGTTGAAGGTTTTGAGGAATTTTACCTGTTCAGTGGGAAGGGGGTTTTGTAGGGGTTAAGGGGGACAGAGCGGCAGAGGGCCATTGGTCGAAAATGTCTGGGGAAGGGGTTCCTCCTTGGAGAGGGCAATTGGAAAGGGAGGAGAGTATGGACGAGGATAGATCCAGACAGATGTTTACCTTATTCAATAGTGGGATCCTGGGGGAGGAAGCAGGGGGCGGGACATGGGGTGTATGGGGGTGGGAGTCAGGGATGAGAAAAGGATAGCAGAGTGATCTGTCTAGACGAGGGGGTGTGTGAGGGGGGGAAGAGATCAAGTGGGACCAGCTGAACACTACATCTAGGGTGTGACCTGAAATGTTTGTGGGGCCTGATATGAGTGGATCAAATTGAGGGTTTCTATACTGTCAAGGGGATGATGGGTCATGGGGCTGGAGTGGGTGTCGAACCAGAGTGTCAGATGAGAGATCAAGATGGCCGATACAGAATAACTCAGAGAGTCTGGGAAGGTTATGTTATAGTCCAGGGGTCTGTAAAGGAGGAGGAAGCTGAGGGAGAGAATTCAAACTTGATTTGCCGGGATTCATAGTCATCGTTGCAGGGTTGTTTCTCGACAACTAAGGGTGTGAGGTGAGGTTTGGTTAGTGGAGGATGGCTATTCCACCTGCTCTGCTGACTTTGTTGTGTGTGATCAGAGAGTAGCCTGGGGGAAAGCCTCATGTGCAGAGGGGAGGAAGTTGTTAGAGAACTAGGTTTCAGTGATGAAAGGTCTGGGTTTTCATTGGAGATAAGGTCAAAAATCATGTGTTTGTGTCTGGTGAGTGATCTGGCATTGATGATGATGCAAGAGCAGTGTTTGGGGGGCAATGTCCTGAAATTGGGTGGGGGTTTATGGAGGGAGATGTTGCAGGTAGGGATGAGGGGCATGGGTGGGGTGAGAAGAAAGAGGGTGAAAGAGGGGAGATGATGAGAGGATGGACAAAGTTGGGCATGTGGGGAAGGGGTTGGAATGTAGCAGAGTGTTAAGGAAAAGGGTCACAGTGGCAGAGGGGGGAGAGGAGTGCGGCAGGTGGCAGCTATGAGAAGGTCTTCTGTGCCTGAGCCAATGGTAGAGTCATGAGTGAGGGTGGGATGGTCTGCAGAGAGTCTGAAATTTTGGCCAAGGCGGTGCAGACTGTGCTTAATGAAGCAAAGGTTGAGTGCCTAGGAGGAGGGGATTGGGCTGGGAGAAGCGGTGGGGGTGGAGGGAGCAGGGGCGGACAGTGGAGAGTGAAAAAGGGGAAAGGGAGTTATCAAGGGAGAGGGAAAGAGTGTGGACAGGGTTGGGTAGAGGAGGAAGGAGGTTGGGGGGTAGAGTCGAGGGGTAAGGGTGTTAGTATATCTCAGATGGGGGTTGTGGGGGCTCTAGAAGGAAGGTCTTATGATCCTGGGATGGCGGGCGGGTGCAAGGAGTGTGTGGGTGAGGGAGGGTCAGCTGATGGGGGAGAATTGGCCAAGGCTGTGCAGGCTCTGCCTAGTCAAGTGCAGGTTGAGTGTTGGTCAGCAGTGGTTTGGGCAGGGCGAGAAAGGAGGGAGGGAGGTGCAGGAGAACATAATGGAGTGAGGGGGTTTTGCAGGATGGGTTGCCAAGGGACAGAGGAGGGGTTGGACAGGGTTGGGATAGTGCTGAGAGAAGGAGGTGTGGAAAGGGGATAAAGGAGGAGGGGGAGAGTGGCAGATGTCTTTCAGTGGGAGAAGAGAAGGGGAAATCTGAGGTGTGAAGGTTGAGGAGCACTGGAAGGCGAGAAGGAGGCTCGGTGGAGGGGTGTGCTTCTTGTTTCTGATGCTTCAGAGGGCTCCTGTGGCCATGGAATTGTTTGAGCTGGTGGAGGACTGGGTTAGGAACGGAAGGGCCGACTAGGTTCAGACAGAGAGCAGAGCCTAGAATATGTAGACAGATGTAGATTGTAGAGTGCACCATTTAGAAAACACCTTATGAAAAGAGGCTATACTACAACAATTAGGCAAAAATGGCTACCCTACAAGATTGGTCTACGTGAAAATATAGATGGATAATACACTTAGATTGAAAGCAAAATATGGTTACCTTACACCAATAGGATGGATGCAAGATGTGGCTGAATGATGTGGATGGGTCAAAAGGGTAAGATAGAGTTACCCTACACCATTAGCCTGAAGGCAAGATATTGCTACCTTCCATCATTAAGCTGAATGCAAGAAAAATAGATGACTAACACAAAAGGGCTCAGAGCAGAAAAAGGCTGACTAACTCAGTTGGGCTACATGTAGAAGAAGGCTACCTTACCCAAATAGGCAAAAGCAAAATATGGCTAACTTACACAATTAGGTTAAATGCAAAATATGGCTAACTATCTTAAGAGGGGTAAAGGCAGGAGAGGGCTATCTTACACAATTGGGATAAAAACAAAATATGTCTACCTTACGCAATTTGGGCTGAATGCGAAGTATGGCTAACTAACTCAAATGGGCCAAATGAAGAAAAATGACTATCATACCAAATTATACAAAAATCAGAATATGGCTAACAAACTCAATTGGGCTGAATGAACAATCTGGCTACCTTACACAATTAAGCTGAATGCAAAATATGGCTAAATAACTCAAATGGACTAAATGAGGAAAATGGCTATTTTACACAATTAGGCTAAATGAAAAATATAGCCACCTTACACAATTAAGCTAAATGGATAAGAAGTCCATCTATGCAATTGCGTTTTCCCCTCCACACAGGCCCGGGTGCTTTGGGCATGGACTCTGCACCTGCTACCCTATTTGCGCCTTTTGCGATGGGACTCACACTAATCTTGGCCAGTAGGTTTGTGTGTCTAGACCTGAAATATGGTTCCATCCATCTCCTGCACATTGCCTTAGTTTAGGTTGCCCCCCCTCCATCCACTAAGACGTGAGTGTGCTACTTTCTGCTCTAATGTATGTCTGCTAGGGAGAGAAGAGGGCATATCTAGGACTTTTCCCCACTAGTAGCTTTGATTTACCACCCCATCAAGACAGGGGGTAAGGGGCAGGAGCCTATTCTATGCTACTTATTGTATTAGCCTCAGGAGGATAACATGCAAGTCTAGATTATCATGGATTCAAACGTGTGACCTGCAGTTTGAACAAATCCACGGGTGTATCAATACCCGGAGATACCTGACAAATTATTTTCCAGTGATCTGGTGCAAATTATTCAAAATCATTGTGAATTAACTTCAAACATTGGAGTCCTTAGAAGTGATACAGTACACAATACTGGGAAAAGATCCCTTACAAAGGAGCAGATTTAATGATTTAATGATTGCAGTGGAAAAACCCTTGTACTCCTTTATCTGTGGTCCTGAGAATGTCACCTGGTATGTTGTCATTATTGCCCTGGTTCCCCTTCTGTCGCATACACTGCATTTGACAGGCAGGTACGTAGTTTCACCAGCCAGTCCGTGTGCCAGATATTCTAGTATAGCAAACGGACTGTGGCAGAATCAACGTTAATTGCTTCCCTTGTTGCTGCCAATCACCCAAGCTGCTTGAACAGTCAAAATAACTGTCTGTTATCTGTTATTTTTAGTGTTAAGCTCTTCTATAACATAACTAAGCTATTTATAAGAGGTCACTCGCTCGACAACACCAGCATCAAAGCTTATGTTCCTGCTTGTGTCTCTAGTCTTGCCAAGAAACACATACTTCGTTATCTCAAAGTTAATGTCCAGACCATTCTATTCCGCATATGCAAATAACTCCCTTGCAGCTGTCTTAAGACCGACTGGAGTATGATCTATCAGCACTATGCCATTTAGATATGATAACAATCTCACTGGGCAATTTCACCCGTGCTACTCAACTGTACGCTAACACTGGCATTCTCATGCAGCCGCCTAATCTACATATATAAAAGTCAAAGGTTTTATGCGGGTTTGTGGGTTTGTAGCACAAAGCATTGTTCCTTATACAATTCCACAACGTTTCACCTATCTGCACCCCATTTTGCATAGCTACCCATTAGGACCCTCCGGATATTACTGGCTGCATGACATTTGTACACCCACCCCTTTCCTCATATTTCAGCAAAATTTTACATTTGTTTGTGGGTTTGTGGCCTGCTGACGATTCCGTAAACCGTGTTCACCAGTAAGGGAAATAAAGAATGTATCGAAACAAGCTTTACAATGCCGTAAACAATGTTCACTGGGAAGGGAAACAAAAAATGTTGCTGCATCAGGTGAAATTACTTTTCCAGAGTATTTTTGCGAGATCGTGCCTGCCGACAAAACCGTAAACCATGATCAAAAGGGAAAGAAAAAAGGTTGTTTCTCAACCGGTCCTGACACGCAGAACAAAGCTCGAGGTACCACATTTCAAGGTCCAAGGATGCACGATTTCCAAGATTTTTGCACACCAAGGAACCGCAACAGACTGCAGCACGCCAGGGTAATGCCTGAACAGCAACCCACAGGAACATTCATTTTCAACAATTAATGAGAGTGTTATAATGTCTGTCTACAGAACCCATTCCGGAAATGAGTACTTTTGCTACTATGGTATAAAAGTTCTGTGTCCACAATGAATTAATTTATTACAGAGTGCCTGTCTCCTCACAGTATCAAATGCAGACCGAAAGTCAACAAATAGTAGACATAACAGTGGATTGCCAGATTTGGCATCAGCACCTATAAAGGAGTTCAAAGTGAGCAAATTGTGAGTTGTGGAAGAAAATTTGAGAAGGCCAGTTTGAAAACCAACCTTACTCGTAACATCTAGCATAGACAGGAGACAATCATTCTTAGGATCGCCCGGCTATATATATATATATATATATGCAGAAAAAGTATATGGCCCACTCTGAATTTGTTTGGCGAGGATTCGTCCAGGGGGGGCAAAGTTATAGGGGGGGACCCAAAACTTTTGTTTTTCCCATAGACATAATGGGAAAAAACTTTGCGCACGCCTACAGCCCAAACCGCTCGACGGATTTACACCAAATTTGTGTCAGGAGCGGGGACTTGGTCCCGAAAGCGCGCTTTTTCAAATTTGGTGTAAATCCGTCCAGTAGTTTTTTTTAAAATGACCAAAATGTAAGGCAAAAAAAATTAGTGATATCTCTGTTCGCTCCGCGGACGGACTTTCCGGTTTGCTCCGCGGACAGTGCCCTGATTGGCCAAGCAGCTTGCGTGATGTCCGCGGACATGCAACGTGTTCGCTGATTGGACAGCATGGTGCGTGAAGCATGTCAGATTTTTTGTGGCGGCCGCCATCTTGCATTCGCAGACGACCGCGGACAGCGCGGTGAAACTTGGATTAAAAATTGTATTTAGTGGAGTGTGTTGGTGTGTAAGAGTGTTTGGGGAGGGTGGGGGAGTATGAGATAGGTTCAATGTTCTGTTTTTTTTATATGCTAGACACTTTTCTTGTGTTTGATTTGTCTGCGGACAACACGGCTGTTCTGAAATGTTCTATATAAACTAAATGGTGGGGTGTTCTGAGGACGGAGTATGTGTCCGTTTTGTTCGCAAGCAAGCTAAAATTGAGCTAAGAACACTCGCAGTGTCCTTAAATGTTCGTACATAAACAAAATGGGGGTGTCTTGAGGACGCTGTCCATATTGTACTCTGGCAAGTTGAATGTGTTCTAAGAACACTCGCGCTGTCCTGAAATGCTCTGATTACTTACTGGTAATCTTCATTACTCCTAGTCCTACTCTTACTCATCACAGTACTGACGACCCTCCTCACCCTCCCTGCGGGGAAGGTCCCATGCTCCGGCTTGGTAATATGAAACTGAGTGATGTGGATGTGGGGGAGGAGTTATAGGAATTTAAAGAAATAGAAGAAGGTCCTGTGTCGGAGGCAGGGGCCTCATGAAGTAAGTACTGGGACGAGGAAGAGTGGACGTGGAGGTAATGTTTGCAATTAAACAAAATGGGGGTGTTCTGAGAACGCTGTTCATATTGTTCGTTGTCAGGTTGAAAGTGTTCTAAGAACCCTCCTTATGTCTGTTGACATTACAATTTCCTATGGCCCTTACCCGACTTTTTGTCCACTAAACAAACGATAAATCAGGCTGATGTGCGTCGACATTATGTGATAATCCTATCACTTGCCCCATCGACCTGGCTGACCTGCTTTTGCGACACTAAATAATTTCTCCCGCCCCTAAGCCTGACATTATCAAAACATTCATATTCCCCGTATCAATGCGTGACGGTACAGGGTGCGTAGCCAAACGCGCCCAGTCGTCTCCAGTCCTACGCAACTTTACACAGAACCCGGAAAACAACACAGATCATCTCACAACACAGGGCGCAACAATTCGGAATATGAAACTGTGATTTAAAAGCAAACAGCAAGATTGTACATTTCGTAAAGTACTTTTATTTGACATCAAATGTTTAGAGAATATTCAGCGATTTGCATTTGTCTTTGCTGTCAATCCGCAGAAGTTCATCTTGAGTCACGCGCTGTTCCTTTGCGGTACACAGGGTGTTGGTTTATGATAAAAGAAGCACTATGGTCGCACTAATAATCGGAAGGCTGTTCCAACAACGAGGCATTAGACCACCATCATGGTTGGTATGTTGTTTCTAGCCGCTAGTACCGCGTAAGGCCCAGTCGTCTCCAGTCCTACGCGACTTTACACAGAACCCGGAAAACAACACAGATCATCTCACAACACAGCGTGCCACAATTCGGAATATGAAACTGTGATTTAAAAGCAAACAGCAAGATTGCACATTTCATAAAGTACTTTTATTTGACATCAAATGTTTAGAGAATATTCAGCGATTTGAATTTGTCTTTGCTGTCGATCCGCAAAAGTTCATCTTGAGTCACATGCTGTTCCTTTGCAGTACACAGGGTGTTGGTTTATGATAAAAGAAGTACTATGGTCGCACTGATAATCGGAAGGCTGTTCCAACAACGAGGCATTAGACCACCATAATGGTTGGTATGTTGCTTCTAGCCGTTAGTACCGCGTAAGGGCATATTGGTCCTTGGTGATTGTCCCATAAAATGGTGAGGGTCAGGAAGTTGTTTAGAAGTAGCTGCACCTGGCAGTTAAAAAATCCGTCGGCCGGGGTCTGAAAATTGTGGCATTGACAGTACGGAAGGACATACCTGTTTTAAAAAACATAAATTAGTCTCACCAGCCGATCTTCATTAAAAATATTCATTTTATTTATTAGGGCGTGAAACTATTTGCTAGTGAGGATAGTGCAACGGAGTATGTTAACTTATTCCCATTAACCCACCCTCTGTCCTCTGCCTTTTTCAGAGCCCTCTAAGCGACAGGGGACCAATTCGGCGGTGATAGTGCGCGGTAGAAAACACTATGCCACATTGAACGAACAAGTACAACTTAACCGGGCTTTAACGCCACGCTATTGTTATTATATTCCGGTATAAAATAATCTAAAGAGTAACTTACATTATATTGGCATTTTCCATTGTCTAAGCGTAGTGCAGTCCTAAAATACGACTCTGTCTGTGCCAACAATCTTTCTCATAGTGATATAATATATAAAAGAGAGCAGCGGGTCGAAACCCCCAAGGATTCCTTACTTAAGCCCGAACGCGGAGACAAGGGCAACACGTCTGGCTACACTGTTTCTGCTACTGTGCTGGGGAGTCGGCTGAAGTGTGCGAAAGCGGAGCACAGGAGTGCAGGACTGTGCCTTATATAGAACGAACTCCTTGAAAGAACGGACTGCAAATAACGTTTATAATGTTACCCTTAAGCTCACCACTTTCGCTTTCAAGGGAACTGGAGCTGCTGGCCACGCCCACCAGGAAGTCAGCTGTTATAAGCACGGCCTCGTCACCCTTGCGGCGTTAAGCCCGAACGCGGAGACAAGGGCAACACGTCTGGCTACACTGTTTCTGCTGCTGTGCTGGGAGTGCGTCGAGGAGGGGGTGCTGATATAAAGTCACTCGACTGAAAGCTCCGGAACAGCAGAGATTGCGGAACACCTTGCCATTAATTCCCCAAAAAAACACGGTAAGGTTTATATTTATTTCTTTACACAGACTCTAACTTGATCGGGAACCGCGAGAGACAGTTGGAGCTTGCTCCTTTGATCCTGCGGTCCCTGCCTTACCCGGCTGGGTTATATGTGGCTATAATAGTCTCCACAGGAGACAAGCAAAAAACTACAACTTTCTTGGAAACGCCACGATCATCAGACGTGAGTGTGCTTTTTGTATATTGTCCCCCGTTGGCTGGGGGGCTAATTTACCAGAGCTTCATCGCCTTGAATATCTAACTGAGGTGCTGTGTTGTATGAGACAGCGCTTCAGTGACTGCTGGATACTGCCACTGCTAAGTGCTCACGTTCAAGAAAAGGGTCCAATGAAACTCCGCAGCACTAAAGACATGGGGGGTGAAGGGGATGGATCACACTTAAGTGAAAGCCATGAAGTAAATTTACCCATGGAATAACACAACCAGGGGAATGCAAACCCAAACACCCCCAACAAATTTAAGTTCTGGTACATGCAGAAGAACTTTATAGCACTCCAGCAGACAGCCTCAAGAAAAAGAACCCAAGTGTCGCAATAGTAAACAATTGGAAGCAGGGTTTGGAGTATACTACAACAACGAAAAGAATTCAACGGAAAATTGAAAAACATTTTGGGAGAAAACGACACAAAAGTCACAGTGATATTGAAGGAGAATCACTCATCCTCTGGGAAAACCCGAGGCAACCCCAAACCCCATCCTCTAGCACAGAAATCCATATATCGCCAGCAATGTTGGGGGAAGAAGCCTCCACTCCAAACGAGGGGGACAAGGTGGTATCAACAATGCCGCAAAATCCACAATCACCAAAAAGTGCGATACAACCTTTAAATGACCAAAGAGACTTAACCCACTCTGAAAATGAGAAAACAAAAGCAGATCTAAGCACAGACACATTGAAAGCTTTGAACTTTGTCCTTAACTCATTGGTCTCAGTCTTTGAGATGTTAAAAATGTTGGTGCAAGCACAAAGTGGGACACTTATAGAGATGGCAAAAGAAATAGCACTCTGTGACTCTTCTTTAGTAGGTTTGCTGACTGCAACTAATACAAACTTGAACCTCCCAATCCATGCCCTGAACCTGGAAATGGTAAAACAAGGACTAGATATATCCTCTATTCAGCAATCATTGAAGAAAAAGAGTGAGATTGGAAACCAAAACAACAAACTATTGCAAGAGGTCTTATCAGTACTGAAAGGAAACCCAAATACAAACCAAGTAGAGAGAACTACAGAAAAAATCCAAGATTACTCGCTAGATCACACACCACTATCAGACTCGATACTGGAAGAATTCTGAAGGCTTGCCAATGTATTAGAAGAAGACATAGAACCTGTAGAGGACATACAAAAAATGGAACCAAAAAAGGGAAAAGGGAATCAAATGGAGAACATTCAAGACTGGCAAAAACCAGGTGAACAGACCTCAAGGGCAGAAGGAAAATGAGGAAACGTCTTACAAAAATAGAGAGGTCAAAATCAACATACTCCAAAGTGAAAAGAAACCAAAAAAAAGGGTCGAAAAATAATAAAACTGGAAATGCAAAAGGAAAAGCAAACCACAAGACAAACCAAATAACCTCGGGCAATAGTGAGGAACAGGACAGCATAGTATGTAACATCAAAGACCCACAAAACCTCACAGAAAAAAGCAAGACTGCGGCAGGAAAGGAAAGTCAGAAGCTCAATAAGGAAAAGCCTGAAAAGGTCAAAATAGGCAACAGCAATAAAACGGAAGGAACCGCTGTGGTCACAAAAGCAAGTATCGGTCTGCAAACTGTGGAGGAGACAGAGCGAAGTAATAGCCCAAAAACAAAAATGGCAGAAAATGCTCTGAAAGGACAATCAAAATTTGAGAAACCACAAACAAGGAATGAACTAGATGGTCTACCTCAAAAGGCTCCCATAATGAAAACATTAAAATGGGCCCCGATTTTTTTGAAAAAAAATCCTCACCTGGAAAAGAAGAAAAATAATGTAAAAAACATTGCTACAGCACAGTGTGACAACATGAAAATTGCTCCCATCTTTTTAACCAAGAAACAACTGGTTGTCAAGGATCCAAATACACTTCTCTCAAACCCAACCATCTCTATGATCACGACGGAAAAAAAGCCAAGTAAAGCAAATGAAGACAAAGCTCAAAATGGTGAAGGGAAGTATGTAAAGCTAATCACTTTTGGATATCGAGATGATGCCCTCTCAGCAACACAGACCTCACTCAGAATTGGTGATCATCCGAATCAAAGTACATAAAAAAAAAAATACTACTCAAAGAGTCTGGTTGAGATTGCGCTCAAACCTAGGGTATCACAAATCTTTCAGTCGTGGAGTAATACTGGGCATAACGAAAAAAATAAAAAATCTTCAATCCTTCGCATCTGAAGACATAGAAAGTGTTAAATTCCCAATGTCCAACGACCCTTTCATGGTAGAACTAACTCTAACATCTGCAAATGCAAAAAATGCTATGTTACAAGAATCCATAGAGCTGGAATGGAACCCTACGGGTTAGAGGTCTCATGTAATGATACAGAAAGTAGTATCATAGATAATCACCAGAACCTCTTGTGCTCAAAAAACAAGGAAAGGGTAACTGCAAATGAATCAAACCATAAGGAAAAGGGAAGCTTAGAGAACGATTCAACGATAAAAGATAACACCCTCATGCTTCTTCCAGAAATATTGACACAAGTACTGCGGAAGCTGGGATTGGGAACTCAGCAACTTTAGAAGGAATGACTTAAATGCGTTTAGCTGGAATACAAGGGGATCCAGCGTTATCAGAACAAAAGAAACACAAACACACCTATTCAATCAGGGAGATGTGGTCCTATTACAAGAAACTTGGCTGGTAAACCCTTTAAACATCGAAGGATATACAGATTTTTGCTTACCAGCTGCACAAAAATCATTAGGTCGTCCCTCAGGAGGTTTGCTGATAGCATTGAAGAACCAAACGTTTAAAAATGCAGTAGAAATATGGAAAAACCCTTTAGGTATTCATGCATGTAAAGCAGAAATAAATCTACAAGAAATTCCCACAACCTGGGTCTTTGTAAATATATACTAGAACCCTGCAACTCTAAACTGAATAGTTTTTTAGAAGACCTGGCCTTACTATTTGAAGCAGTAAAAGTAATTTCGGCCTCCAGTAAGATCGTGGTGGCAGGAGACTTTAACTCGAACTGTTTACATCCACAGAAAGGAGAGAGATATCAAGCAAAAAATGGTAAAGCAAGCAGGGGAAGATTGTGGCAGGAGTTAATGGAACAATGGGACCTTCATATGGTCAATGGCATACAAGAGGGAGAACAAGGACCATATACAACATGGCGTAGAGGGAAATCATCCTCTGCACTGGACTTCATTTTTGTTTCAAAAGCCCTGCTCGCTTTACCCTCCATCCTCACATTAAAACAGGAAGGAGGTAGTGATCATAGCAGACTTGAACTGTCATTTGAAAATCTTTGAGTAACAAAAATGGAAAGAGAAACACAGATCCTGGAGGGAAAAAAATGGAAAATCAGAGTTGTGAAATACAAAGATGGGGGAGCTAAGCTAAACAGAAGACTAAAGGAGATCCCCGAACAGATTTGTAAAGTGCAATGCGATCCACAACGATTCACCAAATTTCTCTGGGCAACTTTAGCGCCCGGAGATTTAACAGGAAAAGTCAAACAAAAACATCTACATGCCTTTGATGAACCAACGCAAAGGAGAAATAGAGAGCACAGAAAAGCTCTGTGAAACATCAAAAAAGCAGAATATTCGATTGAAAAAATTAAAACTGAAATAAAAAGTGAAAAAAGTAACTATAAATCTTGGTCAATCTCGCAGAAGGAACTCCGGATGCAAACAGATGGCGAGCATATACTTAACACACTAAGAGAAAATAATAGTAAGAACTTTTGGGAAGCAATGAATCAATTTGAGGGGGAAGTAGGATACTCTCTGTGCAATCTAGTGCCAGAAGATGGTTGGATCAAGTATTTGACAGAGATCTATAAGAGCGATAGTAACTGTCAATTTAGGATCAAACCAGCATGGCAACTTAATTTTAATGAGGAGGAAATCTATGAAATCATAGTCAACTCCTCTACTTCTAAAGCCTCGGGACTGAACGGATTGACCTACCAGGCACTGAAAAGTGAACCAGCACTTTGGACAAAACTATTATCCGCCCTGTTCGAGGAAATTCTCAAAAAGCAGACATTTCCAACATCCTGGAAAACGGCTCTCATCATACCCTTCTTTAAAAATGGGGATCGCCGATCAGCAGCGAATTATAGACCAATAGCGCTGCTGGATATTGAAAGCAAAATATTCATGAAATTGTTATTAAATCACATCTCGAAATGGGTAGAGGACTCTAACATCTTATCACGCTTTCAAACAGGATTCCACTCGACATCTATAAACGGTCTGATCCTAAACATATTGAACGAACGAAAAGAAGAGGGAAAAACGCAACCACTGTATGGAGCCTGGATAGATCTGTCAAAAGCGTTCGTTCAAGTAGAACGAGCTCTTCGCTGGGAGAAACTCCGAAAGTGGGGAATGCCAGAAACGCTATTATCCATCTTAGTGGAACTGCATAGGGAAACAAATCTGAGAGTTCGGCTTGATGTAATGGGACATCTCTCAAAGCTAATTGGGGTAAACAGGGGTTTCAGACAAGGGTGCCTGGGAGCTCCTCTATTCTTTAATCTGTTTTTAGCAGATATGGGCCCTTTCCTAGAACCGTCTGCAATGGCAAGCCCAACCATAAATGGGAGAAAAATCTGTTGGCTTGCGTATGCAGACGATATAGTACTTCTTGATAGAACACCGATCGGCCTACAACACCTACTCGAAAAACTGAACGAGTATGTTGGGTTAAACAAGCTAACAGTCAACCCTGCTAAGTCAAACATCCTGATCTTTAAACATCCCCTGTCAAAACAAAATACAAAAACTGGAACCTGGGAGGAGAATGTATAAGAACTGTAGAAACCATAAAATACCTGGGATATAACATCCATGCTCACCCGGCACTATATAAGGTAGAATCCGAGGTTATGGCTAAAATAACACAGGCCACGTCACAAATGATCAAACTGAATTACAAATTTTGTAAATTCTCTATCCTTCCGTTGGTGAAGTTCTACCTAGCAAAAGTGGTCCCAGTATTACTGTACAGCCTGGAAGCTAAACCAGAACTCCTGTCTACAAACTGGGAAAGCTTCGAGGGCCGTTTATGGAAAAGAGTCTTGGGGCTTCCAAACTGTGCTTCCCTAAAAAGCTTGAGATTTGAGTTAGGTCTCAAGTCGTTGAAATGAATGGCAGAATGGAAGCTTATTTCCCTGTTTCAAGAAATAACTATAAGTAAAGACTCAACGCTTTATGGAGACTTAAGACATCAAAACCTGCAAAACAAATCATCTCTTCTCACATCACTAGAGGAAAAGACAATGAAAGCACTGATGAGAATAGATCTGGATGAAGAGACTCTGGTCCTTAACCCTCTCAAAGTAAAAAGAAAATTAGAACTTCGGGACTGGATCGAAACAATAAAAAAAGCAAGAGCAGACCCAAACCAAAGTGCTTTCTTGAAGGGAGAAAAGGAACTCGGGTGTCTCTCTCGTTACTTATTGAAATTCCCCAATAGGAAGTTGCGCTCAAACTTCCTTAGAATGAGACTAAACCTCGTTCATTGTGGGGCGGTCTTGGAAAAACGCAACCAAGGGGACACAACAAAGAAATTGTGCTCAATTTGTTTAAACCCTGCCAAACAAACATTAAGACACTTACTAATGGACTGTGAAGGCACATGGACATATCGCTTAAGATTCTTCAGAAATTTTGTGCGCAGAGAGGAAGATATAGTATCAGATTTCCTGTGGGATAGAATTATATTAGGTACCAATGCTGCATTGTCATTTGCAGCAACCCAGGTGCTAACTAAAAGTGAAATAATCATCTAATATATAAAGGTTAAAGATAAATGCACCTAAACAGCGCACATACAGGAAATAGAAAATTTGGCAGGGTTGATGAAAAAGAGGGAATAAGAAGTGCAGCTTTTGTTGCTTATTTTATGTTCTGTATAAACTGTAATATATGTTTTATTTCGCTTCCTGTTTTGTAAAGGCTAGTTGAGCCAAAACAAATAAAAAAAAAAATTAAAAAAAATATATAAAAGTGGTTTCGTTTCAGAAATTTCATCCTTATCGTGTCTTACGTTTTTTTGCAACACTCCTTCAAAAGAAGTCTTTTAGCACGATCCCTGTCTGTCAAGGTCAAAAAACAATAGAACCTTATAGTACGAGTCGTGGGCCTCTCCGGCACGCGAGCAAAAAATGGAAGCAGTTGACCTTCACTGTAAATGACCATATATTCTTAGTTTTCAACATTCTGTGTACAGCCATCTCTGAGAAATTGCTTTTTACACTCCATCTTTGTATATTGTTTGCGTGCTAATAAAAAACTTTGTTAAAGGGACGTTATGGTTCCAAGTAAAACCGAAAACCCCCTGAAATTCGCCAGTTATGGTAAGCTAAGCAACCATAACTCGCGCCACCACCGTGCACTGCTAAGACTAACACCCAGGACATCAAAGATGACATCACAAATGTCATTGATGACATCACTGATGACATCACATGTGTATGTACTTTTCATGAAATATGTGTACAAGGGATTCTTATTATAATGTTGCGAAAAAAGTGTCTGAAATTCGGCAGTTATGGTAAGATAAGCAACCATAACTCGCGCCACCGTGCACTGTTAACACTAACACACAGGACATCAAAGATGACATCACAAATGTCATTGATGACATCACTGATGACATCACATGTGCATTTACTTTTCATAAAAACTCTGTACAAGGGATTTTTATAATGCTGACCAAAAACTGTCAAGGATCATTGGGATAAATATCATGAGCTAATTAGTGCATTAAGCAATGCATTGATATAAATAGCATTCTATTATGAAGTTCTATCCAGTATACTAAGCTACTCATGCAGAAACATAGGCAGTGTGTGCAGCATACATGATGAAGGTGCCATATTCATAATCTTGCCATGTTGAATAGTGAAATGATAACTGCTTTCTTATTAGAGTTTTGCGTACTGTGATAATAAAACCCACTTAATACATAATTATTACAGGCAAAACACAAAGAGACAACAACACATACAAATATGAGTATATACAGGGACAGTGAAGTAAGAAGTAGTAGCAGAAACAGTTCATAACCTAACTCATTGTCTTTATGCAGAGAAACTATTGTTCTGTTTCAAAGCTGCTACTTACCATATGTATGTGTATCACATGATGTGACTGCACCCAAAGGAAAGGAGAGTGAGTATAATGTATACAAATATGAGCATATACAGGGAAGGTAGAGTAATAAAAATAAAACTATGAGAAAGCGCTGATAACCCTAATGATTATCTTCATGCACAGAAAGGATTGCTCTCTTTCAAGCCTGTGTCTTCCGCTATGTATATGTTTCATATGATGTGACTTGACCCTAAATCTACAAATATAGTACCTTTTCAATTTTTACTTCCTGACTGTTACTGAAGAAAACTATGTGGCCTAGATATGTCAGTAAAGGGAAAAAAAGGAGAGCCAGACATGTGATGTCATCAGTGATGTCATCAATGACATTTGTGATGTCATCTTTGATGTCCTGGGTGTTAGTGTTAGCAGTGCACGGTGGCGCGAGTTATGGTTGCTTATCTTACCATAACTGCCTAATTTCAGGGGTTTTTCGGTTTTACTTTGAACCATAATGTCCCTTTAACAAAGTTTTTTTACTGAATATATATATATATATATATATGTTACACAGCCACAGTAGTGGCTGTGTAGTTATTGGTTTAGTTGCTGTTTCCATAGGAAGAGCACTTTTTGGGCGGCTTATAACTTCGCTCTCCCTGGACGAATCCTCGCCAAACTTTGCAAAAGAAGTATATGGGTCACTCTGAATTATTTTGCAAAGATTGGTGATGCTTGGTCCAGGGGGAGCAAAGTTATAAGGGGGGTCCCAAAACTTCTTTTTTTCCCATAGACTGAATGGGGAAAAAACTTTGCTCACGCCTACAGGCCAAATCACTGGACGTATTTTCACCAAATTTGGACCAGGAGCAGCGGCTTGGTAATGAAAGAGTGCTTTTGCAAATTTGGTGAAAATACGTCCAGTAGTTTTTTTTTAAATGACCAAAAAGTAGGTCACAAAAAATGTGTGATATCTATGTTCGGTCCACGGACACACTTCCCTGTTCGCTCCGCGGACAGTGTCCTGATTGGCCAAGCGGCTTGTGTCATGTCCGCGGACATGCAACGTGTTTGCTGATTGGACGGTGAAGAGCGTGAAGTGTGTCAGATTTTCGGGAACGCCCGCCATCTTGGATTCACGGACGTCCACGGACAGCGCGGTGAAACTTGGTGGAAAAAATACTATTTAGTAGAGTGTGTTGGTGTGTAAAAGTGTTTGGGAAGGGTGGGTGAGTAAGAGATGGGTTAAATGTTGTATTTATTTAGGTGGTAGACCCCCCTGTTGTGTTCGCTTTGTCCGCGGACAACGCAGATGTTCTGAAATGTTCTAAATAAACGAAATGGGGGTGTTCTGAGGACACTACGCCTGTAGGTATTGTTCGCAAGCAAGCTGAAAGTGTTCTAAGAACACTTGCAGTGTCCTGAAATATTCGAAATTAAACGAAATGGGTGTGTTCTCAGGACGGTAAGCCTGTCCATTTTGTTCACAGGCAAGTTGAATCTGGTCTAAGAACACATCATGTGTCCTGGGATGTCCATCAATAAACAAAATGGGGGTGTCCTGAGGACGGTATGCCTGTCCGTACTATCGCAAGCAAGTTCAAATTGTTCTAAGAACACATGAAGTGTCCTGGGATGTTTGTAAATAAACGAAATGGGGGTGTTCTGAGGACACTACGCCTGTACGTATCGTTCGCAAGCAAGTTGAAACTGTTGCGGTGTCCTGAAATGTTCGGAAATAAATGAAATGGGTGTGTCCTGAGGACGGTATGACTGTCCGTTTTGTTCGCAGGCAAGTTGAAACTGTTCTAATAACACATGCAGTAGCTGAAATGTTCGTCAATGGACGAAATGGGGGTGTCCTGAGGACGCTATCCGTATTGTTCGCTGGCAAGATGAAAGTGTTCTTAGAATACATTATGTGTCCTGGGATGTTCGTAAATAAACAAAATGGGGGTGTCCTGAGGACGCTATGCCTGTCCGTACTGTTCGTAGGTAAGTTGAAACTGTTCTAAGAACACTCATCATGTCCGCGGACATTAAAAGTGCCAACATGGCATAGTTAAAATGTTTGACTCTATGGGTGTGATATGCTGCGGTGGTTGTGGCCAGGGCATAGAGTCTTGGGAGCATGGCCATATGGCCATATGGCCATGCACCCAAGACTCTATGCCCTGGTCACAACCACCGCAACATATCACACCCATAGTGGCTTATAACGTTGGGATCCAAGAACAAATTTATAAGCAACAAAGTTATAAGCCACTATGGGTGTGATATGCTGTGGTGGTTGTGGGCAGGGTCTATAGTCTTGGGTGCATGGACAAGACCAAATTTATAAGCACCAAATTTATAAGTCACTATGGGTGTGATTTGCTGTGATGGTTGTACTTATTATAATACGCTTACTGTTTGGTTTAGTAACTGGAGTACAGGTATTTCTTGTTTATTTCTGTGATAAAAGAAAAGATCATGTTAGTATTGGTATTTTGTAACGATTTATAACAATGAATAATCAACATTTTTTTTTGTTGAGCCTCATATTTAGTAAATTACAAACCAGTGTACTGTGCAATTTGCTCAGTTTCTGTGTTTGTTGCTAAAATCATTGGGTCTGTGGGAAAAAAAAATCCATGTTGGATTAAAAAAAAACTTTTTTTGTTATGCTACAGTCTATTTGTGTTTTTGTTTTCAGTGTTCACTTGTTGTTTCTGGCTAATGCTCTATATATTGTCTTGTTGCAGATTTTGGAGCCGTTAGATACCTGTTGACATATTCTAACAGTCTATTTTTTGTTATAATGAAGTGGTATTGATTTATCTGTTTGGATATTGTAAAATGTTAGGGTAGTTAGATACCAGTTGGCGTATTGTAACTGTCTATATTTTGATATAATTTAGTGGCATTGATTTATCTGTTTGGTTATTGAAAATCTTGGGGTAGTTAGATACCAGTTGGTGTATTCTGTTTATTGTTTGATATAATTTAGTGGTATTCATTTATCTGTTTAGCAGTTGTAGAATCTTGGGGCAGTTAGATACCTGCTGGCATTTTCTAACAGTCTATTTTTTGTTATAATGAAGTGGTATTGATTTATCTGTTTGGATATTGTAAAATCTTGGGGCAGTTAGATACCAGTTGGCGTATTCTAATTATCTACTTTTAGATATAACTTTGTAGTATTCATTTATCTGTTTAGTTGTTGTAGAATCCTGGGGCAGTTATATATCTGTTGGCATATTGTAACAGTTTATAGTTTTTGAATAGAAGTTTAGTTAATGTTTAAGTACAGTTTAGTTAATACATTTTGGTTTTAAGAACATTAAATAAGCGTTTGTAAGATTTGCAGGTAATCTCTGCTTTAGAGTAATGGTACCATCATTACATTCAAACCATCCACATTTTTTTTTATATATGCAGTATAGTGACCTGCATTGGTTGTGGCTCCGGTGTGGTAGATTATACCTATTGTTGTGAAGGTTTTCTTACCAAGTGATACTTGACCATGTGTGAATCCAGTCAGCTTGCAGTTGTTTTTGGTACCATCTGCATTGTAAAGTACAAGCATTAGTATAACATATTTACTATGTGTTTGCATTAGTAAGGTGGAGCAATTATCCAAATTGCAGGTAGTACATAATCTACCATGGTTTGCATTTTGTACAAGTTGCTGAAATGGAACGGATTCACAATTAGGTATTGATACATACAAAAAACACTCATTGGGGATTTGTTCTTGTGTCACATTGTTGCAGAGAGTGCATGTATGTTTCCACATGTATGAAATCTGGAAGATTTCATTTATAAGTATGTTTTTGTTTTCCAGTACTTGTAGTAAGTACATTAGAAATTCTTGTGCATTTTCCTGTGAGTTTATAGTAAATTTCACCATTCCAGCACAGTAGTCCAATTGTTGTCTTATTCCATAAACACTATACGTGTTGTCAGGATTGTTTGTTGCGTTTCTATGAAGTACTAACATTTGCAAACACAATTGGTCTGTACTGTGTAAGTAAATGTTGTCAACAATTGGTGGTAATTGAAATAGAATATTCATTGCTACATTTGCGTAGCAACTTACACCAATTACATTTGATAGTTTAAATGGACCAGATAGTTCTGTATCTGAGTGATTATTTTTTAGTTTGTCTTCCTTCTTTGAAGAAGTACCTGGTTTACTTTCCCTAATAGAATCTTTTTTGATTGTGGTACTTGATGAAGTATTAGTTTCTTTTAATCTCTTTGGAGGATTTGCAGTGACATCCTGTTGCATTTCCGTTTGATTTAGTTTTCTTTTAGAACATTTTACTTTTTGTGGAACAAGATATGTTTTTAGACGGGGGTGTATAGTGAATGAAGTCTATTGTATTCTAAAATGCAAGGAATATCAGCGTTTACTTTACTTGCATCAAAGTTGATTAGAAATAGACTGTCAAGTGTACGTGAGCGTGATAGTGCTACGTAGCTCATGCCTTCTTTAAAGACTGTGTTAACAATGTCTATCAATGCTTTGTTTAGGGTAAGACCTTGTGATTTATGAATGGTGACTGCGTATGCAAGAATTAGAGAAAATTGTTCTCTGCGTACATACATGTCTTTGAAGAGAAGGAATCGAGCTTGTGAGAGTCCTATCCTTTTCACTTCTGAAAGTTTTTCAAAGAGAATATTGACAAAGTGAATGTTGTTGTCACGTGCGTATGTTTGAAAGCCAACAATTGTACCCAGTGCTCCATTAACTAGTCCTTGATCCACGTCAAGGTTACGTTTAAGCATTACTCTGCAATTTAAGGATAATTTTAATGTTTTTTCCAATCCAGCTGTGTTGGAGATTGAATTGTCTAAACTATTTAGTCTCGTTGTGGCTTGTTCACACATGGGTAGTGTCATACCATGTATGTCTAGTTTGTCTGTGGCGCTAATTTCAATTATTGGTTGCATTTCTTTTTTTAACATTGTTTCATTGAATTTGAAACAGCTTGCAAGAGTTGGCATTAAGGCCATACAATTGACATTTTTGTGGGCTAATTGTTCCATAACATCCGTAGCACATGCATTATCGCCATAAAGTGCATGAATGTGCTGGGTTTGCAATATTGCTTGTGCTTCTTGAGATAATATACCAATTCTAATACTTTTTAAGATGTTGGCATAAGTGAGATCTGCAGATTGCTGCATGTTTTCTGTTAATTCTCTGTATTGGAAATGTTGCCAAAGGTTGACATTTCCAATGCTGCCAACAGTTTTACGGCAGAGTTTGTGTCCTAAGGTTTTAAAAATAGGCTCACATATCACTGGTGTCAATTGAAGAAGATCTCCGAAAACAATAATGTGTTTTCCTCCAAAGAGCTCTTCGTAGTTTGTTTTGAGTACTTCTTGTAATCTGAGGTGATTCAAAGCCAACATTAGGTTGAAGACCATGCTCACTTCATCTATTTGTAGCATTTTCATTTGTTTTAATACTCTGCGTAGTTCCATTGCAGCTTCTGTAGAAAGTTTGTAATAGTCTAATTTGTTTTGGTGTTCTACTGGCAGGAGCAGTAATCGGTGTAATGTGACACCGCCTATGTTGTAGGCAGTTAAACCTGTGGGGGCAGTGACAACAGCTGACAGTTTGTTGTTTGTCCATTGTTGAAGGAATTTACTGATGATTTTGATTAAGAATGGTTTGCCAGAACCAGCTTCACCACTGACCTACAGTAGTATAGGTTTGTAATTTTGGCAGGTGCAGTCTTTCTTTTTCATGTGTACACCATGTGCAATTTCTTTTGTTACTTCTTCAAAAATGCTACGTTGCTCATTGTTTAGTTTTGATTGTTGTATAGTTAAGTCTTCTTTATCTTCCAATTGACACATGGTGTTTTCTACATCTGCCATAGCTAATTCTGCCTCATTTGTTATTAGTGGCTCTCCCAGTGGTTCTTGGCTTCCTGTTACACAAGGTTGACTACTGTCAGGAGTGGCCTTATCTAGTTGGGCCTGGAGTTCTTCTTCGTGTTGCTGTTCATTGTGCAACATTGTTTTGTACTGTGTAAAGTTTACATCAGTTATAGTGCTTTCATTTGCTTTGAAAGCGTCTTCATAGGAGTCATAGTTATCTAGTATTTCTTCTTCTTTTCTCCATGGTTTAAAGAGTTGGAGCAGGGACATGTAATATAGTTCTTTATGTTGAGGAGTCTATAATGACAATTTGATATGATTAATTACATTTGGTTTGGTGAGTTTTACTAAGCTGCCTTCACAATTTGTCACTCTGTATTTACCTTTTTTTCATTAGGTTTTATATTATTTTTGTATGTGAAGTTTTGGGCTATGTGGTATAGATACATGGTTTCCAAAGTGGTACTTCTGTTTGGGTTGTATCTGTCCAGTAAATTGTTTTTTAAAATGTCTTGGCTGTTGGGATCATGTTTGGCTATCTTCGTATGATTTTAGAACTCTTTTTCTAGATTTAGTAGGACCAAGACTTAGCCATACTATATTTTCAGATTTTCAATACAAAGCAGTACCAGTTAAACGATCTGCTGCTTCATAGGAGCCACATTCTCTATGGGAGAGCATTTTTATGCCCAAGCTGTATAATTTCTGAGACAGTGTTTTGTCTGATGACAGGTCATTCCAGAGGTCTTGGAGCTCTGTTTTTCCTGCTTTGGTTAAGTATGCTGTAACATATCGTGCAACTGCAGTGGAATTGTCTGCAATGTACTGCACATCTATGTTTGCATTCCATAAGTGGGCAATGATTTCATTGTAATCATTGATATATTTTTCTTCTTCTGTTCTTTTTATGTAATATGTATTTTTAGGTGATTTACCTTTAACACTATGTCTAACTGAAGACATGAAGTTGTTCACTTGACTTGTTTTTGTAACCGGTCTAGGAAAACCAAAGCGGCATTTGGTGTAGTATTTCCCTTTGTTTTTGTATTTGCGACGACAATATTTGCCACATTTGTGTCTTTGAAATTGTAAAATGTGTGCATGAAGATCACTATTTGTTGCTTCTGATGGAATTTCACAAGTGAGATATTTTTCAAGAAACTGTAACACAGTGGCGCCATTGTCTTGACCAAATTTAGAAGCATCTTTAATCCATAAAAGCATGTGGATAATGGTGCTCCTCTGGCTTGGTATTCTTTTCTCCAAAAGAAGTGTTGCACTTCTCCGAGGGGAGGAACAGTTTTATTACAAATAAAGTGTAGCATAGCAATGAAGCGATGGTGAAAATATCTTGAAACATTAACAGGATCTAGAGAACAAAGTTCTCCAGGTGTTAGTATATTCATGTTTTTTTTGTTTTTGTTTGATATGCGTAGGAAATCATGTAAATCTTCCCATGTATATTCTGCACAATTTAATGTAACAAACCAAGTGGGTGGGCCAAGGTTTCTTATCATACAACGTACATCCAGTGCTTAATTTGTGCTGGTGGTTGCCGGTCCCCAACACCGGAAGTGTTTTTTCAGCACCGGCACTCCCCTCTGCAGCTGCCCTTAATCACTGCTTGCTGTGGAGATAGAGGCATTCATCAAAGAAAGTTAACAATTAAGTGTTAACTTTCTGTGATGAATGGAGCTCTGCTGTCAGTGTTCCAGCCACCCGCCGGGCCTGCATGGCGCCAGTCAGGAGGCAGCCCAGCTCAGGGTGCGCTTTCTCTCTCTCTCTCTCTCTCTCTCGGAAACAAATTGTTGTGGGTCGGGGAGGGTCGCATGAACTGTGAGTGAGCAGCCCTGCCCTGAATGTTCCAATAGCTAAAGCCTTGTTTCTGGTCCTCACAGTCATTTGAAATAGCGCGATGCCTTGTGTTTCTTTGTGTTCCTTGATATCCCGGGAATGGGCCTTTGCACAGTAATCAGTAAACAGCAGTAAAGACGAGTGCCGAGCTGCAGCAGCGTCAGGCATTACGACTAATGGAATGGAATGCGCACCCTGTTCTCGGCAGTTCTCTTCAGAACGGATATTCTGACTCAGAGATATTTATCATAGCCACACAGCAGCGTGCTCACATCTTGAGAGTGCACTTTCACCCGTGCATCAGTGAACGTTAAAGGCACTGATGGGCCTGTTTACATTTCCCGCCTCGTAAAAGGGAAGCAGCCGAGGGCACAAACGCACAGACAGCACCTCACCGTTGGTGTCTGGCTTTTTAAACAGGAAACCCCCCTAGAGCTCCTATCAGCTGAAAGCCAAGCCCTGGTCTGCTTCACAGAATGATAATTACTCTTTAAAAGAACAGTTTATCTGGAGAAAAAAAATTGTTTTGCACCCAGCCTGAAGGTTCGTGTTACAATCCTTTCACCAGCCCGCCCAAAAAGCTTCCTGCCTCTGCCACCTGGAGAAGGAACACTTCGCTTTCAAGTTCGTAAAATAAGCCCACCATCCAAAGGACAGCTTTATTTTTCCCACGGCTTTTGATGGTAAGTACAGATGAGCCTTTCTCAGTTTATGGCGCACTTTAACTGTCCTACAACGTTTGCGAGCAACGGGTTTGTGTGTGCATCTTAACTTGTATGTGTTTTGAAAATTTTACTTTTTGTGCAACTTACATGTAGAGCATGTTTCAGAATATTTAATGTGACACCTCGAAAAATGTTAGATGAATACAGATACATGGAATCATTGGCCATCGCTAATTACTGTTAATAACTAACACTTTCTTTGTTCATCATTTACTGTGGTGGTGCTCGTCTGTTGTGAACTTTTTTCAAAACAATGTGTACTAAAGCCAAGAGTACATACACGCTAGTAGCTTTAGATGTCATTGTTTGCACACTTCATCACAAGGGCATACACGGGAACTGCTCAGTGGTTCCTTGGCATAATGTTGATACACCTTGTTTGGTCACAGATACATGTAACCTGATATTTTCTAAATGTGGCTTTCAATATTCCTTTTATGTTAGGCAAGGGTTATTTGATTCCTTATAACAGCTGGCCATGCACTGCCAGCCCCTTTAATGCCTGGCCTCTCGCTTAATGTGTATTGTGACCGATCTTCCAGTTGCTAATTTATATTCAACGCTGAGTGTTTAGATAAAAAAAAAACACACTTAATATTCAACTTCTAGAGCCTGCAAGTGTGTCGGCTGCTGGACGATTAAACAGGTTCAGGGGTCATGTCTATAGAAAGAGGTGAGCATACTGGAGAGCTGGCAGGGCTGGAGATGGGCTAGTCGGAGAGATTGCCAGGATGGTGGGGGGGATGTCGATGGGAGAAGGGGTCTGACCAAGATCACAAAGATTGGCTCAAATAGTTGTATTTGAAGGACTACACTGTAGAGTAATAATGTCTGATAGAGTTTACTTACAAAAAATACAAATTGCATAATAAAGCCACATGACCGCATGTAAATATGTATAGCAACATGTTAAGCCAAAAGAATATGATTGTGGATTTAATGGTAAACTATAACTCCCAGAATGCAAGATAATTCCAAACTGAAAAATCTAGTAACCCCACAGTACTTTCGGTGATTTAAGTCATGAAATAAAAGAAGTTGTGTAATAAACAAAGATAGATCTGTGTGCTCCTTCCCACTATCCCGTGCCAGCCTGCAGCGCCAAAGATGTGACAAGGAGCAGCAGCAGCAGTGTGATGGGCTCGTGGTGGGCCGATCTAGCACTGAGCTGGGCCGCTGGTGCCGTAGCGCCGCCGGGGCTGGCATTAGTGAGCCAAGAATTTTTGGGCCCTGGCACTTATTATTTTACAAATTAAGCACTGCGTACATCTCCATGACGTTGAAACCAGTACTCTTTTGTACCATGCATGTTTGCTAATAGATTTGTAATATTTGATTGTAAAACCTCATCTTTTTGTTGCACTTTTTGTAATAATTGTGTAGCTGACATATTTTGAAAGTGGGATCCTGATTTTAATGTGTGTGCAACTCTGTAACATAAAGTTGCTAGTTCACTTTCAAAGAGTAGGTGGAATATGTATTTCACATTTTGTCTACATCTGGGATCTTCAGAATACATCCGTAACGAGCGGTATTCTGATGCTGGTATTTGAATAGGTCTATCATCGTACCTTCCTCCTTTGCCAGTAGGAAAGAGTAGAGGAAAAGCATGTGCTTTATACTTTTTTCACATATGCTGATTGGTGATCCTTTTGTTTGACACATTTGGTACGTTTCTAGTGCATCTTCTACAGTGTCATTAGAGTGCAATGGATGAATTGTATAATGGTCTAAAGTATTGGATATTGTAGCAGGATCTAGGAGCTCAAATTGACCAGCTTGTTGTGTCTCTTGAATTATTTCAGTGGTATCCTTCAAGTTTTCCTCAATATTAATTTCTTTGTAGTATTCATTATTGTCTTTAGATATTGCAAGGCTTGTATAACTTTATGTAAATCTACCAGTTGCCAATTTATTTTGTCTTTTGTAGGTACACCATTTACTAAGATAATTAAAGATTGCTCCATGGGACGTTGCACTCCTAGAGTGTGCACATTTTGTTTTAGATCTAATGGTAAATACACTACTTTTCCACGAATACCTTTCAATAATTCAGAAGAAGGTAATTTTGCTGTTTTGGTTGAAGGCATATTATTGCTTGAAAGGGGTGCACTGTTTGAATTATGATGCGCTCATATAAATTGAGTTGTTGTTGGGGTTTTGGTAGTGGAAATAATTCCTAAATATGTGTGATAGCACGTGAAGGAGTTTGGTTGTTGTCAAGTTTTATAGTGCAGTAACTGCAAAGTATTAAGGGGTCAGTTATTTCGTATTTGTTTTCTGCTATAAGGTAGAGAGCTAATTCAAACCATTTAGAATCTTCATTGTCTTCTATTTTGTATGTTAGGTCTACAGTTTTTGTGTTACTTTTATAAAAAGTTCTAAGGCAACATACACACACATGGTTTGGTACTTCAGCAGATGTACTTTTAAATTTCAGTATTTCTTTTTTGTATGTGTGTAGTAGAAGGTTGCCATGCATAGAATTGTTACTAATTTGCTTTAAAGCTATTTCATTCTGTAAGTGGCTTTCACTTCCAAAATATTTTTCTGGATATAGTCGATTTCTTCAAGTAGGTCTTTTGCTGTACCATGTAGAAGAATGTTATTTAAATTGGCTAGTGCTAAAGCAGGACTTTTAGCATAATACCGTTTATAGATTAGATTTCTTATAGTTGAATGATGTGTTGATATCATTTTGATATGATGGAAGGTGGTTTTGCAAGTAGGTCCTGAAATGCAGGCCAATGAATGTCCTTGTAGTCCTGTGTACTTGCGCACTGGACAGGTATCCATATTTTGCAGTAGTTTAATTTTGATTTTGTCTTTGCCTTTCACATATTGATTGAGGAATTGGCGTAAAGACTTGAAAGATTTTTGGGAAATGTTACACATTGACGTGCATGGCCATTTGTATACTAAACGTTCTGATTCAGTTGAATGGAGAGGTAATTCTAAGTTTTCTGGGGATATTTTTGTAAGCAGTATTTCTTGTTCCATTATGGTATTATTAACCTTTTCATAACCTCGTCCACTGCTATGTATGGCAATTGTGTTTGTTTGCTTTTGTTTGTATGCTTCTTCATTAAAATATGGTTCTGTGCTTGTAGTGTGACTCCACTCACCTCCACAGATACTTAAGAAGTTATTTCTGTTGACATTTAGTTTATTGAGAAGTCTTTTTTGTAATTTAGTCATTAGTTTTGTTAGTGGTTTCATTTTGTTTAACACTAAAATAAATAATTTTCTTTTGAGAAGGATTGCACTGTCTATCAACGCTTCTAAGATTAATTTCCTACAATAGGTTTTAAGGGTTGTGCCTGATTTCTCGTCTGTTTTTATAAGATTTTGAAGGACTCTGTGACGGAACATTTTTGATGAAATACTTTTTTTGGTATGCTTACTTTGGACTATATCAAGATTTATAGGAGCAGTTTCATCCGTAGTGGTAGCTGAATTTTTGTTAATTGCTTTCTGGTTCGTTTTACATTTTGATAGAGGAGGCAAGGTTTCTGTACTTGAAGCTGGTTTTGTTTCGCTAAATGACTGTATTAGCTGTTTTGTTTGAACTTTTTTTACAAATTCTGCTAGAGATGGATGCTTATTTTGGACACTTCTATTTTCATTTGCTCTGCTTCTGCGTTGCTTTCTACGGACTTGATTTTTAGTAGGCATTCTTTAGGGTCCGTTGAAAAAAATAAAGAAGGTATGGGTTGGGTTGTTCTGCAATGTATGTGTGCTGTGTGCATGAGTGTCTGAGTAAGATGATAAAGATGTATGTGATGGTGTGTGATTGTGCATTGGGCAACTACAACTAGTAGGGATGTTTATTCTTGAATTTATGTGCTACTAAAATGGGGTTCAGATGACAGTAGAAAGTAAGGTAGTGGTATGGAGAAGTACAAATAGTAAATCTAATGGTATACAATTAAAACAGTTGTTTGTTCTATAATATCAAAATTCTAGGGGCTGAGTTGGGTCATTTGTGTGCCGAAAAATAGGAATTTGAGCGCCATTCTGCTTGTAAATCTCTGTTTAAGAAATGGGGACTTGTGGACAGAATGGTGCACAATCTCTATTTTTAGGGGCAGAAATAGCATGAATTAACATTACAGTGTGTTTGAGTACAAATATTATGGTGATATTCAACTTACTTTTTTCTGGAATGAGCAGCTTTCTTCTTAGTTGTTCTTTGTACTTCAAATTCGGCTGCTTCTTTTCAGGAGAATGGTCTTCACTGCAATTGTAAAGGAAACAAATTAGTAATTTTGTTTGTATATAGCACTGTTTTTAATTTAGACATTGAATTTTTTGACTTTGACCCTCAGCGCCTTCTGCAAAACCATGAAAACTATCTTATTCACATAAGATGCGTCGCACCAGTTGAATACATATCATATGTTCTTAATGAATAGGCTGTATTGTAATGACTAACTGTACCAACCAAAATATCAGTTCTATGCCTTGTGGAATTCATAATGTACCACTGAATGCCACTATGCTTGTAACTAAGCTCTTGCAAGTAACAGCGCTTCAGTGCCCATGGGCTGCTTGCGCGCTATATAAATATAAATAAATAAATAAATAAATAATTGTTCATGTTTTTGTACAAGTATTGTTGTTTGATATTTGAACATACTGTGTGCATGCAATTTTGTTAGAGTATGTTAACTCTTTATATTGTACTTTAAATATGTTAGTTCAACATGCTTTGCAAATGTGTGTGTAAAAAGAAATTAAATAGCAGATAGGTTTGGAAGTGACAGTTGATTATAGGAGATGGAAAAAAATGACAGTAAGTTCATTTTATAGATTGTACACGCTAAAAGTCAGTTAATCTGTTTATATGAATCTATAACAATATATGTACTATACAGAAAATATGCATACCTGTAGTTTCTGTTCATGCATATGGATATGCATGCAGCTGCAAGTAGAAATCTTGGAGACTTGTACAGTATTTCTTGTAGAAGGTGCTTTCCAATGATATGACACTTGTACTCAGAGAGATTAACAGTACATTTGAAGTGCTGATCTATGATGACGCAGTTAGATGTAGATGTCTTGGATGTGAATGGTGGATGGTCGTGTGACTTCTTAGCTATATCCAATGAGGGAATAGCACAGAAAGTGAAGTGAAAATGGTAGAAGGACTGTCCATGTTACGATATGTCTGAGGACATGGCGGTAATCTGCGGACATCGCGTGTTACATCCAGGGATTTTGGGGTGGGTAGGCATGCAAATGAGAATGAGCAGACCAAGGGATTGGTCAGTAAAGTTTAGTGGGTGTGTTGTGCCAGGAGAGAGTTTCTCAGATACTCTTTTTACTGAGAGACGAACAGATAGCTATGGCTGTGTGTTTCAGTAAACAGATTGTTTGGATTTTGGGAGACTCGTGGATACATTGGTTGAAGGTGCATGCAGAAAGCTGTGGAGTAGCTGTAGATCTTGGATTTCCACATGTGGAAGTGCACTGGCATGGAGTACGTGGAATGAAGTGGTTGGACTTGCTACCTCTCTGTGCTACTTTGGAGACAGAGCAACATCCAGACATAATTGTAATTCATTGTGGAGGGAACAGTTTAGGACATGTCTGGAATTTTTTTGCAATTTGCAATGAAAGAAGTACTTGGGAAGGTCATGGACATGTTTCCAAATTCTCAAGTAATTTTTTCACGGATGGCGCAGAGACAAATGTGGCTTCGCTCTTCTTCATTTGGTCCACAAATGGAGAAAGCAAGGCGCAATGTCAATAAGGCTGTTTGTGCCTTTCTAGGAGATTTTGGGATGTCCTCTTTTCACAATGAAAATATTATGTTTCGTAGCACATACATTTTTCGCAGAGATGGAGTCCATCTTACTTATGCTGGCAATCAGATTTTTCTGAGAAATGTACAAAATGCATTGCAACCTTTTTTGGAATTACATTATCCATTTTGTAGTAGGTGTTGAGCATTTCAAATTTTTTAAACACAAACAAACACCACCAAAAGGCTCTTTTCAGAGTCACCACTTCCTCTCAGACAAAACTGCAATGGTTATGATAGGCCAGCACCCCAAAATTTTAGATGTTCGCGGACTTCTAAAAAATACACAGGGCCCTGCTTCATTTATTTTCACTTCTATTTTTGAACTGTAAAAGGCGCCTCTGAAAAGAGCCTTTTTTATTTTTGTTGTTTTATATTTTTTTTGTTTTTTTATACACAACACACTAGGAGAGGAGGGAAAAGGAGGGTAAGGGGGGACACCAACCATGGGGATACAAAAGGGCGGGTGGAGAGAGGAAGATGTAGAGTGGGTTTTACTTGGGTAGTGAGCAGATCTTCTCGTGCTCTGAGACCAGAGCCTCAAAAGCACTTCGAAGTCTCTCCCCCCCCGCAGAGTACTGCGTCGCAGTACATACACACAACTGTGACCCTCGAAAGGTAAGGGTCATCAGTATTGTGTATGGCCTGTGAGGCAGTTTGAGGAATATGCTGTCCCACAGGAGTGTTCCTTTTGGTAACAGGATCGGAAACAGAGGATGAAGTAGAGGAAGTCAACCTACTACGCTCCTCGCAAGGTACAACCTTGCAAATGGCCCCAGTGTGGAATGACTTTAGGTCTTTAGGTGTCGCTTCATGGTAGTTGTCTCAAAGCTGTATGAACCAGGCCTCCCGCGACTGGGTACCATTTTGTACTCTTTGCAGGTGACTTGGTTCACATGTGCCTTAGGAACATTACCATGAATGGTAAATAACTGCCACACCCAAGACTCACGCCGAGTGCTGGTAGGGAGTTCCTCTACCTCATTCTCATCATCCTCTTCATTCTCCTCTGCATCCTCACTCCTGTTCCCCTCTTCAGGCCCTTGGGGAGGTGGTGGTGGTGGAGGAGATGGGGGTGGTGCTGAGGCAGATGTAGCACCAGGTGGCAGTACTGCAGCCATGGATGCCATCAGGTTTCAGATTAAAATCTGGAAAGTTGGCTGGAAAACGCACTGTGTTCTGTAAAATAGCCAGAAACACAATGAGAATGAGCTCTAGGGTGTGGCCTTTTATAGGGGTGCTTGTGCACGGTTCGCGGACATGCGCGCTGTCCGCGGACAGATCGAACACCAAAAAAAGGTTTCAAAAGTCCCAAAAAGTATGTAGAAACTCAGGATTACTATGTGGGACTTGTGCTATGGTGAGCTATTATTGACAAATATTGTGGATTGCTTGAAAAGGTAGTTTTAAATTGCTTGGGGACACGAACAGTGTTCGCAGTCAGAATACACGCTCAGCGTGGGTGTGGTCATATGATAGCTTTGCGAACATGCCCGCGAAGGGAGCGGGTGTCCGCAGGACATCAAATCCACTGAAACTGTTTTTCGCATGCAAGTTGGTGTTCTACGGACACTGTTTGGGTCCTGAAACTAATTAAAAGTGCGTCACAAGTGAAATGAACAATTACGGACAGGCGTTTGTTCTTAGAACAGTTTTAACTCGCTTGTGAACAATACGGACAGGCATAGAATCCTCAGGACACCCCATTTTGTTTATTTGCGAACATCCTGGGACACTTGATGTGTTCTTAGAACAGTTTGAACATGCTTACGAACAGCACAAATTGGTCTAGCGTCCTCAGGACACCCAGATTTTGTTTAATAACGAATATTTTAGGACACCGTGTGTGTTCTTAGGACAGTTTCAGCTTGCCTCCGAACAATACGGACAGGTATAGCGTCCTTAGGACACCCCCATTTTGTTTATTTACGAACATTTCAGGATACTGTCTGTGTTCTTAGAACAGTTTCAACTCGCCTGTGAAGAATACAGACAGATCTAGCGTCCTCAGGACACCCCATTTTGTTTATTTACGAACATTTCAGGACACAGCGTTTGTTCTTAGGACAGTTTCTGTTTGCCTCTGAACAATACGGACAGGCATAGCGTCCTCAAGACACACCCATTTTGGTGATTTACAAACATTTCAGGACACCGCTTGTGTTCTTAGAACAGTTTCAACTCGCCTGCGATCAATACGGACAGGTCTTGCGTCCTCAGGACACCTCCATTTTGTTTATTGACGTACATTTCAGGACATCGCATGTGGTAGTTTGATTGCGGACATTCCAAACACCAGCTCTGTTCTTAGAACAGTTTCAACTTGCATGCGAACATTACGACAGATATAGTGTCCTTAGGACGCTCCCATTTTCAATTCTTTACGGACATTCCAGACACGCGTGCTGTCCGCGGACACCTGAACTGCTTTTTAAAAAAAGACAAGAAATGAATTAGGACAGAATATAATAATTTTACTTATTTTATATGGGTGTTAAATTTATGATAGAGAAGGTGAGGTGGAAACTGAAACAAAAACAGGGGAATTGGGGGTTTCAATAGGATTTATATGAGGTGAAGAAGGGATGGAAGTCTCATCAAAACGTTTTGGCTCATGGAGAGGGTTTGGGGATAATTGACTGGGATATGGTGAGACGGGACAGGTACATGTGGGACAATGGTATGTAGTTGTTTGTTTCAAGTGATCCTCCACAAAGTTTTTTAAATTGTTAAAATTTGCCATGAGTAGGTCCATTTTTTCTTCTATGTGCTGAAGTGTCTTATCCAATACTTCTTTTTCTTTAGTATTTTCAATTTTTGTATGGTCTGTACAAAGAAAAATGTATATGTTAAATGTATATAAAATAATATTTATTAATTGGTTTATATAGTAAAGTGTCTACCATTAAGTTCACTATCTCCAGACATTTCCTCACGTGGGAAATGCTCCTCTAGCCACTCCAGAGTAATAGACATTTCTGTGAGAAAAAAAACATAATATCACTTTTTTTGTATCTAATACAGAAAGTTTACAAATATATAAGTAAAATGCAGTACACTTACTAGCTTCTGGTAAGGTGTGTTCTTACTGGTCTGTAGATCGGCTGTTGCTCTTAGTTGTGGAGTTTCTGTGAGGTAATCATGTTGGAAGACTACCTTTCTTCTTTTGGTATATTCCATTTTAGAACACATTGTATTTAAATGAATGGTTAATGTGTTATATATATGGGTTACACTTCTTATTTATTACTACATATAATGTGAATGTGTGCTGGTTTGTGAATTTATAAAATGTTCATATGTTATGATATAACAATTAAACGTACCCCCCAGACTTTTTGGGTAGTGGTGCTGTTGTCCGCATATGTCCGCGGACATTAGAAGAGTTCGCGGACATCAAATTCAGTAGAGGGGGTTCATTATATTCTATGTTACTTGTAAATAAAGTCAGAGATATTATTGTTAAGTTGTGCTACTAAAAACCTATGAAATTCAGTAAAGAAACGTTGTTAAAGGGACGTTATGGTTAAGTTGCGCTACTAAAAACCTTTGAAATTCAGTAAAAAAACTTTGTTAAAGGGACATTATGGTTAAGTTGCGCTACTAAAAACCTATGAAATTCAGTAAAAAAACATAGTTAAAGGGACGTTATGGTTAAGTTGCACTACTAAAAACCTATGAAATTCAGTAAAAAAACGTTGTTAAAGCGACGTTGTGGTTCCAAGTAAAACCGAAAAACCCTTGAAATTCGCCAGTTATGGTAAGCTAAGCAACCATAACTCGCGCCACCACCGTGCACTGCTAAGACTAACACCCACAACATCAAAGATGACATCACAAATGTCATTGATGACATCACTGATGACATCACATGTGTATTTACTTTTCATGAAATGTGTGCACAAGGGATTCTTATTATAATGTTGAGAAAAAATTGTCAAGGATCATTGGAATAAATATCATGAGCTAATTAGTGCATTAAGCAATGCATTGATATAAATAGCATTCTGTTATGAAGTTCTATCCAGTATACTAAGCTACTCATGCAGAAACATAGGCATTGTGTGCAGCATATACTATGAAGGTACAATATTCATAAGGTTGATATGCTGAATAATGAAATGATAACTGTTTTCTTATTAGAGTTTTGCGTACTGTGAAATATGTAATAAGTAGCTAATAAAACCCATGTATTACATAATTGCATTACTACAAACAAAACACAAAGAGACAAGAACACATACAAATATGGGTATATACAGGGAAAGTGAAGTAAGCAAAAAAGCAGAAGTAGTAGCAGAAACAATTCATAACCTAGCTGATTATCTTTATGCAAATAAATGATTGCTCTGTTTGAAAGCTGCTATTTACCCTATGTATATGTATCACATGATGTGACTGGACCCTAAGGAAAGTAGTGTGAGTACAATGTCGTGGGTGTTAGTCTTAGCAGTGCACGGTGGTGGCGCGAGTTATGGTTGCTTAGCATACCATAACTGGCGAATTTCAAGGGTTTTTCAGTTTTACTTGGAACCACAACGTCGCTTTAACAACGTTTTTTTACTGAATGTCATAGGTTTTTAGTAGCGCAACTTAACCATAACGTCCCTTTAATATATGCTCGAATTTGACTAGGTGCACAAAACATTGAAAAGATTCTCCGAATTATTTTAAAATTAAGATAAGATGGAATGTATATTCATATATGTACTATCAGGTAGAATCTATAATTTATTAGGTTTTGAACAATATTGTCTACATGCAGACATGGTGCTAGAATTGCATTTTGCACTGTATAAGATGGCCAAATGTAAAAAGTCATCTCTGTTAGTCACCTTTTCTCTGTTCATGTGGTATGCCATGGGTTAAAAGAGCTCCCACAACAGGATGGAGCTACTGTGAACAAGCCACAGGAGTGTGGCGAAACGCGTCAGGTAGCCTCTCTTTGCTACTGGGAAGCCGTTTTTCTACTGCAAATAATTTTCTGAATTAAAACGTGGAACTTTTCAAAAGCTAATTTTTGGTTGTGCAGTGGTTTATTTTTCGGTGAGCACTTGTTGCTGAACACTGATGGATTTCGTTAATTAAAGGGAGTGCAGCTTTCAAAGGAACTCGACCTCGCGGTCTGTGTTTACCTTTCAATTTCATTTATCTCACTCTGGGGACATCACAGCGTTTAGCTGCACCGGTGATAAATTGGAACTTTTTGCGCTTGGCAGCCTTGCCGATGTCAATGACACCTCGGTGTGTTAATAAAGACTCCCTGGAAGCGGCGGAGAAACGTGCTTTGGAGGATTTCCTTGGACCTCACCCAACACTCGTGCCTTGCCAGTGAAAGCCTGCCGCTCGACACGGTGGAAACTGAAAGCGTCGGAGGGCGCGGCCAGTGAACACCGTGGGGGTAAGTGCTTTCACTTGGCTAACTGAGTGTTTCAGACTTATACAAGATTGGGAGTGGGGTGTGCATTGTTTTCATCGTTTCTTACACCTCACAGCACGAACATGGTTCTAAGTTAATTGACCTTGACATGCACGTGTATGAGACTTTTACATTCTACGAAATCCAGTTGAATTTCTTGCACTGAGAGTGCTTAGGATTTACAACAGTGATACGACCATAGACACTTATGGCTTCCCAGACCAGCATTGAGGCTACAAGAAAACAACAGGCAACCACCCTGTTTAATGAAACTCTTCCCACAGCCATGGGGAAGGATATGGCAAGAACGGAAAAAGTAAAGGATAACATGGAAATTACATTGTTGAAAGATTTAGAAAAGCTAAAGAAAAAGGAAATAAGCAAATGGTGGGAAGAACACTCCCTCCAAAATTATTTGGATGTGGGTCGAATTCCCCGAGGACTCAGAATTTTGACCATACGTTCCTTTGAGGAACAGGACCCCGTGATGCTTAGAGAATGGGGCGATGCTTCCGACCACTGCTCCAAGACCTTTCTGCGCATCCTAGTTAAATATGCTGGGAGTGACCGAATAAAAACATTGGTACAAATAAAAGAGCTTGAAGAAAAACTTAAAAGCACAAAAGAAAGTGAGGAAGGGAAGAAACTCAAAATTAATGTTGAGAATGGATTAAAAATATATGAAGAGGATATAAAAATGAGAAAACAGCGCAAGTTCCTACGTGACAAAGGAGACTACGAACAGGGCAGAATGTACACTTTTGCACATCGCTTCGATCAAATGAAGCAAAAGGTGAAAGCAGTGGCGGCCCCTGCAGGATCAACAAATTAATTCAATCCAGAATCTGCAGCATCTAATTTCGAGTCTGATGTGAATGAGAATGAAGACGAAGAACCTATAGTACGCCTCAATTTCTTAGAAGAAATGAGGCTACTATGCCAAGATGGCAGCGCAAACACCAGCAACAACAAAAAAACACGTGGAAGCAGGACTGGCCAAAAAGGAAGAGGCAGAGGAGGCAGAAAGCCACGAGGAGGGGGCAGAGGGGCAATAAACACAAACAGCAATCTTCCTCCAAGATCACTGCGCTCTGGAAACTAAATCAAGATGATGAGCTAAGCCCACCCCAACAACAGATTATAAACTTGTCTAATCATGTTTTGACAATAGAGGAAAATAAACTATTTAAACTGGGACTTAATTTCTGCCCTCTGGCAGGTTTTGACTATGTGCAAACAAGGTTAGATCTGGATAGCTTTGTTCGCAAGCTGCGACTAAAAATGTTTTTTGCTTCCAGCACATATATAAAGAGACCTAAACCGCCATTGGAAGGACAAACAGATATAACTATTTTAGATATGGATACTCTCACTACACTGGCTACTCTTCAAAATGAAAGCGAACAGATATCAACCACAAACTCTGTTAATCTGGATAGATCGGTCATGGAACAACAAGGTATTAGCACTGACTGACCATCAAAGAGTAAACTGAAATGTAAATCCAGGTTTAATCCTTTGAGTGCACAAAATGTACACATTGAAGCTTTTTCCAATGTAGTGATAGATGATCTCAAACTAGAAAGGAGAAAAAATAACAAACATATCAAAAGCAATCTGTCCTGGAAACAACAGAATGCCCTGTCAAACATATGCAAAATGGACGGATGTATAGTTAAACCTGCGGATAAAGGGTGCAACATCGTCCTGATGAATAAGGTGGACTACATTAAAGAGGCTTACAGACAGCTCAACAATTCCAGATGCTATGAAAAACTTGAAAAAAAAACATCAATCAGATGGAAACAATAGTCTGGGAATTCCTAGCAAAATGGGAGAATGCTGGTATTTTGGATGAGGACATGGTGAAATTTTTGTTCACTCAACACTCCACTACCCCTACGATATACTTCTTGCCTAAAATTCATAAAAATCCATCTTAACCACCCGGTAGGCCAATAGTTACATTATGCAGCTTGCTACTTGAAAACATGTCCAAATTTGTGGATGAGACGTTGTGTCCATTTGTTTCAACTCTGCCCTCGTATATAAAGGACACTACTGATTTCCTTTGCAAAATTGATGACTTGCCGTGGGAACCATCATATCTGGTAGCCACTATGGATGTGGTATCTCTATACACATCCATACAACACTAATATGGCATTAAAGCATGTGAAACTTTTTTGAAAACTCGCTCTCTCAACTACCTCAACCATTCTACAATGATCCTAGAAATTATAAGACTTTGCTTAGAGAACAATATCTTTCTCTTCAATGATGAATTATTCCGTGAAATTCAAGGAACCGCAATGGGCACCACATTTGCACCATCCTATGTAAATCTTTTGATGGGGAAATGGGAGAAAACCGTGGTATGGGCCGAAGGAAATGAGCCCTTCACCAATAAAATCATTTTGTGGCTACGCCACATAGACGACTTATTCATTGTATGGAATGGTACAGCTCAAACTTGGAAAGCGTTTGTTGAATTCCTCAATGTTAATGAACGGAATTTACAATTCACTGAACAACATAGTGAACAATCTATCGTCTTTTTGGATGTGAAGGTAAAAATTAATGATCAGAAAATTGGGTGTGAATTGCATCGGAAGACAACTGGAGCTAACATCCCATTGCACACCAATAGCGCACACCCTAAAAGTCTTTTATGGAGCATTCCATATGGAGAGTTCATTCGAATTAGAAGGAACTGCAGTGATGTGAAAGACTATGATTCAGCAAGTAAAATCACAGCTCATAATTTCCTTAAACAGCGATATCCCAAACAGGTAATTGAAAGATCCTACCTAAAGGTCAGAGATATGAATCGACAAACTCTTTTGACAACATCACAAACTGATCTTCGGAACTCTACAGACAAAGACACTACCAGGTTAATACTGACCTTCGGGAGCCACTCTACTATCATAAGAAACATAATCACCAAGTATTGGAAAGTTTTTAAGGTGGATAAAGATCTAGGAAGTATGCTAAATGCACGGCCAGATATTAATTTCCGGAAAAGTCTGGCCATCAAAGATTTGGTAGTTCAAAGTTATATGGCCTCCGAAGATGTATCCTCAGGAACTAATTGGCTTACAGAGGGACAAAAAGGCTTCTTTAAGTGTTGCAAATGCAAAGCATGCAAATATGCGTTCAATTGTAGAAGCTATATTCATCCAATCCTCCAGACTGAAATACAAATAGCCAGTAGAATTACCTGTGAGTCGGAACTGGTAGTATATGTTCTGAAGTGTCCATGCTCTAAATGTTATGTTGGCAGCACTAAGTGCAAATTAAAAATACGTGTTTTGCAACATATCCGAGCTATTGTCAACAAAGATCACGCATATCCCATGGCCAAACATTTTACAGAGTGCCATAATGGAGATCCAAGCACTCTGAGGTTTTTTGGTGTCCATAAAGTTATTTGCGGCCCAAGAGGGGGTGATAATGAGAAATTGTTACGACAAGAGGAGACCAGACACATTATAGACTTTGAGAGCAAAACCCCGATGGGTCACAATGTGGATGAAGAACTGTACACTTTTTTGGGAACTTAAAATGTTCTAGTAGCCATTAAACTACTTCCCTTCTGGACGTATATAATATTGCTCAAATAGTCTGACTCCAACAGGCCATACATTTGTTGGCCGCTTTATTTTGTGTATCTCTCTTGGCAAAGGCTAAATTGTTGTCCCTCTATTGAATATTGTGTTCATGATTTAGTTTCCTGACGATGTTCCTGTTTTTTTTGCCTTTCTTCCCCTTAGGTTTTTTGTGGGTAGATTTTTTAATTCTAATTTCATTAATGTTTTTTCTACATTAATGAAATAAAATTTTTCGAGCATTTATGAATCAAGAGTAATGTTGTGCTATGTAGGAGTATTGATTTTAAGCAAAGCACTTGCACTTTAATTGATGGTTACAAGACAATGTCTGGTCATCGAAGTATGCTTCTAAAAGATTGCACTATGCACTAGCACTTTACTACTAAAAAGCTGCCATGCACTTGTACTTTAACTACAAATTGTTTTTTATGTATATGAAACTACATAATGCCACACCATCATCTTGTATAACAAATATTTTAGTTATGCGGCTTTTGTAAAACAGCTTGAAACACTATATTACACCTATATGTGTTTTACTAACAGCGTCACTATGATGCTTATTTAATGTCGATTGCTCGAATTTGACTAGGTGCACAAAATCTTGAAAAGATTCTCCAAATTATTTTAAAATTAAAATGGAATGTATATTCATATATGTACTATCAGGTAGAATCTATAATTTATTAGGTTTTTGAACAATATTGTCTACATGCAGACATGGTGCTAGAATTGCATTTTGCACTGTATAAGATGGCCGAATGTAAAAACGTCATCTCTGTTAGTCACCTTTTCTCTGTTCATGTGGCATGCCATGGGTTAAAAGAGCTCCCACAACAGGGTGGAGCTACTGTGAACAAGCCACAGGAGTGTGACGTAATGCGTCAGGTAGCCTCTCTTTGCTACTGGCAAGCCGTTTTTCTACTGCAAATAATTTTTTTAATTAAAACTTGGAACTTTTTAAAAGCTCATTTTTGGCTGTGCAGTGGTTTATTTTTCGGCGGGGATTTGTTGCTGAACACTGATGGATTTCGTTAATTAAAGGGAGTGCAGCTTTCAAAGGAACTCGACCTCGCGGTCTGTGTTTACCTTTCAATTTCATATATATATATATATATATATATATATATATATATATATATATATATTGGTATTATGATAGCTTTCTGTCATGAGTCTGGTATAACCCCTTTTATAATGACTCTGTTATACAGTACAGTAAGTATTTCTGACCAATTTTTTGGGTTGTGCAAACGTGTAATGTTAGCAAGCCCTTCAGGCCCCGGTACTTTAGATTTCTTAAGACGCTTATACTGACATAAAACCATCTCCTGGCTAATGACCAGCTGTTCTCCAGCAACAATGCAGGGTCTATGCACAACAGAATCAGCTTCCATCACGTGTGCACCACATTTCTCTACTATAAATTCTTCCCACTTGGTTTTACCTATGGAATTAGTCATGAGGCAATCATTATTACCTTTACCGGCTGTAATATGCTCCAGATCGTATTTTTGTTCTACCCGTGCATAATACCCTATAAACTTCTTTAGCATTACAAGTGGACCACATCGTTCCCTTTACCCAGTTATATTTGCTTTTACAAGCTTGAATTGCTCTAGCAGCGAGGTTGTCCACAGGGTACCTTAATTTAATACATCTTACTTTCTGTCGTAAGTTACTTTTTCCATCCTTATCTCTTGGTCGTATTTATATGTCATATGTATATGTATGTCTACTATTACCAAGGACTTTACAATTACCACCCATCACTGGGATCAACTGCACCAAGCTGGTGATCCATGCCACCATTCTCCCATACTCATTTCTCGAAATATTACATTCAATCTCGTTTGCTCATCTATAATGCACTTACTAAAACGCTCTATGGTTTTTCCGACAATATTAGACATTTCTCTTCATTTTTTACCTCTACATCACCAATCCTATCCTGCACCTTCCAAGTTATACCTATGTCCAAACTGAGATGCAACATTGCATGGCTGCTATACATTGTATTAATGACATCCATTTGCCTAACCAGGCCTAATGTGGGTAATGTATATAGTTAAGATTGGCACTCTGTGCTCCATTGAACCAAGTGCATTTCCCCAAATGTCCTCCTTCGTGTGGCCATTGAGCATTACTAGGCTCCAGTCTTCAAAGAACTCCACCAAACGCCTGCCCTTCGATTTGTGCTTAGGTTATTCTAGACAACTCTTAGTACTAACAAATGGTTTCTCCGTGACCCAATAATTGTCCTTACACCCTGCATTCAAATCACCACCCACAATCATCATCCCCTCTGGGTGATTCATACTTTATGCCAGCATAAAGTTGCATAATGCCTCCCGTATATTCTCTGTGTGACCCACACCTGGGGGGTTATACACGCAGTTTAACAATAGATTGCACTGTAAGGGAACCATATAATCAACTTCTACTGCCAAAAGATTTAAAGTTGTAATATTTGTGGGCACCCCATACGCCTTAATGTGATGGCACACTCCTATCATTAGGCCACCAGCTGGTCTTCCAAGCAGGCCTTTCCTAGCATGCTTCTGGAATGTCACGTATCCATCAATATAGCAATGGATAGTTATCCAACACTGCCGCAACACAAACAGATCAAAGCCTTTGAAGTGTGTATTCCCCCCTTACTGCACATTTAAAGTGAGACTGCCCACGTGTGTACCAGACAAGAATCTTACACAATCACGCAGCATTATCAGATCTTCTAGATTCATAGTTGGATGAAAATAAGAAGGCTAGCTAAGCCCATTTACCCACATCAGTATCTTTAGTTATCTCTATGCCAACCGTTCCCACATGCGATGCCACTGCCATCGGAGTCTGGGAAATCTCTGGCCTTTGCTCATGTTTTCTACAACCATCCACTTGCAAGTCATAGCCCATTCTCAGCATGCTGCTCGTGTGACTCATTACCAAGTCAACACTTTCGCTTGAATAACACCTCAGCCCATCAAAGTTTCCCTTCAGCCTCAAGCATTTCAACATAATCTATGCCGTGGATTGTAGGAGGCTAAGAAATGGTAAAAAACCAAACATGTTGAGGATATGCAAACGATTTAACCATGGGTCATCTTTCTTAGGAAAAAGATTGGTTATACTAAAGGACCTAACACCACCTACAGACCCATAGGCCTCATTACACGGTAGGCGGTAAGGGTTTACCGGTACCAGTATTTTACCGGTACCGGTAAACCCTTACCGCCTTACTACGAGGTCCCTTTGCAGGTTGGAGAATTTAACGCCTGCTTTTTGCAGGCGTTAAAAAGCAACCTGCAAAGGGACCAGGGAGCTAATTACGGTACCGCAATTTGCGGTGCCGTAATTAGCCCCTTCCCCATTCCCATAGAGCCCTATGGGGCAAAAATGGGAATGGGGAAGGGCAATGGGGGAAGGGGGAATTACCGCCCCACCAACCTTGGAATAGGGCGGTAATTCCCCTTTCCACCAAGGCGGTGCCAATATTTTACCGGCATGGACCAAGGTGCTAATAGCACCTTGGTCAACCGCCGTCCGTGTAATGAAGCCCCATAGTCTTTTACAGTAAAATGGGGATCCTCCATCCCACCATCATTAATCCCAGTATTCTCAACTTCAACATCTGGGAGAGTCAACAGGTGGTTCCTTTGTTCAACACTGTATCATCTTCAGTGAATTGCGTAATGGCATCCTTAAATCTGGGTTTGCCAGCTTCTAAAGCTGACTCTTCTAATGACTCAGGTTTTGGCTCTTTAATAACCTAACTTGTTAGCTTCGCATTGCTTGCTGCAATTGTACCCCGTGTCCGGTTATCTGTTTTCCTTTGCTTTTTAGTGTGACTACACATTAGATCTTCAGATGTCAGTTTGGTAGCCGACTCTTCGACATCTTCGTTACCATCTTGGCTTTAAAAATATTCGCACTTTTTAATAGCTGCTGTTCCTTGGGGTTCGTACATATTCCTTCGGCCTCAGCAATTTCAATAACCGTGCTGTAACATTGTTCTCTGATTACACTCCAGCCTTGTCCGTCAGGCTCAATTGATCTTACAGTATTATTCACTCCATCAGGCCATTCGTTGGTATTAATAGTCAGTGCAGGACAGGTATCAATTTCCTGTGAGCCAGTGTTTGACAAGCATATAAAACATATCACCATGGTCTTTCAACTTCATTCATCTTTCCGCACATTTTTAACAAAATCTTGAGCGCGAAAAGCATAGATCCCATACTAATGCTGTCTGTTGCTATACGTGCAGTGCCGACCCCAGCCTCACTCACACTGGTATTAGCAGCAAATAATGCAGGCGAAGCCAAATGCCTTCTAATTTCCCTCTCACTGATCTCCTTTCTGGACTTTTCTAAACAAACAGGCCTACTAGTTGATGCCTCTGTGTCTATCACAGGACATGCCAAACTCTGCATGTTACCTCCAATCTCCTTCTGTAACGAAAGGCAAAGGTTAAGTAAGGATTATCAATGCCTGTAGTGTTAATGGAACTGCTCTCGCAGTGTCCTTGCCCTTGTTGTTGGTCTGTGCCAATGTTCCCTCGAATTATATTTCTCTAAGTGTGGAACTGGTTGCCTTTCGTGCGCACTTTATTTTTCATGTGCGTAACTGACTCACAAGATAAGCCATTTTGTGAGCATGCTTAGTTAGTGAGCTACCATCTCCAAAGAGAATTTGGAAAGGAATTGCCACTTCCAAACCACTGCAATTCTTTACTAATCGGCATAAAAGGTGAATCTTAAAACACATTTTACAAACACATAGGTTAAAAACATAAATATTTTATATGTGATTATACCAGCTGAAGACCTCAAGATGTGCCACAGTAGCTAGCAAAAGTACTCCTGTGCAGAGAAAAAAGTGTGCTTTATGCCACTGGAAAAACACTCATGTGTATTACAAAAAAAACAAATATTGCTTTTCATAACTGACGTGGCTATCAAAAATCAGACTGGATACAATATTTCCAGATGGAATAAAGGCAACTAAAAGGAATGTGTCAGAAAACATGCCAATAGGAGTTCATGTGCAACTTTAATGAAGTAATTCAAGGGCCATGAGAACACGCCTCTCATAATTTGTGTAAGGATGATAATTGCATCAGAATAACTGCACCACAGAATATGATGATCAAAATTCCCTGGCTTCTGCTTACTATGCACATTATGTTGTCCTGTGAGTTACTCAAAACCAGCCTTACAGCTAAGAGACATATACACCATCCATTTATAATCCCTAAAAACAGATAAACGTGCCCAATACAAATTGGAAACAATGAATACATAGGAACCAACCCCTGGCTTCTGCCCTAAGAGCTTCATTGATATTTTTTCTAATCAGTGACCAGCAGAGTAGTGGCATAGGAAGGCGCTCTAATAATATTTCTGACCGATCTCAAGATGAATTTTAAGGGCAAAGAACATCTTTTAATAAGCATGATGTATCTATGTTCACCTTTTGTACTCTGTAAATAATCATTTCACTCTAAGTAGGAAGCACATTCTTACCAAAGCCTTGCTTGTAAACTTGATATAGGAAGTAAAATGACGGGGCACATAATACAGCCTATAGTTTTGCCCACCTCTCCTCACCACAGCCTAGACAAAATCCAACCAGAGATTTACTGGGGTTTCTTATAGAGCCCTTTTGAAGTGAATCATATAATGTATGCCTTTTAGATTAACAGCATCAATGCTCAGTAGTACAACAGCTTCAGAGACTTCTTCTGTAACTAGGGTTCCCTCTGTAATTCATTGTTATCAGTTAAACAAGATGCAGGGGATGTTACAGTCAGTAAACACAGAACACATGTTTATATTGAAATGCCCTCAGCAGCTGAGCATAGAAAAAACAGAAAGTGTAGTTCTGTAGACTGCTACTAGAGTTTCCTGTCCTTCAACAAACAAACACATTTTCTACACTGTACTGTACTGCCAGAACAACTGACTTGGTTGTTGAATGTTACTGATTTGTTCATTACCCACAAGAAGTGTTCTCCTCTGCCCTTTGACCCGTACCCTTCCCCAGCTTGTGTGTTCTCCTCCAATGCTAGTTGACAGGGCACTGTAAAATGTCAGAGATTGTAGCAGTGAAACAATCATTGGGCTATTTGCATACTCATAATACTTTGCAAGCAAAACATTGTGTGCCCCTCCATGACATTATATGCATTTTAAGAAAATGGCATGAATCCGCAGGTAAACAATTATTTTTCAGTGAACACAAGATCGTTTGCAATTTATTCCACCCTTATAATGTTGGGTAGGATTATACAACTAATAAGTGAAATCATTGTTGTATAGCATTGAGTTACAGTAAAATGTGTTAAGGTGTATGCCCAATGAAACTCTGAACACTTAGAAAGGATGCAGATTGTGTGAAAAGCATTCTACTGTCTGAATATCCATTGACCTAATACTATAGACAAGTAATACCTGGAATAGCCCATGCCCATTATCCTTTGCAGGCCAAGTAAATGATATTGCAATGTTGCTCTCCACTTATAGAGTAATGTTAGCAATGCTAAAGTAGGAGACTCTGAGTATGACATAGGTCTTCCCAAATTCCTTAGAGGGCACATTTGAGTTTTATAATGTGTTAACATGCAAGGGACCACTTCAGTGTAGTAGATTGGTTTATCACAAATGCTCTTCAGGGTGTACCTATGTCTTGAACCTAATTAGACATATTCAACGGTTCGAGGAGACATACATTTTTCCAATGTCACGTGTGAAATAATGAACGATTCCTGGAGTTTAGACTCATAACAAAGAAAAAAGGTAGGCTTACATCTTTGTGTTTGTGTAAATGTTTCTGTGAACATATGTGTGTGCATGTGCGTGTCTGGGCCAAAGGTTCCTTTTGAAGGTTCTGGGAGTAACATTATGCAGGATTGGGGTCATCATGGGCATAGATTAAGACAGACTGCATGATTGTATTTGCACACTATCAGCATGAAAGGGGGACAGCACAAACACATATTGTTGACACAGACCCTTTTGTTTGGGCCCTAGCAGCATGAACATAAAAGGCATGAAAGTGGACACACCTGGTTTGTGAATAACTTGTTTGAAAGTTAGGCAAGGCTGGCATATATTGTAGAGCGAGGACTCCTGCCTTTTTTTGTGCACATTAGTTGAATAAAACCTTTCATTTTATTAAAATACATCACGGATCACAAACAATTTCAGAAATATACGTGTAAAGAAATAGAAAACCCTAGGAAGAAATTAAAAGAAAGCCTTAAATGCATCAAACATACACACAAAGCAGTTGAATTGACATTAATCATTGTGTGAAAGCTGACATTGTTAAAACACATTAAAAAGAAAACGTTTTACCAAAAGTTCATGTGTGATTCGTATCATGCTAACAGATGCAATAATTACGGAGGTTTGGTGGACTGCCAAAAAACGTAACCAAAGGGCTATTGGATAGTTTTCATCCCTGTTCTGCAAAAATATTGTTAATAACTCAGATCTATGCTTGTGAGTTGATTTACAAACTCGTATAAAGTGACACCAAAGGCCTCATTTACAAACATGTTTTAACATGGGAAAGTCCCATTGAAAACATTTTTGTAAATCAGGCCCCAAGTATCTGATGATTTACAAAGATGAAAGCACCTACCAGTAATTACTATCCCTTCATGGCCCCAATGTTTCAATGAGTACAACATGTTGAGTCTTAGGGGCATGAAGATGGTCCAGTGTCCACGATCAGGAAACTGAGGTGTGTAAGATGGCAAATCATCATATCTCCTGGGCATACATGCATTGTCTTTATGTAGTTTATACCTGAATATAGAATTTAGTTAAAAACACCAATCTTGCGGTCTTGCTTTTATTTTATGTTATTTGGATTGTTCATTATGGTTTCCCTGTTTGACTCTACTTTCTTCAAGAAGTTGTAAACATTCAGTTGTGAATATAGCTAAGGGGGATTGAAAACCTTCAACAAATAAATGATTCAAATTAAGTCATTTTGAATAGGGCTAATTATCTTACGAAATAACAATAATGCCTTGCAGCCGATGATGGAATGCATTGATTGAAGCCCCAGTTTGAGACGAATGATAGTTATAGGAAGGGACTGAAGGAGTCTTAAAATGTGTCCCCAACTTATCCCCTCTAAGCAATCGAGCTCCATTTTAGGGTGAGTACTTCCAACCCATATAACTGTGATGAAAGTACCTTCACCTTGTAACACTTGATTAGAGGAGCCATAGAAAAGGCAGAGTATTTAAGTAGTACCTTTTTCATCTGGACTACAAATGTGGAGGACTTCGCCCTCAGCCTGTATATTGACAGGCCGATTCATGGAATTAATGTGCGCCGAAAATTTCAGCGCAGGCGTGCGAAAGCATGCGAATCGCAGTGCCAGTGCGAAAATCGCAGCGAAACCCGCGCACAGCGATTCATGGAAGTCTGTGTGCGTGGAAATCCATGGATCTGTGCCAAAATCCTGTTCGGCGCATGCTGGCGCACACGCCTTCAAACAGCGTGCGCTAAGCGCACAGCGAAAGCGCACATAGAGCGGTGCACACAACAAAAGTAGGCGTAACACGGGGCGTGAGACGCGGAATGGGGAACAATGCGTGAAAATGTGGGCGTCACGGGGGAAGTACAGGAGGCAAGTGCGCGGAACGCCCACACGCTCGCCTACAACACGTATTCATGGAATCAAACGGGGCTAACGCGTGCACCAAAAAAGACGCGCTAATCCGGAAACACGTACGCCAGCAGGAAGCGGGCGTACGTGGAACCGCGCAGCATAAAAGTGCGCGCAAACAACAAACAAGCGCAGACGCCAGGATGAATATACCGTTCCTAGCAGCAGTGGTCGTGGGATACCGCAGGAGGAGGAAGAGGATAGTCAGGCCCAGAATTTTCACACCCAGAACCAGCCTTTTTGGGATGCCTGATAACCAGGTGTATGGGAGGTACAGGTTTCCACCTCACATAATACTCGACCTGGTGAGTGATTGGGAGGATGACCTCACATCACCCACCCTCTGCTCCCAAGCACTCAGCCCCCTGGAGAAGGTCCTCAATGTACTGCACTTCTTGGCCACTGGATCATTTCAGCGGACAAGTGCCATAGTAGGGGGGGGTCACAGGCCATGCAGTCACGCTGCCTGCACCAGGTGTTGGGCATTATGACTGTACGCCCATCAGTCCGCAGGCACAGATACCTGCCCAGAACACCTGCCGAAAGGCAGGCTGTCATCCAGGATTTTTACGGGGTGGCACACTTCCCCAAAGTGCTAGGTACCATTGACTGCACCCATGTGGCTCTACGTCCTCCCAGGGCATCTGAGCACATCTATAGAAACGGCAAGCACTGGCATTCCATCAACGTCCATGTAGTATGTGATGCCAAGGGAATCATCACCTCAGTATATGCCAACTATCCAGGGTCCACCCACGACAGTTTCATTTACAGAATGTCAACCCTAAACCGGGACCTAAAATCTGGGCGGCATGGCGATACATGGCTGCTTGGTGAGTATAAATGCCACAGCACATGCATGCATGTCAGATACTGAGTAATGTCACAACTCCACTAATGATACCCATCACCTCCTCTCCAGGGGACAGTGCCTACCCTCTGAGCACCCACATGATGACACAAATTCGGAACCCCACCACGCCACCCGAAGTAAGATACAACACAGCCCATATTGCCACCCGGGGCATAGTGGAGCGCACATTCGGAGTGCTCAAGTCACGCTTTCGCTCTCTTGACCGTTCTGGCGGGCAGCTGGTATACGCTCCCCCAGTAGTGTGCAGGATCATAGTGGCACCATGTGTCCTGCACAACGTTGCAACACGCCGAGGCCTGCCGGTGGACATGGTGGTGCCCCCACATCCCCAACCACATGCACGCTCGCTGCTCATGGGAGGGGAAAGGGCACGGGGTGAGGCAGCCCGTACGCAGCTGGTGGCTAATTACTTCACCTAAAATCACACCCCTGTGGAGTGCACACAGCCCTGGCACATACCAGCTGACAATCAATGATGATGACATAAGGGACAGTCAACTGTCACAACCATACCAGCCTGAGATTGGTCACCTGGAAGTGTTACATTGTGTGCATCTCTACCTACACAAACACCACCAATGCTGTGTCATCAAAAGACACTTCTATGCTGCTAAATTCATGACCCCCTTGCAAAATACAACATGAAAACAGCGCCATGTCACCCAACCCCTCCCCAGCTCCGCCACCCAACACACCACGGCATGTTATGCTATGTAAAAGCAAACAAAGCAATCCCCAAAACCTGACACAAGTGTCACAAAGTACACTGTCCCTAATGGAATCTGGCCACACACAATATGCTCCTAGTAATGTTGAACTAACAACACACATGACCAAATACTTACCACAATACAATGCAGCAACACAACCTCAAACATAGGAAAAACATGACAGTAGTTAAAGTAGTCGTAGTCTTACAACCTGAATATGCTACCACATCTACCCCTTCCAACTGTAGTGTTGCAGCCTTCCAAATTTGTCAGTGTACTGCATAGAACATGAACTCCAAAGTAGATGGCCTTGTGAAGACATGAGGAATGAACCTGTAAATTTGGAGGGAGACATGGAAGCACAAGCACATATCAATACACCATGCAGTGTACAATACAACAACAATATCCACTAGGAATGTATACACAGTATTGACTACAGACTGCCCACACAGCTCATGGGAGTCCAACGTCACTGTGTAATTCACTGTCACTTGGGCACACCCTTTGCAAGCCCATGGAAACAGGAAGCAGGAGGGGTGTGTGTCTCACGAACCCAAGCATCTAACCCAAACTCAGGACAAGCCTGCATGTGCCCAGCTGGAATACAGTGGATGCCCACGGGAGCCACATAAGGCAACACACTGTAAAAAAATTAAAAAATCAAAAATCAAAAATCAAAAATCAAAAATGGCCATGTGGGGTTCGGGGGGGGGGGACAACCCAGGAGGTCTGAGGTGGATGTTGTGAGAAAAAAAACACCTCCATGTGCTCATGGCTGCACGGCTACGCTATTGTGGGAGAATTGCTGCTGTCGCTCTCATCACCCTCTGCTGCTGCATCAGGAGGTGGTGGTGCTATGGGAGGCAGCCCATGCAAAGCCCTGGTATGGTCCTCCATGGCAGCAAGCATGCGGGTGTTGAAGGTCTGATTCTGGAGGATTAAAGTGCGGAGATCCCCATGCACCACCTCACGGGTTGCATGCATTTCTGCACGCATGGCCTCCCGTGATGTCCGGATCTCCTCATGTGTTGCCTGCATCTCAGCTGAGAGCGAACGTGTGAGCCGCTCCAGCTGCTGTTCTGTTCTGAAATTAGTGGAAGCCTCAAGGTCAAGAAGAGTCTCTCTGAGGTTATGGAGTTCTTCCCTTAGGGCTTCCCTGTGGGCCTGGGACTCTATTGAGATGGATAGGCGCAGAGTCTCCAGTGCCACCCGTCGGTCTCTGTTGGACGCCAACATGTCTTCCCTGTGTGATTGGCAAATGGAGTCTGTTGCCTGCTGTAGTAGCTCCATCTGCCTTTCAGGGGGGGACAATGGAAGTGGCCACCCTCTCCATTGCTTGAGCCATCATCTCAACTGATGTTGCCTGTTGGGTTGCCATACCGTACATGGATTGTTCCCATACGGTATTGCCTGGTGGCGTACGGCCACCGCGTCGGCGGGCACCACACCTGTTTGGGGCAAGGCGATCTGCGCCTTGCTGTGCCGGCACTGCCTGAGGCTGCAGGACTGCATTCCCCCTCTGATCTGCTGGCCCAGGAACAGGATCAGATGTTGTGGAGTGTGACCCTGAATCCATAACCGCCAAAGGCGGACTTACCAACACTGACATCCCCATAGAGGGTACTACCCCTGGTGCAGGTGGGTTGGACAGAACAGAATCCCTGCCAGAAACACTTACCTGCGACGGCACATAGGTCTCATCATCCGAATCAGCACCTGAATAGAGGTCTGGGGAGGTGCACCCAGAGACACCCCTGGACAGAATGGTCTGCTGCAAGATTGGGTTCTCACCCACCACCACACCATGTCCCCCACTGGTGCCCGGTCGTGCCTGAGAATCCTCCTGGGTCTGCACCATCTCCTCAACCTCAACAGCATCAAGTGTGTCATCCCCTGCAAAAACATAAAAGACAAAAAATGGAAACAGGCATTAGCACCATAGCACACAAATAGGCCTGACAAGCTACAGAACCAGTACATGATTTACACATGTCCCACATGACTATAACCTTCCCATGCATGCACTGTCACTGAATTTGAAGGGGAGGCAAAAGGCAGACACTGATGACACCAAGATGGAAGAGCAACACATTTGCTGCATGCTGGGTAGCACTGCCATCACACATTGGCCTGTGAGTGGCATGTCCAATACACATACATGACACATGGCATCACACAGATGACATATACCATAGCCATGGTACATTCCACAAGTACATCCATATGTCAGTGAATGAGTACTGTCAGCCATCCATGTGAGATGGACATGATGAGATGAAAAATGCTACATAGTGTGACAAAATATGCATGTGCCACACACTGCAACACATCCAGTGTACAAAAATACAGTGATTGCATGCCGATGTACACATCAATGGTTGGGCACTTCAACATGACAGGAAACAACTATCATGTTCCACATTCAAACAGGCCCAGAAATGTATGTGATCAGGCCAATACTCAATCAGCCGGAATGGTCAAATCATTCACCTAACAAGGTAACACATGTTGGCCAATGTGGGGTTCATCAATGACAGAAGCATGTCACATATGTGACAATAGGGCTGAGGAAAGCGTAGCAAAAGTGGGAGAATTAAAACAATCAGCCTGAACGAACACTGAAAAATACAAACAATGTTGTTGCAAGATGCCACTTCAAGGGCAACTGCCGTAATGTTGCGCTAAATTACTACTGTGGGCAGAAGGGATACTGTCACACCCAAATCCAAGGCCGCTGAATGTTTTGGATGAAGCACATGGGTGACCCATACCACTCAGGCACACACACCCTTGCCTGGCACTCAATCAGAACCCGTCACCCAAACAACATACACATGGATTACACACACATGCATGGGCACTCACCGGACAATGCGGCGTAATCAGGTAGTTCTCCCACACCTTGGATCTGTTCCTCTGTGATGAAGGCCCCAGCAACAGACTCATGTTCATTGAGTTTGTTGTCCTCTGGTGGAGACCCACCGCCAGTCAACAGAGTAGTGCCATGATTTGAGGCCAGCTTGTTCTTTGCTCTGCGTTTCAGGTCATTCCACCGCTTGTAGCAATCATCAGCTGTGCGCCTCACAAATCCAAAGGCACTTATGCGGTCCGCAATGGTCTGCCAGTGTGCCCTACGTTGACCAGGTGTGGTCTTGCACCCTGGAGTCACCAACATTTCGCGTCTATGTGCTGACACATAGGTCACAAGTGCATCAAGTTCCGGGTCATTAAAGCTAGGCTTCCTTGACGTGCCGGAGTGTGTAGCCGTGTCTGGGGTCTCAGCCTGTTGTGCCAGAGCACCCTTCTTCCTCTTTTTTGAAGGTGGAGCAGAGCCAGAGTGGCTTACGCCGCTCTGGTCCGTAGGGGCAGAACCACCGGTGGACTGGGTAGTAGGAGTGTGGGAATGCACAATGACCATAGGTCTTGGTGCAGGCATTGGTTGCAAGGTGTTGTTGGCAGGGGGAACGTCAGTTTGATGGACCTGGACCGACACTGTCCTGGCTGGGAGAGTCAGAGCTGGGGCGGATGGAGCTGCAGCTGCCCCTGCAGCCTCCCCACCCTGCCTACTCGGGGCAGCTGATGACATAGCTGCCCCAGATCCACGTGGCTTGGTGACAACTTGCACCGCCACACGTGGCCTAGACTTGCTGACCTGGAAGTCAGCCTGGGAGTCATCCTGTGCCAGGTCAGGTGCCACAATGGGATGGTCCAACAAGGGCTGAGCTGGGCTGGTCTCAGCCACGTTTCCCTCAACCATGAGGGGGGCATGGGTTTCCTGATAGGTCCTCCACACATGGGGGTATAGGGGCACCCTGCAAATCCCGGCCACGTCCCCTACCGCGCCCACCACGTCCACCTTTTGAAGGTCGGCCACCTTTGCCTCCCTTACCGCTTGGTTGCCTCCCAACCATGGCACTGATGTTGTTGTGCGTATGGGAGGAGCAGTAAACTATTGTCCTGGGCAATTGGGGGTCAAAGGGGTAGGGCACTAGATGGAATTCGTACCCTAGTGCTCTAACAAGGCTGTCTGTGACCCCTGGGGGAAGATGACGGGTCACACAACGCACAGGAAGCCCAAAAACAAAAACTAACGTGCACGCAACCCCTCGTAGACCAAGTGCGTGGAAAAATGAACCCGCACTATGCTGTGGCACCCAGAAACACAAAAATAAGCATACGCGTAATACATGCAGCCTACAATGACCTCTGAAGGGGAACACGACACACGGGGCAAGCACAGTTGGTAAATACGTGCGCGACTCACCGTCTGCCTGGAAAAAGAAAGTGAAAAAGAAGCACGTGTACGCGTTGCAACACCCCCGCCAAAAAAAGAATTGTACGCTGTCTGAGGAGACAGGACAAAAGGAGAAGTGAACGCTGTTTGAGGAAAAAGGCCCATAAAATAAAGAAAAATGAAAGCTGTCAGAGGTAACAGGTAGTACGAACTAGAAACATTGTGAAGTAATCGCGTGTGAACCAACAAGAAGTACAGATTTCACCCACTCGCTCTCCACGAAAAGCGCGTACAAGGAAATGGTGTCCTACACGTAGCTTTTAAACCGGCCCACACGTACACGTCACATACACGTGTACGTGGGCCCTTTCCTCCAATTACACACGATGACACTCGGACGTGCAGTTTTTCCACATGGGCTCTGTCATCACGTGCTATGAGGGAAACACCCACGCACGTCACGTCACAGACGCACTTACGCGCTAAGGGCCTTTGGTCCAATAAAACCGCATACGTGTGCTGACACGCTTACGCGCTAAGGGCCTTTCCTCGAATTACACGCAGACGTGCAAGATTTTCACGTGCCAAATCACTCCGTATCAAACTGGCCACACAACAACACACGGAAGACCACGCTCCTCCCCAGAAGGCTGAATTACTGCCCCCCAGAGCCCTGAGCACGCTCCCACCTGCCATCTGCTGCAGCCTGACTGCCTGCTGCCCACCTGCCCTGCTATTTGATGCCTGCACATCAGCCAGAGGTGCAGCTACTGTGACCACCCCTGCTGGAATCAAAGACTCCCGACTGGTATACCATTGCTCCACAGCCCAGCCCCAGGACCCAGTTGCCCACCCACTCCTGCCTCTGGGGTTGCCATGTCGGGCACAACATCATCTGGCACCACTGGCACCCCCAGCCAGAGAGGCAGAGGGCCACCAGCTTCACTGCCGCCGAAGTTGGTGTCCTGGTGGAGCAAGTCCTGGGGCAGTATGATGCCCTCTTCGGAAGTTTGCACGCCGACAAGGAAGGACAGATCAGGATCTGGATGGACATCGTGACTGCCATCAACGCGGAGGGGGTGGCAGTCCGTGACTTACAACATGTCAAGAAGCGCTGGGAGGACTTCAGGTCCAGGACCCTCAACAAGGCCCGGCACCTCTTGAAGGCAGCGGATGGGGCCACCTGTCGGAACACCAAATGAGGGTCCTGGAACGCATATGCCCAGCGCTCCACGTCCAGGTCCTTGAGAGGCAGACCCGTCTGGAGTCGAGCGGTAAGTGTACATGCATACTGATTGTACGCTGTGCGTGTCGTGGTGTGCCTGTAGTGGGCAGGTTGCACATGTGTTTTTGTATGGCCATGTATGGATGTGTATGTACAGGGGGGTGATGCTGACACATGCGAGTCCTCTCATGTGTGAGACAAATGGATGGTGTATGTGTGGGTAAGCATACAGGACAAATGCAGATGTGGGAGCACACATGTTTGAAATTCTGTGTATTTACGTTGGCATGGTTGTGGTGTCACACATGGATGGTGGTTCCTGCTGCATGTATCTGCACTGTGTACATGTGCATGTGTGTGTATTTGACAAGTGTGCAACTGTGATGCAACTTGGATGCATGTGACACTGACATGTAGAAGGCCGAATGCCAGATGTGACATGGATGGCAATCTCATCACTGTGACAGTTTGTGGACATGTACACATGCATGTAAGTGTGGTGGCATGTGTGCATGTGTTGTGCACTCCCCGTGTTTCATGTGACGTCAGGCTCACCTTCGGATGCTCATGCTGTCGTATGTGTATGGATGGTGCTGGCTGGTGTGTTGGGGATTGTGATGCCATGTCTGAAGTTTGACACTGCCACTGTGCGTGTCATGTGTGTATCAGTCCATTGTACAGTGCCCTGATGCCTGTGTTATTTCTCTCCTTGTCTGCAGCATCAACTGATGAAGAGGGCGGAGGCAGGGATTGCAACGCCATCCGGAGACGCAAGGCCCGGCTCCCCTCCCAAGTTGTCATCTCATCAGGGAGTGAGGAGTCTGGTGCCGCGTCCCAGGCCGCAGCTGCCGAGGGTAGGTCCAAGAGGCGGAGGTCGGAGTTGGACTCCTCGGCAGCAGAAGGGGCAGCTGAGACCCCACAGGGTCCGACGGAGGAAGATGGCACGGAGTCATCCAGGTTGGTGGGGGGTTTGGTGGAGGAGGAGGCCATGGAAGGGACAGACATGGGGTCTGGAGGTGAGGATTCCACTGGTGCTAGTGGTGCAGTGCAGGGGCTGGGACAGGAGGCAGCACAGGCCGCAGCGGAGGTGCCTGTGTGTAATCCTGTCCCCGATCCTGTGACTGAATCATCCTGCACCAGCAGGGATGCCTACGTCCAGACCCGTTTTCAGGGAGGGGATCTGCTTACAACAACTGGCCTTCCTCTCCCTGTGGACGTGGCTATCCGGGACCGGGTTGAGCCTGTCCTGAGTGGGATGGCGTTGCGTCAACGGGGCATGCAAGGTGACCTGCAGTGTTTTCGTGAGGACACTGCACGTCATCTCGAACGTCTCGTTGGCCGCGTTGACCTACTGGGACAGGTCACCAGGGCCGGATTCCTCCATTTGCTGGACCTTGTTCCGACCCCCTCCTCACCTGAACCCCCTATGCGCCAGTCATCCTCCATGCCATCTTCCCACCCATGTATCACCTGGGTACCCTGTGGAGCTGCCTCTGACCCTGCGGCCAGGCTGGTGGAGGAAAGATCCCTACCACAGTCGGGAGTCGGACGTCCAGCAGGGGTGGCCACCTCGACAACTGCACCCCAGCCGGAGGAGGACGTGCAGGCAGCAAGAGCCAGGGCACAGGCACAGGCACAGCAGCAGCAACAAGGTGGGAGCCATGATGGCTCGGGGCCTTCAACATCGGAGGGGCAGGCATCGGCCAGAGGGCAGGAGTATCCAGGTCTGGAAGTGTCTTTCGTGTGGCAGCGGTTAGGCCATGCTATAGATGCAGAGCGGCAGCGGGTGGAAGAGGCACGGCTCACAATGGTCAGGGCGGAGAACTCCATGCGTAGGGCTCTGAGGCGGTCTGAGTGCCTCGAGGCAATTCGCAGGGACCTCGAGGTCCAGATGTCGTCGCCCCTGCGAACCCTCGGGGCCATGGAAGCGGACCGCCTCCGGGACATCGAGCAGGAGTTCGATGATGCCCTGGCCCGGGAAATCGGGAAGTGAGCCGTCGGACTAGCCCGCTGCCATTGTAAATAGTTTTTAGAGTTAGGTTTCCTTTTCGTTTTCCTTTTATTTGTGGTGAATGGACAATGCCACACAAATTTGTATATAGTTGTATTTTTAGGTAGTTTGTTAGATAGGTTTCATTTGTTTGGTTGGGCTCATGGACCCTTTTCATACTCCAACAATGGATTTATTTGAAATATTTTTTGGGAGTTTGCACATGGATTCATGTTTTTTTTTTTTTTCCACATTGGATTGTAAATAGTTGGACTATGGATTCATTTGATTTTTTTTTTTTTCATCATGGACATGAAGCAATGGATTTTCTTTTCCTTTGCTTTGGATTTGGGTTGGTGGAGAGAGAGTTTGGACTGTTTTTCTTGCACATTTTTTTGGATTGGTTATGATTTTCATTCACTCTTTTGCATATGCTTTTCATTTCATTTTTGCTATATTGCTATGCTTTCTTTTCATTGATTTATTTATGTACAGAATACATTTTCAAATTTTAGTTCGATGTGTGGTATTCCCTCATTGGGTTGATGCATGTGAAAATATGGGTTTACACAATCAATGCCAACCAGTGTATGTGTTTGACGGACATGTGTTGATGTACATAGTTGACTTTTGGTTTGTGTCTTGAGATAGGCATGTCAGTGTGGGGTGGATTGGGAAATCATTGCGTCTCAAGAATGGGGTGGCTTGAAGTGGTTTTTTTGGTGTAGAAGTAGGCCATGATTGTGCATCATTATTTTGTGTAGGGGGACATGGGTGGGGGGCCTGCTGGCAGGTGCCCCTGACTGCATGGGGGGGTTGGAGGGGGACATGGGTGGGGGCCTGCTGGCAGGTGCCCCTGACTGCTGGGGGTGGGGGTGAAGGGGGACATGGGTGGGAGCCTGCTGGCAGGTGCCCCTGACTGCTGGGGGGTGGGGGTGCAGGGGCACATGTGTGGGGGCCTGCTGGCAGGTGCCCCACACTGCTGGGGGGCGGGGGTGCAGGGGGACATGTGTGGGACATGTGTGGGGGCCTGCTGGCAGGTGCCCATGACTGCTGGGGGGTGGGGGCGCAAGGGGACATGAGTTGGTGATCAGTGGTGCAAGCTGACATGTGACTTGGCTGGGGGGCATGCCCATGGTGGATGGGCTGCCTGCGGGACATGACCAGGGGTGCGGGGTAGTCCCTTGTGGAGTGGGATGCCTGCAGGGGCCGTGGAGGGTGTAGAGGGAACACCTGGGAGGACCCACACTGCCAATTCACGTGTAGGACTCCCCGCGCACCCCTGAAATACACGTACCCCACTCGCACAGGGCCTATTGCGTGTGAGACTTCCCGCGCACCCCCAAAATACACGTACCCTGCTCAAATCGCATGTGAAACTTCCCGCGCACCCCTGAAATACACTTACCCTGCTCAAATTGCGTGTGAGACTTCACGCAAACCCCAGTTATACACATACCCTGCTCAAATCGCGTGTGAGACTTCAAGTGAACCCCAGTTATACACGTACCCTGCTCAAATCGCGTGTGAGACTTCACGCGAACCCCAGTTATACACGTACCCCACTCGCACAGGGCCAATCGCATGTGAAACTTCCCGTGCACCCCTGAAATACATGTACCCCACTCGCACAGGGCCTATCATGTGTGAGACTTCCCGTGCACCCCCGAAATACACATACCCTGCTCAAATCGCATGTGAGACTTCCGGCGCACCCCCGAAATACACGTACCCTGCTCAAATCGCGTGTGAGACTTACCGTGCACCCCTGAAATACACGTACCCTGCTCAAATCGCGTGTGAGACTTCACGCGAACCCCAGTTATACACGTACCCCACTCGCACTGGGCCAATCGCCTGTGAAACTTCCCGCGCACCCCTGAAATACACATACCCCACTCACACAGGGCCTATCGCGTGTGAAACTTCCCACGCACCCCTGAAATACACGTACCCCACTCGCACAGGGCCTATCGCATGTGAGACTTCCGTGCACCCCGAAATACACGTACCCTGCTCAAATCGCGTGTGAGACTTCACGCGAACCCCAGTTATACACGTACCCCACTCGCACAGGACCAATCGCGTGTGAAACTTCCCGCGCACCCCTGAAATACATGTACCCCACTCGCACAGGGCCTATCACGTGTGAAACTTCCCGCGCACCCCTGAAATACACATACCCCGCTCGCACAGGGCCTATCGCATGTGAAACTTCCCGCGCACCCCTGAAATACACATACCCCACCCGCACAGGCCTTTCGCGTGTGAGACGTCCCGCGCACCCCCGAAATACAATTACCCCACTCACACAGTGCCTATCGTGTGGGAAACTTCCTGCGCACCCCTGAAATACACGTACCCTGCTTAAATCGCGTGTGAGACTTCCCGCGAACCCCAGTAATACACGTTCCCCGCTTGCCGTGTGCTGTGTGGCAGCCCTGTATACTGGTACAGGGTTAGCGCAGCCCTTTGCGCTGGATTGGGGATTTTGATGGCTTTTCCTTGCGCTAGGGGCGTTCTTGGGGGCGTAACTGGCGCTGCTGTAGGGTCGCTGCGCCACTGTGCGCCACGGCTGGTTTTGGTAGTTAAAATCCATGAATACGCTGTGTGCGGAAATGGATTTTAGCGCACGCGGCTAGCGCAGAGATTCGCACACGCACAGTGTGCGCCAGCCGCGTGCGCCACTTGTGCGCTAATTTCTATGAATTACCGTGTGAGTGTTTAGCTTTTAATTTACCAAATAAGGGATAGACTGGGTCATGAGAGTGGCTAATATGCTTAAAGGCTTCCCATCCAGGAACCATTTAAAGAACACTGCTTTCTTGTCACGTTTATATATCATAATCACCAATTAAGAAGTTATCCTCATGCACATAGTCCTCCAGATCTCTCCACACTCATTGTAATCCTATTGTAGTAGTATCAAAAAAGCATTATGCAATCCACAAGTGCAAGATCCCCAAAGATAACAACCTAACTTAGCGGGATAACATTTGGTCTTGCTTAAATGATCAAATAGGTCCACATGTATAGGTTGAAGAAGCAGGGAGCGAGCATGCAACGCTGCCTCTAACCTACCCAGGTTTAAATTGGATTAAAATATAGTCCAGAAAAGTTATTGTACACACATATTTTCATAAATTTGATGTGAGATAATAAACATTTCAACAAGCCTTCTGGAATATTTCATTTCCAGAGTTTATTCCACAAACGGACTAAATTACCTCAATCAAAAGAGCAAGTCACATCACCATCTGCCGCAAAGGGGGCTGAGGGTTGCTTTTTGACCAAGCTTAGACTTGTAGTAACGGCACTATGAGGCCATTGAGGAAACTTCTCAACCCCCATCTGAAACCTCTTTGAAACTGATAGTCTCTCAGATTAGTTTGCCTATTCTTTTAGATGTTGGATAACCAAAGAGGCTATCACCTAAATTGGCTTGTTGGGGGATGACAACTGTTCATTCATCTCAGGTAGAGGTAATTTCTTGAAATAGGGGACAATAGATGGATTAAATGTATTTATTTATTATAGCTCATGGTTTATTACAAAACTTTGTCAAGCGTCAAGGAGAAAGAAAAGCATAGAGAGCAAGGAAAAGGTGCATCCAGCACCACAGAGTACTGCACAGCTCATCAAACACATAGTCCTTCAAAGGTCTTAGCAGGGATAGGTTCTTAAGAATCAGTCAAAGAACCTGAGTCGCACTCATTCCCCTCAAAGACCTCCTTCAAATATTGTATTAGGACAAAGATTTTAGTGTAGTTTTGGCCTTGTATGAGGCATGTCCACGGGACTTCCGAGTCTCTTAGCTGTGCTGCCTCCACCCATTTTCCCCAAGTAGGACATTCTTGGATCTCTCAGACCAGTACAGAACAACAAAATATGTTTCAAGGTTTCCTTTATCCCGGAATCTTGCAGAAACAGTAGTCAGAGGAATTTACTAGCTTGAGGATCTGTCTGATCTGGTTAATTGGGAAACGATTTAACCTGAAGCATAGAAATGTATTCCTGCACCAGTTGTTAGGTAATTTTATCAGGTATTTTGGCAGGGCACCCCAGCATTTGCTTTCGGCCCTCATTGCCGTCGGAAGCTTGTAGGAGGTCATATCGTGTTGGGTCTTAATCCAGTCCTCTTGCAAGAGCTTCCATTTTACCTTTGCAGGGTTGTTAATCAATTCTTCTAGTTGGGCTTTCAGATGTTTTAAGTGGCTTTGACAAGAGCTCCTCCATTGCACAAGTATCGGGTTGCTATCATTCTTCAGACTTTCTCCCAAAGCCTGATATGACTTAGCCAGAGGGGGCAGCATGTATTTCCTGTACAATGTCAGTGATTTCCATATTGACCTCGCGGTTAGCGAGATCAGGCTTCATTCGTATCTAATAATGGAGATCAAATTTTATTAGGAAGCCTGAGAATTTTCCTCCAGAAGCTCCCTTCCGGTGAGGGCTACATTTCCCAGGGATTATAAGGGAACCCTTTCGCACTATACGATAAATCCGGAGTGACCTTGGCTTTGTCCTTGAGTTAGATCAATGTCCGGAGGCCATTTGTACTGCTCCATGTTGGATTCAGCGGACCAGGTGAACTTGAGTAGAGCACGATCACTCGCTGTTTTTTTAAAGTCTTCCAGTGATGTTGTATCCTGTATTAATGAGCTAGAAACAAACACATAATCTAGGATACTAGAGGAGGTGCCATTAGACCAGGTGGGTCTTGGAGGACAGTGACCCAAAGTTTGGCTGTTTAAAATATGAAGATCTTTATCTTGCTTCATGTCCATCCATACCAACGCTCTCTCTTATCCTTTTGAATGATGGGCAGTCGGTCCTTTAGCAATACACAGGCAGTTCAAATCACCCCCAATTATGATAAAATGGGGTGCAGATTTTAAAACCCATTTATCAATTGAGGCATTTGCTGAATTTATAAAGTCATCAGTGGAGAAGGCTGTGGAGTTCCAATATACATTCAGAAGGAGGCAGAACTGAGTGTCACCACTTTTCGATGCCTTGAAAACTAAGTCAATAACCTGTATGAAAGGTTTTGGATTGACAAATTCCTCTACCCTCAAAAATGTTCCATTTTTGGTCATTGTTAGTAAACGAGAGGCAGGGCAACCTTTAGACCTCTGTATTCAGGGTTAAGGAGCGAGGTGTATCTGCCTAAAGCTGGAGGACATAAAAACCAAGTTTCCTGGAGGCAGATTATGTCCCAGTATCCTGACGATAGACAAGTATCTCCAGACAAATGTGAATGACCCCTGGTGTTCAAGAAGGCCATTGTCTGTGGGGCCATTTGTTGTTAATTGTTCAATTGTTTGCGTGCCTAGAGCCTTTATCAGGTTCTAGGCCTACCGTGATGACCCTAGTTGACATCTTGCCATTATTGCATATGATGTTGAGAAGCTCAAACAAGTTGGTATGGCTTGCGTGAACAAGCGTCTGTCTATCCTGTTTCAGGTGCATTTTAGGTCCTCCCCTGTTAGGGAGAATTCTCATAAATGTGCTAATTTCCCTTACCTTTTGAGACCCCCAGCAACTTTGCTGGATTTCTAGGACTTTAATTTTCACCTGGAAACAGTGTGAGCCTATTTTCATGTATTTTGATGTGGGTTTTACTTTTGTGTTCCTTGGATATGGAGTTTTAGACAACCCCATAGGCATCATCTTTTTCTTGTGTGTCACACAGCACCCTCAGTGCAGTGGCACAGGGATGTCTTTTAGACTTCTCAAGGTTTAAACACCTTCCCTGGGACTGACTTCTGCCTCCCAGTGAATGTAAGGTTACATTGACTTTACTAGTCTTGTTAAATTGCTAGACCCAGCACACTCTGCCTTACAGCAGAGTGCTGGAGAGAATACCTAGTGTTCCCTTTACCTAGAAAACTCATGTAGCCCTCAAAAGCTACCCTTTCCTCTCAGAATGGCTGGTGGCAGTGGTATTACCATGATTTCCCCGACTGTGACCCGTTTAAACGCTCCGGTAGCTGAAATCCACCAGAGTCATGTTTTTCAAGATGGCATCTGAGCCCCCTCTGTAAAATCAGGTTCTGATTGACTTTTTTCGACATTTCATTTCGGAAAGGTCCTTCTAGTGTTTGTCTCTGTGTGCCAAACCAGGTTTGGTCCCTTTGCTCGTTGGCCTTTGGTGGGCTTCAGTGCTGAAGCCCCCCTTTGGCGCCTGAGTGTCGGTTGTGGGCAGGATGTGAGGGAGTTGCCCGAAACTCCTGTCCTTAGTCTCCTAAGAGACCTGAAAGCACTCTGACATGATGGGCTGGCTGACTTTCCGGCAAGGAAAGCCACCCTGATGGGTGAGTGACAGCTAGGCTGGAATGAACGGGAGAAAACTGTTTAAAAGCAGGTCTATGGGACTTGGGAAGCAGAGTCAACCACTGGAACGAAAGAACCGAAGACGAGCTGAAGGAAGACGACTGCTGCAACTCCTGGACTGTTGGTTTGCCCGGTGAAGCCCTGCTGCTGGTCCAAATTGCCTGAAACTCCCTTGACAGAGAAGCCCTTCCAGGACAACTTCTTCCCTTGAGCTGGTGGGAACAACCAACTTCGCAAGCCACCTGGAAACCATCTCCATCCTGGTCGAATTTTCTTCAGAGTGCTGTTGAAAACCAGATAGTCAGTGAGAAGGATACCAGATTGTGGAGTTTAAGACACTCACACCTTAAACCGATGTTTTGCCAATGTTGTGGCTTCTTGCTTGTGCAGTGCAGGAACCTCCTGACGTCCTCCCTCTTGTCCCCACGACTCAGGTTCAGGAACAGCGGGATCTACAGGAACAACTGCCTCAGCTACAGCTTTTCTTCATCCAAAAAGTACTGTGCAAATGCAGTAGAGAAATCCTCTATGCCGCGGTGAAAGTTTGTGAAGCTTTCCCAACTTTGGAGTTTTGTTTGCTCATAAACTGAGTACAACTCTTTTTCGTGCAAACGACTTCCAAGAACATTGGCAAAGACTTAACTGTTTACTAGCAGAACTGTGCTATCCTATCCAAGACACTGAACCATTAACTTTGGCCCAGGCCTATTGAATTGAATTGCCTTTTGTAGTGAATGGAACTATTTGCCCTGCCTATGAAAGTAACTGTGTTTTGATTCTTATAACCTTTGTCTTTCTAACGCTTTTGAAAGTTACTGAAGGGCCATTTGGCTCCCACTTCAGGGGAGCCTAACTTGTTCAGAAACGTATTGGTTTAGTACTGTAGTGTATTGGTGTGTAATATTGAGCTGTTTATTCCTAGTGGAATGTTTTCTAAATAAATGTGAAAATAAATGTCTACTGTTTTACCAAGAAACCTTGAATAAGTGTTTGTTTGAACCACTGTGATTGCAGGTCCTTTGTGTAACACCTTGTACTGCTCACATCCCTCTTGAGATAAGTCCGGCTGCTCAGCAACTGCTAGAGAACAAACGAGAAATCATTGATTTGCACACCATGTTAAATATACCTTTAAGTAATTTTATCTGAAATATTGTTAAGTATATTTAATGTGATTCTAGGTGCGGAGGAGATAACAAACAACCCTGGCATATGGGTTGTGACATATGAGACAGACAGAAAAGTTCCCGTGTATGGGAACTCCCGCCTTCTGCACACTGTCAAAAGGCTCAATAATGAGTCCTGTTTATTAAAGAAATATTTAGTGAATCATTTTTACTTTCATCAATGGAAAGAGGTTTTATATATATCCTTGTGTTTTAGGCAAAATTAGACCTGAACATATATATACACATATAAATTGTAATGCACATCACAATAATTCAGGGTACGAAAGTTATTTCATAAAACTTGATTCTTTTATTGCAAGCCCAATGCGTTTCGTGAACAATCACTTCTTCAGGGGCAGATCACAGTTAATTTTCATATAAAAATCAGAAGTCCGACTACGGATCAGAAAGGAATTTGTCATCATGTGCAGTTTAACCGAAGTTATTCAATGGAAGCCCATAAAGCTCAGGTAAGTTAAAAGGATAGAGGATCCCCTGAGTCAATATTGGAAACCTGTTGCGCAACCCATTCAGTCCTCGGAAGTATGAATCAGAACAGGTAGTTTTAGTAGCAGTTTTGCAAAAATACAAAGGTTCCCCAAAGGATAACTTGAGAACGGATCTGTATGTTCACAGTTGAGGAAGCGGTTCAGGGGATCCTCTATCCTTTTAACTTACCTGAGCTTCATGGGCCACCATTGAATAACTTCGGTTAAGTTGCACATGATGACAAATTCCTTTCTGATCCATAGTAGGACTACTGATATTTTTATGAAAATTAACTGTGATCTGCCCTGAAGAAGTGATTGTTCACAAAACGCGTTGGGCTTACAATAAAAGAATCAAGTTTTATGAAATTACTTTCGTACCCTAAATTATTGGGATGCGCATTACAATTTATATGTGTATATGTATGTTCAGGTCTAATTTTGCCTAAAACACAAGGATATATATAAAACCTCTTTCCATTAATGAAAGTAAAAATGATTCACTAAATATTTCTTTAATAAACAGGATTCATTATTGAGCCTTTTGACAGTGTGCAGAGGATGGGAGTTCCCATACACGAGAACTTTTCTGTCTGCTCAGCCACTGCTACCACACAACTGTGTAATACAGGCGTGTACCAAAGGTGAGATTGTGCTTACACCTGTAGTCTTAATTGTGTGTAGTGTTCCCAAAGGGTACTGCATGTAATTCTGCCTAACATCTCCCAGAGAGGCTATCCAAGCTTGGTTGTTGTTTGTTGTATTTTAAGTCAGCTATCTTGTTCTGAGTCTCATAAGGGGCGGGCCTGCCGTGGTGTAGCACCAATGATCGTGACTTTCTGGAAAGCAAATCTGTACATTCAGATCCCATCGGTAACAGGAGGTGCACCACTTCCAAGAGTGAGGACGTGACGCAGTTGGACTACCACCCTGTCTGTGATGTGCTCCTGTGGAAAGTCCACAATCATAATATCCTCTTTCTGCAAAGAATTCTAACAGCAGAACATTGTGGAGTAGCCCGAAGATGTTGGTCTGGTTCAAAATAAGACTGTTGTTCATTGTCAGCAGTCGTTCTAAGTTAACCAGGTAGGCATCTTTGTTGGGGTCTTTAGAGGTTTTCCGATCGTCCAGCTTCTTAGATTTTGAGGGGGTATGGAGCGGCCTGAGGGTGTTGTACGATCGCCCTGGTATCTCTAAGAGGGACACATACTCTGTATTCTGCAGGCTGTCGCTACCTTGTGGCTTATTAAGTTGAGTATGAGCAATCGTTTTCTGCCTTTTCGCTGCTAGGTCGTGTAGTTCAAATAGTTTAAGCATTCCTCTTAGATTGAGCTCGATTGAGTGCTCGGAAGCAGTGCGGCTTGACAGGTCGTTGCACGTTACTAGGTTCTTTCTTCAAGCTCTCCTGCTCTCCTGCCTGTCGCTGGAGAAGGAGCTCTGCAACCCCCATGAGCTGGGCAAGGCCAGTGAGGTTAGAGGACACAGGTGAGCGGCCGGTGAGAGGCTGCAGTGAGAGGCTGGTCTGGCATGCACCTCCAGCGGAACTCGGGAATTCAGATAAAACATTTGTTTTAAACAAAAAACGAAGCATGAGGAGTTAGGGGTGAGCCCGGTTAACCCGGGTAATTAGCCAGTGAGTGTAGACTACACCCCGCCTAGCCCATGGTGCGAGGCAGTCTTGCCGCCACTCCCCTCTCCTCTCCTTCACAGCAGCCCTCCCAGCGGCTATTCACAATCTGTGTGGGTCTTTCGCTAAGGGGAAGGAGTGTTGGGTTTGCGTTCTGTGTTGACTGTGAGACCGGGTGGCCATGAGGACTTGAACACTGATGTTGGGCTCCTTTTCCATGGATCCAGCGAACGGTTCACTCCACTTCTTCCCGATGCCGAGGACTTGACAGCAATTTAAATGACAGGCGAGCTCCTCAGCTAATGTAGCGCCAAAACCTGCCAAACCTTCAAAATCCCTGCCTGCCTCCCTAAGCCAGCCCAAATCCTCACAGAAACATGCAAATGCAAACGAGGCTGCTCCTAGATCTATTGCGACTTGGCTACATGACTCTGACGGGGCGAGTGGAATGTATGGGGTTGGCAAACGTACTTAAAAAAAGAAAGCCCTGCTACTGCTGATGGGACCTGATCTATATGAATCTACATTCACTAACTCTCCATCGTGCTTGACTTCTATGGCTCCTGTGACCCATGGGCAAACCGTTGGGGAAACCCAGCCGGTTATCTCACAGATGTGGAGCTGGCACACTCTGAGGTAGCCTTTTTGGATCTGGACCAGGACTTTGGGGTCCTGACCGACTCAGGGTTGCCCCAAGATCCGACCATAGCAGGACAACCTTTGAAAGGCGGCGTGTATGCCGGTGGCAAGTTTGGTGGCAAGATCGCCCTCTTACCAATGAGGGAGGAGGTTCCCCCCTCTATCTCATGTCTCATGCACCAGTCCTTAGAAGCCTCCTAACGGCTCGGCCCTTCCCCTTACAGCAGAGGAGAGGTTGACAGGTACAGAGATAAGCAACCAACTCGTGGACGCCCCTACTCCGGGGCAACCGAATTACTTTCCTTCGCCCATGAAAGGCTCACTGGAGCCCAGCGATCAACCTAAAGCGGACTTCCCTTCATGGGCCTCCATTGCGACTCTCAGTCTCAAAAAGGGGGCAGTACCTCAGGATGACCATGATGAACACACATTGATAAAAGGGACACAGAAAATGTACTGTAACACCTCGGGCAACTTGGTGAAGACAGACTTAAGGATTTCGTAGAAAAACCAACAGCACGTGATCTCTCTTTCACCTGAGCCAGAAGGGTTTCTCCTACCAGCATAAAAGCCCAACAGAAGTCTCCTGTGGCCTCCTTACTTGACAAGCCAACATTCACACTGTTACCTCCCGCAGAGAGAAGACTTGATGGGAATTCCACTACATTTAACGCCCACTGCAATATGATGTCAGCTCTGACCATCTTGCTGGCTCCATTTCTCAAAATGTATGAGGCAATGAATGAAAATGCCAAAGACCCAGCAACTCGTTTAGCGATGATCAATTTCAAAATAGTGTATATTGAATCCTTTATCGCGTCACTACAAACAAGAGTAGAGCAAGAATCGAAGTGTGCCAATGTGGTACGTAGACAGCTACAAGACGGCCAAGATCTAGAGAGGGCAGACAAGAAATATTTGCACTACTCGGTACTCGATCTACTACACCTAAAGCCTCTGATGCAAAACAAGAAAAAGGGTCTGTCTGATGTCATGGCGGAGCCACCATCCGTACTGATTTGTGAAGGGGCAGACTGCCACCTTCTTCAACAGAGAGATGCCACACAACCTACTGAAGCGAGACAGACCGCTAAAGACACAAAAACAAAAACTACTTATCCAGTCCCCCCCATACCACCGGCCCTAGTGTCTGACCAAGATGAGGAAAATCAGCTCACTCTGATTACGGCAAGCGTGACAAAGAAAGAATCTGTGCCTATGAACGAAACTTCCTTTCCAAAACATCCTCCAACACGTGCCCCTCTTAGATGGATTTTGTTTTTTGGAGTGATCCAGGTTGCCTTCAAGACCAACAGAAAGAGGTAATGTTCCCTTGGAATTCTTTATAGTCATTTGTTTTGTTTTTTTGTGTCCTTTTTTATTTTTGTGTGGACTTGTCAGATGATTGTAATGGTCTAGTGGAGTCTTGCCCGAGAATAACCATGATGTCATGTTATTCTATATTTACACCTCTCAGAAATGTCCCTACACTGCTTGGCTTAGCCTGCCGATAATTCAGTGGTTGCTTAAAGGAAAATGTTGGTGGATTTTTTTCCTACTTTCTTTTTTTGCCAATATGGGCACTTTACAAAAGGTGGAATGGTGAGGTCCACGTGTTCCACTCTGCTGGTGTTAAGGAAGGTCAGAGTAACAGAGGTCATTGGAGCATGGACCTCATTCTCTAGTAACTTATATATTCCCAAATTCCATGATGTCATGATCCCCAACGCTATTTATTCCACCCGTATCCGAATTGTCTAGGAGGGAGGAGTGACTCATAAAGTCTTCCCCTTGAGTCCCTTTGCCCGATGACAAGGGAACACATTTCATCTGGTCATGACACGAGGACTACCCAAGTGACTACCTTCCTTTCTCAGTGCTATTTGATCAAGACGGTGTATAATTTTATTTAGGAAGGTGGAATGTGATTTGACCTTGTGCTATATCATTATTATATAAACAGACAGAGATTAAAGCATCAGGTCAAGGCAAGAGTTCAGTTAGTACCCAATTACGTTTTTTCTGGAGATTTGCAACCTCAATTCTCTGAGGGGGAGGGGGGAATACATTAGACGCATGTCCTACACCTTGTATAAACAATTTCTCGTTGCTCATATTAGTAGAGGTGGAGAACAGATTGAGATTTACAGAAAATGATGCCCTGTGTTGGGAGCAGTTGTGAGAGTGACATCTTCTTTCTCTAGACCCCTACAAAGATCTAGGAAGCAATTTTGATCAGTGAATGTAGTGCACTAGACAATGGTGGTTTTGCAGGAGTGGGGCATGCAAGTCCACTATAATGGCACATTAGCTGTTGCTACTTCCTATGAAAAGAAATTGGGAAAACCTGACTTCCCCGATCAAAAAAAGGACACTTTCCATATTTTGCCATCCCCAACACACACACCCCACACACACATACACTCCTGCCACGCTGACAGAGTACTGTGAGCAGATAGGGCAATGCTCGTGCAGATTTGAAAAGCACTTTATCAGACTATCTAAGTCTGGCACAAGAACCGAGTTGTTTATCTGATTAGCGTTTGCTGGGGACAGTGGGTCCTGGGGTCCGGGAGCCGGAACTTGAGTGGGTTTCTGACTAGCTGCATTCGGACTACCTGAGAGTCATCATTATTTAAATGAAACCTCGTGCCATGCTCGTTTCCACATCTCCACTCTGACTACATCCAATTGGCCCAAATCCCGAAAGGATTGTTTTACGTAAATCTTGCTGATGTCCATGGGGCCATGGACCTTGGAGCTGGCACTTATCGTATTGGACTGGCACCCTCTTCATTGTCTGAGCGTTATTTTTGTAAATATTGCTTTTAAATTCCCTCAATCGGGGTAGCCCCTTCCAAAGGAGCAGCTTCATACAGCTCGGGTACTCTTATGCCTTAGAGTGCACAGATCCACTAACCAAGAAAGGCTTTAAAAAAAAAATACTGATGTTGTGCATACTAAAACGTATGGCTCCTTAATACCTAACAATCCAGAGCAACAAGCAGACCAGCAATGGTCAGCAGCCCGCCAAAGTTGGCATAACAACCTAGTGTAAATCTGAACAGTCCATAGCAGGAGGCAGGCGGGATGGTGGGGGGATCATCACCGTTAATTCAGCAACAAGTAAACAAGCTTTGCCAAAGCCATGTGTTTGGGCGTTCTGTGACACATGCAGCCTCAAATGCCCCAATAATGCCACCATATGCCTGTTATCGTCACTATATGATAAAATACAACCCCACATCAGAAGTCATTGCTGGAATATGCCATCACAGGTTAAATGCATGCAGCCTCAAACATCCCAATGTGGCCGTTTTAGTCTCAATATGTAATGCAGAAACTCACATGTTCAGGTGCTGGGCACATATATCAAATGCGTCCTGAAATGCCCCCAATGGTCCTCTCATAAGCTTAGTATAGTCCCCATGATAAGATAAAATTAATAATTACGCTTTTTTAAAGCAGTTACTGTTCATAGATAAAATACCTGGTAAGAAAACCCGTCCACCAACAGGCACTACAGGCAACCTTGAATAGTTATCTAATGACATTACAGACTCCTTCCCACTTTTCTTTCAATGCTGCATCAAAAGATAACAGTAAAGTACAGGTAATGAAAAATCACACACACACACACACACACTTCAGGCAAATAAAAAACGTGAGCAAACCCGAGTTCTGTCGAGCCTGGGAGAACTGACACTCTATCTAATTGCAACTAGTGTTCACCTTTCGGGGACAGAAACATGAAGGGAGGAAATGAATGCCATGTAGTTTGTGCTTAACATTATCCCGCTTCTGCAACACATGAGCGGGTGGGTAAAAGGATTAAGCAAACACCAGGGCTGTGCGCTGAATAACAACGGTGCTGGTCCTATACCTAAAGAAAAGACATCAGTGCGGGGAACAACATAGTGATTTGAGGGGAAACAACCAAACGTTCCCCTGCCGAAGGCACAGCAGAGTGCTGGTCACGCAAGGAACTAAAAAGCTGTTTTCCCGTGGATTCTCCAATGTGAGATTTGGCTCAAATTGATTGTATGCAGTGCACTGACGGACTGAACCTGTGGTACATTTCTACTGAGGACTTTGTGCAAATGTATTATGCAGCTGATGCTGTCTGGTAAAACGTAATGGACTAAATGACATATTTGGAGGGATAACGCAAAACACCATGCACTTTTTGTTTAAAGAGGAAGTCGCAAAGTCTTGTTCTACGGTGGGGGTTGCTACTCACCGCCCAGCCAGTTGGAGGAGATGTTCTGCAGCAGGGTGAAGGGCACGCAGAAGAAAGCGATGAGCAGGTCGCTGAGCGCCAGCGAGCAGATGAAGATGTTGGTGACGGTGCGCATGGCCTTGCTGCGGGTGACCACGTAGAGCACCAGCGTGTTGCCGAAGAGCGCCAGCGCGAAGATGAGCGCGCAGAGCAGCACGAAGGCCAGCTTGGTGCGCGGCGGCAGCTCGGTGATGTAGACCAGCGGCTCCAGCTGGAAGCGCTCGATGAACTCTCGCCGTGTCACGTTGTTGTCCCGCAGGAGGCGGGCGAATTGCTCCGGGGTGATGTTCAGGGACTGCATCGGGGAGTGAGGATGTGAGGGCAGCTATGGACTCAGCGGCGGTCTTGAGTGCCCTGATGGCCGAGAACCCCTTCTGTGCCCTGCCCAGAGCACAAGGCATGGTGCCCCATTATTCCACTGGGTGCGCACGTGATGGATTGAGCCTGGGTTGCCTGGTATGTTCCCCGAAGTTCTCCCAATAAACTTTTACTCAGCTAAAATACAATGTAATGGCTAGTTCACGCAACTTTCCATCCCAAGTGACCATTCCATGCTGAGCTAAAGTTAAAAAGCATCGCTGTGTCCTGCCTTATATTAAAAGCCTCAAAGGACGCATTTCTGCAGACCCAATACAGTCCGGAAATGTGCTGCCAAGAAATTGGCGATGTAATCCAAGTACCTGAAAGGTATAAAAAAAAATACAAAAAACTTTGCGAGCTTGTCCACGGAGCTCAATGTCACCGTTGTTCAGTCTTTATTAGTGGAACCGCAGGTTTAACACTGCGCTCCAGCCGCACACGAGGGCTCAGGGGGCGTCCTGAGGCATCCAGTCAGCGCTCGCTGCTTAACCTGCTCCCCCCGCCCCGCCTCCCCACCTTCACCCGGGTGGGCGCAGCTGTAAAACAGCTGATCCTGTCAGCCCCCGAGAGGGCTTCGCTTCCACACGCACCGCTGCCAGAACGAGAAACCTTCTGAGCACTGAACGCGTCTTCGGGCAGTGACGCACTCTGGCTCTCTCACATTAAGCCGAAAACTCGCCCTGAAAGAAGAGCCCAGACCACAGTTACCTGTTAGGTTGTGGACTGGCCAGCACAATGGCTGGCAAGTCTGAACGGTCCGATTATTTAATAGTGCGTATTCTGCATTGATTCTAAATTTAAACGGGCATCTTCGATAACAAAAGACAAAGCAATCAGTCGTGTTGGATATTTGCGATTGCAGCAGTGAACACTCACCGGCTGTTCTACAGTAATTAATAATAGCCCGCCTTCGTGTTTCCTAGAAGTCATAATCAACGGAGTCACGGTCCTGACGGACTTGCTTTTCTTTGCAGCGCTCATCCGGAAGAGCAGCAGGTGGCGCTGTTTCGTCAGTTTGATATTTGCTGACACCTGTGTATTAGCGGCACTTTAACCTTTACGCATTTAATGGAATCAAGAAAAGTTCGGTGCATACACGTACACTTTTGAAATTGCATACGTTTACTGTGAGACTTATATGTGGCATGCATGTTTTTTAATGCAATTCTACTCCTTAACGTGTTTTGTGTTCTTTTTCTCTGAATTATAAAATAAAGGTTGTCTAAATATGTATCGCACCAGCAGCAATTATTAGGTATGGGCAGAGACCATTTTGGAGCTCTCAAAGACCTATCACATACCTATCTCACATGACCTCCGTTAATCGTAGAGTGAGTCTAACTGGCATTTGCACAATAGCTCTCTCCACGGCTCTATTATTGCATAGGCAGGCTGCAGTTAGGTTCTGTTTAATGTAGTCCTAATATTGTACGTGCATCTTCTATCCGGCTCCGGGAACTCACTGTAATTAACGCTGTTATAACTGTTTCAGAGAAGTCAGAAACGTACACTATCCAGCGCAGCTCAGCAGTTCGCCTGACAAAGGTCCGTGTGATTCTTCGTCAGTGTATGTGACTGGATATTTTGTGTGCACGGATATTTTATTGCATATTTCAATTAAGAATGTGGAAAGTATGGCCATGTGAACATTTTTTGATATGGAAGCTTTGATGTAAACTAAATAATAAGTATAAAAAAAGAAATTCTGTGATTTGTCACATTTTTAAGTGTATCTCAGAAGGAATAAGTTGGCGAAGTTGTCAAATTTTACTATTTTACATTGTTTTTATCACTGCGATTGTTTCAAACACTCATGAATTTTTTGTTTATGGCATTTTGTGATGTCCTTTTCATACTCGAAACATGACGTACTGTGATTTATAAAGACCTATTAAGCAGCAGTATCAATGGCAGCTCGTCCTTATCTGCACACCTTCACCATCCTTTCCCCTCACTCTTTGGCCAGCCTCCCTTGGCTCGCCTCGTACCTCCACCTGCGTGGCTAAGAACCTCAGGGTCAATTTTGACTCCACACTTTCCTTCTCCGCCCACATCTCTGAGGTCTCTAAAAAGTCACATTTCCTACTGCACCACCTTAGAGGTACTCTGCCTTTCCTCTGCTTCCCCCAGAAGCTCACTGTCTCCCAAGCTCTGGTTCTCTCTAGGCTGGACTATTGTAACAGCCTCTTTCTAAATCTACCTGCCTCTACTCTCCACCCTCTGCAACTAATCCAGAACAGGACTGCGAGACTTGTCCTTGGTCTCAAGTCCTGGGATTGTATCTCTACAGCTCTGAAATCTCTCCACTGGCTCCCAGTGGACGCTAGGATTCCATTCATTGTCCAGAAGGCTTTCTGGGTCTGGGTCCAAAATACCTTCAACTATCCCTCCGTAAATACCTCCCCTCTCGAGCTCTTTGCTCCTCTACCTCTAACTCCCTCAGGGTCAGTCGTTTTCAAAGAAACGAGCTGGGGGTAGATCTCTGTCTTCGGCTGGTACCTCCCTCTGGAACAGCTTCCCTGCCACTCTAAAACTTGAGGAGAACCATCTCCGGTTCCGAAAGCTCCTCAAGACCTTCCTCTTCGCTTCTGCCTTTGCTCTCCCTCTCCCCTGCTGAACTGCTCTCTTGGCACCGTGCACCTGTCCACCCTCTGTCCCCTGGGCCCAGGTACCTGCTCACCATGCCACCCTTCTGCACTGCCTCCCGGCCACCCCTTGAACTGAGGACCGTATCTGTACCCATACAGTTCCCCACACCCCCATTTTCTTTTTTTTCCTCCACTCATCAGACTTACCCAGTCTGCTGCCTTAAACACAGCACTTTCTGGCTGCACAACCACTGTTTATTGCCTCTATTATCTATTTATTTTTATTTATTATTATTTATATGTTCTTCTCTGTCCGCCCTTTCTACTCTCCATCTTCCATGCACTTTTCCCCTCCCCCTCTCCCATGCACTTGCGCGTTCTCAATGTCACTGGGCCTAGTAAGATCTTTTTGTTCTCCCCTGTTCCCCTTCCTTGCCTTGTCGTGCTCTGAAACACTTGTGTACGAGCTCGATATAAATAAATGATCATATCATATCATCGCTTTATTAGACGTACACTATTAAAGTAAGGGAAAAGGTATTCCCTTGAGGTAAAAATTATTAAGTGGACAGTGAGTATGCAAACTATTTTAGAGATGAATATGCCGGCATGTTTACAACACCTCTCCAAGCAACTCCAAGGCTAGAGTGAGATCCCATGCTAACATGAAGAGTGCTTTCAAGGAAAACTCACTGCTTTAGAAACACTAGGAGCTAAGTTTCGGGGTGTTTGAGTAGAGCGAACACCCTACTGAGTTGAAAAGTTAAAACTGGCCATGCCTCTTGCCACCTGGCTCAATCCTACCACCACCATACTTTCTGGCTAAAGCCACACTCCTGGTCATGCCCTCTCAATCTAGGCCACATTCTGACCATGTCACTTAAAAAATAGGCTATTTCCCAAACAACATCATTTAGGATTTTAGAGTACATCTTCAAGGCACATTTCGAGTTAATCATACCTTACCATGAAGATCCCATTTTGTGGTGTCCAGCAAAGTCCGCAGCAGTGCGATATGGGTTGGCTGCAACCAAAAACCAGGAAACCGTGTTTGAAGTCAATACAAAGACCACATTTTAGGAAATTCTAATCATGGGTATCCGGTCCATGAAAGTTGTCTTGATGTGCATATAGGCAAATGAGCATCTGGGGGGTCTACCCTGCTCCAGGTTTTTCCAATTAATAGACAAGTTTTGAGCAAAGAAAAACAGTTAACTCCTTTAACCACTGTAATTTAAGAATTACTGTGGCAATAAGCCACGAGACTGCGGGCCAATACCGCCCCAGGTAATGCCCCGGGGCCATAGTTACAGGCCGAAGCATAGCGAGGGCCTTAATGAAGCCACGGGGGCATTACCGCAGCCGGTATTGGCCCGCAGTTGAGGGGCTTATTGCCATTAGTACCCCGGCCCGTTAGACCGGGGGACTAATTGCTTTTTTTTCTGTTACGAAACACGTTTCGGAACAAAAACAAAAAATATGTAAAAAAAAATGGCCGCCGGGAAAGGGAGAACGTAGTCTGTTTCCCTTTCCATGGTGGCCATCGGGAGCGGGCGCGCTGGGAACACTCTGTTCCCAGCGCGTCCGCTCCCGAGAAAAGAAGAAAAAAGAAGGTAAGTGGGTTGGGGAAGAAAAAAAAAAAAAAAGGACCGCGGTCTCCGCCGGGGGACGATGGAAACCTCCAGCCATGTGGAGGCTTGGAGCAGGGATGGCCCCGCTCAGAGTCTCCACGTGGCTGGAGGTTTCCATCGTCCCTCACCGAAGACTGTGAGATAGAAGGTAAGTGGGGTGGGGTGGGAGGAGGGAGGAGGAAAGGGGAAACAAAAAAAAATGTCTTACCTGAGTCACCGGCGGGGGACGAGGGAAGCCTCCAGCCATGGGGAGGCTCGGAGCGGGGATTGACCCGTTTTGGGCCTCCTCATTGGCTGAGGGGCTGCCACGCCCCTCGCCGGGAACAGAGTAGCCGGCACGCACGGCGTAAAAGGGAATACCGTGTAGTATGGCTCGCAAATGAGCCAATCACCACACTGTATTCCCGTTGCGCCGCGCGTGCTGGGTACTAATGTACAATATAACCTCTCACATATTTCAGTATGCACCGAGCATGTGTAGCTACACTGTACCTTGCGAATCTGCAAATGTTATAAAGAAACACAAACACAATAGACAACATGCAGTGATATACTGTTTAAGGAAGAATGTATATCTTCCAGTAGCTTCACTGGCAAAAGAAAATGTACATAGATATAGTAGGACAGTAACAATCCTAGGAGGATGAAGGAGGAAGTTCCCCCATCCACGAAACCACATGCAGCGTAAGTAATAATGATATAGGTGAGATATGCTACCCAGGAATAAAGACAACTTCTATGTATTGATGTCAGCACAAATGTTCGGAGACAGCAGAAAAAAGTCAGAACAACCGATTCATACTGGATGCACTTGACAATGGTACTTTGCCGAATCTAAAGAAACAAACATGTCCCTCTTTTGTATTTGATTTGGGTAGGCATTACAAGAGCTGTAAACTCATACTATTTGTTTCCCTTAAGTTTACTGCTGCATGCAAAGGAAAAAGGCTCTAAGTATTTGGTGACATTAAATCTGCATGGAGGTTCTCTAGTGGTAGTTAATTATTGCATGCTGTATGTGAGCACTGGGGAGGTGGTCCATGCAGTGGTTGGGAGAACTAGATATGGCGTTTTGAGCTCTACCATCCTTCCATGCTGTAGGGTATTCTGCATGGAATAATTAATACTGCAGTCAAGGAGGGGGAACTGGCCGCATTGGAGAATTCCTCAAATGCAAGAGTGGCAACAGCCTGTGGGAGAGCTGGAGAAATGTAAGAAATGCTCTGTGGGAGAATTTCAGATAATTAGTGGGTGGCTGTGTAGGGAAAACTAAACAAAAGAATAAAATGCAAATCAAAATTTCACACTTAAAAATAAATATATTAACTATATTCTGTGGAAAGGAATTGAAAGAAACACATGCAATGACATGTTCTAATGGCAGCAGACCATCAACAACAAAACATGTCAAAAAGACACTTTTTACAGTGACTTGAAAGTATACAGTAATCTTGATTAAATGGAGAACAGTAAATCAGCATTTATAAAAAAGTGAACATCAAATTAGGGTCTGCATTGTTTCTAATTTCTTCTTCACAGGACTTAGAATTACCCTTATACAATGAAACATACAGAGACTTAACATGTACATCATTATCTAGAAAAGCCTGATGACCCTGTTTAAAGAACACTTTATATAGTCAGAGCAATCTGACAAATCAGTAACAATCAGATGTGTGGAACATATTGTTTTAGGGCATCACAATTGTTTATTGTAAAATGTACCAAGTCACATCAATGGGAAGGAAACTGGGTTTAGAATGTTACTTCCATTAGTTTGCCCTCTTCATTAATATGTCCAATGAGTATGAAGGGGGTGGGTTAGCGTGATGTCACTTTTGGAGCACTGCTCAATCGCACAGACTATCCAATTAAAAAATATGCAAACCTCAAAAAAGTCCAAACCCCTAGTTTTGATGAATTAATGACTATAAGGTAGAGATGAAAAGAAGAATTGACAAGAATAGAAAGAACAATATAATCGTTTTCTTTCCCTTTTAGATATTTTGCTTGCTGGCAGAGCACTGCGAGAGACGCTCACCTGAAATCTAGCCCCAGTCCTTCCACAGTGAAAAAGGAAGCAGATAGGCCCAATACAGAAGGGGAGCATTGAAGCTGTGGAGGAAAGCTGACATGTCTTCCTAACTTATGACCACCTTTCATAAGAGGGGGAGAATTGAACCAGTCATTAAGAGGGCACCCTCCTGTCTGCGAGAAAAAAACAGATCAAATACATTCTGTGTAAACATAATATTAAGGGGATGATGAGGGAAGATATACTCTAAAAAGGAATTAATTAAATCCCAGCTCTTTTCATTGGTGAAAGTACTCAGGGGGTCTGTACATCGACTGTACATCATAGGACATAAGTAAACATTTCAGAATTGTAAATGCTTCTGAAAACTTTGGATTTGACAAAATAGACCCAAATAGTGTTTATGTTGGGAGATCCGTGACTCCCTCTATTTTCAATGGCCAAGTACAGACTGGGAGCCAAATAACACCACACTCTCTATATGCCTAGAAAAATAATATAATTGAAGTTACTCCCTGGTCACATCACAGAGTATCACAGAGCAGAGTACTGTTATTGGCTCTAAACCACTCAAAGAAAAACCACCACCCACTGCTCCCACTTAAAATGCTAATTGAAAAATGGCAAATGTGCACTTCATACACTTTATTGAAATGGAAATACCATTAAAGGACACCTAACAAATACACACGCTGAATAGACATTTTTCTTTTTGCAAGTGACTTTATTTTAAAGCGCATTGAGGCCACACAAGTGGGGAAAGAGTGCTATACAAATAACCAAATACAATACAATACAATGCATGCAGGAATATCAAGTGACCTGTCCTTAAATTGTGTTTTCTAAAATGCTGTCTCAAATACTGAGATATCCATTGAGTAAAAAGGGGGTGCTTATTTCAGCAAATGCAATGCACACAGATTTAGAGCGGTCAGGATTTCTGGATTTTCTGATTATGTATTTATTTTTTATAAAATGAAAGCTTGTCCTGAATTCTCATTCACTTTTTAACCAATTGTGAACATATGCTCAGGGTAAGTCAATAGTACATATGGTGAACTATGTGCTTTTACAAAAGTCTGTATCTAAGTTACATGCAGCATTGGCAACTGAATTGAACAGTGTATTGTTCATTTATTTTTGTAGTAACCATTCATATCAAGATTTCATAGAGAATGGCAAAGATGTATAATGTGGTTACATTAGACACTCATTTGAATATTTCTTTTTTGTAGATAAATGGGCCTTCTGTGCAGCCTGAATATTTATTGTCCCGAAAGGGAAGGGGCACCGTAGGCAATCAGCACTGTCAAAGAGACATGTCCCAGGTTCATACAAAGAACCTTGTTAAATAAATACAAATTGTGGGTGCCCGATTTGGGGTGGAAAATTCCCCTTACGAGATGTTGCACAATTAAATATCCTGCATATTTGGGGGCTCATCAGGGTTTGTTTTCTGGTATTGATAGTGTCATTGCAACAGAAACCTTTCGAACTCAAGTGCAAGTGAAAGCTTGGTTTTGCCTAGGAATTACATACTGTTGATTCCACTGCCTCACAAGGGGATAGAAGATGTGCACAGAAGTATAGAGTTCAATAGAAAAGTATTGCAGTTCAAATTTGGAGTTAGAAGTGGCTGAGCGACTGAAAACATAGGAGCCCAAAATATTTTCATTTTTCTGTGGATTGAGAATTTTGGAGGTAGATTGCTTCATTTTAAACAGAGAGATATCTGACATAGACATGCCTGCGGTTAAAGCCCATGCTCTTTTATTTGAGGAGGGTTGGGCAGCATCAGGTATTGAATATGTAAGACAGAAATGATGGAGAGTGGCATCTGTGGGTTCAGATATATGGGAAGAAAAGGTCTCTTTAAATCAGTCCCTACAGAGGCTGTATATGACTACAACAATACAAATGCATGTTGTAAATTGAATGCCTCTCTGTAGACCTGTATTTCTACCTTCAATTAATGGGGGGCAGGTGAGCCGACAACGATGCTCAGGTTAAACAATGCCAAGAAGCAACCCAGAAAATTCACAGGAGCTGCAGTGCGCCAAACAATTATGTAATGACAAACTAGAAGACATTTTTGGTTTTTAAGAAACACTGAACGAAATTCAGGTTTCCGTACAGCAACAGCAAAATGGCATTGATGAAATGCAAGCTGAAATAATAACATATTGTAATGCATTGCAGAACTTAGATACATGGTTTTCGAGTCTCCAGGACACATTTAATCAAAGTATACAGGCCCAAAATAAACTTAAGAGCAAATATAATGATAATGGCTGTTAGTCAATATTATGACTCTGAAACAAAACACTGTGGGATTGAAACAAGGAAATAACAAACCAATTCTCCAAAAAGTTGAGTCCCAAACCTGATTCGATCAAATTAATCATACTTTTAGTGCCATGAAATGAAAGAGATCAGCTCACACAAGCATGTCATGCACACATTTATGATAAACAGGAACAGAATAAATTAGGCACATTCAAATGAGGGTGTGAGCATAGTCTCTTCCCAAGAACTAGTCAACATGAAAGTTTAAAATGCGTGCCTGCAAGACCATTTAGAGAAGATATGGACTGACCTGGAACAGGTAGTCCTAAAAGGTCCTATTAAAAAGAAATTATGCAATGACAAGAGAAAAATCATGAACAGTCTAGCGTATTTCAAATTTGCCAGAGTGAGAATGAATTTTTACAACGGGAACTGCAAGCTAAAAAGGAATTGTTAACTTCCCATAGCAAAACACTGGAAGCTAATCAAATCAGTAGGAATGATTTGAGAAAATAATTAGTCCATTGTAAGCAGAAAATGTATGATGAGCTGGAAAAAAAGCTAAAGAAAATATGCCAAGAAGTGAGGGAATATAAAATGGCCATACAGCAGACAACCACAAGAGACAGATGCTTTTGACCGGGGGGATTTGTCCCTTCTGTCAAAGGCCTCATTCCACCTATCTAAAAAGTCCCATGTGCATGCAGAGGAATGTAATATTCTTGAAACCTTTTGAGTACAAGAAGCTGCGAGATTTCTAACATCCCTTTTCCCAAACATTTTTCTGATTAGGAAGGAGAGCAATCCTTATCAAGCATATTGCTTGCCCTTACCAGTGAAATGGGTTGAAGATGGCACATTCAGCAAGTCAGGAGGGAACATGAATGAAATAAGAATACATATGGACCAGAGAAAAAACCTCAAGAATGATTGAGAGACCTAGAACTGCAGAAAATTATTCTGCAGAGAAATCATCTATCGCACTTATCTGAAATAGAAAATCGAAATCTTCAGCATAGGAAGGGCATTTTAAAGGTCTCTTTTAAACAGGGAGACTGAACAGATTCTTCAAATTAGTTCAACATTTTGCTAAAATGCCCACATAATCCTCATGCTGCTACAAAGCAGGAGCCAGCACAATCATTTATCTCCAAAAATTCGGGAGACAGTGGCAAGAGCTATTATTGGTTCAAGGATCGACTATTGCAGCAGCCTATTGATGCAGATTGGGAAGGGAGAAGTGGCGAGATTGCATGTGGTTCAAAATAGTATGATTAGAGCCATAATGGGATTGAAGAAATCTGATCACGTGTCCGATGTCAGCAGAAGCCGCCATTAGGTCCCTATGGAGGCAAGAATTGAGTTTTATCTACTCTCCATCACCTATAAATGCCTGAAAGGATTTTTTCCAGCTAACTTGTCAGATACGCTTACTAAGAAAAAAGAAGTCAAGAACATCAGATCAAAAAATTGCAAGTTTCTAGAGGTTCCAAGGGCAAATTTGGACTTGGTTAAAAAAGTGCATTTTGGGTGGTGGCACCTGAAAGGTGGAATGCAATTCTACTTGACCTTAAAAGATGTGATTCTTTGGAGAGTTTTAAGAAAGCATTGAAACCTTCTTGTTTAGAAAGGTTTATGCAAGTAGTTTAGATGGTGCAGGTAGTGGACTTTGTGTTTGTCCTGTTTTATCATCGCTTTTGGGACTCCAGTTCTGACCGCCCGTATGCCTCCAGGCCACTTGGCTGCACGTTGATAAATTAATAAAATAAAGTAAAGTAAATAACAAAGGTAAAACTGGCACAGTTAAAAGATATACCTCCTCTGTCTTTTGTGGGAAAGTAGTCAGGGAGAAGGCTATGTTCTCAAGAGGGGCGAGAATGTGATTCAGTAGTGACCCAAACAGCAAAGCATAACAGTCTAAAATGAAAGGAATGTCCAATCAAGTTTCTATACACATAGGTATTCTTTAATAAAATATACCATCTTAAAAATAACTAAATAGAAAAGCACTACACAAAACCCACCCCTGAGGAACGAACAGAAAATAACAGAGAATAAGCAAAGATAGCACAATGCAGAACAGAAATGCACCAGGGGTGTAAGGTAAGTAGAAACCACATTGTTCTTTAAAAATTATATGTTTCTCGGATGAAAAAAGAGAATTGGTGACATAGCCTGTCTCTAGAGCCCAGAACTGGACCAAGGGGGCAGTCAATAGTACCCTTTTGCAGTTCTTTGTGGTTCAGCAGCCCAAAACCAGACTTCTGGGTATTGCACAAGTGATCTGATGCCGGGCCCATGCCACCCTCCTGTTGTGTGGTTGTCTCTGGCACAGGGTGTTACCTGCCCTCACAATGAGATCAAAGAAGAGGCATTGCCATTCATGTTACTGTTCTGTCATTTGGCAGGGTCAGCCCATCTGGCCAGAATACATATTTCCTTCCACAGCTGATCTGACTCACAGGAGCTGAAACATGTATGAAGTCAAATTAGACATGTCTGCAATGATCATAAGTAGTGTCATGCACCATGCCTTAACTCAGGCACAGCTTATATTTAGATTTTACCCTGCATTCCTTATGCTCACCATAGCTTTGGTACAGGGGTGCATATATTCACTGCAGCTGCTGCACTACAGAGATGTGGATGTCACTGCAGCTGTCGAATGGACAACTGTAGCATCTGAACCTGCTCTGTGCCAATGGTCGATCAGGTGCTGCTAATCAGGATATTGATGCAGGTTGACACAGATGCCACTATTCATTTGGCATAGAGCTTATGAAAGGGGAATCTGATCAGCAGATTACCCTTCAGAGATGGAACTACCAGCATAATTGTATTATTGAATACAAATAAAAAAATCCAGGTCTTCTACACCTTTGCCAAGTGGCAATCCATCACACTTTCCAGAAAGCACAATGGTGCACAACCAGAGTGAACTTTCTGGAACATGAAATGTCTGCTGAAGGTCTCAATCCTCATAAAAAGAAGGTTGCAGAATGACTCAAATTAATGAACCCCCCAACTATGCATGAACTGTGAAGCCTCCTTGGTATGACCAATTATAGTTGATTGGATTTGATTTATTTATTTATTTGGAGTGGGAGTTGGAGAGTTGAGGGGACCAGGAGAAGGATTGAAAAAGTGTAGAAGGAAGGGAGAGACAGGGTAAAGGGAGAGGAATTAAATGCATTGAGAAATATGCAGAGTACTTTGATCTTTGGTCCATTTATCAAAGGCAAGGGTAAAGTGGGAGTGGGGTTAAGCACAATTATTCACAGTAAAGCAATTACAGAGAAGCCTTTCACATGTTCCTTGTTTGGTTTACCCCATAAAGGATAATGAGTTTTTCTTACACCCTGGATTCTCAGACACCTGCTTCATGGCAGTGTTATACCAAAAACATATTTCTCTTCTGTCAAAGGTACAGTGAGCTACCATGTGGTTGTAGACCTTTCCGAGTGGGCACCTTCCCACAAAACTGGTTATGTGGCTGTGTTTTTTCTTGGTAGAGGGGCTCTCATACCTTTTTGTGCATTTTTAGGAACTTGGGGTTTCACCCTAGCCAGTCAAGTGGCACAGCGAGTAGAGCGCTCGCTTTGACATCCGTGCAGAGCCTGCTAACACAGGGTCGAATCCCGGCAGGGCCAAACTCGGCCTTTCATCCTTCCGAGGTCAATAAATGAGCACCACACACTGTGGGTAATAATAAGCAGTGCTCAGATACCTGAGGGTTTGTAGCGCTATATAAGTGCCAAATTATTATTATTTATTATTATTAAGTTACCCAGTGTAATCTAGACATGGGCCCTTTGCTCACTGTGCTTATCAAGGCACAGATTCATCTCACTGATAAGTCCCAACTTGGCCAATATACATGTCTGTGGTTAGTGTTCGTACTCTTGTTCAGAGGAGATTTGCCTAGCATTTTGGTGATGGACTGCCCACGTGGGTGGGACCATACTGATATGCAAATCGATATTTCTTCTCTGTGAAAGGTAAAGTGAGCAAAAATGTGGTTGTAGACCCTCCCGAGTGGGCACCTTCCCACAGAACAGGTTATTTGGCTGTGTTTGTTCTTGATAGAGGGGCTCCCATACCTTTTGTACAATTTTAGGAACTTGGTTTCACCCTAAATTACCCAGTGTAATCTAGACGTGGGCACCTTGCTCACTGTGCTTATAGAGGCACATATTGAGCTCACTGAAGAGTCCCGACTAGGCTGAAACACGTGTCTCGGGTTGCTGTTGGTACTGTAGTTCAGAGAGGAATTGCCTAGCATTTTGGTGCTGGACTGCATACGTAGGTGGGACCAGACTGATAAGAAAATGGATATTTCTCCTCTGTAAAAGGTACAGGGAGTTAAAACATGGTTGTAGATCCTCCTGAGTGGGTATCTTTCCACAGAATAGTTTATATGGCCGTTTTTGCTTTAGGTAGATTGGCTCTCAGACCTTTATGCAATTAAAGAGAAGTCTATCAAAAACTCGTAGTTTGGCTTACCCCATAAAGAATAAGGAGTTTTTCTAACACACTGGTTTCTCAGACACCAGCTTAATGGCAGTGTTATACCAAATACATGACAAAATCAACAAAGTAATCTTCTACGTGAGAGGACAAATGCTGATTGCCAGAAACCACTTGTAGCAATGGTGCGAGCATAAACAAATTGTTACCCATTTATCTAGAGGCAGCACTTCAGAGGAGAGACCTCAGTAAGGAGCCAGGAAAGAGACAGGGACACAGGAGATATTTTTATGGCTATATACCTTTATTTAAATGAAAAAGTGGGATGGAAAATGCCTCACTATCCCTAATCTAGTGGCAATTCCCCTACCTCAACCAAAAGTAAGGAGTCTGTCAATGTCAAGATGTCCAAATAAAAGTATGTCCTGTGTCCGTAATCCTATTCTGACGCCCACACTCTAAAATAACGATAAGGTGTAAAGGGTAATGTTTCTTGCCTTCTTAAAGTTTTCAAAATGTTCAAAGTACAACAAAAGGGTTTCATTGCAGACAAAGTTGACAGTTCTAGGTACAGCCTCCTTATCTAGACTCTTTGCCTTAAACAACCAGTTAAAAAAATAATCACCAAGTTTCCAAGAGGATCTCTGTCTCCCCTCAGAACATTCAAGTTGTTTGCGGAAGTGGTTCCCTTCGCCAAGGTTTCTCTTCACTCCCAGATCCAAAGCTACCTTTCTTCCCAAGGATGTTTGCTTTCCTTTAAGCACTTTGTTAACAGTTCACATATCACAATTCACAATGTCATTGTCTTTCTTTAACTTCCTCCTCCCTTAATACACCGCAGTTCTTTTGTATTGCTTCCCTTTTAACAGTTCACACAATATCTCACAAACACTTCTTTCACCTGGTATACCTTCCTGCTAGGACTTTGTATATGAAACACTTAACTTGCCTTCACTTTGTATACTCTCCTGTTAGGACCGTCTATATGAAACACTTAAACTCTGCTGCCAGGACTTTCTATATGAAAGACTTAACTTATCTTTACATGGTATGCTGAAATGCCAGGACTTTCTTTATGAAACACTTAACTTGCCTTCACCTATACCTGCTCCTTCAGGTAGGATTGTATTGCTCCATTTACTGCTTGTTTATCAAATACTTTCATTTGTGTAAAGGCTTCCCATTTTCTTTTTCTTTGTGTTTTCATGAAGCAGTATAATTTATTCCAACTGGCTTCCATGTATATTTATTGAATTCCTCATTAGTTACAAGCTTCCCCTCGCTATCACTACTTTGTTCTGAATAACGGCATCAGTGCACCGGCAACACAGAAACCCTTTTACTTTTCCTGGGTTTACCTTTGCCTTTACCATTGCTCCAACTTTGTCTGCTTTGCTCTATTGGCTTGGTGTGTGCCCGGCTAAGCGCCATCTTGCTGCTGTTCCTGTTACCTCGGAGTGTGGTTCCCTCAGTGTTTCCCTTCCTTGCAGTGAACCACGGGTACCTCCTTCTCTTCTCTCCGAAGTCGAGTCGGTCTCTCTGCTGTCTGTGGCAGTGCATCTTCCTACCTTGTGTTTTTTAGCTGCGTTCCTGACTGGCATGCAGACCGGCATGTGCAGATTTCTCCATTCTTTCTCCTGACTGCCCTATTCTCAACTTTCCTTCTCTTGACTCTCTTTCCCACCACACTGTCAGCTGGGTTTGGCTTGTATTTAAACATCCTGGTTCAATTACCACTTTCCCAGCAACTAGACAGTTGCGCTTCATACTCGGTCTTAGAAATGATCATCACTCATCTGTTCTTCCTCATGTCAGTGGACATGGTGGCGTCTTTTGAATGACATTGCAGGAGTAAATGCTGAACTTCGATAGGAGTAAACTTTATTACTCCTGGTATCTTCCTCGTCTCATTAGTTTGTATGTGGTCCCTATTTGGGGGGTATGTGGTTTCCTATCAACCACGTCCCATCATTTTGCTGAGGTGTACTTCCCCCCAGGTGGTCCTCCCTCATATTGCCTTCCCCAGGGTCAGGATCAGGTAGCGTCTGCTGTCCCTGTGCCACAGGGAAAGTAATGATTACACAAAATGATAGAATACAGAATATGAATGTCTACAATTCAAGAATTACTCCTTGTATTCTGTCATGGTGTGGCTTTCCCAAGGAGGTCAGAAACGGCCAAAATAAGAAGAGCCTGATAGCTCAAGGATTGGCCGACTTAATCGACTGTGCTAACAAGCACTGTCTCGAGGATGAGGGTCTAATAAACACTTATAATATGGAGGCCTACCTGGGTTCTCCACACAAAGTATAGGATGAAAACACTTGTCAGGCACTAATGGCAGTGCAAGGGGCTCACTTGTTTTTTTAGAGATAAGGTGGAGTCGAGTTAGACGCCGAGCGTCTTTATTTCTTTTGAAGCTTTGATTATATTACCATCAATGATGAAGGACGAGTACTGAGGGTCAAGTTGGTTCAGATGAGCTTGGGTGCCTACGATTATGAGCTCGGTTTTCTCTTCATTAAGGCACAGGCTTTGTAATGCCATCCACGACTGGTTTTCCAAATAGATGTTATTAATTAGTTTAGTGTCATTGGCGTAGTGACCTGACAGTGTGATGAGGACCTTGGTGTCATCTGCGTAGTTTGTGTCGATGACACCCATGTCATCAAGGCAGTCGAAAAGGAGCTTGGGAAAGATGTTATATAGCGTTAGGGATGTACAGGATCCCTGGGGAACCCCACAGAGGATGGGGATGGGATCTTCCAAAGCAGAGGGAGAGAAGACTCTAATGGTACGGTTGGAAAGGAAAGATTTGATCCAGGAGGAAGCATTGGTGGAAAAGGCTGCAGCAGAGGTTAAGTGGTCGGTGAGGATCTGGTGGTCGACCAGATCAAATGCGGTGGAAAGGTCTAGCAAGAGGAGCATGGCCAGCTTTCCTTTGTCTCTCATCTTGTCCATCTGTATTTTCAGATCCTGGAGGGTGGTCTCAGTGCCGTGCCTGGGCCGAAAGCCTGATTGGTGTAGACCAAGTATGTTGTTGTCCTCCAGATGTTTCTGGATTTGTAAGTAGGCAATTCAGTTCAGAACCTTTAGGAGGAAGGGGACTGTGGTGATTGGTCTGTAGTTTGTTGATGTGTTCGGGTCTAGATTTGGATTTTTTAAGAGAGGCATGACCCAAGCCTCCTTGAGGTTTTTTGGAAAAAGATTAGTCTTAAATGAGGCGTTTATCATAGTGGTGATGAAAGGATATAATTCCTTGGCGCAGTCCTTGATAACGGGGACTGGATAAGTGTTGCCTTGTCATCTTGATGGCTTAAGGCTTGATGATGTTTTCCACTTTGCTGGGTGTGATCATAGCAAATTACAATGATGGGCACTGAGGGTGTTGAAGTTTAGGCAGCTTTATTCAAAACATGATCAAATGCTGATCATGAGTACATACAAAGGATAGGTACCTTTGTCCACAAGAAAGTTTGATTCAGTATTTCAAACATTGATTTTAATTGTGCATTTTGTTTGCTTTAATATGAAAGTATTTTTTTCCTTTGTTTCTTTACCCTTTACTGCATTTATATCTTGAATTATCCTGTTTGTAAACATTAACCATTCAAGTGGTCACTCTTTTGTTTTCACTTTAAGTTTTTGTCTGAATATTTTATGTGTACACTTTCATGGCACTGTTCAGAACCATTACTCTTTACTTAAATTCAATGTATAATGAAAACATTTTAAACTTCCCTTTTTTTGTTTACATTAATAAACAATATGTATGACTAAATATATACATGTAGTTTGCCCTAATTGTTCACTCTGGAAGTTTCGTATTTTTTTCTGACTTCTCACGAAGCAGAACATTCATTGTTTGGGAAAATTAATATATTAACCTAGACCATAAATTGTTTGGTCTTATGATAGTGAGAGTTACAACCCCGTGTTTATTTTTTGTGTTGCCCCGAACTCTCACTGAACACGCAGGGGGCTTCCCCTTTTTTGTAAAATAGAAGTTTAGGAGGGGCATTGTCTGATGAGCTGTTTGCAAGGCTGTTCTTTTTCACTTCCATTTTAGTTCAGAGGGAGGCTATTTTGTCTGCTAGGGCTTGTTGAATTTTTGAGCACCAGGCAGCATCTTTAGTGCAGTCTGAAGAGGGTGGTGCTGGGGATTCTAGTTTCTTTAGAATATTGAAAAGCTCCTTAGTCTTGGATTTGGCGTTGAGTATTCTGGTGTTATAGATTTCCTTTTTGGTAGAGATAATGGCTGATTTGTAGATGGTAGCTCCATTGGAGAAAAGAGCCTTGTTATGAATGGAGGGATCTTTGCACCAGTTAGTTTCTGCAGTTCTTTTTAGGTTTCTCAATGATTTAAGTTCTGGGGTAAACCAATTGTTGAGGTGGGCAGCAGCTTTGGCTTTTTTCAGTTTAACAGGGGCGATAATGTCCAAGGCGGAATTCAGTGTTGTATTATAAAGATCAACCATTTCAGTGGGATCTAGATTTTTGTAGTTGGTATTGTCCAGAATGTTGTTGATTAATGGGGTTAGATTGGGTGTTGTAATATCACCAGTGTTCCTGGAAAGTCAAGGGGTGGCAATAGCAGGTGTAGGAGGTGCAGAACCCTGAATAGTAAAGGATATGTAGTGGTGGTCTGTCCAGGCAATGGGTTCATTCTGAAGAATGTTTATGGAGCAGTTCAAGTTGGATAGCCAGTCTAGGGTGAGACCCTTGGCATGGGTAGGCTCAAAAATGTGATGCTTGAAGTCGAGTTGGGATAAGGATTTTTCAAGGGTGAGTGCATTGGCATCGCTTGGATCTTGGAACCCCAGGTTGAGGTCTCTGAGGAAAATGATGCAGGAGCCTGGTTTTGTGTTGGAGGAAAGGAGGCTTGTGATATCTTCCTCAAAGGAATAGATGGGGCCTGGTGGTCGGTAGGCTAGATGAAGTAGGATTGTTTGAGTGGCTGTTAGTGGGATTTTAGCAGAGAGAAGTTCAGCTGAAGGTAAGCTAACGCTGGTGGTATCTCTAAGGCCCAATGAAGTTCTAGCTATAATGGTGAGGCCTCCTCCTCTGCCAGAGGTTCTGTCTGATCTGATAATCGTGTATCCTTCTGGTAGGGCTAAGGAGAGGGCGGGGCCTGCCACCTGGTGGAGCCAGGTTTCGGTGATGGACAAAAAATCAAGGTTGTTTTCAGAGATAAGGTCTGCAATGTTAGTGGCGTGGGCAACTATTAATTTATTAAGTTCTCCTCACTGCTACAAACCACCATCTCACAAAACTGATTATTATCAATGATTGTGATTATGTGTGAAATGGATTTGTGGATCACCCGATTAAATGGAAAAACAGAGACTTGCTTTATGCCAATATTAAACCATTAAAGATTGGTCCAGACTATTGATGATCTGGTGACATCCAATGAAATGACCATTTATTGGAAAAAGATCAAAGGTCATTCCAAGATAGTGTCTTGATAAACCTGGAAATGATTTGACTGATCACTTGGCCAAATCAGGAGCACTACAAGGGATATGGAACACCTACTGGGAGAAATCCATGTCACGACTGTGGCCAGATCACAAACTCATACTGACAGTGAACTTTCAGCTACTCAGTGGAGAAAACATGCTCCTGATGCAGACGTGATCACTGCTCAAAAAGCAGATTCCATCATTGGGAAATTTGATAGCTATTTAGAAGACCCAATCATTTTTCCTCTGACAGAATAGGATCATCAACCAAAAGAAGACCTCTGAATTCTGATGAAATTTCAGAAGGTGTTATGATTCAAGATGGACTGTTGGTGAGGAAACCCCAATTTCGGTACGAATAGTGGGTGGTATCTACCTCATTCTGAATTCTGATATTAAACCATGCTCATAACGTGGCTACTGCTGACCATATGGTATTTCAAAGATTCTAGAGATAATGCAGGAAGTTGCTTATTGTCCAGACATGGGCCATGATCGGAATACATTGTTAAAGGGGTGTCTTGTGTGTGTTCAGTTCCAACCAAGTTCTTGGACACACAGAGCTCCTCTACAGAAAATAGAAATTATGTTACCATGGTCTTATTTGAAACAGTACACATGACCACTCAGGACACCCAAAATTCCATAGATGAGACATCTATCCCACCCAAAAAAATAACTTTATATCGATCATTGCAAACAGTTCTTTTTAGTCATCAATGTTCCATCCCAAAGCTTAGGAACATCAATACTAATCAACCCTCTGTTGCAGGTCCACTAGCACAATACATTTTAGAAAAGCAATACCTCCTCCTCTGCCACCCCGACCCACTTTTATGTTTTTGATATGGGTTAGCCTTTCACCGGAGTTAACTGTACAACATCTGGTGCTAGTCGACTGGAATGATGAGAACGACGCATATCAAAAATCCCAAGAGCACCAAAAAATGTAAATGCATGTGCCTCATCCATTACATCACATACAATTAGTACCTCATCTAGCAGGTCCATCTACCAGTGGAAAATCTTCAACACACACTCATATCTCAACTTCTGCAGGTACTGCTTCAATTCAACCTCTTTCTAATCTACTGGCAACCAATTTATATGTTAAAAAATTAAAGTGTTCCATAAGCAACAATTTGATTTCCATGAAAGATGCAACATTATAAGATTTGCACAGACATATTTCTACTTTTTACCTAACCCTCTTCTCCCTTGATAAATTGTTTCTTCAGTTTTTCTTCATTAACTCCTATATTTTGAATATAGGGTGACCTTTCACTGGAGTTAACCTAACAACTTCTTCAACAGCCACAGATCACTTCAAGTACTTGTATCCTATCTTTTTTTTTAAACATTTATTTTATAAATATATTATTAGTTTACATTTAAACCTTTTTTATGCTGTTAAAAAAAAAGTAGAAAATAAAATAAGGTAACAAATCCCCCAAATGACAAGCTAAAACAGTTATTACAAACTTAGATTAAAAAGCAAATTTAATTTAAAAAAAAACAAAAAACAATAAAAATTAAAGGGAGGGGTGGAAAGTCAAGAGAGAGCAGGAAGTGGAGCACAAGAAAAAGGTGTTCAAGGTTTCAGTGTTTATCTTAAGTTTCCTCTTCTGCCACTGATATTTTATCTTTTTTTTTTTTTACGAAAGCCAACAAAGCTAAAATTTCAGTAGTTCTCTTCCCTTGGCACAAATTGGCCCAAAGCTTATTGGGGGATAATGACGATGAAGTGTGACAAAAGGGCCCCAACTACATCGTTCTTAAGTCTTTGAGCGCTCCACACTCTGTTGCAAAATGTTCAAGAGTTTCAGGCGTGCCCTGAAAGAGCCGACATGTGTAGTTTCTTAGTGCTGCTGTTTTGCATCTCTCCAAAACCTTTCTTCTTGTATATAGGTTGAAAGAGTATCTCATGAAGTCTTGCCTCATGGTAGGGGAGGGAAACGTGATCAAGTATCTGGGGGTTTCTCCTCATTTCTTGTTGTCTCTGATTATGATTCCACCACTTTTCATGGTTTGAATCCGTTCTCCTTTAGCCACTGAGTCCTGATCAAATAATTTCTTCTTGACATGGTTGGGGTTCACTAGTAGCAACTCTTCACTCAATGCTAAGCTTTCTAAGATCACCACACATGAGCTCCTCCATTCATTTAGGGACTTCTCACTTTCCGTGTTCAAAGCCTTCTGTAGAACGTCAAAGCTACCTTCCCCCGGCGACTTTAAGCATTTCCTCGAGAATGAGAGTGATTTCCACACCATAATGGAATACAGTGAGACTGTGCCCAATTCTCTTCTGATTACTTCTACCGGGAGGGAGTTAGGCATATTCAGGACGCGTCGCCAGAAGGCCCCCTCTGCCTGATGCCAAACACTGCGTGCAAGTTGTAATTGGGTTTCGGAGCCATAAAACAGTATGGGCATCACCTTCAATTTGTAAAAACTAATAACCGGTGATAGGTAAAATTTGCCGTATTTGTGATTAATTATTCTAGCCTGAGTTGCCAGGTTTCTAGCTTTTGATTTCACTGTCATTTCCCCATAAGAGTCTACCAGACTAGTATTTACTGTTAGCCCTAAATACTGCATCGAGGGAACCTCAGGAACTTTTTCCCCTTAAGGGCTCCAGCTTCTATTATTTTTACAGTTTCCCCTTGCATTGCAGATGACCAAAATTTTTGATTTCTTAGGGTTAATGGAAAGTGAATTAGACTCCACATATTTGGACAGAGCGTTCCGTTGTCTCTTCAACCCTATCTCAGTTTGATCAAAAATCAGGAGATCGTCTGCGTAGAGAAGTCTTCCCACTGGTAAACCAGCGATACTCGAACAGAAGCATTTCACATCCTCAAAGGCCTCCTCAATATCAGACATGTATAGGTTTAATATGGCTGGAGTTCATCTGCAGCCTTGTTTTATCCCTTTCATTGGTCTAATTTCTCTTGACAGGGTTCCTGCCCTGTCCCGCCGTATTCCTATCATAGTTCCAGAATGCAAGAGTTCCATGGCTTCTCTCAGGTCTGTCGGGCAGCCCCACGATGAGAGCTTTTTCCAGACAGTTTTTCTGTTTATTGCGTAAAATACATGGGCCAAGTCTATTGATGCAATGTATATCTTATTTTGCTTAGTGACTTTGGCCCTGCATTTAAACAAGTTTTATCAGGAGTAGATGCTTATCCCCTTTTTAAATCCTGACTGCCAGCGATCTTGATGGTTAGTTAACAGTGACCATGCATTGAGGTGCATGAGGAGTATTGCTGAAAACAATTTTCCAACCACATCTTAAAGAGTGATAGGTCTATAGTTGGAGGGGTTAGAGCTATCGCCCCTTTTATAGATCGGGCCAACAATTGACTTGGTCCATGAAATTGGTATTTTCTTTGTCATTTTAATTTCCTTGAACAGAATTACCATAAAGTCTGCCCAGTGCTCTGGATGTTTCTTTAGCATGGCATTTGTAAGGCTGTCAGGGCCAGCTGCCCTAAATGAACTGGCTTTATTTATCAGAGATAGTATCTCCTCCCTGTCAAATTCAAAAGTCCATGCTAGAATATGACATTCTCGTGTCCTTCCCTTATCTCGTTAGAGAATAAGTCTGCAACGTGTTTCTCCTATGTAGAGGATGGAACTGAGTTCTCAAGGACCGCTTATTGAGGAACTGTGGAATAATTCAATAATTTCCAGATCTCGACCGTGTTTTTGTTGGCCATTAAGCCGAGCATTCTCTCCCCGTCAGTTTGCAGAAGATGGTGTTGATGAATTTTTAGCCAGTTTTTAAGTGATTGTTTCTCTTTTCTTATTTTTTCTCCTATATCAGGAGACTTTCCTTTATTGAATTGGTTTAGTAATTTTTTATAGCCTTTTTCTTTTCATGTATGTCCTGATTATAGATGTGTTTCCTTATAAACACTTTTTTCATGCCTTTTCCTTCTTTAACTTGGAAGATCTTCAAAGCCAGTGGATATTGAAACAGTGACACGGCTTCCCCAGAGGCATCCTTGTTTTTGCCATTAGTCAATGACCTAGTCAGCTTCTCGATAGCAGTCGGGGGGATTCTTAACTGATTGAGTCCTGGCGTAACCTCAATACTTGTTATATTGTGTAAGTTCTGGGCGAGCTTGATAGTTCGTTTATTGTCACTTCCCACCATCTCTAACAAGGTATAATCACTATTGTGCACGTAATCACTTGGAGGGTCTCTGTAGCAAATATGTAGTCGAAGATTTTGGTGTGATTTCCTCTTTTCCAGGATGCTTTTGGTGGAATGTCTCCCCTTTTATTACCGTTCATCAAATTGATATTTCTTTTTTGTAGGTCATCTCTCCAACAGATACCCCTTGAAATCTTCGAGGTAGCACCAGTTGATGGATTAGTTATCAGTTCCTGCCTGGAGTTGAAACATTCTGTGTTCAGGTCCCCACACACCAGAGCACACCAGATCATCGATATTATTATAAGTGGTTCTACTTTCATCGATGTAGCTCATGACAATCTCTGAGAAATGTACTGCTGATGGAGACGCAAAGTTCCAGTAAAGGTTACATACCTGTAAGTGCCATTTGTGAAGATTGTACTTTTTTTCCAACAGCACAAACTGTATGAGTGGCGATGGGTTCTGTACAGAAACCTTTGTCCATCCGTTAGTTCTTTTACAGCCTATGATTAATCCTGCCATTGGTCTTCCCAGGTCCCCTTTAGTGGCTGGGTTCAGGTATACTTCGTAGCCCTCCAGTGAAGGTTCTTCACTCAGCCAGGTCTCCTGGAGACACAATACATCATATTTCTCGAATGCCAATTCCCCCTTGCCAAAGAGATGCGCAAAGCCCCTTGTGCTCCAAGAACAGATGGCCCAGGTCTGGAAAAGGGAGGCTTCTGTGTACTGTGGACATTATTATTTCCTGGCGAATGTGCGTGCTAGCCAACTCCAGTCTTCCCTTAGGCTGCCTTGTCATGTCCCCCCTAATTGTTTGTGGGGAGGCGGCTCATCTTCCGAATCATTTTTCGCTTCCCACCTTAAGGCTTGGCTGACTCCTCCTGTCAGCTGTTCACCCGAGTATTCCTCTTGGCGGCGGTCCTTGCCTCTAGTGATAAGTTTCTTTGCCTGCAACTGTTGAGCAGAGCGATGGCAGTCCTCTCCATGGGAAATTTTCAATGCTGAGTCTGTTGTTTCCCGTTCTTTTTACCAGAATCCCATGGTGAGGAGTCTGTAACCTTCTTTGTTTAGAGTGTAATTAGTTCTGCAATCCGATACATAGATTAGAACTCTGTCTAGGTGCTTTTCCTCAGGGAATTCGATTAGCTCCAGGTCCCTACAAGGTATGTTCCCGAGTTCCTCCACTGTTTCAATGAACCTCATGATGTTGGTTCTGTTGAGGATCAGGTTATATCTGATGTTTAAAACCCTTTGTAGGAGGAGACAGAACGGCAGCCTATTGCCAGTGTTTTCAACCATCCTAATGATTCCGATATTATCTTTTTCTTGTGTTACATGTCTCCTGCCCGGTCTTTGGGCCACTTCCTTTCCAAGTCGCCTTGGCTTTTCTGGTTCCATGTTTTATATTCTTCTATTGCCAATTGATCCAAATCGATGTTATCCTTTTTCATTGCATTTGGGTTATCATTTGTCTGGCGACTAGTTCTCAATTTCCCTTCTCTTACAGAGTCAACTGAGTCAACAGTCCATCAGTTGTTGGAGAATCTGACCTTTAGAGTTTTTTGGGAGTCGGCTCTTGCTTATTAACTAGCTCCTGCTCCCCGTCTGATTCCAAGGACTGGTCTCCAACCTCATCGCCAGAAAATTTTCCTTCAGACTCTCCGCTCTGTGAGTTGTTATCCGAAGCAATTAAGCATATGAAGTCTGTGTCATCGGAGTAGGTTGATAGATTAAGTAGGGCGGTGTCAATGTCATCTTCCCGGGCCATACCTTGGGCTTCAGGTTGATGTGTCACAGTTTTTTGAACTGTCACAATTTAAGCATCTTTCGCACTTGCATTTGCCACAGAGTTACTTGGTGCTCTGTCAAAGATCTCTGAAACGTCGGGTCTTTTAATGTTTCGAATAATAGCCCCGGAATTTGTTTTCGTCACCTTCTTGCTGGATGCTGCACTTACCCCTGTTTTTCCTACTTCGGGTTAAGATTTAACTGACTGTGTCTTAGCCACTTACTCTTTCCCTGTCACAGTTTTTTCCTGAAAGCTAGTCTCTGGAGAGTCCGTCTTCTTCGTTAATCCTTTGTCGCCCTTGCTTAATTTATCAAAAATGTTAAAGATCTTTGGTGACGAGGTAAAGTCACATTTTGGTTCTTTTTTCTTGTCTGCCAAAAATGCTGGTTTGTTAGTTGTTTGGGTGGCTTCGAGCGTAAGAGAACTCGAAGACGCTCCAGTTCCCTCCACCTCTGTTCCAGCTACATCTGTTGTTGCGGGGGTCGTGGGTTCCGTGATTGTTGAGACACTCATGTGAGTATTCTGTGATTTAGTAATGTCCACATTAGCCCCCGTAAGAGTCTCTTTTTCGTTGAAGTCTTCTTTGTTCAAGTTCTCGCCTGCAAGTGGGTGTTCTGGGAAAGTAGACTAGAAAAATCTTTCAGATCTTCTTCTCTCTTTATCTTGAAATACAGGCTCAAGTATACTCTTCAAGATGTTAGTGGATTGTTTCTTGTTTTTGTCCATGTTAGCTTGTATGGCCGTAATGAATCCTTCTACGTAGATCATTTTGCTATGCAGCATTTCAATCACTGTTGTTTGATCCCTTATCTGTTCATTTTGAGACTCTATCAGCTTCATGAAAGGCACCATTGTTAAGGAGAAAGCCATAATTAATTTGGGGTTAATTGTACTGTGGTTGTTCGATTCCTCCATACATTGTTCCACCAGGAAAGCTATTAAGTATATTAGCCGGTCCTCATCCAGTGAGTAAGACATAACTTCGGAAGAATCAGTCTTTTGTCGTCTATTTGGAGAAGTTGCCTTTGATGGTTTAGTGTGGTCAAATGACTGCTGTTTATTTCCCACTGATGGGCCTCCGGGGGCCAATTGTTTAACACCAGCAAGACCCTTCAGCTTTACTTCATCGACTGACTTGTCTCCGCTACATCCATTTACTTGTGTCGCATTTAGACACCGATAGTTTCCTGAGTCAGTGAGCCCCTCCAGTGAGATGACATTACAGTGAGTTCCCAGTTCAACTGCTTTGCTGCTGGCCCCTAAAGGAGCAACAACACCTCTGCCCTTTGCTCCAATGTATGTGATGCTAGGGGCATTATTCTTGATATTCATGTTTCTCTTAGTAGATCCCCATTCACCCCCTTGAGCGCCATCTTTCCTGTTGTAGTGGAAACGCTGGTTCCCTTTCAGTAGGAAAGGCGTGATGCCCCTGGGCCTCCAGGTACTTGCATGGTTGTTGTTTGGTAGTCTTTTGGTGTTCATTCCAAATATATAAGTAGAGGGAAGAGTGTCCCCCTGATTTGCCTCCAATGTATCATGTTGTGATATTGCTGTCTCTAGTGTGTTGTTACCCAGCGTCCCTTCAGGAGGGGCATCTGATATTTTGGTTGTAAGAGTGGTCAGAATAGGGGATGTTTCGAGGCTTATAGTCTCCCCCAATTTGGTCCCATTCCCTTCTCCCAAAGGATCGCTTACATTGTCTTTCTTAGCAGTGATCAGTGACAATATAGAGTACTGCAGTTACTTCCCTTGTTGAATTTAATACCACAGACCCCAGTTCATTCTGGAAGACATTTTCGTGTGACATTGTTTTGTTTGTGATTTCCACTGTAGGGTTCAGTGGCCCTCCTTGTTGTGATAAAACTGTGGTCTGTCCTTGATGAGCATTAGGTGAACAGCCTTCAATAACTATGTGAAATTTGCTGCACCCTCCTCAGTTCTCCGATCGAGATGTGCGCTCAAGTAAGATCGTTCCCTCCGTGGCCATCTCTAAAACCAGATCGCCCTCCATGTGGGTGTGGGACTTGGGGACTCGAAGTGGGAGGATAAGGGTGTCGGTCTCACCGAGTAACACCAAATCGGTGATCCCACCAGTACGCAGATCAAAGGGTTGCCAAACCCGCAGTCTCTGTGGTACTTGTGTACATGCAAATAAGGTGAGGCTGTGTGTTTTCACAGCCAATCACTGTGTGTATTTCCCAGCGAGCAGAGCTGGGTGCCTTGAATTTAGATGCGTCGGCCGCACCCCAGAGCATACACAGCCTACCAACTCCTTACTTTCAGTTTTGCTGCAGCCAAAGCCGTCTTCTTTTCTGCTCGGCTCATCCGGCTCCTCCGCTCAAGCAGGGTGTAGATTGTCCTCCGGTCTCCCAGCTAAAAGGACAGGAAGAACATGGCCGCGTTCCACCGTGGAACACCGGTGAAACACTTTTCTTCTCCACTTCTCCTTTTCGCTTCACTTCCGTGGGCTAGGAGAAATTAGTAGCAGTCTCTCGTTGCTCTCGTTGCACACTGTTGCACACTGGGTAGGCACCTTGAAGGAGCAGCGTTCCAGTCAGTCAATCGGCAGTTTCCAGACACGGACACTGGTGAAACACTTTTCCTCTCCACTTCTCCTTTCCACTTGAATCCTATCAGCACCTGCCCCACCAATAAAGACCCCATCTGAAAATAAATGCAAATAATCCAACTTTCTTTCAAGAGATACTAAAAAAGCAGCCATACGAAAATAATAAATAAGAAAAATGCCAAAAATGAACTTGCAAAACACCATCAATTGTACTACCTCACAGAAAACTCAAAACAGCTAATAAAATCAAATAAAACTGCAACCTCACTAACATAAATACAAAAACTAAATGCCGACATTCACATCAACCACACTCTAGCCAGGTGCACAGTGAGAGTTCTGGAATTAAAAGGATAAAACTGCAGAAAATGGTAGCTTTAATACTTTCCAAAATGAATACCAAAAAAAGAGGACTACATACTAACAACATTACTAAAATGGATTACAAATTTTCACCACAACCAATCACAGAGAGCTACACAAATAGAAAAGTAACAACAACCAAACACAAACAATCAAACTCACAAAAATCTTTTTCTCCCACCCAGCATCTTCCATATCCGTGGCTACAGATATTCCTTTATAACCACTACTACCCCTAATTTTTTGCAAGCTCAAAATCAAACTAAGTCACCTTCAAAACTTCAAATGAAACAAGGGAACACCTATGCAGATAACATTACACACAGAAATGAAATACTGTGCTGTATCATCCACATAACAAAACGATTATTGCACAGAAAATGTATGGTTTATAGATGCGGATAGAAGCATAGCTGCGCCTACAGGGACAATTAATAAAATGCTGCAAAGCGTTGGCGCGCCTACGCCATGCTTTTTTTATAGACCCAGTTATAGAAAATCCCTTCATGGCCGTTTGCTGGGAGCCAGGGCAATACAAAAAACTAAGAATGAAAAAAGTATTTCCACTCCCCCAAACTCCAAATAAGTGACCCTAATATGTCTACCAGTCCCCCTCTGCTCCCCATGGTCCTCATTCTCTCCCCTGGTCTCTTGCAATTCTGCAAAACGCTCAATGCATCTACTATGCTACTCTACCCAAAATGTCAGATATGCGTGGCTACCACATGTCCACAAACACACAACATGCCATTTGTCAGTATACAGCCGCGGATGCACAGGGTGCAACTTATACCCACGGGTAGCAATGCCGCGTACTGGGAAGGTGTGGGTTAGCCACAGTTAAACACCCCCCCCCCAGCCATTTCTGTTGCTAGGCGCGATCCTCAATACACCAATCACCAGCCTTTTAATGCATAGCCGCAGCTACAAGAATTCCTTAAAAAAAAAGAAATCTGAGTATTGAATATAAATGACAAAAGAGACAGTAATCATACAATGGTACTTAAAAGATGTCAATACAATAAATGACTGCTCATAGAGTTATTTAAAGTGGATGATGATAATGTATAAGATTGGGTTTAGATAGGGTGGATAAGGGTAAAAAACAGGTAAAGAATGGGTTGGACACAAACAAGGAGAGTGATGTCTTTTATACTTTCTGTGACGCAGTTTGCTTTGAGATGTCGGCTATTCAAGGGTAAAGCCGCAGCTACAGAAATCTTTTTGTTACAAAGCCACCCCCCACCTCAAGCCTGATGGCATTGTGAGAAGAGGAGGCCATCTGGGTAGTGGGGGGAGCTGGCATAGATAAGGAGGGCACTTGATGAGGGCCTGGGGGGCCGGAAAGCAGTTTATTTTTCAGATGTTTTTTCCGATATTCACAGGTATAAAGGACTACGGATAGCCGAGGGTTTGTGTAGTTCAGTACCCACGGTTATACATTTTTTATAAAGATATTTTTACAGCTACAGTGACATCTGGGTGAAAAATCACTGGCCATGGCCTTCACATAATTGACATCCAGGTCTTCCATTCATTCAGTAACCAGGACAGAACCTGCTCAGCTTCAAAAAGAGGAAGGGGCCATTCTCCTCAGGCCATGTTGCCTGATAAATGAGCCCAACCTACAATACCACTTAGAGAAATGGGCCAGCCCTTTCCTTGGTTTTAAGCTAATCAGCGTCAGTCCCGCTTTGAAGTAAGCAGTGTCCGTCCTGGTTACTGCGCAAATAGGCATCCAAATTCTTTTTTTTTTTAACCGTGCTGTCAGTCCTTGAAAGTTTTGCACTCAGAGATGATTTTTTTTCCATTTGCTGAATTGCATTCTGGTATTTGTAGTCTCCCACTCTAGATGGGGGGATTAATGCCATAATTGTACACTTTATGCCTAACATAGTTCTATATGGATTCATATATTTGAGTGACACTATGGTATGTGTAATTTTCAAGTTATCTTTATAAAGCAGAGTATTGTTGAAAGCGGGACATAGGGGTAAGGAGGGGATATAATGAGAGGTCAAGTAAGTCATGAGTGTTTGCCCACAAGGTGGCAAGAGAGTTTTCAATCCTGGGCACTGGTGCAGTTATTTTCCCCTAATTGTGGCTGATTTTCAGGGCACAAGTGAAGGACACGTGGACGGACAGCGTAACTTTTCTTCAGAGGGCAGACGCAACCCCATGGGATTTTTTGAGGTTGGCCAGCTTGCTCAAGTATTTGGCTATCAGGATTTTACTTGGGTTGTCATGTCCCAGTGCAGGCACTTACTCACAAGACCACAAGCACTTGTTTGGTATTGGGATTTAGTTTTCCAGGAAATATTTCACGACAGATTGCTGGGTTTGTTTCAAAGGTGAGCACCTTTTATACTTTGCCAGCATATTTATTGGAACATTTCCTCTCCCAGGTACATTTTCTGTTCTTCATTACTTTTGTAAACGTCCAATGATATTTTGTCTTGCACACTTTCTTCTAAGGGGAAGGTCAATTGAACTACACTTGTATATTTCACTTTAAGGTATATGTTCACCTACTGTGCATAGATGAAGGGTGCCAGCCTTTGATTTTCACTATGGGGGCAAAGTACCTGGGCATATGTTATTCTTGCAGCAGGTCATTTTTGTTCTGTATCAGTGCTGCTTAAATGTGGTTAGTTCGGGTTGTGCAATGTATCACAACAGTCACCAAGAGACTGGCCATAAAACAAGGGGCTTGGAGCACACTGCTTAACCAAAGTGTGTGGTCCATGGCAAATAATTTAACTCCAGAGATTGCAAAATAACGCTCTTAGAGCAGCTCTGAACATCCCACGTAGAACATATCTCCAAACATCGGATTGAAGCCCATTGGCTAAAGATAAAGGACAGAATCCTTCTTAAAACTATCACCCTCACTTCTAAATGCCTCAACAATCAAGCACCCCCCTACCTAGCGGAAAGAATCAACTGGAGACCCTCTAACCGACTGACGAGATCTGCCAATACCTTCCTACTGGAAGACCCCAGAATCAAACTTACCACAGCGGGCGGTGCAAGTTTCCCAGTTAGAGCTGCACAATCATGGAACACACTCCCACCCGACCTTAGATGCCCTTTACCCTACACAAGATTCAGATCCTACGCTCTCAAATGGCTGCACAACTATGACATGCAACGTCCCTCACCCTAGTGGTAACGGCACAACCTGTTATAATGCTGCTCTCTTTGCGTTTAAACTTGATATTCTATATGCATTGTATCACCTACTGTAACCAACCACTGTTTTTCTGTAACAGCCTGTGTCAGGCTTTGTAACTAAGTTTCGAGCCCTCTTGTACTGCTGCGCCCAGATGCCCACGGGCTCGGAGCGCATTACCAAATAAATAAACAAACAAACAAACAAACCTCACTGTGCATTGCCTAAAACATTGTGCGTTCTCAAAGCCTGCAGTCTTTCATACACAACAATACCACTGTCAAAACAGGACACAATGAGTTTGTGATTGATGCACGTCTTTGAGTGATGGGTTGCAAATGTTTTAAAATATAGAGTGGCCGTGCCCACCGCCATGGCCAAAGACCATGCTAGTGGTCTGGAAGCGTTTTAAAAATATATGGAATATGCCTAAAACATTGTGAGTTCTCAAAGCCTGCAGTCTTTCATACACAACAATACCACTGTCAAAACAGGACAAAATGAGTTTGTGATTGATGCACGTCTTTGAGTGATGGGTTGCAAATGTTTTAAAATATAGAGTGGCCGTGCCCACCCGCCATGGCCAAAGACCATGCTAGTGGTCTGGAAGCGTTCTAAAAATATATGGAATAACAAAACTCTTGAACTTCAAGGGAAAATCTTTAGATGCAGGGATGTTAAGGTGAGCAAAACATTGTAACAAAGACTTTGAATTCAAGGAACAAACTTTAATTGCAGGGGTGTTAAGGTGAGAACGTAATGCAACAAAGCAACTGAAATTCAGCTAGAGCCACCTTAAGTTAGCACTCCCTGATGTGCAGCCTGTGACCACAATGATGACATCACAGATCCCATCACTGATGACATCACTAATTACATGTTGTATGAGAACACTGATGGCATTACAAATCACATCACTGATGCCATCCCTGGTGACAACACAAATTTCATTGTATGTAACTGATTACATCAATAATGGAATTAGACATAACATCATTTATAAGTTAGCTCATGAAAACTTTGATTACCTTAATAACAATTTAGGCCATGGACCTGGCCATGACAAAGACCATAACTAGTGGTTGATTAGTGTACAAAAATACCAATGCGCATGATTAAAAGCCATGCCTAGTAAGCCCATCACTGTTTTCAAAAATACAGTGGACAATGTTGAAAGCTGTAGTCAGTGGCCACAGCTAAAGGCCATAGCTAGTGCCCATTAATATGTTAGGATACACAGGCGGCACAGCACAATGCTGTGGCCACTGGCTAGTATTGTGTTGAAGATCATGGCTAGTGGCTGGTTAGTATATATAATATACAGTGGGCATGCCCAAAGGCCACAGCTACTGGCTGTTTAGTGTTGTATAATACAGAGTGGGCACATTTTATCATTTAAAAATATACAGCTAACATGGCTAAAAGATGTACAAACTGTTCAAGGTCAACGGCCATGTCTAGTGGCTCATTTATATGTTAGAATATATAGTTGGCATAGCCAAAGATTGTGGCCACTGGACAGTATTGTGCTAAAGTCAATGACTAGTGCCTGATCAGTGTATATAATATACAGTGGACATGGTTGAAAGCTGTATCCACTGGCAAAGGCCAACATTTATGGTTGGTAGCCCGTTAGTGTTTTAAAATATTCAGTGCACAAGTGTGAAGGTTCTGACCACTGTCCATAACTGAAGGCCATCACTAGTACCCATTCATGTGTTAAAATATAGTTGGCTATGCACACTGACCATAGCTGAAGGCTATGCTTCATGCCAGTTACTGTTGTAATGAAATTAGTGATGTCATCAGTGATGTGATCTGTGATTTCATCATTGTGGTTATAGGCTGTGCAACAGGGGGCGCAAAGTTAAGATGGCTATTGCTGAATTTCAGGGGTTTTGTTGCGCCTGTAGTCATGGTCAATTTGCTCAACTCATTGGAAGAGCACTTTTTGGGCAGCTTATAACTTTTCCCCCCATCCCCAGGATGAATCCTCATGAAACTTTGCAAAAAAAACATATGGCCATGTCACATTGATTCTGCAAAGGCTGGTGAGGTTTCGTGCAGGGAGAGCAAAGTTATAGATGGGGGACCCAAAATGTGTGTTTTTTCCCATTGATGCAATGGGAACAAATGTTGCTCACATCTACAGCCCAAACCGCTTGATGGATTTTCACCACATTTGCACCAGGAGCAGCAGTTTGGTCCCCAAGGCGTGCTTTTGTAAATTTAGTGTAAATCCATCCAGTCGCTTTTTTTTTTAAACAGACAAAAAGTAGCCAGTACCCATTGTGCGCGAACATTGCTGTAAAAACATAGTAAAAAAAACACAACATTGGACTTGTCAAACTAATGAAACAATCTTTGGGGGAGTGAAGGGAGGTTAGGGGTGATGAGAATGGGATGGGATATGCTGTGAAAATCCACAAAACCGGCGGGTTTTCATCTCTGATGTCCCCAAACAGTCCGGATGCAGGTCTGTGATGTTCGGGGTCATCCATACATATTTTTGCAATACAGTGTTGGCGAAAAGCAGTTTTTGGATGCCGTATAACTTTGTCACCACTCAATGAAACTGTATGAAGTTTTGTGATAATATTCTACAGGTGTCCCTGAATGGTTCTACAAAGTGAGGTGCTGTTTTGCAAAGAGGGAACAAAATTAGAGGGGGAGGGTACAAAAGTATTTGTAAGGCTTATACATTTGGTGCCATTTCACAATTCTGCTCAAAGGTTTGCACAAAGATTTAAGACCCAGATTTGAATGCTTTTGCAAAGTTTGGCGCAGTTGTGTGAAGAGGAGGCAAAATTAGAGGGGGGGGTTTAACATTTTTAGATGGGTTATAAGTGTGTTGCCGTTTGACGAATGTGCACAAAAGATTTTAGAAAGATTATAGACCCAACCTTGAATTTTTCCGTAAAGTCTGAATGGATTTTTCCAACTGGGATCAAAGTTATATGATATGATATGGCATTTATAACGCGCCTATACACAAGTGTTTCAAGGCGCAACAAGGTAAGGAAGGAGAAACAGAGGGAAGACAGACAGCGATCATATTAGGCCAGGTGACATTGAGATCACACAAGTGCAGGGGCGAGGGGAAGGGGAAAAAGCGGGGGGAAAGGGGAGTGGGCAGTGCAGTACATAGGATAACAGTAAAATAAATAAAGACAATAATTAATAGTGCGGCCACCAGGTGGCAAATGCAAGAGTTAGAGCAAACATCAGGGGTTAAGTGCTAGAAAGGGCTGCAGGGATACAGAAACAGTCCCCAAGTGCAAGGGTTGCCATGGGGCAGTGCAGGTGTGCAACTGGCGTCGAGGGGACCTGGTCCCAAGATCAGAGGGTAGCCAGGTAACCAGTGCAGATTCAGATTCAGCCAGTAGATCAGCATGGGAAAGAACGAGAGAAAGCAGAAGCAAAGAGGAAGGTCTTGAGATGCTTCCGGAACCGGAGATGGTTCTCCTCAAGTTTCAGAGAGGCAGGGAGGCTGTTCCAGAGGGAGGCCCCAACAGAAGAAAGAGATCTACCATAAACTCGCTGCTTGGAGCAGCACCTGACCGTGGGGGAGTTGGAGGCCGATGAGCAAAGAGTTCGAGAGGGCAGATATTTAGGAAGAGAGAGTTGAAGATATTGAGGCCCCAGGCCCCAGAGGGCCTTGTGGACAATGCAGAGGGTTTTGAACGTAACCCTCGCTGCCACTGGGAGCCAGTGAAGAAATGTCAGTCCTGGAAAGATACGATCCCTGTGTTTGAAGCCATGGACAAATCTAACAGTCCTGTTTTGGATGAGTTGCAGAGGGCGGAGAGTAGAGGCAGGCAGATTTAGAAAGAGGCTGTTGACTATTTTATGTATGTACATTTTGACATTTAAAAAAATAAAACATAGAAGGATTTGCAGGAAAGTTGTACGAGGAGCATTGGCAAGGACTTCAAAGCATGGTTTTGCAAATGTACCTGTTTCTTATATTTTGGAAAGTGTCATAATGTAGGTACAAACAATAGTGATATACCATTGGTGACTGAGGCATAGCCAATTCCATTGGGCAGTGGCCAGATTGTCCAAGTCATGGCCTCTGGCCATGGGCAGCGGCCAGATTGTCTGAGTCAATCTATGGCCATGACTACTACTAGCCAGATAATCTGACTACTAGCCATGACCATGAGAGACTGGCAATGGGGTTAAAGGGTGCATGCCTACCTGGTACTGGCTATGTGGTGATGTTTTTGAAAATTGGGATAGATTTGAATTGGAAAAGATATTATGCTTCTGGCTAAAATTCTGTGGCACAGGATTGCATTAACAGATCCCTCGGCAAGGACAAATGCCTACTCTGAGTTATTTATTGGGGCATGCAGCATATCATAAGCTCTAGGTTGAAATGGGAAAAAATTGGATTGCTGCTGCAGATGGGAGTGCTGGACGGGATTGCAGCAAATTTGCATGAGGAGCATCAGCAAGGACCTAAAAGGATACTTTTGCAAATCTGTCTTGTGTTTCATTTTTTGGAAATTGTGGAAACACAAGTACAAAAATAGTGATATAACTTTTCTGCCATGGGCAGTGGCACAACAAATAGTGATATAAGTTTGGTGCATGGACAATGGCCAGGCCCTCGACAAGGACCATTGCCTACTTTGATTTACTTATTGGGGCATGCGGCATGGCCAAAGCTGTAGGTTTAAATGGGGAAAAAAACATGTCTTGTGACTGCAGCCCAGAGTGCTGGATGGGATTGCAGCAAATTTGTGGGCATGCGGCATGGGCGGAGCTGTAGGTTTAGATGGGAAGAAAAAAATCTGCTTGCGGCTGAAGCCCGGGGTGGTGGACGGATTGCAGCAAAGTTGTGCGAGGAGCATCAGCAAGACTTGAAAGGATGCTTTTGGAAATCTGTCCTGTGTTTTACTTTTTTGAAATTGTTGAAATGTAAGTACACAAAATAGTGATAGAACATTTCTGGCGTGGGCAGAGGGCCTGGCCTTCGGTAAGGAAAAATGTCTTCTCTGATTTGCCTATTGGATTATGCTCTGCTGATAACGGCTCACAAAAGTATGCATTGCAAAAAGTATGTTTGTTAAATGAGGTTTATAGTTCTTTCATATATTTTAAAAGAGGAATTATTAATAACTTATATAAAGTGATGTAACATTATGAAACATTTTCACTTATAAAAACCTTCAATCGACAGAAAATATTTTGTTAAAGGGACTTTACGGTTAAGATGTAGCTCACCCTTCGGACTCCTCCTCCCCAGCAGTTAGCTAGTGGACTCCCATCTTGGGATCCTTTTGCACTTCCCTCCTGGGCTCCCATGAGCACTTGTCCATCCGTACTGCCACTTTTATTAATGAACTTCTGTCACTGCAAAAAGTGCACTTATAGGAGGACTATGTACAATTTGTTGGTATACGAATGGGAAATGTAGCTGCACATAATTTGTAGAACATTTTTAAGTGGCAGTTGGTGGGTGGAAGTTTAATATGTTGATAGGCTATATGTAGAGATGTTTTAAGTGATTAGCCGATACATGTGTAAATGGTTTAAAGCAGTCAATGAAGGAGTCTTACAAACTTAACAGTAAAAAGAGTAAAAGGGCTGTTTTGTGTGATGGTGTGCATGGGCTAGACGGGAATACAGAGACTGTGGAAAGTAAAAACTGCAATAGATTATGGTGTTTATTGTATACTTGAGAGAAGAATTTTGGAGAAAAATGTGTTTCTGTGCTCTTTTCTTTTTCTCTAGTAGACCAGTGTCCATTTTTCCATTTGCATAGTAGTAATTGCTAATGAGAATGTTGGAAAATCGTATTGAATCTAACTACTTCACTGAAAAATGTAAAGTAGATGGAGTAGCTTATTTTTTTAGTTATATTTTTTAACTGTGAAAGATGGTTCCTAAAGGAACCTCTTTTTAAAGTTTTTGATTTTTTAAAAATTGTTTATGATTGCAGGAGAGGCCAGAAAGTAAGGTGGGGAAGGAAATGAGGGAAGGAGCACCAACCACACATATGGAGGGACAGGTGGACAGGGGAACATGTGTTTAATCAAAGGTAGATGGCAGTGTTTCTCATGCTCCTTGATTACAGCTTCAAAAGATCTTCGAAATTGCTCCCCCCTGCAGAGTGGTGTGTTGCAGTTTACTGAGAGTACTGTTGTTTTCTAAAGATATGGATCAACAGCCTATTTTATTGCTTGCAAGGTAGCTGGTGGGATTTTGTGTCCCACAGAAGTAGGCTGTGTGGTTACAGCGTTGGTGGAGGAAGATGAGGTAGAGGAAGATAGCCTACTACTTCCCAAGAAAGGAACAGCCTTTCTGAGAGCATTGCAGTGGTTGGATTTGGTGTGGTGCCGCATGGAGGTGATCCCGTAGGAGTACTGCCCAGGTTGTCCACGACTGAGTACAACGTTGCACTCACTGCATTTTACTTTAGTAGCTTTAGCCTTTTGTACATTCCCAACAGTGTTAAAGAACAGCCACACCCATGATTCTCCCTGGGTGTTAGAGATAGGCACTTCTATGGCATCTTCCTGGTCTTCGTCATTGTCTTTTGAAGTAGTGCACTTCTTTGGTTGTCTAGGTCCTCTGGCTGGTGGTGGTAGTGGCTCTTGGGGAGGAGAGATGGCAATAGCTGATGCCATTTTTAAGATAAATAGCAGTATTCCTAATATTCTTCCCTTCCAAGTATGTGGTGTGTTCAAGATTTTGAATGGATACTGAGTAAGAATAGGTGTTGGAGCTGTGCAAGGGTAAATTGTGAGCTTCAAAATTCCTAGTTCAGCTGAAAATGCAGTTCCAAACTGTTTGCAAAGCACAAACCCGTTCGCAAAGTGCAGACACATTTGAGAACACATCATCATGCCGTGCCCGTGATCGTGTGAATCTGTTCGGAAACTTTGCGATGATATCAGACATTCACAAACATCGGCGAACACAAAATTAGTGGAACAAGTTGCTAAAATGTTATAGAAGTGTTAATAATGATGCAAGCGGGTAGGGAATGGCAGAGTTTTAAGGTGAAATTTTCTAAATTGGACACAAATGTTGCTATATTGGGGTATGATGTTCGTAAGTAGTAGCAAATTAGGGTGCACTGGTAAAATCCCATGAAATTCACTGAAAAAACTTTGTTAAAAGGGACGTTATTGTTAAGTTGCACTAATAAAAACCCATGAAATGTAATAAAAAATCTTTGTTAAAGAGACATCATGTTAACAAGTAAAGCCGAAAACCCCCAGAAATTCACCAGTTATGGTAAGTTAAGCAACTATAACTCATGCCACCACCACACAATGCTAAGACTAACACCCAGGACTTCAAAGATAACATCACAAATGTCATTCATGACATGACATCACATATCAAATTAATTCTGATGAAAAGTCCCTATAAGGCATTGTGTTTACAATGTTGGTAGCAACATATTAGGGGTGATCGAGAGATCTCTCATGAACTAATGAATGTATTAAAGAATGTAGTTCCTAAATAAAACATTATATTGAGTGTTGCTGTTGATAGAGGAACCTATTCATACATACACATAGGCAATGGTTGCATTATGCACTATATAAGTACAATATTTTTAATTTGGTAATTTGGGATAGTAAATGAATGAATGCTACCTTATCAGAGCTTTGAGTAATGTTTATCATGGCATAAATAGCTAACAATTCAAAACTTACTACACACTTGTGTTAGTACCAACAATACACAGGTAAACCCACAATGCATACAAATGAGTGGCACATACAGGGAAACTAAAGTAAGGAAGAAAGAAACAACATCACCAGAACATTTCAATAACATTAATGTTAATCTTCATGTATACAAATTAAATGTGTGTTTGAGACCTGCTTATTGCCCCATGTATGTGCACCATGAGCTGAGATCAAAGTGTAAGAAATGTACTTTAAGAACAAATGAGAAGGTTAATATCTACATATATAGCACCTTTTCAATTTTTCTAATTCTTACGGTCAGTGAACAAAAATAACTAGCCTACATATGTCAATGAACAAAAACAATTGGCCGAGATATGTGATGTCATCAGTGATGTCATAATGACATTTGTCATGTCATCTTTGATGTCCTGGGTGTTAATTTTAGTAGTGCATGGTGGTGGCCCAAGTTATCATTGCTTAGCTTACTATTACGTTTGAATTTCTGTGGGGTTTCGGTTTTACTTGTAACCATAATGTCCCTTTAACAGAGTTTTTTCATTGAATTTCATAGCTTTTTATTAGTGCAACTTAACCATAACGTCCCTTTAACAACATTTTTTCATTGAAATAATATATATTTTTAATTAAGCACAGCATACGGAATCATAACTACAAAACCCCAAGCCTGTCGAACAAAGAATATTATGCAAGCTAGCAAGATGCACCCCTCTGGGTAATAAGACGGGGGAGATAAGTCAATGTTGTTTAATACGTATGTGTTTGTGGAGCAAAGCAGATAAAACAGGCCTAACCAATCTCTAGGGCCCAAAAATGTGTTCCATTAACAATCAACAATAACATGTTGCGGTTCTTTGTTGTTCAACTGCGCTGAATCAGGGTTTGAGATGTAGGGAGAGCGGTTCAAGACAAGTTTGGTTACGGCAAGTCATGTTGAAGCAATCTGGCATTCAGTGAGTTTGAATGTGGTGGCTCAGAAGAGTTTGAAGGTGGCATTTATGCAAAGAAGGTCAGAACGCTCACCAGCCCAGGTTCTGAGTTGAGCCGGTTCAAGCTGCCTGATAACTGATGGATAGGTCCATGAGTGATACTTCAGCTGTTCGAGTCAAAAGTCACAGTGGTTCGAAGCGGTGATCCTGACGGTCTGGTGTGCAGTTTACCAAATTGTCATTAGATTTCGACCTTGGTCGAGCTGTTTTGTAACTGCTGGTTTGGTTTGCCGAGTGACACTCCAGCCGATTGAGTCGTGGTCCAGCAATGACCAGTTGGTGCAAGCTGAACAGGTGATGGCCATTGCAAGGTACGATGCAGCTTCAATCTGGTTCGAAGATGCAAGATTGTTAATTTTGAAGCTTGGTTGAGTGCCAAAGGCAGCACTGGTGTGTCCAGTGAATGAAATGTGACAAACTTGGTTAAAAGGCTGTTTGATCAGTCCAGGGTAGTGAAAACGGGAATCCTGCCAGTCTTGGCTCTCAGGATGCTTTGACTCCCAATCCAGGCACTCAGGATCAAGATACGTCCATGTTCCCTGTCTCCCAACACAGGGGAGGCTGGCACACACTGGCAGATGTACTGCAGCGCAGTAGGTGTTGAATGATCGCTTTCTCATCCTTTGCTGAAATGGTTTTCAGTGCTTAATCAGGCAACAGGGAAACAGTACCCTGTTTTTTTCTGATACGGTATGGATAGGGGGTGCATAACATATTTATTTATTTTTATTTATTAACATTTTTAAAGCGCACTGCAGCCCAGAGGCATCGTGCACTGTTACAGGAGAAAGTATGTTGCAGGTGATAAGAACAGAAGACAGTCATGTCTAGTTACGGTGGAGCAATGCTTCACGTCTAAGGAATTGCAGGTACAGTAATAGTTATTCATGCATACTTAGTTACATTTGTGAGAATCAAGGGACTGCAGTAGAAGGATGGGTGGGTCAGTTGAACAGAGTGGTTTTGAGGCCCTTGCTGAATCTGGTAAGGGAGGTTTCAGCTCGCAGGGCGTTGGCCAATGCATTTCATAGTTTAGGGGCTAGAAAAGTGAAGTTAATACCTCCCGCTTTGGCTCTTTTTATGGGGGCTATGCTTAGTTGGTTGGAGTGATGTGTCCTTCTGGGTCCTGTGGAGGTATCTCAGTTAATGGTTTCGGAGAGGTAGAAGGGGATGGAAAGGCTGTGGCATTTGTGGGTTAAGGTAAGAGTTTTGAAAGTTATTCTTTCCTTAACCGGAAGCCAGTGGGGATCTCTCCTTGCTTGGGTGATGTGGTCTTTCTTGGAGATGTTGAGGGCCGCTCTGAGCGCATTATTTTGTACTGTCTGTAACCTGTTTAGGTTTTTTGCAGAGGTGCCTGCTAGTAGGGCGTTACAATAATATAGCTTAGCACCAATGGTGGCTCGAGCGATGGACAGGCAGTTTTGGTTAGTGAGAAAAGGTTTGACAGCATTTATAAGTTTGGTGAGCATCTAACAGGGAAGGGGTGAAAGCTAGTTGTGAAAAATTAACCAGCAGGCGGGTGTGGGTATAAGTGTGAAGAAGGCCAGAAAAAAGGGTGGGGAAAGGTGAGGGGAGAAGGCAGGGGGCCAGGGGTAGTGACAGGTGAGAAGAAGGTAGGGGGTTCCCGGTTTTGCGAGGGTGTTGTGAAGTTAGGGGTGGAAGGGTGGGGGCAGATGCAGAGATGTTGAGGGTACAAGGGTGGGGGCAGTGAGGAGAAGGCCCGGGTGCAAAGGTAGTGGTGCGTGAGAAGGTTCCAATAAAATGTTTTTGACTCTCTACAATTTCTATTTCAATACTGGGAGCAGGTTCCCCTTTGCTTTCATCTGGCATGTTCAAATTGTCACTGATTCGGTGTAATCTACGGAGATGAGGCTGCAAAAGCCTCCTGTGACCTTCCAGCTCAGTGAACAACTGCCATACATTGGGAGCTGCATGTTGTGAGAGCAGGCAGAGAGGTTGTGACTTTAGTCCATTCCCCATCTCCATGTTACAGTTCAGCACCTGCTCCTCTGCCTCCTTCTTCAACTGCAGTGTACTTGGGGAGCTCCTGTTAAGAAAAATATTCGGTAACAATATTTTAGCACATCTACACACACACTAGCAAAACACATTCTGACATAGATCATGCCATATTAAGAAAGAGAGCAAGAGAGGGCGAGAGACGGGCAACTGGCATACAAATTACAAAACAAACCTAGGATGCATGCAGGTAATCATTGCATTGCTGTAAGTGGGAGAAGAAAGGGAGCACGAAAAAGATAGATAGAAAGAGGGGGATATAGGGAGAGGCAGAGACATACTGTATGAAGAGAGGAGAGAGAGAGAGAGAGAGAGAGAGAGAGAGAGCGAGAGAGAGAGAGACATGCATTAATGTACTCTACAGTAATAGAAAATAAAGACATGATGGTTTGAACTATTTGTAGGGCCTCCAAGAGGAATGGCACAGCCAATCTCTAGTTTCTACAGATGGGTGAATGCTGTATTTTAAATGCCAGCGACGAGCCGGCACGTCGGGAAAAACCGCTCCAGGTTGCCACCGACGAGCCGGCTCGTCGGTGGCACTTAAGGGGTTAATGAGGGGGAAAAGCTGGCGGGTTTGGGCGGTGAATACCGCGATTTTAAAAAAAAACCATTGGCACTGGGGGGGAACCTCAATGGCACTTAAGAGGTTAAGAAAATCATATTATAATATTCTGGTAATGTATATTAGAGCCATTATGGACTCAACACATACAATAGTAAAACACAATATGACAAAAAATGCACCACATCAATACAGAGAAAAAGAGCGAGAAAGATGGTACAGTACTCAGTTGAATATCAAGCACCTTGTTCTTCCATGCCACCTTAGCAGGTTTGGCGGGCAGCTTTTCGGTGCCCTTTTGTGCTGGAGCGCATTTGCCTCTCTGAGGCTGGAGTGGTCTTCAAACCTCATGCTGATAAAAATGGAGTTTGCGTGGCATGGCATAGACTTTGCAGAAGATCTTTGCTTCCATGGTCATGGAGTGGTCGAATAGCAAGAGCAATGTTGATCAACTTTAATATTGTCCGCAATTTGAAACACACTCTGGCTGGCAGTCACATTTGTGTATTATTTTTCACATCATGTGTACAGTGCCAAAAGGCATGTGCCAGTAGATGTATAGGTGCTTGTAGTTAAGCAAGTTTGCAATTTGTGCAATTTGTACATGCAGATAGGTGATAGATTTTAGTTTAGACATACGTACAGTGTATGAGTCAAGATATGTTTCTGCATTCTTCACACTGATCAGTATAAACATGCTGTGAACATAGCATCGCTGAACCAGAGGTGCAAACCCTGTACGTGATATCTGGACTATACAGTAAGCACATACATTACCCTAGTGATAAAAGTTGATGTCTGGAATTTCCCTGATGTTTTTCATTACTCCCATAATCCTTCATGATTGACTGTGTTATATTGGGGCAGATGGAACCTGCAGTTTAAAACATCTGGCGAGGCAACATTTGTAAATCCATCATTCATGTATGTTAGGCAGAATCATATGCAGTACTCTTTGGGAACACCACACACAATTAAGACTACAAGTGTAAGTAGAAATTCACCTTTGGTATAAGCCTGTACTACACAGTAAAGTGGTAGCGATGGCTGAGCAGCCAGACTTATCTCAAGAGTAAAGTGAGCAGTATCAGAAGTTACACAAAGGACAACAATTACTATGGTTCAAACAAACACTGATTCAAGGTTTCTGAGTGAAAGAATATACATTTATTTACACCATCAGTTATAAAACAGTTCACTAATATAAAGCAGCAGAACATCCCAAAAACACACTACAATGACCCCCAATCAATTCTGGACAAGTTAGGCTCAAAATGAAGTGTGAACAAAATGTCACTCCAGCAATTTAAAAGGGAGGAAAAGACAAGGTTATCCAAAATCAACAACACCAAAAAGTGATAGGCAGGGCAATCTAGAAAAGGCTTACTACAACTAGGATTCAAGTCAATAGGACTGGGCCAATGTTAATGGTGCACAGTCTTTTCAGAGGATCACACAGTTCAGAGTAGTTCACGGTTAAGTTTTTGCCAAGAGTTCAAAACGAAATTGGTCGGAAGAAACGTTATTCAAAGGAGAAGAGAAGGACAAGCCTTCAGAGAGGTGAAAGATTTCAAACACTTTCACTGCGGTCTGACGGAACGAACAATTGAGTTTGCACAGAACCTTAAATGAAGAAGAATGCTGTAGGTGAGGCAGTTGTTCCTGGCAGTTCCTGCAGGCTCACGGTTCCTAAAGTGACTGTCGTGGTGACAAGAAGGAGGAAGACTGGAAGGTCCTACACTGCCCAGGGAAGAAGCCAGCGGTAGAGCAAAGCGTTGAATAAAAGTTGCGCTCCTTAAAACCTAAACAGGTTCCGTTCCTCCTGGCTATCCGGTTCACTGCAGCAAGGCACAGCAAATTTGACCAGGAGAGGAAGGCCAGTGCTTGGTGTTTGGTGAGCTGGTTGGTCCCACCAAGATCAAGGGAAGAAGATTCCTTGCAGATCTTCTCTGTCATCAGAGTTATGGGTGATTCGGACCTGTAGCAGGGCTTCACCGGGATGTCCAGTAGTTGCAGCAGTAGTCTTCCTTCCCTCATTGGTTCTCTTGTTCCAGTGGCGACTCTGCCTTCCAAGTCCCAGAGACCTGCTTTTAAGCAGTTTTCCCCCATTCACACAGCCTGGCTGTCAATCACACAGCAGGGTGGCTGTCCTGAAAGGACAGCCACCTAGCCAATCAAACTAGAGTGCAACTTGGGTCTCCAAGGAGACCCTGTGCAGGGGGCCTCAAACCCCTCTCTCACATCCTGTCCACCCAGACACTCAGGCACCTAAGGAGGGCTTCTGTGCAGAAGCCCGCCAAAGGACGGCGAACAAAGGAACCAAACGTGGTTTGGTGCGCAGAGTAAAACATGAGAAAGACCTTTACAAAAAGAAATGGTGAATAAACCTGACCGGCACCAAATAAAATTAAATGGGGTCCAATGAGTTAAAGTTTGAGGCTACCACCACAGCTTCTAACAGTACCGAGGCTATTTTCATAGCTCGCGGTAGAATAAAAATGGTAGATACCACTGCCACCAGACAAATCTTAGAGTAAGGGGAACGTAATAATGTTCCATGAGAAACAGACACTAAGGGATAACTATTAACCCTTCCAGTACTCTATGGGAAGATAGTTTGTACTGGGTCTGTAAGTTTAACAAGACTAGTACAGTCAATGGCAACTTTACATGTTCTGGTAGACAGTAGTCAGTCCCAGAAAATGGAGTTTAATATTGGAAAGTCTAAAAAGACAACCTTGTGTCACTGCACTAAAGGTGTTGTGTGACACAAAGTAAAAAGATGATGCCTATGGAGTAGGAGAGACTCCATAGTCCAGGAGCACAAAATGTACAACAGACAGCAAAACCCATGTAAGAGTGGGAAATAAAGGCTCACACTCTTACCAGGTGAAAAAAATAAATCCTGGAAATCCAGCAAAGCTGCTGAGGGACTCAGTAGGTAAGAGAAATTAGCCATTCTGGAGAACTCTCCCTAACATTGTAGTCACAAGAAAGTCCCTCCCTTACGCTGCAGTATGTTTTTGATGATTGTAAGTATGCCATGTGTCAATGCGTATTCCTCTATGTGGTGGGCATAAGTCTGCCATTATGAACCATCATGTTGATCTTATACTTCAATGGAACTCTAATCACCAACTCATTAGTTATCATTACAACTCAGGCGTTAAGGGTTAACGCCGTCGTTAACCCTTAACGCCTGATTCGAATTTTAACGGCTGCTTTTAGCAGGCGTTAAAATCCATGGCGCTAAACCGCCTTGGGGCTAATTACGGCGCCGTAATTTACGGTGCCGCAATTAGCGCCTTCCCCACTCCCATTATGCCCTATGGGGCAAAAATGGGAATGCGGAAGCGCAAATGGGAAATGGGGATTTACCGCCCCACTCACCTTGGAATGGGGTGGTAAATCCGCCATCCACCATGGTGTAAACATAGTTTACACCATGGTGGTAAAGTTGGTGTACTTACCGCCTGGGTCGTAATGACCCCAATTGTTTTTATCCTTTAATGTTGCTTTGTTCTGTTATAAAGATTCATTCAGAAAAATATGCTGTTTATTTCAATTTTTATTTTTCATTTGTCACACGTACTGGGAAATGTCTTGGGCAGACCCTCACCAACCCACTCCGTTTAAACACCAATTTGAGGGTTGCAGCCAATCCACTCTCTGTCAGGGAAGGGACGCAGTGGTGCCATTGGTCGTTTCCATGCAACATCAAAATATGATATCAGCGAATTCCAGAGGGGAGGGGAAATATCTCTGGCAGCTAGTGCACAGTCACTCACTAATTAGTTTCCTGTTAAGGGTCTGTTACGAAAACTGATGACAGAGGAGCAACTTTAAAGCAATTATGAATCTGCTGCTCTGCTGTGAGAGCAATCAGATGAAGATAAGTGAGAGAATTCAAGTGTGATGTTGGGTGGGTGGGGCAGGATAGCAAGAAGGTAGAGGCAAACTATGTGTGTCACCTCCTGAGCCATGTTGCAATTAGGCGTGATGCACAAGAAAGGTGGTGAATGTGTTGGTAGCAGTGGGACATGGGTAGTGTACACTATACTGCACCATAAAATGGAGAGCTGCAAAGTGATTGTCTCTTTGTAGCTGGGTGAATTGCCAGTTTATAGGTGAGAGTATTGTCAGTGTGTTGCTGAGTGCATTTGGGTATAGGGGGATGGGTTAAAGCTCATTTGCACTTCTGCAGGCTTCATAGTCATGGTTCTAGTTGTGAAATGGCAGGAGCGTTCACCTCTGGTGGCAAGGGGCTGGTCCCTACTTAAACCAAATATTTTATAATTCGGCCTTTTAAACAATGTAGGACAGAGAAGATGAACTGGAGCGTGTGCTGTCTTTGGGCCTCATCACGAGTTTGGCGGTAACCCTTAAATCCAGCGGTAGCGCTGTTACCACTGGATTTAAGGGTCCACCAAATCAGGGTTTCTGCGTTTTTTTTCCCCAGCTCTGAGCTGGGTGGAAAGCCGCCGAAACTTCGCGCTCATATTCTTCCTCCTTCTTGTCACCACGACAGTCGCTTTAGGAACCGTGAGCCTGCAGGAACTGCCAGGAACAACTGCCTCACCTACAATGGGGCATTCCCGAATGGGCTCAATGGGGAATGGGGATTTCCAAATCTGCCAAACACGTGATCCGGCGCTAATAGTGCCGGTGGGTTTGGCGGTAGAGCAGATAGCGCCAGCGCTATTAGCGCCGGCGTTACCGCCCAACTCGTGATGAGGCCCTTTGTGTCTAGTCTTTGCTATTGAGTTACCTCTGCTTGAGAAACATATCTCCGCCTGTTCATAGATAAAATGGGTCTTTCCGAGTTTGGAGATAACCGAAAAAGCAGTCTGTAATGGCATTACCGTCTATAATTTCACTTCACTTGATGAAGGGTTTGAGTGTCTGTAGGTTCTAAAGCTGCCTGCCAGTGTCTGGTGTTATTAAACCCAAATGATCTTGGTAATGTCGCTGGCATTATCAAAACCAGTAAGGGTACTTCAGCAGAGGTGTTGCTAGGGGAGGGCTAAAGGGGCTATAACCCCAGGTCTTTTAGTTGTAGCCCCGGATAGAAGCTCAGGGACTACAACCAAAAGGCTATAGCTTGGTCCGGAGTTCCACCACTCCCGACATTAGCTTAGCCCCTGATCTTTTCCAGACCTAGCAACACCCCTGGACTTCAGTATAGTGAATAAGGGAAACAATTTCTTAGTCAGAGGCACAAAGGTTTCTTTGATGGTAACTGATTTACTTTGAGATATTAGCACCTTCAAAATCTACAAACTCGAAATGTGGCATGCAGTCTTTTCGATCACACAACACAATATAGATACAGAACGTTGTGACTGTGTCTATGTGACCAGAGGCATTGCCAGGGGGGCTAAGGGGGCTATCGTCCCGGGTCTTTTGGTTTTAGACCCGGATAGAAGCTATGGGGTTATAACCAAAAAGGTAGCTAGCCCCCGGTCCCGACAGTCCCAAAATTAGAGTAGCCCTGGATCTTTTCCAGACCTAGCAACACCCCTGCATGTGACCACCGCATTTACAGACTGTGAGGGAGTGCTAGTGAATCATGCCTTTCCACATATTCCTCCAGTAACATTCATGCACACACACACACACAACCACACATACCCACATTCTGTTCTAGAAGGTTCTGATAGAGCCCTAGGTGCCGTTTGTAAATCCGTGTTTTTTGTGACCCACATTTTTGTAATAAGCATGATGCTGTGTGCCCCATTAAAGCATGCGCGGCTGTGCACAATATTGTAATGAGAGCTCACAACGTTTTTTCCCCGCTGCAGTCACTGAGAGTAATGCAAACTGTCACTCTAATTAACGGTGCATTCCATTTATTTGAAAGGTATACATGGGTGATCTGGTGAGTCATTTAGCATCCATGCTCCACCCAACAGCTGGGCACTTGGATTCCTTTGCATTGTCTACTTATTGAATTCAATCCGCTCAACCTCTTAAGATGTTTGCCAAATTCTTATCATTACCTCACTTTGGTCGACATTACCAACTATTCTACGTGCAGATCTGATCATCATCGATTGGGTACCCTAGGAGAAGCGGGAGGCTTAATGGTGAGGAGTGGGGAAGGCGTGGGGAAACATGGTAGTGCACTAGCGGGATTTAGGCGGCAACTACCCCCACAACGTGAAGGACAAAACACATTCACCTACAGAATAGTGCTTGTAATTAATTAATGCATTTCTGCAAGTTTAAACTTATTGTACGTGTTGAGTCGAACATTTTGCTGTAATATCCACCAGGTGGCAATTACTGAACGTGTCTTTTACACATATCGAGCAGCGTACAATGGAGATCACTTCGTGAAGATCACATGACATGTCGATCCTGTTTGGGGATCAATATTCTCACAACCTTAATCCTTTGAGATAAATAGAAGCTTTATGTGGCTGAGCACTTGAAAAAGGGTGAATACCTGAAACTATTCATGTAAATAAGGGCACTTATCAAGCAAAATAGAATACATTTACTACAAAAGGAATGTACTATTAAGCAGAGTGACCAATTGAATTACTGTACTTCTGGCAATCGGCTTTGTCACAACTGACCTATAAATTCATGAAATAAAACTTACGTTAACAGAAAGAGAGTGCGAGATGAGAGAAAGGGTGGAGAAAGAGAGTGGGAGAGAAGGAGAAGAGAGCGATAATGGTAATAGAGAAGGATAGTGTGGGAAGAGGGAACAAGGGAAGCAAGGTAATGCATAGTAACACAGGTTCGAATCCCGCGCATCGAGACTGGCCCCCGTTACAAGTTATAAAAGAGTCATTAATGGAAATCAAGTCCATTGCTGGGTTTTAAAGAGTGGCAGATTTTATGCATTTTTCTGGAAGAGCAACACAATAACAGAGATAGATGGTGACTAGCAAATCCTTCCACTGATAGGCACATGTTTAAAATGATCTCCATAACGCCATGTAGAGCAAACCCACCGTTCCAACAGATGATATAGATACTCACATTTTACTCAAACAATATTATGCGGGATGGGCTCATTTGTAAACCTCAAGTAGCAACACCCCCTCAGGAAAGCTGCAAAGAGCAGAATTAACATGTCACAGAGGGCCACATGTCACCCTTTGGAAAATGCAGCATGTTGCATTATGCATTATGGTGCGGGAGAACCACATCAGCATTCTGGGGTTCCTTGATTGAAGAGCAGATCCATTGCCAGTATAAATCATCAGAAGGAATCTTGCTTCTGCTATCATAGGCAGTCCATGCCTTCATATAAACTGGAGTTTGCGTGTGCACATTTTTCTGGTCAGAGGGAGTACAGAACGCCTGAACAGATTGCAAATGCAGAAAGAAAACAGACTTCTTGCACTCATGAGGGTGCGTGAGCCAACAATAAAAGTCAACCTTTTCATCTATGTCAGTTACTAAATACTTCCTAGGGAGACTTTAAAAAACAATCCATCCATTAATTGATTGCAGATTCTTTGCCATTTCCGCTGGAACCTGTCTTAATGTAGGTCATTCTATTGATAGATGCCATATCTGAAACCTGGAAGCTGGCATTGTGTGCCTGATATTCCACATAATGAGCTGGTTTAGAATGTGTGGATTTATTTCCTTGCAGTTTTATATTGGACTTCATGCATACAAGATTGCCTCTCCGTGCCAAGAGAGAAGGAGGAGGAGGGCTAGCAGATTGGGTGGCCGAGGGAATTTGCCCGGGATATAATAAGTGAACAGGCAAAGCTCAATCAGAGCAACCAATGTTCCTGAACTCAAACATTACTCCGTTTTGGCGTGGGAGTAAAATAGTAGTGTAACAGGTAAAAAACAAGTCGAAACTGTCTATGAACACATGGAGCATTTCCTTTTTTTCTTTTTTTCTTTATTTGCTATTCAGTTCAAAGGACATTTTACAAGTAATTAATAAAATAAATTAGTACCCGGCGAGGGCTCAATCAGAATGAAACAAGCATTCTGATTGGCCCTCGCCAGGGCATTACTCGGCTAGGAATCTCTGGGCTGGGATTCCACGTCCATTGTTCCCGGCGGGGGGCATAGCTGCCCCTCAGCCAATTAGAAGGATCAAAGCGTGGCTATCCCTGCTCCGAGCCTCCACACGGCTGAGAAGATGCCTTGGTCCTCCCCCCCCTCCGGGGACTCGGGTATGTAGTTTTTTTCCCTCTCCCTTTCAACCCACCTCCCCGCCCTCCCCACCCCACCCCACTTACCTTCTGCCTCCTTTGTCCATGGCGGGAGGAGTGGCAGACTCCAGCCATGGTGAGGCTCGGAGCGGAGGCATTCCCGCTCTGAGCCTCCACACGGCTGGAGGCTGCCTCCGTCCCCCTCCAGGGATTCAGGTACATTGATTTTTCTTTTCCCTCTCCCCCGCCCTCCCAACCTCATTTACCTTCTTCTCTGTCGTCTTTCGGGAGAGAACGCGCTGGTAACTGTTCTGTTGCCAGCGCGTCCGCTCCCAATGGCCACCAGGGAAAGGGAAAATGGACTCCGTTTTCCCTTTCCCAGCGGGCATTTTCTTGGTAATTTTTTTTCTTCTTTTTTTCAGTCCCGAAACGCTGCAGCGTTTCGGGACTGAAAAAACTGCTTTTAGTACCCCGGTCATGCAGATCTTGCGGGCCGGGGTACTAATAACAATATGCCCCTTGGCCCAGGTGGGCATTACCAAGTCAGTTAATGCCCTGGGGCCTTCGTGAAGGGCCTATAACTTTGGGCCCGAGGGCATTACCTGACTCGACAATGCCCCCATCACTCCGGGAATATTGCTTAATGAACACATTAAAAATAACTATAACCCAACTGCACCAATTACAAACAATTCATACGCAAATTCCTAAAATGATTATTCAATATAATTTGTTAAAATCTATTCACACCATTTGTAGCAGGGCCTTAATTCATTGCCATAGTTTAAAAAAGAGACATGTTTCATTTAAGATCATTGACCATTAAACATCTCCTCCAGAAGTTGTTACCTTTAATATGGACCGGCATGTGTACATAAGCGCCCAAATACATCATGTGTAAGTTGCCCATCTTGCTACAGCTCATCAACACATGTTGCGTGGACTCTGGAATATGTGTCAGTTGGCACAGCCTACATCCCCTTTCATATTGTGACTTCCTCTTTCCCGACCCCCAAAGCTCCATTATCGATAACTGATTCATTTGTAGGAGCATGAGGAATCTCCTCAATGCAGGGCCAGGGGATTTGTTCAAATATTTTTTGGGGGTGGATAAATAACTAGTATGTATTACTATAAATTCCCCATAAGTCTTCAGCTTGGCTAGTTGGGCATACTTCTGCCCCAATCCCATAATTTTGGCTTTTTGGTAAATACTTTAATTAGCTTGTGCTTTATCTTGTTCCCAGTCCGGAGTCCACCCCACTTGTGCAAACATGTCCCCCACTAGTTGTACAAAAACCTGTAATTCTCTTTTATCCACACTCTTTATTTATAATTATTGCCCATAATTGCCAAAAGATGGCAGATGGACTCCTTTCCGGCGCTACTATACAATATACTGTGCCGAATAAGCACCAATGTGCTGTATTTCCTAGTTCCAAGTGGATTTCCTGGACTGAGACGCACTGAGCCTGGCCCAATATTCTTCTCCATATCCCACCCTCCAGGAATTTTAAACAATCTTCAACTAACTCAAAGCTTCAAGACCACTTATTTTTGGTGGCACTGTACATTTCCTATAGCTGGTAAGTATACCCTTTAGACCATAATCTTTAGACTATAATCCCTTTAGACTATAATATTCACTAAGTGTCAGACTCAGATATGTATACTTGTTTACTCTCTCGATGCAGCTCTTTTGCTTTTCTCACCTTTTTTGCCCACCAATTGTGTTACATTTAGTTTTCTCTTGGTACAGAAAAAGGTTGTTTCTTTAGATCATAACCATATAGTTCCTGCACTGAACAATTTGGTCCCACCATAGTGTGGTCAAGCAGGACCACGTCGTCGGTGTAGGAAATCCAATTTACTAGGCTAGTCCCAATCTTAGGAGGAAAGTTGTTTATCGCACACAAGTACTGTTGCAGTAACACCATATACAAATTGAAGAGCATGGGCGTGAGCACACCGTTTTGTGTTGGTAAGATTTTCACATGTGTGATAAATCTTCCTGACCTGTGTCAAACCCAGAATGTTTTGCTTGGACTTTGTAACTATTTTACCTTGTCCCGAGGTGAAGGGGAATCTTTTTCCCCTCTGACCTAGTCTTTTTTATGGGTGACCTGTTTATGGCTCTCCATATTGTATGGTTAAAGTTATAGTTTCCTACAAGTTTTGGGCTTACGCTGGGCTGCCCCTTTGGGCTCCCCTGTTAATTTCTCTTTCTTCTACTTGAGTGGACTACTGTTCCCAAGTAGTAAAGAGGGATTCCATCCCCTTTACATTTTGTATAAGTGAGCCAGCACACCTGACCTTATGTGGAGTGCTTGGGGATACACTGTATCCCCCTTCTTCCTTACCTGGTAAAGTGTTTGTTACAATTGTGAGTTTACATTAATGGCTGGTCACAGAGTGCTTTTACCTTTATGACTTTTAGTTTTATTACTCGCAGGCTGTTAAGTCAGTCTCTGTAATTTACAGAACCGCCACCATTTTGCCAAAATGGTGGGCTCCTTCATTTTCAACATTTCATGTATGCTTGCTGTTTCAAAGGTCTTCCACTGCCAGTCTAGCCAGAAATGACCTCGGTGGACATTTTGTCTTCAGCTGGAATTCTTTAGATTCCCCACCCAAACTCCAGAGTTTCTGAGAAGGCAGGAAGCGAGGGAGGAGTTCGGAACTCAACAGCCCTCTATCTTCCAACTCTCAATGGGGGGCTGGATGTCATGTTTGGAAAGCCAGACTGCCCCTTTCTGTACAATGCAACATTGTAGGGAGGATTGCAGAAGTTGTGCTGTAGTTCCTGTTAAATACTCTGAACATGGAAGCTGCTGACAAGTCGACCACTGGAGCTGAAACTGAAGAGGAAGATGAAGAAAAGACAGTTGTAGCAATTTCCAGTGACCGGAGAGCCTGCTGTGTAACAGAGTAGTAGGGCGAGCCTGCTCTTACCCTTCCTTCCAATTGATCTGGGGGTCTCAAAAACGATGACCCAGAGCCTGGTGAGATCTACCAGACTCAAAAATACCTGCATGTCAAGCCATCCCATTCATGCTGTGACATTGTGGTACCCCAATACCCTGGGACCCCAAGCCATTGTGCGGTGCATGATCTTCTGAAGTCCAAATACGTCTGACACTTTGGTGCCATTCTCCTGGCTCTCCATGGACACAATTTGAGTACTTGAAGTCCTCTCAGCAGAGTGCTGGACCAGATTAGCGACAAGAATCCGACCAGCGATATTCAGCCTTCTCCTGGCTCCTGAAGAGGATGCCAAAACCACAGAGCTGCATCCAGCCATGAAGAAACTCTAGCTTGGAGCCTTCCCCATGGACTCCTGCTGCAAACTCCCTTTCAGTGTCCTGTCTTCAGTCTTCATTACAAGGAATTAATCGACCAGGTTTTTGGCTGATGATCCTGAAAATGTCCTGCTGCAAACTCTTCTTCTGTGCTGAGGTACTGTGTTGGCTGGGGTATTACTTACCTTAAGCCTTGTGTGATTGCTGTGGAGCTTTGTGGGTAGTTCATGTGATTGGGAATCCTCTCATCCAGTTCGCCAAGGCCCAGTGCTGGAGTCCCTCTAGAGTGTCTTCTATAGACCCTAACTAACTCTAAAGTGGAACACCTACTTGTTTTAAAAAGACTTCCTCAGGATCTCTGACTTTCCCTGCAACTTAACCCTATCTAAACCTCCCCACAGCTGATACCTAGACCACTAGTGTCCATCTTCTACCTCTGAGAGAACTCTTGTAATAAACTAGGGAAGGATTGGATAAGAAAATGATTCTGTCTTGAAAAGTATAACAAGTGTTGAAAAGTTACATGTAAAGGAGCGGGTTGGTAATTGTCCATCTGAAATAGGAGCAGTTATAAGAGTTCTTACATTCCTTTGAATGTGTTCTGCCATTCTCATAAGTATATGTAGGTTTGTTTTATTTGCCTGTGAATATGATCCTTCTCTTCCCAAAAGTAATACTGTTGGCTTAACCTAACTATTTCTTTCAGAGAATAAGTGTTTACGTTTATCAACTGGGTCTTGCTTCCCCTGACCTGCAGTATAGCCTGTCTAGAATAAGAATGCCTTAGGCCTTACTTACCTTGAATAGCAGTGTGCAATTCTTAATAAGTGTATTGTGTCTTTTACTAAACTCTGTCTCCCTTATGCCGTCCTAAAATAAGGTAGAGCGTTATTGCTTACCTTAGATCTGAAAAAGCAACTGTGGTAGTTTATTACAACATATAGGGGCTGATTCATGGAATTATTTGCGCCGAAAAACACAGATTTGTGCACCATTCTGCCCGCAAATCCCCATTTGTTTTGGCGCAAATAATTCCATGAATCAGCCCCTAAGTCTTACTCACCTTGTATAACTGAAGGATATCCTAAATGTAGTTGTAGGTTCATACTGCCCCATGAATTTGTGTTCCGCTATTCAGAAAAGTATACTTAAACCCTGTGTTGTGTCTCTCCTGAATCTGCTTAGAGCATTTCCAAAATAGTTACAGGGTCCATTACTTACCTTGAAATACTCTTCTAACTTTCTCAAAAATGTGATAGGGTTTTACTTTCCCTGATTTTCTGAGTGCATTCTAAATAGTTGATGTGTGTTAATATTTGTCACTGAGTAGCGTAAGGCCCCTCCAGAAAGTATATGAGTTAATTTACTAACTCTGAACTGAGTTCTAAAAAGTAAGGTTGCAAGGAATACTTGTAACAGGGTTGGTTTGTTATGTGTTTTCATAACTGAGTGTAACTGCATGACTGACAGGGTCTATTACCCTTGAATTACTGACTGAAGTATATGTATCCTGGTTTTACTCCTCAAGAATAGCTGATTGCATTCTGAATGCATAATAGGTTTGACTTACCTTGACTACTTATTGTATTCTTAATAGGGTTTTACTTCAGGTTGTGTCCCTTAAGTATTGAGTTGGTTTTTATAATTGTGATAGTACTTATTTCCACAAGATTTGCCTGGCCATACTTGTATTTAAATAAACCATACATTTTTACAATACATAGGGCCTCATTACGAGTAGGGCGGTAAGGGGTACCGGGCACCGGTAAGGAGACCAGTGCCAGTAATCCCTCACCGCCCTACTATGAGTTCCCTTAGCGGGTCCCTCCTTTAACGCCTGGTCTGACCAGGCATTATGGACGGGACCCGTTAAGGTAATTCAGAGCCAATAACGGTACTGCAATTTGAGGTACCGTTATTAGCACCTTCCCCATTCCCAATGAGCCCTATGGGGGCTCAAATGGGAATGGGGAATGGCTTTTTCAATGGGGACTTAGCGGTCCCGCAAAGGTTGGACTACACCGGTAAGTTCCCCACTGAATGAGACCAGTGCCGGACACGTTATTGATGGCAGTCATGGTGCAAATAGCGCCATGACTACCACCAATCTCGTAATGAGGCCCATAGTGTTTCAGTGTTTCTTTGGACCATATGTATGCTACAATTTCTTTATACTAAGCTACAGCTCTCTCTCCCTCCTAAAATAATTCTGGCTGCTCTGTCTACACTACCAAATACTCAGGTGGTACAGCCTTATACTAAGAGTGGGGTTTTGTACTGTCTCAGATGTATGGTTTTACTAAGCCTTTTGTTGGACTTCAGAGAAACTGTCCTAATACCATGCTCCAGACCTTTCGTAGTACTGATAACCCCTGTGCATGTGCCCATGCTGTCCAACGTTATCCGCACCGAAGTATCAGAGGGGAAATCTTGTTGTATCTGCAGTAAATCTACCGCTATTCCCCAGACCACTTACTTCCTCCACAACATTTCGCGATTTACTGTGTAAAATGTTGACTTAAAGTCAACAAAGAGTGAGTGCAGAGGGGGGTTTACCGCTTTCCGTGGAGTATGCATCAGTGTATTAAGCAAGAGCAAACTATGTGCAGTACTGGATCAACTCTGAAACCTCTCTGAAAAGGTCTGAGTACCCTATTCCTGCTTGCCCATGTTTTTAGTCTGTCTAGAATCAGGGAGCCAAATAGTTTGGGCCTCATTACGACCCAGGCGGTAAGGGGTTTATGGCAGCGTTAACAGCGCCGACCCTTACCGCCTGAGTACGAGGTCCCTTAGCGCCATGGCGCTTTTAACACCTGCTTTTAGCAGGTGTTAAAATCCATGGCGCTAAGGGACCATGGAGTTAATTACGCCACCGTAATTTACGGTGGCGTAATTAACGCCTTCCCCACTCCCATTATGCCCTATGGGGCAAAAATGGGAATGGGGAAGGGTAAATGGGGATTGGGGACTTACCGCCCCGCCAAGGTCGGAATGGGGCGGTAAGTCCGCCAACCACCATGGCGTAAACGTAGTTTACGCCATGGTGGTAAAGTCACGGCCCAGGCGGTAATTTACCTTTGCCAGTTAAGTCCAACATAGATAAAAGTCCATAGTTGGATGTATCGTTTCTCTGTAATTTTCTATAAACTGGTATAATAATTGCTTTTTTCCAAGTGGCAGGCAATTTCCCTTCATTGCAGACCTTACCAAATAAGGATAGCAGAACTTGTCCCTAGTTCTCAGGATCCTTCATTACCAAGTTTGGCAAAGTGTCTTGTCCAGGGGCCTGTGATCCCTTCAGATACTTGATTTGTAATAGTATACCTAGTCTGTCAAACTTAATTTTATATGGTTTCTGTCTTATAACCTATGTAGTGTCCGTATCAGAGTTTCCAGTACACTGCACCTTTTGAATGTGGTCAATCTATGTTTGCTCGTTTTATTGCCCCGAAAGCCATTAAATATTCTCTAAATGTTTGCGTGTCTGTTCTAGTGATGAGATTTAGCATTTTTGCGGCGTTCTTATTGCTCATGGGCCATCTTTTCACCTAATTCCTACAAGCATTATTTTCTGTTTTTATTTGTGCTTTCGCTTGTACACTATCACATGACTCAGGATGTGCCTGATGTTTTATCTGAACCTGGATTTAGCCTCTCATAATGGGGTTATAGGTTTTACTTTTGGGTGTACCTGCTCTGAATATATATCTCATGTCCAGTGGAATTGCGTCTTTTATCATTTTGTTTGTATCACTGAATTAAATCTGCTGTCTTGCAGCTCCTACCAGGCAAATATTTCTGCTCAAGGTTAATAGCCATATTGCCGTTAGTGGCCTTGATATTCTCGTCAGACCAAATGACACGATTATCACCAGCACTTAACTCCATGTCTCTGATACTCCTTTCTGAAATGACACTGCTATTTAGGCCCAGTGAGAGGGATACCATGGCATGATCAATATAACTATTGAATCTAGGGCTAAAATCCTTGACATACTCTACCTCCCTGTCGTTTGTAAAAAAAAGTAATCGAGTGTTGCTATCCCTCCATTTCCTTTCCAGGTTTTCTGTCCTGGGATAGCCCCATTGGTGTTTCCATTCAGTATGGTCAGTCCTCCACTCTTAGGCAAATTTTACCCAATGTTTACACTGCTTGTTTGTTTGTTTGTTTGTTTGTTTGTTTGTTTGTTTTATTTCTATAGCGCTGCAGACCCGGGAGTATAGGGGCGCTTAAGGGCGCTTGTTGTGGGTCTTACTGTGAGTCGATGATTTCCTACTACCTTCATTCAATGGCATTAGGCAGAGGACATTATGGTCCCTCCAATAGGTACCAGTGAGTTGAATGGGTTAATAAGCCATTTTGCCATGACCCTCTGAGGTAGGTGTTCCACCTGGGGCACATAGACATTGAACAGTATCACCTTTCTTTTATCCTCATGTTCTCCAATTGAAATATCTACAGCCAAAACATTATGTTCACTACCCATTATTTCAATTTTCCTCACAGAATACTTCTTGTTCCTCCCAATTATCAGGCCTTCCCTAGGTCGGCCTTTTCTTCCCTTATTTATTAGTGATTGGGAAACTGTTTAGCCATCAACCATTATTTCTTGGGTGAGGCATGTTTCCTGCAAGAGAAACATGTCAAAATCCATAAGTCCACAAGTGTTGCAAGTGAAAATATTGACACATCATGGTCTATGTTGCCAATTTATTGGAAGAAAACTGGTCAATGAGGTCCATTCCTGCTCTGGAAATTCAGATGAATCATTTGTTTCGTCCATCACAACCTTCCTGCCTTGTCCTGTTGTGGTAATAGTCAGACCTGGTCAACCGTCCCTGGCTCCAGCATTTGCTCTTTTACTAGATAACTGGGGTTCTGTATGAGCACACAAATCTGTTCTGGCAGTTTGTTTCTCTCTTAGGATGTCACTTAGATTGCATTTGGTCACGCTCTGTGCCTTTGTCCCCAGAATAGACCATCATATTCTATTTTAAGTATACGCTCAGTAAAGAGTTTAATCAATTCGACATTGTCCTGTGCATAACAGTGGACGGCTGAGGTCAGAACATTTTATCTTGCATCAGTTCAACATACGCCACATCTTTGGAAAGTAATACCCTTAACTGAGGGATTACATTAAGTATCGCCAGAGCGGCTTGCCTATTCAACCATTTCTCAGCATTATTTAGAAAAAACCTGCTTATTAATAGTTTTGCTTTCCCAGCCCGTAGGTCCTCCTTGCACAAAGGGATTTGTAGGGCTGGATCACCCGCTTTACTTCTGGGTAATCTGAACTCTTCTCTTTGCCCTTGGGGGCGACCCGGCCTCTACCAAGAAGAAGGCGTTGCTTGCATTATCTAAGTCTGAGGTGTCTTCTTTCTTCTCAATATTATTTGTTGGGCCTTTAATGCTTTAAAGCATTTAAGTAGCAAAGTGGTTGGGACTTCCAATGTTTTCTGTCTCCTGTTTGCACTTTTTCTTGCTTTATTTTACTTTTGTTAGGCTGCTTGCTTCAGTTAGATAAGCTTTGCTATTGGCCACTTTAGCAGGTGGTTCAATTTTCCAGTGTGTTGTTTAAGAAGCTGCCATTCTCTTTAACCTTCTTCTTTCCTTCTATGTTAGGTAGATGCTGCCATCACTTACGTCCATATTTTCTAGGTCATTACTTGATATGTCATGTTCGATAAGTTTGTCATAATCTGTGGCTGAGGCAACCACTATTTCAGCTCTCACCTCCTCAGTCCATTCTCCCTGCAATATTTCTCTGATTTCCATATTGTTGTGGGACCCTGATCCCGCTGTTTTTTGCCATGATTCCATTTGCATGAGCACAGCGCTTTGTGCCATAATATCTTCATGCATTTTCCCCGCATAATTTCAGTAGAATCTTGATTGCAAATTGCATGGCTTCTGGATAGACTTCCTCCACACATGAGGTTTCACTGCTTCCTATGTTATGATCATCCAAAAACGGCAACGGGGAGGACAGGAGGGGAGAGGGCTGGACCCTTGGCTCCACAATCGCCAGTGCTTCCCTATTCAAATTGCTGACCTCAGCAGTATCGTTGTACCCAGCAGGGAAGATACTTGCACTTCTCTGAAGTGAATAACATTGTTGTAATAACGAGCTGTTATTATCAATTGACATTGGTTCGAACAGATTAAGTTGATTATCATCTTTTGCCATCATAACAATAGGCAATGATTGAAGTATCGGTCTGGGATAGACTTCTGCTTCAAAGTAGTTGGTAATCTTTCCCCTGTGGCTGTTTGTCGAACCATCCTCCATGGCCTGTAATAGCACTGTCTCTAAACTACAGCCTCCTTCCGAGTCACGCCGCTTTATCTTCAACTGTCTCGTTCCCTTTACCCTGGAGCGAAGGTGATAGGTAGCAGTATTGTTTTTTCTTTTTTGTCAAGCTGGCATTTGTGTTTAGGGGCAGTCAGAGCCTTTCTCACAAGTTTTGTACAGTAAAGTTTAACATACAATTTCTTTCAAGATTACACTTACTGGAATTTACTGGAGTTTTCTCTGCCAAGCTGGGACGGGCTCACTGCCGAATTACAAAACCATAGTACACTTGCCTCAGCACTTTGCTCGAGACACGCACGCTGAGGCACATGATGATGACTTTAGCACCTTCTCACAAACAGTGGGTGTGGGCAGCAAGCAGGCATGGAACTCCCTTCTGGGCAATCAGCTATCCAAAGCACAGCAGTTTTCCACAAGCAAAATCCACTGCCAAACCGCATTACACTTGCCTCAACACTTGCTTGAGGCGGACGGGCTGAGGCACGTGATGACGACTTTAGTACCTTCTCACAAAAGTGAGCGGGGGCAGCAAGCAGGCATGGAACTCCCTTCTGGGCAATCAGCTATCCAAAGCACAGCAGTTTTCCACAAGCAAAATCCACTGCCAAACCGCATTACACTTGCCTCAACACTTGCTTGAGGCGGACGGGCTGAGGCACGTGATGACGACTTTAGTACCTTCTCACAAAAGTGAGCGGGGGCAGCAGGCACAGCACTCCCTTCAGGGCAATCAGCTACTCAAAGCATGGCAGTTTTCCACGAGCAAAATCCACCACCAACCCGCAGTGTACTTGCCTCAGCAATTATTCGAAAGCACATCAAAACATTTTCAGGACTTCCTTAATTTGAAGTCATCAGGGTCAAGTCTAAGAGCTTGGGGACACTTGCTCCAAAGTTGTGAGTCTCTGATAGAGATCATCTTACCTCAAATACATTCTTTTCTTCTGAAGGCTTGGTTGGGTAAATCCTTTTGTCGATGAAGAGCAGATAGTTCTGGGTGGTGTGGAATGACCTGTTAATCAGATACTTTAGAACAGTTTGCCAGAAAGCTATTAGGCAAATGTGAAAGTCTATACATTGTTTGGCACGGTCGCAGTGAAGATTTTGTAAGGCATTAGAAGTGTGGTCATAAATATCCAGGTTCAGAGCGTCGCATGCTGCTCTATTCTGGGATGAAAAAAAAAGAAATGTAATTTTTTTGTTTATTTGTTTTGGTTTATTTTTAAACCTTTACAAAGTTAGCTTAAGAAATGTTTCAATAACGATTGAAATAAATATGTAATTGCGCTTATATTTTTATATTTTTCTCAGACTTTTGACTGGTTAACTGGAGACCTTAAATATGTATTCTGGCATGAGAATTACAAAAGAGACTCCACACTTTTGTTTTACATTTCGTAATTAAACCAACTGTGAACTGTACCATGGTCGAATTGTCAACATTCTGCTCATTCTTAATTGCATTATTTCAAGTATTTTTACTTCACACAAGAAGTCAGGGTGAATCATGAGCGTGCATAGGTGCCATTAAGAAACATAAATCATCTATTAACAAACAACAAGTCATTTTTCTAATGTGGAAGTTGCTGGATCTGTTGTATATCGTTTCTCACCAATTTAAAGTACATCTCTTTGCACAATATTATTATGGTTTGGCCAAAAGAGTCATAACCAAGAGACATACTTGCCCTGCCAGACTACAGACATTTTGACGAGAAAGGTTCAGAGTTATATTCAATGATGTATGTTGATCAAAAGGTTAATCCCAACTCAACTGCAGATCTTGGTCACATGCCTGTGGAACACCACATGTCAACTGTATTGTATCCTATAGCTGAAGGGCTGCTTACTGATATGGATTTAAGTGTCCTGCAATGGCCAACAATTAGCCATGAGACGTTTGGTCACCCAATAAAGCCAGTCCTGTTTTTTTTTATAAGGCCAGTTCTCCTCTAATGCCTTACGTATCAGTGTCTTTTTTGACGCAAAGCTGGGAGTACGTGCTGTAATGAGACAATATTACCTTCAGCAGTGGGCTGACCCTGTTGGTTGGCCCGCTGCTGAGGGTAATATTGCCATTAATAACTATGTAGTTACCTACACAGATACTAATGGTGTGTATTGAAAGAATAAATGTATATATTGCACCGCGGATGTCACATGCTAGTTCACAGTCTATTTTCAGTGTTGATTACCGTGATGTCATCAACATTGAAAAAGGACTCTGTGAACCATGGTGCGGCACCATGCCGCACAAAAAAGCTAAGTTTCTTTTTCTTTAAAAAGTCACCAGCGTAGGTAACAACATGGGTGCTAAGAAGTGAGGGGCAGGGCAGGGGATGCGCAGAAAGGAAGAGGGCACTGTCCAGCAGCACCCAGGCTGCTCTGAACGCGGGCTTGTATCAAACAATACAACCCGCATTCTGATCATCCTGATTGGCCATTGCCCCCTTCCAGCGTGCTGATGTTTGTAACGATGAGATGAAGAAATGGCTGCAGAGGTACTCTTCTTACCCAAAATCCAAGCTGAAAGCAAATCGAAGCCCACCAATGGTAAGGATCTGCATCATTCAAACAGCCAGTAGTTGTCCAATCAGTGACAAACACTGGTTTCATATTTGCCCCACACGTAGACTTTCTGGCACCAAGGATATGGGGTGGGAAGTGACATTTCCAGCCTCCTTCCTGGACCATATTCACATAAAGGCTCACTAGTCTATGAAAGCAGCAGCTTTCCTGGGCAAGCGTATGACCTTTAAAGAATTTCCTGACTTGAGAGGGCAGGAAGAAGGACAAATTACAAAATGACCAAAGAGAAAGCACACATCATTTGAGGGCACTAGCCAATTAGTTGCCACATACCGAAAACGCGAATGTTTACACCACAAATTATGCAAAAATGGGAAAAATTTAACTGCTGCTACCAGTTTGGCTTTAGGCACAAATGAATGTAACCAGAAATCCTCTGTGTAAAAAGATTGGGTGATACAAAACAATCCCAAATGCACTGCATTGCAAGATGTTGTGTGCAATATAAAAATACAAGAATTCAACAGGGAAACATAGCTCCCAGTAGTCATAGTCTGAAGGTCTGATCAGTTTCCCCACAACAAGTGATCAAAAGGCCAACGTAGTGAAGTGTAAGGTCGAATTAAAAACAGAGCACAAAGAATGGAGTTTCATAAAACCTATGGAGGAACAGTTGCAAAATGAAATGTTCTTCCTAACCTTAAGTGAGCTGCCATTTTACGATTTTGCAATGTTCTGAAGTCTGTATTGATGCTTATAGATAAAGAGAGAACACTAAGGAAATGTTACTGTTTGTATTATTTTTTATGAATGTTTGTTTTTTAAAAGTGTTAATGTCATGCAGGGATATGACCCAAAAATAGGATTGGTTGTAATAATATATATAGCGCTTTATAAGAATATATAGCGCTTTACTAAATGTGTTGGCATTTTTTTGTTGTTGTTGCCAGCAGTAATATGGCACACACACATATATTACATGGACACGCTAGCGTCCATGTAGTTATGGTTAAGTTGGTGTTTCCATAGGAAGAGCATTTTTTGGGTTGCTTATAACTTCGCTCCCTCTGGACGAATCCCCACCAAACTTTGCAAAAAAATGTATATGGCCCACTCTGAATTATTTTGCAAAGTTTGGTGAGGATTCGTCCAGGGGCGGAAAAGTCATAGGGGGGGTACCAAATCTTGTGTTTTTTCCTATAGACTTAATGGGAAAAAACTTTGCGCACGGCCACAGGCCAAACCGCTGGACGGATATACACCAAATTTGTGGCAGGAGCGGGGGCTTGGTCCCGAAAGCATGCTTTTGCAAATTTGGTGTAAATCCGTCCAGTAGTTTTTTATAAAATGACCAAAACGTAAGGCAAAAAAATTTGTGATATCTGTGTTCGCTTCGCGGACGGACTTCCCTGTTCGCTCCGCGGACAGCACCCCAATTGGCCCATGGCCTTGCGTCATGTCCGCGGACATGCGACGTGTTCGCTGATTGGACGGCGAGGGGCGTGGAGCACGTCAGATTTTCTGTGGCACCCGCCATCTTGCATTCACGGACGACCGCGGATAGCGCGGTGAAACGTGGATAAAAAATTGTATTTAGTGCCGTGTGTTGGTGTGTAAGAGTGTTTGGGGAGGTTGGGGGAGTATGAGATAGGTTCAATGTTTTGTTTTTTTTATGTGCTAGACGTTTTTGTTGTGTTCCATTTGTCCGCGGAGAACAGGGCTGTTCGGACATTTTGTAAATAAACTAAATGGTGGGGTGTTTAGAGGACGGAGTATGTGTCATTTTTGTTCGCAAGGAAGGTAGAAATGAGCTATCAACACTCGCGGTGTACTTAATTGTTCGTAAATACACAAACTGGGGGTGTCCTCAGGACACTGTCCGTATTGTAATCTGTCTAGTTGAATGTGTTCTAAGAACACGCGCGGTGTCCCGAAAAGGTTGCAATTACACCAAATGGGGGTGTTCTGAGAACGTTGTTTGTATTGTTCGTTGTCAGGGTGAAATTGTTTTAAGACCACTCCTTTTGTCCGCTAATAGTACAATTTCCTATGGGCGTCAACCGACTTTTTGTCCACTAAAGAAACGATAAATCCGGCTGGTGTGCGCCGACATTATGTGATAATCCTATGACTGGCGCTATTGACCTGGCTGACTTGCTTTTGCGACACTAAATCATATCTCCCGCCCCTAAGCCTGATATTATCAAAGCATTCATATTCCCTGCCTCTCTCTGTGACGTTACAGGGTGCGTCATCAAACGCGCCCGGTCCTCTCCAGTCCTAAGTGACTTTACACAGAACCCGGAAGACAACACATATTATGTCACAACACAGCGCGCCACAATTCGGAATATGAAACTGTGGTTTAAAAGTAAACAGCAGGATTGTACATTTGGTAAAGTACATTTATTTCACATGAAATGTTTAGTGAATATTCAGCGATTTTCTATTGTCTCTGCTGTTGATCAGCAAAAGTTTATTTTGAGCATTGTTCCTGGCGGTAGATAGGCTGTTGGTTTATGATAAAAGCAGTAAATGGTCGCTCTGATAATCGGAAGGTTGCTCCAACAACGAGCCATTAGACCACCCTATTGGTTGGTATGTTGTTTGTATTGTAGCCGCTAGTACTGCGTAAGGGCATATTGGTCCTTGGCGATTGTCCCATAAAATGGTGAGGGTCATGAAGTTGCATATTTGGACCTGCACCTGGCAGTTGAAGACCCCATCCGCTGGAGTCTGTAAATCGTGACATAGGCAAAATGGGGCGACATACCTGTTTAAAAAAACATAAATTAGTCTCACCAGCCGATCTTCATTAAAAATCATCATTTTATTTATCAGGGCGTGAAACTATTTGCTATCGAAGATAGTGCAACGGAGTATGTTAATAATAAAATAATAATATTTTCCCATTCATATAGCGCTAAGAACCGTGAGGTATCTAAGCGGTGCTTATTATTACCCACGGTGTGTGGTGCTCATTTGTCGACCACGGAAGGATAAAAGGCTGAGTTTGGCCTTGCCGGGATTCGAACTTGCGTTAGCAAGCAGTGCACGGATGTCAAAGCGAGCGTTGTACTTGCTGTGCCACTTGACAGGCTACAGTGAAGTGGCACAGTGAGTAGAGCGCTTGACCGCCTATAGACCGGTTAAATTATTTCTATTAACCCACCCTGTGTCGTCTGCCTTTTTCAGAGCCCTCTTAACGACAGGGGATCAATTCGGCAGTGATAGTGCGCGGTAGAAAACATTATGCCACTTTGAACGAACAAGTTCAACTTGAGCGGTCTTTAATGCTACGCTATTGTAATTATATTTGGTATAAAATAATCTAAAGGGTTACTTACAGTACAATTGCAATTTCCATTGTCTACGAGTAGTGCAGTCCCAAAATACGACTCTGCGTGTGCGAACGATCTTTCGCATAGTGATATAATATATAAAAGTGGTTTAGTTTCAGAAATTTCATCCTTATCTTCTCTTACGTTTTAGCAACACTCCTTCAAGAGAAGTCTTTCATCACAATCTCTGTCTGTAGAGGTCAAAACACAATACAACCTTACAGTCCGCTTTGTGAGCCTCTCCGGGCCCGAGAAAAAAATGGAAGCATCTGACCTTCACTGTGAACGAGCATAAATTCTTACTTTGCAACATTCTGTGTAAAGCCATCTGTGAGAAGTTGGTTTTTGCACGCCATGTTTGTATATTGTTTGCGTGATATTAAAAAAAGTGTGTTTAAGGGACGTTATGGTTCTAAGTACAGCCGAAAGACCCCTGAAAATCGCAAGTCATGGTAAGCTATGAAAAATAACTCGCGCCACCACCGTGCACTGCTAAGACTAACACCCAGGACATCAAAGATGACATCGCAAATGTCATTGATGAAATCACTGATGACATCACATGTGTATGTACTTTTCATGGAATTTGTATACTAGGGATTTTTATTATAATGTTGCGAAAAAAGTGTCAAGGATATTGCAATAAATATCATACCGTTATTAGTGCTTTGAACCATGCACTGATATAAATAGCATTGTATTATGGGATTCTATCTAGTATACTGAGCTACTAATCGAGAAACATAGCATTGTGTGCAGAGTACAAGATGAAAGTATAATATTTGTAATGTTAATATGTTGAATAATGAAATGATAATTGTCCTGAAATGTTCGAAAATTCACAAAATGGGGGTGTTCTGAGGACGTTATTCGTATTGTGTGATTGCTTAGCTGTATGCAATGAGGGAATGGCACAGAGAGTAAAGTGGACGCCATCCGCAGACACCGCGGATGTTCGTGGACAGGGCATGCTACATCCGGGTTTTTCCAGGAAATCCAACATGGAAAGAAGACTGTACGGATCAGCCAATCAGATGTCGAGGTTGTGGATTTGTGTTGAAAGAGACTGTGTGTGGTGAAGATGGCAGAAGTAGAGAAAGTCAGGGTGTTGGTGCTTGGAGATATGTTTGTGCATGGTTTACAACAGTACGCTCAATGCAGGCATGTTGCAAAGGACTTTGATGTGAAAGGAGTGGAGGTGGTGTGGAACACTGTGCCTGATTGCAATGTACAGGGAATTGTACAAGTTTGTGAGGATATGGCCACGATGAACAGTCCGCATGTGGTAGTTTTGCACTATGGTGCTTTCCATTTGGGCAACGTCAGTGCCCCTACTTTGTTATTTGGTATTGGTTATTTGGTATTAGCATCTCTGTATATTATTCCAGTGCCAGGAAAATGTCTATCTAATACCTATGCAAGAACCAAAACGTTTGGCTTTGCCAATGCTTTTTATTAATAGGAATCCAGTGCAAGGAACAGTCAAATTAAAGAAATATGAAAATGACATAGCAATACAATACAGATGCAAGAAAAATAAATAAGACTGATTTGAATCTGACTGCCTCCTAAATAGATGCAGCATTTAATACTATTTGAGCATGTGAACATGCTATGAAATATATATATGTCAGGAACACCCCATGTGTTATACTTAGTCTGTGCCCACAGTTCCTGACTTTAGGGCATTCCCTTCAGTATATAGAAACACTTAAGTTCCAAGTGACCTTGAGTGGAAAGGCCACCCAGTACTCTTTTTTCCTTTTGAATCCTGGACTTTTTACATTTTTCTTTCACATTTGAAATTTGGGAAAAATTACAAGTCCCAGAATTCCAGGCAAAAATAAGACTGACTCATGCATGGCCACAGGAAATTTACGACCGCTGTCATTCCTTCCTCCCTGCCATGTCAGACATTTGAGCTCGGACTGAAATGTCTGGGAATGGAGAGCATAAAGTAAAGGAAACACATGGGCATTAAACTATGAAATAAGCAAGGATGTGCACATTCCCTAACCAAATACTAACTTCCTGCAAGTTGCCATTTTACAACTGTCCCGGTTAGCACTGCAACAAACCCTGGTTAAAATGTAATAAATCATTTTTTTCAGAAATCAATGTTGTCGCTTTTCTTGTAAATCATCCACGAAAAGTTTGTAACAATAATTTCCAAAGATGTTCATGTAAGATCATGTGTGAATAAGACTGATATTTCATGGGATACAGCGTATGTATTCAGAAACACAGTGATGGCCATTTACTAAATGGTTATATGTCAAACATACATTCCCTCAATAAAATGTAATTATAGTGAGCAATGGGCACCAGAGGTTTAAAGCTGCTCATAGGTAATCATAAATCAAAACATGCTCTTGTACCGTGAAAACATTTCTTGAACAGCAGATTTTAAGGCAATTAATCTGTGGAATATACATTACTTTATAGCTCCCGGACCGGAAGTGAGTAGTCTGAGAAAGTCAGCTACAACTGTTGGCTTTTCAATGCTTGTTTTGACCAGGACTACAGTACAAGGGATAGATACAAATCACTGGAGGACATACTTGGTTAAGATATGTTTATTACACCAGTAGCACATTTTACAGCTGCAATTAAGCCACCAACTCTGAGCTAGACAATTTAGGAATAAAACTGGAAGGGCAAAGTTTGACATGGCTGCTTGTTAAAGATAGTTGAAAGAGATCCTAGGAGGAAGGACGCAGTGGTCAAGGGTGCAGGTGTTTTGCACCTGAGGGAGGAATGCTGCTGCCATCTCTGCTGCTGTGCCCAGGCCCCGCCCCCGAGCACTACAAACACTTTGACAGACTATCGTGTGGGCGAAGCCCGCGGGGGTCAAGGGTGCGGGTGTTTTGCACCTGAAGGGTGTTCGGCACATGGGGGCTTTGCTGTAATTCCGTTGGTAAATGAAGGCACACAAAGGTGCAGCTCCTGTGGTACTTTGTCTGGACCTCTGCCAGTCAGTCAGTCAGCTAGGAGAGTGGAGGCAGGAGGACACCTTGACTCTCCTGCCTCACAAAGAATACCTGCGTAGGTTCATTGCTTCAAAGTGTGGAGAGGAGGAGAAGGAGGTGTGCTCCTAGCCCTGGAGAGCTTTTTAATGCCGCATTATTGTGCCCACGGTATGAACTGGGGTAGTGATGCATACTTAAAACTTGATTTAAAATGACTTCCAGTGCCTGGCAGAATGTGTATAGCAGTGCACCTCAGTCTATTCCATACGCCCAACATACTGCATCTTTGCCAGCTAATACACCCAGTCTGCTTCCTTATTTGCCCTTGCTTTCAACAAAACGGAACTTTCTGACTCTCAAGCAGAACATTTGTAAACCCCCCCCACCCTTACCGCCCACCTCATTACCCACACAACCAGGAGCAACAACGTTGGGGGAGTTCCATTCCCTTATTAGTGAAATGTATCCGTTCTTAGGTCCTTCCAACGGCCCTGTAAGTCTGGATCCCTGGGGAGGCCTGACACCTGTGCAAGACATAAGGGCAAACGAGTTGGACATAAGGCACTACTAAATGGGGTGTGGGTGCACCAGGCAGTTTTGAGTACCCAGTTATAGAGGATGTGGTTAAGGCTGTGGATAACCTTTCATTTTCAGCTGGGATCACTGCTAAACCCCGGATATGGTCAAGGACACAGATATGGATATGGCCATGGACATGGATAGTTTAAAGACGCATGTCGTTGATACCTCAGAATATACCTCAGTAACTTTTCTGCCCACAACGGCATTATCACCTTATGGCAAATCTTCAACCAATCTCTGCTGAACAGTCCGGACATCACTGGACCCCATGAAATTGTGGGGGGCTGTTTACCTGCATGGTAGATGCTGGGATTAAAAGTTCCCTGGAAATATCGCAGCACAGGAAGCTGCGTGCAGGAGGGGGAGGAGGGGTGTTTTTGTGAAGGGACTAATATGGGACCTGTAATCGTGCTGATACCAGCTGAAAAGATTGAAGGATTGAGGGGGTTAATGCTGTATTTCCTTTGGGTCTTAACCCCACCAATCGTATCTCACCCTGTGACGCACTCCCTCATTATGGCCTTGCATCATCATCTATTACTGTTTTGGACGGGGTGGATGCACCGGGGGCTCATGTGTGTAAATGTAATTTAGATCTTTCTGAACTAGCATCCATAAAGGATCTAATTTTATTGTTGTTGTTCCAACACATCAAAGGAAATACCTAGGAGGAGGCAAATGCCATCCATGATAATTCAAAAAAGAGTCCCAAATTCTCTGTCCCCTGTCCCAGCAGCTAACATGGTTTCTCGCCATAACAACGTAACTTGAGATTCTGCTGGGTCAGGGTGCTCTGGTGGAAGCTGTGAGAGCCTGACAACCGAAAGCCCTCTGAGTGCTACTATACTTTCATAGCCTAGAGCTTTAAGGGGGCCTGATTACACTACTTGTACACATCATTTTGTCCCCAACCCAAGTGTGCCGCATCATGTAATCAGGGAAGACAGTGCTTTAGGCCTCAAAACCCTTATTGGTAAATCTCACTATGGAGCAGCCTGTGAGCCAAGGAATCATAACAAGATGACAGTTCTAGTTAGGGGAAGGGTCAATTTTTCTTCATAGGGTTCCCAAGCTGCCCCTAAATCCTCACGATGCCAGGTAGGCCGTAGTGAACAAGTGTACCCACTGGATCCGGAATGTAAGGGGTTGTCTATTTGTCACACAGGAAAAAATACTAAGGTAAAGTAGGTTGTGCCATCTGGGGGAAAGTGCCTATGACCTTGTTCAAATTGATTTCAAGTAGCCAGGCATGGGAACAAGTGTACTGGGCTTCGTTAAGAGATGCCACTCACCTGCTAAAACAACGATTGAAGTTAGAGCAGATCCTAATTCTCATGGGCTAACCCAGCATGCCAAGTGGCCAGTTAGTTGTTTCGTCTTCCACTGGTGCAAGAGAGGCAATGGGATGTGGGTTTCCATGCAGAAACTGATGGACCACAGGGGTTCGATATATGAATTGCATATATCAAAGACTGAATGATTAATTTGTAGTTGTTAATGATTTGTAGTTGATATGATGTACATTTATGGCCTTGTGGCTGAAATAAAGTCATGATGATGAGATCCTAGGAGGAAGTGTTCTCGTTAGGAAGGAGCAGGTACTGGGCAGAAACAGCCATAGGAATTAGTATGGCCATGGGCAATCATTGAATGGGTAAATAACCAAAGACCACCTACACGCTGTGTGTCCCTCTTTACATGCCATCTCCTTCCTAGCTGTACTACAACAATAGATTTGGGGTATAGGTGACTCTGAAATGCCACCCAATAGCCAAAAAAGTATGATGAGGCCCACCAACATACAAGTATTTATATGTATGAATATTGACTGAATGCATAAATGACAGATACTGGCAACAGTTCATCAATAAGGGGAGCATGTATGCCTATGAAAAATGCTGTGTTTAATAATACCAAATATAACAATCCTTATGACTGAGAATTCACTTATGTATTTCAAAAGTTGTTTTCTACCAAAATATTGAGAATGGAAATAATTTGAGGATATACAATTGGAACCGCTAACACATCGGTTCCCTCTTGGTTTCATTCCTTCCTCACTAATCATTCTCTGTCGCTATCTCTTCAGTCTTTTTTCTCTGCTCTATCTTCTTTGGTTTGTGGGGTCCCCAGGGTTCTGCCCTTTCGCCCACCCTGTTCAATATTTACATCAAGCCTCTTCACTCTCATCTGCTCCCATGGCTTCAGATGCTACTCTTATGCTGATGATACTCAGATCATAGTATGGCTGGATCTTCTCCGCCCTTTGCATGCCACTCAGCAGAGGGAATGCCTGCAGGCCGTTGGGAGCTGGATGAGCGACAGTTGGCTTAAATGGAATGGGGGCAAATCTGAGGTTCTGGTGGTGGGGTCTGGTTCCGCCACGTCTATTTGGACTCCCTCCTTTCTGCCTTCGTCTATTGGTTCTATTCCTGCCCCTGCTGCGGTTGTTAAACATCTTAGTGTTATATGTTCTGCATCCCCCTCCATGACTTCCCAGATCAGCTCAGTCAGCCAACTGGGTAATTTTCAACTGATGATTCTGAGATAGGTGTTGCAGTTTATTCCCTGTCATCTTCGCGCCTCAGTGGCTGCAGCCTTAGTTCTTTAGTGCATTGACTACTGTAACTCCCTGCACCTGGCACAACCGTCATGTCTGGTACAATGCTTGCAAAATTAACACTTAATTCTGCTGCCCGTCTAACAACTGGCACCCCTTTCAAGGATCACATCTCCCCTTTTATTCGTGGTCTTCATTGGCTCCCTGTGGCCAAGCGTGTGCATTTCAAATCTCTGTGTCTCATACTCAGGGCCTTCCATGCTGTGGGGCCTGAGTTCCTGCAGCATAAGTTTAGGCTTTATCTTCCAGGCTGCCCTCTGCGTTCTGGGGACAGGTTTCTCATTTCTTTGCCTAGATTTAGTTTTGTCCAAATTGGTGGCAGCTCATTTTCTGTGACGGCTGCCAAGTTGTGGAATGCTCTCCCTATTGCATTGTGGTTCACGGTGGCTCATCTGCAATTTAGACGTGCATTAAAAATGTTGCTTGTTTGATTTCCCGTGTCTGGCCTTTGTAGGTACCTTCACAGTCCTGTAGTGCCAGGTTACCTTTTTGGTGTTAGCTGCGCTGTACCTCGGTATGAAATAACATGCTTACAACATCTAAAAAACTAAATGAAGGCCTAACACTCCATCCAGTCCAACCCCTAGTTGTTACAACATTCAGAAATGTGCAATCCGAAAATTCTGATGCATTTAAGGTTTATAAGGGCTGAGGGTGTATGGAGGAGCATGGTCTTACCCTGCAGGTGTATGCAACCTCTGGCTACCCAGATCTTTCAACAAACGACTCCTATAACTACACACCATTGATTATATACCGGCTAGGGCTGATGATAGGTGTAGGCCAAAATATCTGGAGAGCAGCATGTTGCCTATGCCTAACACAGAGCAAACGGATAGGGAAGGAGTGAGAGGAGGGTCTTCAATAACACCAATCAATTTTCAAGCAAGAGTAAAACTAATGGCTTCTTATGTAATCTACCTTCATTTAGCACTTGCTAAATTGAATGTGGAGGGGGAATGCTACACTTTAAAAAAAGTGTAGCAGTAAAGGCAATTTCACGTGCTTTTACTCTACTTTTTTTATCCATATCTTTATTACATTGTCGGCCCTGAAGAGGAAAAATGGGATGCTCCCTTCCCCCGATTCTCAGCCAGACCATGGCCTAGATCATCACGGCCTAAGCACCCACCACGAGAGCAATTCGACCCACTCACAGTTGCTCCAGACTATCTATCGCGGCCACAACCCACATGGCCAGGGAAACTGCCTGTCAATCAAACATTCCCGCTGGAAACTCTGGCGAAGCTGACATAGACCATATGGATCAACTCGACTAACACAGCAACAATGAAAGCATCCATCATTAGAGATGCCATGACGACTTAGCCAATGGACGGTAACTCACGTGCCACCATGCACGCCGGCCAGACCCACATCAATTATACACGAAGAACATACTCAATGTCATAACGTAGCGGAATGCTCACATACACTGATGCATCGTTGTTATTTTTCACATAGGCCAAGCTACCGCACAGCAGAAACGCAAGATGCAAGAAGAACTCATGTACATGCTTGCAAACGCTTCATCGCCATTATAACCACGATGACATACAACGCTTATGTATAAGGACCCATGTTGCCACGCGACCCCCGTGTTGTGAACCATTTGCCTCCGCCCACGAACCAGATCAGAGTAGGCCGCAAAACCCAGAAAACACAGGCCCAGAGTTGCTCAGATCCAGGGCTGCCATGTGCTGATCATGCAGAACCGAATCCCAGCGAGAGCCTCACGGCCAAGGCCAGACAGTTGCAACTTACACGCCGCGCGCCGCGAGCCGCGAGCCAAGGTTACACCTGCTGCGGCCAATCACCCCTCAGAGCCGAAACACAAATTAAATGCTCATAATTCTGCTTCAGTTACAATCTTACCACACATGACCAAGCCGACCTGATGCAATGCCAAGGCTCGCGACCAGTGAAAGTCTGGGGTCTCAGTTTTGGGACACAGACTGCAACAATGAAGTGACACATTAGACACTAACAGAGGTGAGAAACCAGCACTTCCACGGCGAATAGCAGACCTGTCCATTGTCCATCACTGACACACAGTCATATATTGTTTCTAGTACCAGGTACACCGTGAGCTGGGAACGGCAATGGTCCCAGGCTTGGGGTCTCGCAGATGAACCAATTAGGGCACAGGGGGCTAACTATTGACGGCATCACAACTCAGCCAATCACTAACCTCTCTCATGTAACATTTTTAGTGTAGCCATTTCTAGGGACGACCCAAGCATACCACCTGACCCCTTCTCCGCCAACCACTAACCCACCTATATGTTCCTATACTAACTGTACTACTTGGGGAACCAACCCGAGATGGCGTTCGTTTTTGGGGGAAGTGTCCCAGGTGACGCACAATGAGGTGTCACACATCATAAAAAGGGCCTGTGAGCCCATTCTGGGGAGAAGTGTTCCCGGGTGACTTGTGATCCCAGAGCCTATCCCTGCCGTTTTGTCCAATAAACAGCAGTAATGACTTGCTCTTGAGTGTGTCTCATACTCATTGGGGTCCGCGGGAGGAGTTGGGGCCTCCCTACCCCCGGGGGTCTGCGGACGGCCCTGCCGACCCTCCGGGAAACCACCCGACAAGTTGGCGGCACTGCTGAGATTGTGAGGGCGAGGCAAGAGGGAAGTGTGGCCTGCGCCAAGGTGGCCCAGCACAGCGGCCCCCTCCGCCATTGCCCCCTCTGAAGGACTACAGGACCATCGTGGAACTGTGAGACGACCGGACTGCGCAATCTGGAGGGTGGCCATCGGGAGCCGACTTGAGAAGTATCCTGTCCGCGTTTGGCGCGTTTCCAGACTTCTTCCGGATGAGGAGAGGTGGCAAGCAGATTTGGGAGGGACACCCACAGCCGAGCGGCACCGGCAGGCGAAAGCCGATGGGAGTATGGCACACGCAACCGGCAATGCAAAGTTGTGTGGGTGGTGGGAGGAATTGTAACAAGTGTGGCGGGTGGCTTTACAGTGTGTGTAAAGATTTTGTCAATTGAGCGGCGGTTGAGGTGTGAAACACAGCGGGGTAAGACACGAGGGCCGCCCTGTATAGCATGTGACTGCAGAATCGTGCCTGATTGGTCTTAATCATGGGCACCTGTGGGAAAGGGGGTGTGGTATTCCTATGAATTGGCATTTTTGATCGATGAGTATATGAGAATCCCTATTGGTTGAGCGTTATAGCTCGGTGAAAAGATGATGTATCCTTGGCTGAGGTGACTTCATTGTTTCTCGGTGCGGAAGATAGTAGACTGGTTATGTTCCCCAGTGCGGTAGCGTATCGCATGCGAGGCGACACAGTGTATGCAGTCTGTTATAATAACGAAGTGATTAACATATTCTCCACTCCAGGTGTGGTGGGAAGACAGCTCTGGGGATTGTGGGGAATAACATTGTAAAAATAGCACGCATATCATTTCCTATATTGTGTTGTACGTACCTCTGGATCAACTGTCTTAGATCTGGTGATTTCACCCATAGAGTTGCATAGGACTGCGTGGTGTTCTCTGAATAGCGGGCAGAGCAAGGGCACGTGGTGAAGGGAGAAGTGAAGGGGATAGGCAGCCTTGATAAAGGGATAGATTGGGAGGTGGTGGAAAACGTTGGGAGAGGGGAAAAGAGACAGGGAAGTTGTTGGCGGTGGAACGAAGAGGGAAGGGTGGAGGAGCTGAAAATTATGATTGAAGGTGCACCGAGTAACGGCGGCGTATGAAAAGGGGCAGCACTACAGAACGCAGTTCAGGACATGGAGCCGTAGGGGGCTTCACGTGCCATGTGCCGTAGGGGGTCCTAGCAGTGGGAAGAAAAACATAAGGGAAGAGACAATAAGAGTAGGAAAGAGTAGTGGCATACAGCATATCAGTATTGTAACTTAATTACTTCCTTTGGAGCAGAAAGTCAGAAGACCCCAGTTTACAGGGCCAGGTAATGGTGGTACTGAAGGACCCCAGTTTACGGGGCCAGGTAACGGTGGTACTGAAGGACCCCAGTTTACAGGGCCAGGTAACTGTGGTACTGAGGAAGTAGAGGATTTAAGAATGTCTCTGTATCAGGGAATGGGGCAAGGGTATAGGAACCCTCTAGCGACCCCACTTCAACACATATGCGCTACACTACCATAACACAGAGACAAATTAGTAAAGTACAGTATCGAGTGGACACAAGGGACACACGTCAAAATAAGAATACTGTGGCCGCCCAATGGCAGCTTTGATATGTACACACAGCATTCACTGCTAGCATATCTTCATAACACTTACAAGGGAAGGAAGTTAGCGAACCGCCTATAAGTTCTTGATCTCTGGAAATTGTTCCAGGGATGCATACCAGGGGTGATAGGGATGCTGACAGTACAGGGGGTGAAGGAGGAGAAGGTGAAAGAAGAGGGCAGATGTAGCGCACCTCCGGCACCCCCCAGCGCAGAGGAGAGCGAAGAAGAGTCGGAAGGATCATACCCAGTAGCAGAGGTTAAAAAGGAAGGAGAAGGTGAGGTGCCAATAACTAAGGAGGTAAAGAAGGAAACAGAAGGACTGTACCCAGTAATCGAGCTCGGCGCGTTACAATTGACAGCAGCAGAAGGGTATTCAAACCCCACATTTAGCCCGCCGCCATATGCACCTCCAGACAGTTACCAAAGATGGTAGGGTACGGGGAGTGTCGCAAGCGCACAACAGACACAGGTGAATACGGGGAGTACACAAGCAGCACGCGGGACTTTTGCAAATATTGAACCAGATGAATGGATTGCTGCGCAAGTGTTACTGAAACTACGGGGGAAAATCACAAAAGAAAAGGAAGAGGTGGTCAGCAAGATAGAGAAAGAAGAAAAGGGAGGACAACATGGAAGGAGCGAGGTAGGTACACCTGAAGAAGGGAAGTTGACAAGGGCTAAGGAAGCGGCGTTAGAGGGAAAGCTGGCAGAACTAAGGGAGGCACGAAGCATGTTGATCAGGCAACTGGAGCAGGAGGAGCATGAGAAGCAGGGGAAAAGGACGGGTAGCAAGGGGGATAAAGTGAGGGTAACACAACAAGAGATAGAAAGAAGGAAAAAGGAGGAAGAGTGCCTAAAGGGATTTCAGACAGGTTAGCACGCATAGAGCAGCGAGAATTTAGGGGGAAAGAAGAGGAGCGAGAGGAAGACGATAGGGAGATGACGTTATGGAAAAAGAAAATCATTGCAGAAAGTGCACGTAAGTATGAGGAAGGGAGTATACTAGAGAGCTTATTGGAAAAGGGGAATGGAACATGGTGCGAAAAGGATAGAGATGTCAGGGCGCTTAAAGAGGTAAGTGACGCGATAATGAACAAACTTTGCAGGGCAAGAGATGAGGTAAAGATTGCGGGAAACAACTAGGGGAATGCAGAAATAAGAGAATCAAGCACAGCACACGGGTGTAGAACACCTGCAAAAAACACAGAAGGAGCACCGACAGCACCAGCACAGGGAGACGTATGAATGACAGGTGAGTACGATGATATAGACTTAGATACAGTAACAATAAAGGGAAAAAACATAACCATAAGATTAAAATTTTCGGATGGATTCTGCAGTGAGGAAGAGGAAGGATCGTGTGCAGGGAAAAGCGATAGAAGCGGGGAGGGGCTGAGTAAACTATACATAACGCGCACAGGCTGCGGGTTGCCATGGACATGCAGGGCGCAGGAAGAAGGGGAGGTAGGAAGGGAAAATAAAAACAAACAGGGAGGACGGGCACAGCAACCAGTAACACCACCCCCAGCGCAACACACGCCATATGTTAATAGACTGAGGGACCTTCCACGGCGTAGAGTAGAGGACCTGACAACACCACACAACAAGGACCAGGTAGGTAAGCGAAGGGGACAGGCGACCAGAGAAAAGAGCAGACTTACACAACACCTCACTGACTTTATTGAAGAACTATCGGACAAGGAAGAGGATACTGAATATGCCCACATGACACCACACAAATGCACACCGGGGGAGGTGAAGGAGTACACACAGATGCCACACTTAGAAAGACGGGGAGCTAGACTACAGTATGTACCTTAGAAGCATGCAGACAAGCAGAACATAAAATTTAGGCTACCATCACTGAGCGGAGGAGCTGGGAAATGGACATATGAAATGGAAAAACAAACTGCTGGATTAAAACTAGCAGTGGGCGATGTGAATGGGCTGTTAATTTCCATATTGGGTGACGCAGCAGATGACATTTGGAAAAGGGCGGGATTCCCAGGGTTGACTATTAATGACACATCACATGACGGAGCGCCATTTACAAATTTCAGACATGCATTATGGCAGGCACTGAGAATACAATACCCAGACACATCAGACATAGGAGCAATAACATCACGCAAAATGCGTGAAAATGAAGATCCTGTTAATTACATCCAGGAGATTCAAGAAAAGTGGCGTCTGGAAACATGGGAACCATGGGACAAAAAGTTAGCAATTTTCTACCACATACTGATTCAGGGCCTCCCAGAACCGGTACAAAAACAGCTAAAGAAATTAGTGGGTATGGAAGCGAAGGGGTGGGCAGAAATACAGTTAACGATAGTACACCATTGTAGGCTATGGCAGGAGAAGATGAAACAAAAGGAGGAGGATAGGAAGGCAGAGGAAGCAAAATTGGTGCAGAAAAAGCTGTCAAAATATGCAATGGAAGGTGCACTGATAACAGGACCCACAACAAATAACACGCAAGTAACACAATAATCAGAGATAACACAACAGCATGCAGTAGCACAAATACATCTAACACACGTAACAACGCAATTAATGCCACCACCGCCAATGTACACAGCACAACACTCCTATGCTCATCAGGTGGGGGATGGATACTATCAGATGGGGAATGGACAAGTGAACAGCTTTAGAGGAAGAGGAGGAGTAGGAAGAGGATGGGTATATGAACCAGCAGCACCACAGCAAGGTTGAGGGTTCCGAGGGTACAATACATATGAAAATCAAGGGTACTTAGATGGTACAGGGGGATACTCATGGCAAGCAAGGGAACCACCAACGTGTTGGACGTGTGGATTGATAGGGCACATGTCATGCACTTGCAGGGCAAGACCAGCACAAGCAGGCTGGGGGGAGCACCGACTGCAAAACTACAATGGGGGACAACAGTATTATCAACAGTTACCACAACAACAAATGACACAGGCACAAACACAACAACAACCGATGACACCACAACTTGAATATTCACTGTCCCCTATACAACAGATACAACATCAACCAGCACTACAACAAGCACAGCAACAAATGACAGCGCAACAACAACACATCCAAACAGTACAACAACTGACACAGGTACACAATAGTACCCAATCACCCGTAGAGGCACCAGTACAACAGACACATTTGGGGAAAGTGACAATACTGGGTCACAACCCATACACAGGGAACGGACAGTCACTATACTGGCAATAGCACAGCCCACAGATGTCCTTGTTGTGTCCCATCCTGTCAGTAACACCTAACCCTGCGGAGGAACCACGCATACAGGTGGCGATAGGTGACAAAACATTTTCCTTTTTAGTAGACACGGGTGCAACTAGATCATGCATCAGGGAAGAAAGGTTTACATTGTCAGCCGATGCCATGCACACTCAAGGATTCTCTGGGGCTAAAGGATTGGTTCCTTTTACTGATAACATCTCCTTATCTGTTGGGGAGCACGACGTATCTGTACCATTGTTATATTCAAAGCAATCACCAGTAAATATTCTTGAAAGAGATATCATGAGCAGATTGAACATGACAATCACTTTTACTGACAAGGGAATAGTGTGCTGCACACCTAGAATAAACATGTTTACAGCTCGACACATACTACAGGCTTACTGTTGCAAGAAAGTGGTACGGGCAGAGCCAGTGGACAGGGACCTTTTCCAATATGGGACAGACATGGCAATTGTGTGGTTACCAGGAATAGAGGGCAAAATATGGAGAAGACCTGCTGCATGCCTCTTCAGGCCAGAGACACCCACTGAAGAAAAGGAAGGGGCAGTGATATCAATAGATGTGGAGGGTATTGTTGCAAAACCAGACTACATTGCAGTACACGCACAGGATGGCGAAGGAAAGGTATGGAGAGCAGTAATAGCATTGGCAGAAGGATCCAGGCGTACACAGGTATCAGATGAGGAACTATTTTCTAATGACAAAGGGATGGGGAAATGGTATTCGACAGGAGTGTTTATATCTGGCTGAAGGTAACACTTAAAGATGTAGTTCAAAAAATGGCAATGGCATTGGAGGTGCCCTGCCCTACCAAGGCAATGTTTTATGAGGAAGACTTAGCTGCAGTACCCGCAGCAATATGGACAACCAGTACCTACGACATGGGCTGCATCAAGAGCATTGGAGGGGTGCAAATAAAGCTAAAGAAAGGGGCAATGCTGCCCAGGGTGAAACAGTACCCACTATAAAAAGAAACTGATGAGGGGATATGTGAGAAAATATCCGCCCTGATAGAGAGAGGCATATTAGTACCATCAGAGTCACCATGCAACACGGCAGTGTACCCAGTACGTAAGGCAAAAGGGGGGTTGTGTCGTTTTAGCCAAGATTTAAGGCCTCTCAATCATATGGTGGAAGAGTACCCTGTTGTCGCCAACCCAGCAACGATACTGTGCGGGATCCCGGCGGAGGCGTCATGATTCACAGTGATCGACCTCAAGAACGCCTCTTTCTCCATTCTGTTACACCCTGATTCACAAGATCTGACAATTTCACATACCGCAACACAACGTGGAAACACACTAGGCTGCCCCAGGGGTACTGCTTGCCACCAACAATCTTTAACAGAGCGATCCAAATGGATTTGGGCAACATAGAAATGGAAAGCACAGTGCTGCAGTATGTTGACGATGTTAGAATATGCAGCACCACTGAGGAAAAGTGTAGGAGAGACTCAGTTAAAATGCTCACAGTACTAGGCGAAAAACGATGAGAGGTAGACAAGGATAGACTAAAGTATTGCCAAGAGCAAGTTCTTTACATTAGACAGATCATTTCACAAAAAGGGCGGAACATTGCACCACAAAGAACATTAGCAATACAAAGCACACCACAACCACAAACAGTGAGAGAACTACAGCAGTTCCTTGGCTTATGCAACTACTGCAGGGCATGGGTATTTGATTACAGCTCATACATAGGACCACTGCTTGAGGCACTCGGAGAGGCACAGAGGGGGCAGAGCAAATTGGAATGGACACGAGAAATGGCAGATGCATTTAATGAACTGAAAAATGGCATCTCAACAGCACCACTACTAGCCACCCCCAATTATCAAGAGGAGTTTTACATATTTTCACACTGTGACACTGCGGTGATGAAAGCAGTATTGACACAAAAGACCAGTATGGGACACAAGCCAGTGGCGTTTTATAGTGACCACTTAGCCCCTGTAATGATGGGACACTTTCCGTGCGAAAAAAGCCTTGCAGCTGCCGCTTTCGCAGTGGAAAAGGCATCTTCCATTACCATGGGGTGCTCCACTACACTATACGTTGAGCATGCACTATTTGCAATATTAAACAAGCCAAAGTATACACTGACTACTCAAAGAGCAACAGGTTATGAAATAATATTATCTAAACCAGAACTAAAAGTAGTGAGATGCGCTAATGCGAATCCAGCCCGATTTATAGCACAACAAGCAGTGAATGAACAATACTCACATGACTGCCCAGAGGCTATTGAAAATTACTCAGGAACAAGGAAAGTAGAGGAAAATGTATTAGAGGGGGTGAGGTTATGTACATAGATGGATCGTCAACTATTGACCAAAGTGATGGAATATGCAAGACAGGAGCAGCTGTGGTGAGGCTCAGAGAAGACTGGACCTTCATTCCAGTTATATGTGTAAAACTCCCCCAACATTTTTCAGCACAAGCAGCGGAGCTGGAAGCACTCATCTTGTCCCTAGAAGAGGGGAGTGACAAGAGAGTTACAATATATTCGGATAGTGCATATGTAACATCTACAGTACACTCAGGATTAATAAAATGGGAAAGTAGAGGATTTTAGAGGGCTGACGGTACCCCAGTACAGCATGTTCTCCTACTAGCCAAATTAATTGAAGTGATTAATTACCCAGAAGTAGCACTTATGAAGTGTCAGGCCCACACCAATGATGACGACCCAATATCAAAAGGTAACGACACAGCTGATGCTCATGCTAAATTTGCGGCATATTTTGGTGAAATATGGTCACTCCCAGAAAAACAAAAACAAAAGGGGGTAAAGAGAAATGTTAATGAAGGATGGGTATACACACATCCCAGAGACACAGATCATGGAACTATAGTCAGCAGCACCAATGTCAGAAAAGGAACTGTGGGTAAAAAGAGGGTATACTATGTCCCCCACAGATGCATGGCACCAGAACAATGGAGGGAAAGTGGTGATGCCCTAGCACTACTAAAGATAGTTTTGACCTAATTACACCACCCCATGCACACAGAAAAAGAGGTAATTGCAGCACAAATAAAGGAACACTGGTTCTGCCCTGAGTTAAACTCACATGTCACAAATTTCATTAGTAACTGCCTTACATGTCAACAATTTACAGCCGGTCACAGGCTGCAAGTGATCAAAGGTACCATACCTCGGCCTGAAGGACCCTTCTTACACCTCCACATTGATTACGTTGACATGATCAATGTATGTCAAGGGTACAGATACATTATTGTAGTAGTGTGCCCATTCTCACGCTGGATCGAGGCAGGCCCATGCTCCCATGCAGATGCATTTATGGTGGCAAAGTTCCTAGTGAGGGAGGTTTTCCCCACGTGGGGGTTATGTGAGGTACTGCGGTCAGATAATGGCCCCCACTTCGCTAATGAATTGTTCAAACACATCACCACCCTCTTATGGATCCAGGACAAATGTGCATGTGCATACCACCCTCAGGCAAATGGCTCTGCGAACATCTTAATGGTCTCCTAAAAGAAGAAATAGGAAAAATCGAACAAACAACAAAAATGAGTTGGCTGTACTGCCTTCCCTCGGCGTTGTTTGAATTAAGAAACAGGCCAGGGTTAGATCACCACCTCACATCCCACAAAGTGGTGACTAGTCGCCAAATGCACCTTCCACTCACACCACCATCCAGGGCTACAACTGAGTATGAACCAACAAGTATTGTTTTTGGTGATGAAATGCACGAATATGTCTCTTTCTTGGTTACTAGTGCCGCTTTTATCTCTCCAAAGATCCAACGGGCGCAAGGGGGGTCGAAGAACAACCAACAAAGAGAAGTAACCAACGAGGAACCAGAACAGACTACTAAGCGGACAGTGAAAGAGGGAGATGAAGTCCTTCTAAAGAACTTTCGGCGGACTTGGAGCAGTCCGCGATTCTTAGGACCATATGTAGTAGAAAAAGTAGCCCCGAGGGTGGTAAAGCTCAGGTGCAGGGAAGCCTGGACGTAGCTACATGACATCAAGCCCTACAAAGCACAGACCCACCCTCTTCTCAACGAAGGGGCCAAGGCGACGGCAACAACACAGGAAATAGATACAGCACAAGACAATAAAGTCCCAAACGAGACAACTGATAAACACCCTATAGGCCACCCCATGATTACGAGGTCCCAGCAAAAGTATACTGATTTTACCTCCCCAAACACTAGCTAATAAAGGACATTGGCAAAATTAGCTGTAAATATACACCACACTGTGTAAACACGTGCATGCTTTCTTTCCTATTTGTCTCGCACATGCAGGTATTGCGGATTGTTGAATTGGTATACTATTTGCAGTTAAGAACAAAGTAAATACGCAGTTATAACAGACGTCATTGCCCAGGGGTAAATGCTGCCCGCAGATGATAATATCCCAGAGGCCTTGTCACACCAATTTGTTTATGTTATAAAAAGGCCAAAATACTTAAAAAGAAGAAGAATACAGGTATATTATAAGACGTTTCTTATTATAATTACGCAATCGTTTCCACACCTCCACGAAGTGCTACTGGCCTCACGAGATAGGACTGTAAGGAAAGCGTGGGAAGAGCTTTTTGCCTGGGCATTGAATGACTATCTAATACGCAGGGCTTAATATAAAATGACTGACACCAATAACGCATACTTTTAGAGATTTTCAGGCGAGCACCTATATCGTCTGAAAGTAAAGTAGCTGCAGGACTGCAGCAAAGGTAAGAGTGACAATGCCGGTGGTACTAGCAACTGTAATACAATTATGAGGTATATTTTTTACCACCGGTCTGATTACTGCCGCTGTCTGGCAGGTATTCTATGCTTTCCATGTGGCTGCAGTTTCCACTACTAACCTATACTCTGCCATGCCTGCAAGGAGCACTGCGCCAGGTGATACAATTAGCATGGGGCAATAAATAAGAGGATATATGTGGTGTACCGAATGAAGTAAATGGGGTGGACACATATCTCACAGAATTTGCACACGTCTCTAATAACACGTGGTATAAACTCATGTCGAAAATTGGTAAGGATGTGATAAAGGACAACTGCTACGTCTGTTCGCTGATCCCATACGCCATGAGCGCGTCAAGAACATTTGTTGCAACTGAAGTACCGGCACCGACTGCTGAATGTTTGCTTTATCTAGCATTATTCCAAACAAGAAGAAGGTTCCAGGGGAAAAGAGCTTCGGTGGAAATCAAGATCAACGTACCCCTATGAAAATAACTTCATTAAAGCACTCCCCATGAACGATGCCTCATGGCAGCAGACAAAAGGACTCAAGTAAATAGCAGAAGGACCAGAGAAAGTAGAAACGCAAGATCAGGTTGTTGGGAGAGACCACTGATTCTGATAGATGGGAAGGTGTTCACGAAAGACGGATGTGTGGACGGAGTTGTGAGAAGTAAGATGCTGACATTGGCAAAGTCACCTGTAATGAAGGTACAAGAAGAAAACAACCGGTGCTACAAAGAATGGACGAAAAGCGCAGCACTGGTGACGTGGTTAGATAAGGATGAAGAACCCATAAAAATATTACCACTAACAACACCTACACTATGTTATCAACATGTCGGGGAAATAGATGTTAGAACAAACGAAGGATGCAAAAGAACAGTGAAGCTTCCTGAAGGGGGTGCAGGAACAGCTGTACTGATGGACCACTACTTGGCCTGTGGTGCAAAGGCATAACACAGTTTACCACCTATGTAGGATGGAGCGTGTACACTGGTACATATCAACGTACCATCGCTAGTGGTGCCACAGAAGCACGTCAACTTGAAAAATTTCCCAAAGATGGACGAAGGGAATAAGAGGAAGAAAAGATTGTTGAAGACAACAAGAGGAAAGAAAGGAAACGACACTACTCATCTGTCAAGAGTAAAGAGACAAGGAGAACCACTGTCAGGTAACTACCTCTGGGGAGGTCAGAGATGGCCTTGAGCGACACTCCACCAGCACACAGGCTATTCAGCAGAGCTGCAATGTTCTTCTCTTCCATAATACACCCAGGAGTGCAAGCCTATAGCAATGCCAAGTGGTTGCAGATCACCCGGTGGGATCTCATGATGACAATCAACTTCACAGTGAACAGATTCAACGCAATAAAAGAAGAATTAAGAGCAATATGTATGGTAGCCCTACAAAACAGATATGTACTGGACCTCCTAATGGCGATGGAATGAGGTGTTTGCGCAAAGATTGGAAGTTCGTGTTGCACATTTATCCCTGCAAATGATGAAGAAAACGGTACACTATTGGAAGCTGTATCACAGCTCGGCCAGATATATACCAAAATGGAAGAAGATGCGAAAGGAGTGAAGAAAGACGGCAGCTGGTTCTCATACATATGGTCCTGGATGGCATCATGGCTTTCAGATGGCCTCAAGGTAATAGCAGGATTTGTGATTATAGGATTGACTGTTATTATGGGGCTGAAGGCATGGAAGACAAGATTCAAACACACGTCTGAAGAAATGATAGGGATGCACGTCCTCATGCCAGCTGAAGACAACAAGAATGCGGACATTATCATAAAGGAACGTGAAGGACTGCGCCAACAAATAGTGGAAGCAGACTTGTACCCTCCATCAATTAAAGTTGAAAATCCAAGGAACCCCGTACTGGTCCTTCGAAGATCATGTGGACCGATATGGACACTTGGCAGGAATAACGAAGGTATGGCAAGTGCGAGGAGACAAGAGAGTGGATAATTTTGTGGTCGATAAGTCAACCAGAGGGGGGACTGAAGAGGGGAAATGGGAGGCTCCCTTCCCCCAATTCTCAGCCAGAACATGTCCTAGATCATCACGGCCTAGGCACCCACCATGAGAGGAATTCTACCCACTCACAGATACTCCAGACGTCCACATCTATCGCAGCCACATCCCACATGGCATGGGAAACTGCCCGTCAATCAAACCCCCAGCTGGAACCTCTGGTGAAGCTGACATAGACCATATGGATCAACTCGATGATTAACACAGCAACAATGAAAACAACCATCGTTAGAGATGTCATGACGACTTAGCCAACGGACGGTAACTCACGTGCCACTATGCACGCTGGTCAGACCCACCTTCATTATACACGAAGAACATACTCAATGCCATAACGTAGCGGACTGCTCACATACACTGATGCATCATTGTTCTTTTTCACATAGGCCAAGCTACGGCACCGCAGAAACACAAGACGCAAGAAGAACTCATGTACATGCTTGCAAACACTTCATCGCCATTATAACCATGACCACATACGACGCTTATGTATAAGGACCCATGTTGCCACGCGACCCCCGTGTTGTGAACCATATGCCGCCACCCATGAACCAGACCAGAGTAGGCCGCAAAAACCAGAAACCACAGGCCAAGGGCTGCTCAGAGCCAGGCTGCAAGGTGCTGATCATGCAGAACCGAATCCCAGCGTGAGCCTCACAGCCAAGGCCACGAAGTTGCAACTTACACGCCGCATGCCCCGAGCCAAGGTTACACCTGCTGCGGCCAACCACACCTCAGAGCCGAAACACAATATAAATGCTCATAATTCTGCTTTAGCTATGGTCTTACCTCATGTGACCAAGCTGACCTGATGCGATGCCAAGTTCCGTGACCAGTGAAACTCTGGGGTCTCACGTTTGGGACACAGACTGCAACAATGAAGTGACACATTGGACACTAACATCGGTGACAAAGCAGCACTTCCACAGCGAATAGCAGACCTGGCCATTGTCCATCACTGACGCATAGTCATATATTGTTTCTAGAACCAGGTACACCGTGTGCTGGGCACGGCGATGGTCCCAGGCTTGGAGGCTCGTGGATGAACCAATGAGGACATGGGGGGCTAACTACTGACGGCATCACAACCCAGCCAATCACTAACATCTCTCATGTAACATTTTTAATGTAGCCATTTCTAGGGATATCACAAGTGTACCACCTGACCCCTTCTCCGCCAACCACTAACCCACCTACATGTTCCTATACTAACCCTACTACTCGGGGAACCAACCCGAGATGGCGTTAGGTTTTGGGGGAAGTTTCCCAGGTGATGCACGATGAGGCGTCACACATCATGAAAAAGAGCCTGCGAGCCCATTCTGGGGAGAAGTGTTCCCAGGTGACTTGTGATTCCAGAGCCTATCCCTGCCATTTTGTCCAATAAACAGCAGTAACGCCTTGCTCTTGCATGTGTCTCATACTCATTGGGGGCCGCGGGAGGAGTTGGGGCCTCCCTACCCCCAGAGGTCCACGGACGGCCCTGCCGACCCTCTGGGAAATCACCCTGACAACCCCCTTGTTCCTCCCCTCCCTTTTTTTGCTGCAGACCCTCTATGGTGTTCTCTGTCTCACCTATCTTCTCTAACTGCTACTCTATCGACTATCGTATCTCTCTCATTAGGTCTGGTAGGAAGAAGCACAAAAGGAATTTCTGGGTCTCCAACCCAGGCCTCCCTATCACTGATACCTTCACCAGTGCTTCCTCCAGACAGACCCTTACCAACATACTTTTTGTCGTTCCCTCTCGAGGCCTATGGACCCCCCCATATGGTCTCTTTTCTCTCTCTTTTTTCCTCTTCTCCCATTAATGGTGGCACCCGGTGGGAAGCCCTCCTGTTCCCCTTCCATTCTTCTAAGACAATCATTAATATCTACTTAAATGGCACCATCTTGGTGCAGGGCCCTCAGGCCAGCCTCCTCCTTTTTGATAGACACTTTCTGCACCATATCAACTTCCTTTCTTCTCCTGCAATCCCTACTTTCCTCTCTCTCTGGCTCCTCTGCCACCACCTCCGTCTGCCACCTCTCCAGCACCCTATGCTGCTTCTTTGGCCAGCCTGCTGCCTCCTTCCGCTGCCACCTCCCTGGCACTCTTCATCTTTGACTAACCTGTCTTCTCTTCTTTCTTCCTCTGCCCATCCTCGGACACCTCCAACCTTTCCGCAGGGCATACCCCTGGCCTGTACCCAACCAAGGAAGTCCTTCAAACGTGGCAACATGTTCCACATTGCTACTCTTAACTCTCGCTCCACTGTCAAACACTCCTCGGACATCTGCAGTCTCCTGGAAGAGCTTGATTTGGATGTACTCGGTCTCACCAAGACTTGGCTCACGGCCAGCTCTGTCACATGTTTTGACACTCTCCTGCCTTATGGCTGCAAGGTCCTTTCCGAACCCAGAACCAACCGTCCCTGTGGGGGTGTAGCCTTGATTTCCTGAAGTAGATCCCTGCTTCTATCATTCCAACGCAGGACTACTCCTCCTTTGAATACCTGGTCTTCAGGCTCTATGTATCTCCTGGCCTCTCTCACTGTGGTCACTATCTACTGGCCACCTGGCCACGTCACCCTCGTCCTCTCTGAGTGGGGTGACCACTCCTGCTCCCTCCTTGCCTCTACCTCTCCATTTCTCCTCCTCAGAGACCTGAACATCCACCAGGATGCTGCTAGCCCATCTTTGAGGCCCTTTGGCAACCTCTGCGACTCTCTCTATTCATCCCTTTGGCCCGACTCACTCTAATCCCAAATTTCTACTGTGAGTGATTTGTCAAGGTCATAGTGCAGCGTAAAATGGCAAATCCTCTCAATCTAGGAAAGAAGACATGTGTATCGATTTGGCACAACCCCTTTGATTGGAGATAAAGGAAAAATTATTTATTCAAAAGACCTGTGGGGACATGTGGCTGGCATTTCCGCTCACTGATTCCAAATGTATTTTGACAAGATACAAAGCATCTTATTCTCCCCTTCTTTTACTGGTGAATCAAAATATCACAAACCCCATCTTTCCCAGGCTACAAACGTTTTGACTCCATAAATTGGAGAAAGGTCAGGATTATAATGGAGTTACCTGACGCCAGTACGTGGTGAGGTGTAATCTACTTTAGACACCATCGCAAATGATCATCGTCACGTTCAATGTGGGCAATTCATACATAGCTTTACGCCTGTACTTCTTAGGCAGACATGGCAAGTACCTATACATCTAAGGTGTGGCCTGGTATTATTTCAAGAGATTGGACAAACTAAGCCAGCTTTCAATTTAATTCTTTATAGGGTTGAATTAGAGACTGTATGACATAGCTGTTGCCATAATAACTTTAGATCTTGCTGCATTTGTATAATTTTTGGTATGCGCTGGATAGTTCTAACATTTGGAATAAGTATAATAGCCTGGAAAAATGGAAGCTACCCTGCCAAACAAGAAATACCTTAAAGTGACAAAGACCCACATTTAGCTGTAATAGAGGTGAACAGCACAGGATAATTTGCAAGAGAAAGATACATGGCATTGGAGGTGATGCTAACTCCCGAGTAGTGGATACTATCCTTAGCCCAAAGCAAAGTATGGGTGCAGCTGTCTGATGTTGGAGGGTCCTCACTCTACTTCTCTACTGTCCTCTATATTCTACAATGCTGTTTACTGGCCTCTGTTCCTAAAGCCCAGAACAGTTGGTTTTCCAGAATGCAGCATGCCAAACTTGCCCCTTAGTTAGTACTGTCATTTATTTCATCTTAGTGCTGCTACCACCATTACATCTAATTTCCGATATGTGCAGCAAGTCTACATCTCTATCTATGTCTAGTGCTATACCTACCCACTGGTCCTACCGCACCTCTCCTCATCCTTTAGTCTCATGCAATATCTCTAATCCCGTTTATCCACCCTATGATTCTGGTGATTCTTGCATTAATGTTGCACTTTGGAATGCCGGTCTATCTTTAAAAAACCTCTTTCTATCATTGATATGTTCTTACAACTCAACTTGCACTTTTTATGCATTACTGAGACCTGGCTTTCATCTTACAACTCTGCTATACCTGCTTCTCTGTTCACATCTGATACTGTCTTCACACAACTACTTGTTCTATGGATTGTGGAGGAGGAACCAGCATTCTTTATCGCCATCTTCCATGATTCATACTACTTCCCAGTCTTTACCTACCGTTACTTCTTTTGAATACTCTTTTTCCACCTTCTCCAAGTCTTGTGCTGTGATATTTTGGGAGTGGGATTAGTGGGGGTGATTTGAGGTCTTGGATGAGCACACACATAGGAAAACAAAAATGACACTTAGACAGTAGTATATCATAAATACACAATTTGTTAGGTCCAGAACAAACATAGGTGAATAATGGCAAACACAGTGATATCATTACTTATGCACCCTCTATGTAAAATATATGTACAGTCACTTTTCAGTCAATGCAGTAAAGTGCAGTTTCCCACCAAATCCTGTCAGGAGGGAAAGCAGACAAACTTGAATACATTGGCCAACTCTAGAGTTGGATAACCCTAATTCACTAAGTCCAGCCGATTGGAGCCTTGTGCTTAGTGTCAAGTTCGTGCATTAAAGCACTCAGTGATGCATAATGCTACAAAGTACAACATTCAAAGGGAATTAAAAGTTAGAGGGAGGATTCTGGAGGGTGGAAATGTGGTTCTGAGAGTCAGAGGAGGAAGGATCTGTTGCGGAGAACAAAGCTGTCCCCAACTTTCGGGTGGCTTTAGGAAGCAGGAGCCACTCAAGCCAAGGCAAGGACCACAATCGATTGTTTGTGTGTAAAAACGGGTTGGATGATCTAGGGGCCATCGGTAAGTAGTATGATTACTCACTGCCCTTACCTCACTTCAGGTCCAAACTTGGCAGGCTTAGAGATGGTCGCTTGGAGTATGAAATTCCCACCTTGGTTAAGATTCAATGTGCACAAGCGCTGCGGGCGCAGATGCGTGTCGGTTTACAACTGGAGCTGGATCTCTCGTTACGAAAGCAGGACAAAGAAATCACCAATGCAGCTGGTCTAAGGACACTTGAAGAAAGGCAGAATAGTCACCAGCAGCTACTGCCACTGTCGCACAGTGACATAGGGTCACCAAAGTCTTGTGGTCTGACCTGCGCTTCTCTCTCGCGGCCCAAAGCAGCTGGATCAATAGAATTGAAAAAGAAGATGCTTTGAAGTGCCAAGTAGGATTTCCCCAAAGCTCGAGACAAAACGCCATACAGCAACGGTCCAACGCAGGTGCCAAGGTGCAAGCTGGTCAGTCCAATGAGAGCCCAGGGACACTTCCGAGAAGGCTCATCTGCAGGGTAACAAGGAGGAATCGAGAATGATTGGTCTGACCACTCCAAGGGGCTGAAGCACCTTTGCAGGTTTCCAGAGATTGAGCACAAAGCGGGGCCTTACCGGGACAGCAGCGGGCTAAGGGTGCCAAACCTTCTCTGTGTGGTTTCAGATCTGCTTCACTTCTCTGGATACTTGGCTCAGTTTATAGGTTGATTCAGACCTATTGGTGATCGGCGGGTGGGCACTCAGGCCCCCTCCTCATATCCCAAAGTCCAGTGAGTGCTCACATCCAGCTGGCCAATGAGGAGATCTGTCCCACTCACGCACACCAGCAGTGGTCCAATCAGGAGCCACTTCAGCTCTCATGCTCTCATGTACACCAGGCATCCTGGCACCAGTAGTGTGCATTGGGACCAGACAGTCCCAGCCCACTTCCTGGGTACCTACACACATGACACGCATTAGCCTGCAAAAAGCGCCGGCTTTCGCGGGTGAATGCATGCCCAAATAAAGACTCCCAGAATCTCAAACACCTGGAGGATGGCCAACACACAAAATGGTCAAAGGAGAAGACAAAAGAACTCATGGCACGGCCATGATGAACACTAGCCACTGTCATGAGACAAACGCGGTAAGCGCTGTATGGCTTGGGAAAGAAATGTAAAAACGCATGAAAAAGCTTCTGCTGTTGGCATTCTATTCCAAGCCACATTGTCTAGCTACCAAAAAACCCTTAGTGAATGACTAGGACCCAAAAATGCAAGGGCCCCAGTGTGCGGTACAGTAATGTACTGAAATACAGTTGCCAAAAGTGGCAACAACATCATAAGACTAAGAGAAACAAAGTTTATCAGTGTTGACTGCCTGAAGGACATCTCAGTTTCCCCATAATGATGAGTGAAAGCCACTGGAGTGCAACTGAAGGCTGTTCTCCAATGGCAGAAAGTCAGAACAGAAGTCTGAAACAAAAGCAAAATGTTAAGGTGGTCCACAAATATAAAGGCGAAATAGCAGTAAGTGACATTTTACCTAACACTCGCCCCTCCCAGACTAAGGAGAGGAGGACATAATCTACCCCTGGATGAGTCTCATGTTCAGGTCAGTCAAACATTTTGGACAACCCATACGCATTTCTATGTTGGACACCTGGCCTATGCTCAATAGTGAAGTCAAAGCCTTGAAGACTAATGTAACCCCTGAGCAATTTAGGATTTTCACCCTACATGTTCATCAGCCAATTTAAGGGCCTATGATCAGTCTGCACAGTGAAGTGGGTCCCATAGAGATCGGGCCTCTGCTTCCTTAGGGCCAACACAATAGAATATGTTTATTTTACTACAGTAGACCACCTGAACTCTCTGTCCTAAAGCTGGACACTGATAGAATCAATAGGGTGTTCCCTGCCTTTCTCGCCTAGTAGTGATAGAACTGCATCCATCCCAGTGCCAGAGGCAACTGTCTGCAAGATAAAATATTTCTGATACTCAGGGGCCCTGAGAACAGGGGCCTGGCACAAGGAGTGCTTTAAGCACTGAAAGGCCTTTACACACTCCTTGGACCAAGAGACTTTTTGGAGCAGTGAGGGCAGTCAGAGGGGCAGCTATGGTACCATAGTCTAACATGAAATTCCTGCAGTACCCAGTGAGGCCCAGGAAAGCTCTCACTTGGATGTGGGTTGTGGGTGTAGACCAGTCTTGTACTGTGTGTACCTTACTGTGAAGAGGCTGAATTTTACGTTCACCATCCTCATGCCACTGAACCCTGACCAATTTGACATTTGCTTGCCTTTATGGTCAGGTGGGCCTTCTGAAGGGCCTGCAAAACAATCCCTAGGTGTTTTACCTGTTCTTCCCAAGTGCAAGTGAAAAGCACTACATCATCCAGATATGCAATGCAGAATGCATCCAACCCATTCAGAACATGGTTAACAAACCTCTGGAATGTGGCAGGTACATTCTTCAAAGCAATTGGCATTACCCTGAACTGGTAAAGCCCTTCTGGAGTTGAAAATGCTGTCTTTTCATTGGCATTCTCTGTCAGGAATATTTTCCAATACCCTGCAGTAAGATCAAAGTTGCTGACATACTTTGCAGCACCTAGTTTGTCTACCAATTTGTCTGTTCTTAGTAGAGCATGAACATCTGTCTTGGTGACAGCATTCAGAGTCTTGTAATCCACACAGAACCTCAACTCAGGGGTACCTGCCTTTGGCACCAGAACCACAGGACTGGACCATGGACTACTGGAGGGTTCAATCACCCCAAGCGCCAACATCTTGTTGACCTCAGTCTTGATGTGGGACCTAACTTTGTCTGACATTCTATAGCTCCTACTTTTGGTAAGTGCACTATCTCTAGTGTTAATATCATGCTTGCACCAAGGTGCCAAAACTGGAGTGAGTGAAAACAAGGGAGAGAATTGCTTCACCAAAGTTGTCCCCTCACCTTGCTGAGAAGACAGCCAAGGGGCAATTTGACACCCTCAATGGAGCCATCTGAAAGATTGCCTTTGAACAACAGGTCAGGGAGGGGTTCAGATTCCTCTTCCTCTCTGTCTGATGCCAAGGGCAGAGCAACCATTTCAACCCTAGGGATGCATGCCTTCAGTCTATTTATATGGAACACTTTTGGGGCTTGAGCAGGACATCCAAGGCCCACTAAATAGTACACCTCACCAAGTTGCTCCACAACTCTGTAAGGGCCTTACCATTTATCCTGTAGGTCACTAGGCCTTATTGCAGTCATAACCAGCACTTACTAGCCTGGAGGAAAGTGTACAAGTCAAGCTTTCTTGTCATACCAAGGTTTGACCAAAGCTTGACCAGCCTTCAGCTTGTCCCTGGCCTGAGCCATCAGTAAAGCCTTCCCTTTCTCAGTCCTAACATATAGTGCACTACATGTGTGTGTAGTTACAGGAGGAGTGGGTAGCTCCCATCCTTCCTGGACTATGTCTAGGGGAACCCTGATAGGGCGACACAAGAGCAGTTAAAAAGGACTATATCCAACCCTTTACTGAGGGACTGCTCTGTAGGCCAAGAGCAAGCATGGTGAAAGGAGATCCCCATTAAATATATGGGGCTCCTCGAAAGCTCCAATCATGCATTTCAGAGTCCTGTAAAATCACTCATCTAAGTCCTTTGTTTGTGGATGATAAGCTGATGAGAACCTATAGGAGACCCCACATTCCTTCCACATGGTTTGCATGTACTTGGACATGAAGCTGCTGCCTCTGTCAGACACATCTTAAATGAAGCCAACTCTAGTGAAAATGCAAAGCAATGCTTTAGCAACGGAATTGGCAGTTGCTATCTTAAGTGGGATGGCTTCAGGATATCTGCTGGCATGGCCAACTAGCACCAGAATAAACCTGCTCCCAGAGGATGTTGGAGGTTCAAGGAGACCAACAATGCCAATCCCTACCCTCTAAAATGGTACACCCACCACTGAATTGTTGTGCCACTCTTACCAGACATTTAGCTCCAAGTCATTTGCTGTGTGTTCAACTATAGGATCTCTTTTTTCACCTTGGTTAACTCTTAATGAAGGTCTAGCAATGCTGCTTGTATGTCAGTTTTAACAGTGTGGGTGATTTCTTCTTTCCATTTGGTTAGCCACTCTAAAAGGTTTTGCTAGGAAAGGGAGGCAAAGATGATTCCTCAGTAACCAAGGGTGAATGTTGCTGCAAGCGATTCTTTTTTGCCCCAGGCATTCTATGGTTCGCAAGCTGTCTAAACTGGATACCAACAAAGAGGTAATTGTAGACCCCTTAAATCAGGATTTTGGGGTGAGAATCAACCATGAATAATTTGAAGTTAAGCGCAATATGGAAAACATCTCCATGGTAAGCCTTTCCAAGCTTTACTTCTTCCATCAGCCTCCTTTCAGAGAGACAAGAAATAAAACCAGATCGGAGCTCAGTCAGTATCTTGTTCCATCTTAGAGTAGGAGAACTATGGTTCAGTCATATAAGCTGTCAGTCCCAGTTGGTCATGAGCCCATCTCCAGATTAGGTTGTTCAATTGGTCTCCTCTATAAGCAGTTGCTCACTGCCATCCGAGAGAGCCTCCCACAGTTAAGTCATCAATAGTATTTCCTCCACTGTATTAACCCTCGGCGGCTCTTCTACCATCAAAAGTGCTCACCCTGTTGCATTGACATTTAGCAGGTCTTCTGTGGGATATCCAGCGAGCCCCACACCAGTCTTCCTCAGGGCCATTAGGATTTCAGCTGCATGCCTCCCCATATGAGAGCAGGGAGTGGCCCGGTCTTCTGCTTCCTCACAGATAGCCCCACCAACCCTTGCCACCCAGAGCTCCAGAGGCACACTTCTATTTTGTGCTTCAACTCACTGCATGTCTTTATGTGGATTTTGGTGAAGCGTAGACGCGGTCTACCTGCTCCGAAACATGACTGCCATCTTTGACGAGGCTAGACCGAGGCCGGATGAGAATTATGGATCATCCACCCTTCTGCCGTCTAAACTGTAAGAGCGGGCATTGAGCATCACTTGAAGTTTTCTCATCCGATTCCCATTCATGTTAACAAGACATGTTTGTTACCACACGATGGGGACAGCCAGAACCACCAAAGCAGTCGTAGTTCGCCCAGAAGGCACCTATCATGAGCCACTGGACACACCTCCCTTTACTTTTTATTTTTGCACTCCATTTTTCAAAAGTACAAAATTGCATGCAAGTCACATAACAGCACATAAGTTCAAATGTTGGTGGTGACCTCATACATTTAAGATTGTTTTAAAATTAGCACCTAATTAATTCACTCCACGGGAGTGGGTGATTGACATTGATAAGTGGCAGTGGCATGCTTTGCTCACGTAACACAAATATGAGGGCCCCGGATTTTGCATATTAGGAGAAGAACTGTGCATCAATTCGTAGTATCACAAACTGGGGTACAACCACAATATAGTAATTGTATTTATTGTTTGCTTGTTAGGGGCTTATGAAGCAAGTACATACTGTTTCAAAGCACCCACATGGTAAGGGAGAGAACAAGGGAGGGATACATGTTGAATACACAACAGAAGAGGGGAAATATGAAGGACGATCCTACTATGCCTTGTGAGTAATTCAGAATGTGCAAGTGCAGCAAGGAAAGGGCAGAGGGTGGAGGTGCTGGAGCGTCTGTGCTCGTAGGTGAGCAACAGATGAAGTGCATGGAGAGGTAACTGCTACACGGCCAGGAACAGTGTTGGGTGTAAGTTCGAGCCTCGAGGCGTAGGCAGTGCCAAGGCAAGTGCTGAGAGAAGAGAGAAGCTGGGGCGATTGGGTGTGGGAGGTACTGCCCCCGAGGATGCATAAGGGCCCAGTATACCAATCACATAATTGATATAAATGCAAAATCATGTGTTTAATTGAGACATTTCAATCATTGTTCTATTTAAACTTTGAGTCAACAGTGCTTTTTCACATAGAAAGCCATTAACAATCACAGCATATATCGAAAAGCACAAACATTACAATTACACATTTATGCATAGAAAACTCCTAAACATTGCACAAAATCGACAACATGTAAAAATGTTCTCCTAGCATGGCCCTGCCCACATGTTTCTGTCCGTTCAGTTGGACATTCTCCAGGGACAAATAAAAATGAAGGGGAACCTGACCATTCTCTCTGTACCAAAGGGTCGATTCAGCGAAAGCTCACAAGGAGAAACACTTCATCCTAAAAAGGACGACATTTTAATGCAACAGACTTCATAGACAGCACTAAAATGAATATGAATACTTGGTTCATTAAACGTGGCCCAATACACTTTGCATGCATCTTTATTAACAATGTTTGCTGAATCCCGGATTTGGTTCGCCTGTGTTATCGAGCCAGGTATAGTACTGTAGCGATAATTGCAGAAAAGATTTTGCCGCATGCCTGGCCAATTCTGCTGGTTGGTCTAGTGGTCAGCCAGTGGAAATAAGTCTGCCAGGAGAGGGAGGTCATGTGGAGCCCCTGCTGTGGTGGGAAACGTGCCCTGTTCATCCCCATGACTTTCCCCTGCCTCATGCTAAAGGGATACCACCTATATTATTTACGGCACTGGTATAAGTGGTGCAATTTCCTGCCTGGAGCATCTTCACAGCCCGAGGGAACCTCCACCTGGGATCCCTGTGCTTCTGTAATGGCCAATGGTGGACTTCCCAGCAGGGGTGCGGCTGCTGTCATGAAATCCCTTAAGTTTCTCCTTACCAAAAATGTGTATGCTGCGCGCAGTAAAGATGCTTGATATTGTGAGCAAAAGCTATACAATGTCACACATCTTAAGTTCATTTTCCACAGTCCCAAACTTTGATGTTGAAGTAGATGTTTCCCAACAATTTCTTTCAACGGCTTGCTATTTAACTGTGCTAAACTGTTAAAGGCAATAATAATGAGGATGAACGTTAGCTCTGTCCTAGGCCCCAGCATGTACAAGTATATGTACATATATATATATACTCAGTAAAAAAACTTTGTTAAAGGGACGTTATGGTTAAGTTGTGCTACTAAAAACCTATGAAATTCAGTGAAAAAACTTTGTTAAAGGGATGTTATGGTTCAAAGTAAAACCGAAAAACCCCTGAAATTCGGCAGTTATGGTAAGATAAGCAACCATAACTCGCGCCACCGTGCACTGTTAACACTAGCACCCAGGACATCAAAGATGACATCGCAAATGTCATTGATGACATCACCGATGACATCACATGTCTGGCTCTCCCTTTTTTCTGTTTACTGACATATCTAGGCCACATAGTTTTCTTCAGTAACAGTCAGGAAGTAAAAATTGAAAAGGTACTATATTTGTAGACTTAGGGTCAAGACACATCATATGAAACATATGCATAGCGGAAGACACAGGCTTGAAAGAGAGCAATCCTTTCTGTGCATGAAGATAATCATTAGGGTTATCAGCACTTTCTCATAGTTTTATTTTTATTACTCTACCTTCCCTGTATATGCTCATATTTGTATACATTGTACTCACTCTCCTTTCCTTAGGGTGCAGTCACATCATGTGATACACATACATATGGTAAGAAGCAGCTTTGAAACAGAGCAATCATTTCTCTGCATAAAGACAATCATTTAGGTTATGAACTCTATCTGCTACTACTTCTGCTTTTTTGTTTACTTCACTGTCCCTGTATATACTCATATTTGTATGTGTTGTTGTCTCTTTGTGTTTTGTCTGTAATAATTATGTATTAAATGGGTTTTATTATCTACTTATTACATGTTTCACAGTACGCAAAACTCTAATAAGAAAGCAGTTATCATTTCACTATTCAACATGGCAAGATTATGAATATTGCACCTTCATCATGTATGCTGCACACACTGCCTATGTTTCTGCATGAGTAGCTTAGTATACTGGATAGAACTTCATAATAGAATGCTATTTATATCAATGCATTGCTTAATGCACTAATTAGCTCATGATATTTATCCCAATGATCCTTGACAGTTTTTGGTCAGCATTATAAGAATCCCTTGTACATAGTTTTCATGAAAAGTAAATGCACATGTGATGTCATCAGTGATGTCATCAATGACATTTGTGATGTCATCTTTGATGTCCTGGGTGTTAGTGTTAACAGTGCACAGTGGCGCGAGTTATGGTTGCTTATCTTACCATAACTGCCGAATTTCAGGGGTTTTTCGGTTTTACTTTGAACCATAACGTCCCTTTAACAAAGTTTTTTTACTGAATTTCATAGGTTTTTAGTAGCGCAACTTAACCATAATGTCCCTTTGACACAGTTTTTTTTACTGAATTTCATAGGTTTTTATTAGTGCAACTTAACCATAAAGTCACTTTAACACATTTTTTTTATACTGAATTTCATAGTTTTTTATTAGTGCAACGTAACCATAACATCCTTTTCAATGGAGGAAGACCACTAGCATCCTAGGTTCTCAAAGTGGGAACCCGGGGTGGTAAAAAAAAGATTTTTCTTCCCAAATCTGGACACCGCAGGCAGGCATCCCGGTGTAGGAAGGAAAATCTTTTACCAAGATGGACACCTGGGAAAGGGAAGGCAGGGTGTATAAAGAGAACACAACAGGGCATCGGCAGGGGGTCGGGAAGACGAGAGAGACAAGGGGCATGAGTGGGGGGTAACACGAGGGAGACATGGGGCATGAGCAGGGGGTGGAAAGAAGGGAGACACGGAGCATGAGCGGGAAAGAAGGGAGACACGGGGCATGAGCTGGGGGTGGGGGTGAACAGGAGAGACACGGGCCATGTGCGGGGGGAAAAGGAGGGAGACAGACATGGAGCATGAGCGGGGGTGAACAGGAGAGACACGGGGCATGAGCGGGGGTAGGGCAAGGTGGGGCCCCCACCCCCGCTCATGCCCCATGTCTGCCCTGTTCCAACAGTGCAGACACGGGGCATGAGCGGGGGGCGGGGGAGAAAGAAGGGAGACACGGGGCATGAGCGGGTAGTGGGGGGGAAAGGAAGACAGGGCATGAGCGGGTGTGGGGGGGAAGAAGGGAGACACGGGGCATGAGCGGGGGTGGGGGGTACAGGAGACAGACACGGGGCATGACCAGGGGGTGGGGAGCAACAGGAGAGAGACACGGGGCATGGGTGGGGAGAACAGGAGACAGACACGGGGATGGTTGGGGGGTGGGGGGAACAGGAGACAGACACTGGGCATGAGTGGGGGAGCGGGGGGCAACAGGAGAGAGACATGGGGCATGAGCAGGGGGTGGGGGGTACAGGAGACAGACACGGGGCATGAGCTTGGGGTGGGGGGGTACAGGAGACAGACACGGGGCATGAGCGGGGGGTGGGGCAACAGGAGAGAGACACGGGGCACGGAGCAGGACATTTCGGGGCGGCCGGTTCGGCGCGGGACAATTTCGCGCGGCCGGTTCAGCGCAGGAGCCGGTTCGGCGTGGCAAGGCGTGGCAGCTCGCGCCAAACTGGCCGCACATAAGTGTCCTGCGAGTTCTTCATGCAGGCACCACAGCCACGCAGAGTACACAGCCCCCACCCTTGTGAGCCCGGCAGATCAATTCTGCTCTGTGCGCCGCACCCCAGTGCACATTGCCTGCTGTTTAGGGAAACGTTCAGTGCAGTGCACTGAAAGTGCGAGTTTCAACTTCATCCCACACTATTTTAAAATGAAACCGCTCTAGAACAGTTTCATTTTAAAATAGTGTGGGGTGAAGTTGAAACTCGCATTTTCAGTGCATGGCACTGAACGTTTCCCTAAACAGCAGGCGATGTGCACTGGTGTGCGGCGTGCCAAAACATCCCGTCGCCGAACCGGCGACGGCGAAACGGGGTGTACCGATGGGGCATGAACGAATGGGGGGAACAGGAGACAGGCACGGGGCATGAGTGGGTGGGGGGAAACAGGAGACAGACACGGGTCATGAGTGGGTGGGGGGAAGCAGGATAGAGACACGGGGCATGAGCGGGGGGTGGGCGGCGGGAGTGATAGAGACATGGGGCATGAGCGGGGGGTGGGCGGCGGGAGTGATAGACACACGGGGCATGAGCGGGGGGTGGGCGGTGGGAGGGATAGACACACGGGGCATGAGCGGGGGATGGACAGCGGGAGGGATAGAGACACGGGGCATGAGCGGGGGTGGGCGGTGGGAGGGACAGACACACGGAGCATGAGCGGGGGAAGGATAGAGACATGGGGCATGAGCAAGGATAGACACACGGGGCATGAGCGGGGGGGCAGAGGGTGGGGGGAGTGGAGAGACACACAGGGCATGAGCGGGGGTGGGGGGAGTGGAGAGACACACGGGGCATGAGCGGGGGGTGGGCGGCGGGAGGGATAGAGACATGGGGCATGAGCGGGGGTGGGCGGCGGGAGGGAGAGTGATACGGGGCATGAGCGGGGGGTGGGCGGCGGGAGGGATAGAGACACGGGGCATGAGCGGGTGGTGGGCGGTGGGAGGGATAGAGACATGGGGGTGGGCCGCGGGAGGGATAGAGACACGGGGCATGAGCAGGGGGAGGGATAGAGACACGGGGCATGAACGGGGATGGGCGGCGGGAGGGATAGACACATGGGGCATGAGCGGGGGTGGGTGGCAGAAGGGATAGACACACGGGGCATGAGCGGGGGGTGGGCGGTGGGAGGGATAGAGACACGGGGCATGAGTGGGGGGTGGCCGGCGGGAGGGATAGAGACACGGGGCATGACCGGGGTCGTGGGAGCGGCAGGAGGGATAGACACACGGGGCATGAGCGGGGGAGGGATAGAGACACGGGGCATGAGCGGGGGGTGGGCGGCGGGAGGGATAGACACGCAGGGCATGAGCGGGGGGTGGGCAGGAGAGATAGATACACGGGGCATGAGCGGGGGGTGGGCGGGAGGGATAGACACACGGGGCATGAGCGGGGGGTGGGCAGCAGAAGGGATAGGCACACAGGGCATGAGCGGGGGCTCATGGGGTGAGGGGAGGGGAGAGACACACGGGGCATGAGCGGGGGTGGGGGGAGGGTAGAGACACACGGGGCATGAGCGGGGGGTGGGCGGCGGGATGGATAAAGACATGGGGCATGAGCGGGGGGTGGGTGGCGGGAGGGAGGGATAGAGACACGGGTCGAGTGTGGGCGGCGGGAGGGATAGAGACACAGGGCATGAGCGGGGGGCGGGATAGAGACACGGGGCATGAGTGGGGGGTGGGCGGCGGGAGGGATAGACACATGGGGCATGAGCGGGGGGGTGGGCAGCGGGAGGGATAGACACACGGGGCATGAGTGGGGGGTGGGCGGTGGGAGGGATAGAAACACAGGGCATGAGCGGGGGGTGGGCGGCGGGAGGGATAGACACACGGGGCATGAGCGGGGGTGGGCGGCGGGAGGGATAGACACACGGGGCATGAGCGGGGTGTGGGCGGCGGGAGGGATAGACACAAAGGGCATGAGCGGGGGGTGGGCGGCGGGAGGGATAGACACACAGGGCATGAGCCGGGGTGGGCTGCGGGAGGGATAGACGCACGGGGCAAGAGCGGCGGGTGGGCGGCCGGAGGGATAGACACACAGGGCATGAGCGGGGGGCGGGCGGCGGGAGGGATAGACACACAAGGCATGAGCGCGGGATGGGCGGCAGGAGGGATAGACACACGGGGCATGAGCAGGGGATGGGCGGCGGGAGGGATAGACACACGGGGCATGAGCGGGAGGGGGGTGGGCGATGGGAGGGATAGACACACTGAGCATGAGCGGGGGGTGGGCAGGAGCTGTAGATGCACGGGGCATGAAAGGGGGGTGGGCAGTGGAAGGGATAGACACACAGGGCATGAGCGGGGGGTGGGCGGCGGGAGGGATTGACACACGGGGCATGAGCAGGGGGGTGGGCGGCGGGAGGGATAGACACATGGGGCATGAGCGGGGGTTGGGGGGAGGGGAGAGACACACAGGGCATGAGTGGGGGGTGGGAGGGATAGTCACACAGGGCATGAGCTTGGGGTCTGGGGGTGGTGGGCTTGGGGGAGCGGAGAGACACAGGGCATGAGCGGGGGGTGGGCGGCGGGAGGGATAGAGACATGGGGCATGAACGGGGGAGGGATAGACACACGCGGCATGAGCGGGGGGTGGGCGGCGGGAGGGAAAACAGTTACAGGGGTGGGCGGCGGGAGGGATAGAGACATGGGGGGTGGGCGGCAGGTGGGATAGAGACACGGGGCATGAGCGGGGGGTGGGTGGCAGGAGGGATAGACACATGGGGCATGAGCGGGGGGTGGGCGGCGGGAGGGATAGAGACACGGGGCATGAGCAGGGGAGAGATAGAGACACAGGGCATTTGCGGGGGGAGGGATAGAGACACGGGGCATGAGCGGGGGGTGGGCGGTGGGAGGGATAGACACACGGGGCATGAGCGGGGGGTGGGCGGCGGGAGGGATAGACACACGGGGCATGAGCGGGGGGTGGGCGGCGGGAGGGATAGACACACGGGGCATGAGCGGGGGTGGGCGGCGGGAGGGATAGACACACGGGGCATGAGTGGGGGGTCGGCGGGTGGGGGGAGGGGAGAGACACACGGGGCTTGAGCGGGGGTGAGGGGAAGGGGAATGACACACGGGGCATGAGCGGGGGGTGGGCTGCGGGAGGGATAGAGCCACAGGGCATGAGCGGGGGGTGGGCGGCTTGAGGGATAGACACACGGGGCATGAGCGGGGGGTCGGGCGGGTGGGGGGAGGGGGGAGACACACGGGGCATGAGCGGTGGTTGGGGGGACGGGAGAGACACACGGGGCATGAGCGGGAGTGGGCGGCGGGAGGGATAGAGACACAGTGCATGAGCGGGAGGGAGAGACACACACGGGGCATGAGCGGGGGTGGGTGGTGGGAGGAGAGACACCTGGGGCATGAGCAGGGGGTGGGCGGCGGGAGGGATTGACACACGGGGCATGAGCGGGGGTGGGCGGCGGGAGGGATAGAGACACGGGGCATGAGCGGGGGGTGGGTGGCGGGAGGGATAGACACACGGGGCATGAGTGGGGGTGGGCGGCGGGAGGGATAGAGACATGGGGTATGAGCGAGGGGTGGGCGGCGGGAGGGATAGACACACGGGCATGAGCGGGGGCTGGGCGGCGGGAGGGATAGAGACACGGGGCATGAGTGGGGGGTGGGTGGCGGGAGGGATAGAGACACGGGGCATGAGCGCAGGGTGGGCGGCGGGAGGGATAGAGACATGGGGCATGAGCGGGGGGTGGGCGGCAGGAGGGGTTGAGACACGGGGCATGAGCGGGGGGTGGTCAGTGGGAGGGATAGAGACATGGGGCATGAGCGGGGGGAGGGAGAGAGACACGGGGCATGAGGGGGGGTGGGCGGCGGGAGGGATAGAGACATGGGGCATGAGCGGGGGGAGGGATAGAAACACGGGGCATGAGCGGGGGGTGGGCGGCGGGAGGGATAGGCACACCGGCTTGTGCGGGGGTTGGGCGGCGGGAGGGATAGAGACATGGGGCATGAGCGGGGGGTGGGCGGAGGGAGGGATAGAGACACGGGGCATGAGCAGGGGGTGGGCGGTGGGAGGGATAGAGACATGGGGCATGAGCGCGCGGTAGGGCGGCGGGAGGGATAGAGACACGGGGCATGAGTGGGGGGGTGGGCGGCAGGAGGGATTGAGACACGGGGCATGAGCGGGGGGTGGGCAGTGGGAGGGATAGACACATGGGGCATGAGCGGGGGGAGGGATAGAGACACAGGCATGAGCGGGGGGTAGGCGGCGGGAGGAATAGAGACACGGGGCATGAGCGGGGGGAGGGATAGAGACACGGGCATGAGCGGGGGGTGGGCGGCAGGAGGGATAGACACACGGGGCATGAGCGGGGGGGTGGGTGGCGGGAGGGAGAGACACACGGGGCATGTATGAGCGGGGGTGGGGGAGAGAGACACACGGGGCATGAGCGGGGGGTGGGCATGAGGGGGAGAGACACACGGGGCATGAGCGGCGGGGGTGGAGGGAGGGAGAGACACACGGGGCATGAGCTGGGGTGGGCGGCAGGTTGGATAGAGACACGGGGCATGAGCGGGGGGTGGGTGGCGAGAGGGATAGACACACAGGGCATGAGCGGCAGGAGGGATAGACACACGGGGCATGAGCGGGGGTGGGCAGCGGGAGGGATAGACACACAGGTTATGGGCGGGGGTGGGCGGCGGGAGGGATAGAGACACCGGGTAATGGCAGGGGGTGAGCGGCGGGAGGGATAGACACACGGGCATGAGCGGGGTTGGGCGGCGGGAGGGATAGAGACACGGGGCATGAGCGGGGGGTGGGCGGCGGGAGGGATAGAGACACAGGGCATGAGCACGGGGTGGGCGGTGGGAGGGATAGAGACACGGGGCATGAGCGGGGGGTGGGCGGCGGGAGGGATAGAGACATGGGGCATGAGCGGGGGGAGGGATAGAGACACGGGGCATGAGCGGGGGGTGGGCGGCGGGAGGGATAGAGACACAGGGCATGAGCGGGGGGAGGGATAGAGACACGGGGCATGAGCTGGGGGTGGGCGGCGGTCGGGATAGACACACGGGGCATGAGCGGGGGGTGGGCGGCGAGAGGGATAGACAAACGGGGCATGAGCGGGGGGTGGGTGGGAGGGGGAGAGACACACGGGGCATGAACATGGGGTGGGCGGGAGGGGGAGAGACACACGGGGCATGAGCGGGGAGGTGGGTGGGAGGGTGAGAGACAGACGGGGCATGAGCGGGGGTGGGAGGGGGAGAGACACACAGGGCATGAGCGGGGGTGGGGGAGAGAGAGACACACGGGGCATGAGCAGGGGGTGGACGGGAGTGGGAGAGGCACACGGGGCATGAGCGGGGGGTGGGCGGGAGGGGGAGAGGCACACGGGGCATGAGCGGGGGTAGGGGGAGGGAGAGACACACAGGGCATCAGCGGGGGTGGGCGGCAGGTTGGATAGAGACACGGGGTATGAGCGGGGGGTGGGTGGCAGGAGGGATAGACACACGGGGCATGAGCGGGGGTGGGCGGCGGGAGGGATAGACACACGGTTTATGAGCGGGGGTGGGCGGTGGGAGGGATAGAGACATAGGGTATGAGCAGGGGGTGGGCGGCGGGAGGGATAGACACACGGGCATGAGCGGGGTGTGGGTGGCGGGAGGGATAGAGACACGGGGCATGAGCGGGGGGTGGGCGGCGGGAGGGATAGAGACATGGGGCATGAGCGGGGGTGGGCGGCGGGAGGGATAGAGACACGGGGCATGAGCGCGGGATGAGCGGGGGAAGGGATAGAGACACGGGGCATGAGCGGGGGGTGGGCGGCGGGAGGGATTGAGACACAGGGCATGAGCGGGGGAGGGATAGAGACACGGGGCGTGAGTGGGGAGTGGGCGGCAGGAGGGATAGACACACGGGGCATGAGCAGGGGGTGGGCGGCGGGAGGGATAGACACACGGGGCATGAGCGGGGGGTTGGGCGTCAGGAGGGATAGACACACGGGGAATGAGCCGGGAGTGGACGGGTGGGAGGGATAGACACACGGGGCATGAGCGGGAGGGAGAGAGACACACGGGGCATGAGCGGGGGAGGGCGGGAGGGGGAGAGACACACGGGGCATGAGCGGGGGGTGGGCGGGAGGGGGAGAAACACAGGAGGCATAAGTGGGGGTGGGCGGGAGGGGAAGAGACACACGGGGCATGAGCGGGGGTGGGCGGGAGGGGGAGAGACACATGGGGCATGAGCGGGGGGGTGGGCGGGAGGGGGAGAGACACACAGGGCATGAGCGGGGGTGGGGGGAGGGAGAGAGACACACGGGGCATGAGCGGGGTTGGGGGGAGGGAGAGAGACACACGGGGCATGAGCGGGGGGTGGGCGGGAGGGGGAGAGACACACGGGGCATGAGCGGGGGTGGGGGGAGGGAGAGAGACACACGGGGCATGAGCGGGGGATGGGCGGCGGGAGGGATAGAGACACGGGGCATGAGCGGGGGTGGGCGGCGGGAGGGATAGAGACACGGGGCATGAGCGCGGGGTGGGCGGCGGGAGGGATAGAGACACAGTGCATGTGCGTGGGGTGGGCGCGGGAGGGATAGAGACACGGGGCATGAGCGGGGGGTGGGCAGCGGGAGGGATAGAGACATGGGGCATGAGCGGGGGAAGGGATAGAGACACGGGGCATGAGCAGGGGGTGGGCGGCGGGAGGGATTGAGACACAGGGCATGAGCTTGGGGAGGGATAGAGACACGGGGCATGAGCGGGGGGTGGGCGGCGGGAGGGATAGAGACACAGGGCATGAGCGGGGGGAGGGATAGAGACACGGGGCATGAGCGGGGGGTGGGCGGTGGGAGGGATAGACACACGGGTCATGAGCGGGGGGTGGGCGGCGGGAGGGATAGAGACATGGGGCATGAGCGGGGGTGGGCGGCGGGAGGGAGAGTGATACGGGGCATGAGCGTGGGGTGGGCGGCGGGAGGGATAGAGACACGGGGCATGAGCAGGTGGTGGGCGGTGGGAGGGATAGAGACACGGGGGTGGGCCGCGGGAGGGATAGAGACACGGGGCATGAGCAGGGGGAGGGATAGAGACACGGGGCATGAACGGGGATGGGCGGCGGGAGGGATAGACACACGGGGCATGAGCGGGGTGGGTGGCAGAAGGGATAGACACACGGGGCATGAGCGGGGGGTGGGCGGTGGGAGGGATAGAGACACGGGGCATGAGTGGGGGGTGGCCGGCGGGAGGGATAGAGACACGGGGCATGACCGGGGTCGTGGGAGCGGCAGGAGGGATAGACACACGGGGCATGAGCGGGGGAGGGATAGAGACACGGGGCATGAGCGGGGGGGTGGGCGGCGGGAGGGATAGACACGCAGGACATGAGCGGGGGGTGGGCAGGAGAGATAGATACACGGGGCATGAGCGGGGGGTGGGCGGGAGGGATAGACACACGGGGCATGAGCGGGGGGTGGGCAGCAGAAGGGATAGGCACACAGGGCATGAGCGGGGGCTCATGGGGTGAGGGGAGGGGAGAGACACACGGGGCATGAGCGGGGGTGGGGGGAGGGTAGAGACACACGGGGCATGAGCGGGGGGTGGGCGGCGATATGGATAGAGACATGGGGCATGAGCGGGGGGTGGGTGGCGGGAGGGAGGGATAGAGACACGGGTCGAGTGTGGGCGGCGGGAGGGATAGAGACACAGGGCATGAGCGGGGGGCGGGATAGAGACACAGGGCATGAGCGGGGGGAGGGATAGACACATGGGGCATGAGCGGGGGGTGGGCAGCGGGAGGGATAGACACACGGGGCATGAGTGGGGGGTGGGCGGTGGGAGGGATAGAAACACAGGGCATGAGCGGGGGGTGGGCGGCGGGAGGGATAGACACACGGGGCATGAGCGGGGGTGGGCGGCGGGAGGGATAGACACACGGGGCATGAGCGGGGGGTGGGCGGCGGGAGGGATAGACACACAGGGCATGAGCCGGGGTGGGCTGCGGGAGGGATAGACGCACGGGGCAAGAGCGGCGGGTGGGCGGCCGGAGGGATAGACACACAGGGCATGAGCGGGGGGCGGGCGGCGGGAGGGATAGACACACAAGGCATGAGCGCGGGATGGGCGGCAGGAGGGATAGACACACGGGGCATGAGCGGGGGGTGGGCGGCGGGAGGGATAGACACACGGGGCATGAGCGGGAGGGGGGTGGGCGACGGGAGGGATAGACACACTGAGCATGAGCGGGGGGTGGGCAGGAGCTGTAGATGCACGGGGCATGAAAGGGGGGTGGGCAGTGGGAGGGATAGACACACAGGGCATGAGCGGGGGGTGGGCGGCGGGAGGGATTGACACACGGGGCATGAGCGGGGGGTGGGCGGCGGGAGGGATAGACACACGGGGCATGAGCGGGGGTTGGGGGAGGGGCGAGACACACAGGGCATGAGTGGGGGGTGGGAGGGATAGTCACACAGGGCATGAGCGGGGGGTCTGGGGGTGGGGGGCTTGGGGGAGCGGAGAGACACAGGGCATGAGCGGGGGGTGGGCGGCGGGAGGGATAGAGACATGGAGCATGAACGGGGGAGGGATAGACACACGGGGCATGAGCGGGGGGTGGGCGGCGGGAGGGATAGAGTTACAGGGGTGGGCGGCGGGAGGGATAGAGACATGGGGGGTGGGCGGCAGGTGGGATAGAGACACGGGGCATGAGCGGGGGGTGGGCGGCAGGAGGGATAGACACATGGGGCATGAGCGGGGGGTGGGCGGCGGGAGGGATAGAGACACGGGGCATGAGCAGGGGAGAGATAGAGACACAGGGCATTTGCGGGGGGAGGGATAGAGACACGGGGCATGAGCGGGGGGTGGGCGGTGGGAGGGATAGACACACGGGGCATGAGCGGGGGTGAGGGGAAGGGGAATGACACACGGGGCATGAGCGGGGGGTGGGCGGCAGGAAGGATAGAGACACAGGGCATGAGCGGGGGGTGGGCTGCGGGAGGGATAGAGCCACAGGGCATGAGCGGGGGGTGGTTGGCTTGAGGGATAGACACACAGGGCATGAGCGGGGGGGTCGGGCGGGTGGGGGGAGGAGGGAGACACACGGGGCATGAGCGGTGGTGGGGGGGACGGGAGAGACACACGGGGCATGAGCGGGGGTGGGCGGCGGGAGGGATAGAGACACAGTGCATGAGCGGGAGGGAGAGACACACACGGGGCATGAGCGGGGGTGGGTGGTGGGAGGAGAGACACATGGGGCATGAGCAGGGGGTGGGCGGCGGGAGGGATTGACACACGGTGCATGAGCGGGGGTGGGCGGCGGGAGGGATAGAGACACGGGGCATGAGCGGGGGGTGGGTGGCGGGAGGGATAGACACACGGGGCATGAGTGGGGGTGGGCGGCGGGAGGGATAGAGACATGGGGTATGAGCGAGGGGTGGGCGGCGGGAGGGATAGACACACAGGCATGAGCGGGGGCTGGGCGGCGGGAGGGATAGAGACACGGGGCATGAGTGGGGGGTGGGCGGCGGGAGGGATAGAGACACGGGGCATGAGCGCAGGGTGGGCGGCGGGAGGGATAAACACGCAGGGCATGAGCGGGGGGTGGGCAGGAGAGATAGATACACGGGGCATGAGCGGGGGGTGGGCGGGAGGGATAGACACACGGGGCATGAGCGGGGGGTGGGCAGCAGAAGGGATAGGCACACAGGGCATGAGTGGGGGCTCATGGGGTGAGGGGAGGGGAGAGACACACGGGGCATGAGCGGGGGTGGGGGGAGGGTAGAGACACACGGGGCATGAGCGGGGGGTGGGCGGCGGGATGGATAGAGACATGGGGCATGAGCGGGGGGTGGGTGGCGGGAGGGAGGGATAGAGACACGGGTCGAGTGTGGGCGGCGGGAGGGATAGAGACACAGGGCATGAGCGGGGGGCGGGATAGAGACACAGGGCATGAGCGGGGGGAGGGATAGACACATGGGGCATGAGCGGGGGGTGGGCAGCGGGAGGGATAGACACACGGGGCATGAGTGGGGGGTGGGCGGTGGGAGGGATAGAAACACAGGGCATGAGCGGGGGGTGGGCGGCGGGAGGGATAGACACACGGGGCATGAGCGGGGGTGGGCGGCGGGAGGGATAGACACACGGGGCATGAGCGGGGGGTGGGCGGCGGGAGGGATAGACACAAAGGGCATGAGCGGGGGGTGGGCGGCGGGAGGGATAGACACACAGGGCATGAGCCGGGGTGGGCTGCGGGAGGGATAGACGCACGGGGCAAGAGCGGCGGGTGGGCGGCCGGAGGGATAGACACACAGGGCATGAGCGGGGGGCGGGCGGCGGGAGGGATAGACACACAAGGCATGAGCGCGGGATGGGCGGCAGGAGGGATAGACACACGGGGCATGAGCGGTGGGTGGGCGGCGGGAGGGATAGACACACGGGGCATGAGCGGGAGGGGGGTGGGCGACGGGAGGGATAGACACACTGAGTATGAGCGGGGGGTGGGCAGGAGCTGTAGATGCACGGGGCATGAAAGGGGGGTGGGCAGTGGGAGGGATAGACACACAGGGCATGAGCGGGGGGTGGGCGGCGGGAGGGATTGACACACGGGGCATGAGCGGGGGGTGGGCGGCGGGAGGGATAGACACACGGGGCATGAGCGGGGGTTGGGGGGAGGGGAGAGACACACAGGGCATGAGTGGGGGGTGGGAGGAATAGTCACACAGGGCATGAGCGGGGGATCTGGGGGTGGGGGGCTTGGGGGAGCGAAGAGACACAGGGCATGAGCGGGGGGTGGGCGGCGGGAGGGATAGAGACATGGGGCATGAACGGGGGAGGGATAGACACACGGGGCATGAGTGGGGGGTGGGCGGCGGGAGGGATAGAGTTACAGGGGTGGGCGGCGGGAGGGATAGAGACATGGGGGGTGGGCGGCAGGTGGGATAGAGACACGGGGCATGAGCGGGGGGTGGGCGGCAGGAGGGATAGACACATGGGGCATGAGCGGGGGGTGGGCGGCGGGAGGGATAGAGACACGGGGCATGAGCAGGGGAGAGATAGAGACACAGGGCATTTGCGGGGGGAGGGATAGAGACACGGGGCATGAGCGGGGGGGTGGGCGGTGGGAGGGATAGACACACGGGGCATGAGCGGGGGGTGGGCGGCGGGAGGGATAGACACACGGGGCATGAGCGGGGGGTGGGCGGCGGGAGGGAAAGACACATGGGGCATGAGCGGGTGTGGGCGGCGGGAGGGATAGACACACGGGGCATGAGTGGGGGGTCGGCGGGTGGGGGGAGGGGAGAGACACACGGGGCATGAGCAGGGGTGAGGGGAAGGGGAATGACACACGGGGCATGAGCGGGGGGTGGGCGGCAGGAAGGATAGAGACACAGGGCATGAGCGGGGGGTGGGCTGCGGGAGGGATAGAGCCACAGGGCAAGAGCGGGGGGGGGGCGGCTTGAGGGATAGACACACGGGGCATGAGCGCGGGGTCGGGCGGGTGGGGGAAGGGGGAGACACACGGGGCATGAGCGGTGGTGGGGGGGACGGGAGAGACACACGGGGCATGAGCGGGGGTGGGCGGCGGGAGGGATAGAGACACAGTGCATGAGCGGGAGGGAGAGACACACACGGGGCATGAGCGGGGGTGGGTGGTGGGAGGAGAGACACATGGGGCATGAGCAGGGGGTGGGCGGCGGGAGGGATTGACACACGGGGCATGAGCGGGGGTGGGCGGCGGGAGGGATAGAGACACGGGGCATGAGCGGGGGGTGGGTGGCGGGAGGGATAGACACACGGGGCATGAGTGGGGGTGGGCGGCGGGAGGGATAGAGACATGGGGTATGAGCGAGGGGTGGGCGGCGGGAGGGATAGACACACGGGCATGAGCGGGGGCTGGGCGGCGGGAGGGATAGAGACACGGGGCATGAGTGGGGGGTGGGCGGCGGGAGGGATAGAGACACGGGGCATGAACGCAGGGTGGGGGGCGGGAGGGATAGAGACATGGGGCATGAGCGGGGGGTGGGCGGCAGGAGGGATTGAGACACGGGGCATGAGCGGGGGTGGTCAGTGGGAGGGATAGAGACATGGGGCATGAGCGGGGGGAGGGAGAGAGACACGGGGCATGAGGGGGGCTGGGCGGCGGGAGGGATAGAGACATGGGGCATGAGCGGGGGGAGGGATAGAAACACGGGGCATGAGCGGGGGATGGGCGGCGGGAGGGATAGGCACACGGGCTTGTGCGGGGGTTGGGCGGCGGGAGGGATAGAGACATGGGGCATGAGCGGGGGGTGGGCGGAGGGAGGGATAGAGACACGGGGCATGAGCAGGGGGTGGGCGGTGGGAGGGATAGAGACATGGGGCATGAGCGCGCGGTGGGCGGCGGGAGGGATAGAGACACGGGGCATGAGTGGGGGGGTGGGCGGCAGGAGGGATTGAGACACGGGGCATGAGCGGGGGGTGGGCAGTGGGAGGGATAGAGACATGGGGCATGAGCGGGGGGAGGGATAGAGACACAGGCATGAGCGGGGGGTAGGCGGCGGGAGGAATAGAGACACGGGGCATGAGCGGGGGGAGGGATAGAGACACGGGCATGAGCGGGGGGTGGGCGGCGGGAGGGATAGACACACGGGGCATGAGCGGGGGGGTGGGTGGCGGGAGGGAAAGACACACGGGGCATGAGCGGGGGGGTGGGCGGCGGGAGGGATAGACACACGGGGAATGAGCGGGGGGTGGGCGGGTGGGAGGGATAGACACACGGGGCATGAGCGGGAGGGAGAGAGACACACGAGGCATGAGCGAGGGGTGGGCGGGAGGGGGAGAGACACACAGGGCATGAGCGGGTGGTGGGCGGGAGGGGGAGAGACACACGGGGCATGAGCGGGGGGTGGGTGGTCGACAGGGGGAGAGACACACGGGGCATGAGCGGGGAGGTGGGTGGGAGGGGGAGAGACACACGGGGCATGAGCGGGGGTGGGGGAGAGAGACACACGGGGCATGAGCGGGGGGTGGGCATGAGGGGGAGAGACACACGGGGCATGAACAGCGGGGGTGGAGGGAGGGAGAGACACACCGGGCATGAGCTGGGGTGGGCGGCGGGTTGGATAGAGACACGGGGCATGAGCGGGGGGTGGGTGGCGAGAGGGATAGACACACAGGGCATGAGCGGCAGGAGGGATAGACACACGGGGCATGAGCGGGGGTGGGCAGCGGGAGGGATAGACACACGGGTTATGGGCGGGGGTGGGCGGCGGGAGGGATAGAGACACCGGGTAATGGCAGGGGGTGAGCGGCGGGAGGGATAGACACACGGGCATGAGCGGGGGTGGGCGGCGAGAGGGATAGAGACACGGGGCATGAGCGGGGGGTGGGCGGCGGGAGGGATAGAGACACGGGGCATGAGCACGGGGTGGGCGGTGGGAGGGATAGAGACACGGGGCATGAGCGGGGGGTGGGCGGCAGGAGGGATAGAGACATGGGGCATGAGCGGGGGGTGGGATAGAGACACGGGGCATGAGCGGGAGGTGGGCGGCGGGAGGGATAGAGACACAGGGCATGAGCGGGGGAGGGATAGAGACACGGGGCATGAGCTGGGAGTGGGCGGCGGTCGGGATAGACACACGGGGCAGGAGCGGGGGGTGGGCGGCGGGAGGGATAGACAAACGGGGCATGAGCGGGGGGTGGGTGGGAGGGCGAGAGACACACGGGGCATGAACAGGGGGTGGGCGGGAGGGGGAGAGACACACGGGGCATGAGCGGCGAGGTGGGTGGGAGGGTGAGAGACAGACTGGGCATGAGCGGGGGTGGGAGGGGGAGAGACACAAGGGGCATGAGCGGGGGTGGGGGAGAGAGAGACACACGGGGTATGAGCGGGGGGTGGACGGGAGTGGGAGAGGCACATGTGGCATGAGCGGGGGGTGGGCGGGAGGGGGAGAGGCACACGGGGCATGAGCGGGGGTAGGGGGAGGGAGAGACACACAGGGCATGAGCGGGGGTGGGCGGCAGGTTGGATAGAGACACGGGGTATGAGCGGGGGGTGGGTGGCAGGAGGGATAGACACACGGGGCATGAGCGGGGGTGGGCGGCGGGAGGGATAGACACACGGTTTATGAGCGGGGGTGGGTGGTGGGAGGGATAGAGACACAGGGTATGAGCAGGGGGTGGCCGGCGGGAGGGATAGACACACGGGCATGAGCCGGGTGTGGGTGGACGGAGGGATAGAGACACGGGGCATGAGCGGGGGGTGGGCGGCGGGAGGGATAGAGACATGGGGCATGAGCGGGGATGGGCGGCGGGAGGGATAGAGACACGGGGCATGAGCGCGGGATGGGCGGCGGGAGGGAGAGAGACACGGGGTATGAGCGGGGGGTGGGTGGCGGGAGGGATATAGACATGGGGCATGAGCGGGGGAAGGGATAGAGACACGGGGCATGAGCGGGGGGTGGGCAGCGGGAGGGATTGAGACACAGGGCATGAGCGGGGGAGGGATAGAGACACGGGGCGTGAGCGGGGAGTGGGCGGCAGGAGGGATAGACACACGGGGCATGAGCAGGGGGTGGGCGGCGGGAGGGATAGACACACGGGGCATGAGCGGGGGGTTGGGCGTCAGGAGGGATAGACACACGGGGAATGAGCCGGGAGTGGACGGGTGGGAGGGATAGACACACGGGGCATGAGCGGGAGGGAGAGAGACACACGGGGCATGAGGGGGGGAGGGCGGGAGGGGGAGAGACACACGGGGCATGAGCGGGGGGTGGGCGGGAGGGGGAGAAACACAGGAGGCATGAGTGGGGGTGGGCGGGAGGGGGAGAGACACACGGGGCATGAGCGGGGGTGGGCGGGAGGGGGAGAGACACATGGGGCATGAGCGGGGGGGTGGGCTGGAGGGGGAGAGACACACGGGGCATGAGCGGGGGTGGGGGGAGGGAGAGAGACACACGGGGCATGAGCGGGGGTGAGGGGAGGGAGAGAGACACACGGGGCATGAGCGGGGGTGGGCGGGAGGGGGAGAGACACACGGGGCATGAGCGGGGGTGGGGGGAGGGAGAGAGACACACGGGGCATGAGCGGGGGATGGGCGGCGGGAGGGATAGAGACACGGGGCATGAGCGGGGGTGGGCGGCGGGAGGGATAGAGACACGGGGCATGAGCGCGGGGTGGGCGGCGGTAGGGATAGAGACACAGTGCATGTGCGTGGGGTGGGCGGCGGGAGGGATAGAGACACGGGGCATGAGCGGGGGGTGGGCAGCGGGAGGGATAGAGACATGGGGCATGAGCGGGGGAAAGGGATAGAGACACGGGGCATGAGCAGGGGGTGGGCGGCGGGAGGGATTGAGACACAGGGCATGAGCTTGGGGAGGGATAGAGACACGGGGCATGAGCGGGGGGTGGGCGGCGGGAGGGATAGAGACACAGGGCATGAGCGGGGGGAGGGATAGAGACACGGGGCATGAGCGGGGGGTGGGCGGCGGGAGGGATAGACACACGGGGCATGAGCGCGGGGTGGGCGGTGGGAGGGATAGAGACACGGGGTATGAGCAGGGGGTGGGCGGCGGGAGGGATAGAGACATGGGGCATGAGCGGGGGGAGGGATAGAGACATGGGGCATGAGCGGGGGGTGGGCGGCGGGAGGGATAGAGACACAGGGCATGAGCGGGGGAGGGATAGAGACACCGGGCATGAGCGGGGGGTGGGCGGCGGGAGGGATAGACAAACGGGGCATGAGCGGGGGGAGGGCGTTAGGGGGAGAGACACACGGGGCATGAGCGGGGAGGTGGGTGGGAGGGGTAGAGACACACGGGGCATGAGCGGGGGTGGGAGGGGGAGAGACACAAGGGGCATGAGCGGGGGTTGGGGGGAGAGAGACACACGGGGCATGAGCGGGGGGTGGACGGGAGGGGGAGAGGCACACGCGGCATGAGCGGGTGGTGGGCGGGAGGGGGAGAGACACACGGGTCATGAGCGGGGGTAGGGGGAGGGAGAGACACACAGGGCATGAGCAGGGGTGGGCGGCGGGTTGGATAGAGACACAGGGCATGAGCGGGGGGTGGGTGGCAGGAGGGATAGACACACGGGGCATGAGCGGGGGGTGGGCGGCGGGAGGGATAGACACACGGGTTATGAGCGGGGGTGGGCGGTGGGAGGGATAGAGACACAGGGTATGAGCAGGGGGTGGGCGGCGGGAGGGATAGACACACGGGTATGAGCGGGGTGTGGGCGGCGGGAGGGATAGAGACACGGGGCATGAGCAGGGGGTGGGCAGCGGGAGGGATAGAGACACGGGGCATGAGCGGGGGTTGGCGGCGGGAGGGATAGAGACACGGGGCATGAGCGCGGGATGGGCGGCGGGAGGGATTGAGACACAGGGCATGAGCGGGGGGAGGGATAGAGACACGGGGCGTGGGGTGGGCGGCGGGAGGGATAGATACACGGGGCATGAGCGGGGGGTGGGCGGCGGGAGGGATAGACACACGGGGCATGAGCGGGGGGGTGGGCGGCAGGAGGGATAGACACACGGGGAATGAGCCGGGGGTGAGTGGGTGTTAGGGATAGACACACGGGGCATGAGCGGGAGGGAGAGAGACACACGGGGCATGAGCGGGGATGGGCGGGAGGGAGAGAGACACACGGGGCATGAGCGGGGGGTGGGCAGGAGGGGAAGAGACACACGGGGCATGAGCAGGGGTGGGCGGGAGGGGAAGAGACACACGGGGCATGAGCGGGGGTGGGGGGAGGGAGAGAGACGCACGGGGCCTGAGCGGGGGTGGGCGGCTGGAGGGATAGAGACACGGGGCATGAGCGGGGTTGGGCGGCGGGAGGGATAGAGACACGGGGCATGAGCGCGGGCTGGGCGGCAGGAGGGATAGAGACACAGGGCATGAGCGTGGGGTGGGCGGCGGGAGGGATAGAGACATGGGGCATGAGCGGGGGGTGGGCAGCGGGAGGGATAGAGACATGGGGCATGAGCGGGGAAAGGGATAGAGACACGGGGCATGAGCGGGGGGTGGGCGCCGGGAGGGATTGAGACACAGGGCATGAGCGGGGGGAGGGATAGAGACACGGGGCGTGAGCGGGGGATGGGCGGCGGGAGGGATAGACACACGGGGCATGAGCAGGGGGTGGGCGGCGGGAGGGATAGACACACGGGGCATGAGCGGGGTGGTGGGCGGCAGGAGGGATAGACACACGGGGAATGAGCCGGGGAATGAGCCTTTAGGGATAGACACACGGGGCATGTGCGGGCCGGAGAGAGACACACGGGGCATAAGCGGGGGTGGGCGGGAGGGGGAGAGACACACGGGGCATGAGCGGGGGGGCGGGCGGGTGGGGGAGAGACACACGGGGCATGAGCGGGGGTGGGGGGGAGAGAGACACACGGGGCATGAGCGGGGGGTGGGCGGGAGGGGGAGAGACACACGGGGCATGAGCAGGGGTGGGCGGGAGGTGAAGAGACACACCGGGCATGAGCGGGGGTGGGGGGAGGGAGAGAGACACACTGGGCATGAGTGGGGGTGGGCAGCGGAAGGGATAGAGACACGTGGCATGAGCGGGGTGGGCGGCGGGAGGGATAGAGACACGGGGCATGAGCGCGGGGTGGGCGGCTGGAGGGATAGAGACACGGGGCATGAGCGTGGGGTGGGCGGCGGGAGGGATAGAGACACGGGGCATGAGCGGGGGGTGGGCAGCGAGCGGATAGAGACATGGAGCATGAGCGGGGGAAGGGATAGAGACACGGGGCACGAGTGGGGGGTGGGCGGCGGGAGGGATTGAGACATAGGGCATGAGCGGGGGAGGGATAGAGACAAGGGGCATGAGCGGGGGTGGGCGGCGGGAGGGATAGACACACGGGGCATGAGCAGGGGGTGGGCGGCGGGAGGGATAGACACACGGGGAATGAGCCGGGGGTGGGCGGGTTGGAGGGATAGACACACAGGGCATGAGCGGGAGGGAGAGAGACACACGGGGCATGAGCGGGGGTGGGCGGGAGGGGGAGAGGCACATGGGGCATGAGCGGGGGTGGGCGGGAGGGGGAGAAACACACGGGGCATGAGTGGGGGTGGGCGGGAGGGGGAGAGACACACGGGGCATGAGCGGGGGTGGGCGGGAGGGGGAGAGGCACATGGGGCATGAGCGGGGGGTGGGCGGGAGGGGGAGAGACACACGGGGCATGAGCGGGGGTGGGCGGGAGGGGGAGAGACACATGGGGCATGAGCGGGGGGTGGGCGGGAGGGGGAGAGACACACGGGGCATGAGCGGGGGTGGGGGGGAGGGAGAGAGACACACAGGGCATGATTGGGGGGTGGGCGGGAGGGGGAGAGACACACGGGGCATGAGCAGGGGTGGGCGGGAGGGGAAGAGACACACGGGGCATGAGCGGGGGTGGGGGGAGGGAGAGAGACACACGGGGCATGAGCGGGGGTTGGGGGGGAGGGAGAGAGCCACACGGGGCATGAGCGGGGGTGGGGGGGAGAGAGATACATGGCATTAGCGTGCAGGCGGCAGATCCCGCTCCTCAGCCCTCCGCTGGCCACCGTGTGCCGATGGCGTGAGCATGAGTGGGGGTGGGGGGGACAAGAAGGACACACGGGGCATGAGCGGGGGTGGGAGGAACAGGAGACAGACACGGGCGGACGTACTGTGCAGGCAGCAGATCCCACTCCTGCTGACAAAGCCTCTCATGCGAGGAACAAAGATGGCGGGCGTCTCTGAAGCCAGACGCACTGCATGCTTTCACCGCATCCAATGAGAGAGCATGTCAGATGTCCGCAGACATCACGCAAGCTGCTTGCCCAATCACTGTCCTGTCCACGGAGCGAAACAGGGAGTGTGTCCGCGAAGCGGACACAGATATCACTAATTTTTTTCACTTACATTTTTGTCATTTTGTTAAAAACTACTGGACGGATTTACACCAAATAAAGCAAAGCACGCTTTCGGGACCAAGCCGCCGTTCCTGCCGCAAATTTGGTGAAAATCCATCCAGCGGTTTGGGCTGAAGTTTTTTCCCATTATGTCTATTGGAAAAAACAAACATTTTGGGCCCCCCCCTATAACTTTTCCAACACCGGAAGAATCCTCACCAACCTTTGCAAAAAAATTCAGAGTTGGCCATATACTTTTTTTGCAAAGTCTGGTGAGGATTCGTCCAGGGGGAGCGAAGTTATAAGCCGCCCAAAAAGTGCTCTTCCTATGGAAACACCAACTTATAACTACATGTAATATATATATATATATATATATATATATTCAGTGAAAAAAACTTTGTTGAAGGGACGTTATGGTTAAGTTGCACTACTAAAAACCTATGAAATTCAGTCAAAAAACTTTGTTAAAGGGACGTTATGGTTCCAAGTAAAACCGAAAAACCCTTGAAATTCGCCAGTTATGGTAAGCTAAGCAACCATAACTCGCGCCACCACCGTGCACTGCTAAGACTAACACCCAGGACATCAAAGATGACATCACAAATGTCATTGATGACATCACTGATGACATCACATGTCTGGCTCACTATTTTTTCTTTTGCTGACATATCTAGGCCACATGGTTTTCTTCAGTAACAGTCAGAAACTAAGAATTTTATTTTATTTGTAGACATATCCTTCTAGTAGGTTCTTACAGTAATTCCCTTAGAGTACAGTCACATCATATGAAACATATACATATGGGAAAACACAAGCTTGAAAGACAGCAATCCTCTTTGTGCATAAAGATAATCACTAGACTTATGAGCACTTTCTGATAGTTCTGTTGTTTTTTTTTATGGTTATGGCTGTACTTTCCCTGTATATGGTCATATTTGTATACATTGTACTCACACTACTTTCCTTAGGGTCCAATCACATCAAGTGATACATATACATAGGGTAAATAGGAGCTTTGAAACAGAGCAATCATTTATTTGCATGAAACTAATCAGTTAAGTTATGAATTGTTTCTGCTACTACTTGTGCTTTTTTGCTAACTTCACTTTCCCTGTATATACCCATATTGGTATGTGTTCTTGTGTCTTTGTGTTTTGTCTATAGTAATGCAATTATGTAATACATGGGTTTTATTAGCTACTTATTACATATTTCACAGTACACAAAAATCTATTAAGAAAACAATTATCTTTTCATTATTCAAAATATGAACATTACGAATATCATACCTTCATCTTGTACGCTGCACACAATGTTATGTTTCTGTATGAGTAGCTTAGTATACTAGATAGAACCCCATAATAGGATCCTATTTATATGCATGAGCGGGGCATGAGCGGGGGTGGGCGGGAGAGGGAGAGACACATGGGGCATGAGCGGCGGGGTGGGCGGGAGGGGGAGAGACACATGGGGCATGAGCGCGGTGGTGGGGGGGAGGGAGAGAGACACACGGGGCATGAGCGGGTGGTGGGCGGGAGGGGGAGAGACACACGGGGCATGAGCAGGGGTGGGCGGGAGGGGAAGAGACACACGGGGCATGAGCGGGGGTGAGGGGAGGGAGAGAGACACACGGGGCATGAGCGGGGGGTGGGCGGCGGGAGGGATGGAGACACGGGGCATGAGCGGGGGTGGGCGGCGGGAGGGATAGAGAGACGGGACATGAGCGCGGGGTAGGCGGCGGGAGGGATAGAGACACGGGGCATGAGCGTGGGGTGGGTGGCGGGAGGGATAGAGGATAGAGACACGGGGCATGAACGGGGGGTGGGCAGCGGGAGGGATAGAGACATGGGGCATGAGCGGGGGGTGGGTGGCGGAAGGGATTGAGACACAGGGCATGAGCGGGGGGAGGGATAGAGACACGGGGCGTGAGCGGGGGTGGGCGGCGGGAGGGATAGACACACGGGGCATGAACGGGGGGTTGGCGGTGGGAGGGATAGACACATGGGACATGAGCCTGTGGGGTGGGCGGCAGGAGGGATAGACACACGGGGAATGAGCCGGGGGTAGGCGGGTGGGAGGGATAGACACACGGGGCATGAGCGGGAGGGAGGGAGAGAGACACACGGGGCATGAGCGGGGGTGGGCGGGAGGGGGAGAGACACACGGGGCATGCGCATGGGGTGGGCGAGAGGGGGAGAAACACACGGGGCATGAGTGGGGGTGGGCGGGAGGGGGAGAGTCACACGGGGCATGAGCGGGGGTGGGGGGAGGGAGAGAGAAACATGGGACATGAGCGGGGGGCGGGGGGAGGGAGAGAGACACACGGGGCATGAGCAGGGGCTGGGGGGAGAGAGACACACGGCGTTCGTGTGCAGGCAGCAGATCCAGCTCCTCAGCCCTCCGCTGGCCACCGTGTGCCGATGGCGTGAGCATGAGTGGGGGTGGGGGGAACAAGAAGGACACACGGGGCATGAGCTGGGGTGGGAGGAACAGGAGACAGACACGGGCGGACTTACTGTGCAGGCGGCAGATCCCACTCCTGCTGACAAAGCCTCTCATGCGAGGAACAAAGATGGCGGGCGTCTCTGAAGCCAGAAGCACTGCACGGTTTCATCGCATCCAATGAGAGAGCATGTCAGATGTCCACGGACATCACGCAAGCTGCTTGCCCAATCACTGTCCTGTCCACGGAGCGAACAGGGAGTGTGTCCGCGAAGCGAACACAGATATCACTAATTTTTTTCACTTACATTGTTCTCATTTTGTTAATAACTACTGGACGGATTTACACCAAATAAAGCAAAGCACGCTTTCGGGACCAAGCCGCCGCTCCTGCCGCAAATTTGGTGTAAATCCATCCAACGGTTTGGGCTGTAGGCGTGAGCAAAGTTTTTTCCCATTATGTCTATGGGTAAAAACAAACGTTTTGGGCCCCCCCCTATAACTTTTCCACCCCTGGACAAATCCTCACCAACCTTTGCAAAAACATTCAGAGTTGGCCATATACTTTTTTTGCAAAGTTTGGTGAGGATTCGTCCAGGGGGAGCGAAGTTATAAGCCGCCCAAAAAGTGCTCTTCGTATGGAAACACCAACTTAACCATAACTACATGTAATATATATATATATATATATTCAGTGAAAAAAACTTTGTTGAAGGGATGTTATGGTTAAGTTGCGCTACTAAAAACCTATGAAATTCAGTGAAAAAACTTTGTTAAAGGGACGTTATGGTTCCAAGTAAAACCGAAAAAACCCTTGAAATTCGCCAGTTATGGTAAGCTAAGCAACCATAACTCGCGCCACCACCGTGCACTGCTAAGACTAACACCCAGGACATCAAAGATGACATCACAAATGTCATTGATGACATCACTGATGACATCACATGTCTGGCTCACTATTTTTTCTTTTGCTGACATATCTAGGCCACATGGTTTTCTTCAGTAACAGTCAAAAGCTAAGAATTTTATTTTATTTGTAGACATATCCTTCTAGTAGGTTCTTACAGTAATTCCCTTAGAGTACAGTCACATCATATGAAACATATACATATGGGAAAACACAAGCTTGAAAGACAGCAATCCTCTTTGTGCATAAAGATAATCACTAGACTTATGAGCACTTTCTGATAGTTCTGGTGTTTTTTTTTATGGTTATGGCTGTACTTTCCCTGTATATGGTCATATTTGTATACATTGTACTCACACTACTTTCCTTAGGGTCCAATCACATCAAGTGATACATATACATAGGGTAAATAGCAGCTTTGAAACAGAGCAATCATTTATTTGCATGAAACTAATCAGTTAAGTTATGAATTGTTTCTGCTACTACTTGTGCTTTTTTGCTAACTTCACTTTCCCTGTATATACCCATATTGGTATGTGTTCTTGTGTCTTTGTGTTTTGTCTATAGTAATGCAATTATGTAATACATGGGTTGTATTAGCTACTTATTAACTATTTCACAGTACACAAAAATCTATTAAGAAAACAATTATCATTTCATTATTCAACATATGAACATTACGAATATCATACCTTCATCTTGTACGCTGCACACAATGTTATGTTTCTGTATGAGTAGCTTAGTATACTAGATAGAACCCCATAATAGGATGCTATTTATATCATTGCATCGTTCAATGCACTTATTAGGGTATATTTCTTGCAATGATTCTTGAAACTTTTTTCGCAACATAATAAGAATCCCTTCTACACATATTTCATGAGAAGTACATACACATGTGATGTCATCAGTGATGTCATCAATGACATTTGTGATGTCATCTTTGATGTCCTGGGTGTTAGTCTTAGCAGTGCACGGTGGTGGCGCGAGTTATGGTTGCTTAGCTTACCATAACTGGCGAATTTCAAGAGTTTTTTGGTTTTACTTGGAACCATAACGTCCCTTTAACAAAGTTTTTTCACTGAATTTCATAGGTTTTTAGTAGCGCAACTTAACCTTAACGTCCCTTCAACAAAGTTTTTTTCACTGAATTTCATAGGTTTTTAGTAGCGCAACTTAACCATAACGTCCCTTTAACACAGTTTTTTCACTGAATTTCATAGATTTTTAGTAGCACAACTTAACCATAATATCCCTGACTTCATATACATGTAACATAGAACATACTAACCCCCTCATAGTGATTTTAATGTCCGCGGACTACCGCCATGTCCGAGGACACATCGAAAATCTGAGCGTGGTGAATGTAAATGTAAATAGTGTGCCACATTTCCCCTTTGAAGTTGGCTCTGAAAAGAGCCGTGTTTTTTTTTTTTTTTTTACAGATGCTTGACAGACACGTTATTTTGTATTTTTTTTCTTGTTTTTTTTCTTACTTTACTCCTAAAATCTTCACATAACCTTCTCCAAAGCAACCCTTACATTCCAAAATAGAAAGGCATTTCCCGTAAAAGGTAAAGAAATGCCATCTTCTTTAAAATTAACTGCATTACTGGCATCAATATTCTCATTGTTACAGAAGAACATACCAGCTCTAAGCATGAAGGCACACATGTGTCGGTTGATGACACACCCAGCAATATTTTGCTGAGGACAAAAAACGGAACTATTGTCCCATATTGCCCTAGTTAGTAATCCAGAAAAAATTACTTTTGCATTTGGAAGGATCTTCATTACTGCTTGAACCAAGCATTCCAAATCAGCCAACAAAGTAGGGGCACTGACATTGCCCAAATGGAAATCACCATAGTGCAAAACTACCACATGCGGACTGTTCATCGTGGCCATATCCTCACAAACTTGTACAATTCCCTGTACATTGCAATCAGGCACACTGCTCCACACCACCTCCACTCCTTTCACATCAAAGTTCTTTACAACATGCCTGCATTCAGCGTACTGCTGTAAACCATGCACAAACATATCTCCGAGCACCAACACCCTGACTTTCTCCACTTCAGCCATCTTCACCACACACAGTCTCTTTCAACACAAATCCACAACCTCGACATCTGATTGGCTGATCCGTACAGTCTTCTTTCCATGTTGGATTTCCTGGATAGCATGCCCTGTCCGTGAACAGCCGCGGTGTCCGCGGACGGCGTCCACTTTACTCTCTGTGCCATTCCCTCATTGCATACAGCTAAGCAATCACACAATACGAATAACGTCCTCAGAACAACCCCATTTTGTGATTTTTCAAACATTTCAGGACACTTATTATTTCATTATTCAACATATTAACATTACACATATTATACTTTCATCTTGTACTCTGCACACAATGCTATGTTTCTCCATTAGTAGCTCAGTATACTAGATAGAATCCCATAATACAATGCTATTTATAGCAATGCATCGTTCAAAGCACTAATATCGGTATGATATTTATTGCAATATCCTTGACACTTTTTTCGAAACATTATAATAAAAATCCCTAGTACACAAATTCCATGAAAAGTACATGCACACGTGATGTCATCAGTGATTTCATCAATGACATTTGTGATGTCATCTTTGATGTCCTGGGTGTTAGTCTTAGCAGTGCACAGTGGTGGCGCCAGTTATTTTTCAAAGCTTACCATAACTTGCGATTTTCAGGGGTCTTTCGGCTGTACTTAGAACCATAACGTCCTTTAAACAAACTTTTTTTAATATCACGCAAACAATATGCAAACATGGCGTGCAAAAACCAACTTCTACAGATGGCTTTACACAGAATGTTGCAAAGTAAGAATTTATGCTCGTTCACAGTGAAGGTCATCTGCTTCCACAACTTCTACAGATGGCTTTACACAGAATGTTGCAAAGTAAGAATTTATGCTCGTTCACAGTGAAGGTCAGCTGCTTCCATTTTTTTCTCGGGCCCCGAAGAGGCTCACGAAGCGGACTATAAGGTTGTATTGTGTTTTGACCTTGACAGACAGAGATTGTGATGAAAGACTTCTCTTGAAGGAGTGTTGCTAAAACGTAAGAGAAGATAAAGATGAAATTTCTGAAACGAAACCACTTTTATATATTATATCACTATGCGAAAGATCGTTGGCACACGCGGAGTCGTATTTTGGGACTGCACACTCGTAGACAATGGAAATTGCAATTGTACTGTAAGTAACCCTTTAAATTACTTTATACCAAATATAATTACAATAGCGTAGCATTAAAGACCGCTCAAGTTGAACTTGTTCGTTGAAAGTGGCATAATGTTTTCTACCGCGCACTATCACTGCCGAATTGATCCCCTGGCGTTTAGAGGGCTCTGAAAAAGGCAGACGACACAGGGTGGGTTAATAGAAATAATTTAACCGGTCGATAGGCGGTCAAGCGCTCTACTCGCTGTGCCACTTCACTGTAGCCTGTCAAGTGGTACAGCGAGTACAGCGCTCGCTTTGACATCCGTGCACAGCTTGCTAACACAAGTTTGAATCCCGGCAAGGCCAAACTCAGCCTTTCATCCTTCCGTGGTCGATAAATGAGCACCACACACCGTGGGTAATAATAAGCACCGCTTACATACCTCACGGTTCTTAGCGCTATATGAATGGGAAAATATTATTATTTTATTATTAACATACTCTGTTGCACTATCTTCGATAGCAAATATTTTCACGCCCTAATAAATAAAATGATGATTTTTAATGAAGATCGGCTGGTGAGACTAATTTATGTTTTTTAAAACAGGTACGTGGCCCCATTTTGCCTATGTCTCGATTTACAGACTCCAGCGGATGGGGTCTTCAACTGCCAGGTGCAGGTCCAAATATGCAACTTCATGACCCTCAACATTTTATTGGACAATTGCCAAGGACCAATATGCCCTTACGCAGTACTAGCGGCTACAAACAACATACCAACCAATAGGGTGGTCTAATGGCTCGTTGTTGGAGCAACCTTCCGATTATCAGAGCGACCATTTACTGCTTTTATCATAAACCAACATCCTATCTGCCGCAAGGAACAACGCGTGGCTCCAAATAAACTTTTGCTGATCGACAGCAGAGACAATAGCAAATCGCTGAATATTCACTAAACATTTAATGTTAAATAAATGTACTTTACCAAATGTACAATCCTGCTGTTTACTTTTAAACCACAGTTTCATAATCTGAATTGTGGCGCACTGAGTTGTAAGCTGATCTAACACTCTCTGTACCGCAAAGGAACATCGCGTGTCTCAACATGAACTTTTGCGGATCGACAACAAAGACAAATGCAAATTGCTGAATATTCTCTAAACATTTGATGTCAAATAAATGTACTTTACAACATTTACAATCTTGCTCTTTGCTTTTAAATCACAGTTTCATATTCCGAATTGTGGCGCGCTGTGTTGTGACATAATGTGTGTTGTCTTCCGGGTTCTGTGTAAAGTCGCGTAGTACTGGAGACGACTGGGCGCGTTTCATTACGCACCCTGTAAAGTCATGGAGAGAGGCGAGGAATATGAATGCTTTGATAATATCAGGCTTAGGGGCGGGAGATATGATTTAGTGTCGCAAAAGCAAGTCAGCCAGGTCAATAGCGCCAGTCATAGGATTATCACATAATGTTGGCGCACACCAGCCGAATTTATCGTTTCTTTAGTGGACAAAAAGTCGGTTGACGCCCCTAGGAAATTGTACTATTAGCGGACAAAAGGAGTGCTCTTGAAACACTTTCTCCCTGACAACGAACAATACAAACAACGTTCTCAGAACACCCCCATTTTGTGTAATTGCAACCATTTCGGGACACTCCGAGTGTTCTTAGAACACATTCAACTAGACAGATTACAATACGGACAGCGTCCTGAGGACACCCCCAGTTTGTGTATTTACGAACAATTAAGTAAACCGCGAGTGTTCATAGCTCATTTTTACCTTCCTTGTGAACAAAAATAACACATACTCCGTCCTCTAAACACCCCACCATTTAGTTTATTTACAAAATGTCAGAACAGCCGTGTTCTCTGCGGACAAATCGAACACAACAAAAAGGTCTAGCACATAAAAAAACAAAACATTGAACCTATCTCGTACTCCCCCACCCTCCCCAAACACTCTTACACACCAACACACGGCACTAAATACAATTTTTTATCCACGTTTCACTGCGCTGTACGCGGTAGACTGCGAATACAAGATGGCGGGTGCCACAGAAAATCTGACGCGCTCCACGGCCCTTTGCCGTCCAATCAGCGAACACGTCGCATGTCCGCGGACATGACGCAAGGCCATGGGCCAATCGGGGTGCTGTCCCCGGAGCGAACAGGGAAGTCCGTCCGCGAAGCGAACGCAGATATCACTAATTATTTTACCTTACATTTTGGTCATTTTCTAAAAAACTACTGGACGGATTTACACCAAATTTACAAAAGCACTTTTTTGTGACCAGGCCGCCACTCCTGCCGCAAATTTGGTGTAAATCCGTCCAGCGGTTCGAGTTGTAGCCGTGCGCAAAGTTTTTTCCCATTCATTCTATGGGAAAAAACAAAAGTTTTGGGACCCCCCCCTCCTGTGACATACTAGGGGCCTAATGAGTCACACGCAATATTTGTGAGCATAACCTAAGGAGTGTGTGATGTGGCCTTTATAATTAAAGGATAGTTCCGGGACTTTTTTTTTATTGTCCCTACGGTTCGGCCATGTGTTTTTAAGCATAAATCGGTAGATCGTAGAAAACTTTCCTATGGACCTTACCCGACTTTTCGTCCATTAACGCACTCGAAATCAGCCGCCATTTTCTGATAATCCTATCATTTCCCCCCATCGCCCTGGCTCACCTGCTTTTGCGGCACTAAATCAAATCCCCCGCCCCTGAAACAGACTTTATCAAAACATTCATATTCCCCGCCTCTATCCGTGACGTGACTGTGCTGCGTAGGCAAACGCGCCCAGGCGTCTTCTACGCGACTACACACAGAACCCGGAAACCAACACAGATTAGCTCACAACACAGCGCGCCACAATTCGGAATATGAAACTGTACTTTTAAATCAAACCGCAAGATTGTAAATTTGGTAAAGTACATTTATTTGACATCAAATGTTTAGAGAATATTCAGCGATTTGCATTTTTATTTGCTCACGTTCCAAAAAGTTTGTTTTGAGGCACGCGATGTTCCTTTGCTGTACACAGGGTCTTAGATCATCTCACAATACAGCGCCACAATTCGGAATATGAAACTGTGGTTTAAAAGCAAACGGCAAGATTGTCCATTTGGCAAAGTACATTTATTGGACATCAAATGTTTAGAGAATATTCTGCGATTTGCATTTTTCTTTGCTCTCGATCCAAAATAGTTCGTCTTGAGGCAAGCGATGTTCGTGTGCAGTACACAGGGTGTTGGTTTACGATAAAATAAGCTCTTCGGTCGCACTGATAATCGCATGGTTGTTCCAACAACGAGGCACTAGGCCACCACAACGGTCTGTATGTTGCATCTAGCCGTTAGTACCGCGTAAGGGCATACTTGTACTTGGCGATCGTCCCATAAAATGGTCAGGGTGGTAACGTTGCTCATGCGGAGAAGCAACTGGCGGTTATAAAAGCCATCCGCCGGTGTTTGGTACTCGTGACACATACAATAATGAAGGATGTACCTGTTTTAAAAACATAAAAAATGAAAGTAGTCTCACCATCAGATCTTTATTAAAATTATTTATTTTATATATTAGGTCGGGAAATTATTTCATAGCTAGGACAGTGCAACTGGGTATTATACGTCAAGGGGGGGATGTAGGATACTGAGACAGTCCCTCAGTGCAGGGGTTGACAGTGAGGCAATGCAGGTGGAGAGTGGAAGGGCCCAGGACCGAGGTCGCAGACAGTGGACCAGTTGTAGCAGGGGAGAGGGAGAGAGAAAGCAGAAGCAAAGAGGAAGGTTTTGAGGTGCTTCCGTAAAAGGAGATGGTTCTCCTCAAGATAGTGCGCGGTACAAAACAATATGCCACATAGAACGAACAAGTACAACTTAACCCGTCTTTAAAGCTACTGTATAGTAATTAAATTGCGGTATAAACTCATCTAAAGAGTTACTTACATTATATTTGCATTTTCCATTGTGTCTGTGCGTAGGGCAGCCCCGAAATACCACTCCTTCTATGCCGACGTTATTTCTTCTAATGAACGAACATTAAATGGCTTTCGTTTCTGAAATTATATTCATTATCGTTTCTTACGTTATTGCCCCACACCCCCAAAAAGAAGTCTTTCGGGATGGTCCCGGCCTGTCAAGGTCAAATAACAATAGAACCTTATACTGAGTCGTGGGCCATTCCGGCACCCGAGCAAAAAATCAAAGCAGCTGACCTTCACTTTGAATGAGCACACATTCCTAGTTAGCTACATTCAGTGTAAGGCCATCTCACAGGACTTGAAATTTACACTCCATCTTTGCATTTTGTCTGCGTGCATTTGCAGCCCCAGAGAACCATAAATACAGAGACATTCTATATTTTTTGAAAAATGATTTATATTACTGTTTGGTTTAATTTAATGCACAAATGAACAAGGTTGGATAGACACATTGCATGTACATTGAGCAATCACTTTTATTTACACAATACATAGCTACACATATTCAATGGGCCTGCAACATGAGGAGACTCCAGAGCAAAGTCACAGGTGACACCCGGGTGGTTCGCACAACTGCACGGTGAAGGGAGGGGCAATGGTGGAGAGACACATTGCATGTACACTGAGCAATCACTTTTATTTATACATTACATAGATACACATATTCAATGGGCCTGCGACATGAGGAGACTCGAGAGAACAGACAATCAAATTACAATCATTTAAACCGTGATGTGTATTTCTCAATGAGCTCTTCTTTAGGTGGACATGGAACAGAGGCAATGTTGGGTGGCAATGCAGTTGTCCCCTGCACAGGTTCATTCACAACTCCATGTATGTGCCTATCTAGGACATCAACAATAAGTCTCTCAATAAACTCATATTGCATATCCTGAAACACTGGTTTGATCACCCATTGTTTACTTCTTTTAGTGAAGGCCTTATTGTAGGGAAGCGTCCCTAAAGTTCCGGTCGTCCTACTTTGTTGACGGCCAACATTATGGTTATGTGCCAAGACCGCTAGAAGAGTCCGATTTACCATGCCCTCCATGCCAAAATGCAATCGTTTTGGCCTGTACTTTAGGCACATATTGTGGAACACCTCCAAATCTCCTGTGTGGCAGAATTCAGTGAGTCCCCTCAAATCTCTTGTTATAGTTTTATCAAATACAATCTTTTCAATGGCTTTGTGAGAGGGTGATGAAGGAATCAACCACTTCTTCTTCCGTGCCTCCTCTGTGGACAAATAGCCATGTTCACAATTGTGGAAATGTTGGTTTGTGGTCCAGCGGTGAACGTTGCTACAGTGTAGCATTACTGACCGCCATTTTTCCAGTAGAATTTCCAACGACCCTCCACATGTTTTTGAGCTCCACCAAAGATGGTTGCTGATTGACTTGGACCACTGTGAAATACCTTGCATATCTTTTTTTTTACCTGCAGCCGACATTTTTTTATTGATTGTTTTTGCAAGATGCCAAACGTCAAATTGGTGATTTATATTTTTGTACTCTTCTCTCATTGTCTTGGCAATTGAAATGTGTCTGTCCGTGGCTATCAGGTCGATCACCATTCCCCGCGATTGTAGTTCTTGCAATGATGCTACAAAGCCAACTTTCTCCATAGCCACTGAGGATGTACTTTGTGACACCTGCACGACCACCGAACTCACAATTTTCTTACTTTCCATGTCCTGAAAGTGGTAGGTGCAGTACTTGGCTGAAAATCCTGGGCTGTCGCACTGTCCATCACCGGCTAGCCTGAACCGTTTGCCCGCGAATGTACTATCAATAGACATTTTTTCCATTCTCCAAGCTTCGCTAATGGCTGGAAATAGATAATCGGTTTGGTATTTGTAGAACTGAGTTTTCGCAATGAAATGGATTCCCACAAACTGAAAGAAAGACTCTAACTTTTTAAAACTTGAACCACTAAAAAGTGCAGCCGCTGCACAAAGTAGATTGCCTGCTGACAGTTGCCCCAGCATGGGTTGTGCAGACCATGAGAAAGGATGATATTTTGTACAGGTGGCATGTATTTTAAGGTTAGTGCCTCGAATTGCACGAGTCACATTAATCAATGGCTCCCCACATACTTCCCCACCAACCGAATGCCCACATTTCATCCGAATAATAATATCAATCAAACAACTATCGAATACAATGAATTTGGCCTCTTTCCTTATACTGTCACTCTGCATCCCAGCTGGTTCGGCCTGTAACGTTGAGGACATGTCACTCACATGAAAGGTAGAATCTCTGATATCGTCTTCCGCTATGTTCAGTGATATTGATGGTGTTTCATTGTCGTCCACTTCATTCTCTTCCATTGCAACATCTGTTCCTTCTCCGGCGATGGGTGAATAAAACAATTTCTTCAACTTTCTCGCGGTCTTAGTTTTTGCGGGTGTGGATTCTGTGAATTGATCTCCGACTGCATCCGAACTACCAGGAGGACATTCACTATCAATGGCTGGATGTGGTATAGCTCCGTTGTCAATCACTTCATATTCTTCCCATTGGCACGATGCATCTCCAGTCTCAAGTCCCTGCCAAAAGGTTTGACAAGCAACATCTCTCGTTCGCTTCACTGTCTGTGTAGATCTAGTTCGTACACCCACTCGCAACTAGAGGACAGATTGGAAACGGGATGTTCAGTTTAAACACAACTTACAGTATTGAACTATTAACAGTGAAAAACAACATAATATAGTGACTAGGACACTAACCTTCTTTTGCTTTCTTTTCTTTGAAACTTTCTTGCCTCGAACTTCAACATCGGGACGCTGTTGCTCCGACTCGTGTGTGCAAGTCTCCACTTCCTCTTGCGCTGCAACGACTATATTTTCATAAGCACATCCATCACACACAGACGCTCCATCGACTCCCTGAAACATAGAACTTTCATTAGTATGTATAATAATATTGAAAACACAAAATGTACTTGGGGACCAATACCCACGTACATCTCAATAGCAAAACACGAATGAACGCTTTGTGTAGAACATTCACGGACACACGGGGCATGAGCGGGGGTGGGAGGAACAGGAGACAGACACGGGCGGACGTACTGTGCAGGCAGCAGATCCCACTCCTGCTGACAAAGCCTCTCATGCGAGGAACAAAGATGGCGGGCGTCTCTGAAGCCAGACGCACTGCATGCTTTCACCGCATCCAATGAGAGAGCATGTCAGATGTCCGCAGACATCACGCAAGCTGCTTGCCCAATCACTGTCCTGTCCACGGAGCGAAACAGGGAGTGTGTCCGCGAAGCGGACACAGATATCACTAATTTTTTTCACTTACATTTTTGTCATTTTGTTAAAAACTACTGGACGGATTTACACCAAATAAAGCAAAGCACGCTTTCGGGACCAAGCCGCCGTTCCTGCCGCAAATTTGGTGAAAATCCATCCAGCGGTTTGGGCTGAAGTTTTTTCCCATTATGTCTATTGGAAAAAACAAACATTTTGGGCCCCCCCCTATAACTTTTCCAACACCGGAAGAATCCTCACCAACCTTTGCAAAAAAATTCAGAGTTGGCCATATACTTTTTTTGTAAAGTCTGGTGAGGATTCGTCCAGGGGGAGCGAAGTTATAAGCCGCCCAAAAAGTGCTCTTCCTATGGAAACACCAACTTAACCATAACTACATGTAATATATATATATATATATATATATATTCAGTGAAAAAAACTTTGTTGAAGGGACGTTATGGTTAAGTTGCACTACTAAAAACCTATGAAATTCAGTCAAAAAACTTTGTTAAAGGGACGTTATGGTTCCAAGTAAAACCGAAAAACCCTTGAAATTCGCCAGTTATGGTAAGCTAAGCAACCATAACTCGCGCCACCACCGTGCACTGCTAAGACTAACACCCAGGACATCAAAGATGACATCACAAATGTCATTGATGACATCACTGATGACATCACATGTCTGGCTCACTATTTTTTCTTTTGCTGACATATCTAGGCCACATGGTTTTCTTCAGTAACAGTCAGAAACTAAGAATTTTATTTTATTTGTAGACATATCCTTCTAGTAGGTTCTTACAGTAATTCCCTTAGAGTACAGTCACATCATATGAAACATATACATATGGGAAAACACAAGCTTGAAAGACAGCAATCCTCTTTGTGCATAAAGATAATCACTAGACTTATGAGCACTTTCTGATAGTTCTGTTGTTTTTTTTTATGGTTATGGCTGTACTTTCCCTGTATATGGTCATATTTGTATACATTGTACTCACACTACTTTCCTTAGGGTCCAATCACATCAAGTGATACATATACATAGGGTAAATAGGAGCTTTGAAACAGAGCAATCATTTATTTGCATGAAACTAATCAGTTAAGTTATGAATTGTTTCTGCTACTACTTGTGCTTTTTTGCTAACTTCACTTTCCCTGTATATACCCATATTGGTATGTGTTCTTGTGTCTTTGTGTTTTGTCTATAGTAATGCAATTATGTAATACATGGGTTTTATTAGCTACTTATTACATATTTCACAGTACACAAAAATCTATTAAGAAAACAATTATCTTTTCATTATTCAAAATATGAACATTACGAATATCATACCTTCATCTTGTACGCTGCACACAATGTTATGTTTCTGTATGAGTAGCTTAGTATACTAGATAGAACCCCATAATAGGATCCTATTTATATGCATGAGCGGGGCATGAGCGGGGGTGGGCGGGAGAGGGAGAGACACATGGGGCATGAGCGGTGGGGTGGGCGGGAGGGGGAGAGACACATGGGGCATGAGCGCGGTGGTGGGGGGGAGGGAGAGAGACACACGGGGCATGAGCGGGTGGTGGGCGGGAGGGGGAGAGACACACGGGGCATGAGCAGGGGTGGGCGGGAGGGGAAGAGACACACGGGGCATGAGCGGGGGTGAGGGGAGGGAGAGAGACACACGGGGCATGAGCGGGGGGTGGGCGGCGGGAGGGATGGAGACACGGGGCATGAGCGGGGGTGGGCGGCGGGAGGGATAGAGAGACGGGGCATGAGCGCGGGGTAGGCGGCGGGAGGGATAGAGACACGGGGCATGAGCGTGGGGTGGGTGGCGGGAGGGATAGAGGATAGAGACACGGGGCATGAACGGGGGGTGGGCAGCGGGAGGGATAGAGACATGGGGCATGAGCGGGGGGTGGGTGGCGGAAGGGATTGAGACACAGGGCATGAGCGGGGGGAGGGATAGAGACACGGGGCGTGAGCGGGGGTGGGCGGCGGGAGGGATAGACACACGGGGCATGAACGGGGGGTTGGCGGTGGGAGGGATAGACACATGGGACATGAGCCTGTGGGGTGGGCGGCAGGAGGGATAGACACACGGGGAATGAGCCGGGGGTAGGCGGGTGGGAGGGATAGACACACGGGGCATGAGCGGGAGGGAGGGAGAGAGACACACGGGGCATGAGCGGGGGTGGGCGGGAGGGGGAGAGACACACGGGGCATGCGCGTGGGGTGGGCGAGAGGGGGAGAAACACACGGGGCATGAGTGGGGGTGGGCGGGAGGGGGAGAGACACACGGGGCATGAGCGGGGGTGGGCGGGAGGGGGAGAGACACACGGGGCATGAGCAGGGGTGGCCGGGAGGGGAAGAGTCACACGGGGCATGAGCGGGGGTGGGGGGAGGGAGAGAGAAACATGGGACATGAGCGGGGGGCGGGGGGAGGGAGAGAGACACACGGGGCATGAGCAGGGGCTGGGGGGAGAGAGACACACGGCGTTCGTGTGCAGGCAGCAGATCCAGCTCCTCAGCCCTCCGCTGGCCACCGTGTGCCGATGGCGTGAGCATGAGTGGGGGTGGGGGGAACAAGAAGGACACACGGGGCATGAGCTGGGGTGGGAGGAACAGGAGACAGACACGGGCGGACTTACTGTGCAGGCGGCAGATCCCACTCCTGCTGACAAAGCCTCTCATGCGAGGAACAAAGATGGCGGGCGTCTCTGAAGCCAGAAGCACTGCACGGTTTCATCGCATCCAATGAGAGAGCATGTCAGATGTCCACGGACATCACGCAAGCTGCTTGCCCAATCACTGTCCTGTCCACGGAGCGAACAGGGAGTGTGTCCGCGAAGCGAACACAGATATCACTAATTTTTTTCACTTACATTGTTCTCATTTTGTTAATAACTACTGGACGGATTTACACCAAATAAAGCAAAGCACGCTTTCGGGACCAAGCCGCCGCTCCTGCCGCAAATTTGGTGTAAATCCATCCAACGGTTTGGGCTGTAGGCGTGAGCAAAGTTTTTTCCCATTATGTCTATGGGTAAAAACAAACGTTTTGGGCCCCCCCCTATAACTTTTCCACCCCTGGACAAATCCTCACCAACCTTTGCAAAAACATTCAGAGTTGGCCATATACTTTTTTTGCAAAGTTTGGTGAGGATTCGTCCAGGGGGAGCGAAGTTATAAGCCGCCCAAAAAGTGCTCTTCGTATGGAAACACCAACTTAACCATAACTACATGTAATATATATATATATATATATTCAGTGAAAAAAACTTTGTTGAAGGGATGTTATGGTTAAGTTGCGCTACTAAAAACCTATGAAATTCAGTGAAAAAACTTTGTTAAAGGGACGTTATGGTTCCAAGTAAAACCGAAAAAACCCTTGAAATTCGCCAGTTATGGTAAGCTAAGCAACCATAACTCGCGCCACCACCGTGCACTGCTAAGACTAACACCCAGGACATCAAAGATGACATCACAAATGTCATTGATGACATCACTGATGACATCACATGTCTGGCTCACTATTTTTTCTTTTGCTGACATATCTAGGCCACATGGTTTTCTTCAGTAACAGTCAAAAGCTAAGAATTTTATTTTATTTGTAGACATATCCTTCTAGTAGGTTCTTACAGTAATTCCCTTAGAGTACAGTCACATCATATGAAACATATACATATGGGAAAACACAAGCTTGAAAGACAGCAATCCTCTTTGTGCATAAAGATAATCACTAGACTTATGAGCACTTTCTGATAGTTCTGGTGTTTTTTTTTATGGTTATGGCTGTACTTTCCCTGTATATGGTCATATTTGTATACATTGTACTCACACTACTTTCCTTAGGGTCCAATCACATCAAGTGATACATATACATAGGGTAAATAGCAGCTTTGAAACAGAGCAATCATTTATTTGCATGAAACTAATCAGTTAAGTTATGAATTGTTTCTGCTACTACTTGTGCTTTTTTGCTAACTTCACTTTCCCTGTATATACCCATATTGGTATGTGTTCTTGTGTCTTTGTGTTTTGTCTATAGTAATGCAATTATGTAATACATGGGTTGTATTAGCTACTTATTACATATTTCACAGTACACAAAAATCTATTAAGAAAACAATTATCATTTCATTATTCAACATATGAACATTACGAATATCATACCTTCATCTTGTACGCTGCACACAATGTTATGTTTCTGTATGAGTAGCTTAGTATACTAGATAGAACCCCATAATAGGATGCTATTTATATCATTGCATCGTTCAATGCACTTATTAGGGTATATTTCTTGCAATGATTCTTGAAACTTTTTTCGCAACATAATAAGAATCCCTTCTACACATATTTCATGAGAAGTACATACACATGTGATGTCATCAGTGATGTCATCAATGACATTTGTGATGTCATCTTTGATGTCCTGGGTGTTAGTCTTAGCAGTGCACGGTGGTGGCGCGAGTTATGGTTGCTTAGCTTACCATAACTGGCGAATTTCAAGAGTTTTTTGGTTTTACTTGGAACCATAACGTCCCTTTAACAAAGTTTTTTCACTGAATTTCATAGGTTTTTAGTAGCGCAACTTAACCTTAACGTCCCTTCAACAAAGTTTTTTTCACTGAATTTCATAGGTTTTTAGTAGCGCAACTTAACCATAACGTCCCTTTAACACAGTTTTTTCACTGAATTTCATAGATTTTTAGTAGCACAACTTAACCATAATATCCCTGACTTCATATACATGTAACATAGAACATACTAACCCCCTCATAGTGATTTTAATGTCCGCGGACTACCGCCATGTCCGAGGACACATCGAAAATCTGAGCGTGGTGAATGTAAATGTAAATAGTGTGCCACATTTCCCCTTTGAAGTTGGCTCTGAAAAGAGCCGTGTTTTTTTTTTTTTTTTACAGATGCTTGACAGACACGTTATTTTGTATTTTTTTTCTTGTTTTTTTTCTTACTTTACTCCTAAAATCTTCACATAACCTTCTCCAAAGCAACCCTTACATTCCAAAATAGAAAGGCATTTCCCGTAAAAGGTAAAGAAATGCCATCTTCTTTAAAATTAACTGCATTACTGGCATCAATATTCTCATTGTTACAGAAGAACATACCAGCTCTAAGCATGAAGGCACACATGTGTCGGTTGATGACACACCCAGCAATATTTTGCTGAGGACAAAAAACGGAACTATTGTCCCATATTGCCCTAGTTAGTAATCCAGAAAAAATTACTTTTGCATTTGGAAGGATCTTCATTACTGCTTGAACCAAGCATTCCAAATCAGCCAACAAAGTAGGGGCACTGACATTGCCCAAATGGAAATCACCATAGTGCAAAACTACCACATGCGGACTGTTCATCGTGGCCATATCCCCACAAACTTGTACAATTCCCTGTACATTGCAATCAGGCACACTGCTCCACACCACCTCCACTCCTTTCACATCAAAGTTCTTTACAACATGCCTGCATTCAGCGTACTGCTGTAAACCATGCACAAACATATCTCCGAGCACCAACACCCTGACTTTCTCCACTTCAGCCATCTTCACCACACACAGTCTCTTTCAACACAAATCCACAACCTCGACATCTGATTGGCTGATCCGTACAGTCTTCTTTCCATGTTGGATTTCCTGGATAGCATGCCCTGTCCGTGAACAGCCGCGGTGTCCGCGGACGGCGTCCACTTTACTCTCTGTGCCATTCCCTCATTGCATACAGCTAAGCAATCACACAATACGAATAACGTCCTCAGAACAACCCCATTTTGTGATTTTTCAAACATTTCAGGACACTTATTATTTCATTATTCAACATATTAACATTACACATATTATACTTTCATCTTGTACTCTGCACACAATGCTATGTTTCTCCATTAGTAGCTCAGTATACTAGATAGAATCCCATAATACAATGCTATTTATAGCAATGCATCGTTCAAAGCACTAATATCGGTATGATATTTATTGCAATATCCTTGACACTTTTTTCGAAACATTATAATAAAAATCCCTAGTACACAAATTCCATGAAAAGTACATGCACACGTGATGTCATCAGTGATTTCATCAATGACATTTGTGATGTCATCTTTGATGTCCTGGGTGTTAGTCTTAGCAGTGCACAGTGATGGCGCCAGTTATTTTTCAAAGCTTACCATAACTTGCGATTTTCAGGGGTCTTTCGGCTGTACTTAGAACCATAACGTCCTTTAAACAAACTTTTTTTAATATCACGCAAACAATATGCAAACATGGCGTGCAAAAACCAACTTCTACAGATGGCTTTACACAGAATGTTGCAAAGTAAGAATTTATGCTCGTTCACAGTGAAGGTCATCTGCTTCCACAACTTCTACAGATGGCTTTACACAGAATGTTGCAAAGTAAGAATTTATGCTCGTTCACAGTGAAGGTCAGCTGCTTCCATTTTTTTCTCGGGCCCCGAAGAGGCTCACGAAGCGGACTATAAGGTTGTATTGTGTTTTGACCTTGACAGACAGAGATTGTGATGAAAGACTTCTCTTGAAGGAGTGTTGCTAAAACGTAAGAGAAGATAAAGATGAAATTTCTGAAACGAAACCACTTTTATATATTATATCACTATGCGAAAGATCGTTGGCACACGCGGAGTCGTATTTTGGGACTGCACACTCGTAGACAATGGAAATTGCAATTGTACTGTAAGTAACCCTTTAAATTACTTTATACCAAATATAATTACAATAGCGTAGCATTAAAGACCGCTCAAGTTGAACTTGTTCGTTGAAAGTGGCATAATGTTTTCTACCGCGCACTATCACTGCCGAATTGATCCCCTGGCGTTTAGAGGGCTCTGAAAAAGGCAGACGACACAGGGTGGGTTAATAGAAATAATTTAACCGGTCGATAGGCGGTCAAGCGCTCTACTCGCTGTGCCACTTCACTGTAGCCTGTCAAGTGGTACAGCGAGTACAGCGCTCACTTTGACATCCGTGCACAGCTTGCTAACACAAGTTTGAATCCCGGCAAGGCCAAACTCAGCCTTTCATCCTTCCGTGGTCGATAAATGAGCACCACACACCGTGGGTAATAATAAGCACCGCTTACATACCTCACGGTTCTTAGCGCTATATGAATGGGAAAATATTATTATTTTATTATTAACATACTCTGTTGCACTATCTTCGATAGCAAATATTTTCACGCCCTAATAAATAAAATGATGATTTTTAATGAAGATCGGCTGGTGAGACTAATTTATGTTTTTTAAAACAGGTACGTGGCCCCATTTTGCCTATGTCTCGATTTACAGACTCCAGCGGATGGGGTCTTCAACTGCCAGGTGCAGGTCCAAATATGCAACTTCATGACCCTCAACATTTTATTGGACAATTGCCAAGGACCAATATGCCCTTACGCAGTACTAGCGGCTACAAACAACATACCAACCAATAGGGTGGTCTAATGGCTCGTTGTTGGAGCAACCTTCCGATTATCAGAGCGACCATTTACTGCTTTTATCATAAACCAACATCCTATCTGCCGCAAGGAACAACGCGTGGCTCCAAATAAACTTTTGCTGATCGACAGCAGAGACAATAGCAAATCGCTGAATATTCACTAAACATTTAATGTTAAATAAATGTACTTTACCAAATGTACAATCCTGCTGTTTACTTTTAAACCACAGTTTCATAATCTGAATTGTGGCGCACTGAGTTGTAAGCTGATCTAACACTCTCTGTACCGCAAAGGAACATCGCGTGTCTCAACATGAACTTTTGCGGATCGACAACAAAGACAAATGCAAATTGCTGAATATTCTCTAAACATTTGATGTCAAATAAATGTACTTTACAACATTTACAATCTTGCTCTTTGCTTTTAAATCACAGTTTCATATTCCGAATTGTGGCGCGCTGTGTTGTGACATAATGTGTGTTGTCTTCCGGGTTCTGTGTAAAGTCGCGTAGTACTGGAGACGACTGGGCGCGTTTCATTACGCACCCTGTAAAGTCATGGAGAGAGGCGAGGAATATGAATGCTTTGATAATATCAGGCTTAGGGGCGGGAGATATGATTTAGTGTCGCAAAAGCAAGTCAGCCAGGTCAATAGCGCCAGTCATAGGATTATCACATAATGTTGGCGCACACCAGCCGAATTTATCGTTTCTTTAGTGGACAAAAAGTCGGTTGACGCCCCTAGGAAATTGTACTATTAGCGGACAAAAGGAGTGCTCTTGAAACACTTTCTCCCTGACAACGAACAATACAAACAACGTTCTCAGAACACCCCCATTTTGTGTAATTGCAACCATTTCGGGACACTCCGAGTGTTCTTAGAACACATTCAACTAGACAGATTACAATACGGACAGCGTCCTGAGGACACCCCCAGTTTGTGTATTTACGAACAATTAAGTAAACCGCGAGTGTTCATAGCTCATTTTTACCTTCCTTGCGAACAAAAATAACACATACTCCGTCCTCTAAACACCCCACCATTTAGTTTATTTACAAAATGTCAGAACAGCCGTGTTCTCTGCGGACAAATCGAACACAACAAAAAGGTCTAGCACATAAAAAAACAAAACATTGAACCTATCTCGTACTCCCCCACCCTCCCCAAACACTCTTACACACCAACACACGGCACTAAATACAATTTTTTATCCACGTTTCACTGCGCTGTACGCGGTAGACTGCGAATACAAGATGGCGGGTGCCACAGAAAATCTGACGCGCTCCACGGCCCTTTGCCGTCCAATCAGCGAACACGTCGCATGTCCGCGGACATGACGCAAGGCCATGGGCCAATCGGGGTGCTGTCCCCGGAGCGAACAGGGAAGTCCGTCCGCGAAGCGAACGCAGATATCACTAATTTTTTTACCTTACATTTTGGTCATTTTCTAAAAAACTACTGGACGGATTTACACCAAATTTACAAAAGCACTTTTTTGTGACCAGGCCGCCACTCCTGCCGCAAATTTGGTGTAAATCCGTCCAGCGGTTCGAGTTGTAGCCATGCGCAAAGTTTTTTCCCATTCATTCTATGGGAAAAAACAAAAGTTTTGGGACCCCCCCCTCCTGTGACATACTAGGGGCCTAATGAGTCACACGCAATATTTGTGAGCATAACCTAAGGAGTGTGTGATGTGGCCTTTATAATTAAAGGATAGTTCCGGGACTTTTTTTTTATTGTCCCTACGGTTCGGCCATGTGTTTTTAAGCATAAATCGGTAGATCGTAGAAAACTTTCCTATGGACCTTACCCGACTTTTCGTCCATTAACGCACTCGAAATCAGCCGCCATTTTCTGATAATCCTATCATTTCCCCCCATCGCCCTGGCTCACCTGCTTTTGCGGCACTAAATCAAATCCCCCGCCCCTGAAACAGACTTTATCAAAACATTCATATTCCCCGCCTCTATCCGTGACGTGACTGTGCTGCGTAGGCAAACGCGCCCAGGCGTCTTCTACGCGACTACACACAGAACCCGGAAACCAACACAGATTAGCTCACAACACAGCGCGCCACAATTCGGAATATGAAACTGTACTTTTAAATCAAACCGCAAGATTGTAAATTTGGTAAAGTACATTTATTTGACATCAAATGTTTAGAGAATATTCAGCGATTTGCATTTTTATTTGCTCACGTTCCAAAAAGTTTGTTTTGAGGCACGCGATGTTCCTTTGCTGTACACAGGGTCTTAGATCATCTCACAATACAGCGCCACAATTCGGAATATGAAACTGTGGTTTAAAAGCAAACGGCAAGATTGTCCATTTGGCAAAGTACATTTATTGGACATCAAATGTTTAGAGAATATTCTGCGATTTGCATTTTTCTTTGCTCTCGATCCAAAATAGTTCGTCTTGAGGCAAGCGATGTTCGTGTGCAGTACACAGGGTGTTGGTTTACGATAAAATAAGCTCTTCGGTCGCACTGATAATCGCATGGTTGTTCCAACAACGAGGCACTAGGCCACCACAACGGTCTGTATGTTGCATCTAGCAGTTAGTACCGCGTAAGGGCATACTTGTACTTGGCGATCGTCCCATAAAATGGTCAGGGTGGTAACGTTGCTCATGCGGAGAAGCAACTGGCGGTTATAAAAGCCATCCGCCGGTGTTTGGTACTCGTGACACATACAATAATGAAGGATGTACCTGTTTTAAAAACATAAAAAATGAAAGTAGTCTCACCATCAGATCTTTATTAAAATTATTCATTTTATATATTAGGTCGGGAAATTATTTCATAGCTAGGACAGTGCAACTGGGTATTATACGTCAAGGGGGGGATGTAGGATACTGAGACAGTCCCTCAGTGCAGGGGTTGACAGTGAGGCAATGCAGGTGGAGAGTGGAAGGGCCCAGGACCGAGGTCGCAGACAGTGGACCAGTTGTAGCAGGGGAGAGGGAGAGAGAAAGCAGAAGCAAAGAGGAAGGTTTTGAGGTGCTTCCGTAAAAGGAGATGGTTCTCCTCAAGATAGTGCGCGGTACAAAACAATATGCCACATAGAACGAACAAGTACAACTTAACCCGTCTTTAAAGCTACTGTATAGTAATTAAATTGCGGTATAAACTCATCTAAAGAGTTACTTACATTATATTTGCATTTTCCATTGTGTCTGTGCGTAGGGCAGCCCCGAAATACCACTCCTTCTATGCCGACGTTATTTCTTCTAATGAACGAACATTAAATGGCTTTCGTTTCTGAAATTATATTCATTATCGTTTCTTACGTTATTGCCCCACACCCCCAAAAAGAAGTCTTTCGGGATGGTCCCGGCCTGTCAAGGTCAAATAACAATAGAACCTTATACTGAGTCGTGGGCCATTCCGGCACCCGAGCAAAAAATCAAAGCAGCTGACCTTCACTTTGAATGAGCACACATTCCTAGTTAGCTACATTCAGTGTAAGGCCATCTCACAGGACTTGAAATTTACACTCCATCTTTGCATTTTGTCTGCGTGCATTTGCAGCCCCAGAGAACCATAAATACAGAGACATTCTATATTTTTTGAAAAATGATTTATATTACTGTTTGGTTTAATTTAATGCACAAATGAACAAGGTTGGATAGACACATTGCATGTACATTGAGCAATCACTTTTATTTACACAATACATAGCTACACATATTCAATGGGCCTGCAACATGAGGAGACTCCAGAGCAAAGTCACAGGTGACACCCGGGTGGTTCGCACAACTGCACGGTGAAGGGAGGGGCAATGGTGGAGAGACACATTGCATGTACACTGAGCAATCACTTTTATTTATACCTTACATAGATACACATATTCAATGGGCCTGCGACATGAGGAGACTCGAGAGAACAGACAATCAAATTACAATCATTTAAACCGTGATGTGTATTTCTCAATGAGCTCTTCTTTAGGTGGACATGGAACAGAGGCAATGTTGGGTGGCAATGCAGTTGTCCCCTGCACAGGTTCATTCACAACTCCATGTATGTGCCTATCTAGGACATCAACAATAAGTCTCTCAATAAACTCATATTGCATATCCTGAAACACTGGTTTGATCACCCATTGTTTACTTCTTTTAGTGAAGGCCTTATTGTAGGGAAGCGTCCCTAAAGTTCCGGTCGTCCTACTTTGTTGACGGCCAACATTATGGTTATGTGCCAAGACCGCTAGAAGAGTCCGATTTACCATGCCCTCCATGCCAAAATGCAATCGTTTTGGCCTGTACTTTAGGCACATATTGTGGAACACCTCCAAATCTCCTGTGTGGCAGAATTCAGTGAGTCCCCTCAAATCTCTTGTTATAGTTTTATCAAATACAATCTTTTCAATGGCTTTGTGAGAGGGTGATGAAGGAATCAACCACTTCTTCTTCCGTGCCTCCTCTGTGGACAAATAGCCATGTTCACAATTGTGGAAATGTTGGTTTGTGGTCCAGCGGTGAACGTTGCTACAGTGTAGCATTACTGACCGCCATTTTTCCAGTAGAATTTCCAACGACCCTCCACATGTTTTTGAGCTCCACCAAAGATGGTTGCTGATTGACTTGGACCACTGTGAAATACCTTGCATATCTTTTTTTTTACCTGCAGCCGACATTTTTTTATTGATTGTTTTTGCAAGATGCCAAACGTCAAATTGGTGATTTATATTTTTGTACTCTTCTCTCATTGTCTTGGCAATTGAAATGTGTCTGTCCGTGGCTATCAGGTCGATCACCATTCCCCGCGATTGTAGTTCTTGCAATGATGCTACAAAGCCAACTTTCTCCATAGCCACTGAGGATGTACTTTGTGACACCTGCACGACCACCGAACTCACAATTTTCTTACTTTCCATGTCCTGAAAGTGGTAGGTGCAGTACTTGGCTGAAAATCCTGGGCTGTCGCACTGTCCATCACCGGCTAGCCTGAACCGTTTGCCCGCGAATGTACTATCAATAGACATTTTTTCCATTCTCCAAGCTTCGCTAATGGCTGGAAATAGATAATCGGTTTGGTATTTGTAGAACTGAGTTTTCGCAATGAAATGGATTCCCACAAACTGAAAGAAAGACTCTAACTTTTTAAAACTTGAACCACTAAAAAGTGCAGCCGCTGCACAAAGTAGATTGCCTGCTGACAGTTGCCCCAGCATGGGTTGTGCAGACCATGAGAAAGGATGATATTTTGTACAGGTGGCATGTATTTTAAGGTTAGTGCCTCGAATTGCACGAGTCACATTAATCAATGGCTCCCCACATACTTCCCCACCAACCGAATGCCCACATTTCATCCGAATAATAATATCAATCAAACAACTATCGAATACAATGAATTTGGCCTCTTTCCTTATACTGTCACTCTGCATCCCAGCTGGTTCGGCCTGTAACGTTGAGGACATGTCACTCACATGAAAGGTAGAATCTCTGATATCGTCTTCCGCTATGTTCAGTGATATTGATGGTGTTTCATTGTCGTCCACTTCATTCTCTTCCATTGCAACATCTGTTCCTTCTCCGGCGATGGGTGAATAAAACAATTTCTTCAACTTTCTCGCGGTCTTAGTTTTTGCGGGTGTGGATTCTGTGAATTGATCTCCGACTGCATCCGAACTACCAGGAGGACATTCACTATCAATGGCTGGATGTGGTATAGCTCCGTTGTCAATCACTTCATATTCTTCCCATTGGCACGATGCATCTCCAGTCTCAAGTCCCTGCCAAAAGGTTTGACAAGCAACATCTCTCGTTCGCTTCACTGTCTGTGTAGATCTAGTTCGTACACCCACTCGCAACTAGAGGACAGATTGGAAACGGGATGTTCAGTTTAAACACAACTTACAGTATTGAACTATTAACAGTGAAAAACAACATAATATAGTGACTAGGACACTAACCTTCTTTTGCTTTCTTTTCTTTGAAACTTTCTTGCCTCGAACTTCAACATCGGGACGCTGTTGCTCCGACTCGTGTGTGCAAGTCTCCACTTCCTCTTGCGCTGCAACGACTATATTTTCATAAGCACATCCATCACACACAGACGCTCCATCGACTCCCTGAAACATAGAACTTTCATTAGTATGTATAATAATATTGAAAACACAAAATGTACTTGGGGACCAATACCCACGTACATCTCAATAGCAAAACACGAATGAACGCTTTGTGTAGAACATTCAAACGACAATTATTCACGCATTGTTGATCTAGTTAGATGGAACTGTCAAGATCCATACCTCGGGCTCGTCATAGACTTTCATTGATGATATTATTGAAGATGATGCTTCAGTAACTCCCTGAAACACAGTAATTGCATTAGTATGGTTTTCTATTTTGTTAAAAAGAACATACACTTTGTGCAGGCGTCAACGGCTCATCTAAATAGACCTGCACAAATGATCAGTTGTCTAAAATAAATAATGGATATCTAAATATGATTCGATTTGCTCGATCGTTGGAAGTGTCACCACCCAGAGATCTGCATCAACTACTAGGGGTGATGTTCTTCTAGAAGAAGCTCCGTCATCTCCCTGAAACATAGTACTTGCGTTAATAAAGAGGGAAGTATAGCGGATGTAATCACGTCATATGATTTTGCTTGATCGAACTGTCAGTATCCATACCTCGAAATGCATAAGAACATCAAGGGACGATGTAACTGCGGTGCACACTTCTGCAAGCTGTTGCGCCGACCCGTAACTGCATGCTCCCCCTTCTTCTTGGACTAATGCTCCATCGACTCCCTGAAACATAGGACTTTCATTAGTAATGAACACAATATTGAAAAAAGAAGACACATAGGAGGGCGACGACAGAAGGACATATCAATGGCTAGAAACGAAAGAAACATTGTGTGTAACAATCACGCTACAAGAATGCAAGATCTGATGATCTCCATCGATGGAACTGTCCGGAAACGTACCTCGAGCATCTGAGTGACATCAACGGTTGTCGTCAATGCGTTGGACTCCTCAGCATCTCCCTGAAAGACAGAACTTGCATTATTTTGGATAACAATAATAATAACTGAAAACAAAGACTAGAGGACGAGTACAAGGGTGTACCATTAGGTAAAATAATCACACGATAAATTAAAACTATTGATTTACATGCCTAAAACAAGTCAGTGGCAGAATAGCTAAGTAAGATTACCTGATAGGCGCTTGAAGTGGCTGATGACTGCAATAACGACACGGATGGAGAATCTTCCGCCTTCATATTGAGTGGATACATAAATGGGGAAATTATTGTTAGCTAATGCTACACACTACCGCAAGGCCGAGAGATAAATACGTAAACTTGACTCACCAGTGGAGGGATGTGGACGAATAGAGTGGGAATAGTGGTTGAGAGCAATTTTCGCTTCGCTCGCGGTGTGTTCTTCTTTATTAGCAATGATGTGGAGTACATGTCAGAGGTAAAGTGCCTGCTGCAGATGCGGTATCGATCACCCCTCTTGTCCGCAAAGACTTCTAGGACTCTACTTTCAAGCTCAGACGGTGGATATCCGCAATATCGGACCCATTCTCTTATCTGATCTATTGTCTTAGGGAAAACATGCATTATAGTACCTTCAGATTTACTATGAGTCTTCGAAGGGCAACCGCCAATGGAACAGGCAGGCATTGTAGAAAGTTCTGAAAAGTAAAGATCAACAATTCTCTATGAATACCAATGTGTTAAAAAATAAAATGACACCTAAAAGGTTCAATGCAAGGTTTGTTTTGGTTCTTGGAACTATACACGTTATTCACATGCGGATAAGTATTTGAATAACTTTAAAAACATAGAAAAATAATTTCACTAAACTCAGAACATGTGACTAGTTCCTTGCATGTACTGTCTTGAACGAAAAGAAATTGGACGCAAAATGATTATGGTACATGGCCTTACCTTGACGAACAAACAGTTAGATGCAGGGATCAGAGTAGTTTCTTGTCGTAGAACAGGGAGCAATTCACAGGTTGCAAACTGACGAGTTTCCTCGAAGTGGTCACGGAAGTTCACAGAGACGAAGAGAAGATAACCAGCACCTTCACGGGTTGACTAGCAAAGCGCAAAGAAGTTCTCATTAGAAATATGAAGTGGGTTATAAAGAATTCGAAACAGGGGTGTGTTTGTGAATGACGTGTATATGTCGTGGCATTATGCGGTTCGCAGGGGGGCGTCCAGCGTGAGGGGGGATGCTTGGCAGGAGACACGGGGTCTTGAGGTAGACATGGGAACAACAACCCATGCTCTATAGACCACTTTGAAGTGTACATGGTATTTGGCACCTCTTGGCCTTTATCGCTCCCTGACAGCTCCACTTGCCAGCACAAGTACCCCGGTGCGAACTGCCTTTGATAGGGTGGGGGGTATATTGGGGCGGTGGTCGTGCAGACAAGACACAGGAAGACTCGTGAATGGAGACACACTTATGTGGATTGCAGGGGGGCGTTCAGCGTGAGGGGGGATGCTTGGCAGGAGACACGGGGTCTGGAGGTAGACATGGGAACAACAAGCCATGCTCTATAGACCACTTTGAAGTGTACATGCTATTTGGCACCTCTTGGCCTTTATCGCTCCCTGACAGCTCCACTTGCCAGCACAAGTACCCCGGTGCAAACTGCCTTTGATAGGGCGGGGGGGTGGATTGGGGCGGTGGTCGTGCAGACAAGACTCGTTTGCCGCAGGGCCTCACCAAGGAGAGGCCATCTAACTGCATGTAAGAGGCATGCTACAGGATCTAGTACATGGAAGGCAGGGGGGTGAGTTTATAAATACCTCAGCCTCCCAGGAGAATATATGGGTGCAGTTCACCCTGGAGACCCTGGATGCCTAGGCAGTTAGTCAGCAGCAGGCTGGCCTGTGGTGGCAAGGCGGCACGGGCCAGAGGGGGTCATCTCTGTACCCGGTGCCCAAAAGGATGATTTATTATGATCACCCATATTGATTATTTACCTATAACCATGTTTTGTATCAATAAAATCCAACGGCCTTTTATTGCCAACGCTTGAACAAAGTGGTGTGGTAAGTATTTTTGGGTGAGGAGGCAAGGCCGGGAGGCTTGATGCCAACCCGCAAAATAACATATGTATGTCTGCTGCATATGGGTTCAACGGTTATGTGGATTGAAGGTGGGCGGCCAGCGTGAGGGAGGATGCTGGCCGGAGACATCTGGTGTGACAAGACAAGGCACAGGAAGACTATTCAATGGAGACACACTAGATTCATTTAAAAAATCAAAACAACCATTGTTAAAATATATGTTGGGTTTTATTTTAGATCTTAATTTCAATTGAACATAAATAATAAACATTACACATTGTAAAGTTCCGGTTGCAGCACATCCAGGGAAAATCCGCGGTATTGTCCACTGTCGCTGGGGAAATGTTGTCTAATGGCAAGTACCGCACAGGCAGGTATTACTCTCCGAACGCGGTGTCCGAGCCTCCCGTGAAGCCACCAAGTGAAGCAACGATAGGCCACCAGCCTGTACCACCTGTGAAAATGAAAGATGCAAACTGTATTAAAATGACAAAACTTTCCTATCACTGTCGATTCAGGTAAAAAATGTCATTCTGCTTTGAAAAAAATTCTATCTAGAAAATGCACAATATGGAACCAATTTACATGCATTCGAATGATATGTAGATGTAATTTTATATGTGGGAGACGACCATGAAATAGTAGTGGCATCACTGACATCACAACCAGAGTATACTTACTCGTTACTCGGATTACGCGGACGAACAGTGCCGCGAAGTTCGTGCATAAGCACCATCATCATCCTCAACACGGTCCGTGAGAGGCAGGCTTCCCTGAACTCTGGCAGCTCGGTGATGCATTGCGGACTTGGCTCACCTTCCGAAATGTAGGCCAAGCACCCGGAATTTTCACGGCAGCAGCAGTTCTCCTCCTCAGTTGGCATTAGCTCGCACCGATTGCACGTGCACCAGGTGGAGACGCCGTCCATGCGACAATTTTAGAGTCAAGATTAGAGAGCAAGTCTTCACAGGTGTTCAGGAGAGCAGTTTGCAGCCATTGAACCATGTGCCAACATTCATTTATACATTACTAGTAGCTGTGAGACATTTGACATTTCCATAGGTACAGAGAAAAGTAACAATGGGTAACAAGGAACATTTGCATCTGGGGAGGTAGATGTATACTCACACATGTAGACAGCCTCAAGGGCCAACAAATTAGCATAGAAAACAAACTATCTATCTTATCACATCATATGTTTTGAGGCATCAACCTTTGGGGTGGGTCCAAGCAGGATGTTCACATGGTTGTTTCCCTTTCTATAATAACTGAAGAATGATGATCTGGGGGTTTCCTAGAACAATGCCAGAGGATAACACGAATTCTAAACCTTCCAGTGATTATCTCTTTTGTTTTTCTATAGTCACCCCAAATGGGCCAGGTATGCCCAGATGTGGGTCCTGAGACTGTTGGGCCCAGAGACCCAAACTACACCTCACTGATGATGTCTAATGAGGCAGAAACATGTCTGAGGTTGCTTGTGGTCTCAAGCAAAAGTGATGTGACCAAGCAGGTTGGGGTGCAATGTCCCTCATGGGGGCACCAAGCCTGGTTTGTAAATGGTATTTCCTTTTTCTGTAATGGCATGCAGGCTGAAGAAAGATGATTTGAAGGGTTGCTCTGAGTTTGAGAACCACAACATGAGCAGCATGAGCAGCCTGACATATACATGATAAACCATTATCCCCGATCCGGTACTCTTAGCAGCAAAATCTGAAAGAGAGACAATCCAAAAACTACAAATGGTGAATTGGCATTTGTAAGATATTTTTTAACTAATATGTTAATATTTGAGTTTCTTGTTAAATGGGCAATCAGTACAATGCTCACTAATAATACAACCACCATCTAGAGACATGGAGCCATTTTAATGACGTGGTGACCAGGCTCCTAAGCAGGTTCGGGACAATCCTACCACTAAAAGGTCACACCACGTCAACCTGTTACTCACTCTTGTATCTCCCAAGTCAAAACACAACTAAGTACATTTAACAAACAGGTACTCAGTCAAAATCACAATTTATACATCACATTTTTATTTTTCATATATATCACAAAACATAGTTCAACTCTGTAAAACATTGTTTTAAAATTGCAAAAATTCCTAAAAACCTTTTACAAAATTTCTAATAAAACAATTCACATGTATAAAACAACATGTGTCGTGCTCACCCATGTATCACCTGCCTATACAAAACTCAATAATGTGCAGTGTTAGGGTGACCACTCTACCTAAAGAGACCAAATGGTCGGTAGCTAATTGGTTCTCTATCACTCAAGGATACTGCTATACACTTACAGGGTAATTCATAGAATTTCGCAGAAAAGTGTCGCAAGCGGCTGGCGCAGAGTGTCCGCGTGCGATTGTCTGCGCCAGGCACGTGCGCTAAAACCGATTTCCGCGCACAGCGTATTCATGGATTTTAGGCTCCCAAACCAGCCGTGGCGCAGAGAATCGCAGCGACCCTGCAGCAGCGCCAGTAACGCCCCCAAGAACGCCCTCGCGCAAGGAAAAGCCATCAAAATCACTAAATCATCGCAAAGGGCTGCGCTAACCCTGGACCAGTTCACCGGGCTGGCAAACAGCAAACGCCAAGCGGGGAACGTGTATTTCAGGGGTGCGCGGGAAGTTCCACACACGTTTGGCCCCGTGCAAGCAGGGTACGTGTATTCCATGGGTGCGTGGGAAGTTCCACACGCGATTTCAGCAGGGTACGTATATTCCAGGGGTGCGCGGGAAGTTCCACATGCGATTTCAGCAGGGTACGTGTATTTCAGGGGGGCGCGGGAAGTTCCACACGCGATTGGGCCAGTGCGAGCAGGGTACGTGTATTCCATGGGTGCGCGGGAAGTACCACACGCGATTTCAGCAGGGTACGTGTATTCCAGGGGTGCGCGGGAAGTTCCACACGCGCTTCCAGCAGGGTACGTGTATTCCAGGGGTGCGCGGGAAGTTCCACACGCGATTGGCCCAGTGCGAGCAGGGTACGTGTATTCCATGGGTGCGCGGGAAGTTCCACACACGATTTCAGCAGGGTACGTGTATTCCAGGAGTGCGCGGGTAGTTCCACACGCGATTTCAGCAGGGTACGTGTATTTCAGGGGTGTGCGGGAAGTTCCACACGCGATTGGGCCAGTGCGAGCAGAGTACGTGTATTCCATGGGTGCGCGGGAAGTACCACACGCGATTTCAGCAGGGTACGTGTATTCCAGGGGTGCGCGGGAAGTTCCACACGCGATTCCAGCAGGGTACGTGTATTTCAGGGGTGCGCGGGAAGTTCCACACGCGATTGGCCCAGTGCGAGCAGGGTACGTGTATTCCATGGGTGCGCGGGAAGTTCCACACGGGATTTCAGCATGGTACGTGTATTCCAGGGTTGCGCGGGAAGTTCCACACGCGATTTCAGCAGGGTACGTGTATTTCAGGGGTGCGCGGGAAGTTCCACACGCGATTGGGCCAGTGCGAGCAGGGTACGTGTATTCCATGGGTGCGCGGGAAGTACCACACGCGATTTCAGCAGGGTACGTGTATTCCAGGGGTGCGCGGGAAGTTCCACACGCGATTCCAGCAGGGTACGTGTATTTCAGGGGTGCGCGGGAAGTTCCACACGTGATTTCAGCAGGGTACGTGTATTTCAGGAGTGCGCGGGAAGTTCCACACGTGATTGGCCCAGTGCGAGCAGGGTACGTGTATTCCATGGGTGCGCGGGAAGTTCCACACGCGATTTCAGCAGGGTACGTGTATTTCAGGGGTGCGCTGGAAGTTCCACACGCGATTTCAGCAGGGTATGTGTATGTCAGGGGTTCTGGGGAGTACTACACGTGAATTGGCCGTGTGGGTCCTCCCAGGTGTATGCTCCACAACCTCCACGGCCCCTGCAGGCAGCCCACACCACGGGGGACTACCCTGCACCCCTGCTCATGTCCCGCAGGAAGCCCATCCACCATGGGCATGCCCCCCAGCCAACCCACATGTCACCTTCCACTACTGATCAACAATGCATGTCTCCCACCACCCATACCCCCCAGCAGTGCAGGGGCAGCCTCCACCAGGCCCCCACTCATGTCTCCCACCACCCCCACCCCCCAGCCACCAGGGGCACCCTCCACCAGGCCCCCACTCATGTCTCCCACCACCCCCACCCCCCAGCAGTGCAGGGGCACCCTCCACCAGGCCCCCACTCATGTCTCCCACCACCCCCACCCCCCAGCAGTGCAGGGGCAGCCTCCACCAGGCCCCCACTCATGTCTCCCACCACCCCCACCCCCCAGCCACCAGGGGCACCCTCCACCAGGCCCCCACCCATGTCCCCTATCACCCCCACCCCCCAGCCACCAGGGGCACCCTCCACCAGGCCCCCACTCATGTCTCCCACCACCCCCACCCCCAGCCACCAGGGGCACCCTCCACCAGGCCCCACCCATGTCCCCTATCACCCCCACCCACCAGCAGTGCAGGGGCACCCTCCACCAGGCCCCCACTCATGTCTCCCACCACCCCCACCCCCCAGCAGTGCAGGGGCACCCTCCACCAGGCCCCCACTCATGTCTCCCACCACCCCCACCCCCCAGCAGTGCAGGGGCACCCTCCACCAGGCCCCCACTCATGTCTCCCACCACCCCCACGCCCCAGCCACCAGGGGCAGCCTCCACCAGGCCCCCACCCATGTCCCCTATCACCCCCACCCCCCAGCAGTGCAGGGGCACCCTCCACCAGGCCCCCACTCATGTCTCCCACCACCCCCACCCCCCAGCAGTGCAGGGGCACCCTCCACCAGGCCCCCACTCATGGCTCCCACCACCACCACCCCCCAGCAGTGCAGGGGCACCCTCCACCAGGCCCCCACTCATGTCTCCCACCACCCCCACCCCCCAGCCACCAGGGGCAGCCTCCACCAGGCCCCCACTCATGTCTCCCACCACCCACACCACCCAGCCACCAGGGGCACCCTCCACCAGGCCCCCACCCATGTCTCCCACCACCCCCACCCCCCAGCAGTGCAGGGGCAGCCTCCACCAGGCCCCCACTCATGTCCCCCTGCACCCCCACCCCCCAGCATCCAGGGGCACCCTCCACCAGGCCCCCACTCATGGCCCCTATCACCCCCACCCCCCAGCCACCAGGGGCACCCTCCACCAGGCCCCCACTCATGTCTCCCACCACCCCCACCCCCCAGCAGTGCAGGGGCACCCTCCACCAGGCCCCCACTCATGTCTCCCACCACCCCCACCCCCCAGCAGTGCAGGGGCACCCTCCACCAGGCCCACACTCATTTCTCCCACCACCCCCACCACCCAGCCACCAGGGGCACCCTCCACCAGGCCCCCACTCATGTCGACCACCACCCCCACCCCCAAGCCACCAGGGGCACCCTCCACCAGGCCCCACTCATGTCTCCCACCACCCCCACCACCCAGCCACCAGGGGCACCCTCCACCAGGCCCCCACCCATGTCTCCCACCACCCCCACCCCCCAGCAGTGCAGGGGCAGCCTCCACCAGGCCCCCACTCATGTCCCCCTGCACCCCACCCCCCAGCATCCAGGGGCACCCTCCACCAGGCCCCCACTCATGGCCCCTATCACCCCCACCCCCCAGCCACCAGGGGCACCCTCCACCAGGCCCCCACCCATGTCTCCCACCACCCCCACCCCCCAGCCACCAGGGGCACCCTCCACCAGGCCCCCGCTCATGTCTCCCACCACCCCCACCCCCCAGCCACCAGGGGCACCCTCCACCAGGCCCCCACCCATGTCCCCTATCACCCCCACCCCCAGCAGTGCAGGGGCACCCTCCACCAGGCCCCCACTCATGTCTCCCACCACCCCCACCCCCCAGCCACCAGGGGCACCCTCCACCAGGCCCCCACTCATGTCCCACTGCACCCCCAGCCACCATGGGCAGCCTCCACCAGGTCCTCACAATCCCCAATCATGTGCGTTATGGTCAGCCTCCACAGCCAAAAAGCCCTACCAAGTAACCCATTCACCCACATGGAAATGGAAATTACATGTTACACCCCCAATGTTCATAAAGCTAATGAACCCATGTCCGTCACACACAATGGTTGCAATTGAATGGGAAAACACCCAACATGACATGCATGAAACCAATGAGATGATACCACACAGTGAAGTATGAAAACAAAATTGTATTAAAAAAAATAAGAATGCAAAAGAAGTGAAACAAACTACAATGGCAAAGAAAAAAAGATAAGCTGCATGTCCGTTTAAAAAAATAAAAACACCAAATCCTAATCCAAAAAAATGTTGTCCAAAGTCAAATGAAAAATAAAATCAATCCAATGAAGAACTATGTACAAAACTTCCAAGGGTCCATGAGCCCAACTGAACAAAGGAAACCTACAAAAAACCCTAACTAAAATGCAACTATATACAAAAAGTGGAGCAGTGTCCGTCGACTCCAAATCATAAGAACAAACAAAGGAAACCTAAAACTAAAGAACTATATACAAAGGCGGCGGGCAAGTCCAGCGGCTCACTCTGTGGTGTTCCGGGCCAGGGCATCATCGAACTCCTGTTCGATGTCCCGGAGGCGGTCCTGTTCCATGGCCCGAGGGTCCGCAGGGACGACGCCGTGTCCTCCTCCAACCCCCTGCGGATTGCCTCGAGGCACTCGGCCCGCCTCAGGGCCCTCCGCATGGAGTTCTCCGCCCTGACCATTGTGAGCCACGCCTCTTCCGCCCACCGCCGCTCCGCATCTATGGCGTGGCCCAACCGGTGCCACACGGAAGACACTCTCTGTCCTGGGTCCTCCTGCCCTCCGGCCGATGCCTGCCCCTCCGATGTCGAAGGCCCCGAGCCTTCGTGGCTCCCACCATGTTGATGCTGCTGCTCTGCCTCTGCCCGTGCACTGCCTCCTGCTGCCTGCACATCCTCCACCGGCTGGGGTGCAGTCGTAGATGTGGCCACCCCTGCTGGACGTCCGACTCCCGACTGTGGCAGGGATGTCTCCTCCACCAGCCTGGCCGCACCGTCAGAGGCAGCTCCACAGGGCACCCAGGTGACTGATGGGTGGGAAGATGGCACAGAGGACGACTGGCGCGTAGGGGCTCCAGTTGAGGAGGGGGTCGGAGCAAGCCCCATCAGACGGAGGAATCCGGCCTGGGTGACCTGTCCCAGCAGGCTGACGTGGTCAACGAGCCATTCGAGATGACGTGCAGTCTCTCCATGAAAAGACTGCAGGTCACCTCGCATGGCCCGTTGACGCAACGCCACACCAGCCAGGACAGGGTCAACCCGGACCTGGATAGCCACGTCCGCAGGCAGAGGAAGCCCAGTTGACGTCAGCTCATCCCCTGCCTGAAAACGGGTCTGGACGTAGGCATCCCTGCTGGTGCAAGATGATGCAGGGACAGGATCGGGGACAGGATTGCACACAGGCACCTCCGCGGCGTCTGTGCTGCCTCCTGTCCCTGGTCCTGCACTGCACCACTAGCACCAGTGGGATCTCTACCTCCAGACCCCGTCTCTGGTGCTTGCACGGCCTCCTCCTCCACCAAACCCCCCACCAACCTGGATGACTCCGTGCCATCTTCCCCTGTTGGGCCCTGTGGGGTCCCAGCTGCCCCGTCTGCTGCCGAGGAGTCCAACTCCAACCTCCGCCTCTTGGACCTCCCCCCGGCAGCTGCAGCCTGGGACGCGGCACCAGACTCCTCACTCCCCGACGAGATGACAACACGGGAGGGGAGCCGGGCCTTGCGTCTCCGGCTGGCAGTGGGATCCCCGCCGCTGTGCTCCACAGCACCTTCTCCGCCCTCTTCATCAGTTGACGCTGCAGACATGGAGAAACAAAACACAGGCATCAGGGCACTGTACAATGGACACATACACACATGACAGTTGCACATGAGTGGCATAGGCAAACATCAGACATGTCATCACAATCCCCAACACACATGTCATTACAACTCGCACACATGAGCCATACCACAGCCATATCGCAACTGCCACCACCATCCCTACACATACAACAGCATGAGCAGCTAAAGGTGAGCCCGACATCACATGCAACACAGGAAGTGCACCACACATGTACACACACCACCACACTTGCATGCATGTGTACACCTCTGCCAAGTGTCGCACTGTTCAGACGGGCATCCATGTCACATCTGCCAATCAGGCTTCCACATACCACTGTCACATGCATCCATGTTGCATCACTGTTGCACCCTTGTCAAATACACACACATGCACATGTACACAGTGCTGATACATGCAGCCGAAAACAACATACATGCGTGACATCACGGACATGTCTACTTACATACACATTCATCCAAACATGTGTGCCCACACAACTGCATTTGGCATGCAAGCCTACACACACAAGCACCATCCATGTCTCACACATTACAGCCCTCGCATGTGTCAGCCCCACGGCCCTGTACACCCCCACCCATACTCGACCCCATACAAACAGATGTGCAACCTGCACACTACCGAATAATCACCACACGCACTGCTCACAATCAGGATGCATGTACACTCACCGCTCGACTCCAGACGGGTCTGCTTCTCTAGGACCTGGACGTGGAGCGCTGGGGATATGCGTTCCAGGACCCTCATCTGTTCTTCCGACAAGTGGCCCCGGCGCCCCTTGGCATCCGCTGCCTTCAAGAGGTGCCGGGCCTTGTTCAGGGTCCTGGACCTGAAGTCCTCCCACCGCTTCCTGACATGTTGTAAGTCGCGGACTGCCACCCCCTCCGCGTTGATGGCAGTCACGATGTCAGTCCAGATCCGAGTCCGTCCTTCCTTGTCGGCGCGGGAACTTCCGAAGAGGGCATCATACTGCCCCAGGACTTCCTCCACCAGGACACCAACTTCGGTGGCACTGAAGCTGGTGCCCCTCTGCCTCTCTGGCCGGGGGTTGTCAGTGGTCACAGATGGTGTTTGCCCCGACATGACAACCCCAGAGGCAGGAGTGGGTGGGCAACTGGTCCTGGGGCTGGGTTGTGGAGCGATGGAATCCCAGTTGGGAGTCTTCGGTTCCAGCAGGGGTGGTCACAGCAACAGCACCCCTGGCTGATGTGCAGGCAGCAAATGGCAGTGCATTTGGGCAGCAGGCAGTCAGGCAGCAGCAGATGGCAGGTGGGAGCGTGCTCGGGGCTCTGGGGGGCAGTAGTTCGGCCTTCTGGACAGGAGCGTGGTCTTCCGTGTGCATACGCGTGGCCAGCTTAATAAGGAGTGATTTGGCACGTGAAAAATCTGCACGTCAGCGTGTAATTCGAGGAAAGGCCCTTAGCGCGTAAGCGCGTCTGCACGCATACGCATTTTCATTGGACAGAAGGCCCCTCAAGCGCAAGCGCCCCTGTGACGTGACGCGTACAGACGTGCATGCGCATTTCAGCGCACGTGAAAAACTGCACGTCCGCGTGTAATACGAGGAAAGGGCCATGCGCGTATGCACGGCAGCACGCATATGCGATGTCATTGGACCAAAGGCCCTTAGCGCGTAAAGGCGTTGCCAGCGTATGCGCGTCTATGTAGTCACGTGCACGTTGAATTGGGCACACGTTTGAAAATGTTGCGTGTTAAAAAAATGAAAGACACGTCCGAGTGTCAAAGCGTGTAATTGGTGGGAATGGGCCTAGCGCGTACACGCGGCAGTGACAAAGCGTGTAATTGGTGGAAATGGCCCTAGCGCGTACACGCCGCGTAAGTGACGCTGGACGTGTGGGCCTGTATAAAAGGTACGTGTAGAACACCATTTCCTTGTACGTGCTTTTCGTGGAGAGCGAGTGGGTGAATTCTGTACTTCTTGTCGTTTCACACGCGATTTACTTCACAGCGTTTCAAGTTCGTATTCCCTGTTACCTCTGACAGCTTTTTCTCTTTTTTCTCTTTTACTGGTTTACCTGGGCCTGTTCCCTCAAACAGTGTTCCCTTCTACTGTTGTCCTGTCTCCTCAGACAGCGTACAAATCTTCTTTTGGCGGGGGTGTTGCCAACCAAACGCGCTCCTTTTTCACGCTCTTTTACCTGGCAGACGGTGAGTCACGCACGTATCTAACATCTGTGCTTGCCCCGTGTGTAGCCTACCCCTTCAGAGGTCATTCTAGGCTGCGTGTAACACCATACGTTCATTCTTGTGTTACTGGGTGCCACAGCGTAGTGCAGGTTTTTCTTTCTGCACACGTGGTCTAGGGGGGGTTGCGTGCACGTCATCTCCCTTTTTTGGGGCTCCTGTGCGTAGCGTGACCCGTCATCTTTCCCCAGGGGTTACATTCAGCCTTGCTAGAGCACTAAGGTACAATTACCATCTGGTACCCAACCCCTTTGACCCCCAATTGCCCAGGACAATAGTTTACAGCCACTCCCATACGCACATTAACATCAGTGCCATGGCTGGGAGGCGAGGATTCCGTAAGGGTGGCAAAGGTGGAAGAGCCACAAGTGGTGGCCGTGGTGGATCCAGTAGGGGACATGGTCGTTACTTGCAGGGTGAGCCTGTCCCCCCATGTGTGGAGGACCAGTCAAGGGCACCCATAATCCCCCCCCAACCCCCCTCCCGTTGAGGCTGATGTGGCTGACACCATCCATGCTCAGCCCTTCTTGGACCAACCCATTGTGGCACCAGACCTGGCTGACTTCATGGCTGACTTCCAGGTCAGCAGGCCTATGACACGTGCGCTGGTGCACGTTGATGTCATCATGCCACGGGCATCTGGGGCAGCAAGGTCATCTGCTGCCCCAAGTAGGCAGGGCGGAGAGGCTGCAGGGGCAGCTGCGGCTCCATCCACCCCAGCTCTCACACACCCAGCCAGGACAGTGTCGGTCCTAGTCCATCCTGCTGATATTCCCCCTGACACCATTACACTTGAGCCAATGCCTGCACCAACTCCCATGCTGAGTGTGCAATCCCACACTCCTGATACAGAGTCCACCAGGGCTCCTGCCCCTAGTGTCCAGAGCGGCGCAGGGCACTCAGGATCACCACCACCTTCCAAGCGGAAGAGGAAGAGTGCTCGTCCGGCACAGGCTGATGCCCCAGACATGGCTACACAGTCCGGCCCGTCGAGGAAGCCCAGCTTCACGGATGACGAACTGAATGCACTTGTCGAGTATGTGTCCGCACATGATAACGAGATGGTCATTGTTGCAGGATCCAAGACCACACCTGCACAACGCCAGGCACACTGGCAGACCGTTGCGGACATCGTAAGTGCCCTTGGAATCGTGAGGCGCACAGCCAATGATTGCTATAAGTGCTGGAATGACCTAAAGCGCAGGGCAAAGAGTAAGCTGGCCTCAAGTCATGCCGCAACTCTAGTGACTGGAGGTGGGTCTCCAGTAGTAGACATGGAACTCACTCCACATGAGTCAGTCGCTGGGACCTACGTCACGGAGGAACAGATCCAAGGCGTGGGAGATCTGCCTGATTACGAGGCATTGTCCGGTGAGTGCACATGCATGTGTGTGTCATCCATGTGCATGGTGTGTGTGTGAGGGCTTATGTTTGTCTGCCAGGTGAGAGTGTGTGCGCCTGAGTCGTATGGGTCAGCCATGTGCTTCATGCAATACATCCTGCGCAGCTGCATTTGGCCATAGCAGTATCCCTTCTGCCAACAGTAGACATCTAGCCCAACTGCACGCCAGTTGCCCTTGAAGTGTCACCTTGCCACAACATTGTTGCTTATTTTTCACTGTTCATTCAGTCAGATTGTTTGCATTCCACCACTTTCACTAGGCATTTCGCAGTCCTCTAGTCACATGTCTGACATGGCTATGGTAAAGTGGAGTGACTTTGTTACCTGGATATCATTTGTTCACACATGTCCCTGTGCAATTGGACCATTTTGGACTGGCAGCTCCAGGTGAAAAATCTGACCTGTTTGAATTAGAAACGCTATTACATGCGGGAACTGGACTGAATGAATAGGTGCTGCCCTCCTCTCCATCTTCACTCAATAGCAATGGTACATGCCATCTGTGTGATGGCATGTGTGTTTCACCTGGCAATCACAGGCCAATGTGTGATGCCACTGCCAGGCAGCATGCAGAAAATGTGTTCATCTTCCATCTTGGTGTCATCAATGTGTGCCATTTGCCTCCCCTTCATACGCAGTGAGGGTGCATGCATGGGAGGGTTTTAGTCATGTGGGACATGTGTCAATCAAGTACTGGTTCTCTTGCTTCTCAGCCCTCATTGTGTGCCATGGTGCTAATGCCTGTTTCCATTTCTTTGTTTTTATGTCTTTGCAGGGGAAGACGCACCTGATACTGCTGGGGTTGTGGGGATGGTGCAGACCCAGGAGGGGTCCGAGGGCTGACCAACCACCAGTGAGGGACGTGGTGTGGTGGTGGGTGAGAACCCACAAGTGCTGCAGGTCGTGCTCTCAAGGGGTGTCTCTGGCTGCACCTCCCCCGAGCTGTACTCAGGTGTTGATTCGGATGATGAGACCTACGTGCCGTCGCAGGTGAGTGTTCCAGGGAGAGATTCTGTTCTGTCCCACCCACCTGCACCAGGGTCAGAACCCTCAATGGGGATGTCAGTGTTGGCAGCTACGCCTTTGGTGGTTACGGATGCAGGGTCACACTCCGCGACATCTGATCCTGTTCCTGGGCCAGCAGATCAGAGGGGGAATGCAGTCCTGCAGCCTCAGGCAGTGCCGGCACAGCAAGGCGCAGTTCGCCTTGCCCCAGACAGGTGTGGTGCCCGCCGACGTGGTAGCCGTACGCCACCTGGCAATACCGCATGGGAGTAATCCATTTACGGTATGGCAACCCAACAGGCAGCATCATCCGAGATGATGGCTCAGGCCATGGATAGGGTGGCCACTTCCATTGTCCCCCCTGAAAGGCTGATGGAGCGACTACAGCAGGCAACCGACTCCATTTGCCAGTCACACAGGGAGGACATGTTGGCGTCCAACAGGGACAGGCGGGCGGCACTGGCGACTCTGCAGGAGGCCATCTCCATAGAGTCCCAGGGCCACAGGGAAGCCCTGAGGCAGGAGCTCCTTCACCTCAGGACGACTCTTGTTGAGCTTGAGGCTTCAACCCACCAAAGGACAGAACAGCAGCTGGAGCGTCTCACCCGTACAGCTGAGATGCAGGCAACGAGGGCGGAGGTCCGGGCATCCCGTGAGTTGTTGCATGGGGACCTCCGCACACTCATCCTCCAGAACGAGACCTACCACACCCGCATGCTTGCAGCCATGGAGGAGCAGACTAGGGCCTTGCGTGGGCTGCCTCCGATAGTGCAACCACCTCCGGATGCAGCTGCACAGGGTGATAATAGCGACAGCAATGATACTCCCACAATAGTAGCCGTGTGGGCCATGAGCCCATGGAGGTGTTTTTTTTTTCCCAGGATCCACACAGGTGGGTTTTGGTGTGCACCCTGTCCTCGGACCTCCTGGGTGGCCTCCCCAACACCCCCGGGCCCATCAATGGCCATTTTTTTTTTTTTATTTTTATTTTTATTTTTATTTTATTTTTATTTTTATTTTTATTTTTATTTTTATTTTTATTTTTATTTTTAATTATTTTTTTCTCAATTTTTTTGGGACAATTTGTTGCCTTCTGTGGTTCCTGTGGGCATACGCTGCATTGTGGCTGGGCACATGCAGGCTTGTCATGTATTTGGTTCAGATGCTTGGGTTTGAGTCACACACACCCCTCCTGCTTCCCGTTTCCATGGGCTTGCAAAGGGTGTGTCCAAGTGACATTGACGTACATGGTGACATTGGACTCCCACTACATGTGTGGGTAGTCTAGTCAATACTGTGTATACATTCCTAGTGCATATTGCTGTTGTGTTGTACACTGCATGTTGCATTGATGTGTAACTCATCATCTGTGTCTACCTCCCGATTTGCAGGTCCCTTTCTCATGTCTACACAAGGCCCTCTAGTTTGGAGATGGGGTCCATGTTGGCAGCAGCGCACCTACAACTCTACATGGCGCCAACACTGCACAGTTGGTAGTGGTGGGAGTGCAGGCATTTCCAGGTGGTGAGACTACTAATTTATTACATTTGTGATGTCATGTTAATGGTAGTACCTGCTCAAGTTTGTTGTTGGTCCTGCATTACTGTGAGCATTTCAGGTGTTGCAAGTTTCAATTAGGGACACTGTACATTGTGACACTAGTGTCATGTTGTGGGGATTACTTTGTTTACCTGCAAATAGCATGACATGGCACGGTGTGTCGTGTGGCGGTGCTGGGGATGGGTTGGCTGACATGGCACTGTCCTCTTGTTGCATTTTGCAAGTGGGTATACATTTTAGCTGCTTGAATGTGTTTCTTCACAAAACTGCATTGGTGGTGTCTGTGAGGGTAGGGATGCACACATTGTAACACTTCCAGGTGAACAATCTCAGGCTGATATGGTTTTCACGGTTGATTCTCCAGACATTCAGGATCAGTGTCAGGTTGAGTCATCATTGATTGTCAGATGGAATGTGCCAGGGCAGTGTGCACTCCACAGGGGTGTGATTTCTATGTGAAGTAATTAGCCACTAGCTGTGTACGGGCTGCCTCCCCCGTGCCCTTTCCCCTCCCATGCGCAGCGGCTGTGCATGTGGTTGGGGATGTGGGGCCACCACCATGTCCACGGCCAGGCCCCGGCGTGTTGCAACGTTGTGCAGGACACATGCTGCCACTATGATCCTGCATACTACTGGGGGAGCGTACAACAGCTGCCCGCCAGAACGGTCAAGGGAGCGAAAGCGTGACTTTAGCACTCCGAATGTGCGCTCCACTATGCACTGGTTTGTAATGTGGGCTCTGTTATATCTTACCTGGGGTGGCGTGGTGGGGTTCCGAATTGGCGTCATCATGTGGGGGCTGAGAGGGTAGGCACTGTCCCCTGTGGAGGTGGTGATTGGTATCATTGGTGGGGTTGTGACCTTGCTCAGTATCTGACATGCATGCATGTGCAGTGGCATTCATACTCACCAAGCAGCCATGTATCGCCATGCCGCCCAGCTTCTACGTCCCGGCTTAGGGTGGACATTCGGTAAATGAAGCTGTCGTGGGTGGACCCGGGATAGTTGGCATATACTGAGGTGATGATTCCCTTGGCATTACATACTACCTGCATGTTGATGGAATGCCAGTGCTTTCGGTTCCTATAGATGTGCTCTGATGCCCTGGGGGGACGTAGAGCCACATGGGTGCAGTCGATGGCACCCAGCACTTTGGGGAATCGTGCCACACCGTAAAAATCCAGGGCACACCAGCATGCCTTTCTGCAGGTGTTCTGGGCAGGTATATGTGCCTGCAGACTGATGGGCGTGCAGTGATGATGTTCAAGACCTGGTGTAGGCAGCGTGACTGGGTGGCCTGTGATACCCCACCCACTATGGCACTTGTCCGCTGAAATGATCCAGTGGCTAAGAAGTGCAGTACATTGAGGACCTTCTCCAGGGGGCTGAGTGCTTGGGAGCACAGGGTGGGTGATGTGAGGTCATCCTCCCACTCACTCACCAGGTCCAGTATTATGTGTGGTGGAAACCTGTACCTCCCATACACCTGGTCATCAGGCATCCCGAAAAGGCTGGTTCTGGGTGTGAATTTTCTGGCCCTGACTATCCTCCTCCTCCTCCTTTGGTAGCCCACGCCCACTGCTGCTAGGAACGGTATGTTCATCCTGGGTCTGAGCTTGTTATTTTGTTAGCACGCAAATGTATGCGTTGCGCGTGTTGTAGGCGAGCGTGTGACCCGCGCACCCCTGAAATCCAGTACCCAGTCCAATAGCGTGTGGAAATTCCCGCGCACCCCGGGATACAGGTGCGCTGACGTACTTGCGTGTGTAAGTGCCCGCGCACCCCTGATATACACATACATAGGCCAATCGCGTGTACGCACACTTTTGTCCAATTACACGCGATGACACTCTGACGTGCTGTCCAATTACACGCGATGACACTCTGACGTGCAGTCTTTCCACGTGTGCTCTGTCATCACGGTTTGTGTGGGAAACACCCGTGCGGGTCACGTCACAGACGTGCTTACGCGCTGAGGGCCTTTGGTCCAATACAATCGCGTATGCGTGCTGACGCGCTTACGCGCTAAGGGCCTTTCCTCGAATTTCACGCTGACGTGCAGGATTTTCACGTGCCAAATCACTCCGTATCAAGCTGGCCATGCGAAAACACACGGAAGACCACGCTCCTGCCCAGAAGGCCGAATTACTGCCCCCCAGTGCCCCGAGCAGCCTCCCACGTGCCATCTGCTGCTGCCTGCCTGCCTGCCTGCCTGCTGCCACCGTGCCCTACCATTTGGTGCCTGCACATCAGCCATCTGCAGGGGTCCAGTTGCTGTGTCCACCCCTGCTGGAACTGAAGACTCCCGACTGGGATTACATCGCTCCACAGCCCAGCCCCAGGACCCAGTTGCCCACCCACACCTGCCTCTGGGGTTGCCATGTCGGGCACTTCCACATCTGGCACCAGTGGCAACCCCAGGCCAGAGGGGCAGAGGGGCACCAGCTTCACTGCCACCGAAGTTGGTGTCCTGGTGGAGCATGTCCTGGGGCAGTATGATGCCCTCTTTGGATCGTCCCACGCCAGCAAGGAAGGACGGGAGAGGATCTGGCCCGACTGTGTGGTTGCCATCAACGCGGAGGGGGTGGCAACCCGCGACGTCCAGAAGATCAAGAAGCGCTGGGAGGACTTGAGGTCCAGGACCCTCGTGAAGGCCCGGCGCCTCGTGGAGGGGGGCCGGGGCCGCATGAGTTCCATCCAGATGAGGGTCCTGGAACGCGTACGCCCAGCACTCCACGCCCAGATCCTTGAGAGGGAGACCCGTCTGGAGTTGAGCGGTCAGTGTCCAAGCATTGCTGTGTGAGACAGGGCATGTTGCGGTGTGCTGGTTCTCTGATACTTGCCTGTATGTGTGACATAGGCCATGTATGCATGTATGTGTGCAGGGACATCATGGTAATGCATGTGCGGCCAGTGATGTGTGAACCACATGGTTGTTGCATGTGTTTGTTGCATGTGTTTAAATGCCACATGGGGAGCCCTATGCAGATTTTAGACATGAGAGCATGCCAGTCCCTGTTCCTGGAAATGGGTGGGGATGAGGGATGGGTGCTGATGGCAGGTACATATATGGTAGTCATGTCTGTGTGCCTGACCTGCGTGTCTGTGTCTTGTGCATGCCATGGATGCATGACACATGTGTGTGACAATGCACAGATTCACTGATGCAGCCTAGTTACCCTTGTATCCGCTGTGTTTGGGGTGTATGGGGCCAGATGGATGTGACTGAGGTGAAGTGTGTGCATGTGATAGGCATGACCCATGATGCATGTGAGTTCCATATCATTGTATGTTTCAAGAGTCCATTGGACATGTATGGAAATGTCCATGGCATGCACCATGCCTGTTACTGTGTGTGTTTTGCCTGGACTGACCCATGTGTTGTGGAGGGACATGATGGAAGTGTACTTTGACAGTGGTACTCATCTGCTATTGCTTCCTGTCTAGGGGACCATTGTACAGTACCCTGATGCTTGTGTTCTTTGTCTCCCTCTACGCAGCGGCTAGTGAAGAAGAGGGCGGAGACGGCGCTGTGGAGCAAGGCGGCGGGGATGCCCCCACGGCTGCAGCGGAAGGGGTGGGTGAGCCCCCACAGGGGCCTGCTACGGTGGAAGACGGTGAGGAGCCATCCAGGTTGGTGGTTTCCACAGAGGAGGAGGAGGCCGCCACAGGGGCACACATGGGGCCTGGTGGGGGCATCCCTGCTGGTGCAAGTGGTGCAGTCCAGGGCCAGGGGCAGGAGGCAGCACAGGTCACCGTGGAGGGACCTATGTATGTCGCTGTCCCTGACCCTGTGAGTGCACCACCATGCACCAGCAGGGTTGCCCCGTCCCAGGCCCGTCCGCAGGTAGAGGGGATGTCCATGTCACCTGACTCCCCTCCACCTGCGGACGAGGGGACCCGTGTCGGTATGGAGAAGGACCTGATTGGGGTTGAGATGCGCGCGGGTGCAATTCGTGATGACGTGCGTGCTTCCCGGGAGGAGCACGCACATCATCACGAAGAGCACCGTGCCGACGTGGCCCAATTGGGATCTTCCATGTTCGGGGGTTTCCTGCATGTGTCGGCCAATCTGGCGGCCCTCTCCTCCTCTGTGGAGGCTATACGCCAGTCGTTCTCCTTGCCGTCTTCCGGCCCAGATGCCACCAGGGCCCCCTGTGGACCTGCCCTGACCTATGCAGCCAGCTCGGTGGGGATCCCATCCCTGCCACAGTCGGGAGTCGGAGGTCAAGCAGGGGTGGACACCACAGCAACTGTACCCCAGCAGATGGAGGATGTGCCGGCATCATCAGGCAGGGCACGTGCACGACGGCGTCGGTGGATTCCATCAGCCTGGATGCCGTTGTGCTGGCAGAGGCAGTTGCGTCGGAGGCAGCAGCAGAGTCAACGTGGGAGGCGTCATGGCTCGGGGCCATCAACATCGGAGGGGCAGGCATCGGCCAGAGGGCAGGAGGACCCAGGACAGGAAGTGTCTTCCGTGTGGCTGCGGTTGGGCCAGCAGATAGGTGCGGAGCGGCGGCGGCCAGAAGAGGAGCGGCTCACAATGGTCAGGGCAGAGAACTCAATGCGGAGGGCCCTGAGGCGGGCCGAGTGCCTCGAGGCAATCCGCAGGGGGTTGGAGGAGCAGATGGCGTCGTCCCTGCGGACCCTCCGGGCCATGGAACAGGACCGCCTCCGGGACATAGTCGAGGAGTTTGATGATGCCCTCGCCCGGAACACTACGGAGTGAGCCGCTGGACTTGCCCGCCGCCTTTGTATATAGTTCTTTAGTTTTAGGTTTCCTTTGTTTATTCTTATGATTTGGAGTCGACGGACACAGCTCCACTTTTTGTATATAGTTGCTTTTTTGTTAGGGTTTTTAGTAGGTTTCCTTTGTTCAGTTGGGCTCATGGACCCTTGGATATTTTGTACATAGTTCTTCATTGGATTGTTTTATTTTTTAATTTTATTTTTTCTTCTCCATGGAGCAATGATGTTTGGATTTTATTTTTTTTCTGTCGGATTGATTTCATTTTTAATGTGACTTTGAAGTACATTTTTTTTGGATTTGTTGTTTTTCATTTTTTGGGACGGACATGCACCTTTTCTTTTTTTCATTGGCATTGTAGTTTGTTTCATTTCATTTGCATTCATATTTTTTAATACATTTTTGTTTTCATACTTCACTGTGTGGTATCATCTCATTGGTTTCATGCATGTCATGTTGGGTGTTTTCAAATTCATTTGCAACCATTGTGTGTGACAGACATGGGTTCATTTGCTTTATGTACGTTGGGGGTGTAACATGTAATTTTCATTTCCATGTGGGTGAATGGGTTACTTGGTAGGGCCTTTTGGCTGTGGAGGCTGACCATTACGCACATGGTTGGTGATTGTGAGGACCTGGGTGCAGGGGGACATGAGTGGGGGACTGGTGGGGAATGCCCCTGGTGGCTGGGGGGTGGGGGTGGTGGTAGACATGAGTGGGGGCCTGGTGGAGGCTGTCCCTGCACTGCTGGGGGGTGGGGGTGGTGGGAGACATGAGTGGGGGCCTGGTGGAGGGTGCCCCTGGTGGCTGGGGGGTGGGGGTGATAGGGGAAATGAGTGGGGGCCTGGTGGGGGCTGCCCATGGTGGCGGGAGGGTGGGGGTGGTGGGAGACATGAGTGGGGGCCTGGTGGAGGGTGCCCCTGGTGGCTGGGTGGTGGGAGACATGAGTGTGGGCCTGGTGGAGGGTGCCCCTGCACTGCTGGGGGGTGGGGGTGGTGGGAGACATGAGTGGGGGCCTGGTGGAGGCTGCCCCTGCACTGCTGGGGGGTGGGGGTGGTGGGAGATATGAGTGGGGGCCTGGTGGAGGCTGCCCCTGGTGGCGGGGGGGTGGGGGTGATAGGGGCCATGAGTGGGGGCCTGGTGGAGGGTGCCCCTGGATGCTGGGGGGTGGGGGTGGTGTGAGACATGAGTGGGGGCCTGGTGGAGGGTGCCCCTGGTGGCTGGGGTTGGGGGTGGTGGGAGACATGAGTGGGGGTCTGGTGGAGGCTGCCCCTGCACTGCTGGGGGGGTGGGGGTGGTGGGAGACATGAGTGGGGGCCTGGTGGAGGGTGCCCCTGGTGGCTAGGGGGTGGGGGTGGTGGTAGACATGAGTGGGGGCCTGGTGGAGGTTGCCCCTGCACTGCTGGGGGGTGGGGGTGGTGGGAGACATGAGTGGGGGCCTGGTAGAGGGTGCCCCTGGTGGCTGGGGGGTGGGGGTGGTGGTAGACATGTGTGGGGGCCTGGTGGAGGCTGCCCCTGCACTGCTGGGGGGTGAGGGTGGTGGGAGACATGAGTGGGGGCCTGGTGGAGGGTGCCCCTGCACTGCTGGGGGGTGGGGGTGGTGGGAGACATGAGTGGGGGCCTGGTGGAGGCTGCCCCTGGTGGCGGGGGGGTGGGGGTGATAGGGGCCATGAGTGGGGGCCTGGTGGAGGGTGCCCCTGGATGCTGGGGGGTGGGGGTGATAGGGGACATGAGTGGGGGCCTGGTGGGGGCTGCCCATGGTGGCTGGGGGATGGGGGTGGGTGGGAGACATGAGTGGGGGCCTGGTGGTGGCTGCCCCTGGTGGCTGGGGGGTGGGGGTGGTGGTAGACATGAGTGGGGGCCTGGTGGAGGGTGCCCCTGGTGGCTGGGGGGTGGGGGTGGTGGGAGACATGAGTGGGGGCCTGGTGGAGGGTGCCCCTGGTGGCTGGGGGGTGGGGGAGTGGTAGACATGAGTGGGGGCCTGGTGGAGGCTGCCCCTGCACTGCTGGGGGGTGGGGGTGGTGGTAGACATGAGTGGGGGCCTGGTGGAGGTGGAGGGTGCCCCTGGTGGCTGGGGGGTGGGGGTGGTGGGAGACATGAGTGGGGGCCTGGTGGAGGGTGCCCCTGGATGCTGGGGGGTGGGGGTGCTGGGTGACATGAGCAGGTGTGCAGGGTAGTCCCCTGTGGTGTGTGCTGCCTGCAGGGGACGTGGAGGGTGTACAGGGAATACCTGGGAGCACACAGCCAAATCGTGTGTAGAATTTCCCGCGCACAACTGAAATCCACGTACCCTGACATATCGCGTGTGGAACTTCCCGCGCACCCCTGAAATCCACGTACCCGGCCAAATCGCGTGTGGGACTTCCCGCGCACCCCTGAAATCCACGTACACGGCCAAATCGCGTGTGGAACTTCCCGCGCACCCCTGAAATCCACGTACCCTGACAAATTGCGTGTGGAACTTCCCGTGCACCCCTGAAATCCACGTACCCGGCCAAATCGCGTGTGGTACTTCCCGCGCACCCCTGAAATCCACGTACACGGCCAAATCACGTGTGGAACTTCCCGCGCACCACTGAAATCCACGTACCCTGACAAATCGCGTGTGGAACTTCCCGTGCACCCCTGAAATCCACGTACCCGGCCAAATCGCGTGTGGAACTTCCTGCGCACCCCTGGAATCCACATACATGGCCAAATCGCGTCTGGTACTTCCCGCGCACCCCTGAAATCCACGTACACAGCCAAATCGCGTGTGGAACTTCCTGCGCACCCCGGTATACACGCACACGTATTTTTTGTCAGCGGGTGTCCGTGTTTGTGGGTACCCCTTTGCACGTCATTTGTCCTGGAGGGCCACAGTATGGGACATTCATCATGGCAGTATATAGGTGCTATTTTTTGCCGCACCTTTTGGCGCACATTTCTTACAGGCGCAGAGACGCTACCGCCTGCTTTCTTGTGGCGGTCGTGTTTGTGCCTGTGTGCTGGTTTGAGCGTGCGCTTTTTTGCCCTATTCTATTCCATGAATACGTGTTGTAGGCGAGCGTGTGGGCGTTCCGCGCACTTGTACCCTGTACTTCCCCCGTGACGCCCACATTTTGGCAAGTTGTTCCCCATTCCGAGTGTTACGCCCTGTGTTCCGCCTACTTTTGTTGCGTGCGCCGCGCTATGTGCAATTTTCGCTGTGGCCTGTGCGATTTTCGCTGTGACCTGGCGCACGCAGTTAGATGGCCTGTGCGCTAACGTGCGCCGCGCACTTTATTATCGCACATCCGATGGTTTTCTCGCGCACGGCCTTCCATGAATCGATGTGCGCTGCTTTTCGTGCGATTTTCGCACTTGCACTGCGATTTTCGCTATTCCACTGCGATTCGCACGTTTTTGGCCACTTGCGCCGCGCTAATTATTCCATGAATCGGCCTCCAAATCTATCTATTAAGTATATTCCTACCCCCTTCAGTGCTACCCTGGGGTGGATTCCAATCCAAAATATCGGAGTAATTCCTATATTGTCACTCAATCACAATACCCTTCATTGCCCAACATGTTTCGTTCAACACCATTTTGTTCGACCAAGTGCTAAATAACTTCATCAGGGGGACCATCTGTATCCTTAAACAATATCTCTTTGCCTGAGGTAGATCCAATCTTTTTTTTAAAAAACTCTTTACTGTGCACGATTAACTCTGTGCCACACAATTCAAGACCTGGGGAAACACAATGAGGGAAAATAACAAGAAACAACAGTCAGTCTCTTCAAATTCACTGTCATCCTACTTAGCCAGCACCTAAGTTTGCTGAACCAAGGTTTACCGTGTCACTCTTTTCAATAATTATTCCAACAACGGTTTCTGTAGGGGAGTATCCAAACATATATGTCAGACCGCTCAATTCCTGAAAAACACAAGACATACCAAACGACTAAAACCAGTGTACAGACTCCAAATAGGACAATATACCACACGTTCACAATTTGCTAGCGCACCACATAGTCCTAATGTAAAGATCTAATTAAATTAGATCAATATTCTCTTTACTTCTACCTCCTTTAACATGGGTCACCAATAGATAATACCATCTCTTTAGGTTTCTTTATCTATGATTCAGGTCAACTCAAATGTTTACTGGCTCTGCCACTGTATTGTTACGACCATTCCAGATCGGGTGCCTTTACTCTTAGTCCAGTCATTCTCCAGTCTCAACTCACAGGTGTAATCATTACCTGCTACTGGGGGGTCACATTCTTCTTAAAGTAGAAATTTAGGCAACCACTGACCCAATTCTTTTGCCGCTATATTCGTATGGAGTGGTTCTCTGTATACTTGGTAGCGTTATAAAATCAACCGCTACGAATTACTTCCACCAAGGAAACCTGTGTCAATGAAAAAACAAAACATCACGCTTGCGGTTTTCAAATGTACCCGTGCCAGCAGTTTCCAACACTGTCACTGGCCGATCAAGACCATTCACAATCAGACGAAATGATGGACTTACCGCTTTTGTGGCCGGTGCGCTCACTCTCCGTCTTTCATTACTCTCTCTCTGCGAAACCGCTAGATACCTCATTGCTATCGGAGTGTTCTATTTCACCGTACGTCTCTGTCATGTGAACCCAGCTCCTGTCACGTGGGCACGTCACGTGACTTCATCCAGTGTAACGTTATACACATCACATGTTTAACGTAAAAACACAGACTGTTCGCACGCGAAACGTGCTCCAAACGCACAACTCTCTCCAGCTGTCTGAGCAACAACACAGTGTTACAACCACACTCCACTTCGGTAAGCACATCTCAAGCACTATGGTGTCACTCGCAGTTTCAATGACATCCACATTAATCTATAGGCGACCCACCGCCGTGAAAACAGCTAGGGGGTTAAGAATTACGTATCTTATTAACACCAGATGACACTCATAGTCAATTCTCAATCGGAACACCTACGCTTGAGAACCTCAGGGACCACATAATCAATGTCTCCAGTTAACCTCTTCATTGAGTCCTTTGACTGTTGACCCTGTTAAGAAAATCAACCACTGTTCTTTGTACTGCAGTTCTTAGGTCAGCATCCGCGTTACTCGTTCTGTCCAATCGCCACAAGATAGTCCATCTCAATTGGTCTGCATCATTGTCCATCGCCAGAAAATGACTTACCATCGGGGCCTGCACCTTCTGGTTGCGGATGCAACTCCTGTGCTCCCCTATGCGTATGGTTACTTTTCGCTCTGTCATGCCGATATACATTTTATGGCGAGGACACCACACTGCATATACAACATGTGTTGAATTGCAATTAGTAAGACCAGTTTGTTGCCACAACCTTGTGAGTCCCAAGTCAACCTCTCTTGTTCTACTAGTATATTTACAATAAACACACTTACCGCAAGGTGTGTGTCCTACTGCTGAGGGTAAACCCCACGCTTGTGTAATGCTAATTTGTTCTTTCCCTTTCAAAGCGATATCATTTTTGGTCAGTAGTTCTTTCAAGTTGGATGCTCTTTTGTAGGCACACATTGGACTGTCTAACAGGCTTTCACCCCCTGCCAATATGTGCCAGTTGTTCTTAATGATTTTGATGACCTCATTAGTTCTTTCATTATAAGTGCTTACAAACACAATGTTATTACTGTTCTGATTTTTTGGACGGTATTCAAGCAGTGCTTCACGGTGGTTGTTAATCGATCTTTAATATGCTCTTTTGACGATTTTCTTAGGATAATGCCTATTGATCAACTTCCCTTTCAGTTAGTCAGCTTCTGTGTGGAAAGTGGAATTCAAAGTGCTATTTCTTTTCAACCTAAGGAACTGTCCGAATGGTACATTTTCGCGAGTATGCCTAGGATGGAAACTATTAAAACTCAACAAGGCATTCTTGTCTGTTTTTTATGGAAAGGTTTGACTTGTAATATCCTTTGATCTTTATCAACCCAAATTGTTATATCTAGAAAATCAATCTTTTCTGAGCTGTGGTTACAAGTAAACTTTAAATATCGATTCTGTTGGTTAATCCATTCAAAAAACTCTAAAAATGAGTCCACTCTGCCATCCCATATTATCAGGATGTCGTCAATAAATCTATGCCATAAGGCAATTTTCGAAAAGTACGGATTAGTAGTCTGATAAATAAACTGTAACTCGAAATTCTCAACATAAAGGTTCGCTGCCGTTGGTGCCACTGGTGAACCCATGGCCGTACCATGAATCTGATGGTATAATTCATCGTTAAACATGAAATAATCACCACAGAATGAAGCTACTAGGTGTCACTCCTGAGATTCTTTTGGCGAGCAATACATTCTCCAGTACCTCCAGTGTGTCCTGTTGAGGTATGCTCACTAATATACAGTCCTACCCCACATTTCTGGGCAAGAAACAGGTGGTATGCACAAAAATGAAATGTATTTAAATAGAATAAATCTATTTAGTCCCCAAACATTTTGCAGAGGAAGTCAATACAATGTTATAATATAACAGGCAGCTTGTCTACAGGAAATTACATTGAGCTTCTTGCATGAATCACACTGTTTCTCACTGTAAAAGATTTCCATCTGCCAAGAACGTCGAAGCACTTTGTGTGTGAAGTCAGAAGGCAAAGTTCACTTGCTCCAAAAACAGGGATTGGACCCCTATAGGAGGGTGGTTGTAGAACAATCACCTGGGGGTATTTGCTGATAAAACAGGGGGTCTGCCATGCTTTCTAAGATTGACTTTGGAACAAACACCTAAGAAGAATCTTATTGGACCTCCTTTTGGAGAGTTGAATTTCCGGAGCCCTCCTCCAGCTAGCTGATGACCGAGCTTCCATGGCAGAAGTGAGCTCTGTTCCCTAAACACCACTAGGCCACATTGGGTGTGAACCTGCTGATGAAACAAGACCTGATCTCTTAACAGTCAAACTGCTGCCCAGGAGCACATTGTGTTGAAGGACCCCTGACAGAGTGACCAGTCTCCCTTGCTGGGACAAGGACTGATACTGTCAGTGAGAGCACATAGTGAGACTCACAGCATCCTGAGAGTCAAGACAGCTGGGATCCCTGTGTTTCATTGCATCAAACCAATCAAACTGTCGCCAAACCAAGTTCACTTTATCTTATCCAAGCAGGACCCGCCGGAGCTGTATTTGTCACTCGCTAAGCTCTTTGAACTCAAACTGCAGGTTTGAACCTGTTTGCTGCTGCAACATGCTAGCTGAGTGTATCATGGTCCTCAGTTCATAATACAAGCCCTTTGCTACATTTGCCCACTGCGAATCGCCACTCACCCCGCCAGAATCTTCCCTGTAGATCGTCATCACCAGTCAAACTGGCCCTGGTGGGTCTTTGACTCCCAGACCATTGGACGCTGCATCAAACCACTTGAACCAAACCTGCACATCTAGTCACTAGTGTCTTCGCTGTCTACTTGATCTTCAAACCAACCCTTGTGGCCATCATGATCCACAGCTCCTCAAGCACTTCATTGAACTGATCCCACAGACCAGCGGATCTAGTCTCCAGCCTCTTTGAACTATCCATTGACTGATGCTGGTGGCCCTCATGATCCACTCTTATTAAGGCATCGCCTTCAAAACGCAACAAGCTCCTGTTCGATACAGCTCCACAGGGCTCCCATCGAGAACACTGCAACTGTCATACTTGTACAACCTCAAAATGCATGAACAGCTCCAAAAAGTCTGGTTAGCCATAGTCAAAACCCCACAAAGCTACTATTGGCATATTACTGCCCACTTGTTCATTTCTGGCCTTAGAGACTTGTTAGGTCACTTGTGCACCTTTCTCCCCAAGATGTATCATTTTAAAAGAACTTTATGGTCATTGAAATTGCCTTTCACCCATGTACTTCATCCAGAGTGCTGAATTCAGACTTTTCTCCATTCTCTGTCCTGTCAACAGAGGTGCATATTTGCACAGATTTTCTATGTAAATGAAACAACAGCCATATTGTTTTTTTTCCGATGCAAGAGATATCCGCGGCTATAGCTGAGGATATGGGAAAATGAAACCTAGGAAAAAAGCTAATTGCAGGTCAAAAAACATGTGACATTGGGGGTGAAAAATCACTGGCCATGGGCCATGGCCAGTGATATGATTGCCATCCAGCTCTCCCATTAGAGCGCATAAATGGGTGAGATATAGGCTACCCCTCCCTTTCACTCCGGTTAGGTATGTGTAATTCATCACACTGTAACAGATGTATTAATTAGTCTGCCTTTATATAGCAGATCATTAACTCATATCGGTAAAAAATAACAATTTATTCATCAACTGATACTCAAAATAGCCCAACACACCAACGGTGCCCATCATAAATACAGCCAGCGAGGTCCAGATATTTATTGCTACACCGAACTAGACAGTGCAAACTTTTGTCTACCAGTCCTGAGGAAAGCATGAGAGAAGCAATTCATATGAAAGCTATCTCGTCTTTGGCACTGGGGAGGTAATCCCAAGGATGAGATACCTTGTCCTTCATACTGTATCAGTTGACGAATCAATTGTTGTTTTTTACCGATATGAGTTAATGATCTGCTATATAAAGACAGACTAATTAATACGTCTGTTACAGTGTGGTGCATTACGCATACCTAACCAGTGTGAAAGGGAGGGGTAGCCTGTATCTCACCTATATATGCACTCTAATAATATTGTCCCTCATGAGACAGGCCCCCCGAGAACAAAAAAAGAGGGCTCCTAACCCCATATTTTATTAAAAAAACATCCAGCTCTTCAATCCATGCAGTAATCAGGACAGACCCTGCTTAGCTTTAAAGTGAGGAAGGGGCCATCCTCCTCAGGCTATGTTGCCCAATAAATGAGGCAAACAAGACCACTTAGAGAAACATGGCATAAGGGGGCTGGATTCTTTCTTGCTTTAAAGCTAAGCAGGGCCAGTCCAGTTTACTGCACGGATGGGTGACCAAATGGGCATCAAATTATTTTATTTTTTTAAACTGTGCCACAGTCATTCCTTGAAAGTTTCGAAATCAGAGACCATTTTTTCCTTTTGCTGAATTGCATTCTAGTAGGTTTAGTCTCCCAGACAATAATACAAAATATATATATTTTTACAGCAACAGTGGGTTTCCCATCCCGGCAGGAACAGACGATGAACCGTGCCTATCTTCAAAGCGAGGAAGGTGTCAGACCCCTTAGGCCATGTTGCCTAATAAATGAGTCCACCTTACAAGACCACTTAGAGAAACATGGCGTAAGGGAGTTGGATTCTTCCTCGCTTTGAAAGTGGGCAGGATCGGTCCCGGTTACTGCATGGATGGGAGACAATCCACAGTCCTGAATGCCATGTGTTTTCTTAGTTGTAAATATCTAATAACAAACATCATCAACATTATTTATTTTTAAACCGTGCTTCTGTCATACATTGAAAGTTTTGCGCTCAGAGACCATTTTTTGCCTTTTGCTGAATTGCATTCTGGTAGTTGAAATCTCACAGTCAAGATGGGTGGAATAAGGCCACAATTGTACACTTTTTGCCTAACATAGTTCTATAAGGATTTATATATTTGAGTGACACTATGCTATGTGTACTTTTCAAGTTAGCTTTATAAAGCCGAGACTAGGAGGGGAAATGATGAGAGGGTAAGTAAGTCATCAGTATTTGCCCACAATGTGGCAAGAGAGTTTGCAATCCTGGACACTGGTGGAGTTATTTTTCCCTGAGTCTGGCTGCTTTTCATGGAACCAGTAAAGGACACATGTAGGTATACAGCGTAACATTTTTTTAGAGGGTGGGCGCGACTGCTTGGTTTTTTTTTAGGTTGGCAAGCTTCTATTTGGCTGCTACGATTTTAATCAGGTTGTCAATTTCCCAGTGCAGTAGCTTACTTACAAGACCACAAGCACTTGTTACGTATTGGGATTTAGTTTTTCACAACAGATTGCTGGGTTTAGAAGGTGAGAAACTTTGATACTTTGCCAGCATATATATTGGAACATTTTCTCTGTCAGGTTATTTTTCTGGTGTCCATTACTTTTTTTGAAAGTCCAATGATATTTTGTCTTTCGCACTTTCATCTACGGAGTAGGTCTATTGAAATACATATGTATATTTCACTTTAAGATATATGGTCACCTACTGTTCATATATTCATGGGTGCCAACATTTGATTTTCACTATGGAGCAAAAGTGCCTGGGCATATGTTATTTTTGCAGCTGGTAATTTTTTCCCCTTTATGTGCTGCTTAAATGTGGTTAGTTGGGGTTGTGCGATGTATGACATCAGTCACCAAGAGACTGGCCATAAAACAAGGGGCTTGTAGAATGCTGCTTAACCAAAGTGTGTGATCCTCTGCAAATAATTTAATCGCACAGATCATTAACTAAAAACATTGGGAGTTCTCAAAGGCTGCAATCTTTCACAAATCATAAAAAGGAGATATATTATTTACAATTACAGTGACATCAAGGGTGGAAAATCACTGTTGACCTAGGTCTCCCATACATGCAGTAACCAAGACCGACCCTCCTTAGCTTCATAATGAGAAAAAGTCCAGCCCCCTCAGGCCATGGTGCCTAATAAGTGAAAGAAAGTTACAAGACCATTTAGAGAAACGTGGCCTGAGGAGGTCAGCCCCTTACTTTGCAGCTAAGCAGTAATGTGCGTATTTTCATTGGGGCCAGCTTTTGATTTTCGCTATGGGTAAAGTAAGTACCAGGGCATATGTTATTCTTGCAGGTGGTCATTTTTTTCCCATTTTCGTGCTGCTTAAATGTGGTTAGTTGGGTTGTGTGATGTATCACAACAGCCAACAAGAGAGCGGCCAGAAAACAAGGGGCTTGGAGCATGGGACAGGACATTTCGGCATGGCCAGTTAGGCGCATGCTTTTATGGCACAACATTTCACAGCAGGTCCCGTTTGGACACTCCCAGTAAGATGCAGCTAGCTAGGCACAGGGACCTCTCGCCGCAAGGAGGTTTTGACGCGAGAGGCCGCAATTGGCACGGCGTGACCCTACAGGCACTTTGCACATTGTAATATGGATTAAACGTGAAAAACATTTATTTACTGCAACATTACAAAACAGGATGGGACATGTATTACACCGTTGTTGCAGAATTGACCACATATTGATCATGAAACACATTTATTTACTGCAACATTATAAAACAGAATGGAACATGCATTACACCATCCCTGAGCAACATTATAAAACTGAAAAAAACAAAATAAAAACACTTTTGTGCCTTCGAGAAATCTGACCTGCAGGAGTTCAAGAAGCAGTACTTAACCAATATGCTACAATGATATTATTGTTTGGATTCTCACAAGTTTCATACTTAGCCTTTTACAACTGGACATATTAACTTGTAGGCTAAGTCTGAAATGTATGCACCATGAAACACTAAGCAATTGTGGCGTAGTGGTTGAATGCTGGTCCTAGAACTCTGGCAGATCAGGTTTCAAGACTTTAAAAACAAAATAAGTATATTCTGTATTCTGGACTATGTAATCTTAACAGGCATCTGTGATGGCATCATTGTGGTCATAGGCTGCGCAACAGGTGGCGCGAAGTTAAGGTAGCTTTAACTGAATTTCAGGTTCTTTTTGCATTATGTTCTCACCATAACGTCACTGCAAGTAAAGTTTTATCCTTTAATGCATATATATAGTAGTGGCTGTGTAGTTATGGTTAAATTGCTAATCCCATAGGAAGAACACTTTTTGGGCGTCTTATAACTTCGCTCTTCCTGGATGAATCCTCACCAAACTTTGTAGAAAAAGTATATGTCCCTGGATTTTTCTGCAGAGTTTGGTGAGGTTTGATCCAGGGGGGAAAAGTAATAGGGGGGTCCCAAAATGTCTTTTATTCCCCTAGACTGAATGGGGAAAAAACTTTGCTCATGCCTACAGCCCAAACCGCTGGATGGATTTTCACCAAATCTGCGGTAGGAGTAGCATCTTGGTCCTAAAAGCGTGCTTTTGTAAATTTTGCTGAACATCCGTCCAGTAGTTTCTTTTAAAACAACCAAAAAGTAGGTCACAAAAAGTTAGTGATATCTATGTCCGCTCCACGGACACACTTCCCTGTTGCTCCACAGACAGGACACCCATTGGCTAATGTGCTTGCATCATGTCCGCGGACATGCAACGTGTTCGCTGATTGGCGGGACTGAAGCGTGCAGTGCTTCGTATTGTTTTGATGTGCCCGCCCTCTTGGATCCATGGACATCCGGGGACAGCGTGGCGACAAACGGGGAGAAATAAAAATTTGGCAAGTGTGTTGGTGTGTAAGAGTGCTTGGGGAAGGTGGGGGAGTAAGAGATGGGTGAAATGCTGTATTTGTTTAGGTGGCAGGCACCCCTGATGTGTTCGTCATGTCCACGGTCAGCGTGGCTATCCGCGGACATAAAATAATGCAATGCAGTGGCCCATATAGCCAGTTAAAATGTTTGATTCTATAGGTGTGATCTATGGGTGTGATATGTTGCGGTGGTTGTGGCCAGGGCCTAGGGTCTTGGGTGCATGGCCAAAGGCCGTAGGCTGTAGGCCATGCACCCAAGACTCTAGCCCCTGGCCACAACCACCACAGCATATCACACCCATAGATCACACCCATAGAATCAAACATCTATCAAATATTTGCAAATGTACAGTTTGTGTACAGTTTGATTTGTATAATTTGTATGAGAAGTTTTGGCTACGTGATGTCATTAAGATTATAGAGTTTGGTAACAAGCACTGCAGTATAACATATCCATGGAAGTAAACATTTTGTATTGTGGTGTATGGTTAGATGTTTGCTTCAATGGTTGTGTTATGGAGCAGTATTTATGAGTTGTATTTATTATAATATACTTACTGTTTGATTTTTTGTGATTGGATATATTTTTTCATGACTTGGGTAACTGGAGCAGATATTCTTTTTCAATTTCTGTGATAAAAGAAAAGATAATGTAAGTGTAGGCAGTTTATAAAGACTTACTATATTGCATAATAGACATTTCTGCTTTATTTCAAACCTCATATTTAGTAGTTTACAAGCCAGTGTACTGTGCAATTTGCTCAGTTTCTGTCTTTGTTGCTTAAAGCATTGGGTCTGTGGGAAGAAAATCCATGTTGGATTAAAAAAAAAAATGTTGTTATGGTATAGTACATTTCTTTCTTTGTTTTCAGTGTTTACTTGTTGTTTCTGGCTAATGTTCTATCTGTTGGCATGTTGCAGATTGTTAGACACCTGTTGCTAAATTGTAACTGGTTAATATCTTTTATTTATATTCTCAAGTTGCTAATCTATTTTTTGGGTTGTTGCAGATTCTTGGGGCAGTTAGATACATGTTGGCATATTCTAACTGTTTATTTCTTGTTATATTTTAGTAGTATTGATTTATCTGTTTGGTTGTTGTAGAATTGTTTATAGTTTTCTAATTGAAGTTTTGTTAATGTTTAAGTTCAGATTAGTTATTAAATTTTGGTTTTAAGAAGATTAAATAAGCGTTCATAAGATTTTCTGGTAATCTCTGCTTTAGAGTAATGGTACTATCATTACATTCGAACCATGAACAATTCTTTTTTATATATGCAGTGTAGTGACCTGCATTGGTTGTGGCTCCTGCGTGGTAGATTATACCTATTGTTGTGAAGGTTTTCTTACCAAGTGATACTTGACCATGTGTGAATCCAGTCAGCTTGCAGTTGTTTTTGGTACCATCTGCATTGTAACGTAGAAGCATTAATATTATGTATTTACTATGTGTTTGTATTTGTAAGGTTGAGCGATTATCTGAATTGCAGGTAGTACATAAACTCCCATGGTTTGCTTTTTGTACAAGTTGCTGAAATGGAACGGATTCACAGTTAGGAATGATACATACAGGAAGCTTTCATTAGGGATTTGTTCCTGTGCCATATTGTTGCACAGAGTGCATGTATGTTTCCACATGTATGTTTTCCAGTACTTGTAGTACGTACATTAGAAATTCTTGTGGATCTTCTTGTGAGTTTATAGTGAATTTGACCATTCCAACACAGCAGTCCAATTCTTGTCTTATTCCATGAGCATTATATGTGTTGTCAGGATTGTTGCTTGTATTTCTATGAAGGACTAACATTTGCAAACACAATTGGTCTGTATTGTGTAAGTAAATATTGTCAACAATTGGTGGCAATTGAAATAGAATGTTTATTGCTACATTTGCATAGCAATTTACACCAGTTATATTAGAAAATTTGAATGGACCAGATAGTTCTATATCCAAGTCATTTCTTCAGAGTGAGTGTTGCTTCTTTGAGGAAGTACCTGAGTTACTTTGAGTAGTAGATTCTTCTTTGGTTGTAGTAATTGATGAAGTATTAGCTTCTTTTAATCTCTTAGGAGGATTTGCAGTGAGATCCTGTTGCATTTCTGTTTGAAGTAGTTGTCTTTTACAACGTTTTGCTTTTTGTGGAACAGGATAGGTTTTTAGATAGGGGTGTATAGTGAACGTAGTCTATTGTATTCTAAAATGCAAGGGATATCAGTGTTTACTTTACTTGCATCAAAGTTGATTAGAAATAGACTGTCAAGTGTACGTAAGCGTGATAGTGCTGCATAGCTCATGCCTTATTTAAAGACTGTGTTCCCAATATCTATCAATGCTTTATCTAGGGTAAGACCTTGTGATTTGTGAATGGTGACTGCGTATGCTAGAGTTAGAGAAAATTGTTCTCTGCGTACATACATGTCTTTGAAAAGAAGGAATCGAGCTGTTGAGTGTCCTATCCTTTTTACTTCTGATAGTTTGTCAAAGAGAATATTGACAAACTGAATGTTGCTGTCACGTGGGTATGTTTGAAAGCCAACAACTGTACCAAGTGCTCCATTAACTAGTCCTTGCTCCATGTCAAGGTTACGTTTAAGCATTACTCAACAGTTCAAAGATAACTTTAATATTTTCTCCAAACCAGCTGTGTTGGAGATAGAGTTTTCTAAGGTACTTAGTCTTGTTGTGGCTTGTTGACACGTGGGTAGTGTCATTCCATGTACATCCAGTTTGTCTGTGGAGCAAATTTCAATTATTGGTTGCATTTCTTTTTTCAACATTGTTTCATTGAATTTGGAACAGCTTGCAAGAGTTGGCATCAAGGACATACAATTGACATTTTTGTGTGCTAATTGTTCCATGACATCAGTAGCACATGAGTTATCGCCATAAAGTGCATGGATGTGCCGGGTTTTTAACATTGCTTGTGCTTCTTGAGATAGTACACCAACTCTAATACTTTTTAAAATGTTGACGTAGGTGAGGTCTGCAGACTGGCACATGTTTTCAGTTAATTCTCTGTATTGGAAATGTTGCCAAAGGTTAACATTTCCTATGCTGCCAACAGTTTTACGGCAGTGTTTGTGTCCTAAGGTTTTAAAAATAGGTTAACCTTTCACTGGTGTTAATTGAAGATCTCCGAAAACAATAATCTGTTTTCCTCCAAAGTGCTCTTCGTAGTTTATTTTGAGTATTTATTGTAATCTGAGGTGAATCAAAGCCAACAGGTTGGAGACCATGCTCACTTCATCTATTAGTAGCATTTTCATTTATTTTAACACTCTGCATATTTCGATTGCAGCTTCTGTAGAAAGGTTGTAATATTCTAATTTGTTTTGGTGTTCTACTGGAGGGAGTAGTAATCGGTGTAAAGTGACACCGCCTATGTTGTATGCAGCTAAACCTGTGGGGGCAGTTACAACAGCTGACAGTTTGTTGTTTGTCAATTGTTGAAGGAACTTGCTGATGATTTTGATTAAGAATGTTTTGCCTGAACCAGCTTGACCACAGACGTATAGTAGTATAGGTTTGGAATTCTGGCAGTTACATTCTTTATTTTCATGTTGTACACCATGTGCAATTTCTTTTGTTACTTCTTGAAAAATGCTACGCTGCTCATTGTTCAGTTTTGATTGCAGTACAGTTAAGTCTTCTGTATCTTCTTCATAGTGAGACATGGTGTTGTCTACTTCTGTCATAGCTAATTCTGCCTCATTTGCTATTAGTGGCTGTCCCAGTGGTTCTTGGCTTCCTGTTACAGAAGGTTGATTACTGTGGGAGTGTCCTTATCTAGTTGGGCCTTGAGTTCTTCTTAGTGTTGCTGTTCATTGTGCAACATTGTTTTGTACTGTGTAAAGTTTACATCGTTTATAGTGCTTTCATTTGCTTTGAAAGCGTCTTCATAGGAGTCATAGATATTTAGTAACTCTTCTTCTTTTCTCCCTGGTTTAAAAAGTTGTAGCAGGGACATGTATATAGTTATTTATGTTGAGGAGCTTTTAATGACAATTTGATATGATTAATTAAGTTTTGTTTGGTAAGTTTTACTAAGCTGCCTTCACAATTTGTTACTCTGTATCTACTTTTATTTTCATTGGTTTTATATTATTTTTCTATGTGAGGTTTTGGGCTATGTGGTATAGACACATGGTTTCCAAAGTGGTACTCCTGTTTGGGTAGTATATGTCTAGTAAATTATTTTTCAAAATGTACTGGCTGATCATTTGTGGCTATTGTTTCTATGTTGTCGTATGATTTGAGAACTCTTTTTCTAGATTTAGCAGGACCAAGACTTAGCCATACTATATTTTCAGATTTTCCATACAAAGCAGTACCGGTTAAATGATCTGCAGTTTCATAGCAGCCACATTCTCTATAACAGAACATTTTTATGCTAAGATGTACAATTTCTGAGACAGTGTTTTGTCTGATTATAGGTCATCCCAGAGGTCTTGCAGCTCTGTTTTTTCTGCTTTTGTTAAGTAGGCTGTAACATATCATGCAACTGCAGTTGAATTTTCTGCAATGTACTGCACCTCTATGTTTGCATTCCATAAGAGGGCAATGATTGCATTGAAATCACTGATATATTTTGCTTCTTCTGTTCTTTTATGTAATATGTGTTCTTTGGTAATTTACCTTTAACTCTATGTCTAACTGAAGAACGAAGTTGTTCACTTCACTTGTTTCTGTAACTGGTCTAGGGAAACCAAAGTGGCATTTGGTGTAGTATTTCCTTTTGATTTTGTATTTGCGATGACAATATTTCCCACATTTGTGTCTTTGAAATTGAACAATTTGTGCATGAAGATCACTATTTGTTGCTTCTGATAGAATTTCACAAGTGACATATTTTTCAATAAACTGTAAAACAGTGGCATCACTGTCTTGACCAAATTTAGGAGCATCTTTAATCCATAAAAGCATGTGGATATGTGGTGCTCCTCTGGCTTGGTATTCTTTTCTCCAAAAGAAGTGTTGCACTTCTCCGAGGGGAGGAACAGTTTTATTACAAATAAAGTGTAGCATAGCAATGAAGCTATAATGGAAATATCTTGAAACATTAACAGGATCTAGAGAGCAAAGTTCTCCAGGTATTAGTATATCTATGTTTGTTTTGTTTTTGTTTGATATGCGTAGGAAATCATGTAAAGCTTTCCATGCATATTCTGTACAACTTAATGTAACAAAACAAGTGTAGCTGACATATTTTGAAAGTGTGCACCTGATTTCAATGTGTGTGCAACTCCGTAGCATAGAGCTGCTAGTTCACTTTCAAAGAGTAGGTGGAGTATGTTTTCCACATTTTTTCTAAATCTGGGATCTTCAGAATACATTTCGTAACTAGCGGTATTCTGATGCTGTTATCTGAATGGGTCTATCATCGTACCTTCCTCCTTTCCCATTACGAAAGAATAGGGGAAAAGCACATGCTTCTATACTTTTTTCACTCCTTTGGTTTGTCGCATTTGGTATGTTTTATCTTGCTTGCGAACAGTGCAGACAGGCATAGTGTCCTTAGGACACTTCCATTTTGGTTAATTACAGACATCCCGGACACCAAGTATGTTCTAAGACAGGTTACATCTTGTTTACGGACAGTACGGACAGGTATAGTGTCCTTAGAACACCTCCATTTTGGTTAATTATGGGCATTCCAGACACCGAGTGTGTTCTAAGGACAGTTCCATCTTGTTTGCCGACAGTACGGACAGGTATAGTGTCCTCAGGACACCCCCATTCTGGATAATTGTGGACATTCCGGACACCCGCGCTGTCCGCGGACACCCCAACTGCCTTTTTAAAAAAAATAAGACACAAATGAATGAAGTAACAACACATATCATGTTTTATTATTATATACAAATATAACATTTATGAATGAGAGGGGGAAGCAAAAACTGACACAAATCCAGGGGAATTAGGGGTTTGGATAGGATCGATGTGAGGGGATGAAGGGATGGAAGTCTCATAACGTTTTTCTTGGTGGTGAGGGTTTGGGGATAGTTGACTTGGGACATGGAGAGGGGGAACAGGTGCATGTGGGACAATGATATTTCATTTTTTTTATGTGGTCCTCTACAAAATGTTTCAAAGGATTGAAATTTTCCATAAGCATATTCATTTTTTGTTCCATGCGCTGTAGATTATTTTCTAATGCCTCTTTTGCTGTATTATTTTCAATGTTTGTATGGTCTGTTAAAAAAAATATATATGTTAAGTACACATAAAGTAATGATTATTAATGTTCTTATATAGAGAAGTGCCTACCATTAGTAACACTGTCTTCAGACATTTCCTCACGTGGAACATTTTCAAGCCATTCCAAAGTACAGGGCATTTGTGTGTAAAATAAAATATTACTTTTAGTGTACCAAATATAGAAAGTTTAGAAATATATAAGAAAAATGAAATGTACTTACTAGTTTCTGGTAAGTTGTGTTCTTACTGTTGTGTAGGTCTGCTCTTTCTCCTAGCTGTCCAGTTTCTGTGAGGTAATTATGTTGGAAGCATATCTTTTTTGGTTTGGTATATTCCATTTTAGTACACATGGTATTTAAATGGACGGTTGATGTGTTACATATATAGGTTGCACTTCTTATTTATTGTTACATATAATGTGTTTATGTGCTGCTTTTTGAACTTGTTCAGTGTTCATATGGCATGATAGAACAATCTAAGATACCCCCTGAGTTTTTCGGTACTGTTGATGTTGTCCATCCGCAGACATACGCACAGTCCACGGACATCAAAATCACTAGCAGGGGGTTCAGCATGTTATATGTATATAAAGTAAGGGAATCCTAGTAAACATCTATCAAATTTATAGTATGTATATGTATATTTAGTAAAAAAGCTTTGATAAAGGGACGTTATGGTTAAGTTGCATTACTGAAAACCTATGAAATTCAGTAAAAGATCCTTGTTAAAGGGATGTTATGGTTCCAAGTAAAACTGAAAAACCCCTGAAATTCGCCAGTTATGGTAAGCTAAGCAACCATAACTTGCGCCACCACCGTGCATTGCTAAGACTAACACCCAGGACATCAAAGATGACATCACAAATTGTACTGAATATATATATATATATATATATATATATATATATATATATATATATATATATATATGTATATGATGTATATATATTCACTGAAAAAACTAACAAAAACCTATGAAAGTCAGTGAAAAAACGTAGTTAAAGGGACGTTATGGTTACAGGTAAAACCAAAAAACCCTTGAAATGTGCCTGTTATGGTACGCCAAACAACCATAACTCGCGCCACCTTGCGCACTGCTAAGACTAACACCCAGGAGATCAAAGATGACATCACAAATGTCACAAACATAACCACAAAGCCCCTTTAACAAACTGTTTTCAGTGAATTTCTTATGTTTTTATTAGTGCTACTTATCTATAACGTCCCTATGAGAATGTTTTTTCAGTGATTTTCATAGGTTTTTACTAGTGCACCCTTAATCTGCTAAAAGTTCCTTACATTATACTCACCCCCAATGTGAGTCCACGGACAGTGCGGTAGTCCGCAGACATCAGACGGCATTCACAAAGCCCAGAATCATAGGGAAGACCTAAAAAAGTTGTACCCATCAACCTACAAACACATGTACATAAAATCATTACTAATGTTTATGACACGCAAATATACCTTTTTGTACAAACGCTTCAAAAAATACAAACTATTTTTTCAATTAGTACGCATTACAATGGAATGCCCCAATCAAAAACCATAACTGTACACTTCATTTAATCTCCTCAGTAGAACTCCGTATACAGATGACAAACACCAGAATACATTTTCACCAAATAGTAAGTGCATTGTATTTCTGTCTCTATTATTTGCTTTCATTGTATGAACATGTGTTATAAGACAGACACAGTTTAATTTCTCACAGAAATAGCAAACACACTAGAGTGGTTAAAGGAGAACTTCCCAAAATAAGAAATTAGTGATGATAACATATCTAATGGTACACAAACATTTTTTAATGTAAACAAATAATGTAATTTGTACATACCTTACTAAAATAATATTTTCTGTTTTTCTTACAGTACATAGTTTTCATTAAGAAAACACCCCCCAGTTTAATTATACACACTCCCAAGAATCACAAAGAGAAGCCCTATCCCCAACTCTACATAATAAAATCATGAACTTGTCTACAAAAATGGATGAACTAAGTAATGATTGTAAAGAACGTTTACATTATGTGAAAAATCATGTCATTAAAATGTTTCCTTATCACTGCCCTTCTTGCACCTGTCCCCTTCCCCCCAGAAAACATCCCCATAAACTTCCTAATTCTCCTATTTATGTTTCCCATCCCTTTCACAAATACATGTATTTTTCTAAACTACAAATGTGTTGTATATTTTTGTGTGATATATATATATTTTTAAAAAGCCCCATAATGAGTCCATGGACACCACAACTGTCCGGAGTGTCATCACTCAAAATGGAGCTGCCCCCGGACAGGCACAATGTCTGGTTTTATATGACACACTTTTAATTGGTCTGTGGACACCGCGCCTGTTCTATAGACATCCAGGGCATGCATCCTGAAATTCCTGCCAAATGGGTTTCCACGGATGGCCATCAGGGCCGCAGACGTCATCATGTGACCACATATGTGCGGCGTGCCTGGGGTGTGTGTGACCGGTGTTCGTGACCGTGGACACTTTAAAATTGCATTTTACACCAATCTACGGTGTATCAAGCTGAAACTTTACCTTTTTACAGCTCCCAGACCCAGTCTTGATTCATCAGGCAACTTTTTACAAGTTTTCAAGTCCTATTTTTGACATGGTAGTCCACGGACAGCACGATTGTCCACGGACGGTTTCTCAGAAGGAACCCACCCATTACTTTTCATCATTCTCAATCTGGCTATCAAGGAGAGAGCTATAATCAAGGAAAGACGGGGATAAACAATACATTCTATTGGGCTGTTGAGTTAATTCCCCAATAATATTTTACCAATTTGAAGACTAAAGAAAGCAACCACCAGTGTATTGTCTCTTCTCACCCTGAACATCAAACACAATGTATCCAACAAATAAGAAACTGTGCCTGTCAGTGATGTCATCAATGACATTTGTGATGTCATCTTTGATGTCCTGGGTGTTAGTCTTAGCAGTGCAAGGTGTTAGCGCGTGTTATGGTTGCTTAGCTTACCATAACTGGTGACTTTCTGGGCTTTTTTGATTTTACTTGTAACCATAATATCCCTTTAACAAAGTTTATCCACTATATTTAATAGGTTTTTATTAGGGCACATAACCATAATGTCCCTTTAACAAAGTTTGTTCACTGCATTTGATAGGTTTTTATTAGTGCAACTTAATCATAACATCCCTTTAACAAAGTGTTTTCACTGAATTCCATGGGTTTTTACCAGGGTACCCTTAATTTTTCTACATGTCTCTTACATCCTACTGATGCCCCTGCCCCCAAGATGGTAGCCGCAGAGTGTGCGGACAGCGCTACTGTCCGCGGACTTCAGGCAACATTCACGCTGCCCAAAAGCACATTATTATATCCTGCAGCAAACAAAGAGAAGATGTTTAAAGTACAACAGATATATTTAACACATTCAAAAATTTAATTTGTATACAAAATTTGTTCTTATGAAACCAGAAGTACAATTTCATAGGTTGTGCAACATAATGGCATGCACCGAGCACAAAGGTGAACTGTGCATCAAACAATATTACCTCAGTGCAGCCTTGCGTACACACTCAGAAGCAACTCTCGGAAGCAAGTCCAACCTAATTAGAAGAAACCCATTCAAAAAGTAGTAAGTACATTATATTTCTTCCTGTAACATTAGAGTTTGCTGTATCTACATGACTTGGAAGCAATATCAGTATTGTTTTCTTCGTATAGAAATGGCAAGCACCCTGGAGTGGTTAGAAGAAAACTTTCCCCATGATGAAATGAGTGAAGGACATAGCTCTAATGCTTCTCCAAGCAATGAGTTGGTGGTAGATCTCTTTCTTCGGCTGGGTCCTCCCTCTGGAACAGCTTCTCTGCCTCTCTGAAACTCGAGGAGAACCATCCCTGGTTCCGGAAGCACCTCAAGACCATCCTCTTTGCTTCTGCCTTCTCTCTTCCTCTCCCCTGCTGATTTCCTGTCTGATGCTGAACTGGTCACCTTGGTACCCTCTGATTATGGTCCCAGGTCCCTACCTGCCCAGTTGCACACCTGCACTGCCTCCCGGCAACCCTAGCACTTGGGTATGTGTGTGTAACCCTACAGTCCCACTACCTGCACTTTTGGACACCTACTGTCTGCACTTAACCTTGCACCTACCACCTGCTAGCCGCACTTCTTGTTATTGTTTTGATCCCATGTACAGCACTGCCCCCTCCCCTTTCCCCTGGCACTTTTCCCCTCCCACCCTGCACTTGCGGAATCAAAATTTCACTTGGCCTAGTAAGATCGTTGTCTCTGTCCTCCCTTCCTTACCTCGTCATGCCTTGAAACACTTGTGTATAGGCGCATTACAAATGCAATATCATATCTTATATTATATCATACAGAATACATTTTTTAAACTTGAAAAATTAATGTACATTATTTCGCATGTCACTAAAACATGGTTTTCTATTTAACAGTACATAGTGCAAATGAAGAAAGTGGCCCAGAATTACCACTAAATGTGGAAACAGATGACCACAGCCAGCCCCAAACGCAAAATACTGCAAATTAGCTATTACGTCTGTCAGCAAACATGGATGAACGGAACACTAATTATGAAGAGTTAATGACATTTGTCAAAAGGCATATTACAGACAATATTAGATACATATGCCCCTTTTGTACCTGTGCCCCTTCCCCCTGCCCTAGCCAATCATCCCCACCAAATTCCTGCAATCAACGATGCTATGATGAAACCTCAATCCCTTCCTCCGCTCATGAACAATCGGTAGAAAACCCCAATTCCCTCACATATGTTTCAGATTCAGCTACCCCTTCCCTTTCCTAATTGAGTGTATTTCTGTGTCTTAATACATATCTATGTATGTACTCTTGGTGTGTGTGTGTGTTTTTTTTAAAAGCCCCGTTTGGAGTCTGCGGACAGCATGACAGTCCGGGCTGTCCGCAACCAAAATGGAGGTGACCCCGAACAGCGCACCTGTCTGGAGGTGTCTGCAACCAAAATGGGGGTACCCCCGAACAGCGCGCCTGTCCGGGCATGTCTGCAAATCCATGATGCACCGTCATATGGTTCGGGGGCCCAGACCCTGTCCTGCGGATACCTGGGCACATGCGCATCCAATCCCTTGTTCCCTCCAAACACCACATCTGTCCCCAGATGTCCGTAAAGTCGTGATGTACTTTTGCATGCGCACACTTCATCCAGCAGACGACCATCCTGGGGACGTCACCATTTGACCGGACCCGTGCTGAGCATTGGAAGTATCCGCGGGTACTGTCCTTACGCCCAGACACATAACAAGTTAATTTGTGGCCACTCCAGGGTGTTTTAAGGTGAAACTCCACCATTGCAGATGTCCCAGACCATGTCATGGTCGAGCTAGCCACTTTGTGTAACTTTTTGAGCCCAACCTGAGGCTCGAAGTGTCCACGGACAGTCGTGTGGTCTGCGGACAGCACCCCTATAAAAGGGCACACCCCACTGCTGCTCCTCATTGTGTGGCTGACCAGGACTGACACTTCCTGCACATTGCTCTTTCTGGTTTTGTGCTTTTGCTATAAATTGGCATCCATGGCTGCTGCAGCTGTCTCATCACCACCACCACCACCAACACCATCTGGAGAGCCTAGAGGGGGGAACAGGTGTGGTGATGCAGAGGGGGATCTAGAGTTTGAAGAGGATGGGGTAGTGGAAATCCCTGCCACCAGCTGCAAATGTGAGTCTTGGGTGTGGAGGCTATTTACCACCGTTGGGGTGTCCCCAAGGCACGTGCTGCCAAGGTTTGATGCACTGAGTGCAATGTTATACTCAGTCGCGGAAAGCATGGGATGTAAAGAGATGGGACCACCTCCATGCGGCGACAACTAAGGTCAAACCACAAGGCAACAGTTCGGCGTGCCCTCCCTTTCGAAGGGGTGAGCAGGTTGACATCCACTGTCACATCCTCATCATCCGCTCCTGCCACCACAAGAGACACACCTGTGGGGCAGTGGATCTCTGCGGATGCCTTCCAGGCCATACATGACGCAGTCGACCCTTACCTTTCAAAGATCACTGTGCTCTTTATGCACTGTGACACACCACTCTGCAGGGCGGAGCAGTTGCCAAAGTGCTTTCGAGGCTGCACTCCAGGAGCACAAGAAACAGTGCCCCCTATCTAAGTAAGGCCCACCCAAAATCTTCCTCTCTCCACCTGCCCCTTCGTCCCTGTGGTTGGTGCCCCTTCCCTACCCTCCCTTCACTTCCTTGTGTGTCCTGTTTAAAAAAGCCAAATAAATCATAAAACACAAAAAACAAAAAATAAATGGTTCTTTTCAGAGCCACCTTTCACAGTTCAAAAATAGAAATACCAAAAAAAGGTGCAGGCCACTGTGCAACCTGCGAAGTCTACGGATAGTGCTGTACTCTGCAGACATCAAAAAAATATAGGTGGTGGCATCATCTAAACCATTGCACTATTTTGTGCGAAAAAGTGGTGGCTCTGAAAAAAAGCCTTTTTTGTATTTTTTGTTTTAAAAATTGTTTTCCAAGTTGTAAAGTAAAGTAGGCAACACCTACTGCAAAATGATTGCTATATTTGCAGAAAGGTCTGCAAAGCATTCAGGATATTTTGCAAAAAAAGCTGATTACCAGCATGAGTAAGATGTACTCAATCACTGCAGAAAATATTGATGCTGTGAAATGTAATATTTTCATTATCAAAAGACGTCATGCCAACATATCTAAAAAAATGCACAAACAGCCTCGTTGACATTGTGCCTCGCTTTTTCCATTTGTGGACCAAATTAAGTGGAGGGCAGCCACATCTGCCTCTCCGCAATGCGAGAAAAAATTTGTCGGGCGTTCGGGAACATGTCCAATATTTTCCCAAATGTCTCCTTCATTGTAAACTGCAGTGAAATTCCAGTTACATGGCCTAAACTGTTCCCATCACAATAAACAATTATAATGTCTGGCTGTTGGAGCGTGACCAAATTGACACAAAATGGAAGTCCACCCACTTCATGTCGCGCACTCCATACCATTGCATATGAACATCATGAAATCCAAGGTTTTCAGCCACTCCAAGCTATTCTGCATACACCTGCAACCAATGGATCCCAGAGTCCCCCAAAATCCACACACTCTGCCTCCTGATACCCATAGCCATCTGCACTCCTCTCAGCAAAAGAGACCTTCTCTCACACTGTCTCCTTGCATACCACACCTAGGAAACCTTATTGGCCAATGCCCCGGACTCCACAGTCCTGTTTCCATGCCTGCCATCCGCAAAAGCCCCACATGTGGCACGTGCTGTCTGTGGATCTCCACAGTGTCCGCGGACAGATCATCCAGTTTGCAGGAGTGGGGAGATAAATGTATGTTATATACTTTTTAGTGATGGCTCTGAAAATAGCCTTTTTGTATTTTATTCATAAGGGGCTTGTAAACAAAAACCTTTTTAAAATGTGTTTGTGTCTTTTCTCTTGTTTTCTTCCTTACAGTCTTGGATGAACCTCTTCAAATCATTCCTTACATTACAAAGGAAAAAGGCATTTACAATGTTTGACAAATAAATGCCATCTGCAGTAAAATAATTCACACTCAGAGAATGAATGTTATAATTCTCAAAAGAGAACATCCCAGCACTACACAAAAAAGAAGATATGCCTCTTTTCAAAAGACACCTTCCTGCATCTTGCTGAGGACAGAAGACATTGGTGCAGTTCCATAGTGCTCTAGGTGGTATGTGTGAAAATAGCACCTTTGCACATGAAAAAAGCTGCATTAGTGTGCTCAGCAAGTCCTTCAGTGAACTCTGCAAACTTAATGCACTGATGTACCCCAAATGCAGTCCTCCACAGTGCACCACAAGAACATCTGGAGTATTAAAAGTGGCCATATATCCACAAAGTGCAAGCACACATTGCAAATTGTGGCCAGGCACACCACACCACAAAGCCTCAGCTCCCTCAAATCCAAGGTTGGCAGAAATGCCACTTCTCTCTGCATACCTTTGCAGATCACTGAAAAAGCAATCTCCCACCATATACACACTGACTCTCTCCATCTCTGCAACCACAGCCACCTTCACTACACACAGCAATGAAGTAACTGATTACCCTTGGCTAATCCCCAGAGTCCCCTTTCCAAGACAGACATCCCGAAAAGACCCAGATGTGGCATGCCATGTCCGTGGACCACTGTGGTGTTTGCGGACCCCGAAACACAGGAAAAGCCCTTCTTCCCTTTCAACTTCACTCTTTGCAGTACCTCCTCATTGGCTACTGTTAAGCAGTAACACCCATTCACTAATCACATCCAAGAACTCTACATCTAACTCTGTCATCTCAGTTCAACACTTCAGATGTACTGTTCAACAATCAGAGTACAGGTCTCCTGTTAGTCCAAAGCACCTGCATCAGAAACTACTAGATAAATCTGCATGCTTTCGATTTGTATCCTTCAAACCAAAGTAGAGGTATGCATATATTTTGTAAAGTAAATTTCCAACTCTTTTACAAAAGCATGTAAACAGAGTTCCTGCCACTTACCCTGCAGAACCTACTCAATAATCATACTCTTATGTGTCCCATCTCCTGACATCAAGTGGCAGTTACTTACAATGTTGGGTGAAAAGAATACCACATTTGAAACATTTCCACAGAATGTTTAGGTGCCAGATCCTATGTGAAACTTCAATATATAACCACAACATGGATGCTTGCCCATGTCACCCATTCTACTGTGCAAACTGTTATTTTCTTTTTTCATTCTGTCACTTGTAAAACCACTTCTCCCACTCATTCTTTCACTTTTAAAACCACTTCTCCCATTAGCATGCTCCTACTAATAACTCCTGCGGCCATGCACCCAAGAATCTAGGGACTGCCACAACCACCACAGCATAATACGGCCACGCACCCAAGTATCTGGCCACTTGCCACAACGAAAACAGCACGACCTGCCCTTAACTTCCCAATTCAAACACCATCTGCAGACATCAAATTAGACCGCCAACCCTATTTTCATCAATGCCAATATCACCATATCATCTAACTTCCACTCCCCTACTCTAACAAGCCCTCTTGTAGTCACCAAATAACCCCAAACATGTGTTTCCAACAGCCCACCAAACACTGACTACTGCAATGGTTGTGGCAAAATTCTTGGTTTCATGGCCATATGATACTGTGGTAGTTGTGTCAGTGCATAGATTCTTGGGTGCATGGCCTATTTTTAACCTATGCAAACATCCTCATATCATTTACATTAAACTCCCCTACCCTAATAAATCCTGTCTGCATTCCCCAGATAAGCTGCCCGCCCAAGACCCCGTCCGCGGACTACCGCGGTGTCCGCCTACTGCCACACCACACATGCTCTACTTCCAGCTAAACAAATAGCATCATATCAACCATCTTTCACTCCCGAAATCTTCTCAGCCCACTTCCTAACATCAAATTAATCAAAACATGTTTCCCACACCTGTTACCCACCGCACTATCTGCGGACAGCCACAGATATCCACAGATAGAACATGGCGGGCGTTTCGGAAAAATATGACGCACATCAAGCTTTTCACCAACACATCAATGTGTGCGCTGAGTTTCCGCGGACATCACAAAGCCCTCCGGACCAATCAGAGTCCTGTCCACAAAGCGAACAGGGAAATGAGTCTGCGAAGCGGACCCAGTTATCACTAACTTTTTTTGACCTACATTTTCCGGTTTTAAAGAAAACTACTGGACGGAGTTACACCAAATTTACGACGACCGCTTTCGGGACCAAGGCACTGCTCCTGCCGCAAATTTGGTGAAAGTCCATCCAGCAGTTTGGCCTGTAGGCGTGAGCAAAAATGTTTGCCCATCACACAATGGAAAAAAATGTTGGGACCCCCCCTACAACTTTGTCCCCCCTTGATGAAACCTCACCAAACTTGCCCAAACAATTCAGAGCGGGCCATATACTTTTTTTGCAAAGTTTGGTGAGGATTCGTCCAGGGGGTGCAGAGTTATAAGCCGCTCAAAAAGTGCTCTCCCTATGAGTTGAGCAATTTAACCATAACTACAGGGCCACTACAGCAGGCCCTGTAATATATACTGTTCTTCCTATTTACTCTATAATAACCTTCTCAATAAGCATATTCTGTTTTGTAACCACTCTATCAAATGCCATGCATTTCAGCATTCAGCACCTGCTCAGATGAAGCAGCAAATAATAATGCAATGCTCTCTGTTTAAAAATATTTCTTTTTAAGAGCAATTTCATGAAAGTAAAAAAATGCATATGTGTATTTACAGCAGCACTGTGTCACTTTTCCATAAAAGAAAAGCATATAGAATAGATTTGTAGACCATTTTTAAGTGACACTTAGCAAGTGCCAGTTTAATATGTTGGCAGCGCATGCATACATCGCAACATCACCCATTCCAATCTATAGGTGCTTATTAAGTCTTCATTTTTTCCTTTGCATTCTGTGACCTCCAATTCGACATCACTGATTATAAAACTCAAACTACAAGTCACAGAATGCAAAGAAAAAAACAGGACTGGACTTCAAGATTCGGAACTGTGACATTTATATTAAAACAAATATATAAAATGCCATGCATTTCAAAATGTTTCTTTTTAAAAGTATTTTGATAAAAGTAAAACAAAATGCATATGTGCATTCATAGCAGCACTATGTCACTTTTTCATAAAAGAAAGGAAGAGCAAATAGAATAGATTTGTAGACCATTTTTAAGTGGAAGCTAGTGCATGACACTTTAATATGTTGGCAGTACATGCATACATCCCAACAGCACCCATTCCAAGTGCTTATCCTGTCCTGATTTATTTCTCTACAATATGGGACTTGTACTACAACTTTTATAATGTCAAAAAGTGGAACTAAAAATCACAGATAATAACCTAAACATCTAGGACTACATAAACACCTACAGATTAGAATGCAACATATTGGCAAGTATGCATGTACTCCTCACATAGCAAACTTCCAAACACCAACTGTAATTTAAAATTGGACTGCAAATCTTGTCCATCAACTGTTCTTCTCTTTTACAAAATATTACACACAGAGCGTCTATAAATGCACATACGCATTTCTTAACGTTCATGAAAATGTTCCTAAAAACACATTTTTTAAACGTCCAGCAATTTCATTAACTGCTTTTCCCAACGACTCCTCCTACCTTAATGAATAACAACCTTGTTTACTAAAAGTACTTCATCATTACCACATACCCCCACTAACATTCTTTTACAATTAGAGGAAAGAAGTACATTGCCGAAGACAAGAACCGAAAAAAGAATACCCTTCACATTCTACAAAATAAGTACATTAATGTACCATGTATATGTATGTAATTACAACAGTACAGTTCCACTATATATTACCCCAGACTACTCTTTTCGAACCAACATTTATTTCACTCTAACTCAATATACTGCACAATTCACACTCTTCCTATTCCCATCTAAAGACCACCATTGCAACAATGTCCCTACTGATTCAATCACACCATCACTCTATCACCCAAAGCCATCACATCTTCACAGACTCTTACTCTCACAACCTTCCCAGCCACAACTCATATGCCACCTCACAATCAAATAGCATTGTATTAAGCTCTCCAATCACACCCACACACCCATTCCCAATACATGCATATACATTGCACAACATTCAATTTCTCTTTTCCCAACAGACACAACAAAATGCCTACTAAAAAGTAACTGCGTAGAAAAGAAAGGAAAATAGAGCAGATACGAATAAAACCAAACCATATAGTCATCCACCTCTAAAACAATTTCTAGAAAACATTAAAACAAAAGTAAAAGAGAATGTACAAAGTAAAGCAGACCTACTAACAAACCAAACACTGTATCTACCACCGTACAGTTCTTTACAATCTTATAAAAACAGCTGAAAAGTCACGATCTACCCTTAAAAACTACCGCAGGAGACTAATCCTCAGAGGTCTGATTGACAGCGCTTTTCTACTAAAGAGAACATTGTTTATATTGACTTTAAACAGAATAAGACCAACTAAATTAATCAATACATTGCAAAAACTATTTCTAAACATGCAGTGTCAATATAGAGGTTTTTTCAAAATTCTCTGTGATGGTGAATGGACAAGCAGCACAGAACCATATTTAAATGAAGAAGCTTATGAACGAGAACAAAAAAAATAGCTGTAGACAATAATGGTTGAGGGTATGAATTGAAGAAGACACCATTATGGCGAAATAAATCCTTCTAGAAAAAACGTCCCCAACAAACCCTCAACCAAATGCTCCTTTCCCCCAAACAAACCGTCCAGTGTACAAATGGACATGCAGCTCAATGTGTCACATACACCAACATACACCAACAATCCTTTAAATCTTTATGACAACTCCTCAATCACTATATCAAACTAAAAGACAAAAGTAAAATGAGAACTTTACAACCCATGGACTCCTGTCCAGTACGCAGCCACACTGCTCTGCAAGGACATTCCCCGCATTTCAGGAACGGCTTGCAAAAGCACCTTCCTCCACATCAAAATGTTAGCAATACACCATTCTGCTATTCGGAATCTTCTGCATAGACTTTACTGTGCAAAATGTCCTGCTCTAGAACTGCAACATTTAAATAACATTCTCCTACATGGAGCAGCCAAAGAACAATTTCAAGATGTGCTAACAAAGACATTCAAAAAAGAAATAGCTAAGTTTCAAAACACATTTGCTGAAATACCAGACCAAGTTTGTGTCTGTTATCGCAGGAACTTTTATAAAAACAGCACAAAAATAATACATATAGCCTGGTACCATATATAAATATATGGTTCCATTTAGCTTTATATCTAACAGCAGAAACTAAATACACAATAACTGATCCCTCAATAGTTTGCAGGCACTGCAACACAAAGCTTGACAATAACCAAATGCCATCACGTGCTATCATTAATAACTTTGAAATATTCCCACTTCCAAAATCTCTTCAACAACTTAACTTGTATGAGAGCATAATAATCCAAAAACTACACCAATTTCAAGCTATAATACGCCTTCAACCGAAATCAGCCAAATTACCTCCATCCGAGTTACTAAAGAGCATCCTTGTGTTGGGAAGGGGGCAGCCCTGTCACACCTGCTACGCGCTTTAGAGTGAGCCGAGATGCATTGGAAGCAGGGCGCAAGCAACATTACTATTTTTGCATAGCTGTTAGTAATCATAGTTAAGAGGCAAGGGCTGCCCGGAAAATGCAGCATTGCATGCATTGGGCCCAAATTGTGAGACATGGGAAATCTCCTGCCATGCCCACACCCCCAACTGCCACAACATCTATTAATTTTTCCATCAGTGTTGCAAAGCCTCAAGAGGAGTGTGCCCTACAAGGCCGCGATCAGAGCCTGGCGCCTGTTGTGCATGTGCATGTTATCCCACATTGTTCAAGGTATGACCCTGCCATCCGCAGGCAACCACGAGTTACAGCCCATATAACTGACTGAGCCTTGAGACCCCAGAATTCCATGGCACCAGGTGCTCGCTGACCACCATCCCTAAAAGTAAAATGTCCTGGATGTTCAAAGAGTACAGACATTGTATGTCTTTGAAATACAATCATGTGATTTGTATTGCGAGGTGTTGGAAGGGATAAATTATAGTTCAAAGGGAGGGTGGAGCCGGAAGGTGAAGGTCAGAATGCCCCAAGGCCTCCTTTCAGCCAGCCCTAAAATCTATCACGTACACAGTATAATGACAAAGTAGCATTGTGATAGGAGTGTAGTTAATTTGTTGTTTGATCTCTGACGTGAGAAGAAGAGGCTCACTGCTGCAGCACCCACATGATGGAAGATGGATGGACCGTACTGAAATCAATGACCTGGCATCTCTTAGGGAACAGTCGACTCGTGTATAGGCACACTGCAACCAGCCACATGGGTTTATACTGCATATGTTGCGTACACGATTCTGCTAGTACTACTTTTTGGCAGAACATTCTTGGCAGCAGAGTCCTTTGCTGTTGCGCTCATATGTGTATGAGATTAAAGCTTGTTATCCTTACAAGATCGACTTGGGTCTTTCTTCCCTAGCGGGTGTATTCTCCCTGGTGTGAGCATTTAGGGACTTGCCTTCAATTGGTGACTGCGATGTGATTCCAGCACCTCCCTGTATTTCTGAAGGCATCCAGGCCACTTCCCAAGAAGGAGTAGCGCCCTCCTACAGAGATTAGTCCCGAAAAAAAGTGTGTTCCGAGCGGTTTGGAACACCGTGGCGGAGGAGTTCGGGTGAGCATGCACATGTGAGTAGACTCCTGTAAGCGATTACAAGTAGGGACAGCTGCATGAGGAAATGTGAGAGGTGTGAGCATGTGGAGAGCAAGGTTGTTAATGTGGTATGGGTGAGGTTTGTGTTATTTCTTGTTGGTGTTTGTACTGTGAAGAGATTATTTCGGTAAGGCATTATATGGTAAGGCAAAGGTAAGGCACGGGTAAGGCAGGGTGCCCCTCCTCGGAAGGGGAGGGAAGGTGTTACCATGATAAAATATATTATTTAACTAGCTGTCCCTAGCCACGGGTTGCTGTGTCTCAGTCTGGTTAAATGGGAAAGAAAAGAGAAAGCGCACATTTCTAATATGTTTAATTTGACAATGCTTGTGGGTAGTTTTTAATGGCTCTGGCGGTTCTCCAAGTTGAGGGAGTTTAATTTTCCCATTGGCGCAACACATTCCTTTCGTTTCTACATTAAATTTCAGAACCTTGCAATAAGGACACACTTCAGTCATGGTGCCTATGAGAACATGCCGCTCAAACTATAATCATGAGCTGGGTTGTACCGGAATGCAAGGTGATTGTAATCGTGTGATTGATGAGCACAGAGTCGTTTTTGACACTGATCTGCTGCTTCTCGTTGACGTCTTTCAGCCACTCTCAGCCTGTCGCGTTCATTCTGTTGAGAACGAAGAAGATCTGAAGTTGCAGAACACGATTGCTGTGCTCACAGCGTGCATCCTAAAGTCTGGCTGCACGTCACTCTGCTGCTTCCTCAGCACGTATTTGAGCCATTCTAAATCGAAAACATTGAAATGGAATCGTAAAGCAGCGTGTGTTGCTTTGCGTGCAACAGATGGCGCTGTTTTGCAGTAAAATGTTCAGTATAGCGTGTGTTGCTTTTACATCCAACAGATGGCACTGTTTTTCAGAAAAAGCATGGTTTTACCTGTCACAGGTGTGACATCTATGTATAGTGGGTACATAAAAACATGCGACGATTGAAATGCAACGTTGTGTCACAATTTCAAAGCAATTGATGAAGAACTTTAGGAGATTTACATTTTTATTTATATAGAAGGAGGACTACAGAAATACAAGTAGTGGTCTCATATATGTAATAGGCCTGGAGCCAGCAGTCGTTGTTATTTTAGCTTTTTATTTCAGTTTATTTCAGTTTATTGTATTTGTGTTTCATTGGATGAAGAACCCGCAGGGTCATTAATTGTGTGTGTCATGGAGTGGTGTTTATTGTTTCATTGAATGGTTGTGTGAAGAAGTGTGTGGGTGTAGGGGGAGGGGAACAGAAAAGTATGGAGGTTGATTTTCCTTTTTCTTGTTACAAGCAATGGCAGCATGCATGGTGCATTAATAGGGCTTTGCAGTGTTAATAAGACAATAGACAAATCTAGCATGGGAGAAGGAACACCATTAGAGTGTATGTAGAAGGCCCTGCCACTGTATCGTGACACGGTGGAGAAATACCATAAGCAGTGGATCGCTGAGACGAGAAGAGGGGGATGCCCTGCCCGTGGCCAGAGCAGAGCTCCCACAGTAAGAGCATCCAAGAACATATGTACACATTTTTAGTAGCTAAGTATAAGGGGAAACATCTACAGAAGAGAAAATAAATCCTGGACCTCCGGCGCATGTTCGAGGACACAGAGGATCAAGCGGATGGAAGAGGGGCACAAAGACAGAGATGGAAAGTGCTGGTAGGGAGAAGGAGAGGGTGCTGCACCAGCGGAGCACAGGGGATTATATCCCTTGAAAGCATGACCCACAGAGGGGTACACAAATCCAAAATATGCACCCGCTGTGATAGGGACCCCCTCAGCTGTGATAGGAACCCCTTCAACACCAGTATCACTGCAGGTTACAGCTCCCTGAACCCCATATGCAAACCCGCCTGAAACATTGGCATCCGCAGGTGTTAGGTCAAGAGAGTTCAAAGACAGGTTGTCAGCGTTGTTAGCAGAACCAAACAGGATACAAGCATCCTCAAAGAGTGGTAGGGGGTGCAGGGGCACTGATAAATGGATCAGGGGAATGGAGATCAGGAGGTTTTTTGCTCAGAATGGATAAGGGAGGAATAAGCTATGTATGCATTGCAAAGAAAGGAGGCTGGGGTAAGTGGACACTCTTTGGACAAGAGGATACGGTGGAGGGAAATGTCGTGAGGGAGGACAATATTGACTTGTTTGCTGCGGAATGGGTTGAAGGAGAAGGGAGGCGTGTAGAGGCAGCAGAGAATACCCCCAAGCAGCAGGCACGTTGGGAGGGGGTAGGTTGAGGAGTAGGGCCATCCGGATGGTGTTAGCAAGAAAAAGGGGAATTGTGAAGAAGGGTGTGGGAAGTGGGACAAAGATGCAGACGCCCCTGATATGTAAGGAGGTGGGGAGAACACAGTATGTGCCCTGTCCCCATATGGATAAGAATAATTTGATGAACGCTCTCCCACAGCTCACAGCAGTGGGGAGCAAGTGGATATATGAGTTTGAGAAGCACACAGCAGGGGTGCCCCTGGCGGTAGATGAAATTAAGAGCGTGATGGTTGCTATAATTGGGGCCAGGCTGGGGATGTGTGGGTCAAAGCTGGGTATCCGGGTATAACCCTGGGGGACAATGAACATGATTCAGCATTGTTTAACTTAATTAGGGCACAGGTATGGGATGCGTTACAGAGAGCCTTCTGGGATGCCCCCGATTTACATTCCCGATGCAGTGTACAATGGGTGAAGATGAGGATCCCGCTAAATGCATTCTTAAATTACAAGAGATGTGGAGAGCTCAAACGGGGTGACCGTGGGATCGTTGAATATAATCTTTCCATTTTATTGTAAAGAGAGGATTGCCAAAGTAAGTGCAGAAGGTGTTAGATGAGATTGTAGGTATTGAGGCAAAGGGGTGGCCGGAGATACAGAGTATAATAGTGCATCATTGCAAAACGATTAAGGTACGGGAGAGGGAAACATCTCAAAAGCGTCAGGCAGAGGAAGCAAAATTGGTAGAAAAGAAATTGGCAAATGTTGTTGTTCAGGTACCTGCGGCGATGCCTGTAGAGGTGGAGGGGACAGAGAGTACCCAACAAGTTGTGTGTACCACCATCGCTGTGCTATGGGCAGAAGGGGGGCAAGGACAGTGGGGCGGGGTCAACAGTACCCCAGACCACAGTGGCAGCAGGGAGGAATGCAGCAAGGAAGAGGGGGATTCTGAGGAGCAAGAGGAAGAGGATTTAGATCCAGAGGAGGTGGTCTGGACCGTCACAATGTTGGAATTGTTTAAGATGGGGGCATTCGGCTACAATTACAGGCCACTGCAGCAGGGCCCAGGGCCCTACAAGGGCTCCAAGGACTATGGTGTGCACAACAGGGTCAAGGGTATTAATATCAAGGGTATCTACAGAGGCAGCCCCAGACATATAATCAGCAGCCTCAAGTATCTGATATACAGGTGCGGCACCCACCACAGCAGCAGCAGGGCAGTGCTACACTGGTCAATAGGGTACCAAGTGGGACCAATGCTCCCTTCGGTGGAGTAGTGGTTAGGGGTGCAACCCCTTCTCGTTCCCTGGAACAAACATATACCCTGATTAGGACAGCCCATAGAGAGCACTAGCATGTCCGGTCAATGACCATGCACCCTGAGGAGGAACCCTTGGTGGGGGTGGTGATAGGAAACAAGCAGTTCATCTTTATGGTGAACTCCAGTGCAACAAAATCATACATCATGGAGGGGAATTTTCCATTATCAGGCAAATATCTTGACACGCAGGAATTCTCTGGGGGTATTTCCAAGGTTCCATATACTGAGGAGCTGGACATAAAAGTGGGAGCAAAGGTGGTGCAGGCTCCCTTGCTATATTCCAAAAGGTACCCTGTCAATTTGCTGAGCAGGGACCTGACATGACAATGGGCCTCATTACAAGTGTACCGGTCCGGTATTAACGGTGCCAGTAAGCCTACTGGCACTGTTGTTACCGGACTGGCACAATACGAGCCTGCTGGCGGGTGCTGTCCCACCCGCCAGGGTCAGACCTGTTGACCAGAACGCCCCCCTGCTGCAGAATTTCACAGAAGCACCGGCACCGTTTTTAACGGTGCCAATGTTTCCATCATCCACATTCCCATTTGAGTCCTATGGTACTGCTAATGGGAATTTCCCATTTGAGTCCTATATGACTCAAATGGGAATGGGGATTACCAATTTACCAGTGTCTGACTTCCCAGATCGATGAGGTCGTAATACCCTGGTGATTCCAGCAAGCCAGGCACCAGTACATATTTCAAGTCCAGCGGTAACCCACCGGCAGTACCGGCAGGGTTACCGCCGGACTTGTAATGAGGCCCAATATCATTTACAGATTGCGGTATAGTTTGCTTCACACCTGGCATGTGCACAATAAGGGCAGTACTGATAATACACACAATGACAAGGGAGGTGGAGGTTTGCGGGATTCCCATGGACCATGGACCTGTTCATTTATGGTATTACTGTGCTTGTGGAGGCCGTGCCTCAGATTGCCAAGCAGTGTTGGTGGGTACCCACAGAATTCATTTTCTGCCCAGTTGTGTCACCTGAGGTGGTGGCAGGAACAATATTGCCACTGGATTTACAGGGATGGTTGGTTTCTGAAAAGAGGGTTTTCCTACTAGGAATTGACAGGGATGAGTGTGGTTGGCGCACAGTGCTCTGTATACCTCCAACAGTACAATTAAAGGAAGTGACAGATGATGAGCTGTTTGAAAACAATGACAAAGATGGGGAAATAATATTAGATATTTCTATTCCCTGTGATATAATGGTGCAATACCGAAGGGTGCAAAGCCCTCTGATGGCAGTACTAACTCCACCTCTGTTTCTTGACAAAGATTTACAACACGTCCATCCGCATTTGTGGACTACAAATCCACACGATGTGGGACGGCGTGTCCCCTGTGCGTACTAAAATCCTACCAAAAGAAAGAAAACATAGCCACAAATAATCCCAACAGCCAGGACATTTTAAAAAACAATTTAATTGACACATACTACCCAAACTGAAGTCCTGCTTTGGAAATCACATGTCTGTATGACATTGCCCAGAACTATACCTACAAAAACAATGTCACGCCAAATGACACAACTGGCAAATATAAAGTCTCAAATTATGAAGGAGGACTAGTGAAACTCACGAAACCTAGTCTAATTAATCATATAAAGTTATCATTTAAATCTCCACAACATAGAGAACTGTATTACATGGCACTATTCCAACGTTTTAAACCTTGGAGAAAAGAAGAAGAATTATTAGGTGACTATGACTCATTTGAAGCTGCATTCGAAGCAAATGAAATCAGTATAACAAATGGCAATTTCAAACAATACAAAGAAATGTTGTACAATGAACACCAACAAGAGGAAGTCATTGAAGCTCAAATAGACAAGGACACTCCTGAGGGCAGTCAACCTTCCTTTACATGAAACCAAGATCCACTTGGAGATCACTCATTCTAAATGAAGCAGAAATAGCCATGATTGATCTAGAAAATAACATGTATCAGTATAAACAATCTGAGGAAGACTTGTCAGTGCTCGAATCACAGCTAAATGATCAACAACTCACCATTTATCTAGAAGTGACTCATGAAATTGAACATAGTTTTAAACATGAAACTGAAACATGTAGCTGTAAAATGTATAAGTCTCTGCTCCTGTATGCAAGTGGTGAAGCTGGCTCTGGTAAAACATTATTAAAATAATCAGCACATTTCTACAAATCTTAACAAACAACAACTGTTGTAACAGCCCTCTCAGGTTTAGGTGCCTTCAACATAGAAGGTGCAACTTTAAACTGACTACTGCCCTTCCCGGTAGAACACCAAAACAAATTAGAATATTACAATTTATCAGCAGAAGCTGCTACAGTTACAGAATTCTGAAATAAATTAAAGCGCTCATACACAGATGAAGAAAGCATGGTTTCTAACCTCATGTGGGCTTTAATTCATCTCTGAATGCAAGAAGTCCTAAAATCCAATTGCGAATAACTGGTTGGAGGAAAACATGTTATTGTTTTTTTTTTGGAGACCTCCTACAGTTAACACCGGTAAAAGGTCAACCTATTTTCAAAACATTAGGACACAAACAATGCTGCAATACGCCCAGCAGCATTGGAAATATACATCTTTGGCACCATTTTCACTACAAAGAACTAACTCAAAAGATGTGTCAGTATGTAGACCTCACCTATGCTAATATTTTAAAAAGCATTAGAACTGACCTGCTAACTAAAGATGCAAAATGCATCTTAAATAGTAGACAAATCCAGGAGCTATATGGACAAAGCACATCTGTTCCTGATGTCATGGAACAATGAACTCAACAAAATCTAAAATGCATGTCCTCAAACCATACCTTGTAGTCAATTCAACGAGACAATGTTGAAAAAAGAAATGCAACCCATACTTCATATCAGCTCCACAGACAAACTAGAAGTGCACAGCATGACAATTCTTATGTGTCAACAAACCACAGCACAACTAAATATCTTAGAAAAGTGTATCTCCAACACAGCTGGATCAGAGAAAATATAACTTTTTGTCTAAACTGCAGAGTAATTCTAAAACTCGACGTAGAACAAGGTTTAGTCAATGGAGCAATTTGTACAGTTGTTGGCTTCCAAACATATCCACATGACAACAACATTCAGCTTGTCAACATCCATTTGGACAAGCTTGCAGAAGTTACAAACATTTCCCGCACAATAGCACGTTTCCTTCTTTTCAAAGGCATGTACCTACGCATAAAGTTTTTTCTCAATCTCTTGCATATGCTGTCACTATTCACAAATCACAAGGCCTAACCCTAGATCAAGCATTGATTGACATTGGCAGCACTGTCTTTAAAGAAGGTATTAGTTATATAGCACTTTCACGTCTGCATACACTCAATGGTCTATTACTAGTTAACTATGATGCAAACAAAGTCAACTCTGACATACCTTGCATCCTGGAATACAACAGGCTATGTGCACTAATCACCCCATCTAGATATGTACCCTGTACCTCTAAAAAGGCAACCTTTAAAAAGAGAACTAAACCAACTCCTTTTATATCAAAGAATACAACCACAAAACTGTCCAGTACAAAGTCAACTGAACATCCATCAGAAAACACAGACACACATGTCTCTTCTCCAGAAAAATCTTCAAGCCCATCAAACTATCCAAAGACAGAACTCTCTAGTCCATTTAAATTCAGCAACACAACTGGAGTAAATTGTTAGGGTAATGTAACAAACAATCTTCTTTTTCAATTGCCACAAATTGTATAAAACATTTACTTGAACGGCTCTGACCAGTTGTGTTTGCAAATTCTCGTCCTTCATAGAAATGTCACAAATAATTCGGACAACACTTGCAGTGGAAAACATTGGACTAATCTCCAGGAATGGTAAAATTGACCATAAACACACAGGAAGATCCACAAGAATTCCTAATGTACTTACCTAAATACTGGAAACAAAAAAACATCCCCATAAATGAATTCTTCCAGATTTTATATACGTGGAACCATACATGCACCCTGTGCAACCATCTTTTCTGAACAATTTGTATATGAATCCATACCAAATTCTGAATCCATTGTATTTCACCAACTTTTGCAGAATGCAAATCATGGCATATTATGACCTCTTTGCAATTCAGACAATCGTTTAAGCATACAAATGAACTCACATAGCCAATATGTCATACTAATACTTCTAAGGTACAATGCAGATAGCACCAAAAATAACTGTAAATTTACAGGCTTCACACACGGCCAAGTATCGATTGGAAAGAAATCCTTTACAAAAGTAGGCATAATATACCATACCAGTGCCACAACCACTTCAGGACACTATGCTGCATATGCCAAAAAAACAAGCGGTTTAGTTTAGTTTAGTTTAGTTTAGTTTATTCATGTATATTGCGTGCCTCACCCAGGGGTATCTGGTCGTTGGTTTGAATTTACCAACACCGCCGTTACTCCAAGACATAGGTTACAAGCAAAGCTAACAAATGCCGACTTAATATTCCTTCAAACCAAATGTAGTCACTAAACTGTACCACAATTAACCTTTAGAATATGACAAAAGGAATCTAACTACATCCATAATACTACAATAGTACATTGAAAAGTCAATATATTTAGAATACGCAAACAGGTATCTAACTACTTAATAAATAACCTCTATTACAAAACACTTCATAAATGCCATCAGAATTCTTATACGACAAAACATCTTCTAAACTCTAATGTAGTTAGAATACTCCAACAGATATCTAACTATTTTAAACATTCCCTTAATAATAAAATACTATCACACTTACATTGACATCATTGTAATTGTTTTGTTTAATCCAATATGAATTATGTTTCCCCATTATTATTTAATGTCAAAGAACAGTAGTGTGTCATGCACACATTTTGTACCAAACAGAGAACTTAGAATGTACTGTTTATGAGGGTATAAAAATGTAAATGTATATGTTACATTGTATACAAATAAAGCTTTTAAACTATCCTGCTTAACACATTATCCTCAATCGTTTGACAATCATAAGTACCATAAATACCATATACTGTTCAATTATATAATTCCACCATATTACAAACACTTTATACTCCTACTACACCTATAATTACTATACACATATTGCTACTGTGGTGGTTGTGGCCAGTGGGCAGATTCTTGGGGCCATGGCCTATGGCCATGTCTCCCAGAATCTGGCCACTTGCCGCAACCACCACAATACAATTAAACATATAACAAGTACATACCATACACCGTCAAATAATAAAACTCACCCTGAACCATCTGCAATCGAAATGATGTTTGCGGACGCCAAAATTGACCGTGGATTTGGCAGCATCTTTAAACCCTTTTTTCCACATATAGAAACAGCTCATAACCTTTGTTCCACTCCCCTACCCTTTCCAAACCCACTTTCCCAAGCCGTCCATTCACAATGCTGTCCGCGAACTACAGCGGTATCTGCTACGACCGTTATGACACCTGCCAGACTTTTTTCCATCTACAAAATAAGCCCCATATCATCTTTTTTCCACTCCACAACCATTCCCAGCCAGCCCCTCTTTCCACCAGCAAATAACCCAAAATGTGTTTTCCAGACTTTTTCCCCATCGCGATTTCCGCAGTCAGCCATGACTGACTGCTGATACGACATGGCGGGTGTTTCAGAAAATATGATGCACCTCACCATTTTCAACATCGAATCAGCGGGTACATCCGATGTCTGCGGACCTCACGCCACCCTCTGGACCAATCGGAGGCCTGTCCGCGGACTGAAGAGGTAAGTAAGTCCGTGGACCAAACCCAAATATCACTAATTTATTTTAGCTACTTTTTGGCTGTTTTAAAAATAAAATACTGGATGGATTTACATCAAATTTACAAAAGCACGCTTCCAGGTCCAAGTCCCTCTCCTTTTGCAAATTTGGTGAAAATCGGTCCAGCGGTTTGGGCTATTTTTCCATTTCGTCAAAATGAAAAAACAAAAATGTTTGGACCCCCCTGTAACTTGGCCCCTTCTGCGCAAAACGTCACCAAACCTTGCATAATTAATCTGGCGGGCCATATACTTTGTTTGCATGAGGATTCGTCCACTGGTGAAAAAGTGCTCCTCCTCTGGGTTGAGCTACTTAATCATATCTACAGTGCTGCTACCGCAGGGACTGTAATTTATATTACATGGCCCGTGGTAGCGGCCCTGTAGATATGGTTAAGTTGCCATATCATAGGAAGAACACTTTTTCTGTGACTTATAACTTCGCTCCCCCTGGACGAATACTCACCAAACATTGCAAAAAAAGTATATGGCCGGCTCTGAATGTTTTGCCAAGTTGGAGGAGGTTTTGTGAGGGGGGGAGTTACAGGGGGTCCCAAACATTCTTTTTCCATAGACTGAATGGGGAACATTTTTGCATACTGTTACAGCCCGAACGGCTGGATGGATTTTCATCAAATTTGTGGCAGGAGTGGGGGCTTGTGCCAGAGAGCGTGCTTTTGTGTGTTTGGTGGAAATCAGACATGTCATTTTGTTGCAAAATACTGAAATGTACATCCCAAAAAATTAGTGATATCTGGGTCCACTCCTTGGACCAAAGTGCCATTGGCCTGCGGTATGCCGGGCTGTCGGTGAACAGTCGATGCGGCCGTTGGTTGGCTGGAGGGAAGCGTGCACTGCGTGAAAGGCTTTGGGAAATGCTGCCATGGTGTATCGGAGGACAGTGCTGCGGGGTGTGTGGCAAGGATCTACGCTACTGTGTGCATGACTGAGCCTTTTTGGACGTTGTTAGGCAGAATCACATGCAGTACCCTTTGGGACCACTACATGCAATTAAGACTACAAGTGTCAGTACAATTTCACCTTTAGTACAAGCATGTACTACAGAGTATTGTGGTAGCAGTGGATGAGCAAAAGGGTACCCCAAAAGACTTCTTAATCAATCCATGAAGAGAGCCCTCAATATGAACAGAGACCAATTCCTGCAAACAGGAGAAGAAGAAATCACCATGCGAGAAGATCGGCTCACCTGCGCCATCACACATGGCAAACACACAGCAACAGTCAAGAGAATTATCCAGAAATATTGGCACATTGCTAAACTGAACCTTCCAGAGGACGCACCTAAAAACTTGAAAGAACACCTAATACACTCACTTTTCCAAGCTGAACCTTCCCGCACAGGCCAGAGAACACTCCGCCCTATACAAGGACACTATCCATGCGGAAATTGTGTGGCATGTCACTTCATGATGAAAACAAAATCCTTCAAAATTGGACAAAGAGACTGGATTTTGAAGGACTTCACGAACTGCAAGAGCGCTCAAGTTGGCTATTGCATTGAGTGCCCATGCGGGCTGAAATATGTCGGACAGACTATGAGATCCGTTCACCTAAGGATTTCTGAGCATAGATCCAAGATTAGGTGCAAGACTTTGCAAGCACCACTAATACCACACATCCTGGAGGCAAGACATACCCCCAATGATATCAAATGGTGGGTCTTAGAAAAAGTAAAAGGAGGTCCTAATCTCCAGAACAGTCTATTGCACAAGGAATCACGATGGATACATCGTTTAGATATGTACCATCAGGGACTCAATGAAGCCTTCCATCCGGTCACACATTAAGCACCATGCATGTGACTAGAAGAGCCAGAGCCCCTGATCATACCACTCTTTGCATACAGTTTAACTCCGCATACACCTCTGCGAACACTATCTGTGTCACAGGCAGGAGCAAAGGTGTTCATTTCAGTTACCAGATTGTAGTTTTCGGACAACATGGAGGTTATATCACCCATGCCCCCACATACAGGATGAACACACCCCGTTGCTGCAACCTTTTGGCCGTATTTCAGCCATTACAGCACATAGGTGTAAAGGGTAGGCTTTAGCATCACCTACCACCATCACAATCAATCTAACATCCAGCACCCTTGCATCTCTCTAGTCCTCACTCATAGGATGAATATTCTCAGTTGCTGTAACGTTCTGGCCCGGTTTCAGCCATTACAGCAAGCGGCATCCATGGTAGGTCTATGCATGACTTACCACCACCAAAATCCCCTTCCTTACACCCAGCACCCTTCCAGGCAATAGGGCACGTTTGGCCCTTACGACACCAATCATTACGGCATAGGTCCGGAATTTGGACTACATTTCCCAGCAGTGCAAGTAGTCCTTCTGTGATCCGGGCCTTTCCGCCCACAGGCCCCAATCGGGAGCGTGGCTTTCATTGCCATAGCAAAAAACACCGCGCTTCACAGTGCGACCTCGGGAACCAGAGAAAGCAACGAGTTTGCCGGTCCCGCTCGTCATCTTTGTGCAGATTAGAAGCCCACAAGTAAGTGCCTGCAAGCGGCCCATACGATGTGAGCCCCGATCCACATACCCAAGATATGGGATATGTCTACGGGGCCCGCGCACATAGATTGGATCAATAGACTCACGCTCACGGCGAGTCAATTAACAGCTGGCTGCGTTGATCCCCTCTGCACGCAGGCTTCGTATCATGCTGCTGCATCATTCTCATTTTGAGCCACAATAAACATTGGCTTATTATGTTTCCCTACAGGCCGATGTACATGTGAAATTTCACCACGGCTCCTAGTCAGACCTTTAAGGACAAGATTGGGACAACTCGACTCCCAGCCCAAGAGGGTTCTGCCACAGCTTCATCCCTCCAGTTCTTCCAGCCTACCTTTCTACTCAGGCTCCATTCCTGACCATGTTTCAGGTAGGACAGGATGTTTGCCTATACTGGTGGCCTCCACCCACTAGCTCACCAGCGCACCATGAGGCACTCATACACATCCCTCTTTTCTTCTTTTTCTTTCTTTCTCTTCTATTTCATGTTCCCGTCCTGGTACTACGCAGGATTCCTAGCACAGACCAGGACCCAAGAAGAGAACCCGGACAACTTTGTCCAGCCGTGAAGTGCCAGTACCTGACACAGTAGCAGTCCCACAGTAGGAGAAGGGGTGTCTCTACCTTCCGAAACACACTCGAACCCAGACCTTGGGATCAACGCCACGGCAGGCAACACCCCAGCCGTTGGAGCAGAGATACATAAGTTATATTACGACATCAGAAAATGTTTTCTGACTGGCTAAGTGAGGGATAATTACAACCTCCCTTTTCTTAAAAAGCCTTTCTTTTCTTTTTCTTTTGTGTTCCTTACACACTCACAGAGTCTCGAACTAACATGCCCTGATGAAGGCGGATGTAGGCGCATGCTGAAAAGACCGCCGAAACGTGAACTGCTTGAGACGTTTGCCAAGCATCACGTTGGCAAAGAATTCTTTTACTATACAAAGACCCGTAGATTGGGCAACACTGAAGCCCTGAATTTAGATCAAGACAAAATGAACTGTCTCAAAGGGAATTAACTTGATAAAGTTTTTCTTTATCATATGTAGAAGAACTTTTGCTGACATTTTGTTTCAGTTTGTCATGTTGTTTAATATGTTTCAAAAATGTCTATGATTTCCCCACTCATCTTCTTCTAGCTAATGAATCATGAAGTCGAATGATTGTGTGTGCTTTTGAATTTATTTTATGCACAGAATGTATGTTACACATATTGCAAATATCAATACAATTTTGTAAGAAAATGCACAAATGATTTGGACTAAATTATTTTTCCAAAAGGAATCGTTGATTTACCGTCTCCAACCTGCTAATGATTAGTGGCAAATACATGATTGTTTGTTTTTTCTCCCTTCAACCAGATCATCCTCACTAGAAAGTGGACAAATACCAGCACTAGTGGTTTGATAATACTTGTAGCAGTCTCGCAAAGAAATAGTCGAGTAGTTGCTCCCACAGTACCCATTTAAACTTAGATTTAGTCCAACAAAGGGTAGGATACACCTATTGTTTATATATAGCAGTGGATGAGCAGCCAGACTTATCTCAAGAGTAAGGTGAGCAGTATAAGGGGTTATACAAGGGACCAACAATTACATTGATTCAAATAACCAGTTACCTAAGGTTTCTTGGTTAAAAGAATATACAGTTATTTACACAGTTATTTGGAAAACATTACACTAGCAAGAGCAGCTCAATATCATATACCAATATACTACAAATACACAACCAATAAGTTATTGAACAAGTTCAGTTCCCTGAAGTGGGAGCAAAATGGCACATCAATTACTTTTAAAATGGGTAAAAATACAAGGTTAAAAGAAATCAAGACACAAATACTTTCATAGGCAGGGCAAAGGGTTTCAGTTCACTACAACCAGAAATTCAATTCAATAGGCCTTGGACAAAGTCAATGGTTCAGAGTCTTATATAGGATAGCACGGTTCTGGTAGTAAACGGTTAAGTCTTTGCCACGGATCTTAGAAGCATTTGGTCAGACGAAAAGTTAGATGTTAGTTTAGGGATGTACAAGCATTCAAAGTCGGGAAAGTTTCCCAAACTTTCACCGCGGTCGAAAAGATTTCCTGACCGCATTTGCACAGTACCTTTAAAGTGAAGAAGATCTGTAGCTGAGGCAGGGAAGAGTTGACAAGCTTGGCAAAATGTGGCTTTAAGATGTGAGTGCCTTAAAGACCACAAACTGGTATCCTTCACACTGGCTATCCAGTATTTTCCACAGCACACTGCAGAAAATTCGACCAGTATGGGGACGGTGTCCAGGCGGATTACGAGTGGGTTGTTCCCACCAAACTCAAGGGAACAAGTTAACCTTGAAGGGCTTCTCTGTCGAAAGAGTTTCAGGCAATTCGGACCTGCAGCAGGGCTTCACCGGTGGACTACGAGTTGCAGCAGTTGTCTTCCTTCATCTCGTCTTTGGTTCTTTCGTTCCAGTGGTCGACTCTGTTTTCCAAGTCCCAGAAGCCTGCATTTAAACAGTTATTCCCCATTCATTCCTGCCTGGCTGTCACTCACACAGCAAGTTGGCTGTCCTTGCTGGACAGCCAGCCGGCCAATCATGCCAGAGTGCATTCAGGTCTCCAAGGAAACTAAGCACAGGGAGTTTTGGGCACCTCCCTCACATCCTGTCCACCCCAGACACTCAGGCACCAGATGAGTGCTTCAGCACTGAAGCCTGCCAAAGGCCAATGAACAAAGGGACTAAACAAGGCTTGGCATGCAGAGTTAGACTGTAGAAGGATCCTAAAAGAAATGGCGAAAAAAGTCGAACGGAGTCTGTTTTTACAGATAGGTCTTGGGTGCCATATTAGAAAACATGACTGACCCGATTTTTAGCTACCGGTGTTCGTGGTCAGAAAAAATCATGGTAGTTTGTTTAAAACCACTGCCACCAGCCATTTAAAGTAGGAAAGGTTAACATCTGACTGTTGCATGAGTGTTCAGACTCAGGGGCTGCTAGACAACCCCTCCAGCACTCTATAGTAAGATAGTGTGTGCTGGGTCTGTCAATTTAAAAAGACTAGTAAAGTCAATTTAACTTTACATGCTCTGGGAGACAGTAGTCAGTCCCAGAGAAGGTATTTAAACCTTGGGGAGTTTTAAAAGACACTCCTGGGCCACTGCACTTAAGGTGCTGTGTGACACATAAGAGAAAGATGATGCCTATGGAGTTTGTTTAAAAACCCCATAACCAAAGAACACAAAAGTAAACACACATCAAAATACATGGAAGAGTGGGAAAAAACGGCTCACACTCTTCCGAAGTAAGAAATAAAATCCTAGAAATCCAGCAACGTTGCTGGGGGTCTCAAAAGGTAAGGAAAATTAGCACATTTTGAGCATTCTCCCTAATACTGATCCCGCTCAGACTAAGGGACAGGAGGATTTTATCCACTCCTGGATGAATCTCCTTACTCCAGTCGGTCAAATATCCTGGAGAGACCACCAGCGTTTTGGTGGTGACACCCAGACCTGTGTTCATTGGTAAAATCAAACCCTTGCGGGCTGATTGACCATCTTAGTAGTTTAGGGTTTTCCCCTTTCATTTGCATCAACTATCTCAAGGGTTGGTGGTCAGTCTGAATCACAAAAGTAGATCCATACAAGTATGGTCTAAACTTCTTCAGTGACCACACAATAGCAAAGCACTTATGCTTAATGGTTGCCCACCTTGTTTCTGGTTCCTTCAGCTTCCTGCTGATGAAGCAAAGGGGGTGCTCCCACCCTTTCTCATCCAGCTGACTCAGAACTGCATGTATAACTGTATTTGAAGCATCTGTTTGCACAATAAAAGTTTGGTTGTAGTCAGGAGCTCTTAGGACTGGAGCTTGACAAAGGGCTTTCTTTAGGCCTTCAAATGCTTGAGTGCACTCCTCATTCCACCTGACCTTCTTAGGAAATTTGGGTGAGGAGATTACATTCAAGGGAGAAGCTATGGTCCCATAGTTCTCTATGAAGGTCCTATAGTAACCAATGAGGCCTAGGAAGGCTCTCACCTGGGTTTGAGTAGTAGGGGTGGCCCAGTTTTGTACAGCTTGTACCTTGCTAGGCAATGGCCTGATTTCACCTCCTCCTACCTCATGTCCAAGGTAGACCACTTTACTCTGAGCAATTTGACACTTACTCGCCTTTATGGTGAGATATGCCTGCTCAAGAACCTGCAAAACATATCCTAAGTGGTCAACATCTTCTTTCCAAGTAGGGCTGAACACTGCAATGTCATCCAAGTATGCCATGCAGAAGTCCTCCATCCCATTTAGAACCTGGTTAATCATCCTTTGGAATGTTGCAGGTGCATTCTTTAGTCCACAAGGCATAGCCTTAAACTTTAGAGGCCTGCTGGGGTTGAGAATGCAGTTTTCTCCTTGGCATGGCCTGTCAGTGCTATTTGCCAATAGCCTGAAGTGAGACCAAATGTACTGAGGTACTTGGCTGAAACAAGTTGTCAACCAGTTCATCTGTCCTGGGTAAAGGGTGGGCATCAGTCTTGGCGACGGCATTAAGAGCTCTATAGTCCACACAGAATCTCAATTCCTTGGATCCTGCCTTTGGCACTAGTACAACTGTACTAGACCATGGATTGGTAGATGGCTCTATTACCCAGAGATCAAGCATCTTGTTGACCTCCTCCTTTGTGTGGGATCTGACATGATCTGACATCCTGTAACCTCTGCTTTTAACAGGCAAACAGTCACCAGTGAGAATATCATGATGGCCCCAATGGGTTAAGCCTGGTGATAGTGAAAACAGGGAGGCAAACTGATTTAACAGAAACTTGCACTCCCACTGTTGTTTGGGTGTCAAATTAGAAGAGAGTTTAACTCCTTCTATTTTTTCATCTAAAGGCTGTCCTCTGAGTAGGTCAGGCAGAGGTTCACTCTCCTCCTCCTCTTTAGCGGAAGCTAGAAGCAAAGCTCCTATTTCTGATTTCGAGACATACGCTTTTAGACGGTTGTTGTGAAAGACTCTGTGAGCCTCCTTAGGATTTCCTAAAACCAGCAGATAGTTGACCCCTCCAAGTTTACCCACAACCTTGAAGGGTCCTAACCATTTGTCCTGAAAGGCCCTCTGCATTGTAGGTACCATAACTAGAACTAGCTGGTCTTGATTAAACTCAACCATGTTGGCCTTCTGGTCATGCCAATACTTCACCAGAGCCTGACCTGCTTTCAAGTTATCTGATGCTTCTGCCATCATGTGTGACATTCTCCTTCGGAGACCTATCACATAGTGAGTGACTCTCATTGGCTTGGGGGAAGGCGCACTCCCCAACCCCTCCTTTGTTAGGGCCAAGAAGCCTCTAACTGGATGGCCATAAAGAAGTTCAAAGGGACTAAATCCAACTCCCTCCTGGGGGACTTCCCTATAAGCAAAGAGTTGGCATGGCAGTAGAAGGTGCCACTTTCTTCTAAGGGGTTCCTCTAAAGCACCTATCATGCTCTTCATTGTATGATTAAACCTCTGTACCAATCCATTTTTCTGAGGATGATAGGCAGTTGAGAACTTGTACATTATTTTACAGTTTTTCACATGGCCTGCATGTAGTGGGACACAAAATAAGATCCCCCGTCAGAGATAACTTCCTTAGGAAAACCTACCATGGTAAAAAAATACCAAGTAGGGCCTTAGCAACAGCTTGAGCTGTAATAGTTCTCATAGGTATTGCTTCAGGATACCTAGTAGCATGGTCTTCTACAACCATGATAAACCTGTTTCCTGAAGATGTTGGAGGGTCTAAGGGACCAACAATGTCGATTCCTACCCTCTGAAAAGGGACTCCCACCACTGGGAGAGACACCAAGGGTGCCACATTCTTGGCTACACTCTTGCCAGAGGTTTGGCAAGTGTGACAGCTCCTACAGAACTTATCTACATCAGACCCCAACTTAGGCCAGTAGAAATATAATGAGAGCCTTTTCTTGGTCTTCTTGAAACTCAAGTGACCAGCCAAAGGTATCTCATGGGCTAACTGTAGGAACGGGAGTCTGCTTTCTAGAGGCACTATAAGTCTTCTGTAGTCCCCTGGGATAGACTCAATCAGTTCACTGTAGAAGAGGCCACAGTCCCAGTACAACCTATGCTTCCCTGGCTCTTGCCCGTCCAGCTGGGAAGCTGCCTGTTGGCGAAGACCTTCAAGAGTGGGACACTCTCTTTGATTGCTGCTGAAGTCTGCCCTACAGGGTCCACCTTCTGCCAGTAAAGACTGTCCAACAGGAGCAATGTCCTCTTCCAGCTCTGATTCCTCTGCAGCTGATTCAACCACACTAGGTTGTTCCACACACTCATCCTCAGCTGGTGGAGGAGTCACAGGTGTGATTTTGGACATTCCCCTAGGTAATGTCCTTGTTGGTAGCACAGGAGTGCTGGCTGGCTTTTTTCTGGAGGTTTTAGGTTTCACCCTTTCTTCCTTCTTCTCTGAGATTGCAGTCAGTAAGTCCTGTTGACTGGGAGTTATAGTTTCCTCTATAATCTCCTCTTGAGAGCCCTTTAAGGTACATTCTCTGGCCTTCCTAGTCTGCTCCTGTTTACTTTTGCTGGGAGGCCTAGGGGTGCTTGATACAACTACAAGAGTGTTTAAGTCATTCCCCAACAAGACTCTCCCAGGTACTTCACTCTGCACACTTACAGGTATATTGACAGTCATGTCATTGCACCGGATGAGAGGGGGTACCTGTGGAAGCATTTGGACAGGGCCTCCAGCAAGCTCAGTTAGGTATTTGGGTGTCTTAGCAACATCCTCTACCTTGAAAAAAGATGCATCAATTACAGTAATGCTGGCCCCAGTGTCTCTGATGGCAGGGGTCTCCTGACCATTCACAAGAACACTGTCTTTGTAATACTATTTAGTATTGTCTGGAATAGAATTGTAGACATCTAAGTTCTGTTGTTCCCACAGACCCAAGGATACTAAAGAAACAGTGGCTGAGACTTCATGGGTTCCTCAGCCAGTAAGTGAAGGTTTCCACTTGCCATTGGTCCTTAATCCTCTGGGGAGAAGGCTAAGGAGACAGCGTGGACCCCTGAAGGTTTACCCTTACATCTGGGATCCCCTTTCATATGGTCAGTTGACCCACAAACATAACATTTTCTAAATGTCTTTAAGAATGGGGGTTTGTTCTGACCTCCTTCTGGTATGGCACCAGCAGGTACAATAGCCTGATTTGGTTTCCCTTGTGGTTTATGGTTATGTTTGGGGCCCTCTTTTGGATTGGAGGTATTAGAATTCTCCTTGTTATCTTTCTTGTGCTGCTTTCCCTCATCCTTCTTCTCAGTTACCCCAGAATCCTTGGGAGTAGCCCTGAAGGCAACCCACAAGTCAGCAGCCCCTGAAAACTTCTTTGGATCTAATTCCGTAGAGTCAGCCACATGCTGCCTCAACTCAGGAGAGCAGGCATCATAGATAGTTTCTAACATAAACAGATTTCTCATACCTTCATAAGTGTCAACTTTGTAACCCTTAACCCAACCATCTAAGTTCTTCAAGCAGTCACACACCCAGGTAGCCCAAGGGGTACGATCATGCTTTTTGATGGTTCTAAACCTCTTAAAATACTAGCTATCAAAGCTAGTTTCACACTTTCATACTCCATTCTTTCCACTTCACCCAATTCCATTACAACAGCAGATGCAACAGGGGGGATCCTAGAAAAGAGCCAAGGAATCAGCTGATTCCCTGAAATATTCGGAATCCCATGGTTATACTCAAAAGTAGCCAGCCAATCCAAAATATCATGCTTAACCTCATACATACCCACGGCTTCTTTAGCCATGCAAGGCCTTTTAGGACTGGAAGACCTAGACAACTATGGGAGAGAACCATTCTCAAGAGACAACTTTTTCTTTTCAATTTCATGATTCAAATCCATTTCTCTGAGCTTAAGTTCTTGATGTTTGCTTTCAGTTTGGGCTTGGATTCTTTTAAATTCCAATTCAAATCTCATTCTTTCCAGTGAGACAAATTCAGGACTTAGTGTTGGACCTGATGGGGTCCCTGTGGTCAAAGGTTGAGGCCGATGAGCAGGTAGAGATAAAACAGGGCCTATGTTGTGAGACTCTTCTGTTTCATCTAATTCATTAATAACATTACAGTTGGGCTCAGACATATTATCATCCTCATCACCATTTTTCACATTTGCTGCAGGGGTAGGGCTTTCAGACCCACTCCTCAGACTTTGGTATTCCAACAACTTTACAATCAGTTCAACCGTTTTTGCTTTTACAGTGAAATTTCTAGCTTTACACATTTCTCTCAATTGATCAACTGTTAAAGTGATTAGGATCTACTGTCTGTAGCTTTACATATCAGGCATGATAAAACAATTGCTTCTCTAGTGTTGTTTAGCCTTGTGAAGATTATTTGAGCAAAGGAAAGAGTCACACTCCGAATGTAACAACTATACTTTATCCTCACCACTGTACACCAGTGTTAGGCAGAATCACATGCAGTACCCTTTGGGATCACTACGTGCAATTAAGACTACAAGTGTCAGTACAATTTCACCTTTGGTACAAGCCTGTACTACACAGTATTGTGGTAGCAGTGGATGAGCAGCCAGACTTATCTCAAGAGTAAAGTGAGCAGTACAAGGGGTTACACAAGGGACCAACAATTACAGTAATTCAAATAACCAGTTACTCAAGGTTTCTTGGTAAAAGAATATACATGTATTTACACAGTAATTTGGAAAACATTATGCTAGCAAGAGCAGCTCAATATCATACACCAATATATTACAAATACACAACCACAAGTTATTGAACAAGTTCAGCTCCCCTGAAGTGGGAGCAAAATGGCACTTCAATTACTTTTAAAAGGTGTAAAAGGACAAGGTTAAAAGAAATCAAGGCACAAATACTTTCATAGGCAGGGCAAAGGGTTTCAGTTCACTTCAACCAGAAATTCAATTCAATACCCCTGGTCTAAACTCAATGGTTCAGAGTCTTGTATAGGATAGCACTGTTCTGGTAGAAAACGGTTAAGTCTTTGCCACTGATCTTAGAAGAATGTGGTCAGATGAAAAGTTTGATGTTGGTTTAGGGAAAGACAAACCTTTAAAAAAAGATTTCCTGACCGCATTTGCACAGTACCTTTAAAGTGAAGAAGAGCTGTAGCTGAGGCAGTTGTTCCTGGCAATTCCTGCAGATCTCGCTGTTCCTGAGCTTCAGTCGTGGGGACAAGAAGGAGGACGTTGGGAGGTTCCTGCATTGCCCAGGGCAGAGGCCACAAGCTTGGCAAAACGTTGGTTTAAGGTGTGAGTGCCTTAAAGACCACAAACTGGTATCCTTCCCACTGGCTATCCGGTTTCCCACAGCACTCTCCAGAAAATTTGACCAGTATGAGGACGGTGTCCAGGCGGCTTACGATTTGGTTGTTCCCACCAAACTCAAGAGAAGAAGTTAAACTAGAAGGGCTTCTCGGTCGATGGAGTTTCAGGCAATTCAGACCTGCAGCAGGGCTTCACTGGTGGACCAGCAGTTGCAGCAGTCATCTTCCTTCAGCTCTTCTTCGGTTCTTTTGTTCCAGTGGTCGACTCTGGTTTCCAAGTCCAAGAAGCCTGCTTTTAAACAGTTTTCCCCAATTTATTCCAGCCTGGCTGTCACTCACACAGCAGGGTGGCTGTCCTTGCAGGACAGCCAGCCGGCCAATGACACCTCCTAGGAGACTAAGCACAGGGAGTTTCGGGCACCTCCCTCACATCCTGTCCACCCCAGACACTCAGGCGCCAGAGGAGGGCTTCAGCACTAAAGCTTGGTGTGCAGAGTTGGACACTAGAAGGATCTTTCCTAAAAGAAATGGCAAAAAAAGTCGACTGGAGTATATTTTTACAGATAGGTCTTGGGTGCCATATTGGAAAACATGGCTGACCCAATTTTTAGCTACCGGTGTTCGCGGTTGGAAAAAATCATGGTAGTTTGTTTAAAACCACTGCCACCAGCCATTTAAAGTAAGAAAGGGAACATCCAAATGTTACATGAGTGTTCAGACTCAGGGGATGCTGGGCAACCACTCCAGCACTCTATAGTAAGATAGGGTGTGCTGGGTCTGTCAATTTAAAAAGACTAGTAAAGTCAATTTAACTTTACATGCTCTGCGAGACAGTAGTCAGTCCCAGAGAAGCTATTTAAACCTTGGGGGGTTTTAAAAGACACCCCTGTGCCACTGCACTGAAGGTGCTGTGTTACACATAAGAAAAAGATGATGCCTATGGAGTTTGTTTAAAAACCCCATAACCAAAGAACACAAAAGTAAAACACACAACAAAATAAATGGAAGAGTGGGACTTTCTGGGGTTCTCAAAAGGTAAGGGAAATTGGCACATTTTTAGAATTCTCCCTAACAGACGTAGCAGTGTGCGTACTAAAATTAGTCATTTCTGGCTCCGCTCCACCGTCCTATTTCCCTATTCACAGCGCGGTCAAGACTTTCATAGCACTGAAGTGTGTGGTGACGAGATGTTTGAAAAGTGTTCAATGCTGGCGGTAAGGTGCGGGTCTGACAAGAGCTTCATGTGATATATATCCTTGTAAAAGAAGACAGTGGTGTGATAGTGCTATCCGTGCATGCTCCGCCAATGCGCGCACACCTCAACAGGCAACTATCTTGTGTGGTCATTGTAGGCAGCCTTAGTTATGGTATGAGACTACAGCGACAATATATTTCATTCTTGAGTGGTGGTAGGCACATTTGCAGAAGGGAAGTGCATTGCACGACACATGAGGATGTCAACATAGCGTGTAGTATGGTTTGCTGTGTGAGGTAAGTCTGTGGCCCCTTGCATGCATGGCTGCAGCCCTAGCACAGAAAAATATGCCCACTGGTTGAGAAGGTATGTGCACTGGTTGAAAGTATCTGCCATATTGTTACTTATTGTGTGTGATTTGGCTGCAGTGCACACACTGTTTGTTGCATGGTTTTGGTGATTGGTGCAACAACCAACAGTTGTCGGTGTATGAGTGGAGATGGTGCAGTGACCAGCTGTGCAGTGTGTCCACTGGGTCTATTCATGGAATAGTGTAAATATGGAAGAGGGTCCGGTGCAAATGTTTCTTGTATGTGCTTGCGCAGTGTCCATTGCACAGATTAGTAAGTGTTGCTGTGCAGTATGCAACATTGGTTCTATGCACGTACTAAAGTGGTGGGAGCAGGCTGCAAGTTGCAAAGATTGTCTTGCTTGGTTGGCATGCTTATAATGCTTTCTGATTCGAAGTGGTTAGCAGTCCCAAACACAGTGGTTTGTTTCTGCAATACTGTAAGTGGAACACATGTCCTTGTGTCCCTGCTTTATGGTGTGGCACTTGGGTAGAAGTGCTGGTGTGTATGTTGCCTTTGTGATTTCTGGCACATGCGTACCTGGTCACCAGCATGGCTCTGTTATGTTGTGGTGAGTGTGGCATAGGCCAAAGGCCATGCGCCCAACAGCCTAGGCCTTGATCACAACCTCCACATATAATGCAGCAATGCAGTTGTTACTGTGCATGCATTTGCAGTTGGTGAGTAGCACACAATGGTTGCGGAAGACAATGTGCACTTGTTGGAACAGCAGAAGTGAGCTGCTATGCGTCCATTACCATATGGTGTACATCATTGCCCCTCCTGCACAAAAGGGAGCTACATGTCACCATCTGTGTTTGCTATGGATAGGCCCTTATACGACCCTTGCTTGAGGAAGTGTTTTACCACATTGCACCATGAAAGGAAGTCATTAGAATCAGAAACTTTAAATATGGACAATGGACCCATCCACTCACAAACTGGTATGCACAGACAACGCATTGTAATGTGGCCTGGGTGAAAGTTGGCAGGCACATTTGCAGATGGGGCCTGCATTAAACATGATATGAGAAGTAAAACATAGGTTTCACTAGGGTGTGAAGTGTGTGGTGAGGTGCAGCGGTCAGTGATGGTAGAGGAATGGCAGAAGCGGAGAACAATGGAGAACACATGAAACTTGCAACGTACACTGCAGTACAGTGTGTTGTGTGTGCTAAGCCTGTAGCCTCTTCCATGAATGGGTGCCCACCTTGCATTGCCACAAAAGGTCTGTGGGGTGCAGTAGGTTTTATTATGTTGCCTTCGATGTGCGGTTTGAGATTATTGCATATAATGTTGTTCGTATGGTTGTGGGGATTGATTGCAATTCTGCTTGGGCCTGACAGAGTGACGACTCCTCCAGTGTCTCCTGTGGGAGAAGAGATGAAGTAGTGGATGCTTAGAAGTGGCTAGGGATGACCGTACCTAGCCACTTCTTCACCTGCATAAGTTTGTTATGTTGAGCTGGGTGTGGCCAGGTGCTACACTGATGGATGCGTGGCAAAAAGTATGTAGGCTGTAGGCCAGTCCCTGAAGAGGCTAGGCCTGCTCAATAGCACGTCACCATAATTCAGACATGCACTTTTAAGTATGCAGGTCTCCGCTGGTGGTGACGTTGAAGAAATGGTTATGCAGGACCTTGCCACCACCTTCGACATTAGGGAGCCACATGGCTCTACTTCTGGTTGACTTGAGGTGCCCTTTGCACAACCTATCATATGTTACATTTTTGGTTTGTGGTATGTGGGAAATGTTCTCTTCCATGAGGCCATTATGTTGTGCTGGGTGTAGGTAAGGCCTAAAGTATTGGGCACATGGCCAAGGGCCGTAGGCCGTTGGTTATGCACCCAAGAGCCTATCCCTTGATGACAGCCAACATACCATACTGCAACCATGTAGATTTGCCTCTGTTTTTGTCCGAGGATGGTGACCTTTGAATAATGGATGCAGAGAGCATTTTACACTTGGTGGAACAATCAAAGTGAGGTGCTATGCGTTCGCAAGCACATGGCGTAGGTAATTGTACATGTTGCACATTAGGCTGTAATTTGCCCCCACTAGAGGTCGGGAGGTGTTTTATAAACAGAAGCATGTGTGCTTTTATGTGCAGTGCTGGGATGTTCAGCACCGACTATTAGGGAGCCACATTGCGCTACTTGTGGTTGACTTGAGTTGGCCTTCGCACCACCCATCATATGTTACGTTTCTGGATTGTGGTATGTGGGAAATGTTCTCTTTCATGAGGCCATTAAGTTATGCTTGGTGTAGGAAAGGCCTACAGTATTGGGCACATGGCCAAGGGCCGTAGGCCATTGATTATGCACCCAAGAGCCTATCCCTTGACGACAGCGAACATACCATACGTCAGCCATGTATATTTGCCTCTGTTTCTGTGCGAGGAAGGTGACCTTTGAAAAATGGGTGCAGAGAGCATTTTACACTTGGTGGAACAACCAAAGTGAGGTGCTATGCGTTTTCAAGCACATGGTATAGGTAATTGTACGTGTTGCTCATTAGGCTGTAATTTACCCACAGATAAAGGGCGGGAGGTGTTTTATAAACCGAAGCATGTGTGCTTTTATGTGCAGTGCTGGGATTTTCAGCACCGACTATGGCAGCATTAAGGAGCAAGATTTCCAGTGGGTTCAAGGAAGTGGAATTTCTTTGACCACCATTGGCAATGCTGTTTTATTTGCCAGTCTGCATGCAGCATTGCATACAAATCTGTAGAACTGTAAGAGAAGCGTTGACGTTCAGTAGGTGCAAGAGTGAGGAGGAGAAGGGAACAGAAACGCATTGAAAGACATAAAAAACAAAAAAAAGTGTAAGCAAATATCTGCTCACCTACAGTGCGTCTGCAACCAGTACCAGCCATGTCACTCTGCCGAGGTATGCATCCTAGTGATGAAAATTATGAACGGGCCTTGGTGGCACCCACACACGCAGCAGCGATAGTCCCCATTTTCGCAATTTCATTGGTAACTTCCAGAAAAAGGGAGTATATGCACGTGACTGCCTTGTCCAAATGAAGCACAAACATTCCTTCTTCCATTTCCAGTTTGTTCTTTGCAACACACCATTAAGAAAGACTGTTTTACCCCAGCCTACCCAAGCCTGTCATATGCATTTGTGAAATACTGCTCAAGAACATTCAGAGGCCCACCAACGTGTTTGTGTGTGGTCTCACTGATTGTGTAGGAAACTGAGTGATATCTTATGATGGTCGGTAATGCACTTTGCACAGACCCCCACCATTGTATGTGTACCTTGTGAGGTCTGAGTGACTGTGTAGGAAAGTCAGTGATGTGTTCTTTGAGTCTCTATCCACGTTTCACAAACCCCCACTACTGTATCTGTTCCTTGTGATATCACATTGCCTGTATAGGAAACTGAGTGATATATTATGGGTTTTTTTTGTCACTTATTTGGATTTGTAAAGCGCACTCGCAGCCCAAGGGCATGAAGGCACTCTTGCATGACATTGGGCCTCATGACGACCCTTGCGGTCCGGAAATAACGGTGGCGGTAAACCCGCCGCCACCGTTGTTTCCGGACCGCCTGATCACGACCCCTGCAGGCGGGAGGTGATGTTCCCGCCAGGTCTGTCCTGGCGGGTTTAACACCGCCCGCCTGCAGGCGGACGAGGAAACACCGGCAGCATTACAAGATGCTGCCGGTGTTTCCATGATCCCGATTCCCATTGAGTCCCATAGGACTCAATGGGAATGGGGATTTACACCATTCCGCCTCCGTGATTCCCGGAAAGCCGGGGTTGTGATGCCCCGGTAATTCCGGGAATCACGGAGGCGGAATGGTAATACGAGTCCGGCGTTAACCAGGTGGTTTTACCGCCTCGGTTAACGCCGGACTCGTAATGAGGCCCATTGTCTTACTTACATGAACTTGTCGTAGTAACATAGGGATACTGGGGCCTTTGTTACAGTGATATAATGTTATAAAGACCTTATACATAATCCAATGCTTTACCAAATCCAAACACACAAGAATACAAACAATGTACAAAAGAAAAGCAAATTTAAAGCATACCCTGTCCTAACAAAGAAACTCCTGCTCACTGCCACCAATAAAGAAGTATCTCCTTCTTCATCTCCATTCAAGAAACATGGGATTATGAAACCCTTTCCATTCAAGTAATACAAAAAGCATTGACAAATTGTTTGGTTAAATTATGAAACAAACTGGCAAATTACAAATAGGATAAATCAACATAAGAGTACTTTTCGCCTCCTGAAGATCCACACTTTGTGGTGAAACACATGTAGAGCACTTTTCTTGAATAACTAAGGATTCTTTTCTGGAATGATTTTGCTGTAGATGTGTCATGATGTTTAATTACAGATTGTCCCAAATTGACATAGTTTTACTTGTTTGGCAGTAGTTGGCGCTAACTGTTGAGTGTTAAGCTAGGCAGGCATTTCGCTGCTACAAGTAGCATCTAAATTGCTCCTAGCTACCCTGATTTTGGAACCTTGTATGGTATGTTTGCTCATATTTTGGCCTATTTTTCTGATGCTTATTTATTTTAATGTAAAATTATGGTTGGTAACACCAAGTACACTTTTCTATTGTTAAAAAGTGTAGGCTTTGTTAGGCCTCTACAAAACTAAATCTGTTTGATGTCAAGGTACTCTTTGCTATTTAAAAAGTTACGGCACGTACCTACTGGGTGCACTATTATTACATTCTTTACTTGCTCGTCTTTACTCACTGACATGTCGGTTGTTTTACCAAGACCTATTAAAATGGTTCATTCGTACAGAAGTAATACATGTGTCGTGATCTCATACATTGCTCACTAGGTTTCATCCAAATCTAAAAATCCAAAGTGAATGGTGTATCACATTGTTGTTATTGATATGTTTCAAGAGGAAATTGTATTGTGCTGAGGAAGAAAGTGGTGACACTATGTACACGTCACTCATTTGGTACTTCTCTTTATCATGATGGGTCAGAGGATATGGGATGGAGCACCCCAGGCACTACGCTCCTATGATCTCTTGAAGGCAATATGTCAGCTGAGTTCATTTCCTGTGATGTCATAAGGTCAAAGATAATGTGAAATAATATCATCTGATGTTATGTCCTGTCATTTCATTGGGTGAAGTTGAGGTGGCATCATTTCCCGTTACGTCATCAGTATGGTAGGTACGATGTGTGACACGTTAACATGCCTACACATTTTTGGGCACAGAATGTTGGCATCTATGCTTTTGAATGACTGTCCGCTGGACACGTTTTGTACGCACTGCCTTGAGCGCATGTGAGTGGGTGTACTATGCACACTGTTGCCAATTTTCTATGGAGTAATAGTGCGCAACAAGTGCGCCGACCAATTTGGGGAGATGCTGTTTACTTTTAGGGTGCACCAGGTGGGATGCCTATTTGCTTGCATATCTGTAGGACATGGTTGCACGCTCCCATCACATTAAGGTTCCTTCGCATATGCTGCAGAGTGCTTATGTTACCATATGCCTTTACTTGCAGTACGGACAAACGTCTGTTCCCACACGCGTTGCTAGGTGGTGGACAACATGCGGCCATGCAAAGCCTGCTGCCGTCATACAGATGCATACATTGTGATTGTGAGTATTCTGTAGGACACTTCTCTTTTGCTTAATTGCAAGTATTTCAAGGCGGACTGTGTGCCGCTGAGTTTGAATGCCATTTCAGGAAGAAAAAAAACATACCATCCAAACACTTAGCAACGCTATTATTATTAATGTTCACTTCTGCACATTGCTACAACCCATTAGGGAAGGGAGGGGTAGCACATGTCCATACTTACTGTGTGGAAATGCGGATTTGCAGAACTTGGTTGTAAGGGAAGGAAGACATTGCTGTGTCACTGTCACGTCTCCCATGGCACGGTTTTTGAGGGGATGACGGCCTGCGAGATGGGGAAGGAGTATACGTGCAGGTGTGCCACAGCCATTTCATTTTGTCCACAATATTTGTTTGTACGCAACTTGTAAGGGGGCACAATTGTTCCCCACTGCTTTCACTTTGCCTTCCAGCCTGTCCTTTTTGCTATTTGCACAGTTTATTTCCTTTGCTATGCGCAAATGGTGTTGTGCAAGGATTGCAGCTTCTATTGACTTGCTTTCCTTTCCAATATGTTTTCTTACAGAAAACAGAATGTGTTTGCTGGACATGCAGGAATAAAGCGTACATATTGTATGCTTCACACTACAGTGCATACCAGTTAGGTTACTGTAGAAAGTCATTCTGTTATGAGGGACATTTCTTTCCTGCAACTCGAAGGTGCTTGGCATTGTGGCGTTACAAAAAGAGACGTTATACATATGTGCTACTGCATACTTCAACACCTGTGTAATCCTTACAGACTGTTCTGCTTCCTTACTAGATTGTGCCAACGTTTTGCTATAAGCTCTTATCAGCCGTTACTCTACCCGTTACTTCTTTGTTCCCATGTACAGTAGCAGTGCAGTATGATTGGTGAAGGCAGACGGTAATTCTTTTGTTGATGCATTCCCTTATGGTGTCCTCCCAATGACTTTCTTCTGTTTGTTTTGTACGTACACAATTTCTACACCTACTCCATTTCCTCTTGCCATTCTGCTGTTTTCATATATTTTTGTGAAAATGCAATATTATATAAGGAAATAACTATATCCCAGGCAGAAATAATGTGTCGCTTTTGTCATGAAGAGACTGAAACTTTAAGAATTTGGATGATAGATTGAGAGAAATTTTTAACACAGAGATGTATTCATTTTAAATGTCACTTTGTGGAATATGTGAGTGTAACCCATTATCAGCGGTGGCATGCTTTATTTCACACAAATCGAAAATGTGTTAGATATGCAATCATTAATTATCTTCAGACATTACATTCAAAGGAAGACACACATTAGCAGCCATTATCACAATCATGTGGGCAAAACTGTAACTTAGTTGTATCATTTTTCCTTCTCCCTTTCTTATTTTTTTCATTAATTAATGAATTGTATATAATGTAAATCAATAGATAATGTAGGTGCAAGGTTATGTGAATTAGTATTATTTAGTTCTGTTTTATGCCTTAGTTTTCACTTTTTATTTTTATGAAACATCGTTTTATATTCATGTAAAAGGAAGTAACAGAAGATGTATACATTTTCAAAGTATTTGTATGTTTAGTTTGTAATTTAATGTTGCAAGATTGGAATTTATTTTAGCCAAAACAACATATAAATAAAAAATAAATAAAAAATATTTTTTGCGCTTGGTGATTGCCACCACTATGCAATTCAATGGACATACGTTGTTACATGGATGTTATGGTTACAGGTAAAACTGAAAAAATCCAGAAATTTGCAAGTTATGTTAAACTAAGCAACCATAACTCGTGCCACCAGTGTGCACTACAAGGACTAAAACCCATGACATCAAAGATACCATCACAAATCTGATAAAGACACCTGATCCGTTGAACAATTACTACGTCTATGACTATGGCCCTCATTACAACACTGGTGGTAACCCATGGCGCTATTAGCACCATGGTTGCTGGCGGTGTTGTAACGAGTCCGCCAATGTTCAATGGGGAATTACCACCCCATTCCAAGGTTGGGGGGGGCGGTAATTCCCCATTGAACATTGGCCCTTCCTCATTCCTATTTTTGCCCCATAGGGCTCAAAGGGACTGGGGAAGGCGGTAATTATGGTACCGCAAATTGCGGTACCGTAATTACCTCGAAGGTCCCTTTGCGGGTCCCTACTTTAACGGCTGGTCCAGACCAGCCGTTAAGGTTGGGTCCTGCAAAGGGACCTCGTAATTAGGCGCTAAGGGGTTAACGGCACCGCAGCCTTTTACGGTGCCGTTAACCCCTTAGCGCCAGGGTCGTAATGACCCCCAATATCAATTTTGTTGATGTTGTCAAAGATTATCGCAACAAATCCAATAAAGCAAATGTTGCAGGAATCCTAGTCCCTAGCATTAAATGGGACCAATAGTTTTTTTCTGTTAAAGTGAGGTAGTCCAAGAAAAATGTTCCCAACAAGTTGGCTCTTACATCCCCAACTGCCCAGCAGTTTATAATTAGGTGGTAAAGGTATTCCAATGAGTGCTTACAGAGTCTACAATGATAGTATATGTGTTCCTTAGGTGTCCTGGCCTCCAGCACTTCCCTTTTCGGTGAAAGGTTCAGTCATAGCCTGACAAATGGAGTGTGCGCTTTATCTGATGGAAATTTCATCAAGTATTGGAAGGATTTTTCCTCAGCTTCTGACTTCCCTGCAGTGCTTCCCACACAGTTTGTAGTCAGTGACTTACTCCATAGTTTCAATCCAGCCTTGGTCGTAAAGAGATTTTTTTACATTTTCAGAATTGTCTTTTAATGTTTTGTCGCTCCAGCCAATACTGTTTAGAATTCCTGTGCTTTTGCTACTCCATTCTTCCAGTGCATGTTCACTTTTTGCTTGGAGAGCCTGATTTAATAGCTTGAACCCTCCTTCAGATGGTGTTATAAGGCACTTTCTGTTTAGAGAAAGGGCTTTCCAAAGAGTTAGAGACTATAGAGATGTTAAACCAAGTTCTTTCCTAATGATCACCACAGGCGTTGAGTTTGGTAAGGATAGAACATATGGCCAAAAGGTGCCCTCAATTAATGACCACATTTTCCAAGGCAACGAGAACAATCCTTGTAACCCGTATGTTGATATGGGACATACTTTCATCCTGTAAAAAGTGAGTACTGGGATGAGCGAAAGTTTACAATACAGTTTTTTTATTATCTTTGCTTGTACAGCCAGGCATTTCATTTTCCTTTTTAGCTCATTTATTGAAATGCCCAAGTAAGTCATTTGAGTTGTCAAGGGTATTTTTGTTCCTTCGATAGACCAACTACGACCTTTTAACTTCCCCCGGGTTTCCTCCCGAGAATTAAGACACATGACTTAAGTGGATTTTCTTCAAATCATTTGCTGCTAAATATGTTGCGAGTGCGTCAAGTTGGCTCTGAAGTCCAATTGGAGTCTCGTCCATAATTATCACATCATCGGCATATAGCAATCTTTTGACCGGTATTCCGGATATACTTAGAGGAAAACACCCGACACCTGTGAATGCCTCTTCCATGTCTGCGGTATACAGGTTAAAGGTTGCTGGTCCCAAGCGGCAACCTTGTCTTAAACCAATTGTAGTGGTAATTCCTTCAGTCAGTTCTCTAGCATTGTTTAATCTTATTCTCAATACGAATCTATGAAGGTTTTTTATTGCTTCCAGTATGTCTCGTGGACACCCACTACTTGCTTAATTTAGATCACAGAGTTTTGTGGTTAGCAGAGTCAAACGCCTTTGATAAACCTACAGAAGCCAAATATATGTTCCTACTGTTCTTTAGTGAAGATCTTATTTTCAACAAATTTATCAAGAACAGATTCAGCGATGTACCAGTGCCCTTGTCAAAGCCAAATTGCCAGGCATCACAATGGTTTGTTTCCTTGCTCCAAGCAGTCAGGTGCTACAAAATGAGGGCTGAAAATATTGTCCTGATTACGTCCAAAAGGGTGATAGGTTTGTAGTTCGCTGGTAGAGACCAATCACCCTTTTTGAAGATTGGGACTACAATAGAGGTAGTCCATGAAGCTGGTATTTTCCTCCTGAGTTTTATTTGGGTGAACAAGTCAAACATAAAGAATGCCCATTCAGCCGAATTCCTCTTCAAGATCGCATTGGTTAGACCATCGGGTCCTGCGGCTCTCGAATTGCTGGAGTGTTTGATTAGATCCAGAATATCTCCCCTTGTTGTTTCAAAGGCCCATGGACTCAGTGGCAGCTCTTGTTTGTCCGTGTGAGACTCTATCGGTTTGCAACAAAGATTGCTGAAGTGAATTTTCCATTCTCCTGCAGGAATTGGATTTGTTAGCAGAGATTGTTGAGGAGCATCCATGGAATTGAAGATACTCCAAATTTCGCTAGAATTTTTGGTAGCGGTTAGTTGTAACATGTATTCAGCATCCTTCTGAGTCATAGTAAACATGTGAAGGCTTCATCAGGTTTTATAGTCTTGTTTACCTTTTTTAAGTTTGCCTATGGTTTTTGAAGAAGGAGTTTTTCTATGGGCTCTTTTCAGTCTATTCAGCATCCATTTTCTTGTAGATACTGCTATATCAAATTTATGCTGGTGGTGAAAGATTTTCCTCTTGCCTGTATTACTTTTCTCTGTATATAAACACAGCTGATTTGGGTAGTCCATGTCCGTTTTCATTGGAGACATATTGAGAGCCTTTCTCAGGGTCGTTATGTTTCCTCTTGATAGTCTAAACATATTTCTGCCTGGGTGTACAGCGAGGTTTCCGGAGTTTGGTTGTTGGACTTTATGATAAGGTCCTGTGATCCGTACTTGTAAAATGTTGTGATCACTCATTATTGTGGTTGTTACTACTAGATCCCTTAAGTGCGGCCTAAGGTTATTAGAGGCAAAGATGTAGTCCACAATCTGACCTTCATTGGCCCTCTTCCAAGTCACGCTTAGTGGTGAATCTACCACCGTAGGGCCGTTAAAAATCTTGATATTTCTTAGGCTTAGAGCTTTTCTCCACTTCAGTCCATGAAGGACTGCTACATCTGAATTTGGGGATGGATTTTATATCAAGGTCAAATCGGGACTGAAGCAATGAATGTTTAGATCTCCACATATGATTATCTATAAGTCTTTTGTTGCAACTCTGACATTGTCAATCTAATTCAGAACTTGATCGATAAAGTTCTTGGCCAGCTCAGATTTGAGTTCCAGTAGAGATTGCAAATTAGCCAACTTCCTGTATTGTTATCATGTGAAATTTAATCTCGAGCAAGACAACTGGATTAAAGGGGACACGTTTTTCACCCAGGGTACCTCAAAGCAGCTGTGGAGGTTTACTAAGCAGAGCAAGCCTGCCATAGGTCACTCCTTTTGTCCTTTAATGGCCGGATTCAAGTAGGAAGCAAAGCCTTTGAGAATAGGAGTACCTCTTAGCCAAGTTTCCTGAAAGCAAGCTATATGACCATCTCATAAGGAAATTCCCCCTTGGTAAAAAGGTGTTTAAAACCTCTAGCGTTCCAGCGACTCAGAGTGAAACCATTCAGAGTATCTTCCCCCCACTCCTTTTGGTATTTGGAGTTAGATGCTAGGGCCCCTGATAACCACTCCTATCCTCCTTCTTTAGTCTCTGCATATTTGTCTTGGTACCAAGACCTGTATTTCTTAGGATGTGAGTTGTCCATGACTATCCTAAGGTTCCTTGGCAATGTTGGATGGTTTGTTGTTTTGTTTTGGGCCCACCATAGTCGATCTCCTATGATTGTTGCCCCAAGGAGTACAGGATCTCCTCCTTAATGCCTTCGGGCCTTTCGAGAAGGACCTCCCAAGTCCCTCTATTAACTACATTTCTTCAAATGTATGTGGATTTATTACTTTTAGTTAGAACCCCATCCTAGTCAGTTGTAAAGTTTCTCTAACCAGTAACTGTTTTTTTCTTTTGAGCAAATGTGGATAACAGCCTTGTCTTTGAGTCCTGCATCTGGAAAGGCAACCAAGTCGAGATCCTTGGAATGGATCAAACTCAACGTAGGAACACTGTGGAAAAGTCTCAAAATATTCACTCTACTGAGGATTAAATCATCCTTCATGTGCAATATTCTCTCCAATTCCACCTTTATTGTGGAGGCCTTAGTATTGTTTTCTTCTCGTGGCCCAGGGGCCTGATGTCTTTTTTATGTTGTCTAATGGGCTACCTTTATTCCCCCAAGAAGTTTGTTTATTTAGGTGTCGACTTTTCTGTTCTAGTGTCTTAAAGGGGGTTTCCCGGCTTTTAGACCGAGCATCCTCCTGATTTGCTAGATTTAGGTTGCCCATGTGCAACCGTGAAGAGACCTTTGCACTTTCACGATGCCTGTAGGGAGCTGGTCCTGAATGACTACTAGTGTATTTGTTAACTATGGACCTCCCTCAATCAGGTGCGGGTTCTTGTTCTCTGTTGCTTTCATTATCCGTTACATCAAGTAACCATCCCGTCACACGATGACTTGATCTCAATACACATTGTTTACCTTGCACACAGCATTTCGATTCTAGTCCTCGTGACGTCTTTGTGCTATGCTGTGTGTGACTACCGGGGACCCGAAGCTCATTTACTAATGAGCATGTATCGGGCACACCGTTTTACATCTCTGTGGAGTGAATGACCAGCATCTTTGGTGAGCCATACAACTTCTAAGCATAGCACTATTTCATTAAGAGCCAGAGTCTGAGTATGTGCCGTGAGCCTAACTTGAGCGTACATGTTTGGTGTTATATATTTTTCTAGATTCAGTTAAATGCTCGACATGTATCCCTGTATGCAGGGATTGATGAAAGACACAGGTGAGAAGGCATAGATCTATAGGAAATCGTGGGTTGTGAAACATCAATAGATAGTGATACCATTGTGGTTTACTTTTTTTTCCTTTTCAGTTTAACACAGCAGTGGTGGCTAAGGTAAAAGTGACTTCGAATTATGAAATGCATTTCAGATGTGTTTATATTTGTGACATCTCTAACTTACGTTTGTGCTTATTCTCGTTTTTCCCAATGTGTTTGGCGAAATGTAAATTTTTCTTTATAATCTTTTCATTGTGTTTGATGAAATGTCATTTTCTCCATATTTCTTTGATGTCATGCCATATTTATGTTTACCACATGCGATATTGTGATTGATTATTATCTGTATGTGTCGTTTCTGTATGACCTATACAGGGTTTGGCCCTCAGGATGGATGCAATCCAAAATGCATAGGCACCAAACTAACCCATATTAGCACAACATTGCCTCATTGCTTTTTACTTTGATTTTGATATAAAATAAATAACTGTGTCTACAAGTGGTAGCAAAGTTGTCTCTGTGAACATATGAAATTGAGTATACAATTATTGTAACAGTGGTGGACATTTTTTTAAAGAACTGCCCTAAGCCCTTCGACAGGGAAAAATGAAAGCTTGTGGTTCTCGCAGGCCCCCCTGTGAGTATTTTAGCAATTTAATAATATTCATTTTAAGAGAAAACGTACCTACATATAAAACGTTGCTTACCTAATATAGACTGCCAATGCCTCCTGTATCGTGCTGCATCGACTGACTAGATACACAGTGTCAGCATGCCATTTAGTGCTTGCAATTGTAGCCATTTTCTTAGTTCTGCCAGTAGTAAATACTAATCATGGAGGCAGTAGAAGACATCTGCCATCTTGTGAAAGCAACCATAGTGCAGGATTGTAATACGTGATTAACAATCATCAGTTGTTTGTCTGCCCAAAACACAAACAGTGTGTGTGACGGGGGTTACCACTAGGGGTGTACCGAACTTCGGCTTCGAGTAAGTATTCGGCTGAATACTGGCTGAAAAAAGCTATTCGGCTCCGGCCGAATAGTTCCTTGCTTTTCGGCACTTGCCGAATACTTTTACATTCTCATTTGAATACAATGCAACATGAACTCAGAAATATAGACTTCAGTTTGCAAAATGGAATAGAATTAGGCCAGACAAATTGCTATCACACAGCTGACAAATATCTTATATTGTAAACTGCTCTTTAGGGCATGTTTTGTTACAGATTCTTAGACAAAAAAGGTGCTCATCTTTTATACTTAGCCTGCAACAATACAGGAACATCTTTTCTTTTGGCGAATGTTTATATGCAATGTACACTTTTTTCAGTTAGAAAAAACAAACTGAAAGAAATGTGCATAGAAACTTTCCGTTCCTGTCATGCCACTTCCCATTGGGTACGTCATAGTCCCCCCTTTCTTTTTTTAAGTACTTGAGTCCTGAGTTTAACCTTATATGATATTTTATCAAGAATGATAAGTTGCATATGTTCGTGTATTGGCGAGAAGGAGTGGCTAAGATAAGTGAAATTTGTTTGGGTGGGGTGAATAGTTTTGAGATGGAGTTCATGCATTTCAGATTTCTTCTTGACTTGTGTCCTGCATGAGCCGACATGAACCATTTTATACTTTTCTATGCGAGCTGCAAAGAAGTTTCAAAACTCGACCGCATCGACTTTGCAACTGGATAGAGAATGCGATGCATCTGATTCACAAAGGCAGTCCTTTTGCATTTCTGAAGCCTCCTTCTTTAACTGGCACTGAATATGCAACAATCTTCTGTACATTTGGTCCTTCATTTTGGTTAAATCTGCTTTATTTTTAAAAGAAAACTAAAAGCATAGAATGCATTTAAAATGGTGCTTTATTTGTATTTTTAAAAAGTATGTTTTTTGAAGTTTGGAACATGATTTATTAAATAAAGCAACTATTCGGCTTCATATTCGGCTTTGGCCGGATATTTGACAAACTATTCGGTATTCGGCCGAATACTAAATATGCTATTCGGTACAGCCCTAGTTACCACATACAAATACATTGAACGTGAACCTTCACTGACACTGTCGAAATCTTTTTTATGCGTATGAGAGCCGTAATATATATTCATATACTTTGCTCACCAAGTCCATTGCAAATAGCCAGTAATTGTGTGTCTGTCAAATGTACAGGGCATAGTTCTTAACTTCTAATGGTATGTCATGTTGCATTTGCGCATGTCTAAATTGTCACAGATGACGCGTGTTCAAAACCACCATTGTTAACTGACATGTTATAACATGAGTGGATGTGACAACGATGGTCCATACTCCCACCTGCATCTCTGATGTTATGCACATAAATAACATGCAGTAAATGTGCATCTCTTTTTAGTTGAACAGGGCTGGTGACTATTTCTCTGATTAAGGGCCGGATTTGTGGAACCTTTTCCTATGGGATTGTGCCATTATAAAACACTTCCATGAATCAGGCCCTATGTATAGTCCAAACAGGCGACTATATGGCCAATATTGTTCTCATACATTTGCATAAACATTGGAATGCAAATTGAGAGTGTTACGATGTTTAGAAGGCAGCCCAAGTGTTTGGACTCGTAATGTTATTGTCTCACACTTAGTGGGATTTAATGAATGGAAAGCCAATATTTTTGGGATTGGGGGACCTGCTCAAGATGGTTAGCATTTATCCTACATACAGAAAAACAAACAGTGAATGGAAACCATGAAAGGGGCAAACAGAGATGGGAAGAATGTTTAAGCATGTGTTATGTATTTATAATATAATTGCCCGCTAGGATCATACATGTCTCCCTCCAGTGTATTGTGCCTTATTTAATATCAGGAACCCAGGCTTGTGGCCCATCTCCTGTACTTTCATATTTAAATCAAAGGTTGTTCAATGCCTGGGATGGTGAGGTGGTTCCAGTGTGGCTCTTGCTTGCATGGGTACATTTAAAGGGTGCTCACCCAGGACAATTTAAACAACTGAACACATCTTCCCAGGTTTAGTTCATAGAGATATTTATTAAGGTTTTCCTTTGCATTTAATATGCTTCAATAATACTTTATAGCAATGCCTTGGAAGCAAACCACATTACATAAACAGGCCTTTCATAATAAACCAATCTTAAACCATATACATTGCCATAGAAATATCTTGAGCAATTAGAGTATGGCTTTAGGTGTATTCTTCCCATCCTGCATGCAGAGTCACAATAGCATCATGCACATTAATGTGAGCGTAACACGTACCCGTGGCCTTTTGAAGCCACAGCATGCAGCATTATGCACGCACCTTTCTCACTTCTGATCACCCAATTCACAGTCCTTAAGGGTCAAAAGTCCCTGCTAACAGACCCCCACACTCCCAATAATGTCTATGGCTCCCATTGTAACGCTCTGTTGATACAGAAGAACGTGCCATGTCCCTGGGAGAGCCCTCTGCTGTCTGCAGCTCGAATTTACACAAGAAGGTGTGAGCACTGAAAGGCCAAAACGACAGGGTGGGTCCCGCGACCTGCAGACCCCCCTCGCAGACAGCCTGAATCGGAGTGAATGGCAAGCAACCCTTGTACCCCCACCCCATACCCCACTTCCCATTACCATATATTAGTGAGAGGGTTGGCAGGTATGCGCATGCCAGCTTGTTCTGCTTTTGTCCACTTGCTGTTTATTCAAATAAATCATATAAATCCAATGAAGGCCATATGCATTCAAACATAGATTGTTGATTGATCAGCCTTTGGGGGCGTTCGTGAAAGGCGTGTCAAGGCTCTGACTGATTAAGTGTTTTAAAAATGGATCTGAATTAATTTCCTCACAAGTTAGTGGATCGTTTGTGTATTTGGACATCTGTGTGCAATCAGTCTTGCAAATTAATGAAATATGTTCGTCAAGTCGTATTTCACATAAGCAAAGAGAGGAAGGTTTCACAGAAGCGCCTTCGTTGCATTCCCTTTCGATTCATAACATGTCCATCGAAATGTCAATGAAGGTCATGGTTGTCTCCTTGAAGGAGTTACACTGACATCTCCTGTTAATTTCCCAGATCACTTCCGATTCAATTTCTTACACTTGCTCACTCAGCATGCCTTCTACTGTTTGATTTAAAGGAACATGCACAACAACACTCAGAGGCTATTTTCATCAGGGTGCACGCATCATCTGACTTTCATAATTTGACTCCATTTACCATTGCATTATGTGAGCCTTGTCCTGTTTAAATTGCTCCACATTGTATTGCAAGGGTGTAATGTTAATAGTTTAATAGTTCCGAATGTATTGACTCCTCTTGAGTGACAGTAGCCAGCGTAAGTGAAAAGCACATAATCGAACACAGAGCGACAGATGGACACTATGCCACTTGACCTTTTGTCGAGTGAAATCGATGCCCAGTGACCTGTGTGTTCAATGTTCCATGTGTGCATGTAGAGGATGATGCAAGAGGGACACGCGTGAGTGGACACTAGAGGGTCGAGGCAGCCAGGTTCTAGCATGAGGTAACTGGCAGGCTCCAAACCTTTTTCTTTTTTGTAATAGCAAAGTGTTTAGTGTTCCACATCTAAAATACTTATCTATACTTTAAGTTTTAACTACCTATTTATTGTATTCATTAAGGGCATGATTGTTAAACAGATTGCAAAAGTGAATTTGATAACTTAATGTAAAATAGATACAATGCCTTCCACAGCTTTACTGCAATATCCAATATCCTAAATCCTGAGGGGGAAACAGGACATTAAATAGATGAAGAAAGTTCATAATTGTACTTGCTTAGGGCATCACTGTGCAAACATGGAAGCACAATTACCCAGGACGCAAATTTCAAATGAATTATACTTACTGCTATGCTATTTCAAATATTCGGCTTCCTAGCAACATCATATATGAATGGTGACATAATATAAGGAGACAGGTACCCCCTACTGCGCATTAGAAGGATGTTGCAAGTCATTGAGACGCTGTGACCCAGTAGAGGAAGGTGACCAAAGGCTGAGTTCCTTTATAAGGGCATAGTACTCTAAGAATTAAATGCACATAAGTGAGAGCCTTTAATAACAATCGAGAAGCACTCTTGGACCAACAAATACGTAGAGATGGAGAAACCAAAGAGACGCCACTAGTTTTTGTAAACACCTTTAGTAATCTCTTGTATAAGATTAAGAGTATAATTCATAAAAATTGGAAGAAAATTATGACAAAGGAAATGGGGAATTCGATTATTGCCTTCAAAAAGGGTACTACTGTACGTGACTTAGTCATAAGGAATGATGTAAAGAATAGAAAGAGAGTATGTCAACAGACTAAACTGTGGGGACTCCCGCCAGTACTGGGGCATCATCCATGTGGTAATTGTACAATGTGTATGCAAACCAAGAAAACTATGACTGTGGATTTGGGCTTTGGAAAAATGTGGAAAATGGCAGAACACACCAATTGTGAAACGAGCAATGTCATCTATTTAATTAAATGTCCCTGTCAATTGATTTATATAGGGAAAACGAACAGAAAGTGTAAAACAAGGATGATCGAGCATAGAAGCTGCATTAGGAATGGTATTGATCAGGCACCCATGGTGAAACATTTTATGGAAAAGAAACATACTAGTAATGAATTTGAATGGGTTATTCTTAAGCAAATCAAAGGGGAGTCACAGGAATTGATTAATAAAAAGTTGCTTCAATTAGAACAGAAATTGATTTTTCTGTCAAAAAGCCATCTCCATGGGTTAAACGAAGGTGTGGAATGGCACAATGCCTAGGCAACTTGTTCTGACTTGATCATTATTGTTTGAAATGGATTTTGGATAGATGTAATCATGTTATTGCCAAAATCGCTCTTGATTTGTCTACATTGTACATATTGCTAGATCAGATATATGTGGTGGGAAAGACCTGTACACAGCAGTGTGACAAAAACTTCTCTATAAACAAATATATGGAAGCATATGTCTGGGGGACGTGAAAAACACCAATTTATTTGCTAACTCTTTGCAGCTCCCTCGCTGAATACTGGTCTGTGACTCTGTTTGTATACACTGGACTTTGTTATAATGCGATCTAATGTGGCCAGCTCGAATTTGTAGTTATTATGACCAGATAATGATGTGACCATCCTGATTGGCGCTAACACACACATTTGGTCAGGTGGAACTAGTGTTGTTCTATTGCTGGCGGATGGAGAAACAATAGGGATCTGATTCCAAACTTTTGCATGTCTAGCCCATTTGGTGGCTGATGCGGGGTGGCATAGGGAGCGTAGGGACTACATTTCACTTCAGTAGCGGTCGTCTATGGCCATACGTGCGTGGTGTGATGACGTCATCGCGCGGCGTCACGGTCACGCTGACGTCCGGCGTGATGATGTCATTACGCCTCCTGCGAGAGCGATCGCGGGAGGTAGATTCATATACTGGATCCTACTGAGTGTCTACCGTGGCCCCCGTTACCGGCTCTTCTTGAGATTACCCAAGTGAGTAACTTTTGGAATCTCAGCCTTTTACACATGGCTTAAGAACTGTGGGTCTTCATGAGTCTTTGTTACCCTATAGCCACCACAGAGAAGAGGCTAATCCCCCTTTTCCTAAGCGTGAATTGAACATTTGGGCTGGATACCTTGGAGATACTCATCACCTATATTGGTATATGAGTAAGTGGAAAAGTTTTTTTACTCGATTAGTATATGCATTTAGAGTATAAGAAGCGGACAAACCTTACAGGTCTTTTGTTCCTGTTATTGTATCTTTCAGGGAACAGACAGTCCTGGGGGTTTAAGAAAGCTTTTGAAATACATTATGAGCGGATGAAGTGATGTTGGGGCCATACGTTTATAAGAACATGGTAAGATGCCTCTGTTATATAAGCAAGAGATGATAATTTACCATCCAGGGCCTACATTAATCTAATGACAATATGTGTTATATACTAGGACAGAAGACAGAGGAATCCAGGCAGTAAACTCTAGAATAATTGGAAATTCTGCCTTTAAATTAACCACTTAAGGTTAAAGAAGACTCCGGGGTAGAGAACTCTAGAGTCAGAGAGGTATGTAACTAATCACATACTTTTCACCTTTATGGGGATAAGGGTCATGCAGTCAGTTTAATTGATGGACTAGTACTGTCATAAGAGAGAGTAATATAGTGCCTCCTTTATATTAAAAGGGTACATCGTCTTTACAAGAAGACAGAAATTAGAATACATGATTTCAGTTTGGATAAGATCTACACAAGACACTACACACCCCTGAAGAATGTTCCACATTTTTGTGACAATGGGACAGAAACTTGTACAAGTTGGGAATTTGAAAAACTAAAATACGAAATAGCCAAAACAACATTTTAGGCTAGGGCACTCAGTGTGATTAGGTCACACGGGTTCGACCAGAGATCAAATTGAATCGACTAAAGCTGATTTACTTGTGTGGTTTTAAAATTGGTTCTTTGTTTTATTTTATATGACCATTTTTTATGATGATTTTTTTAGCAATGAATTGTGTATAACTAATAAAATTTGTATTGTTGAACTTCATAGTGCTGCTTACCTGCTAGATAGGATACCCATGTGAGTTGTGGCACCTTTTAGGTATTGAACTTCTTTTTGTAGAAAACAGGCATTGCTCCACGGAGTAAGAAGTTTGCGAATCCCCAACTGTGGTTTGAGGCCGTTTTGAGAATAGTGTATTTTCTTTTCAGCATATAAGTTTTTAAACATTCAATAGATAACAAGATATACATTCAATTAGATTTTAGTAGTGCAATTTTTGAATGATTTGTTCAAGGGTTTACCAATGCAATAGCATCATTTCAGTGGGCACCTGAAGGGAAAGGGAGTGCGGAAGGGTCAGACAGATGGTGGGGAATGGATGATTGGAACATCTACAACAGTCAAGTGCAAAGGAGACCGAAGAAGGGGTAACATTCTAATTTACTACTGCTACCTTCCATTTATCTCAAATCAAAGACTACTTAGTTGTAGTTAATATCTTTAGGCACTCCGAGCCGCATCAATTACATTGGTAATGCTTTATGGAAGAGGAATGTCTTCAATGCTTTCTGACATTTGAGGTTGTTTTTGTTAAATGATAAGTGCCAAATTATTTCAAAGTTCTAAGTCCTGCGTAATGACCAATTTTATTTCACCAAATTTGTTTTTGGGTTTGAGTTATCGAAGGAAAGATGCTTTTCAGGATTAAAGTTCGCTTAGCAGTGACTCATATTTTTTGCTGAATGGGGGGCAATGGGAATTATGCATCACTTGTGTGGCCAATCCAGTTTTTAAGAAGTTGCAGTAATCTATTTGTGTGTGCAATTTTGCTCCCGTTACCCCATTCTTGTGATGGAGATCAACAAAAGGTACAGCATTTATCAATTTATCAATGTGTTGACTGAGTGAGTCCAAGACTTTGTTAGTTTGTTAATTTGTGGCAAATAGACAGGTTAAAATGAGGAGTCACGACTAAATTCATAACCTTACCAACAAGTCTTGTGAGTCCGCTAATTTATAGCATTTATATATGTTTAGAAGAGACCGATCAGCTCCTGAAAACACATCATTCTGTCACAATACAATGTACTTAAATATTTTATTTCAAATGCAAATATCATCTGACCGTAACCTTTAAGTTGGGCTCCAAAGCTTACACATACGTGCCTTTAAAACTGATATTGCATCTATGATTTCAAGTGCATCTATCCATGTTGGGGCTCATTTTGAGCCCTGTGTAAAAGGGCGTGGCGGGAATCTCAATATGAAAGCCTTACGTAAGGCTTTATATTGAAGATTCCCCCCATGGCCCATTTTCCGGCATTTGTATGGCATAGAAGAGGGACAGAACGTGACATGTTTTTGTCGCCTCCCTTCCTCTCTGCCATACAAATACTCTAGCATTTGTGCAGGCATGCATTTTCATGTAGGTTTTGTTTTGATAGAACAGAGGTGGAGGACACTGCATGTGCCCTTTGCAAGGAAGACAAATCAAGACGTGGTAGGACCTTGTTTGATTTGACTTTCCCTCAATTAGAGGCAGTTTAATTTACAGAAACAGACAAAACTTTTTCTTTTTTTAAAACATTTTCACCAAAATGTCCAGTTTGGAGGAGCCCAATAAACATATTTTTGGTAAAATGTCATCCGCATTCGTCCATCTAGTCAAAGGTTATTAGCATTAGAATTTTGGGAAACGACTATGATAACGGGTTTCACCTTAACTGTAGACCGGCGACTATATACATATTCAGTGCAAAAAACTTTAGTTGAACCATTGTTAAGGTGAAAATATCTGATGTAACAAAACTCTTGATATTCAATGAAAAACTTTAGACGAAGTGACATTAAGGTGCCAATTTAAGGCAACAAAACCCCTGAAATTTGGCAGGTGCTGGAAGCTATGCCTCCTTAATTATGAGAACCGCATTGCACAGCCCGTAAGCACCTAGATTATATAACAGACTAACAGGTGTACCCGTGCTTCGCATGGTACCCCCTACTTTAGTTCTAGTTTGAATTTTATTTAATGAACTAAATCAATGCTTCTTTGTAGACCATATTGCCAGTCTTTCCTATAGTGTAAACAAATTGTCTTTGTTTCTAACTGTGGAGCAAGCCACATAAAGCTGAACATGAGAAAAGCATAAATCCCGTAAATCGATTCCAGCAGGGCCGGTCTTTACGTCAGGCAGCCCAGGCGGCTGCCTGATGTCAGTCAGCCTCTAGGGGGCGCTGCACCAGCAGTCCCCAGTGCTAGAATACACGTGTAACACGTTTGTTTCCTAACATTATAAAAATGAATGTGCCTGTTCATTTTTATAATGTTGGGAAACGAACGTGTTACACATGTATTCTACCACTGGAACTGCTGCAGGCTGTGGCCTCGGCCATGGCAGTTTCTAGTCCATTTGGTCCCCAGGGCAAAACACTAGGAATGCGCCCCCGCACCTCATCCCATGCGCCACTCCCGCCGCACCCCGCGCTCCACTCCCGCTGCACCCCGCGCACCACTCCCACCGCACCCCGCACACCACTCCCACCGCACCCTGCGCGCCATTCCCAAACTACACCGTTAAGGAACTCCTACCGAAAGTCAAACAGTCTGTCACACAAGGAATGAATTGACATTTACAATGGTGGGCCACTTTTCACTGGCGCTCTAGACAATTTTATGCCCCAGTCCCACTTATGCTACAGATAATGAGGACTGGGCACACCAACCAAGAGACCATGAATATGCCACAGGATGCAGTATATACAACCAACAAAGAACACAAGATGCTGAAGGGGGTTTGGAGGCAAGCTAAGCCAAAAGGGCAATGACAAGGAGACACCTGAACCCAATAAACAATCACTTTAACATTCTTTGAATGGGAATCAAGGGTTATGCTTTGATACAGTAAAGTCTTCACTGTTGGAAGGATACATGGACCAGAATTATTTATTTATTCATGCAATGTTTGTCGGGTACCCGCATATTTATTTATTTATGCAATGTGTGTCGGATACAGGTATCCAACAAACATTGCATACATAAATAAATTATCCATCTCCATGTACCCGACAAACATTGCATAAATAAATAAATAAATAAACCGATTCGTAGCTTAAAGAATATTTACTCAGCAACACTGGTCAAAACTATTATCCGCATAGTGAAGTAACTCATCACCAGTGCCATGGAAGTGGTTTAAAGTGTAATTGATATATAGTTTGGAAATGAAGCAGCATGAAAGAAATAGCGTTGTTTTAAACTATTATTTTGGCCATTTTCTGGGCTTGCAGGGACGCACCATGGGCCCAAACGGGTCGGGGCCCACGGTGCATCCCTGCAAGGCACGCACACTCCCCACAGCCCAATGCACCTCCCCTCCCATCTCAATGCCAGCACAAAACCATTTAGTGACTAATGGGCCACCATTAGCAGTTTCCTGCCGGTATTGTGATGGAAGGGGCTGGTCTTAGCTGCAGGGGGACCTAAAGTGTTTTTATTGGTGTGCTTATGCCCCCACTCCAAGTGGCACAAAAGTGGTCAGAGGGAGCCTCTGACTTCTGTAATGTCACGTAGTACTTTTGTACTTCCATGGGGAATTCCATGCCCTCCAGAGGCTCCAAGGACCGGGGCAATTGCGACCCCCGGGGCTATTGCGCCCCGGGCAGTTGCCCGCCTCATTCGGGCCAAGATACAGGCCTGGCCTCGGCCCTCAGGCAGCGCAGGGCAATTGGCAAATAAATTAGCAACATTTGTTGCTTTATTACCTTCCCCCAGCCCCGAGTGGCGCCAGCGCTGCTGGCACCAGCCAGGCCCATGGGCGCACGTGCGGTGTGCCCTCCTCCAGGCTGTGGGCGCGCACTGACACTTAAGTGTGGATCGATTGGGGCTGGCTGGTGTTGTCGGCCCCAGCCATTACAGAAAAGAGCAACGAGTGGGTCACTAAATCCTGAAGTTGCTCCCATCACAAGCACACACTGCCAAGCAGCAGCAGAATCAGCAAATACAAACAGTTTCTGCATCCTGCCCTCACTGATTGGCCTTGTTTCAGGAAACCCGGCAGTAACTACAGCCTGCCGAGGAAAGCACACTTCTTTCCTCCTGCTCCCGTCCTCGCAGGTGAGTCCTATTGCTGCATAGGCGTTTTATTTATTTTAAAATGGTATTGATGAGATGACTGGGCCATCCAAGAACAGCCTCTGGAGGCCACAAAGCTAGACACTTTTGTCAAGGCTCAAGTAGTCATGAAAAAGGAAGCAAGCACTGGTGGTGGACTCTCCTCAGGAGATCAAAAGGCCGTTCTCAGAAGACCTGGGCAGAGTGTCACCGTCAGCAGATCTTAGACAGTTGCACATTCCAGCAGGGTTGGATTGGTCGGTCCGTTGGCCGGGCCAAAATCACTTCGAGGGCGAGGCCCTGGGGGCCGGTACCACGCTTGGGCCATTTTGGGGTTACTACGCCCCCCTAGTTCCCGCTTCCAAGCATATTGTTTGTTGTTCCCCCTTTCCTGAGCATGCACTGCTGACTTTATTTTAGTGCAAGAGTTTCATACATTTCACTGTTCGCTCAGACTTGTCTTATACTCTTCTTTGTCGTTGTGCTTCTTTTGTTTGGAATAGCAATCACGCTAATCTAACGAGATAAACAAACACCTACACGAACGCGCCTTGTGAATGATGGTGTGAAGGATGGATGCAGGCGCTGGACCAAAAGCTGAGCGAAGTCTGCACAGCAGCTGGCCTGGGAATGCGACTCAGCAACTACAGTAGAAACCGTCTCTGTGGACGGTTGGCCCGTCTTCCGTATAATGCAAATACCCAGACTTGTAGGATGCATGCTTCACTTTCTTTGTAATATTGGGGGCGACATGCTGTAGCATCAATTCATGTCCTTTAAAATACCCTGCACGGTGCAGCTTCCGATCTCCTTTAACACAAACGCTAGGATATGGCCATGACTAGCTAACGCCACATTAATCAAAGCCAGGTCTCTAAAGAATAGATCAAGTGTTGAGGAATCACCTGCTCACACTTTCTGTCGTGTGACCAACCAGTACGCAAAAGATGTTTCAGAGCACGTGGGGCTCTTGATGCCACCAATTTCTGCATTTGATACACCAGCAGCTGAACACACCCTGGGGAGGCAGCTCCTTCTGCATAGTCCATTTCTCTCCCAAGCTCGAGACAATATTCTTTACCATAATGGAGAATGTGAAAAAGCACAGGGCTGCAAGGCTGGTGGGTGAGGGTGGAGGGCAGATCGCACTACGCTTGGGGTACACTGGAGATGATTCCCCTGATACCCGCAGTACTCCAAGTCCCTTGAAATGAAATTCGTCTATACACTGCACAATGTGCAAGGGCTGCTGTTATTCAAGCAGCACGCGACTAGTAATTTGCAAAAAGTAAACTTAACGAGTCCCAAGAAAAGGTCATCTCCCACCGTTTAAGAATTTGATTGTTTTTGTTTTTATGTTGGGATGGTAGACATCGTTTTTCTTTGCAATCTTACAGTTTGATGGTGCTGTCGGGAGCTAAAATGAGTGATCACAAAGGAAACATTTAAGAATTTGGAGAGTTCACACGCATTAGCGAAACAAACCCCAATACTCGAACTGCCATTTCACTTCCACAGTAATGCACTGCAGTGTGTTTCAATGTAAAGTCCACACTGTAATGTCATAATTATAGAACGACACCTCTCCAACATTAACATTGGGAGCTATGTTGAATTGTACATGCATGGTAAGTAACTCTCTGCATATGTTTAAAGTAGACTTTGCCACTCACATGGAGTAGTCTTATTGTTTACGTGTGTCCCTCCTAAATATATTTAACTTCCTGTGAAATATTTGATGCAATACATATTGCATAAATGCATGTATTTTTATGCTGAGATAGACAGGCTTGTACAGCTATCGGTGGGTATGTTGCTGGTGCTTGTTCTTGGAGGTTTTTTCTAACACTGTTCAAGACAAGTTCATCACCTTTTAAGAGTGGCTAAATGTTTGAGGTCATACGAATGACATTAGTGTAGATCTGAAAATGTCGATTCTCTAACCTGAGTCACAGCAGCAAACTGGTCATTGTTACTAAAAATGAAGAGCAAAAGCAGACTAACATAACCAGGCCTGTTCGGGTTTGACCCTCTTATTGCTGTTTTCTGAGGTTCATGAAATTCAGCAGATGCCAGCATTGAAAATTTTGTTAACTCAAAGTCCCCACTCTCGCTGCTCAGGCCATGACATGCATGAAATCACAGGTTGGGGGACGGGGGGCGCCAACGATGCTTCCCGCCTGGGGTGCAATCTGTTGTAAGACCGGTCCTGGATTCCAGCTACTTTGAGTTGGAACATTGAGATTGTGCAACAACATTATCGGTGTCCCGATCTACAGAAAAGGTAGCAGCGACCTCAACATAAGTGCTGTATGTGTAGGGCTGAAGCATATGAGCTTGAAGTGCTGTACCCCTATGTGTACGGCTGACGCATGTAAGCTTCGTGCTGTTGAGATGGCATACATTCATCAACTTCCATGGGAAATGAAGTTTCTGTAATTATCATGAGAGATTTACCACAATGTGACAGACAACATCATTGCAGACACTACTGAAGAGACATGCACCGTTTTGTGTCATGTCACCTGCATGACTTTAAAAGTGATGGCTGCTAATGTCAGATAGAATAGATATTGATTATTTGATAGTGTGGAAAGTTTAGGAACAATGACCGCTGAAGTTGACATGAACGACTGAACTTTAGGAACAATGAACGTAGAACTATTGCAGAACTACAGTGCAAAGAGCTATATGGCAGGGGTAAGTATTGCAGAATGCTTAATAAAAAAAAATCTTGTTTATACTTGTTACATTGTCTACACCATGGAACCTACTCACATGCCAAATGTCAGGTTTGTAGCATATGTAGACATATGGAGAACATTTCGAAAAGACACACACACATATCCATGCATTACAAACCCCTTAAAAATCGCTTACATTTCTTTTTAGAAAAATGTATATTTGATACTTTTTACATTTTCCACACCATGGAACCTATCCACATGCCACAATTCAGATTTGTAGCATGTTGCGAAGTATGCTGAACATTTTGAACAGACACACACACATAGTCACAGATTTCCCTTTTATATATAGATATGACATCACTGATGATATATATGACATCACTTATGGCATCATGAGTAACAACACTGGCACAGCAAATCACACTTGCAAGAAAGAGAGATGCAATATTTAAAAGCATGTTTCTGTATATATAGGTAGATCCAGGTGCAAAGCTTGGTTGGAGTTTGCAGTTAGAAATACTGCATCAACAGACAATTGTTTTGTGCATTGCCTGATTTTGTAGGATGCTTCTAGCCGAAACATATGTCGACTCTCACAAATAGAAACCTAAGACATCTGATAGGTTTTTTCCTCTTCATAGAGCCGATTCAATTAAACAGGGCTCTATCTCTAAATACTTGTTGTTGCACTTTTAGTGCCTGTACAGTACTATTCTTCATGTACTAACCCCACCACACTTTCAGCTTTACATGTATTGCAAACAATATTTTTTCTATCTGCTTAAGTTGATTTTTTAAATCGGTTTATTATAAAGATAAATACAATTAGTTTTGTTATTATCTAGCGGTTGGTTTTTCTAAGGTGCTTTTGTTAAATGTTTTCCCATTTGTACCTTCCTGTTTTCGATTAAATGAGTATCATGATTACACTCACATATTTTTATTAAGTGTTGCAGTGGCTTTGCCTTCTATTAACTGGCACATCACTTACCTGAGTGTGGCTGGAAGAGATGGGGTTACCACCTCCTTTGTTCGCTCTCCTCATAGTTAGAAATACTGTCCATTTACAACCATGGTATTCTTATACATCAGAGATACTCTGTATTGATTGAGCATTCGCTTTTATGACTCCTCTACCTTATCGGTCTGTTTTAAAAACATTTCCCCAAGCACAGAAGATATTAGACTACTCCAATCAGGACTTTACACATGTCCACAAAAGAATACAACATACATAATAAGGGGCAGTTTCCAAAGTCAACGTATCTACATATGGCAGACAACGTACTTGCATTATAACAAAACAAAAATCAAATGCTATGCCATGACCATGTGACATAGTAAAGGCCAGGGCAGGTGGCCTGCAACAATTCGATGCTGTGAGGACACATAGTAATCAGGACTAGACTAGCTAATGTACTGGTTGGACAAAGGTTTTAATGGATTTAGTGCCGGGGTTTGAAGCCGACATTCCACTACATGTTTTACGACCCTCCTTCATCCTCACCATTGCTTATGTTGGGTAGGGCCAATGGAAGTTGTCATGTTAAACCTCTGGAGATTCAAAGCTTGCAGTCTTCTCCTACATTACATATAAATTGTCAATTGCTATGTGCAAGAGCAACTTTCTGTAGTTCCCCAAACATTATTTACAATGCTTGGCAAAGGTTTTCAAACCTTCATAAAATACAGGGTATATTGCATCTGTGCTATATATTCAAATAAAGCCAAAATATTTCTGCATGGATGGTACTTACCAGTAGGATCCTTGAGGTGATCGCATGTGGTATCCTAGCTGATTTGTCATATGATGTCATCTGTGATGGCCTCTGAAATGTTGCCATGGAGTATGGTTAGGTAGAAGGGCTGTACATCTTGAAAGTATTGATATTTTATTTATATTGCGCTTGTACACAAGTGTTTCAGAGCATGACCAAGCAAAGGGAGGGGAACAAGGGAGAGCAAAAACAACGATATAACTAAGCCCAGTGACATTAAGAACGTGCAAGTGCATGGAAAAGGGAAAAGGGGTGAAGTGCGTGGAAGGGGGAGAAGTGGAAAGTGTGGAGCAGAGGAGAGAAAAAAATAATAATAAGGAAAATAAATAAATACAGACAATAAAAAAGTGGTAGTGCAGCCAGCAAGTGGCAAGTGCATGAATTAGTCAGATAGGGTATATCTGATAAGTGGTGGACTGTATGGGTACAAATACAGATCCCAGTGCAAGGAGTGGCCTGCAGGCAGTGCAGGAGGGGCAAGGTGAGCAGGTACCTGGGCCTGAAGGACAGAGGGTGGCCAGGTGTACGGTGGCATGAGGGAAAACAGAAACGCAGGGAAGAAGAGGAGCAAAGGTAGAAGCGAAGAGGAAGGTGTTGAGGTGCTTCTGGAAGATGATTGTCCTCAAGTTTCAAGGTGGCTGGGAGGCTGTTCCAAAGGGAGCCCCCAGCTGAAGACAGAGATCTTGCCCCAGCTTGTTTCTTTGAAAAACAACTGATCCTAAGGGAGTTAGAGGTAGAGGAGCGAAGGGCTCTAGAGGGGAGGTATTTACGGAGGGATAGTTGAAGGTATTTTGTACCCAGGCCCCAGAAAGCCTTGTGAACAATGCAGAGGGTTTTAAATATAATCCTTGCATCCAATGGGAGCCAATGAAGGGATTTCGGAGCTGGAGAGATACGATCCCAGGGCTTGAGGCCAAAGACAAGTCTTGCAGTCCTGTTCTGGATTAGTTGTAAACGGCGGAGAGTGGAGGTAGGTAGATTTAGACAGTTACAGTAGTCCATTGTCAATTGTGGTCACACCTTGTCCTTCATTCAGTCTTTGGTTGGAATCACTGCACATGTAGATGTCACAATGAGTGTTCATGGAAATGTGGCCATTAAGTTAAAGCCACATGACAGACACAGTGCAATGTTAATGCACACATGCTAAATATTTGGGAATGTATATGTGTGGGCTGCTTTCCCAGAAACTTCATCAAATAAGAGAGATTGGGCCTCATCACGACTTGGGCAGTAACGCCGGCTGTATTACCGCCGGCGGTATTAGCCCTACTGCTGAACTCCCCGGCGCTAATAGCGCCGGATCACGAGTTCCGCGGTAATGTTAATCCCCATTCCCTATTGAGCTCATTCAGGAATGCCCCATTCCCCATTGGGCTCAATGGGGAAATTTTGCGCTAATACCGCCGGCGGATTTCCCGCCGGCGGTATCAGCGCAAATTTTCAGCGGATTTCCCCCCAGCTAAGAGCTGGGGTGAAATCCGCCGAAGTCCTGATTTAGCGGACCCTTAAAGCCGGCGGTAATAGCACTACCGCCGGATTTAAGGGTTACCGCCAAAGTCGTGATGAGGCCCATTGTTTTTAAATGAACCTGAATCTACCATTATATGCACAAACATGCATCTTTCTTTCTTGCATGCATGTTCTGCTGAACCAGTGATGTCACTCCTGATGCCATAAGTGATCACATATGTGATATCATCAGTGAGGCCATTTGTGATGTCATCAGGGTGCTTACGGGCTGTGCAATGTGGGCCTCATATTTAAGATGGCACCTGCCGAATATTTGAGGTTTTAATGCATTGAATCGGCACCTTAACTGTGCTTCAAATAAAAAATGTTCACTGAATTTCAAGGGTGCTGTTTTGCTATAGTTCCCACCACCTGTAATTCGTTCTTTTGTTCTGATAACATAACAGATGTTATATAATTTGTTATCCAAGGCTCATAATTAAGACTGGATAAGCAGAAGCTAAGAGGAGCTCCTGAGTATCCAGCATTAACCAGTGACCAGAAGCTAGCACTGGGTACATGCATTCTTCAAATCAAACCCCCGCATAAGGCACAAACATATAATTTTGGTATACAGTCTTTATATCAAAAATGATATACCGAATCACGTATACATCTAAATATATACCTTAAAAACCCTTATATAGAATATATGTATGGTGGGTTAGGGTTTAATTTTTTGGGGAAATGGTTGGGATGGGTTTTTAGGAGTCAGAAACGGGGGTTTGCAGGGTGAACCCCCTAAAAACAAAATGGAGAAAAAAATTAAAACAAAATCAATGTTCAGGTTTTCAAGGTATATGTTTCGATATATAAGTGATTCATTATATAATACCTTGTTATAAAGACATGTAACCTCCATTGTGTCCATAATTTGTGGCCCCTTATGCTTTAAACGTTGTGTTGATGTTTCCTAATGTTTAATTTTAGATATTCCAAATGCACACACTTAAATTCACGTAAATATGTTTGTTTAGCATCCATTGGTCTGGGGAACCAAGTTGCTCCTGGTAGCTGTTGGTGTCAAGCTAACTAGGCTCTTCTAGGCCACATGCAGGAGCTACATATCTCCCAGCTTCCTTCAATTGCAAACCCTGTTATAAATATCTGTTCTTGAGCTGTGCAACATGTGGGTTATCAAGTATTTCATCTTTTGTGTGTCTATTAAATTAGAAGGGATTAGTATTGGTGTACTCTGACGAGGAACAGCAAGGTAGGGTTAAAGGGGAACTGTGATGAAGACGACTGAAGTTGTGCATTTGGAAACTGTGATTAAGAGTGAGGGGTGTAGTTGGGGACGCTATGTGCATCATTCAAAAAAGGTCCCAACAATAAAGATTTGGTGACCAGAAATGACATTTCTTTAAAACAATCTCAAAAGACACTTAAAGAATCTTGGGGTTTGAGTAAGCCTGTGGGCCATACACCCTGTGGCAAACGTAGCTGTTGCTCTAGTACCAAACACACAAGAGAGGTAGACTTGGGACTTAAAAAAACCCTGGCAGCAACGCCAATTTACTAATTGTAATTAAAAAATGGCCATATATGTCATCTGGTGCCCTTGCCGTAAAATATATATTGGCATGACAGAAAGAAAAGTTAAGCAGAGAATTACAGAGCACAAGAGTTGTATAAGGAATTGCAACACAACTACTCCAATGGTAGGTCATTTTCTGGCAATGAACCACACACCAGAGTCACTCACGTGGAGTGCACTCATACAGTTGAATACAACGGAAGACATAGAAGCCAACAAGAAAAAATTATTCAACCAAGAACAATGATTAATTTATCTTTGCAACTCGGTACAGATATGTCAGAATGAATCGATTGATTGGAAATTACTTTAAGGAGGAATGGATATGTTTTACATCTACTTATTGAACCATCAGAAAATGGCGTTTATATAGAGACATCTAAAACGAAGTTATGCCATCAGCAGAGGTATACTAATGATTTTTTAAGTGTTACTGCTTAAGTAAATTTAACCCGAAGGTTTCGGTCCCATACTCCAATTGCATGTAGATCTGAGCACAGCTGAGCCGTCTATCATTATTGTTAGGCAAGATCGCTAACATCGTAAAAGTTGAATAATCCAGGAAGAAGAATATAATCTAAGCTTAAATCATACCACGGAGGAATATTTCCAACTTTTGGTACTTCAGTTCGGGACAATTGAGATCGAGGTAAGATTGTTCCAGTACTGAGATGTCCACCATGTCTATCATGGCGGAGCAAGGTAACCACATTGTGGACCAAAGTGCAAATGGTTGCCGGCAGTTTCAAACTTCCTAAATGCTGTGACAGACGCGACTCCATCCACACCCGTGAGGTTACCGAAAGAAATGGCTGCAAGCACGGCAGCCTGAAACAACTGTTTCCTGACGGATCTGTAAGTAATCGGGAGGTGAAATTCAAAAATAAGTTCAAATGCCTGTGAGGTTTCAGAAGAGTTCATCTGAATGTCTGCATAATATGTACGAGGAAATGACAATGTAATATTCGGAAGAGAACATTTTCTGACACTTAGGGCCTCATTACACGGACGGTAAATCCTGCTATTAGCACCTTGGTCCATGCCGGTAAAATACCGGCACTGCCTTGGTGGAAAGGGGAATTACCGCCCTATTCCAAGGTTGGTGGGGCAGTAATTCCCCCTTCCCCCATTGCCCTTCCCCATTCCCATTTTTGCCCCATAGGGCATAATTGGAATGGGGAAGGTGCTAATTACGGTACCGCAAATTGCGGTACCGTAATTAGCTCCCTGGTCCCTTTGTGGGTTGGTTTTTAACGCCTGCAAAAAGCAGGCGTTAAATTCTCCAACCCGCAAAGGGACCTCGTAGTAAGGCGGGAAGGATTTACCGGTACTGGTAAAATACCGGTACCGGTAAACCCTTAATGTCTACCGTGTAATGAGGCCCTTAGTGTCCAAAAGATTGACTTCTAAGTACTAAGATATTAAAGTCGGTGTTGTGCCAGTCAAAGTGGCCATATGAGGCATTACTTTAGACACAAAAAAAGAAAAAACAACTTAGACTCGTGTCCGTGTTGTTGTTTTGTCACACAGAAACTGAAAAGAGCTCGAACATTTTTCCGGCGATAGCACAGAAAGTAAAAGTCTAATACTTCTGTGGGCTCTGCATACCCATGAGTTAGATGATTTCCGCGCACGGAATGGTAAGAATCCTGTCTTTCTGAATACAACATCCAGTAGTTCAGGTGTTTGATGTCACATGCGGGATGAGTTGTGATAGACCAGATCATTGTGTGTGAGATCAACAGTAGTATGGCTACCAGTTGTTGCAGATAATCAGACGTGATCACTTTTGTTTTAGTTTGATAACCTAGAAAGGATTGATTTTTAGGCTATACCATCGAGCAACCCCTCCCTTTTTTAAAATTGATTTTCTGTCAGTGAAATTGGACAGAATACATAATAAAAACCAAACCCTTTTTAAAGTCAGTCGTTTGTTCGAAATGGACACTGAAAATGTGTGATTTTCTTTTACCCCCTAGGGAATAAGCGTTCTACTAAAAAGAAGCGCCTTCTACTACATCTGCCAATAATTAAGATTGCAGTGTGGCAAGCCTCACCTAGAGAATTAAAAGAAATTTCAAAACAATGTGGTGACTGGCACTCCAATGTAGATTTTGTTCATTGTGCTTTGTTTAATGACCTCTACATGTGTTTCACCACTTGCTTATACAGTGGCTCATCAGGAGGTAAGCTTCATATTCTGAGTACAATTGAGCGAACAAGAAATAAAAGAAAAAGAAACAAAGAAATACATTTCAGTCATGTGTTGGAGATTTTGATTCATCTCATATGTTCATACATTTGTTATATAGTTATTTAAGCCTCTTATATATATTGCAAAAGTCCTATCATTTATACAAGATATAAATGGTCTCAAATGTTATTTTAAAAAGTTTCATTTGAAAAATGTTATGATCCAAATAGATTAAATACAAAAGAAGAGAGCTTACTTTACGTAAATCTTGTTTTTAGAATGCTTCGTTTTTGTCAGAAAATCGGTTTTCTGTGCTGATTTGCTGAGGTTCTAATGTTTCAGAAAGGGTGCTGAAGTCTTTACTTCTAATATTCCTTTTTTTAAATGCAGTCCCTACAAATAAGGACATAATTATTTTGTTTAGAAAGTTACATAGAGGTAACTTTCAATTAGATTACAAAGTTACAAAAGTGGCTGATTTTTTAAAAAGATAAGAATCTACTATCATAGACTCAAAGCTTCCTGGTCTTACCTCCTTTTTTTTGGCTCTTGCTTTGTATGTGGTTCTGATCTGGATCCCGGGCTGCTTCTGTCTGTGAAGAGTTGCCCGCTTTTTATACGTTTTTGTAAAGCAGCATGATGATGTCACGCGTTTCAGCGTGATGACATCATGCGTTTAAGCGTGATGACGTCACGCGTTACGGCGATCGACGCCATTTTGGATTAGACCTATGGCATCATGATGGCGTTTCTACTCCCCACATCTATTGGCCATGTTGTAATAAGCTGTTCAATATTGTGTTTTTTAGTTGGTAATTTGACTTAATTTTGAGGTCTACTTGTTGTTTTTCCTCTTTTTTCCTCTTTTTCTTCCCTTTTTCTTTTTGCATTCACTTTTTAAAAGAAGATTGCATATGTAATACGCTTTTTTAGGGTGTTATGTGATTTTTTGTAATAAAATAAAATATATATATTTTTTCTAAATAATGAACATATTGTGGTATTTTTAATTCTGACCAGGTGGAGCAGTCCTCATGGTGGTGTTTTGAGAAATTGTCTCATTTTGAAGGGGAGGTTATGAGAGGTGACAGGAACTTTTTCGTAAATTGTAGTTTTGTGTGAGGGGCACGGTCCTGTCCTCTATTTACAAAAAAAAAACAGTCCTTCTAAAGTTTTTTGGTAGTTGGGGACTGTGACAGGGAGGCAGAGCTAGTGGTAGTGAGAACTGTGATGAGTGAGTTGGTGGTAATTATAAGCATTTTTAAAACATTTAAAACCCTAGAAAATCCCTGTCATTATTTTTATAAGAAAACGAATTGCTTCCAAAATAAAATTAAAATACTCCTCTTCCCCTTACTAGCAATCACAGTGATTGCCACATCTCAATATATAAAAGTTTTGAAGTATTTACTACTATGTTTCCAGTTCGTGCCGATACTCAAACTCAGAAAAGGCTAGAAAACAATAAACAAATCTACACCATCTCAAAGCCTCGAACCTTCACAAATAATCCTTTTCTACACTGTTCTCGTGGTCCCTGGAATTAAAACTGCTTTACACTCTATTACATAATTTTAGGGAACTTTCCAAAATCGATTCTAGAACTTGATTCTCAAATCGGATAATAGCTGATTTTCCGTAATGAAAAAGCTTGGCATTATTAATGCACCATTGCGGTATGACTAACTTTGTCATTACAAGGGTACCCTGTGGTATGGCAAATAAAAAAAAATAGCGGTATGACTAACTTTGCTGTTACAAGGGCACCCTGTGGTATGGTAAATTAAAAAAAATTAAAAAATGATGTGACTGCTTTATGCCAAAACAGCAAAGGATTTCCTTGAATCCTTGTGCATTACTTGTTGCTTATTTGATGTAAATCCGTGCATTGGTTAGGGCTGTACGCGGGTGCAAAAACTTTTTCGGGTAGCATGTCATGCAGTGGATGGGAAGCAGAGTAACTCTTACACCAAATAATCAAGCCACCTCATGAAGATGGCAAAGAGTTTGTTTTAATTTGAATTGTCTAAAACATGGAGTTAAAACGGACATCAACGGACGTTGCACGAGCTCTCAACACATCATATAAAAAATTACATTTATATAGTAAAAAATCATCATGCATGATGTCATACTATGTGGCAAATAAGAGAAATGTACGAGGGGTTGTTATTCTTTCAAGGTGGACATCTAAGTATACTTTCTATATAGGGTTGGGTTGTGATTGGATCTCAACTGTCAGGTGGACAACTCATGCCCAACCCTAGTGCAAGTCATCTCCAACATTTATTAAGTACACAATGGCCCTCATTCCGAGTATGGTGGTAGTCATGGCGCTATTTGCACCATGACTGCCTCCCATACCGGTACTGAATCCAGTTTGGTTCAATGTGGCTTACCGGTCCATTCCGACCTTGGAGGGACCGGTAAATCCCCATTTACCAAACCATTCCCCATTCCCATTTGAGCCCCCCATAGGGCTCAATGGGAATGGGGAGGGTGCAAATAACGGGCCGGCGTATGCGAAGCCCGTTATTTGTGCCCAGGTCCCTTAAAGGGTCCTGTCCTTAACACCTGATCAGACCAGGCGTTAAGGAAGGGACCCACTAAGAGACCTCGTAGTAGGGCGGTAAGGGATTACCGGCATGGGTCTCCTTACCGGTGCCCGGTATCCCTTACCACCCTACTCGGAATGAGGGCCAATATATTATTGGGTTTCAAACTATAAGGCCCTTTGTTATATGGCCCTCTACTATTTTTTTGGCACGCTCGTGCCCTTCTGGGACATTCAGCTCAATGGCAGCATGTAAGCTCATACACCAGGTGCCAGGAGGTGGACTTGCCTGTACCTCCCCAGCCAATTAGCCCATCATCTCTCATCACCCATGCCTTCTGTCATGAAGATTGCCTTTGAACTTAATGAATAATGTGTGCAGTCTTAAACAGCTGATGGTGAACTGGCTGTTGCGGTGGAGATATTAGATTTGGTTAATGATATGTTGGGGCTGCAATAGAAGTGGCCGGTTGCATTTGGACTTCTGAATGCGTCAAAAATTGTAACATGAAAAAAAGGTCCAGTCACTCAATTCTAGTGCTCCAAAATTGTTTTTAGCTGTAGTTCTTTTATGAACAATATTTTAAAAATAATATTTTCTTGATTGCTTTGCAATGTACTTTCTTTGATTGCAATTCCCTCGACACGTGTTCCCCCACAATTTATGCGGTTCCTCGGGAGGGTTTAATAGTTAAATGGCATTCCTTATAGGTGTATGAATCTATTCAATTGAGAACATCAAAGGATGATGAAAACAAAAAAAAGAATGAAAGAAAAGAAAAGAAAATAAGAGGCAGTCTCTTAGTTCATTATTGTCCCATCTACTAGTCTTAGGTTATGGATTCAAAAATCATATCTCTCAATCTGCTAATACCAATTTCAACAATTTAGAACATTACCAAGAATATTTCTAATATTTATACTATTCCTGTATCTGATTCTTAATGTCCAGAATTAATTCATCAAACATACTTTCAATCTATGCGGATATGGCAGATATGCGAAAACAGACAGATTTTTGTGCTATTCATCGACTTACTTTTCTTGCATGAGATTATGTTGTATTCATGTGGTTCATGTAGTGCTATCACTATGATGATTCTTAGGACTCTCCCTCTAGGTTAGAGTTACCAGGTGCAGGGTCTGTTTCTATGAATTGAATTAAATGTGTTGCACCCATTAGCTTCATTATGAATTTCAGCTTATGTTATACAAATGGATTTGGTGTAGATAAGATTGAATATTCTAACTAGTGGCTAGGATCTGATCTCTTACCTGGGACTGAATTGGCAATTCCTTTCGGCAGCATTGTCTTTTGTTTGTGGAGAACTCAGGCTAAATGGGCGCGTTTAAATAGAGAGGTATGACGTCAGCACGTATTAATGTGCATGTGACGTCGCCACGTTTGGTTCGCCATTTTAGATCGATTTTGATGTGGTATGCTAATACCCTATTATGTGCTTATGTGTGCCATTAACAATTTAGAATATGATAGTAAATCATCTTATTATAATGATCTTATTATTAATGGGTGTTAGAGAGTGAATATTCCATCTATTATGTTGATCTGGATGCTCTCATGCAAAACAATGTAGTATGATGAAAACACATGGTTTATAATACATAACATAAATGACAAAACTGTATGAAATTGTTACCTTGTCCATCACATAAGCCCCTATGGCATCATGAAAAGGTCAATCTTGATTGTCTCTGTGTTGAAACGAATCAACATGCAAGTGACTATACCACCTGATTGTGTCCAGCCGTATCATGCATCTAATGGTTGATGCGAGTTAATATCTTGTAATCCTCAAGTTATTTAAAGAAAGTGACTCAATTCTGTGTTGGAATTAAGTCCTGTGTGGCAGCAGTCCAACAAGCATATCCAATAGACTTCTCTCTGTCTCAATATTTTTTCAGTATTTCCTCCTCTGGAGGGAGTCTCTATTTTTTCCACTCCATAACATTGAATTGTAAACAAATGTGTTTCAGTGTGTTCAGTTAAGAAATCTTGTCCCAGAGGGTATCTGAAGTCTTATTTTTAATGGTACTGATATGTTCTGCCATTCTTGTTTTTAAAGTCTGTATTGTACTTCCTACATATATTTTTGAACATTGACATTTCAACACATACACAATGTATTTTGATTTGCAATTGATGAAGTCTTTTAACTTATAATCTTTGCCGTTGGGCATTTTTATTGTGGTTAGTCCATTTTCTGAATATTGACACATGGTGCAAGTGCCACATCTGAAATTTCCTGTTAGTTTGGAAGTATTCCATAGTTGTATTATGCCTTTGGATACATTGCGGTGTACGAAATGTGAACATTTGTTTCAGGTTGTTCACCTTTCAAAAGGTGATTTTGGGGTGATCCTCCAGAAAGGGTTTAAGATCCGGATCCATATTTAACAGATGCCAATGTTTCTGCAATATATGTTTGAGATGTTTGGCTTCCGACCTGTAGGTCTCTAGAAATCTTAATTTCTGATCTTTATTGTTGTTTATGTTCTTGGTTTTGTTTTTGAGTAGATCTGTTCTTGGTCTTTCATCAGTTATCAGACATTGTTCGAATAGCCTCTATGTTTGAATTTGATTGTTGCTTCTGTTTCTCAAATTCTGATTGTTCTGTGCAGTTACGTTTGATTCTCAAATATTCACCATATGGAATATTATTGATTATGTGTGAAGGATGATTACTTTTGGCATGTAATATGCTGTTTCCTGAAGATGGTTTTACATATAACGTTGATGGATTTTATTGTCTTTAATGTACAATTCCAAATCCCAAAAATGAATTCTTTCCTTGCTTTCTTCCATTGTCAACTTAAAGTTGAATGTGTTAATGTTGAGATGCTTATGAAATTCTTTCAATGATTTTTTGCACCCGTATGTTGAGATGCTTATGAAATTCTTTCAATGATTTTTTGCACCCTTTCCAGATCACCAGAATATCGTCTATGTACCTGCTCCAATATATTATTTGATGACTGTCAGAAAAAAGCACTATGCACACATGCATGTTGAAGTTCTAATGCTTCCATATACAGGTTGGCATAGGGTGGGGCGAATTTGTCTTGGCCTTGCAAAGTATCCTTGTCTCTGGGAATATAAGGGAGTGCGAGCACACACTATCATTATTCTGGAAATCCTTGCCCACCTTTATTTCCATCCTTGGGTCACGTGACAGGAGACCATGATCTGGTCCATTTTTCAGCATTTAATTGTCCTAAATGAATAAAACTTGGCAATCATGGTGTTCTTTCTTTGCACCTTAACAAGGGATGATTCAGCATCTCACGGTTACTGCCTTCAAGAATAGATAACCAGTCTTGGCTAATTCAGCTTTGACACCAGGCCAGACAGCCCTTCCAGACTCATCCATGGTCTTGGCTATTGATTTGTTGCTCCGACAAAGCTCCTAGCTCTTCCATATGGGCTTGAGCTTACAAAATATGTGACACCAATGTTCAATTTATATATAATGGCGCCTCCACCTGCTGTCAATTCACTACTATAGCCAGCTTCTAAGATTACTTGATCTACTTGCGTTACAGCATCTGTACATTTATTGAATGGTTTGCATTTTCTGCAGTGCTCTTCACACGTGCAATCTTCTTTCCACATATGAACGTTTACTCAATTCTCAACTTCGTCTTAGTTTCTATAAAGGTCCATACATTCTCTTGTTCAGCCAGCCTTTTCTGTGCATCACGCTTGTCTCACTTGTCTTTTATGATGTCACCATCTCATTTTCATATTTCTTCGGAGAGCTCCTCCATTAGATTATCATCTCTTCGAGAATACATTTGATAGGGTTTTCTCAGTGAATACCTTTTTTCGAATATTCATCATGGAATAGTCGCAACCACTGGTGTTAAACATAGCACAATCTCAGGCTTCCAATATATGGCTGGACAGGGGCAGGAATTCTTATAGAAGCAATTAGCTGCTCCTCTACACTCTCCCCTGTGGTCGAGTCATCGGCCACACCTTCACCGGTCTCCCCATTTTGATATCTCCTCTTGAAGAAGTGCTTCTTCAGATTCCAGATTTTCATCACCCCCTTCAGGGAACCTGCTGATTTTACATGTTCATCCACACTCCAGGTCATGCAGCTGCACTGTCCACTTGGATTACAATAGACCCATTGTCCTATGTACGTCTTGTGATTTCTTGTGATTTCTTGAATGCAGGCATTTCATCCCCTCAGGTGCTGCAATGCCGGCCTCTATGTATATCTTGATATCTTCATCTGTCACCTCCTTGGGTTTGAACCCTTACGGTCATCAATCATTATCTTCATCCCTACTGCCTTCTTTGCTGTCTTCTTACACTGCGTAATTATTATCCTAATCACACAGAATACAAACATCAGCATCACTAATACTGCTCCAAGAAACTTGAAGATGTTCGCCATCCACTGTGGAACCCATGAGCATATAGGCACAAACCAACTATCATCTGTGATGTCTTCGGCCTTGTCTGCTATCTTGTTATGCAGGTTTGTCAGCAGAGTGAGAAGGTATGAATGTGCAACATCATGGCCCAATTTTGGCTCAAACTCCTCCTTCCATCACAGTGATCATGTCAAGGAAATATCTGTTCTGCTCGGTCATCAACCATATGGACCTCAACTCTTCTTTGATAACATTGAATCCCTTTATGGTGGTGTTCATTGTCTGCAAAAACTCCCATCTGGTAATATGCAATCATTTAGCATTAGCCATCGTCTGGATCTCAGGCATGAAGATAGTCACAAATATTGATGCAGTCTTGGTGAACAACCTGTGCTTATGCAGAATAGCCTCATATGCCTCTATTGGCTTTGCTGAAAAGTAATTCTCTCTCATGGCTCAATTAAGAAATTTAAATGATCTTCTCTGTCTCAAAGGAGCATCTACTATTGGAAATTATCCAATTTTCAAGTCACTCTGAGGAATCAATAATGCTGGAACATGAATGAGCACCAAGGCATACGTCCCTCCCCAAACCTTGGGCAGTTTCATGTAGGCTCTAAGCCCACAAGCCCAATATCGATCCATCATGATGAATGTTCCCTGCTCCCATCATGGAAACGTCAACTGTAGTTCTGCAGCCAATGTTATCTCCCACACGATTTCTTCCTCCTCTTCGAAAGCATAGTGTTGCATTTGCCAATGGAACCACAACCATTGGACCTGATTAATCTTCTACTCATGTCAGCAGCTTGGCGTGCTTGGCGCATGACTTCAAACATCCACCATTCACCTTTTGTACCACTTGTACATATTCTGACTTTAGTAGATGAGCGCACAGGATATCACTCCATCTTCCCATCCCTTTTTGGACTTCTCTCGTCCATAGACTAAGACTTGAGTTTGTTTCCAACACCCATGTGATCCAGCTATTTCTGTTATGTCAGCCCATTCCATTCCCTTCATGTCTTTCATTACTACCTCTTCATGCACGTCTGCAGGATACACAAGCATTTTGCCTTCCCATCTGGATTGCTTCTCCATTTGTAAGTCTTAATGTAGTCATCCAGGTTTGGAAACAACCATTTCGATCTCGATTGCAAAGTGGCCCAGCTTTCCTGAAATTGTCCTCTAGTCATAAATGCTGCAAGGTGTATGAAGCATCTGGCATCGTGTTCTGGAACCTCTCTTGAAATGAAAGTTTGCACTGTATTCATGGTGTAAGCTATGAGAGCAGAGACATAGCCACTCTCCTTAGATGTTCTCTCTCCCACCTTTCTCATGTGCTGACACTACATATTACCCAAATGTGCTGGATTGTCTAGATATGTGTTTATCCCCTCAATATCTTCCTCTGCACTTTTTCTACATCTCCCATATGCAAAGTTTGTATACAGCCTACGGAGTCAATCGAAAGCCGTTTTCATAGTAGGAAGAACCAAAGGGACATATGCTTTTTCAGGGTCAATGTGATAGAGAGTATGAAACAGGAGAAACAAAAAGACAAACAGAGTAATTTTACAGGCATATACTATGCACAACTACATCAATACCCATCTCTTGCACCATCTTGGGACTGGCTGGTCTTGTTGACTCCCTAAAATTGTGCTAGTTTCAACATTTCTCGTTTTCACTATAATAATATAAGGAAAAAAGCCTTTACTGCTGCAATTGCAATACTTGCTCTATTATTCCTATGAGAAGCCTTTTAATCACAGGACCATTTTTAGGACCCTGTAACAAAAATTTGAATATCAACAACTCTTCTGACAAGAGCAGGATAAGCTTGAAGGATAAATACAAAAAAGCAAACACAAACCTATGCACATATATTCATTGAGAAATGAATCTGGATATCGCTCTTGTTTCCAATTTCTTATCAAGAACTGACGTTGGGCGTAACTTTAATATGTCAAAGAATTTATAAAGCTGATTTTTAAAAGATTTCCATGACTCCCTATCTATAAGGAGTGTCCGTTTGAGTCACAGTCCAAATGCAAATCTGCATTAACAGATGGTTGTTTTGTCATCCTTCTTCTTTGTCATCGATCGTGTCTACACATGCTGAAATTCTTATTCTTGTCTTGCTTTTGGATTGGCACCAATGGGAGGGTAGGTCTCACCTTTATAGGCTTTAACGTCATTCAAGTGAAGCCAAGGTCACCTTTCTTGGATTTTTACTGCTGAGAGGGCTATGTCTTCAATACTAAAAGGGCCAATAAATCAGGGTCATGCCACTTTCACGTGAAATTTCTTGCAAGGACAGCATCACCAATATATAACTTGGATGCCAATAATAGTTTTGGTGATTCAGTTGCTGAATGGTCTTCATCTGTGTTCTGAGACCGACCCCCTTGTCGCTTCACTTGATCTGAAATGAGAGAGATGCTAGAGGTCAAATATGTCAAATATTCATGCAATTCATCACCTAACGCTTTAGCTACACTCTGGGCATCACTTCTACTCCTAATCGGAGGTGTGAGAGGTGTTCTCATCTGCCTCCCTGTCACTAGATTATGGGGGGTGAGGTTATGCTTTGAACCAGGGTGATTTCAAAGGGGGTATAAAGCTAAGGGCAGGCAGAATAGCCATCCTGTTCTTCAATGTCAATTTAATATTGGCGATCCTTTCCTTAAGGAGGCCATTGAGTCTCCCACGTATCCTGTTCGCTTGCGGGTGATAAGCAGAAGAAAACTTGTGATAATATTCATTAGAAGCCCTCTCTGTTGAAACTCCTCATTAACAAAATGTGGCGCATTGTTGGATCTCAGCTTCACACCCCACCTTGGGAAACCTTCTCGTACTAAAAACTTTGCTGTGCAAGTGGCATCAGGGTGTGTGCATGGATATGCCTCAATTCACCTAGAGAAGGGACACACCACCACTAATAGATACCTATATCCATTACACACTTGCAGCATATCGACATAGTCAATATGTAAATTCTGAAATGGACCATTCGGTCGAGGTATTACTCCTCTAATTGTTCTCAGTGTATGCCCAGCAGTAAACCTTTGACACACAATGCAGTTCACTATACACAGTGCAACCTATTCTAACAAATTCAGAATAAAACAGTCTTCTGCAATAGTTGCAGTAAGACTTTCCCTAGTTACATGTGCTGGGTAATGCAGCTGCTCAAGTGCAACCTTCAATAATGCTCTGGTATCACTGGCTTTCCAGTGCTATCCTGTTGCCATAATGCTTCTGTGGGGGATAAAGAACAGCCCCTTCACTTGCATAATTTCTGCTCATCATGTGGTGCACATCCTTGAATATCCACTAACTGAGCTATCTATAATTTATTGAAGCCTTCCTGTATTTGTACAGCTATAACTACCTTCTCGTTTACACTAGGAGTATCGAAACTCAAAATATCTGGAGAATATGCAACCCTTTTGGCTTCTACATCTGTGGCTTCATTTCCACAAGAGATTAAACCTGGTTCCTTAGTGTGAGCTGTGCAATAACCGCTATGGATACTGGGATTTGTAGTGCCTTAATAAGCCAGTCCAATAAGGATGCGTGCTGCACTGGAGTGCTGTCCACTCGGTGCTAGTCCTCCTTTTTCAATGCGCTAGCCCTGCATGTACGGTTGATATCACATAGGCAGAGTCACTGTACACTGTCACTTCCTGCCCTTCATTGTTCTCGAGTACGGCAATAAGCACCACTAATTCTGCTGCCTGTGCTGAGAAATAAGACAGTAGCCTTACACTTGCTACAACTTCAAATTATTGTTTAGTCTGTGTCTTATTACCACTGCACCTGAATGTCTCTCCCCACTATTCTGGTCAATTTTTGAAGAACCATCAATAAAGAGAATCTCCCCCCCCCCCCACCCCCCTGAAAAAGCATGTTCCTTTACATGGGCTATATCATCATAAAATCTGACATAATTAGCACATTAATTCACATGATCGCCTTCTGCTATTGGCTCATCTACAAATGTGTCAGGATTCACTATTTTACATCTGACAATTTGAATTGCTGGGTTTGAAGTCCTTACTTCATAGGCAGAAGCTCTCTGGGATGTCAATGTTCCTGTGGACTTCTCTAAAATGGCAAACAGAGCATGCTCCACAAAAAGTATCATAGAGCAGCCCATGACAATACTAGTAGACTTATCAATTGCAAATGCGGCAGCTTCCAATGACTGTTCACACGGAAAGTGTCCTCCCATAACTGTGTCTTAATCCCACTGTAATACACTAGAGGTTTATACTCCAATGTAGTCCTCTGTGTAGGTACTGCTGTCATGACTGCCCCATTTGTGTGCAAAAATAAATAAAACTCCTCAGCATAATTGGGAATTCGCAAAACAGGAGCTGTACATATAGCTTTTTTCGATTGCTCAAACTCTTCCTCCATCTCCTCAGTAAATTCTATTACTACCTTGTTCATCTGAGCTTTCTTCAAAGCCTGCAAAATAAGTCTCATGAACATACTGTAAACAAACACCCAAGCTCTAACATAATTGCATAGCCCCAAGAACTGTTGCATCTGTTTCACTGTGTTTGGCTTTGTAGTTTTCATAATCGCCTCAGCCCTTTCAGGTGTCACCTTCTTTCCTTCATGTGAAATCAAATGCTGTATGTATAGCACCTCTTCTTGACAGTATTTTCATTTCTCCTTGTCTACCTTATATCCTTTATCTGCTTTGATAGTCATTAACTGAATTGAATCTTGTCTACACTCATCTTCTATCATGCTGCAAATTCAAATGTCATCTATGTACAGTATCATGGCACTCTTCAAATTAATATTCCCTAAGTCCATCTGTAGGACTCTGTTAAAGATCGATGGAAACTAACAGTAACCCCGGGGCAAACAAGTATGTTTTAGTCAAGTTTGGCAAAACGTAAAGGAAGTCAAGTCCTGTGTAGTCTTTGTGCAATGGGATTGAGAGAAACGCATTCTTCAAATTGATCACTGTGAAATATTGAGCTTCCACTGGGATGCTGCATAGTATCGTCGCCGGATTAGGAACTAGAGGAAACTCTGCTTCTACAATCTGTTTAATCGGTCTCATATCTTGTATAAATCTCCACGACCTTCCCTTTGATTTTTTTGATATGCTACACCGCGGTATAAAATGATGATTCTGATGGCACCAAAATCCCTTGTTTCATCAGTGTTGAAATAGTCTGAAATATACCTTCTCAGCCTCTCGAGACATGGGGTACTATCTTGCATGAGGTAAAATCGCCCCTGGCTTCAGCTTTAATTTAACTTCCTCTATCCCCTTCAATAAACCCACATCATAAGGGCCTATAGGCCAAAGGACACTGGGCATCTTCTCCAAATCTTCCTGAAAAAATGCTGGACACTGCCGCATTATTGCCATTTGTTGTGGGATTTCACTATTCTAATCCAGTATGTGATGCTCATAAAGAACACCCCTTCATCGTCTTCTTGGTCTACCCTAAACATATCATCATCAGTTACGTCAGTCAATCTGCACCCCCTCCGAGAGCTATTACTGTTCTCCATGGTCTACCCTCATCATCTGTTTCTTCGTGCATTTCCATTTCCCTTCGTACTATGGTGGCATCAAGTTCTATATGGATAGTCTGTCCCCCCTCTTCGGCCATAGGTATCTGTGATCTAAACAAAAACTCATCAGGTATTCTTACAATGTTTCCCACTAGGCCATGTAGCCATGTCAACAGAATGCTTACCCTATATAGAAAAACCTCTGGATCTACTGGAACGCCTCGCAGAGCGACTTGCCCTGTGAACACCAGTGTACATTCGTCCATGTTTAATTAGTGTATCCCTGGAGTGGAACACGCTATTCCTTGATCAGTGAATGAAATCGTTAAGTTTTGTCATAAAATCTCTTCCCAAAATGTTATCTGGTGTCTTTCGTGAATATAACAAAGGAACAAACATGTCACACTCTCCTACAGAGACTAGCAATTCATCAGTAAAAGGAACTCAACTTGTAGCTCCAGAGAACACTTGAGCATTCATAGCAATTCCTGACATTGGATATTTTCCCTCTCGTATACATGAGCGAGTATCTCCTCTACTGTCTACTAGAAAAGAAAAAGATTGACCTCCTATTGTCACATAGACCATTGGTTCCTCTTGAGGGTCCGGTGTCACAGATAGTACTGAACAAATGAAGTCACCATGTGAGCTGTCCTATTGTCGGTACATACTCGTCCCTGTGAAAGGATTTCCTCCCACCACAGTGACACCTCCTCTTCTCGTGTCAATGCTTGTCCTGTGGTTGTATACTGTTGTGTCTGCATGAGGTCTTGTTGTGGCTGCCCCTATGGTGTATTCATTTGCACTTGTTGTGGTTGCTGTACCTACTGCACTTGCAGCGCTTGTGTCTGAATCAATGTCTGATCTTGGGCCAACCCTTCTCTACTCTGTGTACTATATCGTGGAGGATAAGCTGCCCCCCTCTTGTACATTCCCTTGGCTCCCACATACGTGTGCAATGTGCCCTGTCATCCTACAAATACACCATACAGGGGAGCCTGCCTAACCAGTCCCCTTTGGTTAAATCATCCCTGTGTGTTCTGATTCTGATTCTGTGCATTCTGAAACTCACCTTGATTATTTTGAAATCCACCTCTTCCTCTGTAGCCCATACCTCTGCCTCGTGGTGCAAACACATAACCACCTTTGTCTATCAGGCGCTGATTACTCACCTGTGATGTACCCACTGCTTCCTGCATCCCCAGTCCTTCTCCACTTGCCAATACTACCCCTTCCATGGCACATTTTAACAATTTTATCATTAGCTTTTATCTCAGCCCATGGTTTTGCTTTCATTCCCACTTGTTTCTTCATTTGTCTCTGCACTGGGTCAGGTAACCCTTGACAAAAAATATGGTAAAGTAATCCTACTGTTTTTCCCCATGGCTCCCCCGTTTCAAGTTGCCCTCTCTCTTGAATATCCTGAATGTATGCAATAGGGTCTTCATCTTAATTCATCTTACGTGTCATAATTGCACCCATTCCTGATGCATAGGGATACTGTCCCCTGAGTTCCCTCCACCCATCTGCTCTGCAATTATTGAACGGTGCTCCATCGTGTGCTTTATTCTGCGCTGTCACACTTGCATATCCTGCTCCCCTCCATATGTCATCAGCCCTCTCCCCAAGAATAGCTGGCAAGAGACTCTTTATGTCCCCTATAGCCAATGTGATTCCTCCTGTATTTTCTCTAACTCGTATGTCCATTTTCCAGTGCCTGAAGTCAAACTCGGGAGCTTGCACCTTAAATTATCCTTGTCCATCTGCGGCCATGGAATACACTGTGGTCTTGCTCCCCTTTCTTCCAATAAGGGAAAATGCGTAAACCATATCCCGCAGTCAGCTCCCATTGTTAGCCAATCCATGGCAGGGACCATCGTCCCTGTCCACCTCCTTGCTGGCAGTGATCTTAACCTGCTCACATATGTTGGTGATTCTCCTTTCTCATTATATCATCATCCTCGGGGACGTGCCGCATATGCTATAGAATCTAGCATCCTATCCTTAGGTTGCTCTAGATCTGTTTCTGATTCACTTTCTTTATTTGACATGTCTAGTCCCCAACTGGTGTGACTATCATCCCGCTCACCCTTGTCTAGGTTGAGTCTGCTTAAGGACAAAGCTCTATGCTGAGACTGAACAGATTTTATTTTCGCTTCATGACTGAAATGCTAGGGATGGATCCCCCGTCCCTCAAGTTCCATATTTGCTACCTTCCTTTATTTTATGATAGTCCTTATCAATTCTGTCTCCAATGCCTCCCACATAACATTTTTATTCTACTAATATTATTCTAGGTGCCCCTGATGTTGTTTCCTTTATCGGAAGGAACTCTTCTATTCTATCCCATCGTTTTGCTGGGCTTGGCCCCACTGGTTCCTTGCGAATAAGGATAACATCAAGATCCTGCTCTCTCCTCCTTTGTTCTAATTTTTCATCTAGTTCTCAACACGTTCTCGCCTCCATTCTAATTCTCTTGTCTTCCTTCTTCTCTCCTCACTTCTTCCCTTCTTTCCAATTGATCCCTTTGTCTTTGTATCCTTTTGTCCCTTAATTTCTGTGCTTCCGCCTCCTCTCACTTCATTTCTCACTTATCCCTATCTTCTATTGCTCCCTGCCTTTTATCATACTTTCTTTTCTCTTCTGCCTGCTCTTCTTTTTTCTCTTGCTCCTCCAGATACATCTGCTCTTGTCTCTCCCTGCTATTTTCTGCTCATCTTCCTTCAATCTCTTCTCTCGTTCCCTGTATTTTCTATCCTGTTTGTCCTGATCTTCTCTTTGCCTAAACTCCTCGATGCTTTTCCCATCTAGCTTGAGTAATATCTCTCCACCCATCCATTCGTTCTGCACAGGCGTTGCCTCATCAGCTAGATCCTTCTCCCCTTTCCATCTCTTAATCTTCCTTTCTATTTCTGTCAATACTTTCAATCGCTCACTCTTCTCTTCTTCATTTTGTATGATCTTAAAGATCTTCTCTTTTCTCTTGATCTCCTCTGGACTATCGTCCCTGCTATAAGCGGGCGGTTCATATATCGGATTACTATACACCGTTGCTGCTTTTAGTTCCTTTAAAGTATACAACCCTACTTCTTCCGCACTAACGCCTTTCACATCCGGCGAGGTAAGTGGAGCTGAAAGCTCAACACCTTCCTTGTTACACTGGCTAAGCATCTACTCCTCAGGTGGCAGATCTTCCCTCTCTTCCTGATACATTTTCCAGAGCTCTAGGATAGCTAGTCGTTTCCCCATGTGTGCAATGTGCAAGTATGTGGTAATGTGTTGTAATACCGATGTTGACAACAATCCCCCTTGTGTGAAGATTTCATCTGCCGTGACTTTCACCGATTAGGCACTATACTGTTTGAGCTTGGGCATGATGTGCTTTGACAATGTCTTACATAAATTCATCAGAGGAGTGTCTCCTATTATGACAAGCCTCGACTGTTAATACTTACCAGCTTTTATAGAATACTCTCACCACTTTTTCAACACTTTTAATAAAACAAATATGAGCATGCACCAACAATCGCCGCTCAATCCTTTACTTTCTCATTTCACTATGTCTACCTCTGGATTGGTACCAACCACTTCACTAGCTCTAGACTTTGTATCAATTTCTTCAAAGTTTTGTGTCACTCTTCGACACCTTTACTCATTACATAATATATAAACAGACTAGTCGACTTTGCACATTAATAAAAACACCCTGTGATCACCTGTTTTCCTCTTGCCTCTATTTTTAAATACGCTGTAACAGGGTTTAACACGCCTCCTTGTGCAAACCTGTTTGCATGTTGCCTATTTTACTCCTATTGGAGTGTGAGACTATTACTTCTGAACTCTCTTGAGTTAGGATTATATGCGCTATCTCTCTCTTTACACAATATTTCCCATTACTTAAAATTACCACAACCCCATCCCCTTAATTTGCCATTGCCCTTAGTCTACTCACCATTCGATCGTTAATCCACTCGAGGCCTACGTTATGGTGTCCTCCTGCAACCTACCACATCGCATTCCGTCTGCAGAGCACACATGGAAACGAGGCAGGGATTTCATCAAAGGGGGAGCTGCCCACCATCTTGGTTCTTCTTGCAAGATTTCTCTTTGGCTGCTCTCCAGGAACCCCTTCAATCTTCCAGCTTAATGGCAGAGTATACCCGATTGTCTGAAACTCTGGAGTTAACGGATCGATGGGTCTGAAACCATCTGATACTGCTACCATGTGAACATAAGGTCCTTTTTCGGGTACCGTGTCATGCATTGGGTGGAAAGCAGAGTAACTCTTACACCAAATAATCAAACCAACTCAGAAAATAGTTCTGTTTTAATATCAATTGTCTAAAACAGGGAGTTACAATGGACATCAATGGATGTTGCACAAACTCTCGGCGCATCATATAAAAAAATACATTTATATAGTAAACATTCATCATGCATGACGTCATACTACGTGGCAAATAAGAGAAACCTATGAGGGGTTGTGATTCATTCAAGGGGAACATCTAAGTATACTTTATATAAGGGATTGGGTTGTGATTGGATCTCTACTGTCAGTTGGACAACTCATGCCCACCCCTAGTGCAATTCATCTTCAACATTTATTAAGTACACAATGTATCATTGGCTTTCAAACTATAAGTCCCTTTGTTATATACCCGTCTACTATTAGTTGGCATGCTCGTGCCCTTCTGGATCATTCAGCTCACTAGCAGCACATAAGCTCATACCCCAGGTGCCAGGAGGTGGACTTGACTGTACCTCCCTACCCAATTAGCCCATCATCTCGCATCACTCATGCCTTCTGACATTGTCTTTGAACTTGGCTTTGGAAAGTATCCTTGTTCCTGGGAATATAAGGGAGCGTGAGCATGCCCAATCGCTATTCTAGAACTCCTTGCCCACCTCTATTTCCATCCTTAGCTCATGTGACAGGAGACCATGATCTGGTCAATTTTTCTTAATGTATCTGTCTTAAGTGAATAAAACTTGGTATGCATGGTGTTCTTTCTTTGCACCTTAACAAGGGATGAGTCAGCATCTCAGGGTTAATGCCTTCAAGAATAGATAACCAGTGTTGGCTGCTTAAGCCTTGACACCAGACCAGACAGCCCTTCCAGACTCATCCATGATCTCGGTTAATTCTTTGCTGCAACAAAGCTCCCAGCTCTTCTTAATAGGCTTGAACTTACTAAATATGTAACACCAATGTCCAGTGTCTATATAATGGTGGCTCCGCCTGCAGTCTGTTCACTAATCTAGCCAGCTTCTAAGATTACTTGATCTACTTGTGTTAAAGCATTTGTACATTTATTGAACGGTTTGCATTTTCTGCTGTGCTCTTCACATGTGCAATCTTCTTTCTGCTTATGAAATTTTACTCAATTCTGAAATTCGTCATTAGTTTCTATAAGGTGCATACATTCTCTTCTTCATCCAGTCTTTCATGACGTCACCATTTCCTCTTTCTCTCATTTTCATATTCCTTCTGGGAGCTCCTGCATTAAATTATCATCTCTTCGAGGATACATTTGATAGGGTTTTCTCAACGGATACCTTTTCTCCAATATTCGTCGTTGAATAGTCGCACGTGCTGGCGTTAAACATGGCACGATCTCAGGCTTCCAACATACGGCTGGACGGGGGGCAGGACTTCCTCTAGAGCCAATTAGCTGCTCCTCCTCACTTTGTATGACCCTGTACAACTTTTTAAAGATAACATGGATTTGCACAAAATTTCCAGTTCTGGGGGTCGTGAGCCCCAGATTACAAATGTCAAATGTTGTGCTGATCCATCCTATGGCTCAAAAGTTATTAGCCATCAGATTATTGCATTTCCTATGGGTGGTAGGTTTCACCTTAACTATAGTGTGTAAAATTCTGCCCTATAATATATAAATAAAGAAGACATGCAAAAGCAAATGTTGCCTTGTTTAACTCCACTCTCTGTGCATATCTTGGAGGACAGCATTCCTTGGTTGTTAAGTCTTACTTGAATTGTCGTATTGGAATGTAGGGTTTTCATTGCTTCGATCAAGTCGCACAGACATTTCCAGTCCGCTAATTTCTTCCATAATATGTTTCTCTTGATGGTATCGAAAGCTTGTTGGAGATCAATAAAGGCAAGGGGTAACTTTCCTTTCACTTTAATCATAAGCAATTTAAGTATATTCAGAATGAATAGATTTTATTCTGTCACCACACCCTTGGTGAAACCGGTCTGCGTTGGGTCTTGGATGTTAGCTTCTTTAGCCCACTTTACTAGGCGTTTCTGTAAGTTAGATGCAAATACTTTCCCTATCACGTCTCGTAAAGCTATGGGCCTATAATTCCTTTGGTCATCCTTTTGCCCCTGTTTGAAAATCGGGAAAATTATTGCTGTGGACCTTTTTCAATTTTATTCTTTGTTGGAAAAATAATACTATAAATTCACTCCATATCTCTGGATTTTTCTTGAGAATGTTTTTTGTTAGGCCATCTGGACCTGCTGCACCATTCGAGGCTTTCAATTTTTTAATTGCAACGCATATCTAACTCTTAGTAAATTGCATTGACCAAGCGGTAGAAATTTCATTGTCGTTTGTTGTTTCCTTTTTATTTCTGTCTTTAAATACTTGAAATATTCTATCCCATTTCTCTTCCGAGACTCCACTGCTAAGACAAGCCTCTTGGTTGAAAGTTGTTTTGTTCAAGAGTGCCCCTATCGCACTTGATGTTCCTTGCACAATTAATTTGACCATTTCCTCTTTTGTTCTTTCTCACGTAGTATTTGAAAGCCTCTTTGCCAATTTCTGTAGCGTTGTTTCCTTCTCTTAATATCCACCTTTATTGTTTGGATATATGCCTTCTTTATTCATTTTAAGTTGGCTCTTAGTGTTTTTTTCTTTAGCCTCAGTGTTACTATGTGGATACTTATGTTGCTGATTAGGATTTTTAAACCCTGTTTGGTAAATAACTCACTCCTACTTCATTATCCTGAGTCATCTCCTTGTAGTTGGTAGTTAAATCCTCAATGTTTTTTTCATTGATTTTCAGCCTATTTTTCCAATGGTTTATCAAACTTGTACCTAATGTTTGGACTTTCTTTGGTAGGTTCCACAGTTTCCATGTCATGATCAAGACACTATGATCACTCTCTTTCGTCGCTGTTATGTCTAACCGTCCAATCAGATGCATACAATTACGGGAGCTCCAGATGTAATTTATCGTTGAGATAGAGTGTCCACTGGTCCATGTTGGCTTACCAGGGATGTCTCCTAGTGTCTGTCAGTTTAACATGTAACAATTTTGTTCTGTGAGTTCACTACACCATCTCTCCCTTCTTTCTTGTTTAGTTGTTGTTCGACATGCAGCTAGGTTAAGTGGACGTCCCTTCTTATGCAAGCAATTCATGTTCATGTCACCACAAATTAACACGTGTTTTTTTTACTGCAGTGTAGCAATTATCTAGAGCGTTATTCATTTCTAGAATACATTCATTAGTTGGTATCATTTTTGGGTTCCAGTAGATATTCATAATCACTGTTGTCTCTGGGAATTCCGTGCTTCTTTCTTCATGTTGTGAGATGTTTATTTGCATGAACGGATTTGGATTTTTAGTTTTGACAATTTTCAGACCGGCAATTATTTTTATTAATGTTATGAGACCAGAAAATGGTCTTTCTCTTGGCCCCTTTCTTGCGGAATTTAGCAAGGTCACATATCCATCCCTCTCTGGTGCTTCACAGAGCCATGTCTCTTGTAAGCATATCACTGTGAGATCTTTCAGATCTAAAGCATTTGGACCAAACAAATGTCTTAAGCCAATGGTGTTCCATGACAGTAGTGATTCTCTGTGTTCCCTTTCCTTATCCTCTTGCTAGTTGTTTTTCGCTGCATTCAATGCTCCTGGTAACCAACTCCAGGTGTCACCTTTAATATCCATTGTGTTCTGGGCAGATTTCCCATTTTCTTTAGGCAGGTCAATAGTTGAGTTCTTAAAAGTGACAGTTATTGGTCTCTCGCCATCGGCTTTCTTGTGGTCTTGCTTACTTCTCTTTGCTCTTTTTCTCTTTTTCTCTTTTTGTCTGCTGTTAGGATTTTCGTTGGTATAAGTGTCATATTCTTTTACATCAAAGCCAAAAGGCAATAGGGTGGCTCTGGCATTCAGTAGCAATCTTTTCACTAAATGTGACTTTAGATGTAAGCAGACCCAATCCAACCGTGATTCTCGCATGTATTCAATTATTGCTATGCCATCTGAGGAAATGGAGCTTAATCCTGGTACACACTGGAGAAACTGCACCACATTCCTTCGATTCAAGTTTACTTAATTTTTTTCTGTTAGAATATTTTCTAGTAGTACCTTATCCATTTCCTTCTCATCCTCTTTGTTGTTTCTTCCTCTATTCCTCTCATATGAGAGTCAGGGCTTCTTTGCAGGATAAGCGTCTTTGGTTTAGTTGGATTCCTAGCCTCTGCACTTCTTTGTTTGATGTTCTTCCTATTTTCTCGTTCATTGTTTCTGAATAACTTTTGTAGACGTTGTTGTTTTTTCAGAGAGTATCATGAAATTTGTTAAACTCCTCCTATTGTGATGTGATGGGTTATTCATAACGCACTTACTACCCAGAGGTTTCTAAGCACGGACCCAGGGATCAAACCTGCATTGCTCCACATCATCTTGCTCCCAAGACAAGCACGATAACCCTGAGCTATCCACCAGAGACAAATGATATACTAATTATGTGTTATTATGTACTGTGTGTCTTTGGTGTCTGACTCCATCCTTTCAATGTTATTCTGTTTTTTAACAGGGGTACTTATTGTGGCAGCTGCAACTTCTTTGCTCTGTGAAGCATATGAGTTTTCACAACAACTTAGACCTGACACTTTGTTATCTTCCAAATATTTGGAAAGGTCTTCCAAGAGATCCTGATCAATCATGCTATTGGCTTTTCCTTTAGACTTGGGGAATGCATCTTTTTCAAGGTCATTTAGGTTCATGGTGATCTGGTTTTGGTTTATTACTAAGTCAACCATCTGGGGTATTGCTTCATCAGTGTTTTTATGCCCAGTACTCTTTCTGTTTTCACATGAATTATGATCTACTAGCGGCATGGATAGATTCTGCAAGAATGCTCTTGACCCATTTGATTTTGGTCATGTAATTTTCCGGAATTTTTTGTCTTTGTTGTGGGTCTAATAGCTTCATTTCCTTTGTGCTTAAATATCTTACCCATCTGTGTCTTTTGCTTTCCTTTTTTTAAATCTTTCATTGTTTGGTGTTCTTCCTATACAGGCATGTTTGGTGCATCTGTGACCCGACTAATGATTACGTCAAGGGTTCCATTTTTGTTTCTATTTGCCTTGCCTGGTGTACAACCTTCTGCACGCTCTATTTCAATTTGGTCAAGTACACTCTCATCATCAATGGTTTCACGTGATCGTGGTATGTCGTTTTCCACACTTCTCTCATCTGCCTTGTCTTGGATCAAAAATTGCATATTCTCTTTATATAATATTGTGTTCCCATTTCACTCTTTTGGATATTGCTTGTTTTATTTTTTTTGTTTTGCTGAGTTATTTTCTCTGTAGGTTGTATAATCACTTGTGGCAGGTTATTACCACTGACCATGTTTGTCCCTTTATTCCTCATAGTCACCTGTTACTTCCATACCATGTTGTACACATTTCGTTCTGGTGTCGCTGGGGAGTTCTTACCATTTGTATTTTTTCTCATCCAATTCAATCCTTCCAATAAAGCGTACATCATATTTGTTCTGTGGGCATGTTCCCTGGGCTAGATAGCTTAGTCGGGCTTGCCAAATGGCTGATGTTTATGGCTCACAATTTAGTCTTGTTTTGCAAATTTACCACCAATGCTTCTATCGGAATAAACTTTTTAACATTGCTAATAAGGTTTTGTGATCTTTCATGCTAGAGTGAATGTTTTCGTACATTTTGAGGAAGGGTTGCAATGCTATCCTTAAGGCGGCCATCATGTTATTATGTATTTGCATTCCCGGTGTCCAGTCAATTGGTCGAAAAAAAACTGGTCGACTGCAATTTGGTCGACGCAATTTGGTCGAAAACCAAATGGTCGATTTTTTTTTTTATTTATATATTTATTTTTCGGGTTTTCGTTTAGTAAAAAAAGGGGTTTTTAGAGAAAAAAAGGGGGTTGGGGGGGACCCCCCCCCAAAAAAAAAAAAAAAGGGTTAAAATAAAAATAAAAAAAATTTCGACCATTTGGTTTTCGACCAAATTGGTTCGACCATTTGTCTGGTCGACCAATTTTTTTTGACCAAATGTCTGGCAACCTGCATTCCCATATCCGATGCAAGGCATTCACTTTGTTGAGTTTCCCTATTTTCAAATGGTAAAGCGGGTAAATCATGTAGTAGGTGAGAGGATAATGAGGAACTGGGAGAGCACTGCGCATTCAAGGTATAAGACTCCTGTTGGGGAGCGTTAACCTTATGCAACCTAGGTCATGCAATTTCCACCTCACAATCGAGAGCAATTTGCTCCAAGTGCTCCTCATGTTGTTTCAGTAGTTTATATTTTTCAACTGTGGTACCTCAATGGTTGGTGTTGATACAAACTGGTTGTCATAGTTGAACCGGTGTCTTCCTTCAAACGACAAGCTTAAAGATTGTTCACAAATCTGTTCTCTTATATCGGCTAGATATTTCTTTAATCTCGCCTCTAGTCTTGCATCACACTCTGCGTTTGCTTTCTCCCTTAGATTTTGGGCCACATGACTAGTTTCTTTGGACAGTCTAGTTTTCACTTCATGTTCACCCCTTTTCAGATCTTGGTCCTTTATAACTGCCTCGGTGATCTTGGCTTTTACTCTGCTCTCCGAGAGCTCTATGTCTTTATCACTTGAGGCATCTCTGGTTTTTTATTCCATTTTCCAATTTTACTATTTTCTCTGGCCAGAAGAATCTAAGCATACGTACATTGTCGAGTGGTTTTGATGCATGGGTGAAGTCTGAGTTCCCATGCTACCAACTGTCACAGTCGATCCGGCAGGTTTACCACCTCAGGCCAACGTAATCACGGAGAGGCTCAATGGGATCTTTAATCCAGGATAGCAAAGTTGTGTAATGATTTGAGAAAGTCCTGGTACCACTGTCTTCCCTTTGCACTATTTTATTTGAGAAATCAGCCAGGAAAAGACCACCATTTGCACCCCCACAAAATTGTGATCGGCGTAGGCTACACATACCTCTGTCATCTGCACGCATGGCATTAGATGCAGAGGTTTTAGGAGAGGAGTTTAGGTAGTATCTTACGGCTATAAGTAAAAGTGTTAAGATTATATTGTCACAGGTTTTGTCTTCCCACCGACACTGTAGGAGAAGACAGCAAGGAAACCGACGATCAACGCAAGACACAGCTGCTCCTGAGAGACCACATCTTTATTCGTATCTTTGTGTGCCGTTGGAATGAGCAGCATTTCCAGAGGCCCCATTGTGTGATTTACACAACTCTGACTGTTGTGAAGGTGCAGGGCAACAAGAACTGGATTTACCTTAGTGATACCCAAAGGGATACTGGCACACCCGCACAAGAGCAGGATCAGGCACAAAGTTAAGTAGGCCATAAGGACTCGCCGCTCATTCTGGTGGACAAGGGGTGTGTTAATGAAGACCCAGAACTTGAATAGGGGAGGAAGATATGTTTAAATGTGTAAAAACTCATTTTCTATGGTTTTTATGATCCTCTTGTCATCATGACTGAAGATGGCAATCATGTAAATACAGAAGATTTAAATGTATCTAGTTTTGTGTAATTCAAATAAATAATGTTGAGAAAAAAATGTAATGTTATTATTGATTATTTGAATAATTGGGATGGTGAACTAGATCCCACAAAAAATGCACATGATTTTGCAGTGGATAATACATTGTATAGTCATATGAAGAAGGTTCAGAGATGATGAGGAAGGTATGGAGATGGAGATAAGTAGGTGATTGCTACACCTGCTCTCTCATCACCCATGCTTCTGGTGTCCCTATGGTATTTATCCCGACTGATGTAGAGCTAGCAGATGCACTCTGCCTAGTGCACCTAGCCTTATGCAGGGTCTGAGGGCAGTTTAAAGGACAATCAGTCACAGCATCAATCCTTCCTAACAACAAAGACTTTTCCTTTGCTCATCGTAAAGAGCAGAAAAAACATACAGTGTATCCAGAGAGACAAATCAAGTCTAAAAAGGGGCTACGTTTTCTAAAAATCGATGGGATCGAGGGGTGAAGAGTTGCAGAGCTAGAGTAATGGGAGAATTCTCAGAATAAGGGGTGTCACGCATAAACAAAGAATGAGGCACTGTGTGGCAAAATTACTTGCAGCATCTGATGTGGCTCAAAGAGCCAGACAAACATGTTAAGATACGGACAGTTACCCATTTTTCTGTGTTTTAATGGTGATGTCATGGTGCCCGTTGCCACAAATGGGAACTGCAGTTGCACTTTTCACCTCACTGATCTGGCTGGAAGTAAGGCTGCCCTTCTGGACAATTTGTGGACCTGTGGATCAAATCCATAAAGGCAATTGCCTCCAGCCTGTGAGGTGTGTGCAGCTTCTCTACTCACCATGTGCCAGTCCTCATCATCCCTGAGGACCACATGGTCCTTACCCATCCAATGCCAAAGGTTTCATATGTGCCCCCTTTTGTCCCTTGTGCCCCTTGTGTCCCCTTCATCAAATTATATGGAAAACCAATGACTATGTTTGATGAAAATCGGGGACATTTGTAACATAGTAGAAGGTCCAATTATCTTTCAGCAGCATCATCAATAGCTTTAATAGATATTCCTGATCAATATGGCCTGTTTAGTCATACTGAGACCTTCTTTTCCTCTCTTCTGGCACATGGCAGCCAAACAGTGGCAGATGCCAAATGGCTCCAGGTGACCAGATATTCATTTTTACTATTTGTCAACGCATCCCAGTCAGTGTTTAGTGCCATCAAGGAAAATTTACGGGCACTGAGGCTAATGATTTTACATACTTGAACTCTTGATAGCAATGGACGGAGGGGTGTGTCAAAGAAATGGGAGTACTTGCTGCACATTTGTGCCTCCCAAATACACAGAGAATGGTAACCTAACACAAACTATTGCTGCCTTGCATAAGCTTAGAGTGATCATAGAAAATGAGGCAGAAATTACCAATGATTCATGGATTGAGTCTCTATTCTCTTGGGTACTATCCTGGATGAGCCTCGCTGTTAAGATCCTGTGGCCTATTTTTTGTATTTTCTCTTATTCTATTCTGTTCCTGTTAATTGCTCTTATGATGTTGTTCTGCCCAGGTACCGAAAACAGCTGCCATGATGACTGTGACCCTGTCCAAGGCTAGAGCCACTACATTTCAACTCATATGGGTCCACTAACTGAAGTTGTTTTGTGTCTTCCACCAAGTCGTGATGATTGTGTGGAACAGTGGGTAAATTGCGGACATGGTGGGGGACAAGTTGGCAATGTTCGGCGGAGGAGTATTCCCATATTGGGTCTGGTATGAGGAATGATTTTAGGGTTGTTCCCCAAGAGAATGATTCTGATTTGTTAAAATATTAACTAAAGGGGGGAATGTTGGGCTGGTCAGGAAGGGTCTCCAAAAGTCCAAGGGGTTCATGTTGCACTCGACAAATTGATGAGTGGGGGTGCTGCGAAATGGCAGTGATGTTGCAATTTCATATGTATCCAGTGTAGTTAATTATGGATTTGATATGTTACTTTTAGTGTTACTTTTTGCTTAGAACTGATACATATTAGATTTGCATGTGCATAGAAAGATAAAGGCCCTCATCACAAGTAGGGCGGTATTCCAGTGGTAAATCCACCGGGATACTGCGCACTGCAAATAGCTTTACTACAACTCATTCAGTGCAATTAGAGCAGGATCCCGAGTTGTGGTAAGGCTGTACATCCCCATTTTTTTCTTAAGAGTCCATAGGACTCTATGGGGCATGTTGAGCGATATTAAGACCAGCGCTAATCGTGCCGCAGTAATAGCACCGCAAATGGGTGGAAAGTGGCAAGATTTACCTCCAGCAGAAAGCTGGAGGTAAATCTGCTACTTTCCATTCTAACTTGGGAATGGACAGGGCAGCAATGCCTCATTAATAGTGTTACTCACGCATTTTTACCGCTCTGCCCAACCTGTGATTAGGCCCAAAAAGTTAAAACTGCCAAATGTAAAATGAACGCAATTCACACATGGGGTGTTTTGAACTATGTAGAAACTGGGAGATGGAGTGGATTTTAATACACATGTAAAGGTGGGGCCTGTCCTGAAATCCCACAGTAAAGAAGGAATAATATTTATAAGACATTCAACGTAGGAACAAATAAAAGGAGTTCATAAGAAGTTCATATAAATCTGCATGTAACATGTTTTCATGAATTTATTCTCACTTTGCAACTACCAGTTAGTTGCACAATGAATTTCAAGTAAGTGGGATGTTCTGCTTATGTGGGATTGGGGGTTGACAGAGGAACAAGTCATCCAGTAGAAGGGCAGCCATTGAACAGGATGCAGTGGTTTATAGCTTAAGAGTTTTGCAAAGATGTAATCTTTTTCACTGCATTTAAGTCGTGCAGGGGGGTTTGACCATTTTCTTGGACCTGCAATAAAGATGGGGTAAAATGGAACCCAAGGCCATGGTGTCCGGTGTTTAATTGTTTTCTCAGTGTGGAAATAGGGGCCATATGTGCTGAAGTGGTAGTTGGATAAATTAGAATGACTTAAGTGGAGCCAGTGAACCGGGTGGATAAGATAGCAATTGATAGATGAAAGAGAACCTATTTGCTCAGCTTTTCCTCATGTTGCTGAGATATCAGTGTGACCCATGTGCAATCACACATAAGGTTAAAAGGCCTTAGTACAGTTGTTATTAATAATGAGTTAGGTTAGTATGTGAATGTTTTATGTCATGATGTCACAACCAACCATTGATGAATCCCAAGCAAGGGTGAACTCTGAATTTGATCTGAAGATGGTAGTAAGGATTGTTGATGACTAATGAGAAGGAAAGAAATGAAGAAAGATGGAACTTCTTTGTATATGTTTTGTCCAATCATGTGTGATGGGTGGGTTGGTATAAAGTATCTGGATGTGTTTTAACAGTTGCAGAATTCTATGAAATGTATCAACTGATGTAGTTCGTTGAGACTTGGATTAGTTTGGTTCTGCTGCACCATCCAACCATTCCCCGGAGGTTTGTACAATAGACTTGCTTTACATACAAAATGTGCACTCGTTGCTCAGGTGGTGGACCCGGTTTAGGTTGAGATAATTAGGGGTCTGCACCAACAAGCATCTAAATTGCACAGTGGGTTAACATGCTTAACCAAAGGTTGTGAGATCTGGCGCAATATTTGTAACATCACTGTGACTTAACTGCAAACAATAGGGTCCTCATAAGTGATTATGTTCACACTAGTCTGAAATAACACCCTTAAAATCGGGCAGAGTTAATGATTTTGGGGAAACATTACATGTGCTCCTCTGTTTTTGGCCCCTTAGACAATCACCTAGAATTCTTTTATTTTTGTAATGGCTGTCCCTCCTTCCCATAACACCTGTTTCACAGCCAGATACATAGCCTCATAAGCATTCAGTGCACCAGAGATTCTAGTGTAGCAAACTGACTGATGCAGGGACAGTGTTAATTTCCTTCCCTGTGTATGCCAATCACTGCATCCAGTCTTCTGCCTCACAGGCAACTAAGTGCAACTCTTGATATGCCCTGTTATTTAATTTAACCTCCCATTGCACATGTTCTGCTTTTTCACAGGTTCTTGGAGTTGCATGTTCTGCAGGGTGTATTCTAGGGGGCTGACATAGAAACAGGGGCTAAAGTTTGATTAACTGCAATGTTGACATGGGCAAACCTGAAATGTTGAGTCTTTCCATATTGTGTACATTGTAGATAGTTTGCGAGTTGTCTGAAACAGTGGTTAACATTTGTTCCAGGTTGCTAATGTAAATAGTTGTGTGGTTGTCCGTAGTGCCTGTCACCATGGCATTTAAGGAGTGTGGAGAGTTGTGTTCTTCTATGGTGAGTTATGTGGTGTATAGGGATGTTTAGTTTAGACATGTGCCTTCGAGTGGTGTATGTTCATTGTGTAACATGTTGTTTCAGGGATGGAGTTGTGGGGCGAGATGTCTTGTAGGTTCTTCGGGAATGTCCAAGTCTAACACCAGTTATACATTTTAAGGAGATCTCAAGTTTTCCAATGTTGGGTGTGAAATAATTAACCATTCCTGGCTGTTAGGCTCATGACAGAGAACAACAGTACATTAAAAAAAAAACATGTATTTGCCTGCATGTTTGCGTGAATGTGTTTATGTGTACATATGTTTATGCAGTGTGTGTTCCGGGGCAAGGAAGCCTATTATGGGCACATAGGGCAATGTGGCACAGAACTATGAGTAAGCGTAGGCATGTATTTGTATTTGATGTGAGCAATACCAACATCAAATGGGGACAGTGTAGGCAAATATTGTTAAGGCAGACCTTTTTGTGGGCACTACCAGCATGAAATCGTGTTTTACTGGGGCAATGTTGGCATGTAATGTTGAGAGCAGCCTCCTGGTTTTTCTTTCCCGACAGCAGACATCAATGCCCTTTACAAAATGTTCCTGTGAGCGTAAATTCTCCATTGTTACTGAGTTGTTCTGCAATTGTTTCTGTCACCCATGAAGATGGCTAGGTACGTCTTCCATGTGCTACCTTTTTTTACCATGAATTGGGAGAACCTGATCCCCACATCCAAAAAAGCAGGACATTTTGCGTAGTTCACTCCCCCGACTACTTCCAGCTAGATACTTTCCTGCACCAATGCGTCTGTCCCTCTCCCTTTGGAAAGCAGAAGGAAGTGCATCGCAGTGCGGGCCGTCCGTATAAATCAAAAATAAATAATGTTCACGAAGCAACGACGATATCTGAGACAATCCTAGAATGGCAAAATGTTTCATCCTAAAAATACACTAACACGTTTCGAATTATTTTAATACATATACTATCATTGTGAATGGATATTGAGGAGACATTGTGTAAGAAAACAGGGCCATGACCAGTACGTTTTGAAAAGACACCGCCGCAAGGGGCCAGCCACTTACCGAAATCAGCATTTCCCTGTTTCGTGCTGTTGGGCTGAGTCTCGTGACTGATGTGCGCGCTCTGGCCATCCTTCATTAGCCTCCCCTAAGACTTTCCATTCCGTGGCGGAGAGGGGACAGGGAACCATGAGAGAAAATGAAGGTCATTCATCATTTGGCTTTCATTGCTGCAACTTGTTTGTTCATCTTGCTATTTCCCATCTTGTGGATTAGGGGCTTAATGCTTTTTTGAATGTGTTTTCTTCCGGTCGTGTGAGGGGGAAGCACAAGGTCGTGGAGAGAAAAGGCCGTGCCGGATTCGGATTTCCAAGGTTAGCAAGATAGCCCCCCTTTCCATCTCCTCGTGTTTAGCCAGAAGGTATTAATTTGGTGCCAGCGCCTGTTTTGCTAAGAACTGCTCATGTGTGTTTGCCATTGGATTTGAAGGATCACATTGACATTCATGAACAGGGCTTTGGACTGTTAGGAAGTATAGCAGAGTGTTGTTCATGAAACACTTGAGCTACTTTACACGACTGCGATTCCCGCAGATCCTGATCTGACATTATTGAAACCACACAGTATTGACTAGCGCATTGCTATTGTCACGTATAATACGGTTTACACTGCTCAAAAACACTAGACCTTTGTGGAGTGTTTACATAAGAGAAATGTTTTGTGTGATTCGGTTTACAAAACCTTACGCATCAAAACACTCTGCAAGAATAACAGTCATCCATTAATCACCCAAGTATTGCACATTAACACCTAAAATGCACAACTAATCACTATCAGGGCTGTCAGAAGATGTGGCGAGGCCCGGGGCAAAACATTTGGTGAGGCTCAATTTTTTGCACTTGGCCAGCGGCTGCACATCCGCAAACAGGAGATTCGAGAAATCTACCCTTGAGTTTGTGTGCAGGATCCCAAATATGGTTTAGTACTACAACTGCAAATCAATTACAGCAAAGTTAGATTTCTCTACTGAAGAAAGGTTCTTGCCAGACTAACTTTTCTATCATATGAATAAATATAATACTTATACACAAGCCAAAACTGTTGGCTTTGTCAATGCTTATTTTTAAAAGAACTTTAGCGAAAGACACGCAAGGTGTTTTTAAATTGAGTGGCCAAAGGCAGACCTGATTAAGATATTTTTATTACACCAGTTACGTGTTTACAACTCCAGTGAAGTCATGAATTCTCACAAGACTCCTTTGAGGAAACACTTGCAGGCACATTGAGGGCAACGTTTGATGGCAAGGCATGTTTAAAGCTAGCTCAAAGAGTTCCAGTGAGGAGGTGTTTTGGGTGGGTAGGACAGGAACTGGGTGAGAATTGCCATAGGGATTAGCATGGCCATGAGAAGTCATTTCACTGTTAGCACCTGCATTCATATCCATACATTTTTAGGTAATTGAAATCGTGATGTGGGTTAGCACTAGCATGATAGGGGAGTGATTAGAAGGGAAGTGGTGACATGAGACATCTCATTCTCACAGCAGTCCTTAAGTGTGATGTTTCAGAAATGAAGGCAAGAGGTAGCTGCTTGTAACATTGAAGCTTCACCAGAATAGTCTCATTTGAAATGTGGAAAGATGTTAGGTGCCACCACACAAGGAAGTTTGCCACTTCCTCACAGCCTCTGACGTTAGCGCCTCTCCCAGCATGTGAAGTGTTAGTCCCCTTTCCCCCCTCACATTTTAGCCTAGGTGCACCTCTGATGCCATGAACCCACCCCTTAATGAAGTGGCACCTGGGGCGGCTACATTTAAGGGTGGTGCTGAACACACACTCACAAAAACACTTTCACCCATGCATTCATCCACCAGTTACACAACTCCATACATGCATTATTTAAAATAAAAAGCACTTACCTTACCTCCATGCACCCTTAAAAAGCATCCATGCAGTCGACACGTAGACATGCTGCCTGACAAGAGAGAACTCCTCTCCCATCAGTCAGCGTGATCACGGTGACATGTACACACTGGCTGACAAGAGAGGAGCCCTCTCCTATCAGTCAGAGTGGTCATGCTGAGCAACGTGAACACACTGACTGACAAGAGAGAACTCCTCTCCCATCAGTCAGCGTGGTCACCCTGAGCAACGTGAACACACTGACTGACAAGAGAGAACTCCTCTCCCATCAGTCAGTGTGATCACGCTGACAACATGAACACACTGACAAGAGAGAACTCCTCTCCCATCAGTCAGCATGGTCACACTGAGCAACGTGAACACACTGACTGACAGGAGAGGATTCATCTCCTGTCAGTCAGCGTGGTCGTGCTGAGCAACGTGAACAAACTGACTGACAAGAGAGAACTCCTCTTCCATCAGTCAGCGTGGTCATGCTGAGCAACGTGAACACACTGATTGACAAGAGAGAACTCCTCTCCCGTCACTCAGCGTGGTCACGCTGACAACATGAACACACTGATTGACAAGAGAGAACTCCTCTCCTGTCAGTCAGTGTGGTCATGCTGAGCAACGTGAACACACTGACTGACAAGAGAGAACTCCTCTCCCATCAGTCAGCGTGGTCACGCTGAGGAACGTGAACACACTGACTGACAGGAGAGGAGTCCTCTCATGTCAGTCAGCGTGGTCATGCTGAGCAACGTGAACACACTGACTGACAAGAGAGAAATCCTCTCCCATCAGTCAGCGTGGTCACGCTGAGCAAAGTGAACACATTGACTGATAAGAGAGAACTCCTCTCCCATCAGTCAGCGTGGTCACGCTGAGCAACGTGAACACACTGACTGACAGGAGAGGAGTTCTCTCTTGTCATTCAGCATGTCCACATTGTAAGCTGAATGATGGGAGGCAGCAGAGTTCACTTCTGAGCCCTGCTGTCTCCCATTATTTCGCTGTTTGTTGCGGAGCCAAACGGCTTCGCAACAAACAGCAAAATCATTGCAGGGGCAGAGAGGAGACAGCACAGTCCCCCGTGTGAATAAAGGACATGGGAGACTGTGCTGCCTTCCACTTAGGAGAGGGGGCCGCGAGGCCCCCCGCAAGTGTGAGGCCCGGGGCAGTTTGCCCCCCCTGCACCTCCCTCGTGACGTTCCTGATCACTATTCATACAAACGTTAGGATCAACACTTTAAAATAGCTCATCAAATACTATTTACCTGACCCCTTACAACCACATAGCACCAAATATTCATAAAAGCTATTTGCACAAGAGAAAAGCATATTGTAACCCTTCACAATATAGACAATTGCACTGTTGAAACCTTGCGTTCATTTTGTATTTCTATTTAGGTGGCTGGCTATTGCATTGTGAATGGGGGGTGTAAAATGCCCGCTGCATTTGCTTTCTGAGGACATGTATTCAAATGAAAGAGTAGGGCTTTCGATCATTCATGATGTTGATAAGATGCTGCCATGAGTGTGTTCAGACAACACGCTGCACACTTTTACAGGGTTTGATTCTGAGTCGGATGTGGTTCAATATTGCCATGGAAATAGGTGCTATGCATTCTGTCTATAAAATTTAAGTGCTGTGCACCACATTCGTTTTTGTGTATGGGGTTGAGGACCTGTGCTCTGCTACTCTAGACAACCTTTGTTTGGAATTTAAATTTAAAAATCGTAACCCTTCAAACTGCACACTATATTGATATTCATAATAATCTAATGATTTAAAGCAGTCTCTACTTCCACCCTCCCCCTCCAACCCGCCCACCTCCCCTGATTGGTACGTCCACCTGGTCATAACTGACCTTCCCAGGGCAGCCCTGTGCCCGGCAGCCCCTGCGGCTAAGCACCCCAAGGCAAAGGGCGGCTCCTACTTTGGCAGCTCCAAGACGTGTCTGTAGATGTCCACAGGGGAAGCCAGTGAAGCCATCAGTCAACAGACACAAACACAAATTGTAAGTGTGGCATGGGTGGGGTGTAGAGCAATTACTCTACTCCAGCCCATGCCATTCTACCTTACCTTTCCATAACATAGACTGCCATAGACTTACACCATGCATACTTAGAGAGATTTGTAACCACCAGCATACATCTATTCATGGCTGGACTGTAAATGTTGCATTGCATTACACACTAACTTACTTGCCAATTTTAACTAGTGCCACACCTAGAGATAACTGCGAAGATTGCCATGCATTGCGTCTAGATTGGATTGTGAATGTTAGCATGTGCCACACTTAGATGGAATTCTTAACTTTAGCCTGCATCACATCTAGACAGGATTGTGAATGTTAGCATGTGCCACACTTAGAGGAAATTAGATGGAATGCTTATCTTTAACCTGCATCACATCTAGAAAGGATTGTGAATGTTACCATGTGCCACACTTAAATGAAACTGTGAATGTTACCAAGTGCCACACTTAGAGGGAATCGTGATCACTAGCCTGCCTCACATCGAGATAGGATATTGAAGATTAGCAAGTGCCACACTCAGATGGAATAGTGAATGATAGCAAGAATCACACCTAGACATAACTGCAAGGACAGCAATGCCAATTAACCAATCCACTAAAATTTCACCCCTCTGCATACACCTCTCAAACTCTAACCAAACACAACCATAAGCCTACAACACAAAAATCTGCACAAACTACACTACACTGCAACAACAAAACAAACCACACATTGACTCGCACAACAGCACACAACGTCTACCGACCATAAAAAACTGACCTGCCGGTCTGAGGCTGCCAAAAGCACATCACTGCTATCTTGCACTTTTCCAGCTTATTTCCACCGACTCACACCCCCTTCCCTTTTCCAGAGCCGCCAGAGTGCTAGGGGACCACTTCGATGGTGATAGTGCGCGGTACAAATATCCTTTAACATTAACATTAACATTACAATCCTGAGTCAAAGTCGGCAACACCCAGTGGGAAAAGTAGTTGTTTTGGAGAAGAACGGCATATGGCAAAGGCCATACCTGGCACATTGTTCACTTGGAACAGCTGCAGCCTATGCACTGTCGATGCAATGTGGTTCCCGGGTCCATTCCACAGACATAGTACCTACTGGGCACACTGTGGGGGTGTTAGCCTATATACAAGTACAGCTGTCACTGATACAAAAAACAGAGAATTTCATGGAGAAAAAAAATAGCTGACGGAATTGTTGCAATTGTTGCAGTACACACATCAGAACTCCAGAAATTTGCCAGTAATAATAATAATAATAGTTATTATTATTATTATTAATTATCGTTTCTAAAGCATCAGCCGCCAGGCCAGCACCATGCACAGTTCATGCCACCACCCGTAATATCACAGCTAAAAAGAATATATCCACAACAGTTCCCTCAGAACAAGCATCAGGGACGTCAGTTTACCAAAATGCCAAGGGTAGCGGAAGTGACATCACATGGCCTTTTGTTCTGAAGACATCACATGAAGTGACTTCACAAATGTTTTAAAAGCTAAACAAAGTGTAGGAGTAATAACATCACAAATACTAGTAAGTTAGAAAAAGGTTCTTTTAGTTTTCAACCATTAGCCATGGTGCTGTCCCAACATGTAATGTGTGCAGCCATGATATTCTAAGGGCACACCCAGCAAAACCTTCATATGGCATGAGGCCACCTGCATCTTATATCTCTTAAATTGTCACGTCATGTTTAGCCACACTAGGCTTGTATGGCATGTGTTGCTATAAAATGCAAAGTGCAAGCTCATAGGCCATATGGTGCAATCTTGTATGAAGGTGCTAAATAATAATAATAATAATAATAATAATAATAATAATAATAATAATAATAATAATAATAATAATAATAATAATAATAATAATATCTTCTGTTATTTTAGCGCTCTGAGACCTATGGGGGTGTAGTGCTATATAAGAAATACATTATTATAAATTATTATTATTACACCTCAGACACTGTGAAAGGCAAAAGAAATATAGAGGCTTAGTACCACAAAATGAAATACGCCAATCACGGGTCGAAAGATACAAATATCTGTATTTCTGTACAGAATTCTAAGCAAAACAGATAGCTATCTGGCTCCCAACACCTCGCAGTGTGTACCAGCAGACACAGTGAGGGGTGAGAGTGCTGGACATATTAACGCTGGTTCTTTTATACATTTTTCCAATCATTATCCAGCCCCTCTCCAAAGTAATAATTTTCATGCTAGGGTTCGTACCCAGTTCACAGGACAAATATTCCAATATTGTTCAACAGATTTAACAAGTTTGCTTGTCCATGACGATACAATGACAGTATTGGGTTCCCGGCTCATAGTAAGCCTAGTTTCAAGAGAGAACACAATATATTACAACCAAAGCACACGGTTTGAGTTTGCTCTACATTGTTCCGCTGTTTATATGAGGATGAGGCTTGTGAGTGCAGACAACACTTCGATTGCAGTTGATACGAGTCACCAGGTTTCTTTGCATAGAACAAACAGTCTGCTCTCAGTCAGCCTAAATGTTGACACAACTCAAAGGTTGTTCGGCTCGGCTGTTGTTGAAAACATAGTCCACCAGTTTAGGACACAAAGTAAGAGTTAAAATCAAAATGGCGTATAGTTCTTAGAATGGCGGCAAAGTTTATCAGAAATCAGAGCATTTCAAACGCAGTTTTCTGTGCAACGCGAATGGGTTTAGGCCATTATTCATAACAAGGCGGTGTTATACAAATACAGTTTAACAAACCCTCCTTTTGGCCTAAGACAAGAGCATTACTCAAAAATTTGCTTTATTCAAAACCCCATGCCTTAATGTCCGTACATCCTGAATCACATCCTTCAGAAATGTCAATCGCCATAAATTCCTGGATAGTAATATCTTTAATTACAAAAACATTAGCAGTTTTCTTGGGCATATGTACCTTTGGTCCTATTGTACCTATCATTTGTGCATAACATCCTCCTAACATCGAACATATGGCAGGGAGACATTGTACACAATAACAACAAAACAATACAACACCAAGATGTCACGGAATTCCCCCTTTCTCACCTGGGTGCGATCCTTGCAGGATTTCTTGGGCGGTGTCTTCTTACGCACGGACCTGGTCTTGTATAAGCCCGCGCGAGCCTCTTCTGACTCCAGCGTGCGTTCAGAGTTCCGGGATTCAGATACTCCGGGATCCAGGAACGAAGAAGGTGCGCACACGGTGCACGAGTCCAGGAAACAAGGAAGAAGGAAGAGGGGTATGGGAATGGAATTAGGAGGTCCAGGAACAAGGATAACAGAGTAGCGAACTACAGAACACACGTCTAGTCGCTGCTTGCAATAGCATTGAGACGCGCGGGGCCACGGGGGCACAACCTATTTGTAAAATACGCTACGTCTGATGTAAAGACAGAGGAAGGCGTTCCACGTTAGACGGCCATGTTGGAAGTATCAAGGAGTGCAAGCCCCATTGTGATAAGGACCATGAAGTCCAAAAGGGGTGCATTCTGTGGGTCATGACAGCATGCCTCCTACGGAGACCCGTTCCACCGGGTTTGCCCGGGTGTATGAGATGGTATCTTCTGAGCAATCGAGGGGTGTTCAGATTAGAAGTTGGTTCCCAGGTTCTTTCACTTGGAGGATATCCTTTCCACTCAACCAGGTATTGAAGCTGACCCCGTTTATACCTGGAATCGCATATTCGGGACACTTCATATTCCACTTGGTCATCCATCACCACAGAAGGGGGTCTGCAAGATTTCCGGGAGTACCGGATGTAGGGTTTTAATAAAGAAGTGTGAAAAACTGGGTGAATTTTCTTCCAGGAGTCGGGTAGCTTAAGCCGGTATGAGACTGGATTTATGATTTCCTTGATGGAAAATGGACCACAGTACTGGTTGTAAATGTCAGGATAGTAGCTTCGAAGACAACCAGACTTGATCACCAACTGCATAAGAAGGCCCTGGTCTTCTTTTAGAATCCACATATTGCTTAGTATGTATTCTGGCCTTCTCTAAGTGTTCTTTGGCTTCCTTGTGTACATTGATGAGTGTTTCCATCCAGGAGTCAACGGTAGGAACTGGTGTGGGATGTGGAAGAACAGATGGTAACACTGATGGATGGAATCCTTGACAGCAATAAAAGGGACTGGTCTTAATTGCTGAGTGATCGGAATTGTTGTATGCAAACTCAGCCACAGGTATTAGGAGCGACCAGTCATCCTGAACCTTGGTGGCGAAACAACAAAGGTATTGTTCCAGGGTCTGGTTTACACGTTCCGAAGCTCCGTTGGTTTGTGGATGATAACCTGATGAGAGAGCGCGTTGGATTCCAAGAATGCGACAGAGATGTTTCCAGAATTGTGAGACGTATTGAGGTCCTCGGTCTGATATGAACTTGGAAGGGAGTCCATGAAGGTGGAAAATGTGTTCCAGGAAGATTCCAGTGAGTTCTGATGAGGATGGCAGTTTATACAGGGGTGTAAAATGAGCCATATGAGTGAACAAGTCAATGGTAACCATGATAATCGTGTATCCCCTGGAAGGTGGCAATTCCACAATGAAGTCTGTAGTGATGAATTCCCATGGTCTTGTTAGTAGTGTAGGTTGCAGTAGGAGACCTGCCGGTCTCTTGTTATCGTGTTTGTTCTGACTACAAATAGAACAGGCTTGGATGTACAGTTGTATGTCAGTCTTCATTCTAGGCCACCAAAATTGTCTTTCTATAAGACGGAGGGTGTTGGTGATGCCACGATGTCCGGAGTGAAGGGTATCGTGGCAGAGGTTTATTATCCTTTGTTGTAATTTCTGTGTGGGGATGACTAGAGCATTATCCTTGAACAAATATCCATCCCTGGTTCTCAGATTCCATTGATTCTTCCTTGAAATATCCTTCCAGAAGCTCAGAGGATTGGGTTTGCATCCGAATTTCTTCCAGGAGACTGACTGCTTGAGCTACAAAAATCGTATGGGGAAACATCTTGGGATAGGTCCGATCTTCAATAGTTTCGTAGTCAGGACGTTGAGATAAGGCATCAGCAATTATGTTTTGTGATCCAGGGACATGACTGATCTGGAACTGGTACTGGGCAAAGAAGAAGGCCCAGCGGGCCTGACGACTGTTCCTATACTCCAAGGATTGTAGAACTTGAAGATTCCGATGGTCCGTGTGGACCTGGACTGGATGTCTCGCTCCCAGGAGTAGGTGTCGCCATTCGGTGAAGGCTTGGCGGATGGCTAACAGTTCCTTTTCCAGGACGGAATAATGTGTCTCACTGGGAGTCAGGGTTCGTGAAAGGTAAGCAATGGGGTGTTCCATCTTGTCCTCGAATTCTTGCTTCAAAACTGCTCCTATGGTGTATTTAGAGGCATCCGTCTCCACTTGGAATGGCCGATTAATGTCGGGTTGGGCTAGGATGGGGGCTTGAGTAAACTCTGGCTTTAAACGTTGGAATGCCTTGTCTTGAGGTGTAGACCCGAGAAAGGGAGTGTTTTTCTTCAAGAGTGCAATGATCGGCTTGAACAATCTCAGAAAAGGTGGGTATGAACATCCGGTAGAAATTGGCAAGCCCTAGGAAGGATTGAACTTGTTTCACGGAAGTGGGAGCCGGCCAAGATAGTATGGCCTTTACCTTCGAATGATCCATACCAATTCCTTCTGGACGAAGGACAAATCCTAGGTAATGAACAGAGGTGACGTGAAACAGGCATTTCTCGGGTTTGGCTAGGAGTCCATGTTCACGCTGTCATTGTAATACTGCTTTTACATGCTCTTCATGCTTTAGAAGGTCCTTGGAGTAGATCAGGATATGGTCCAGGTAGATGATGAAGAAAAGGAACAGCATATCAGAGAACACCCTATCCATGAAATGTTGAAAGACGGCAGGGGCATTAGCAAGTCCAAAGGGCATGACCAGATATTCGAAGTGTCCAAAGGGTGTTCTAAAAGCTGTTTTCCATTCGTCTCCTTCCCTGATACGAATCAGATGATCGGCACCCCTGAGATCCACTTTTGTGAAGATTATAGCTCCTCTCACCGCTTCCAGGATATCCGAGATCAAGGGTAAGGGGTAGCGGTCCTGGAGGGTGCATTGTTTTAATCCACGATAATCGAGGCAAGGTCTAAGTTCCTTGGTGTCCTTTTTGGGAACAAAGAACAACGAGGCTCCAGCTGGGGATTTCAATGGTTTTATGGTGCCATTTTCAAGGTTGGTATCCAAGTATTCTCGTAGGGCTCTGTTTTCAGGTTCGGAGAAGATGAACATCCTCCCGAAGGGAATCACCGCTGAAGGTTCTGTGTCTATGGCGCAGTCTTCAGGTCTGTGAGGGGGTAGAGCTTGGACTATGGCAGTTGAAAACACATCAGAATAACTCTGATAGGCCTTTGGAACCTGTACGATATTAGAAACCATGAGTGGTACTTGCTGATCTATTGATGGTTCTTTGGAAGGTGTCAAGGAGGATTCCAGGAATAGACAGTGAGACATACAAAACTCAGATCCGAGAAATAAGGATCCTGCTGCCCAGTTGATATAAGGATTATGTTTCAGTAACCAGGGCATACCCAGGACCATGGGGTAATGAGCAGACTTAATGATGTCAAATCTGATCAGCTCTTGGTGATGGTTTATTGAAAGCTGGATCTCTTTAGTCTGCAAGCTTATGGGTCCTGAAGTGAGGGGTCTTCCATCGATCGCTTCCACCGGTTGTATGGTACTTCGAGTCTTGAATGGAATGTGGTGACTAAAAACACAATCTTGATCAATGAATACTCCCATACCTCTGCAGTCAACCAAGGCCAAAATTGAGTAGGTCTTATTCTTGGATGGCGATATGAGGGCCTGTAAAATCACTAGGCTGTTTTGTCCAGGAGAGTTCAAGGATGGAATAGACGTGGAGCAAACATCTCTCTCCCGAAGCCTTGCTCCATCTAGGATCGGGAGCTGGCATTTCCTGAATGCCGAGGAGGGGCTAGAAGACATTCTCTAACCAGGTGTTTATCCGAGGCACAGTACATGCATAACCCCGTATAAATCCTTCTCATCCTCTCTTGTGGGGATATGGGTCCACGGAAGGCTCCTATCTGCATAGGTTCTGGTTCAGTAGCTGACCCTGGATTATTGTCAGTTTTGGAGGTAGTCTCGAAGGATACCTTCGGGCGTGTTACTTTGGATTTCTTCTTCTCTACCTTTCTTTCCTGAATACGAACATCTATTTGCATGGCAAGGTCCATAAGAGCCTGGAATGAGCTTGGGCGAGCCACTCTGGCCAACTGATCTTTGATCTCATCATTCAGTCCTCTTCTGAACAGAGTAAAACTTGCTTCAGGAGACCAGTCAGCTTCCTTGGCCAATTGCTTGAATTGGGTTACATACGTAAGCATATCCTGGGATCCCTGATGAAAGTCTAGCAGGTTCTCCTGGGCACTATAGACCTGCTCTGGGTGGTCAAACATGGCTTTAAGGGCTTGTATGAAACCGTTGTAGTCATCCAGGAGGGCATCACCGGAATTGACTAAGGGCGTCGCCCAGGTTAGAGCATTTCCGGAAAGGTGTGAAATTATGAAGCCCACCTTATCCCTGGGAGTTGAAAAGTAGTAGGGCTTAAAAGTAAAGTGAACCAAACAAGAATCAAGGAATCCACGAAGGATTTTTGCCAACCCATCGTATTTGTCAACAATACCGCCCAGCAATACAATTTCTTTTGTGGCAGAATCTCTGGATAGAACTAATTGTTTGAGAGAGGCGTTTTCCGCTTTAAAATTTTGTACCTTGGTTGTTAGTTCTTGCATGCCACGCATGAGATCCTGAACAGCCGCTTCCATGTCGACCTCGAGTTCGGTCGTTTGGCACCTGAAACTGTCACAGAATTCTCCCTTTCTCACCTTGGAGCGATCCTTGCAGGATTTCTTGGGCAGTGTCTTCTTACGCACGGACCTGGCCTTGTATAAGCCTGCGCGAGCCTCTTCTGACTCCAGCGTGCGTTCAGAGTTCCGGGATTCAGATACTCCGTAATCCAGGATCAAAGAAGGTGCACACACGGCGCACAAGTCCAGGGAACAAGGAAGAAGGAAGAGGGGTATGGGAATGGAATTAGGAGGTCCAGGAACAAGGATAACAGAGTAGCGAACTACGGAACACACGTCTAGTTGCTGCTTGCAATAGCATTGAGACGCGCGGGGCCGCGGGGCGTGGCCTATTTGTAAAATACACTACGTCTGATGTAATGACAGAGGAAGGCGTTCTACGTTAGATGGCCATGTTGGAAGTATCAAGGAGTGCAAGCCCCATTGTGAAAAGGACCATGAAGTCCAAAAGGGGCGCATTCTGTGGGTCATGATACAAGAACTATCATTAGGACTGCAAAGAGTTTCCAACCCCACAATCGTAACAAGTCCCAGAAACAGGCACTTAGATTCCAGTTTCCCTCTCGGACATGTACTTCAGTACTCAATGTATGCAGATTTTGTATTGCCTTGAATATGGTAGGGGAGGAGTCAGATACAAAAACACAGCATGCGGATCCCATCAATTTACATACCCCACCACGATCAGCTAGGATGACGTCTAACACCATCCTATTTTGGAAGGCCACTGATCTAATTGCCTTTTGCTCCAATGTCATGTTGTACAGAATATCAGTGGTCCTATTGATGTTTTTTCCAGTACCTATGCTAGTTTTATGATATCCTCAGAGTTCATTATCTGTCCCCAAAATGGCAAAAAAGATTTTTCTACATCACCCATGACTTGAGAAGGAGTGTCACCATTCTTATCTCGCCTTGGACGATCTCTAGAGACTTTAGTAGTGGTAGCCACATATACCCCTGGTAACAAGATACACCAAGAAGTGCCCAGAAGTGCCTGTTAGCCTGGGTAGACGTCTGCTGCTCCTTTGAAGAGTCAAGGAAGAAAAAGCCTTTAAAGACATTTTATTTGTGTCAATGATAAACCCCGCCCACTGCCTCCCAGAATTCCTTAAGAAGGCACGGCCGTGCGCACCTGCGCGCACGCCCCAAGAAGTGCCCAGAAGTGCCTGTTAGCCTGGATGGATGTCTGCTGCTTCTTTGAAGAGTCGAGGAAGAAAAAGCCTTTAAAAATATTTTATTTGTGTCAATGGTGAGCATTACTACAGAATACCATGGACTATAAGCAAACTAAAGCATTAGAAATGCTTACATATATATTTTAAAGCACCTAAATACTTTAATCTTTGTCCCTTAGATAACCCCCGCCCACTGCCTTCCAGAATTCCTTAAGAAGGCATGGCTGCGCGCACCTGGGCGCACGCACCAAGAAGTGCCCAGAAGTGCCTGTTAGCCTGGGTGGACGAGAAGCATTATTACGGTATGTGAGGTCGAGGTAGAACCAGAAAGGATTCCTTGATCCTGCATCTCTGGGAAGGTCATAGCGGAAATAAGTAATAAAAAGTTAGTGAGAAATTGTGTGCGGATAGCCGCGCCATGGCTTTGGGAGCACAATGAACAAAATAGCTTAGATGCATTGCATACGCGGCGGGCTTCAAACTTTTCATTGCGGACTGTTCGAGGGAAATAAAATTTGCAGATGTATTGCAGCATATGAAGTCTGCAGCTGCGGTGGGATTTTGTACAAGAGATAAACATGACTTGTATGGCGTTTGAACAGCAACACACAAGCCATGCATGCCACAAAACGTAATGAACTAAAATCTCACAAGTTTTACACGCGTAGCCACATAATTGGCGGACTTTAAAATGTTCAATCATATAATATGTTAGAAACCGAATAGTAATGCTTAACTTAGCTTTGAATTGGGCAATTTATGGTGCGTACATGTAAAGTTTGTAAAATAATTCTATATGGTGTATTTCTCTGGAAAGAGCTTACAAACATAATCATTAAGGTGACGTAGCACGAAATGGCTAATTATTGAATACGAAAGAACCGGCACAGTATTGTGGAAGGTAGTGTAATGTGTGCACATGGTGAAAGAATGGTTATTAGTGAGTGAATATGGAAAAAAGTCATATAGAGATGTTTATTACATGTGAATTGTGTTTCTGGGTATGATAAAGAATGAAGATGCCTTGCAAAAACACAAGGGACATAAGTGTATAGCCACTAGAATTACTCAAGGAGGTATGGAAAAATACTAACTATAATGGTAATAAAAGGCACAGGTTTTTGACAAATTAATTGGAAAATAATGAAGAAGTGGCTGTAAACAATACAAAGAACTAAAGGCATGAGGAAAAAAATAATTTGCTCCAGGAAGGAATTAGGATTAGGTCCTATGGTCTTCTCCACGAGAAGGAGTACAATTGCAAAGGCCTTAACAATGTCTCTCCCGCAATCACCTAGACAGTCACCAAGGCAAAAAACATCTATTCATGGGGAAAAAATGGAAGAAGAAGAAAAAATGCAGGGTACAGATGAGGAAATGGTTAAAGCAATCGAAGAAATGGAGGCAGGTAAAGGGGTAAGTCCAGGGATGGAACCTGCACAGTCACAATCATTATTTGAAGATGAGGGGGAAGAGGAACAACAGTTATTAAGACCACAGGAACAAGAAGGGGGAGGTTTGGGTTATCAATATGAACAAGGTAGCCCTATGCCTGCTTCCCCATTAATATTCTCTAAGGGAGTAATAACACAAATGGCAAGGCTGGTCAAACCGATAGACTTCGGGCAGGGAGTGGAGGAAGAAGAAGTGGAAGAGGAACAAGAAGATGAAATTAGTGGGAAATCAGACAGAAAACTTATCCTACTGACCTTACTTGAAACAAGAGCATGGGTAAAAAATGAAATGAGGAATCAAACAGGCTGCCTAAAAGGTAATCTAGAAAGATTAACGCAGCTCAAAATAAGGAAAACAAATGTCGTAAATGATGCCCATGGAAAAAAAGTAGTGAAGGAGAAGGAAGGCTTACAAGAGGAGAAAGAGGGGGATGTTGTGGAAGGGAAAAAGGGTTGTGGAGTAGAAAAGCAAAAAGTGGTGGGTGATTCGACTAAAGAAGGCGAGAAAGAGAAAGGGGAAGTGATAGAGATTCCGGATGACGGATTAGAAGAAAACTGAAAAATTGACGTTGAGGAAGAAGTGTTACAGGTAGTAATCTCCAAAAACGCTAGAAAAAGAGAAAAAAAAAGATGAGCGTTCTAAAAGCAGCTGAACTAAAGACGGGTAAGGCATCATCATTAAAATTCCTGTGCAATTTGGGAAAGGGTCTTATGGTTGAATAAGTAATAAGTGACAAAGAGGCAGAGGCGGAAAATAACAATATTAACGAGGAGGAGGTACAAAAAAACAAGGAAAAGATTATGGAAAATAGAACTCAAAAGGAGTATTCCAATTCAGAAAAATAATTGAAGGATGTACTGGAGCAGAAAAAATCAGAAAAAGTTGAAAAGAATATGAGAGAAGGGAAACAACTGTTTGATATATTTAAGCATCCAGTGCACACACCAAAAAACCCTCAAAGGTCACAGCAGGCCTCTCAAAGTGGAAGTTGTGAGAGTGTTTGCGAGATGGAGGAAGAAGAAAAAATGGATGAAGTTTGGGGATTTAAGGAGAGAGAAACAAGAATGAGGGAAAAACACGTAAATACTAATGATGACAGCAGTATGGGTAAGAATGTGGAAGATAAACACATGGTGGAAGGAATATAGTAAGGGGAATTCTAAAGGGAAAGAATATGTATTATTCCTAATATACGAAAGGAGTGGAAGAAATTGAGAAAGGGGTTAAAACAGGGGAGAAGGAGAGATATGGTAATTATGGAAGGGAAGTATGTGTGGAAAGAAAAATGTAAAGATGAAAAGATAAATTCTTTTTGAGATGCAGTTGGTACAGAAGGGACAAATGTGGGGAAACTTAGAAAACCTAAGCTGCCTGATGCACCAGGTATCTTTATGCAGTATTTGTTTGAAGAAGGGAGCCCAAGTTCACTCAATAGAATGAGAATATTCGAATTGTTTGAACTTATACCGGAACTGAGGTTAATTTCCTCCGCAAATATGCAATTAGTGGATTTTACCCATGGCTGGAGGTACGATTATGTAAGAGTAGTAATATACTCAACTCTAGTGAGAAACACTATAATGAAGGAAGTGGAAAGTCTTCATAAATATGGATATGATATTTCAATCTGGGAGAATAAAAGCAAAGAGGGTATAGTAATGGAAAGAGAAGAAAGAAGGAGTGAATATTACAGCAGAAATCGTGGAGATAATAAAGTTAACGTAAGGGATCACTGTAAATTGAGGCGATTGTCAGAGGTCCTGGAGGAATCCATTGTGCAATTAAGAGCATTGAGTCAACCTCCTTAGAGTAACGAGGGTGCTAAAAATCCTGTGCTGGAACTCGAGGGGTAATAAACATCTATATGAAAACAGGAAGATTTGTGCAGAAATAAAATAAAATGATGTATTATTCTTACAAGAAACTTGGGCTAAAGAAAGATTGATATGGGATGGGTTTGAGTCCTCCTGTATAAGTGCAACCCAGGGAAAATTGTGAAGACCCAAGGGTGGTTTAGCTACAATGGTGACAATGGAAAAGGGTCTAGAGAAAAGAGAGAACTGGAGTATAAATGGGAACATTTTGGGTACAGGATGGAATGTTAAAGGATGTGCTGAATTGGGTTCCATCTTGTTGATAAATGTTTATAGATCTATGGATATGAACCTAGAAAAAATACTTGAGAAGTTAAACCAGAAGTTAGACGATTGGTTTTCAAAAAACGCAAACGGCAGAATAATTTTAGCCGGGGATCTTAATGCAAGTTGTAATTTAGAGAAACTGCAAAGAAAGGATTGCTTTCTGTATGACTATGAGTGTGTATCAAAGGCCAGAAAAAAGAAAGTGGAGGGGGGTATGTGGTTGAACTGGGCCTCGAATTGGCGTTTTTAACGGTTAGAGAATGAAAGCCCAACATGGGCAGCCAGAGGTTCGAAATCTGAAATTGACTTTATTTTTACCACTAGTAATGTGTTTAAAAGTATAAGGAGTTTCCAAGTTAAAGAGTCTGAAGCAAGTGATCATGCAATGCTACTGCTAGAAATAGAATGTCAGCAAGAGGATACAACAAGAGCTGAAAGTAACTTAACAATTTTGAGTATTAATACTAAGGTGAACAATTTTAACACGCTTATGTTAAGTGAATTTGAACCATGTACGCTTGAGGACAAAGTAGTGAGATACTCAGTGAAGGGGCTCCCAGAATATTTGGATTCTAGGGTAAAAGGTTTGGCTGAGAATGTGGAAAGTAAGAGCAAGTCATTGGAAAGGAATAAACATGTATATAACATAAAAATAAGAAATAAAAAAAATGAAATGAAAAGAGAGATAAGAAAAATGTGGAAGTCCTCTGGTACCACTATTAGGAAAGTAGAAGTGATAAGGGTACAGAAGCAAATGTCTAAAAACTGGTGAAAGAATGAGCATCATAGAATATTTCAGGAAGATGCTGAAAACATGCTAGAGAGTATTCAAGGGAAAAACTCAAGGTCTTTCTGGAAACTTATAAATAAAAGGGAAGAAAATAACATGATGAGTATGAATAACCCTATTAACGAGGAGACTTGGTTGCAATGTATCAAAGAGAATTTTACAGCTAAAGAAAAGGAAACATATATTAGTGTACCGGGGGAATGGGAATTGAAAGTATCGGTAGAGCTAATCAAGGCAAAAATCAAAAACGTGAATCCATCAAGGGCCCCAGGACCTAATAAACTAACAAACGAAGTATTGAAACACTCACCCCTAATTTGGACTAAGATCCTATATGTGGAGTTTAAAGATATAATTGAGACACAAACCATTCCTGAGTCATAGAAAAGATCATACATGGTCCCCATTTTTAAGAGAGGCTCACGTCTTCTACCATCTAATTATAGAACCATAAGCATAATGGATGCTGATTCTAAGATTTGTGCCTCATTGATACTGGATAAGGTAAATGAATGGAGTGACAAAAATAATATAATGGGCTCTCGACAGATAGGTTTTCGTAAGGGGATTGGAACGGATTGTGGTGGACTATTGTTGAATTGTTTACAAAACCAGGTTTGGAAAAGAAATAATGTTCCAATATATCTAGCATCAATGGACCTTAGCAAAGTGTTTGATTCTGTAAACAGGAGTTTTCTTTGGCAAAAACTTCACAACTATGGAATACCTAAAGGTTTATTGAGTCTGATAATCTTTCTACATAATGAGTCTAAGTTCCAAATAAGACTGAATTCAGAAGGTATGTTAACAAAAGAGAGCGTTATTGACAAAGGAATTAGACAAGGATGCATTCTGGGACCCACTTTACACAACCTGTATTTCTCTGGGGTTGGAAAGGAGTTGGACAAGAATACCTTGGTCTCTCCCAAAATAGGAAAAATGAAAATAAATTGGGCAGGATATGCTGATGATTAGTCCCATCGGAGTTCCCAGAAATACTATCATTCCAACGACCAAAGAATAATGCCCTAAGCGAGGCATAGCATGCAGTAGTTAAAGGAAGAGGATGAATATACGAGCCCAGTCCCTTTTCCCCCTGTTGTGGCAAGTGTGAACACACTCAGAAATGTGTTCTGTTCCAAATAGCATGGGTCACATTCATGATCATTAGGAGGGTGTTATTATGATAACCCTGTTGGGAGTCTCCAGAAGGAAGAATGTGCAGATGCGCGAAAGGTGGAGACACAGTGGAGATAATTTCAGTGGGTAACAAAGTCTCAAGAGGATGCACTTCTTCTATGAACCAGAACCCAAGCGCAAATATAACTATTAAACAGACCAGTACTATGATTGCAAAACAGTGGGTCCTCACTTTGATGAACAGAGTCACACGACCAATAGCTTGCTCCGCACAAGTGGATTTAGGAAGGGACATTGTTTCTCACTGTCCGTTTAGAAGCCCCTCTGTTAGTGTTAGGCTCTTTTAGTTCATCCATTGGTGGCTCCTGACCACATGGCCTATCTTGCTTGAAGGTAACTTTCTCGGTCCCTGCCTCTTATTTATTTTTCAGCAAAAAGAGTGACAAAGGACTGGCTCAATGATGATTCCTTGTGGGCACAGCCTATGCCGTGCTGTATGTCCGTTGTCTCGGATGCAGATCGTACCTCAAGACTCCAGGTACGATGTGAACTCTGAACAGAGTGTCATCGCTTCCTGAAGGAAGTGATGAAGTGGAAGCAAGATTGCTCAATGGTGCAGAAAGAGACACAGAAGAACTTGAAGGCAAAGCAGCAGTCTGCCCAGGCCCCACAGGCTTAGGAAGGATTTCCGTAGGCAAAACAGGCTTGTGATGAGTATCCAAGTGAACAATTTTCTTCTCTTTCCCTTTGCCATCGGGCAGAGGAAAAGGTATCTTCTTGATGTGCGTTGTGTGGATCCAGTGTTGTTTCCCTTCCACTCGTACAGCGGTCTCCGTGGCCAAGAGGACTTGGTACGGTTTTCTCCAGTGAGGTGCGAGACAGGAGGCGCTTTCAAACGATTTAACAAGCACCCAGTTGCCAGGTCGGAGTTAACTGGTCACAGTACTCAGAAAGGAGCAAATGCTCTACATCTTTTAGCCGCTTGGGTTTGGGTACATTCCAAATATTGGCTGGTCTCCCCATGATTGTCTCATAGGGAGAGAGCCTTGTCCTAGACTGTGCGGTCGTCCGCATGGACAATAGAGCTATCGGTAAGGCATCTGGTCATCTCAAATTGCTATTCGCACAGATCTTCGCCATTTTATTCTTTAATATACTGTTGTGGCGTTCTACAAGTTCGGCACTCTGAGCGTGTCTGTTCGAATGGAAGCATTTATCAATCTGCAATCCCGCGCATACTTGCAGGATAACAACAGCGATAAAATGTGGACCATTGTCCGACCAAATGACTCTCGGCAAACCAAACCTAGGAAAATATTCCTTCACCATGGTTTTCTCTGTCGTCATTGCTGTGGCATCTTTTAGAGGAAAAGCTTTGGCCCATTTACTGAAAGCGCAAATAACTACTAGACCATATTTGTAATTTTGACAATGCTCCATTTCAATGAAATCAAGGTGTATAACATCAAACGGCATGGAGGGGGGACCAAAACTACCGCTCTGTGTCAATGTACCTTTGCGAACATTATGTTGTAAGCATACCATGTAATTTTGAACAAAACGCTCAGCAGTTTTTGAAATATTCACATTAACCCAGACAGGTTCTAACAATTTACAAATCTTTTTAGCACATATGTGAGCTGGACCATGAGCCATCACAACCATAGCGGTTACATAAGCAGCATCCATTTTTGTTTTCCATTGTCTACCCAACAACCATCATTATCTAAACTTGCTGAACCCTCAGCCCACTGTTTAAGTTCATCTGGAGTGGCATCAGCCTCAATGGCCCTCATTAGGACCCTGGTGGAGGTCCATGGTGCAATTTGCACCATGGACCATGGCGCAGAGCTGCCAATACCGCCATGGGGGTTGGCGGACTTACCGCCCCATTCCGAGGTTGGCGGGGCGGTAAGTCCCCAATCCCCATTTACCCTTCCCCATTCCCATTTTTGCCCCATAGGGTATAATGGGAGTGGGGAAGGCGTTAATCACGCCACCGTAAATTACGGTGGCGTAATTAACAACAAGTCCCGTAGCGCCATGGATTTTTCCGCCTGCAAAAAGCAGGCGTAGAAATCTCCATGGCGCTACGGAATGTCGTAGTCTGGCGGAGAGGTACGCCATGCATTACACTGGCGTAAACCCCTCTCCGCCAGGGTCCTAATGAGGGCCAATGTCTTTTATACAACCAATTCCTACATCTATCACACAAGTGTTGGTGACTTCTTTTGTTATAGACATTTTGGAATGAAAATCAGTGACAGTCTGTTTGGCTATTCTGTCAGCATAAGCGTTTCCTTTCCCACATCTTCCGTTACCTTCTGGTGTGCTGTGCACTTCATTATTGCTAACTGAGTAGGAAGCGCAAGTGCTGAAAGTAGCCGGACTATCAGAGTACCATGTTGTATCTTAGTTCCATGCGAGGTCAAGAAACCTCTCTCTGCCCATAATCTACCAAAGTTGTAAACCACCCCAAAGGCATACTGACTGTCCGTAAATATATTCACGCTAAGCCCTTCGGAAAGTTCACAAGCTTGAGTCAATGCAATAATCTCTGTGGTCTGCGCGGAGTTATGCGGAAGTCTTTTGATTTCCACAATGGTGCTTAATGTAGTTATTGCTTAAGCAGCAGTGGATGTACCATCTGGAAGTTTGAAGCAGGAGCCATCGCAAAACAGCTCCCCTTGTGGATTTTTAACGGTGTATCACTTAAATCAATTCTGCCTTTAGTTTCTTGCTTTGTGGTATAGAGGCAGTCATGTGACATCTTGTCACTGCAAGCAATTTCTTGCGGAAGAGGCAATAATTCGGCCGATTTAATGAGCAACATATCTTAATTTGGATATGCGGTGCAAATAGAATCAGCTCATATCTTGTTAATTGTGCTGATGTGAGATGTTGCGTTTGCTTTCTGTTTAATAGAAGTGTACAGAGTGAGGTACCATCACGGTTAAGGAGTGACCCAGAACCATACCCTCACTTTGTCTTACAGATGCAGTGGCAGCAGCAACAGCTCTCATACATCTCGGCAAAGCGCATGCAACAGGGTCAAGCGTGGAGGAAAATTAACCGCATGGTCTATTCTTTCCTCCATGTTCCTGCGTTAACACAGCCAAAGCGCATCCATCACATTCATGCACATACAAAATAAAGGCCTTGTCCTAATTTAGTGTGCTCAAAACTGGTGCTGAACACAAAGCAGCCTTGAGCAGATCAAAAGCTTTCTGGCAATCCATGTTCCACAGTAAAGGCAAAGAAATGCCCTTCTTTGTCAATGCCAACATTGGTTTTATCATTAATGAAAAGTTAGGGATCCACTATCTACAGTATGAAGCCATGCCTATCAATTCTCTGACCTCTTTCTGTGTATTTGGGACAGACATGCTACAGATGCTTTGTATCCGTTCAGGTGTCAGTCTTCTGCCCTCCTTTGACAGGAGGTAGCCTAAATAGGCGACATCCTGTCGACAATATTGAAACTTTTTTAATGAAGCCTTATGCCCATGTTCCGCTAGATGGATAAGCAGCAACATGGTGCCCTCCTTGCAAGAAACATCTGAATCTGCAGCTAAAAGGAGATCATCAACATACTGCAACAACGTGCAGGTGGAAGGCAACTCAAGTATATCAAACTGTTCCTTCAAAGCTCTACTATAAATGCTTGGACTCTCAGTATACCCTTGTGGCACACAAGTAAATGTAAACGAGCGTCCCCCTAGGGTGAACGCGAACAAATACCCACTGTCAACATGTAAAGGAATACTAAAGAAGGCATTCATTAGACCCACAACACTGAAATGAGTAGCTGAAGCTGGAATCATGGTCAATATAGTTGCCACATCAGGCACAATCGGAAATTGTGGAGCAACTATCTTATTGATAGCACGTAAATCAATAATAAATCGAAAAGGAATTGCATTATCCCCTTTCTTATACACCGGTAGAATCGGGCTACTACACAAACTTCCTGCAATTTCCTCAATCACTCCTCGATGTCCAAAATCAAAGCCTATACTTTTTAAAGCTTGTTCACCGTCAACTGAAATTGCACACTGTGAAATACGTCGTAGTTTAACACCTGGTTTCAACACAATTTGAACAAGCTCAATGTGTAAAATACCAACGTCGTTATCATCAACCGCCCATAAACATGCCAGAACCTTATCCAGTTCAGTCAGCAAAGGCCTAGTCAAGAATTGTGAAACATAAGTTCGATGAGGTGAAATCGTCAAATGCACTCCATCCGGAGAACAGTGAATAACAGCATTCAATCCTTTCAACAGATTCAACCCCAACACATTTTCGCCACAATTCATCATCAAAAGAAATGGACATGAATCAATAAATGGCCCCAGGAAATCGGTACCGGATGGGAAACCAGACTAACCACTGTCCTACCAGAGAACCCTACAGAAATGTTATTCTGCCCTAACCGTGGAATATCTGGAACCTGTATCTATCAAAAATAGATGCTTCCTATTCCCCACCTTCATCTCAATGTAGGGCCTTTTCTGATAGACGGGAATAGGTATTGGTTCCAGACTTTGCTTCGGGCTGTCCTAACGGAACAGTACATCATCAAATGCAAGATCCTCAGAAAAATAGGCAGTCGAAGGATTATCAAAAATGTTCCCATTATTAACAGCATGCTGCTGACTATCGTGTGAAAGTGACTGTCCATTCTGAGCCAACTGACTTCTACCAGGACGCCCTACCCAGGACGGCCTCTGGATTGTCTACCCATGGTACCATACGTGTTATTCGATCGCTGTTGAAGGATCGGGCATTCTGCTCGCCAATGACCTTCTTGTCTACAATAAGCACATTGGTCCATGTGTACAGGACCCATTTGTGCATTATTCTGTGGTGCAAATTGACCTCTAAACTGTGTATTCCCATCTCTGGTTCCTCTTACTATTTGCTGCAACAATACTTTTGTCTTCAAGTCTTCTTTCTTCTTTTCTATCTTCTCTTTTTCAGTATTAACCCTATTCTCATAATACTGAGCCATATGCAATACTTCAGACTGAGATTTAGCTTGCCAGGCACTTTCGGAAGTCATAATTTGTGATTGGATATCAGGCAACAATCCACGCACAAATGTGTCTACAAACAGCCTTTTTCAAGACTCAGTACTTAAGTCCTGACCGCTGAAATCTGAAAACACTTGTTCGAACATATTAAAAGATTTGGTAGCACCTTCAGATTTCCCTTGGATGCAAGCAGTAAGCTTGTCCCAAACTATTCTTCTCTCTGGAACCAATGTTTTCAATTTAGTTACTATTCTGTCTGGCAGTGTCAATATCACTTGTTGCGGTTTCTCACCAGCATTCCTTTCTCTATTTAATCTTACCAAGTTAGCCCATGTGTCACCCAGCCCTGCCTGATCATCTACAGTTCTAATCTGTTTCCATAAATCAGCAGGTAGGATCACAGGGAACAACAAGTCTATATCACCCAGTGTGAAAACTAACGAATGCAAGACTGATTCTATTTCTTTATAAAATCCTGTTGGATTTTTCCTGATATCTGGAATCATTTGTATAATGGTATTCACTTCCTGTCTAGAAAATGGGACATGAACAAACTGTGAGACATAATGAGCTTCAATAGTAGTGGCTGCTGCACCTACTTTAGGAACAAATGTCGCAGGAGCCTCCCTCGTTGGCAATTGAGAAGTAGGCAATTATGAACGTTCAATAAACAACTAGGCTAAATCAAGTGACAAAGTAGCCAAAGCAGTATCGTGTGAAAATGCTCTCTAATAAATGACCATCAAACAACAAACCTTTTTCTTCATAAACTCATCCTGTAGGTACTCTACCATTACCTGTAACACTTTCCTTTGCATTGTCGGAGCATACTGCATAAACGTGTCATATACTTCAATGGGAGAAATTGAAACCTCTGCAATCCATCTAAGCGTGTCTCCTAGGCAAATACGCGTCTCTTCACTCATAGGTTTACAAGAAGGAAGAAATTGTTTCTGCACCTATGAGGCTTCCACTCTATTGCCATCTATTTCATCATTCTGTAACCAATCTAACTCCCCCTTAAACTCAAATACCCTCTCAACATGCTCATGTACTTTCTCGGCAGTATCCCTTGAGCGAGCTAGGACATTCAAATCTCTCAACCCCTGTGGGACATTCATGTCCATCCAATCAATCCAAGCATCAGCCAAATGCATTCCCATCCCCTCTACCAAAATATTCTGTTTGGGAATACTTTCTTGGTCAGAAATCGCAGTTAAGACAGCTGATGTTTCACCTTCTTCTATATATTTCTTAGCCCATGCATACAATTCTCTTTTTCTTGCTTTAGATACTGTACTACGAGTCATTATTCTTGAATCAGCGCTCACCTCTTCAATCGCTACAAGTGGAGCAGAACCGCTTGGAAGAGAAGGTTCGGACAGATCTTGTACAATAGGTAGTGGAGACACTACCGCTGGCGGTAAAGACGGAATTAAGGGAACAGCAACTGTCGGTAAGGGTGAGGATGCAGAAGGGGAAACAACAACTGGAAGAGGAGCAACAACTGGACGAGGAGCAACAACGGGAGGAAAAGGAACAACGGGAGGAGGTGCAACAACAGGAAGAGGTAAAACAACAGGGAGACTCAAATAAGGAGGTGGTGCAGTGGCAACAGTCCTACGCTCATTCAATAGCTTATAGATTAGCTCATCTGAGGTATGAAAATCCTGAGACTGATATATTTTATGTACTCCAAGTTGAAAAGCCCTGTCCATACTTCTAATA